>NC_042619.1:185146336-186406173 GCF_901001135.1 Rhinatrema bivittatum | reverse complement strand
TGGGGTTAACTTGCTCACGTGGTTGTTATTACCCTGAAACTTTTGATGCAATTCCAACATTGCTCTCTGCTTCAACGGCAAGAGGGGATGGGGAATTTGACTCAAACAGCAACCAACAAGGTTCCTGACTTGATAGACTGGGAACCTGATAATTATCGGGGTGAATTGTACAGAACGGCAGATTGGATGGACCTTTTGGTCTTTTTCTGCCATCATTTCTATGTTTCTATGATGAGAAAATGGTTCCCTCCTATCCAGTTCTCCACTCTCCCCTCCTTCAATACAAAGAACAAGTGCATAGGTAGAAACATCATCCCAGATAAGTTCCTTTAAGCATAATTTTGAACAGTGTTTGAATTTCATGAAAAGGTGCGATGAATATTTGCAAGTTAATCAAATGCAACTAGTTGAACTCTTCCACAATTTAATGACAGTTCAAGAGAGCTGGCATACTCAACATGTTGCTAGAAGTGTTTCATGTATAAACTCTTAACAGGTTAATGTTGCTTCCATACTTCAGATGGATGAAAAATATTTGCCTACCATCTGCCAAATATGGGAGTAACATATCATACTAAGGTAAAAACAAGATGCAGACTTCTGTAGATTTTACACTGAAAATTTTCACTAAATCTGCAAGAGGGGAGTAGAAATATGGATTGCTTATTCTCATTTATTTATTTTATTTATTTTTAGATTTTTATATACCGGTGTTCCTGTATTAAAATACAGATCACATCGGTTTACATTGAAACATAAAAATTATGCCAAGAGGCGGTACATATAACAAGGTTATAGAACTTGGAAAACATGGAAAACAGATTCGAATAATAACACTGATAAACTTGCAAAGTCTCTGAGAAATCAAATCATAAAATAAGGCGTAATTGTCTAAGATAAATGTGATCTGCAAAAGGGATTGCGATGGTGAGAAAATCTTGATAGCTGGAGGTAAAAAATAATCAAAGTTCTCATCTCCTAGGAGGCAGGATGGTTCAAGAAGACTACATGTGAGGAAGGTTTTAGTCTTTCAGATACTTCATTGTTGTCAGAGCAGAAATATGTTAGGCAGTGATTTCCTTCTATCTCCTCTCTCCCGAGTCTATACCTGCCCCATAGATCCCATTCTAGGATGCTTCACTCTGAAAGACAGGGGTTGTATGGAGAATCAAAAGATAAAGCTATAGAAAAAAGAATGTTCCCTCATCTATTCTAGGAGTGGGAAAAATACAAATTTTCTTTCATTTTTCATTTTATTTTGGGGAGCTATTAACCTACGTATTTTGTTTCATTTAATATTTATTTCAATTATTTCATTTAAAAAAAATAAAATAAACATTTTTAAAAAATGGAAAAAAAAAAAGAAACTGGGTCTCTTGAGACCTCCTATTCCCATCACCCATCCCTCCCACCCCAAAAATGCCTGGGCTAGGATCTTTTCCCACCCCCACTTACCTGGTATGGGGGGGGGGGACCTCAGCCTTCTGAAGGCCTAGGCCATGGTAGGTTGGCTGCCTGGGTTTGATGCCAGGGCCCAGTCTGGAGGTTGGGTCTTCACCCCCTGGGTCTAGGCCAGGGCCCAGTCCCAGACTAAAAATTGGGGCACAGAGCAGAGGATGGATACATTGCCTGGGCTTCAGACTATGCCAGGGTCCTGATACCTAGGGTTTGGCCTGGATCGAGGCCTGGCACAGACTGAGCCTCAGTTTATGTCAGGGCCCAGGCCCAGGCTGGATGCTGGGTCCCAGACCAGAAACTGGGATCTAACACCTGGACCTTGGCCCAGGCCCAATGCCAGAGCCTCATCCCAGGGTCAGATCCAGATCCAGGCCCAGAGATAATCTTCTTTCTGCTACCTTGTATCTTCAAATGACACCATCTCCTGGGGATATGCAGGAATAAATTAACTCTGGCACATCCTCCACAGTGGAAGGCACCATTTTGGTGTATGGCAGTTAATGGAACTGTCATACACCAAACTTGTGCCCTTTATTGCGGAAGATTCATTGGAGTTAAATTACTCTGGCACAGGTGTCGGGTCAAGGCCCAGGCATTGGGACTCAGCCTCTAGACCAGGCCCCAGCTCGGGCTTGGTTTAAGGCCTTGGACTATTTAGGGTGAGACCCAGGCATAGGGACTGGGCCTGGACATGGCATCAGATTCCCAAGGTAAGTGGTGATCAGGAAATATCCCTGGCATGGACCTTTGCTTGGCTCTCGGCCGAGGCCCCTGCTTCAAGCAAAGGCTTAAGCAGAGACCTTGGTGTCATGCTCATACATAGGCCAGGGTCCCTACTTTGGGGCTTGGCTTATGCAAGGCTCTAGCTTTGGGTCTAGGCTTAGACCCAACGGGTGACTTTTCTTTTTTTCCTGTTTTCAGAATGAGAATAAATTTCATGGAATTTAAATTGGTTTTGAAACAACCCAAAATGAAATGGGAAATTTTGTCTCATTTCCTATTTTATTTCTCCTGAATGCCCACCCCTAATTTATAATTAACCTTTTTCCCTTTAACTCCTTCTTGCATTCCTTTTAGTGAAGAAATTATTTCTCTACTTAGAGACTGAAGAACGGCATTCTCTTTATTATGTGCCCCTTTCATGGTTTTGTTCTGTAATTGCACCTTATGCAATTGAAGTCATGAGTGTCTTAAAAGCTATACAAAGGGGTAGATTTTCAAAGGGTAACTCCGTAAACATGCCCCTGCGTGCGCAGGGTGCCTCAGGATGTGCGTATGTCCCGGGGCTTTCAAAAAGGGGTGGGAAGAGGGCAGGGTCGTGGGTGTGGTGCTGATCAAGGGGCGGTCCGGGGGTGTCCGGAGGCGGTCCTGAGTCCTCTGGCACAGTGGCCGTGCCGGAGGTTCGCATGCAGGCAGCTGGCCGGCGCGCGCAAGATACGCCTGCAAGAGGCAGGCGTAAAAAATAAAATAAGGTAGGGAGGGATTTAGGTAGGGCTGGGGGGTGGGTTAGATAGGGGAAGGGAGGGGAAGGTGGGGGGAGCGAAGGAAATGCCGGATAGCATGCACAAATGTACTCCGCGAACGTAGGATTAAAAATCTGCCCCAAAGTGTATTGCTATAGTGGGTTTCCTAGTGTCTGGATTCTTAGGTCTTTTGTCTACTAGAAACAAAATCAGTTCTGATAATCAATGATGTTTTCAAAGCTGTAATCCCTCATGCATGGTTATTATGGTATAGAAATATAGACTAACTGTCAATGTGGGCAGGCTTTGAATTAGTATGTTGTATGTGAAATGAGCATTTTATAATTTTTTTAGATGATTGTTCTTGCCACCATGAATTTGGATTGCACTGTCTCTTAATGTCATGATGAAGAACATTTGTATAGTAACATTAGAAGTGATAGATGGTGAAAGACTTTTGGTTCATGTGCGGTAACATGGAGAATTAATGGCTCGGCTTTTTCAAAGTGTAAATAATAAAGATAAATGTGAAAATGTGTTTATAAAATCAAGAACTACAGTCTGCTGTCGAGGAAACTACACTGTCTCTTTCAAAAAAGCTAAAAGATTTCTAAACTGGGAAACTGGGATTTTGCGATCTCTGTCCTAACACTTCTGTACTGACTTTTGGGATCTCTGTCCTAACACTTCTGTACTGACTCTCTCACCCACCCCTTTTACCTTCCCATCTGTTCCCTATCACCTCCGTCTCTCCGCACCGGTCCCTGCCCTTCCCCTGCCCCCCCTTGCCCCCTCGATTACCTCCTCTGATCCTTCACCCTCTGGAATTTATGCTAGAAACTACTTAGGACAAATTTCCTGTTGAAATTCAGATACTCTATGTTTATCAATTGTTCGCTGCCTATTTTGTTACATTACTCTCCAATTGTACTCATTTGAACTTCTTCTTCTCTTCTAACGCCCATGTTTATGCTCCCTGTTTTTTGTAACTTTGCCTTCTATATCGATGTTAATTGGTTTTCCCCTAGTTCTATTGTAAACTGGTACGATAAGGCTTGGTCTTGAGCATCGGTATATTAAAAGAATATAAATAAATAAATAAATAAATAAATAATAAATAAATAAAATCAATATGAAAAAGAATTAGGGCAAAAAATTGGCCTGGTCCAGCTTCCATAATTTTCTATGAGAGAAAAGGAAAAGATAGACAAACTTTCTTCCTAAAAAGAATGGTAAATGTGTGACTTCAGAAGACCTGAGTCAGATAAAATATAGTCTTGAGTTAGAGTAAGCATATTCATGGTTGAGGGCTCTGAAGGGTAAATAAAATAAGTCTAAGGGTATCAATAACAAATTTTCTCCCCAGACACACTTAGGGCCGGATTTTTAAACCTATGCGCGCGGGGTATATTTGTGAGCACTCCCCGGCACGCACAAATGTACGCCCGATTTTATAACATGCGCACGCAGCTGCGCGCATGTTATAAAATCCAGGCTGTTTTCCTTTAATTTTCGCTCGTTTTCCTTTAATTTTCGCTCAGTTTTCCTTTAATTTTCGCTCGTAGTAGTTTTCCTTTAATTTTCGCTCGTAGTTCCGCCTCCAAATATTCTTATAATTTATGATGTTTGTAAAAATATGGGATGAAGGTTATTCACTTACCATATTTTTCTTTAAAGTTAATGGATTTGCAAACATCTTTTTTGCTGTACAAGGTTATTCTTGGGTAATTTCAAAAATTTGAAAATAAAGAATTAAAAAAAAAAAAATCCAGGGTCGGCATGCGCAAGGGGGTGCACACTAGTGCACCATGCGCGCGCCGAGCCTTAGGGGAGCCCCGATGGCTTTCCCCATTCCCTCCGAGGCCGCTCTGATATCGGAGCGGCCTCGGAGGGAACTTTCCTTCAGCCCCCCCACCTTCCCCTCCCTTCCCCTATCTAACCCACCCCCCAGCTCTACCTAAATTCCCCACCTACCATTATTTTCTAAATTACGTAACTTGCACGCGCCGGCCAGCTGCCGGCATGCAATCCCCCGGCACAGCACTGTGCCGGAGGCCTCGGTCCCGCCCCCGCCCTGCCCCTTTCACAAAGCCTGGCGATGCACACGTCTCGGGGCTTTGCGCGCATCGCCAGGCCTATGCAAAATAGGCTCGGCGCGCGCAGGAGGAGTTTCACGCGTAAATCCTGAGGATTTACGCGCGTAACCCTTTTAAAATCTGCCCCAAAGATATTAAATAGAACAAAATGACACGATGAATCATGTCCCAAGTGAGTGAATAACCCCTTTTTGGTCTAATTATTGGGCACAGCAGAAGGGATTAATGGATAAGTGATGGTAACTACATCTCTCACATGCCACAAATTTATTTTTAGAAGTCTTGCCCAAAAAAAAAAAAAAATAGAATTAATTTTAGACAGCACAATATTCTCATTAACTATGGTACTGTGTTCATTATGCTAGTTAAGTTTCAGAATTCCCTGAGGTTTAATTAAGTAGAGGCCACAAACTTCCATACCTGACATATGTTTGAATATGTAAGAATATAAATACAATATGTTGGGGTGAAATCTGCCTTTCCTACTTTTCCAAATACAATTGTATTGAATTAAAAAAACTGTTTACAGCTCTGTTCAAGAAGCAAATATTTAAGTTTATCTACTTAAATGATATATATTTATTTATTGTACGTAGAATTTACATATAATTCAATATATCAATGACAGAAATATATGTCAATATTCTACTGTTGCAGTCTGCAGTTAAAGCAGGAACAAATAACCCAAAGCACAAAGGTTTGTTTAAAAAAGCATTTATTTTAAAACTTATTTCTGTGGTATTGACTGACAGGCCCTTCCAACGCTCTCAACTGGGGTATTGACACAATGGTGTGTTGTGAATGACTGGAAGGTGTGTCATTAGCTCTTTCCACTTCTGACAAGTCCAATGGGAGGTTGCTCTCTCTTCCTCTGCTTGGCCTGAAACGATGAGGATCTCTCCTCCCTCTCTGTCCAGGCCTGGGTCAGAAACTACTTTTTCCTCCTGTCTCAGCCTGGACAGATGTAAACAACATGGGACCTTGCCAGGCTCCTTTCACACTGAAATGGCTTGAGAGTCCTGGTTAACTAAACCTTGATCCCACTTTCTAACACAGTTTATAGAAAAACCACTGCTTCTGCTCCTCTTGAAAAGTTAGCTCTGCAGTATTATTATTTTTGTAGCACAACTTGTATAATAACTAGAAACGTTACATGCCACTCTAACATAGGGATGTGAATCGTTTTTATAACAAATTGAAATATCATATGATATTTCAAAATTCGTTATATATCGGTTAAAAAGCAAAACAAACATTTTTCCCCCAAATTTTCTTAAAAATTGTTTTTCGGGTTAGTGCGCACTAACAAAAAAATGTTTATTTTTGTTATTTTTTATTTTTTTAATTTTTTGTTAGTGCGTGTTAATGGGAGTTAGCTCGCACTAACCCGAAACATGATTTTTCACTAAAAAAAAAAAAAATGCCGATCCGCGGGAAAACGAGATTTTCCCACGGCCAGAACAACCTGAAAGCACAAACGATCGGGCACCCGATTCACATCCCTACTCTAACATTCATGGGGGTTTAATCTTCCTCCTTTCTTAGGGCAATCATCCAGTTATAGCTGAAGCAACTATCACAATCTCAGCTCACCAGTAATGACAACATTCTGACTAATGGTTAAAAATGCGTGTTTACATTTTACCCTCTCTTTATGAAGTTATGCAGTTATAGCTGCAACCAATCTCAGTTTCTTGGCTAACCTGCCATTCACCTATAAAGCACTGCTTGACAGTGTGAAGATTTTAATTCTGTCCACCACCACCACACAGGCATACATGCAACCCCCAAGGCTACTATACAGTTCTAAGTTTTCCATCCCTCTTATCATTTTGGTCACCATTCTCTGTACTTTTTCCAGTTCAACTATATATTTTTTGAGATATGGCAATGAGCATTAGACATAATACTCTAGTTGTTGTCTCAAAATAGAGCAATAAAGAAGTATTATGGCAAACTTCAATTTATTCTCCTTTCCAAATAATTCATAACATTCTGTTTGCATTGTTTTCTTCTGCAGCACACTGAGCTGAGGATTTCAAGGTATTGCCCATGAAGATACCCAGATCTTTTTTCTGTGTGGTGATTCCTAATATGGAAAATAACATCATGTGAGTACAGTGTGGGTTACTTTTCTCTATGTGCACCAATTTGCACTTATCTACATTAATCTCCCAGTCTTGCAAGGACTTCCTGTTATTTTTTACAATCCACTTGTGATTTAACTTAAAATAATTTTGTGTCATCTGTACCAGTTGCAGAACAGATCCATGATCTGTTTGTTTGATTTTTGTTTGATTTTCTCCATTGAGAAAATTGACCATTTAGCCCTATTCCATTTCCTATCTTTTAACCAGTTTGTTATCCACAATAGGACATTGCTTCCTATTCTATGACTTTTTATTTTGCTCAGGAGTCTTTCATGGATGAGTTTGTGAAATGTCTTCTGAAAACCCAAATATTCTATATCCACCAGCAGATTGGTGAAGCAATACTTCCCTTCTGCAAATCCATGCTAGCTGTGTTATTTTAAACCAATTATTTCTATATGTTATGTGGTTTTGTTCTTTAGAATAATTTCTATTTTTTTCCCAGTACTGAAGTCAGGCTCACAGGTTTATAGTTTCCTGGACCACCTCAGATTATTTTTTAAAGATCAGTGTTTCATTGGCCACCTTCCAATCTTCAGGTAAAATAGATGATTTTGATAATAGGTTACAAATTACTAGTAATAGATCTGCAATTTCATGTTTGAGTTCTTTTAGAATGCTGGAGTGTAAACCATCTAGTCCAGGTGATTTATTACTTTTCTGTAAATATGCTGTATTATATCATCCAAATCCATGTGCTTCAACGGCAGGGGAGAAGAAAAACTGATACTTCACGCATATCCAGCATAGCTCCCTGCTTCAACGGCAGGGGAGAAGAAAAACTGATACTTCACGCATATCCAGCCTAGCTCTCTGCTTCAACGGCAGGGGAGAAGAAAAAAGGATTCACACTCACAAAGCGGGGAGTAGCTGGCTTGTTACGGCGGTTACTACCCCAAACCATATAAGCCTGATACTTCACTTTCAATGCATTTCCAGCATAGCTCTCTGCTTCAACAGCAGGGGAGAAGAAAAACTGATACTACACGCATATCCAACATAGCTCTCTGCTTCAACGGCAGGGGAGAAGAAAAAAGGATTTGCACTCACAAAGCGGGGAGTAGCTGGCTTGTTACGGCGGTTACTTCCCCAAACCAAATAAGCCTGATACTTCACTTTCAATGCATTTCCAGCATAGCTCTCTGCTTCAACAGCAGGGGAGAAGAAAAACTGATACTACACGCATATCCAGCATAGCTCCCTGCTTCAATGGCAGGGGAGAAGAAAAAAAACCAATAAAGGCTGAATAACATAGTCTGGGTAAAACAAATAAGCATGGGTGTAGCTTGCTTATTGCAGCGGTTACTTCCCCTACTACCCCTAACTAATCAAGCTTGATATTTCACTTGGATGCAGCTCCATCACTGGTCTCTACATTAATGGTGGGGGTGGAAGGGAAATAGAACCAAAGAGCTAAGAGAAACAGATAAGTATGTGAAAAAAATGTGAGAAGCTTGCTGGGCAGACTGGATGGGCCATTTGGTCTTCTTCTGCCGTCATTTCTATGTTTCTATGTGATTTGATTTAGTTCTTTAGAATAATCACCATTACATACTGTTTATGGTACAGGGATCTCCCCAACATCTTCTTTAATAAATACCAAAGCAACAAATTAATTTAATCTTTCCACTATTGACTTATCTTCCCTATGTGCCCCTTTAATACATCAATCATATAATGGTGCAACTGACTTCCAAACATGCTTTCTTCTTTGGGTATATTTTAACATTTGTATTGTGTTTTTGCCTCTATGGCTACTAGGGATGTGCATCGGGTGCCTGATCGTTTGTGCTTTTGGGTTCATGTGGCCGCAGAAAAACCTTGTTTTCTGTGGATCGGCATTGTTTTTTTAGTAAAAAAATATTTTTCAGCTTAGTGAACGCTAACGGGAGTTAGCACACACTAACTCCTGTTAGCATGCACTAACAAAAATAACAAAAAATAACAAAAATACATGTTTTTTGTTAATGCGCGCTAACTCCCGTTAGCGTGCACTAACCCGAAAAACGATTTTCACGAAAATTTGGTGGAAAAAATGTTTGTTTCACATTTTAACCGATATATAATGAATTAAGAAATATCGTACGAGATTTCAATTTGTTATAAAAATGATTCACATCTCTAATGGCTACCTTCTTCTCAAATTATTTTCTTTTTCCTCTCCTATCAAGGTTTTACATCTAGTTTGCCAATGCTTATGATTTTCCAATTTTCTTCAGTTGGATTCCTTTTCAAATTTTTGAAAGTCATTCTTTTTGATAAAATAGCATCATTTATCTCATTTTTAACCCATGCTGGCTTTGATTTGACCTTCCCTCCACCTTTTCTAATGCATGGAATACATCTGGTCTGAGCTTCTAATATGATATTTTTAAACAATGTCCACACCTGATATAAACCTTTGTAGCTTTACCTTTTAGATTTTTCTATTTTCTTCATTTTATTAAAGTCTCCCTTTTGATAGTTAAATACTAAGTAGTAGATCTACTTAAAGCCCTCCCTCCAGTCATTAAATCAAATTTGATCACATTATGATCACTGTTACTGAATAGCCTCACTACCATTACCACCTGCAAAAAAAATATTGCATTCTACTAAAAATTAGGTGTAAAAAGGCTCCCCCTCTCATCAGTTCCCAGACTTTGTTGGTTATGGATCAGCTGTTCCATGAAGCAGTCATTTATTTCATATAGAAACATTACCTCCTAGCATGTCCTGATGTGACATTCACCCAGTCAATATTGGATAATTGAAATTTCCTATTATTACCATGAATACTTTTGCAATGCAAATATGGAAATCTAATATAGCAAATTCATAGTTTTGATAGCTTTGCTGTTAGAAAAACAAACAGCAGAACTTAACAGTATTCACAAAATGATAAAAATAATCATAACATGAGAAAATTTTAGCTTAAAAAAAGAATACTTAAATGTGTCATAGTTGCAATTCACAAATATATCACATGATGAAAGTGAAGGCTATAATAAGGATTTCAGCCTGAATCAGAAGTAATCACATAGACTTCAAAATGTTCTTGTTCACAAATAAATGTGCAACTATTGCAGTAGGAAAGAATATCTTCTGAAGCTTGTGAAATGGTCATTTCAATTTTTGGTAGATTAACATGCCTCAATTTACTCTCCAGATGTGTTACAATGGTCCAAGTCTTAAACTGCTCAGTAGTTAAATGTGACCTTACTATATATACCACCTTATCAAATGTGTAGTTTCTTATCCATAATTGGTTGTGAAGTACATCTTCTAATGCCTCATCCCTTGGAACAGTTAGGGGTAGATTTTTAAAGCAAACGCATGCGCATGCATGTGCACGCGCTACTGGGTGCACACACATGGATGTGCGATTTTCACTCGCATGTTATAAAATCCCACGCAAGTGGGGGGGGGGGGGTAGAATTTAGCAAATTCACATGGTGATGCATCATTGGGCTTCCCCAGTTGCATCCCATTCCACCCTGCCCCACCCCGCCCCGGACCACCCCTCCCCACCCCCAGACCACTTTTCTGCTGAGGCCTTGCTCTTGTGCGCATAACAGGGGTTATACGCATAGCTGGGCCCCTTGTAAAATGTGCACAGCTTGTGCAAGGCACGGCTACGTGTGTAATCCTTGTGTTTTACGCACGCAGGCCATTAAAAATCCAGCTGTTAATGTTGGCAGTTTTGCATGGTAATGTGAGTCTTTGTAGCCATGTTAGTCTTTCCTGATCAGTAGGGGTAGGACCAAATATCTAGCCTTGGTGATGTCACTGTAACCTTATTCTCATACAGTGTAGTCAAAGCATGATTTCAAAAGTCAATGAGGTAGTGTTCTTGGTGATTCTAAAGACAAAGGAGGGAAGAAAGCTACCTATGGAGATGGAAATGAGAAAATAATGACTTTCAGTGTAACATGTCAAAAAGTGTTTTTACTGCTTTTTTACTGTTTTCCTTTACAAGTGAGGTCTGTAATAGAGGCTATAAGCATCACAACAATAGGGTTAAGTATGATGGGAAAAGGTAGAAGAAAACCAGAATAGAACAGAGTGCCAAAATCTTTTTTTTTTATTTTATCTTTATTAAATTTTTAACAACTTACAAAGTATCCACTTTGTCATGTAATATGGTTCAATAACAGTTTAGGAAATTCAAATTTTCTAGCAATAACATATCATTATAACAGAAATACAATATTCAATTGTTATGAACCCATTAGACCCCAATCTGGTGGAGGGGGAGGTACATGCAAATTAAAGGAGAATACAGGCAATATCAATAAAAAGAAAAAGGCAACTAGATTCACCAGGTATTACATATATAGACGATTTACCCACTGCTTATGACAGGGGGTCTCTTTTTTGCTTCAATAAAGCTCTTGAGTTGATCTGGTTGAAAAAATATATAGTTGTTTCCTTCAAATTTGACTACACATTTGCAGGGAAATCTAAAAAAAAAGGATGCCCCTATTGCCAAAGCTTCAGATTTTAAAACTAAAAAGTTATTTCTTTTTAGCTGCGTCATTTTAGTCAAGTCAGGGTATATCCTCACATTTCCTCCCATGAACATGGTTTGAATCTTTTTTAAATAGGCCCGCATAACTTTACCTAAATCAAACTCATTAAAAAAAGATATTAGCAAAGTAGTTCTTTCTATTATTTCAGGCGTAGATGTCTCGAGAAACGCTGTTAAATTTTCCAAGGCATTAGGAGGCATTTGTACTTGCTGGCTTGTACGAATAGGTAGAAAATATACCTTATCCAAGGGTGGGGATTGTTCCGGGGAGATTTCCAATATCTCCAGGAAATAACGTTTAATAGTCACTCTAGGTAATTCACCCACCACCCTAGGGAAGTTTATTACCCTCAAATTTAAATGTCTCATAGCATTTTCCATGTTCTCGAGTCTTCTATTTATTTGACCACAGTCCTGTATAATTGTAGCCTGAACCTGCTTAACTTGTTTTATTTCCATGTCCATGTTATTTATTTTCTCCGTAGTATCCTGTTTTTGTTCTTGCAAACTAGTGTTTAGTATGTCCATTTGATGTGCCAATGAACCAATTTTCCCGGAACAAACCTCTAGAGCTTTTACTAAAGCAGACGAAAGATTCCAAAGTGAATCTAACATTACCACCTCCGGTTTCACAACACTCAGTGTGGCCTCGGGTGTGGGGGGAGGGCACGCGACAGATCTCTCACCTCCTGTACTCCTCTGTTCTCCTCCTCCTTCCAGATCTTGCTCTCCGAAGCCACACTCTCCCGATTCAATAGGGACCTGTGCGGGGCTTCTCCTCTCTTCCACTCCCTCAGGCTGGAAGACGCCGTCCACATCGGGACTCCCTCCCAGCCGCGGCGTTGAGGTCCCACGCACCGCCGGAGGCAATCGCTCGTCCAGGGGGCTAAGGGAAATTCCTTCCGAGGTCAGGTCACATTCTCCTTCCTGTGACCTGACAGCCGGACCTCTTAGCTCCAAATTACCAAGTTTTTTCACGCTCTGCTCGATGGTACGCTGCCCCGGAGAGACCATAGTCGCCGAGGGATAGTTCCTAGGTCTTCCCTTCCTTTTCGGAGGCATTATTTGTATATAGGAAAATTTTTTCAGAGAAACAGCAGGAGCAGGTATGAAGAGCTCACGCGGTCAAGTCGCCATCTTCAGAGTGCCAAAATCTAATGGAGTACAGTGTATCAAGAATAGATGGTGATCAGCAGTGTCAAAAGCAGTGAATAGGACAAGGAGAATGTACATAGAGTAAAAACCTTTGGCCAGGGGAAGCGGGGTTCGCACTCTGTTACAGATCTTGCTAAGGAGTAGCAATCTGTTAGTGCTCTGCTCTTCCAGAGGGAAGGAATAGCAACTGTTATGCTTTGTTCCTGTAGAAAGATGAACCTGCAACCTGTATGATTCCCATGGGGAGGTAGCTATCTGATATGGATCAGCTTCCGCAGAGAGAGGACTAATGGTCTGATGTGGGTTGGCTCCCACAGAGTGGCAAATGATAATACTGCTCTATTAGAGTAGGAAGTAATGCCCCAAATCACTTTTTCCCACTGTCTGGGCAGGTCATAACAGCTGTATTTGACTGCCTTAAGCGCTACATAACATTTCCTTGAATAGACAGGATTTGATGGAATCAAAGAGAATCTTTTATGCCATTGCTCACTTTCCCAATGTTCTGAGAGCTATCAAATGCACTCTCATAGCCATCATCCCACCCCATAACAGAGAGGAGATCTTCTGCCTCAGAAAGCTCTTCCACTTCATCAATGTACAAGTGATTTGTGATGCTGGAATGTGCATCCTCAACATGGTGGCCAGGTACCTGGGAGCCACCTATGATTTCTTTATACTTAAGCAATCGGGCCTCTTTTACAATTTTGAGGATGGCCTGTATGGTGAAAGTGGGCTGGTAGGTAAGAGAGATGATTCTTTCTCTATTCCCTCTCTGGATATGTGTTTGCAGCAAATGGCAGGGGTATAGGGGAAGTGTGGGAGATGTAAATGACAAGTGGTTTGTACAGTTATATGTACATGATATTGTACCAGGGCCTGGCTTTCTCTCCCCAGGCTGGAGAGGCCTGATAATGTTGTGTGGCCAAACAATGCACTTGCCACAAAGCTTTGTGTGTAACCAGCTACTATACACTTTCTACAGGTTAACTTTAAACATGTGCCTTTCCAGTCCTTCCATTTGGAACTGTTGAAATCTCCCTGGTTAATCACAACTTTTTAGTGTCCACATTGCTGGCACTCCCAGATCAGGTGTGCCCTGTTACTGATGGGTCAGCCAAGATGCAAGCACAGTTTGTCTTACCCATCACACATGTAAACCAAAAGATGCAGCCCGTGCATTTTGAAGCCTAGCATATTCACTGTGTCAGGTCAAACCAATTTGTATCTCTTTAGGATATATTGCAGAGCAGCCAGGGACTTGCACCACAAGGTTGAGGTTTGTCTGCTGTCACATGTGTGGCAGCTCTGATGTACATCTTCAGGGTTTGATGAGTGCTACAAATGGATAGCCTTAGCTTTGTTGTCAGTGACAGGCACACATTTGGTGGAAACACCATATGTAGTTCCTTATCTGGAAGGTCTTACACAGATCAAATAGCACATGACATTGTAACAGAAATGAACAACACATCGAGTGTAGACTTGAACAAATGGCAATATCACATATACAGTCTTACCATCTTAACCTTTTGCACAATTATGATTACAACAAAGAAGTGAGAAAGTGGAAGTGGTACCCCAATAGCCACAGTACAGCTTTAAGGTAAGAGCTGATAGCAGCACAACTATGTGCTGGCAAGAAAAAGGCCCCAGATAGTCCATGTTGAAAGAGTCCACTCAAAGGGGGACAGCTTAAGGGCCATGACATCAAAGGTGAAATAACAGGCAGCAGGACTAGGACTGGAGAGTGCAGCAGCAAAGCAGGAGCCCCAGGGGAAGACACAGCAGCTTGAAATCAGGAGCCCCAGGAGAAGACACCAAAGCAGAGACAGAAGCTTCAGGAGAAGACATAGAATCATGCAAGCAGAAGCCCCAGGAGAAGACACAGCAGCGTGGAGGCAGAAGCAGAATGAGATGAGATGAGATGAAATGAGATACAATCATGAAAGCAGTAGCATGATGAGAGGAGATGAGATGAAATGAAATACCCTAGCATCAGGAGCAGGAGGTGAGACATCACTTCTCAGCCTTTTGATTAAGATCAAGTGTAGTATAATGAGAAGAGACAGCAGCAGGACCATAACTAGAGGCTGCATCAAGGAGGCTAAAGTGTGGGCTGAACTTTGAGGAGGACATTAAAAGTAGGCAGCAGGACTGTACTCACAGAGAGTAGACCATCCCCATCAGCAAACTGTAGTCATAACAGGCCCAGCAGTCTTCTTCTATCTAGCTCGCACAAGAACTCTGTAGTCAGGACAGGCCCAGCAGGCTTCTTCAATCTAGCCAGCACAGGAACTCTGTAGCCAGGAAGGGCCCAGTGGGCTTCTTCCATCTAGCTGGCAAAGGAACTCTTGAGCCTCTACCTGTATGGGTCTACCAGGCATTTTCCATCTAGCTGGCACAGGAACTCTTTAGAGAGGCCCAGCAAAGCTTGTTTGGACAAGTCTTCACTATTAGCATTATATGCTTCCACCTCTGCTGCATTATGGCTCTTTGCCATGGCGTGGCCTGCCATCTTTGGGGGGGGGGGGGGGGGGGGGCTACCCTTGGGGTGTCTCTCAGGCTGGGGACTGCTGTGAGGTATGGAATCCTGGGATGCAGGGAAGATACAGGTGGAGGCTCAAGCATTCTTTGAGTGAGGAAGATGGTCATATATTAAATTATGTTGTTACCATAGTTAGAGCCTCAGTGTGTGCTGCAGTCTGATCCCACAGGGCTGGGTGTGACTATTCATAGCCCTCTTGAGTCACACTAGCTTGGCCCATATCTGGTGGAGGTGCACATCATGCCTCTTTTCAAGCTGGTACAGATGCTCATGCATCTATAACTGTGTTGGTGCCAAGGCTGCTGTCAGTGCTGGTGCCAGGGCTGTGATGGTCATGGCACGAGTAGAAATTTGGACCTCCAACAGTGGCATGAGGGGGATGAGGACCTGCCCCTTGCTGATTCCCTGCTGCCTCATGCTGGTGCCGTGGTGTGCTCGCCTGAGTTTGCAATGGCTCAACTGGCTCCTACTGTAAGCTTGTTTCCTCCATTAAGCCAGAGATATTTAGGGTAACATTGAGAGGGATGGATGAGCTGAGGGCTTCCAGCATTGGTATGGGCTGCTGAAATTGTTGCTGCTGCTCCTTCTCTGCCATTTCCTTGCTGAACTGAATCTGGGCATCCATTAGCAAGGGGCATTTGAAAAGTGCTGGTGCTCTTCTGGTCACTGGGGCTTGACTGATGGCCCCTGGGGCTTGATGGTTGGGACTAGCAGCTTCATGGGTGAGATCTGTGGAAACAAGGAAGAAGACATAAGTACCAATGGCAAGAAGTAGCCATTTACCATTTGGCATCAAAGGTGCACTTTGCATCTCAATGTATGTGAGCATCTTATGCCAAATGATGTAAACAACTGTAGCAGCCTTGCTATTTACAGGCGAGTGAACTTACCTGCTGTGGCTCACATGGTGAAGAGCTGCTCAGCCATGCGCTTGAACACATTCAATCCCAGCCATTGCATGAGGCTATCCTTTATTGGGGTGAGCATAATAGGACAAATGGCTTATTTATTTGATGTGTTTAATGATCTATGACTTCAATTGGGTCTTTATGTACCGATATCTATGGGCCACATGCTTCCCACTGAATTTCATGCCACTGTGCCGGGACATAGCCTGGGCAATGATGCACAATATCTTGTCCTTGGATACCCTCGAGGTCTTGGTCATACAGTTGCCGAAGAGCATGGCATAACGTTCCAGGACCCCTCCAATGATCATCTCATGGTCATCCAGGTTGAACTTCAATGCCCTCAGATGAGTACACCCTGCTTCCTGGCTGCCAGAATGGGGTGCCACTTCTTCCTCTTCTGGAGAGGTCCTCCTTTTCCTCACTCTTGCTCATACTCCCCTCTCCTTCCCTTCTTCCTCCCTCTACTGCACTTGCCCTACCATCTCCCCTCCCCTCTGCTCTCTCCGTCTATCCCTAGCCTGTCATCTTCCTCCCATCAGACTTGCCTGCCTATCCGCTTTCCCTCTCCTGCCTCCTATCCCTTTCCCCTCCCTATCTCTACTCCTGTCCCTGTCCCTATCTCTCCTTCTACTTATTTTCCTTTCTCTAGATCTCTTGCCTCATCTTCCCTATCCTTACCACCTTCCTCCCCTGCTCTCCTCATGCCTCTCCTTTCCACTCTCCCCTGCCTCTCATATGACATCCTCTTCTTTCCTTCTAACCACCATCACTAGTCCTCCTCAGTCCTTCACACCACCACCAACAACAGGATAACACATTCACATATATCTAATCTCCTATGCCAATCATCGAACTAAACCACCAACTCACCTCTTCTCCTCTAACCAATGCCTAGACACACTCTCAAAGAGGCAGGTGCATGAAACTGGGATATATAATCAGAAAAAATAATGTGCCACACATAAATCAATATGTGCCATGTAAAATGACACACTAGCACATCACAAAACATGATAACAAAGCATGCTTAGCAGTAATTTCTTATGTGTTGCAGAAGGTAGTAAATTAGCCTAACCATGCCCATTTTTTTTTTTATCATGGGCACTATTTCTGTTATATTTATTGCATTTTGATGAAACTAGGCTTTAGAGAGAGATTTGTTAAGATAAGATAGTTTATTGCAAGAGGGACCAAATATCATGGTGGGCATCCCTCTGTTATTGAGCTCCTCCCCAACAAATAATCAAGGGATTATCATACAATTTTTCTTGTTACAAAACTCAAGACAAAAAATCATGCTGCAGTAAGGTTCTTTGCTGTGCGATGGCAGCCCACCTCTGCCAGGGTTGCCATTGCTTAAAGATCCAGTATCCCAAAACATGGCCTTCCTCTACTGAAGAAAAATCACCTTGGGGTCAGTGTCAACCCCTGCCACCTATTGAGGTGGCACAGGCCCCCCAAAATGAAAAAAATATAAAACTATGACACATGGGCAACGATGTCCCTTTCACTTCCTCCACTTCCCCTCAAAGCTGAAAAGCCACATTAACAAAAGATAGACCATATCCTCCTGGCTCATCCCAATACCCTCTTCAAGTATTATAAAATCCATGGTGTCTAGTGTCCTCCACCCCAACCACAAAAAATAATGCCCCGGTGGTCTGGGTACAGGTAGCACCCCACCTCTATCCCCTATACACCCATATCTTGAAAAGATATCTTCAATAGCCATCTGAAGGCCTGGGGCACCCTGAGACCAGTTAGAGTCATTTTAAAAAATGGATAAGACCCTTGCTTCAATTATAAGAATCTTCTGGGAAAACAAAAAATGCTTAAAAATGAAGGAAATATTTGTTTGTAAGGCGTATTTGGATGTCCTGGAAACTAGGTATGAAAGTTTAATTGAAAAGGAATACATCTGGTGAAAGAAAATATTAATTTACATTATAAAATTGAAAATATTGTGAAGCATCAGACTGTAATTTAAACATTTTCATAAGAGTGATCTGATCACACAGCTTAATATGCTTAAGAGATATCTTTTTGAAGTTCAGAGAGCAATTTCAGTGGAATGTAAAAAGCAAATATCAGACTGGAGCAGATTTAGAACAGCTTGAGATGAAAGAAAATCAAGATAGCTTAGATGAACTGTGCATTCAAGCAGTTTGGATGAGGAGGAAGATGGGATGATAATTAGCAGGGCAGGTAGAGTCCCATGAAGGTTTCTTGTGGAACAATGTGATCACAGCATGTTTGAAGGAAGAGAGAGCAGTTGCAGTAACAAGTGAATGATGATGAATGTGATTAATGGAGGAGATGATTGCAGAGGACTTAGAACTGAATTGTTCTTTTCTAAGCAGCATCTTCCTCTTTATATATTCAGATCCAACCATATGTCTTCTCTGTGTTTACTAGGAGGTAAATATTCAAATTACCAACAGAGGACCATGTATTCTCTTATGTACACGGATGTCCGGTACTACTGAATCAGCTCCAAAACAAATAGGTGATAGCCTTTTTAGTGTAAATACCATTTTTATTTAGTGTAAATACCGTTTTTATTTTATTTTATTTATTTATATTTATTTTTTTAAATATGCAAAGCCTAGTTGGCGAGGTAAATTATATGGTTTTACTTATCTGGCTAACTTAACCAGAATATTCAGCAGTGCAACCATGCCACTGAATATACTCAGATAACTTTCAAATTTGCTGGATAAGTTTTCTGCCTTAATTTAAGCCGATTCAATAACAGATCCAACTTATCTGTCTAACTTAGGCCTGAATTCATCAAAAAGCTATAAATATAGTGAAAATAGTGCCCGTGATAAAATAAAAGTGCATGGTTAGACTAATTTGCAGCCTCCAGCATCGCATAGGTAAATATCGCATGGCATGTTGTATCAGCACATAGCGCATTGTGACAGCACATTGCATCACCGTGTCATGCATTGCATCACCGCGTGCTGTGTCATTTTATGTGCCTAGCGTAGATTAGTGCATGGTGCATTATTTTTTCAGTTTATATATCCTAGCTTCCTGAAGCTTTCTTTTTGAGGGTGTGCCAGGCATGGGAGAGAGAGGAGAGTTGGTGAGTGGTTTAGTGGTTTAGTGGGAGTAGGACCTTTTTATGAATCAATTACCTAAGTGTGTTGTCTGGTCTTCTGTTGCCATCTATTTCCCTTTACCTTGGACTTTTATCTTCTTTGTTGGAGTGAAAGTTTTTGTTTGTTTGTCTAGTTTGTCTGTCTTTTGGTGTGGAGGAGTGTTGGAGGAGGACTGGAAGAGTGAGGAGGAGTGGTGTGAGTGGATGAGTGGTTTTGGTGGCTGTAGTGTAGCTATTGTGGGTGCCACTTCCGCTTTCTATGTTCTTTGTTGTAATGATTGTTCCAAAAGGATAAGATGCTAAGCCTGCATATGCAATGATGCCATTTCAAACAATGTATGTACAGGTCTCCACAGAATGTTCTGCTCATGTAATTCACAAAGTTTTAATCTATTTGCTTTCTTGTCCTTGCAGAATGTTATTACCTAAGACTTTGAATTTATTTCAAAATGTAGACTTCATATCTTCGCTAATAAAGTAGTCACTGGTTTGAAAAAGACACTTCCTGGTTGGCTCCTTTTATTGTGTGTTTTTGTGTTGATGGTTCACTAGGTACAAGGTTTGCCTTCCACATGACCTTGCATGCCAGAATGCCCTTGGCACATTCCAACTAGCCACTTATATATCAGGCAAGACCATATTTATTTATTTATTTATTTATTTAAATTCTTTTCTATACCGACGTTCATGACAAGTCATATCACATTGGTTTACATCAAACGAAGGTTTACATCAAACGAAGGTAGTTTACATCAAACAGAGGTGGATTAACCAAAACCTAATCAGTTAAAAGTGAGGAACGTAGGATGTGGTGGCTATAACAAGGTTAGAAATTAAAACATGATACATTAGAATTCGCTAGGTCACCTGCAGAATAACATAACATAACATAACATAGTAGGGTTTCCATTGACATTTGCAGGGTATCAAATAACTTTAGAGAGGTTAGGAATCTAATGACATTTGTGATGTTAGGGAAAGGCTTGAGTGAACAGCCAGGTCTTAAGTTTTTTCTTGAAGGTCAGTGGGCTGCTTTCCTGGCGTAGGTCAGGGGGCATGGCATTCCATTGAGATGGTCCAGCTCTGGAGAAGGCCCATTTGCTAGTGTGGGTGTGCATGGTGGATTTAGTGTGTGTGTGTGGGGGGGGGGGGGGGTAGTGGAGAGTTTGTTTATAGGCCTCTCTAACTGGTCTATTTGAGGGGTGGAGTCGGAGCGGGAATTTTAGCAAGAGCGAGTGCTACTTGTGGATGGTTTTGTGTATAATCGTAAGGGACTTATAAATGATTCTGAAGCTTATGGGGAGCCAATGTAGATTCCTAAGTATGGGTGTGATGTGGTCACCTCTGTTGGAGTTTGTTAGGATTCTAGCGGCGGCATTCTGGAACATCTGTAGGGGTTTTATGGTGTTTGCAGGGAGGCCCAGGAGGAGGGAGTTGCAATAGTCAATTTTTGAGAACAAGGTAGCTTGGAGGACTGTCCGAAAGTCACAGAAGTGGAGGAGAGCTTTTTCAGTATTTGTAGTTTATAGAAGCATTCTTTGGTTGTGTTGTTAACAAATTTCTTTAAGTTCAGGTGGTTGTCCAGTGTCTCACATGGGCAAGTGTGGCTGTTGTAGGGCTGGTGGAGGGAAGAGTATTGGGGTTGGTGGAGATGAGAAGGAGTTCTGTCTTGGAAGTGTTGAGGACTAGGTTGAGGCTAGTAAGTAGGAAGTTGATGGAGTGTAGGCAGCTATCCCAGAACTTGAGGGTTTTTGACATGGATTCTGTTATGGGAATAAGTATCTGCACATCGTCCGCATAAATGAAGTGAGTTAGATTGAGGTTTGAGAGGAGCTGGCAGAGGGGTAGGAGATAGATATTGAAGAGGGTGGGGGAGAGGGATGATCCTTGGGGTACTCCAAGGGTGGCAACTTTCATACCTCCAATCCTCTCTCAATGCTAGGTATAAACAATGAGCGAACTAGGGGAAAATTTAGAATACAAGGCCTTAGGCCATGCATACTGCAGCCCATATGGTCAACTCTCAGAGGCACCCTTCTCAAGAATTGAAGCACCCAATCATTGCTGTCCAAAACCAGTGTGTGCAAAATGAATACACACACACTGCCTGCTCAGGGGTATGGATTGCTAAGGTAAAGGGGGGACCTCTGAGTGCTACAGCACCCCCAGAAGCAGAGATTGACAAAGGGTAACACAGCACGTCACTCACCAAACTGCATACTGACACACATCTTTTGAGTATGGACTACCTGCAGCACTTCGTCCACTTACACATGGGCAATCGTATGTTCCTGGAATGTTTGTCATCAAACAACATTGATGTCTGTGGCTGCTTGTTCATAACTGCTAATGAGGTAGTCTGAGTCTTTCCTCAGCACTGATTATCCTACCTAGCCACATAAAACACATATGTCAGAGGCTTATATGACACCTACTTTGTCTGAGGTACTGACATGAGCCCCTCAAGGTCTTAGGTGGCACTAAATGCGTGTCTGGCAAGAGACAAACACAGAAATGCCATCAGCCATCATCAAACCACATGAGACATCTGGGAGCAGTAGGCCTATACATTCAACACTTTGTTTTGTGTACTATGGAGGCAGCTTGTAGGCTCATAAAGTCTTCAGTTGACAACAGTTTCTCTAGCCTTAATGCTATACACAGAGTAGATCATTGAGAGTGTAGGAGCACACCTGCCCTGTTCACCACTAACTGTAAAGGTGAACAGTGGTGAGCAGGACAGTGGTGAGCAGGACAGAGGACAGCAGCTCTTCCTGATTCCCCACAAGTCATGACAGGCATGTGGATCAGCAAGAGCCTGCAAGCATTAAACCACAGAAATGTGTAAAGTGAATTTGGAAATGGAATTATCTACAAGCTGTTTGGTGCAGGGGTGCTCAGCCTGTGTGCTTTAAGGGTAGTCACAGATCATACCAGGACTGTAAGAGATACTTCCTATAAGGGATGTGAATCGTTTTTTGACGAATTAAATATCGTCCGATATATTTTAAATCGTCAAAAATCGTTAGAGGCGATATACAATAGGAATTCCCCCGATTTATCGTCAAAAATCGTAAATCGGGGGAAGGGGGAGGGGAAGGGGGAGGGCGGGAAAACCGGCACACTAAAACAACCCTAAAACCCACCCCGACCCTTTAAAATAAATCCCCCACTCTCCCGAACCCCCCCAAAATGTCTTAAATTACCTGGGGTCCAGTGGGGGGGTCCCTGTGTGATCTTCCACTCTCGGGCCACGGGTGCGTTAATAGAAATGGCGCCGGCGCTACCTTTGCCCTGTCATATGACAGGGCAAAGGTAGCGCCGGCGCCATTTTGGTTCCTGTCCCCCGACGTCACAAGCGCAGGAGATCGCTCCTGGACCCCCGCTTGACCACCAGGGACTTTTGGCCAGCTTGGGGGGGCCTCCTGACCCCCACAAGACTTGCCAAAAGTCCAGCGGGGGTCCGGAAGCGACCTCCTGCAATCGAATCGTATTGCCGTATTGCAAAATGGCGCCGGCCATACGGCCAGCGCCATTTTGCAATACAAAATGGTTGGTTTGTTTGTAGCCCCTGAGGCAGCGGCTTTTGAGCCGCGAAACTCGGCCTGAGTCGGGCAACTTATTAATACGTCTCTGTTTTAATAAAATTTGGAAAAGATTAAAGGCATCTATTCTTGTGTTTTCCTCTCTGTTTTTTCTGCTTTTCTGTACTGGTTTAAGGAGCGCTCAGTAATTAACGCCTGCTCCAGGCAGTGGTTAATTGCTGAGCGCTAAATGTGCACCCTAGACACACATTTTTTTTTTTTTTTGCATCTGGTGTGAATGCTAATAGCCTCAATCACTAATCCCCTTATTGCATTAGGGGATTCATTAGCGTCTATTCAACTCGTGTCAGACTATGGGTTGTACAGTGCGCTTGGCTGAGCGCACTGTATTGCATGGGCTCCAAAGTGAAGCAAGGTAAATTCAAAGGGGTGGGATTGCAAACTGCTACTACAAACAGTAGGAAAGTAACAGAACCTGGTAACAATACCTTTGCCAGGCTTACAGCCCTGGCCTCTCAGGATGAGGAAGCCAGCAGTAGAAAGGCAGAGGAGTTTCAGAAAAGGTGAATGCAGTTTAGAGTTTAAAGCAATGAAAGTGCAGAGTGCAATTCAGGAGTGATGTCTCCTCTCTGATAACATTCAGTACAGACTTACAAAAGATACTTACTATGAAAAGGGATATAAAGCAAATCAGTGTTTGCCAAATGGCTAGAATTCATGTTAGTAAATGAATATAGTAAACTTAAGAGTAGCAAAGAGATGTATGTTTCCTAAAATAAGCAAACAAACAAAAAAAAAAGATTTCTGAGAAATTAGTTCAGCTCTACCAATATCTTTCTTCACCTGTGAGCTCTTTCAATCTAGATAAACAAATTCTGACCTTGATAACTTTCCTAAATATAGAACAGGACTCTCTCTGCTAACCCTGGAGCCACCATGGATATGAAAAAGATAAAAGCTAATATAAAATAATTAAAAGCAATACATTTCCAGGATTGAATGGAGTTTGGGATAAATTCTGTAAAATGTTTAAAAATGAATCAGCAAGGTCTGCTTGTTAAATTATTCAGTACTCTCTTGGATGAGAAAACATTTTCCAGCCTTAATTTTCTATTACAGTTATACTAAAGCCATAAAAATATATTACTGATAGTGGGTTGTATAAAATAATTTCCTTGTTAAACATCAGTGTCCCAGTATGCCAGTGAGAGAACCTGAAGCTCTTTCCTCCTTCCAAGGAGTGGATATATCTAAATGCCTGAATAACTGACAGCTATCCACAGTTAGATATACATTTATTGTCTGTCAGTGAAGAGAGCAATCTCCCTTCAGAACTGAGTTCCCAACAGGGATTGCTCCACTCTCAATGAAGCTGATTACTTCAGAAAGGAGTGCAAAGGAAAAATGAATATTTAAGTGGCAGGACCTGCCAGCTGTGCCAGCATTTAAATATTCACCACACTGGAGGAGGTAAGAGGGATTGGGGGTTTTGGAGGGAGGAGGTGACTAAAGATGAGACCCACTGCTTTTATGAATGGGAAAGGGAGGGGGACTGATACTCCACCAGACATCACTTTTTGGGGTGGGAAGTAAATCCAGTGCTACAGTCTGCAAGTTTTATTTGGGTGGGGGGGGGGGGGGGGCGGGAAGTGGGGGGAGGAGGGAATTAGTCCAACAGAGCTTGCAACATTTTTTTCTAACTTACCGGTTTAACTGCTTAATATAGCCAGTTAGGTTTTAAGTTATCCGGGTATATATGCCTGGAAAACTTTAGACCTGCTCTGCATCATGACCAGGCTTGCCTAGATAATCTTATTTGGGTTGCATTGAAGAATATTGGACCTACCCAGCTAAATTTAAGCCATTCTCCCCGAATGTCTCCTCCATACTGTCTTTTTTTTTTGTTCCAGTAAATTTTAGCCATGTAATGACTAACCACTAAAACTTATCCATTCAGAGGGCTGAGACATTCAAAACCACCAAATTTGCCTGGCCAAGTCACAAATTAGTGGAAATCTAGCCACTTACACAGTGCTATATAATCAACAATGTATCAAAAAAAAAAGAACCAACTGGTTCATTCACTGTGAGAATGTATCTTTCTGTTGTATTCAGTGTTATTCTCTCCTTTTTAACAAGAGTTTATACAAATTTTGATAACCTGCACGACAAGTGGAACTAAGATGTCTCGACACTCAGGGAAAAAAAATTTTTGGGTGGTAAGTTGGGGTTTCATATAATTGTGTAGGCAACCCTGCCTCTTTCGAGCATATTATAATCATAAACCTGCCAACCTCCTCCCGTTTGTTTGTGTGTATGTGTCACAAATTAGCCAGGCAAACCCATTGAATATTGGCCTATAAAAATATTAATAAAAACAAAATACTACATAGACAATAGTAATCATGAGTAGTCTGCTCATTTTAGAAGCCTTAAAGTTATATAATGTATATTCACAATAAACATAAATTAACAGATGCAGTATGTTATGGTTGAGCAGTATTTGGGTGGATCCTTGGGTACTGTGGCAGATGACCACACCCATGGGGAGGATCCCCATGAGAAGCTACAGTACTAGGCTAGTCTCAGAACGCACAAACATACAGGCCGATACAGTGCGCTCCGTCGGAGCGCACTGTTAGCCTGCTATTGGACGCGCGTTTTCCCTTACCCCTTATTCAGTAAGGGGAGGAAAACGCGCGTCCAACCCGCAGCACCGAATAGTGCCCTCAACATGCAAATGAATGTTGATGGCCATATTAGTTATGCGTGTGGGATACAGAAAGTAAAATGTGTAGCCAAGCCGCACATTTTACTTTCAGAAATTAGCGCCGACCCAAAGGTAGGCGCTAATTTCTTCCGGCACCGGGAAAGTGCACAGAAAAGCAGTAAAAACTGTCGGACCAAAAATCGGACGCTCAATTTTGCCGGCGTCCAATTTCCGAGCCCGTGGCTGTCAGCGGGCTCGAGAACCGACGCTGGCAAAATTGAGCATCGGCTGTCAAACCCGCTGACAGCCGCCGCTCCTGTCAAAAAGGAGGCGCTAGGAATGCACTACTGTCCCTAGCACCTCCTTTTACCCGAATCTACCGCCGGACCTAATTTAAATAGTGAATTGCGTGCACCGGCGAGTGGCTGTTCGCCCGCTCTCCCGCAGACTTTACTGTATCAGCCCGATAGTAAGTTCTTTATTATACAGCTTGAAGAGTACCACCAGAGGTGGCAGTAGTGAGGCAGTCTGGTAGTGGCAGTCTCAGGGAACTCGGCAGAGGGAGCCCTTCTCACCCTGTTGGTCTCCGCAGCAGGTTTCCCAGCAAGGTAGTACTGTGCATGAGATAGACTGAGAGTTAGAGTATTCACTAGGTGTTTGCTGTAAGTATGTGATTCCACCAGGTTGTAGAAGAAGGTACAGGCACCGAGGCAGGGAGAACAGCTCGAGGAGCGAGTACCTGTTCCCTGTAAGGCACCTGAAATAAAGCAGAAGGCCCCCGAGGAGCGAGTACCCAGGTTAGCAGTTACCCCGTAGGGCAAGGAGAGAGCTTCCAGCGCCAGCATGGAAGCGGCAGAGTAGCATAGACAGGAACGGATTTGAGTCCTTGCTAAGTCAATGATCTAGCAAATTAGAATAGGTTATATACCCGGATGGCGTGACGTCAGCAAGGGGGAATGCCCCCGAGGTTCGCACCAAGGTTGGAATAAAGATGTGGGTGGCACACGCACCCTAGCAGGTACCTGGGAGGAGCATGGCGGGAGGCTGCACCATAGCCATTCCGGGGACGCCGGAGAAGTCGGCTTGTAGACGCAGTGGTAGCCATCTTTCCAGGGTAAGCGAGAGGAGCCGTGAATAAGGTGAGGCAAACGGGGCGAAGCCGTCTAGCACCGACGGATGCAACACAGTAACCATGGAAACTGCAATTCTTCCCCTTTCCCCCACCAACCCTTCCTATCTCTGAAACAGAAAACCATGGATTGGAATAATAGGAAGAAGGTAATGTAAAACATGTAGAGATATTGCTTTGAGGATACTCTCCAAACTAGGGGGGGCATTTTCTATCTCTATCGCATGTGAAAAGGGACTTTTCGCACGCGAAAAGTCCCTTTTCTCGTGCAATAGCTAGATAGGGGCGGAGTCAGGGCAGTGTCGGCACCAGAAGGGGAGGAGTCGGGACGGCGTCAGGGCAGACGCTGCGGAAACTTCGCTGGCAGTGAAAAGGTAAGACCCCTTATCGCCGTCAGTAGCGTGCCCAAGAGCACCACCTTTCACAGTGGTGCTATAAGGTGCGAAAGCCAGCAGCAATAACACTGCGGTGGTGCAATTGCTGCCAGATTTCACATGCCCTCCCCCCATTACCGCGGGATTCAGAGAGGTGCGCAAAGATAGAAAATCCAGCCCTCGATTTGTAGAAGAAGTATGTAGAAGAAGGATGTGGAATGTGGCTCAGGGGAAGTTTGTAATAGGGTGTGTTTGTTTGTTTTTATTTAGATTTATATTCCACTTTTTGCACATTCAGGTACTGTAGGTATTTCTCTATCCCCAGAGGGCTTACATTCTAAGGGGTTCATTTATCAAAGTGCTATATGGCGTTTTCACATGCAAAAAATACCATTAACGCATGTGAAAACGCCATTAACGCATGGTGCGATGCACGTGAGAAAAAGGGGAGGACATTGGGGCAGCATTTTTGGCTAAGTGGGTTGAGCTCACAGTGTTGCAAAGCTGTGACACACATTTGTGTAAAGTCGTGCGAGAAGGCTTTATCATGCGTTGCAATGTTTTCAGCTCCTGGAGGGCCAGCCTAGGAGAGAGGTTGTAGGAGGGCCCTGATAAATAGGCTGGCTCTCTCTCTGTCAGACTTTGGTTCCTTATTGGTGCACGGATCTCCGGGACTCCGCCTCATCCAGTAAAGTCTCTTCAGTTTCGCTATTGCTGCCTCTGGGCTGACCTCTCCATCTTCTCTTTGACGACTACACATGGAGGCCCACCTAACTCCAGCCAGCCCCGGTACCCAAAGGCTCAACCCACGTGGAACGAGGGCTGGTATTGGCAAAGCTCCAGCCGACCTCTGTCAGTCAGCCCACTCTGCCTGCTGACAGTGGGGACCCGTAGGATCCCTCCTACGGGTAGCATCAACCCCACCTCATTCCAAGGGTCCACCTCCCATGCAACAGGTTGCAAAGGCCATTGACTCGGCGGAGTCGTGTGCTCTCCAGGCTATCCTGGCCTAGCTTCAAAGGTACAAGAACAGCAATGATTTATCAAGGTACAGGCCTCTTCCATTGAGCATCTGCATGCCCGGCTTTATGCCCAATCCAGTAATCCAGATCCAGCACTGGGTTTCTCTAACCAACAGCTGTCTCCCTCTACCTCCAGGGCCTTGCTGGCCTTACTAGCTCCGCCTCATTTCAATGGTGACTCCAAGCTCTGCAGAGGGTTTATCAACCAATGCTACACACAGTTTTCTCTGCAGCCCTCCATCTTCCAAGATGAACTTACAAAGGCCACCTTTATTCTGTCTTGTCTGGAGGGGAAGGCCTTGGCCTGGGCTTCGCCCTTATGGTACACTTATGGTACGCTTGGATTTGCTCCTGGTGATGCCCTTTGGCCTTTGTAATGCTCCAGCAGTATTTCAATGGATGATTAATGAGATCTTTAGAGACCTCTTGTACGTCAAGGTCATAGCATACCTTGATGATATCCTTGTCTTTTCTAAGAATCTTGCTATGCACCATGCAGATGTGCGCACAGTCCTTCAACATCTCCATGAGAATCATCTCTTCGCAAAGTTGGACAAGTGCCTCTTTGAACAATCTAGTCTGCCCTTCCTGGGGTACATAATCTTGCAGCAAGTATTTTGTATGGACTCTGAAAAACTTAAGGAAATCTATGACTGGCCTTGGCCCATAGGCCTCCGAGCATTGCAACGATTCCTTGGATTTACAAACTATTACCGCCATTTCATTTTCCATTATTCGACCTTGGCGGCTCCTCTCACTGGAATGACCCATAAGGGCCAAGATACCTGGAACTGGACCCCAGAAGCCATCACAGACTTTCATTGCCTAAAAGAGGCCTTCCTTGCTGGACCCTGCCTTCATCATCCTGACCCAAACTGCCCCTTCCTGGTTGAAATGGATGCCTCTGCTATTGGGGCCGGGGTGGTTCTGAGCCAACATTCAACATCCGGATCTTTGGTTCCATGTTCTTTCTATTCTCACAAGTTCTCCCCTGCAGAACAAAACTATAGTATTGGAGACCGAGAATTACTCGCTATTAAATTAGTCTTGGAGGAATGGCACCCTTGATTAGAGGGCGCTCAGCATAAATTTATAATATTTACTGATCATAAGAACCTTGAACTCTTGAGTCATGCCCAGCATCTCAATGCCCATCAAGCCCAATGGGCTTTGTTCTTTTCTAGGTTCAACTTTTAGCTCCGGTATCACCCAGCTGAAAAGAATATCTGAGCAGATGCCCTATCTCATTCTTTTGAACCAGAAGACATTCCCGAAGAACCCGGTCATATCATTGACCCAGCTTGTATCTGCTTGCCCGTGACTCACCCAGACCCAGCTGGGAAAACTGTTGTGCCTCGTCGCCTCTGAAAAAGAGTTCTCCAATGGGCACATGATTCCAAGGTTTCTGGCCACCCAGGGTGAGCTCAAATTCTAGCTCTGCTCCAGCGATTATTCTGGTGGCCCACTATGGTCTCTGACACAAGAGTAAATGTTGATTCCTGCAATACCTGCGCTCAACAGAAACCCCCAGCCAGTCGAACTTGGGGTTTGCTCCAACCACTTCCTGCTCCCAAAGAACCGTGGATGCATCTTTCCACAGATTTCATTGTGGACCTGCCACCATATAAAGGTTACATGGTTATATGGGTTACCATTGACAGGTTTTAAAAAATGGCCCATTTTGTTCCATTGCCAGGCTTAACTTCTGCTCCAGAATTGGCACGACTGTTCTTTCTCCACATATTTCCTCTGCATGGCTTACCCAAGGACATTGTTTCAGACAGAGGTCCGCAGTTTGTCACCCGTTACTGGCGCTCTTTGCAATAAGTTTGGCATCAACATCAGCCTCACCACAGCTTACCATGCACAGGCCAATGGACAAGCTGAATGTATGAATCATTCTTTGAAGGCCTTTCTTCATGCCTATATAAATGACCATCAAGGCAACTGGTCCAAACTCCTTCTTGGGCGGTGTTCTCCCACAACTCCCATATTGCCGCTGCCACAGGCACGTCATCTTTCTCTATTGTTTATGGTAAGCAGCCTAGACCACCTCTGTCCATACCGCTGTCAGTACCCTCTCCTTCTGTACAAGCTACTGCAAATGCCCTCAAGGCTCTCTGGAATCAGACAAATCTTTCCCTATGCCAAGCCGCAACCTGGGCCAAGAAGTCTGTGGATACTCATTGATGCTCTGCTCCTGAGTTCCTCTATGGCCAGAAAGTCTGGTTGAGTACACGATACATTTATTTAGGTTCATACCTAGATGCATCAGACCTTTCCCAGTCACTCGTCGTGTTGGACCTGTTTCCTACCAGCTTTGGCTGCCACCAACTCTGGGAATATACAATAAGTTCCATGTGTCACTTCTGAAGCCAGTAATCCTATCCTGGCCTTTGCGCAAGGTTCCTGAACCATCACAGCTGGTTGTGGAGTCTGACACCACTTAGAAGGTCCATGAAGTTTATTTTATTTATTTAAAAACTTTTCTATACCGTTGCTAAGTTAAATACCATCGCAACGGTTTACATGTAGGCACATATTTAATGTAGGCAAAAGTGTACTATAGTACATTCTAACAGGTGCCGTTAAAGGTTCGGTTACAGTATATCATTAACATAGTCATTTAGCGAAGTAGATCATGACCAATTGTACCAAGGTACTTACACGGGTAGTTTTATCACACATAGTATTATAGTTATGCTTATTGTGGTGTAGAGTTCATAGACTAATCTACTATAAAGTCCTAAGTACTGTGTGTCAGTGCCTTTTTGTCTTTTCCTGAATAATTTCTCTCTTTTCTCCCGTCTCTTTGTAAAATGCTTGTTTAAAAAGCCATGTTTTTAAACTTTTCTTGAATGCCTTGAGATCACTTTGTCATCTGATCTCTGGAGGCATTGTGTTCCAGATTATGGGTCCTGCTAATGATATGGCTCTTTCTCTCACTTGGGTCAGTCTTGCTGTTTTAACTGATGGAATGGATAGGAGTGCTTTATTTGCTGATCGGAGGTTCCTGTGTGGAGTGTGTACCCGTAATGCTGTGTTTAACCAATCTGATTTCTCATCATAAATTAGTTTGTGAAGGACACATAGGGTTTTGTATTTAATTCTGTGTTCAATTGGTAGCCAATGTAACTCTGCTAGGGTTTCAGTTATATGGTCCCTCCTTCTTTTTCAGGTTAGTATTCTAGCTGCTGGGTTCTGAAGTATTTGCAGTGGTCTTAATGTCGTATTAGGTAGTCCTAGCATAAGGGCATTGCAGTAGTCCGTGCTGGAGAAAATTAGTGCCTGTAGTATTGTTCGGAAGTCATTTTGAGTTAGTAGTGGTTTAAGATTTCTGAGTACCATGAGCTTTGTATACCCTTCCTTTACTTTTAGTGATATGTGTTGTTTCAGATTAATTTCAGGGTCTATAATTATTCCCAAGTTACGTACTTTTCCAGCTAGTTCAATTTTCTGTTTTTCCTTGAGTATTATTGAGGTTTGCTGATTTCAGAATGTTTTCGTTCTAAGTGTAGAATTTCTGTTTTATCAATATTAATTACAAGTTCCATTTGTGTCAGTAGTTGTTTTATAATGCTTAGGTACATGTTGGCTAGGTTTAATGTTTTCTCTAAGGTGTCCTCTATGGGTAGAATTAGTTGAATGTTGTCGGTGTAAATGTAGTGTATAATTCCTAATCCTGCAAGTAGGTGGCATAATGGGAGCATGTATATGTTAAAAAGGGTCACAGATAGAGCTGATCCCTGTGGAACTCCTATTTTGAGATTAATTTTTTCTGATAAAGTGTTGTTGATCTGAACTTAGAAAAACCTGTTTTTTAGATATGAACTGAACCATTTTAATGTTAGGCCGTGTAATCCGATTTCTTCCAGTCTATTTAGTAGTATTTTATGGTTTACCATAGGGGCCGCTGGTGGGAATACTTTCACTCCTGGGAGGGGTACAGATCAGAAGAGAATTTGTGGGAACCAGCTCATAACATCCTGAATAATAACCTTCTCCTCCAGTTTCACCGTGCCCATCCGGGCAAACCAAGACCTCCAAGGGGGCATAAGGGAGGGTATTGTTGCATGTGCCAGCTGCAGAGGCCTGTGGCCAGGCCCTCTTACCTTCTGCTGCCTAATCCAGCATCTGGCTCCACTTTCCTCATGGCTGTAGGCCGCCAGCTCCATCCCTGGGCCGTCTCCAGTACTCCTGGTTCTATGATGGACTCCTGTGCTCCGCGGTGGGCCTCTCTACATGGTCTGTGGAGAAAAGCTTCCATCCATTGCCACGTCTCTCCCTAAGCTGGCACACATGCATCTCTGCTTCCTTTGAAGGGCCCGTGGTGGGAACTTTCCGTGACCCCGGATGATGACGCCGTTGAGGCTCTGGTACATATGGCCTGGCTCAGCTCCTGTTAGTCGCCTTTGCAACAGGTCTCCATGCTGGTCGTGTACTTCGTTGCCTCCTGATGACTCCTTCATGTTCCTGATTCCTGTTCCCTTTCAGTTCCTGTTCCTGGTTTGTCTTCATTATTCCTGTGTTCGTGCTACCCAGCTTTCCTTATGGACTGATCTCCTGGACCCAACCACTACTTTGCCTGATTACGCTATTGATCTTCTCCTGGACCCGACCACTGCTTTGCCTGACTACGCTACTGATCTTCTCCTGGACCCGACCACTGCTTTGCCTGACTATGCTACTAATGTTCTCCTGACCTGAACACTGCTTTGCATTACTACGCTACTGACCATCTCCTTAACCAGATCTCTGCTTTGCCTGACCACACTACTGATCATCTCCTAGTCTAGACCTCTGCTTCACTTGACCATGCTACTGATCATCCTTGCTAACACCTCTGAAAGGTAATCCAGATTTACTTAAGTATTTCTCCATTAACTTAGTCAGATGAGGGCTAGATTAGAAATGGGCAGCATTTCAGACTTGAGGAATGTGCCTGAACAGAAAACCAACATGGAGAAAAGAAACTGACCCAGAATCCCCTGGTTTATTAGCCTGCCTTGGCTGCATGAACTCTAAGTGACTTATTGAGCATGACATGCAGAATTCCTAGGACATCTGGACAGGCAGTCAAGCTGGCTCCATAATGTGAGGCCTAATCATAGGGTCAAATAAAGCAAAAAACAACGGTGGGAACTTCAGGCTATATGGACACCACCGAGGCAATTTTTCTCAGGGGTTTCTATAAGCATAGCCACAGATGTGTTAATTACCCTGACGAGCAAGATTCTAACAGAACAAAAGACTATCCAAAGAGTTATGGTAAATGGGCCCCACCTTGGATAAATACTCAGGGGTAGCTAGGGATGATCTTATCATGCTGCTGAAATGACAACCAATGTAAATTATTCTCTAAAGCAGTCATGCATTCTAGAATCTTCCACCCTAGTATATTATTGAATGTTATCTATACAAGAATGATCACTTTCTGTATACAATGAGATGCTGGTAGTCAGTTTGTCAGAGGCATGGCATCAGCATCTCCCAAGAATACTTATATTGTTCAATAACAAATTATGCTTTCTATCAAAATATAAGTGTTTCTGTCTCCCTGGTCATAAGCATCATAAAAAATGGTGTGGCACTTAACATTATGGCACCCCAGATGGGACATGATAGCTGAGGCTATCCATTGGACAATCTTACGTCTGACTCTGCTGGACTGGGTCATATCTAATGCTTCTACTCGGACTTTAATTGGCTTTTGTCCAAAGTTTTGTTTATTGCATAGTAATTCCTAGGAACTGAAAATTTCTGATTTCTGGATGACTGGTTATTGAAAAATTACTACCCAGAAGACAGAAGTGAGTGCCCCTCATGGGATGACAGATCTGTGAGTATTTAATCATACCTATATAATTAATTTGCAAGTTTATTTTTCTAGTTAAGTACAAGATTTTCTTTGGCTAATTGTAAATATAAGTGCACTATTTATTTTGATCTACTTTGGGGATGCCTATTTGTAGACTATTACACTTATTGATAACTTATTTAGAGTGATTGTGATTTATTTGTCTGTATATTTATTAATAACTTTGTACTGGAAAAAACAATCCAAGGAGATTTAAAAGCAGCACCAGTTAGGATGTGGTTGTAAGCCCTTGTCCCGCTTCCAAGGCTGAGGGATTATTATAGGAACATACAAAAGAAAAGTTTTGGAAAAGTCTAGTTTGACATCTGGTTTTCTATTTTTATCTGATTTCTGCCATGGTGTAATGCATTGCAGTGATTGGGGTCTGACTTACAATTGCTATGGCAGTTTCAGTACTTGAAAGAGCAGTGGGAGCTGGAGAGTTAATTGTACTATCTGGTACAGAGAAGGTGGGAGGTATGTAAAGCTCCAGGTGATTTGTATATGCATGGATACAGAGAGGAGAACTGGTTTATATGATTTGCTGTTGTTTGAAAGGTATAAGCAGACTAATGAGGAATTAAAGTTGTGGAGAAATGTTACAGTAAGTGAATGTAATTTAGTAGATTCTTTCAGAAAGTTTGGTTTTGTCAGCTTTCTCTGGCTGGTTAACATTGGATTTGGGTAGAAACTAATAATATAGTGAGTTTCACATATAGGCCCACTTCTGCCTATGCTCAGAACATGTCTTATGCTTTGCAACACTTTTATAACTTGTCCCACATTATGTATGCCCAACACACTGTGAGTCCTTCTGCTGATTCTTGGTTTTCCTCTATTTTTCTAGCTTCCTTCACTTTGCTGGTTATGTGCATTACTTATATCCCTGCCTGTTTAGCAAATATTATCCTGGGTTGTTGTTTAAAAAAGTAGTACTCCTTGCAGAGACTCACCCAATATCAATAGTATCATATGAGAAAAATAATACTTTGATACTAGTCTCTCTTTGTTCTTCTTATCTTTACACTTGTTACAACACTATTAATTACCTGACACTGAAAGATAACATATATGGTCTTGCTATTATAAGTTAGGGCCTTTTTATAATGTAGGTATCCTTACAGCTCAACTATAGAGCTAATTGATACCTAGTGAAACTTAGTAATACTGTTATTATTTGTTACTTAGAAAGTGCGTGTCTACCTATGAGTCTCATTTACTTTAGTGGGGATCTAGAGGGATCACAATGCACACAAAAGGTTAGTTGTTAGCCTACACATTTCAGCCCATTTGACATAATCACTTCATACAGTTCTGTCCTCCCCTCCGTTTCTTGGGTATGCCACTCTTGCAATTTATAAGTGGCACAAGAGGGAAATGAGGAGTGTGCCTGAATAGAAAACCAACATGAAGAAAAGAAACTGACCCAGAATCCCCTGGTTTCTTAGCCTGCCTTGGCTGCATGAACTCTAAGTGACTTATTGACCATGACTTGCAGAATTCCTAGGATATCTGGACAGGTAGTCAAGCTGGCTCCATAAGGTGAGACATAATTGTAGGGTCAAATAAAGCAGAAACCAAAGTGGGAACTTCAGGCTATATGGACACTACAGAGACAATCTTTATCAGGGGTTTCTATAAACACAGCCACAGATGTGTTAATTACCCTGACCAGCAAGATTCTAACAGAACAAAAGACTATCCAAAGAGTGATGGTAAATGGGCCCCACCTTGGAGAAATATTCAGGGATAGCTAGGGATGATCTTATCATGTGCTGACATGACAACCAATGTAAATTATTCTCTAAGGCAGTCACACACTCTAGAATATTCTACCCTTGTACAATATTAAATATTATCTATAAAAGAAGGATCACTTCCTGTATACGATGAGAAGCTGATAGTCAGTTTGTCAGAGGCATGGTATCAGCATCTCCCAAGAATACTTATATCGTTCAATAACAAATTATGCTTTCTACCAAACCTACGAAAACCTACCCCAACCCCCCCCTGTGCACACCGAGCCTATTTTGCATAGGATCGGTGGCACGCGCAAGTCCCAGGATGCGCGTAAGTCCCGGGCTTGGCAAAGGGGGCATGTCGGGGGCATGTCAGGTGGGCGGCACTAATTTCGGGGTGGGGTGGGAGGCGTGTCGGGGGCATGATGCCGGCCTGGGGCGTGGTCGAGGCCTCTGGATCAGCCCCCAGGTCGGGAGATGGCGCGCCAGCAGCCCACTGGCGTGCGCAGATTTACACCTGCTTTCGGCAGGCGTACATCTGCCATCAAAGGTAAGGGGGGGTTAGATAGGGCCGGGGGGGTCAGTTAGGTAGGGGAAGGGAGGAGAAGGGAGGGGAAGATGAGGGGAGGTGGAAGGAAAGTTCCCTCCGAGGCCGCTCCAATTTCAGAGCGGCCTCGGAGGGAACAGGCAGCGCGCGCCGGGCTCTGTGCGTGCTGGTTGCACAAATGTGCACCCCCTTGCACGCACCGACCACAGATTTTATAAGATATGCGCGGCTACGCGCGTATCTTATAAAATCCAGCATACTTTTGTTCACGCCTGGTGCACGAACAAAAGTACATGCGAGCGTAAATTTATAAAATCTACCCCTTAGTGTTCTTGTCTCCCTGGCCATAAGCGCTTGGTGCTTAACAGACTGTAGGAGTCAATAAAGTATGGCATATAGAGGGACCCTTCTCAATTCCTATTTTCAAATTCCTACAACTTAAGAGACTTTTTATAAGAACATCATACAAACCCCTCTATAGGAGGGTACTCACCAAGTTTAAAGACAGCATTTTAAAAGAAGTTTACAGGAAATGGCTGGGCTCTTGAATGTATGTATTTGATTTTACTCTCCAGTTATCACAACAATGCATTTGCTTTCACAAAATCATGGGGATGTGGTTTTGGCTATCCTATCAGACCATCAGTGGGCTTTAAAAGTCTCAGGAAATGTTATTAATGGTGCTCACACAGAAAAATGGATGCAAGATTTTCTATGGAAGGTATAACACACCAACTTCCCTGATAAAAATGGGGATCAAATCATCTGACCTCTGTTGAAGAAATAGCATCCTTCTTCCATATGGGGATTCCCTGTGCTAACTATGTACTGCTCAGAAATTATCTCTTGTATGTATACAGTAACTGAAAGAGTGCTACCTCTTGATCCTTCAGTGATCTTGTTTGCATCTTTGAAGAGTGTAGCTACTATGAAAACTGGATTGTGCATTCTTCTGATAAATTGTCTGCTGATTTCTATTTAAAATACAGCTTATTTTTCCAGGATGGTATTTGAGCCTAATATATATACTCGGGTAAACAGATTATAAGACTACAATTACTATTTCAGGGGGATAATAAGAATATTTTCAGATTAGAAAAGTACAAGGCATGAGTATCCCCTAATACTTTTATTATTTGCCTTAATTATGGTGATGTTAGTTATATATATCCATATTAAAGATATAGAAGAAATATGGTCTGTTGAAAGTCTTTGATTTTAAAACAAACTAGGCCACATCTAAAGCCCTCCATGTATCTTAGTATGATTTTGGATGTCATGAATAATCAGTTTAATTTCTGTTTTAAATAGTGAGAACTGGGAGGCAATCAGGGAGCGGGACCCTGGTTAGGAGGTTAAGATGAGTCAGGGAATTGAAAAATAAGGGCTTGGAAATACAGCTTAGACAATTCTCCTAGACAGAGAAGCCTGAGGGGAAAACTAAAGTAATAATCCATAGTACAAGACCTTTTCTTAGCAACTGGGAGAATATAAGCAGTCAATAGAAGAGGAGCAAGCTAAGAAATTGAATCTGTATGAGAGCATTATTCTGTCAGGAAAACACCAGCAAAGGAAAGTGAAGTTACACCCAACTGCCAAAGGAAGATGGGGAATGCTGCACAGGGCATTTCTAATATGAATGTGGATGGATTAAGCAATATATATATATATATATATGAAATAGAGAAAAACTCTGCTCCTCTGAAAAGTCTATGCAGAGACTGAATTCAATAACCTGAGAAGTATAACAGTTATAAGTAAACAGTAAGATTTGGAGTGAAAATATCCAATCCAGAAAACCAAAGCCAAGTGGAGAGGTGATGCCATCTACAGGAATGAAAACAAGCAGCACCTTGACAGACAATTAAAAAATAAAGAAAGCTATATCATTGAAAATATGCAAAATAGATGAGAGACCCTCATATGTTACCACCCTTTCTAAGTTTGACAGGGTCACAAAAGCACAAGTTCAGCAAACTGGAGTAGCAGAAAATAAAACAGAAAGCTTAAGGAAAAGAAAGTCAGCATGGGCAACAGACAGCCAAAGTTCCCATTTGAAAAGTCAGGGAAGATAACTTTCAAACAGCTGTGCACATGCCCATATTCGCGTGTATATTGGCAAGCAAAAATCTACTCCTGTATTTTATATCCTGTGCATATATGATATGAGCAGATTATACTGCATAATGCGTGCTCATGGAAAAAAAGCACAAATACGTATTGCATTTATCTGGATAAGATTTGGTTTATAAAGCTAAGTAACAGCAAAGCTATTACTTAGCCACATAAGGCTTAAAAACATTGAGCCCAATATTCAAAATGGCATTTAACTGGGCTAAGTGGCACTGCTAAATATTCAGCTATGGTCAGCAGATGCCACTTAGCTGGATAAGTGGCTCACCTGACTGTTTTTAGCCAGCTAAGACAGGAGCAGAGACTGGACAGATCAATATTCAGAGTTAGTCAGCTGATTTATCCAGCCAAATCTCATCGGGTCAAGGGCTACCCTTAAGTTGACCAGTTCAAGGGCTACCCTTAAGTTGACCAGTTATACATATTATGTTTTGTGGATGTGGACCCTGGGCCGAGATGAGGGATGAATCCACTCACAGTGAGGAGCCCCGTAGGTCTCACCATCGGTAGGCACAGTCTCAGTATCAGGACACAGCAATAAGGCAGACTTTATTATGAAGGTGAGAGAGAGAGAGGAATCATAACGCGAGGAGCGGGGAATGCAATGAAGGTGCATTTCTGAGCAGAATCCGTGGAGTGGGAAATGCTGTCAAGTATAGCTCTTGAGTTGTGGGTTATACCCAGGGTAGTACCTCAGAGGTGATGATCCGGTAGTGGCCCACAGAGCAGGGTACGCCAGACAGTCTTTCCAGTAGAGTAGAAATTACCTCAGGTATGCATATCCAGTAGTGGCCTGCAGCATGGGGTACGCTGAAGATGACTTGCATGGTGATGATGATGCAGAGGTATTCTGAGGTTCTGGAGCTCAGATGGTGCTTGAGAAAGATGAACCAATATCCTGTGGTGCAGGGTAGACTGCAGCGAATCCTGCTGGTGAGAATGCGGTAGTGGCCTGAGGTCTGGGGTATGCCGGAGGAAATCCCAGCAAGGCTTGAAGAGCGACGAAATAGAAGTACTCACAAAGGTTGGTTCGAAGGGTTCAGGCAGGAAGGCCATCTGAGGAGCGGATAGCCTATGAACGTGGAAGAGCCCCAGAGGAGCGGGTACTCAGAGCGTTCACCCAGCGAGACAGGAAACAGGAACCGGAACTCCAAGGAGGAGCGGATTCAGCAAAGAGAAGAACTCCTTGCTAACTCATCTGAGTATGGGGCTAGTCAGGTTAAATACAGCAAGGTGGTGACATCATGTGGAGGGGACGCCCCTGAGGTTCCCACCATGATGTGTACTAAAGACGGCCCGAGCGCACACTCGCACACTAGGTGACTCCAGGAACAAGATGGCGGTCGGCATCACTCACGCTGTCCCGGGGATGCCAGGGAGGTCGGTATTCGCTGGCAGAGGCCACCACTCTTCCAAGAATTGATTACGTAGCAAGAAAAGAGGTGAGCATGAGAGGTCACAGCCATCTGCAACTGACACAGAATATACAGCATTAGTTAGCCAGTTAAGTCTGATGCATATGTACATCGCTCCTTATCCAGCTAAGTCAGATTGATGGATAAGTCTGAAAAGTGTTATTTATTTGGATAAGTAGCTCCATTTGAGACTTATCCAGATAAATAGCATTTCAGACTTATCTGGTTACCTGACTTAGCCGGATAAGTAGCGTTTTTAAGACTTATCCAGCTAACTTAGGCCAGGATTCATCATTTCATGCAGAATGATTAACCCTGCACTAGAAGGGGGTGCGGGATGGGGGAGCAAAGCAGGGGGCGGTTGAGCGATAGCTTGCAGCTGGCCACACCACAGCACTGTGGTTTCGCCTGACGTGGTGCAGCCGGCTGCAGGCTATCGCGAGCATAGCGCCACCATAAAAGGTGGTGCTATTCTCCGCGCTACTGCCGGCGATAATGTATGAAACATTATCACCGGCAGCGGTGCCGCCGCCGCTTAGCATAATTCCCTCCCTAACTCCACCCTGACTCCTTTCTTCCCCCTAATTTAAATCTTACCACTGTGATAAGGGCCTATAGTGGCTTGGAAAATAACCCCCTTAGCTAGATAAATTGGAACTTGTCCAGATAAGTGCTATTTTCAAGGTTTATCCAGCTAAGTAGCAGCAAAGCCCCTTCTTAACCACATAAATTGGAATTTAGCCAGATAAGTAGTGCGCAGCTGCTATACTCATGATATTTTTACATCTAACTTTAAAAATATATGTATGGAGATTATATCTGCATAATTTTCACACATTTACCCCCTCCATAAATCAGATTTTATAACATGCACGTGCAGCCGCGTGCATGTTATAAAATCCAGGGTTGGTGCATGCAAGGGGGTGCACAATTGTGCAACTTGTGCATGCCGAGCCACGCAGCCTTCCTCCGTTCCCTCCTCCTGAGGCAGGCATAATTTGCATGCTCCGGCCGGCTGCCGGCGCACCATGCCCCAGCCTGCCCCCAGACTGCAGCACTGCCCACGGCTGTGCCCCCCGGACCTCCCCTTTTTCAAAGCCCCGGGACATACGCATGTCCCAGGGCTTGCACGTGCCACCGAGTCTATGCAAGATAGGCTCGGCCCATGCAGGGGCAGCTTGGGGCAGCTTTTCGGGGTTTGCTCGCATATGTTATGCACGTAACCCTTTGGAAATCTGCCCCTATATTAAATAATAGTCACATTAACATAATTCTATAGAATCTCAGCAAAGCCAACTTTACTCCAGATGGAATTCTGCATACATTTTTACAATTCTGAAAAAAATGTCAAAATATAATTTATTTATTTAATTTATTTATTTAAAATCTTTTCTATACCATCGTTAAGCTAGTTGCCGTCACAACGGTTCACAATAAGGCACATAATTTAAAACTTAAATGAGTTGAGTTATATTAAACAGGTGCCATCAAATACTGTAACATAGTTTCATATTAAATAGTATTCAGTGGTTATCAATTTGTCAGGGTTTGTACCAGTAATCAAAGCAAAACAAAGCAGGTTATTTTTTGCTTTGAATATTGTCCCAGGAAAAAGTATGTATAGAGATTTACACTTGGTTTCTCTGTAGGTAGTATGGCCAAAGGTGGTCATAGACCAAATAGGGTCTGCAGGTCGATAAAAATTAGTTGAAAATGGACAGATATGCCAACCGAGCCAAGCATCGTTTTTGTGACTGCTATTATGCATGATTTGGAATTATTGGGATTTGCTAACTCTAGGAGCAATATTTGTCTGCACTGGTGAAAACTCTTTATATCCAGGAGGGTATCCAACAGGATAAAGATCATACAAGGGACTAAATGCTCAGTAGAATGTATATGAGTAGAAATCCCATGTTTGTTGTGTAAGAGTATAGTGATAGGAGTATACTACCATCCACCTGGACAAAATGTTCAAACAGATGATGAAATGCTAAGAGAAATCAGGGAAGCTAATCAATTTGGCAGTGCAATATTAATGGAAGAATTAAATTACCAACTCAAAATCAAAAACGAGTCCAAACGTTACCCAAACAAAACCAATGGGAACTATAAATATATATCTTAATGAAGCCTAAATACCAAAAATGAAGGTGTCAACAAGCCAGACATTTTACATTTCAGAGGAAACCAACCGATCTTCTCAATCATTCACCTTCATAAAAATCACTTTATTGTACTATTCAAAAAATGTTTTTTCAAAATTTATATTTTTAAACTTTTACATTTTTATCCCCAGTCCATAGAGTATGTTCAACAGCTATTCCTTAAGTACTTGTTATAAAAAAAAGGCCCAACACGGCCAATGTTTCGTATCAGCAGTGCTTCTTCAGGGGCATACGAAAAGTCATTAAAAAAGGAGTTTATGCCTAAAAACATAATATCAAAAACCTTTTAAAATGGTGCAATATCAACAACAAAAGGCAACAGTACTTATCTTTCTGAAAGGCTACTGTCTTAGTCCGGACTCAGTGTCTCAGTCATCTCTTCACAGAATGGAGGAACCAAAGCCGATGTCAAAGTCTCTTTAAATACCCAGCTAGCGCAAGATGTAAGTCTTTGATGTCACTAGAATGCAAATCAAAAGTAATAGACCAACTCATCATACTGTTTTCAAATCAGTTAAAAACTGGTAAGAACATAAGAACATAAGAAATTGCCATGCTGGGTCAGACCAAGGGTCCATCAACCCAGCATCCTGTTTCCAACAGAGGCCAAACCAGGCCACAAGAACCTGGCAATTACCCACACACTAAGAAGATCCCATGCCACTGGTGCAATTAATAGCAGTGAATATTTAAATGAGAAACCATCAAAGAAAAAGCATCAGAAAAATGTCATCAAAGAAAAGAGTCAAAGAAAAAAGGGGGAACCTCGTTATCCTAAGAAAACATGTAAGTCCAAATCAGTGTTCAGGCCGTTTGGGAATTACAGTTTTTAATCTATAAATCCAGTGTTGTTCTAATCTCAACAATAGCAATTCACAATTTCTCCCTCGCCAATGCTCTGTTACATGTTCAATGGCACAAAATAGATTTTCAAAGCAATGTCCTACCTGAATACAATGAGAAACCAAGGGTTCATCTGCTCGAGCATGCTTTATATTTAACGATGTTCAATCATGCGAGATTTTTAAATCTGCTTAGTTTTCCTGATGTATAGAAGATCACAGGGGCATTTTATCATGTAAATCACCATTGTTGACAAACAGGAAGTAATGTGTTTCAAATAGATCTTAAATCCAGATTTAAATTCTAAGAAACTTGTGACCAACATGGAAACAAAACATACAAAACAATCTGAGAAGGCTGGTGTGACCCTGTGGTCACTTCTTTGGAATAAGATAAACTCAAAATGTCAGAGTGTACCAGAATGTCTCTCAGATTTGTAGCTTGGGAGAACGTGATCCGTGGAGGAGATGGAAAAATATCATGCATTTGCAAAATGTGCCAATTTTTTAAAATTGACTTGCAAATTAATTTTGCTTCCAAAGAAAAAGGAAGAATGTATATATAACGCGATGAATCTTCAATAGATCAAGGGAGAAAAAGCCATTCGCAATGTGCAAATGTACAATCATGCGCGTTTTTGATGACTCTTTGGTGACATTTTTCTGATGCTTTTTCTTTGATGGTTTCTCATTTAAAAATTAAATCTTGATTCACATTACCAGTTTTTATCCGGTTTGAAAACATTATACGAGTTGGTCTATTACCTATGATTTGCATTCTAGTGACATCAAAGATTTACGTCTTGCACTAGCTGGGTATTTAAAAAGACACTGATATCGGCTTCGGTTCCTCCTTTCTGTGAAGAGATGGCTGAGATGCTGAGTCTGGATTAAGATGGTAGCCTTTCAGAAAGATACTGTTGTCTTTTGTTGTTAATATTGCACCATTTTAAAAGGTCTTTTGATATTATGTTTTTAGGCATAAACTCCTTCTTTAATTAATTTTCGTATGCCCCTGAAGAAGCACTGCTGTTGCAAAACATTGGCCGTGTTGGGCTGCTTTTTTTAACAAGTACTTAAGGGATTGCTGTTGAACATACAGTAATGTTTATTATTTACCATTTATATCAATTTTACCCATCCTTCTTTCATCCAAGACATTTAAATCAAACAGCACTCTTCACATACTGTATCTTCATACTCTGTGTCGCAGCTGTCACTAGCTGCCAGTGCCCATTCACAACGTTCCCCAGTTCACAGTGTCCCCCACACGGTTAGTAGAATTCTACAAATGCAGTACAAACTGATTAAAAATCCAACAGAACAATGTTAAACATTATGGAAAAGAAATTATTATTCAAATAGTACCTACCAAATTGTTGTATTAACTTTCCTCATGTATCGTACAAAGAAAACCTTGTCATCAAAATGCTGTCTTTCCCTGCACTGCTATACCACAGGCTTTTGAATCCCCTTCAGCCAATGAGATACAACTTTCAAATCTGATGTAATACATCCTGGCATTTTGAATCAACTTTATGTTTGCTTACATCCAGGCTCTAACATACTACATCCTGGTATTTTGGATAAACTTTATCACCTACCTACAATTACATCCGGGCATTTAGAATCAACTTTATATGTGTTTACATCCAAAATCTAACATGCTGCATCCAGGTCCTTCAAATAAACTTTATTCCCTATCTGCCAAATGTCACTGATTTACAAGCCATTATTTATAAAAGGATTGCTTAAAAACAAAACGTATACCTGTAAAACTTTTGACAACTTAATCTGCTACATCCAAGAATTTCAATAAACACCATGGATATCCGCATCCAAATGATGCCAAATACTTACTGGCCCTTATTCCACTGACCATCAATAAACTAAATGATGTATACTACCAAAATGTTCCCTGCATCTTAATACCTCAATATGTTTTTATGAGCCATAGAATACATCCCATTCAACAGCATCGTTTAACCCATGGGGAACTACTGTCTTCCAATTATATATATATTTCTGCTCAATCCTTTTAAGGCATTTCGTTTCACCCTGATGTACCCGACTGTAACTTTGTTGGACAATAAAAAACTTTAATTGTTCAACATTATGTTGTGCTCCCTGCCAATGGGCTACAAGGGGAGTTCCTATTTTTTCTGTGCGTAATCTACTTTTATGTTTCATAATTCTTAACTTAATCTGCCTTTTCATATGACCAATATAAACAAGATTGCAGGGACAAACTATGGCATATATCACCATGCTGGTGTTACAAGTGTATCTACCTCTGATAATATAAGGGTACTTCAAAGCAGCACATTGATAGGATTTTACAGGGAGTATATTATTGCACACTACACATTCCCCACACGGTTGATTTCCCCATGTACCATCATTCTATTATTCTTATGAGCAAGCATGGATTTTAAATTCATACCTTTCTTCATAGCTGACACGTTCATGTTATAAAATCCAGGGTTGGTACGCACAGGGCGGTGCACAATTGTGCAACCTGAGAACACCGAGCCGAGCAACCAAATTGGTAGTGCGGTAATAATGGGAGACTTCAATTACCCCAATATAGACTGGGTAAATGTATCATCGGGTCACGCTAGAGAGATAACGTTCCTGGATGGAATAAATGATAGCTTTATGGAGCAATTGGTTCAGGAACCGATGAGAAAGGGAGCAATTTTAGATCTAATTCTCAGTGGAGCACAGGACTTGGTGAGAGAGGTAACGGTGGTGGGGCCGCTTGGCAATAGTGATCATAATATGATCAAATTTGATTTAATGACTGGAAAAGGAACAGTGTGCAAATGCAAAGCTCTCGTGCTAAACTTTCAAAAGAGAAACTTTGATAAAATGAGAAAAATTGTTAGAAAAAAACTGAAAGGAGCAGCTACAAAAGTAAAAAATGTGCAAGAGGCGTGGTCATTGTTAAAAAATACCATTCTAGAAGCACAGTCCAGATGTATTCCACACATTAAGAAAGGTGGAAAGAAGACAAAACGATTACAGACATGGTTAAAAGGGGAGGTGAAAGAAGCTATTTTAGCCAAAAGATCTTCATTCAAAAATTGGAAGAAGGATCCAAAAGAAGAAAATAGGATAAAGCATAAACATTGCCAAGTTAAATGTAAGACATTGATAAGACAGGCTAAGAGAGAATTTGAAAAGAAGTTGGCTGTAGAGGCAAAAACTCACAGTAAAAACTTTTTTTTAAATATGTCCGAAGCAGAAAGCCTGTGAGGGAGTCAGTTGGACCGTTAGATGATCGAGGGGTTAAAGGGGCAGAGAAGATAAGGCCATCGCGGAAAGATTAAATTATTTCTTTGCTTCGGTGATTACTGAAGAGGATGTTGGGGAGGTACCCGTAATGGAGAAGGTTTTCATGGGTAATGATTCAGATGGACTGAATCAAATCAGGGTGAACCTAGAAGATGTGGTAGGCCTGATTGACAAACTGAAGAGTAGTAAGTCACCTGGACCGGATGGTATACACCCCAGAGTTCTGAAGGAACTAAAAAATGAAATTTCAGACCTATTAGTAAAATTTTGTAACTTATCATTAAAATCATCCATTGTACCTGAAGACTGGAGGATAGCAAATGTAACCCCAATATTTAAAAAGGGCTCCAGGGGCGATCCGGGAAACTACAGACCGGTTAGCCTGACTTCAGTGCCAGGAAAAATAGTGGAAAGTGTTCTAAACATCAAAATCACAGAACATATTGAAAGACATGGTTTAATGGAACAAAGTCAGCATGGCTTTAACCAGGGCAAGTCTTGCCTCACAAATTTGCTTCACTTTTTTGAAGGAGATAATAAACATGTGGATAAAGGTGAACCGGTAGATATAGTATACTTGGATTTTCAGAAGGCGTTTGACAAAGTTCCTCATGAGAGGCTTCTAGGAAAAGTAAAAAGTCATGGGATAGGTAGCGATGTCCTTTCGTGGATTGCAAACTGGCTAAAATACAGGAAACAGAGAGTAGGATTAAATGGGCAATTTTCTCAGTGGAAGGGAGTGGACAGTGGAGTGCCTCAGGGAGCTGTATTGGGACCCTTACTTTTCAATATATTTATAAATGATCTGGGAAGAAATACGACGAGTGAGATAATCAGATTTGCAGATGACACAAAATTGTTCAGAGTAGTTAAATCACAAGCAGATTGTGATAAATTGCAGGAAGACCTTGTGAGACTGGAAAATTGGGCATCCAAATGGCAGAAGAAATGTAATGTGGATAATTGCAAGGTGATGCATATAGGGAAAAATAACCCATGCTATATTTACACAATGTTGGGTTCCATATTAGGTGCTACAACCCAAGAAAGAGATCTAGGTGTCATAGTGGATAACACATTGAAATTGTCAATACAGTGTGCTGCGGCAGTCAAAAAAGCAAACAGAATGTTGGGAATTATTAGAAAGGGAATGGTGAATAAAACGGAAAATGTCATAATGCCTCTGTATCACTCCATGGTGAGACCGCACCTTGAATACTGTGTACAATTCTGGTCGCCGCATCTCAAAAAAGATATAATTGCAATGGATAAGGTACAGAGAAGGGCTACCAAAATGATAAGGGGAATGGAACAACTCCCCTATGAGGAAAGACTAAAGAGGTTAGGACTTTAACGTTAGCAGTTGCCACACATTCTTGTGCCCGTCGTACTGTTGGACATAGCAGATCCTATCTCTCTAATATTTTCTATGCTTTAACCTTTAACTAGTGATCACGCTGAGACTGTTTCTGGAGGTAAAAATGGCCGCAGCTTTATTTTAACAACATAACATGTTAACTTTTCTGGCTACCCGAGCCGGGGGCTTTCGTGTTCCACTGCCCGCCGCCTGTTCCTAGCAAGGCAGCCCATCTCTGTAGGCCCCCCGCCATGTTCCAAGCAAGGGGGCCATCGCCTTTTACGCCTCCTGGCGCCATTGGCTACCCTACTGTTGTGTGATGACACCAGCACCGCTTATAATTCTGCCCAACCGGCCCGGGTACCGGCCTTCCATCAGCCGCGACAAAACATAACAAGTACATACATATTCTGAATCTAACTAACATGAGTCACCTCACTGCCGGTAATTGCAAAACTTGAGGGAGGGTGGGTGGGTCTTGCTCGCACGTGTGGCTCCAGGCAAAAGGGGTTGCCTGCCGTGCGTTCGGCCCCTTTAAAGGGGCATGGTGCGTCATCAGACGGCGCCGCCGGCGTCCCTGATGACGTCGGATCCTGCTCGTCTGGCCGGGCTGAGGCCCTTCCCCTCGCCTGATGAAAAGGAACGCCATAGGTAGGTGACGCCTGCAAAAGGAGAGGGGGTTTGTGGTCGGCCCTCGCCGGGCTCCCCCCTCCCACAACCCCCGCGTCCTCCGTTCACTTTGTTTTCGGGCTCGCTGCCGTTAAAGGTGGGCTCCGTTGATTCTGTTGCGGGCCCACCCATTTCAGCTTGGAGAAGAGACGACTGAGGGGGGATATGATAGAGGTGTTTAAAATCATGAGAGGTCTAGAACGGGTAGATGTGATTTGGTTATTTACTCTTTCGGATAGTAGAAAGACTAGGGGGCACTCCATGAAGTTAGCATGGGGCACATTTAAAACTAATCGGAGAAAGTTCTTTTTTACTCAACGCACAATTAAACTCTGGAATTTGATGCCAGAGGATGTGGTTAGTGCAGTTAGTATAGCTGTGCTTAAAAAAGGATTGGATAAGTTCTTGGAGGAGAAATCCATTACCTGCTATTAAGTTCACTTAGAGAATACCCACTGACATTAGCAATGGTAACATGGAATAGACTTAGTTTTTGGGTACTTGCCAGGTTCTTATTGCCTGGATTGGCCACTGTTGGAAACAGGATGCTGGGCTTGATGGACCCTTGGTCTGACCCAGTATGGCATTTTCTTATGTTATGTTCTTATGCCTCAGTTCCCTCCGAGGCTGCTCCGAATTTGGAGCGGCCTTGGAGGTAACTTTTTTTTTTGGTCCCCTCCACCTAGGGATGTGCAGCCAAAAAGTTTTCGTTGCATTTGTGAAACGTATTCGTGGGGGGTCAATTCCGTTTCATGCGGAAGTATGGAGAATTCCATAAGTTGTCGATCTGTCAATACGTTACTACGGCGAGTTAAATTCCTATCCCAGCTAAAATTAAAATTAACTACAACCCCCCACCCTCCTGACCCCCCCAAGACTTACCAAAACTCCCTGGTGGTCCAGCAGGGGGTCCAGGAACTCACTCACACCCTCGGTGCTGGTTTTTCGTCATTGCGCCGACAGCCTTTGTCACAGGGGCTACCGGTGCCATTGGTCAGCCCCTGTCACATGGTCACCGGCGCCATCTTGTGCTCCTACCATGTGACAGGGGCTGACCAATGGCACTGGTAGCCCCTGTGACATAGTTTGGGCAAAGGCTATCGGCGCCATTTTGAGTCCTGGCATCGGACTGCAGGTCTCTCCGGGACCCCTGTTGGACCCACAGGGACTTTTGGCCAGCTTGGGGGGGCCTCCTGACCCCCACAAGACTTGCCAAAAGTCCAGCAGGGGTCCAGGAGCGACCTCGTGCACGCCGGCCTTTCGATGCCAATACTCAAAATGGCGCCGATTGCCTTTGCCCTCACTATGTCACACATAGTGAGGGCAAAGGCGATCGGCACCATTTTGATACGCAATCGCCTTTGCCCTTTGCCTTTGCATCTCAAAATGGCACCGATCGCCTTTGCCCTCACTATGTCACACATAGTGAGGGCAAAGGCGATCGGCGCCGTCCGATGCCAACACTCAAAATGGCGCCGATCGCCTTTGCCCTCACTATGTGTGATATAGTGAGGTCAAAGGCGATCGGCACCATTTTGAGACTCAAAGGCAAAGGGCAAAGGTGATTGCGTCTCAAAATGGTGCCGATCGCCTTTGCTCTCACTATGTGTAACATAGTGTAACATTGGTCAGTCTCTGTCACATGGTCCCTGTCACATGGGACCATGTGATCGCCTTTGCCCTCACTATGTCACACATAGTGAGGGTAAAGGCGATCGGCGTCATTTTGAGATGCAATCACCTTTGCCCTTTGCCTTTGCGTCTCAAAATTGCGCCGATCACCTTTGCCCTCACTATGTGTTACATATTGGCATCTGACGGCTGGCGTGCATGAGGTCACTCCAGGACCCCCGCTGGATTTTTGGCAAGTCTTGTGGGGATCAGGAGGCCCCCCCAAGCTGGCCCAAAGTCCCTGTGGGTCCAACGGGGATCCCGGAGCGACCTCGTGCACGCCGGCCGTCCGATGCCAGGAATCAAAATGGCACCGATAGCCTTTGCCCATACTATGTCACAGGGGCTACCGGTGCCATTGGTCAGCCCCTGTCACATGGTAGGAGCACAAGATGGCACCGGTGACCATGTGACAGGGACTGACCAATGGCACCGGTAGCTCCTGTGACACAGGCTATCGGCGTCATGATGAAACCGGCAAACGTGGATGTGAGAATGCAGGGATGGCTTCTGGACTCGCCGCTGGACCACCAGGGAGTTTTGGTAAGTCTTGGGGGGGGTCAGGAGGGTGGGGGGGGTTTAAATTTTTTATTTAGGAGGCCGAATAAAACAGAAATCTGTTTAATACGTGGGGAGTCGCGATGCGTTTCGCCTCCCCACGTATTTAACAGATAGGACAAAATAAGTTGCGGATTACAAATACGTGGAAAACGGATGTACACCCCTACCCCCACCTTTCCCTCCCTTCCCCTATCTAGCCCACCCCCCATCCCTAACTACATCCCCCCATCTTATTTCATGTACTTACGCCTGCCTCTGCCTTTGCCTCTGGCAGGCGTAACTTGCACGCACCGCTGGCTCCCTGCCCCGGCACAGGCCGTTGTGCCGGAGCACTCGGCCCCACCCCCGTACCACCGTCACGCCTCCGGCCTCACCCCCGGACCACCACCACGCCCCCATACATGCCCCCGGCCAGCCCCTTATTCGAAGCCCCGGGACTTACCCGCATCCCGAGGCTTGCGCGCGCAGGGGTAGGCAGGGGTAAGTTTTCAGGGGTTGCACGCATATCTTACACGCACAACCCTTTGAAAATCTACCCCTATGGGTTTTGTATGAGTAATCAAAGCAAAACTACAATGATTGTTTTGCTTTGAAATGTTTCACAGAAGAAAATATGCACATAGATTTGTTTCTTTTTTCTTTGTGGGTACTTTTCCCAGCCAAAACAATGCACGCATTATTTTTATATAAAAATCTACACATATTGTTTCCTCCTCTGACTTAATCCTGTCTATGAGAATGCCTCCAAAGAATTCAAGCAAAATAATGCATTTTGTGGAGCAACACATGCAATTTTACCTGCATAAAGAGTGGACAATTTTCCAAAAACATTTCTGATTGGCTTTGAAAATTGTTGTCATGAAGGATAACTTGCAAAACTGTTCATAGTAGAACATTTAAGTACATAAATGGATGCACAAAGATTTATTTACCCTAGTATTTCACAAACTCTGTGGCGGGAGCTGCATCATTTTATAAAATACCACATAGTTGTGTTCTCAGAAGTATGCACATGTCTCTGTATACACAAAGATTTCCAATGTGAGCAAAGAATGTACTTCTCTACCTATTTTACGTGCAGAAACAGATATAACAAGCATGCGTAAAACCCTAAGTTATCTGTGGAATATACACGCATACTTGAAATCCCCAATTTGCTGATACCTTTTCCAGTTTATCCAGTCTGTCTCCAGTTCTCCTAAACCCTCTAGTACATCACTTTTAACTCCCACCATTTCACCACCTCCCATTTTATTTGCCAAAATCAATTAGCAGGTATAAAATTGCACAAATAAGTTGGCTAATGAATTTGCATAAATCTCTTATAAAATAACTTCTGCACATACTCTTGATCCTGTCTTGAAATGGCCCTAGAATGCCCCATTTTTACACTGGTAAATATGCACACAAAACCAAAAATCTTCCCACACTTTGGATGTTTATAAAATATCATAAGCATGCAGGGAGAGCGGAGTAAAGAGCCCACACATTTAGAGATACAGCAACAAGAAAATAATGTGCGGCAATAACTTAGACTGAACAATACCACTTTACACTTAACAGTTTGGCTTAAAGTGGTATTGTTCAGTCTAAGTTATTGCCACACATTATTTTCTTGTTGCTATAAAATATCATAATCATAAATACAGGCTACTTATGCATGCAAAAGCTCATTTTAGGCCCATAACTCCTATGAAAATGTACTGATTAGAGATAAGGACAGGAATGGAGAATAACAATTAAATGCATTTAACCTTTTCTGTTACCTATGATAAAATCAAGCAGTCATAGTGTAGAACTGTCTTTCAGGTAGGTGCCATGAATAAGAAGATGGTGAAAGAGGTGTCGTTCCACTTGCCATGGTGGTGGCATCTACTTGCAGAAAATCCACATCAGAACGTAGATAGTTATTTCTGGCTTCCTCTCTCTTCTAGAATTTCCCTCTTCATCACCATTTCTCCTTTTCTTTCATAGTCTTCCTCCATCTCTGCCACAGCTTCTTTTACATTTTTCCTCTGTACAGACCTTGTTTGCTTCTCAATACTACATTGCTGACTGACTCTTCCCTCCACTCAGAACTGATTCAGATCCATGACTCCTCCTAAGATCAGTAGTGTGTCTGATGTTTTTCCTCCACCTCTTCCACCCTTTTCTTTCTTTCCTAATTCTATACTTTTTTTTATCTCCCTATCTTCATTCCCATTGCCTTTCCTATCATTATCTCTGTTTTCTCTCACTTTCCTCCTATTTCATTTCTTTACTGCCATTGATCTTTCTTTTCTTATTCTCTTTCGTGCATTGTTCCCTCTCTATCTCTCTCACTGTTATTCTTTCTTCCTCATATCTTTGGTCTCTCTCCTTTGCTTGTTCTCTTAGGCCTAGATTTATCAAAATGCTGTAAGTACCGCATGCGATAGCAAAAGGGGTGTGTTTTATGCTAATGTAGTATTTATTGCATTTTGTGAAGAGCTAAGTTAGTGCACATTGCAATACCATTTCATATACTGCGATAGGTGCCAAACCCAATGTATTTCCTGCATTCAACCACTGGGGGACCTGTTTTTCAATGAGAGAGAGAGAGAGAGAGAGAGAGAGAGAGAGAGAGAGAGAGAGAGAGAGAGAGCACACCTGGCCATAATAGCATGTCCCGTAGATAGGTATATGTATCCCTAGGATAGGCCCACCGAGTAACTCTTGGTGCTGCTTTGCCCGTCTAGTGATACCTTGTGGAGATCATGCCACTGTTGTTGGTGTTGCTTCCGCTGTGCTTTTGTTCATCTTTTCTAGGTTTCGGTATTCTACCCATTTTGGCTGCTGCTTTGCTCCTCTCCCATGCCTTGGAGAACTAATACCACTGCTGTTACCATTTTGCCCTTTTACTGTTCTTTGTTGCATTGGAGTGTTCTTCATCACAAATTATTAGAAAATCCCATTTTGGGGGCCTAAGGTAAGCTAAATTGCTTCTGTCATTGACTTTAATAGGAAATAAATGAACAAATAGAATAAATAAACAAAATATTTTTTGTCTGAATTGAACCAAACAAATGATTGTGATCTTAGACATAAATAAACAGATCAACACATTTGTGCCTCTGCACATCCCTAGCATCAACATACATTAACTTTATCTGACTAACAAACATAATAGTAACTTAATCCAATGAAGTGCAGAGTTCAGTATATAAATAGGTCTTGATTTACCCTAATTATTCTTGAGCAAAAAGGGTGAATGGTATCAAATGCAATTTTTGCAGTATGTCAGCTAACTGAAAAGTAGATATTTTCAACCCTGCCCCTACCCTCAATAATAAAAAAAACAAACAAACAACTTTTTCTCATGACTTTAAAAAGCAAATGTATTTTGCAAAGCATGGGTTCAGGCCACCATAGACAATGGGGTAATATTCTCAGAGCCATTGATCTGCCTTCCAAGGCCAATTAACTCAATTACATATGTGTCCAAAGAAGTAAACTTTAAGAACTGTGTGTGTGAAAACATGCACGCGTTTGCAGGCATGTGCACATGAACATGCCAATTTTGTAACACTACCTAGCTTGCCTCACTTTTACCCTATTAGCCCCAAGTCTTATAACCCCACTAATTAACTTTGATTTTGTTACACGACTTACCTACCATTCATAGGAGTAGTAAAGTTACGCGGTAGGGGATCCCTGCATGTGCTTGTGCGCATAACTGACTTCATGGTGCAGTCCTGGGCCATCCATTCCCCACCCAGATCATGCCCACACCCCGCCCATTTTTCTCAAAACATTTTTAATGTGCATACTGGGAGATACATGCAGAGCTGCGGCCCTTTTAAAATCCATGTGGCCGGTGTGCGTTCGAGTCACGCGTGTATCTCCCGATTTTGTCGCATGCAGGCCTTTGAAAATCGACCAGAAAGTCCTCAGACCCAAACACATGTTATTTTCTTAGTTTGGCATAACTCTTTCTTGACAGCTGCCCTGTCTCACTGTTCCTTTTATTTCAGTAGAGGTGTTGTTTATAACACATTTAACAATTCAAATCTCTTTCCCTGGAGGAAAATGAATATCTTGACTACTCTTTAATGCAGTACGGAGAAATAGAAAACCCATCCTCAGAATGCTCAGAAGGGAGCGCCATGTAATAGAAATCCAACTAGAGGCAATGGACTGTAAGAGTAGGCATCCCAGTAGTGAAGAGAAAATCATAAGCCTTATGAAGGAGAAAGTTACCATGAGTTGAAGAAAAATCTGAGAAAAAAAAAACAGTTTTATGTAATTACTAGGGATATGGCAGATTGTGGTACCAGCACTGTTTCTCTTCTCCAGCATTCTGTAAAGATTAAGGACACCACACTGTCTGTAGTGGCAAAGAAAACATTCCTATCAGGGAAGAAAGCAAGCATAAAGTGTTTTTCTACTCTGCTGCTTCAACATTCTGTATCCTACTGATTCTCATATGAACTGATCTAACCAACCAATAGATAGTAAGAAGAGGCAGGCACAGCAGCATTAGAGGTACACACATTTCCTGCTTATTCTTCCCCTTAGCTGTCTCTGTCATCCTGCTGTCAGGAAGTACATTAGATTTCTTGTGGAGAAAGAGAAAATAAAGGAGGCATGAGGAGAGAGAGCAAAGGGAGTGAAAAAGAATTAAGGGGGTCATTTTTCAAAATGCGGTAAGGTGTTTTCGCATGTGTTAAGGGCTTATCGCATGCGAAAATGTGTTTACTGCATGTGTGATGCAAATTCCAAAAATGGGAGGGGTTAGGCTCTCTGTGAAGGGTATTGCACAGTTTTAGCTATACCTTTTTCAAATGCATTAGTGGCTGTGACTTATTTCAGAGGATTTGAAGGAGAGAGAGAGAGAGAATGGCCATAATAGCATGTCCCGTAGATAGGGATATGTATCCCTAGGATAGGCCCACCTAGTAACTCGAGGTGGGGATTAGGTAAGAGTGTAGGGGGTTAGGGGCTGCTTTCACATTGTACATGAGACGTACAAGAATAGCGCAAGAAACCATAAAGGTGAAACAAGGTAGAAAAGGGGCAGGAAAAAACGCAAGGAACCAACAGAGAGTCAAAGCAATAGAAAGACTGACATGAAGACCCAAAAGCGCCATGAGAGCTGCAAAGCAGTCACTCACAGTGGCAAGAACACCCCAGGACCCCAAATGAGGGGCAAAGGGCACTAACTAAATTGGTTCAAAACTCTAGGAATAAAAACATAAGTCTAGTTCACACCAAGGCCCATCGAGCCCAGCATGATGTCTCCGACAGTGGCTAGTACAGGTCATAAGCTGCCCCTCATTTGTCAAACAGCAACCACTGTGCCTGTGCTTAGGGCAGCAAACATTTAGGGGGAGGAGGCTGGCTAAGGCTTGCTGCCTTCCAGCTACGCTGAATTTGTTTACCTGTAACAGGAGGTGGAGGTGGTGAAAACACCAAAAGTGCCTAGGGGCAGCAAAATCCTAAATCCATCCCTGGTCACAAATAACCATCAAATCTCCAGTAGTTGATCTGTTTCTCATATTTCACTCCCAGGAATAAACATATTGTTTCTCTTTCTCACCTGGCTAATAATTGGTTATAAATGTTTCCTTCAGGAACTTGTCTAATCCTCATTTGAACCACATTATGTTAGTTGCCTTGATCACATCCTCCAGCAACAGATTCCATAGCTTGATTGAGTGCTGAGTGAAAACATTATTCCTACAATTTGTTTTAAAATTGCTGGTTGCTAGTTTCATAGAGTGTCCCCTAGTCCTAATGTTTGAAAGGATAAATAACCATTGCCTATTTACACATTCTACCCCATTCATGATTTCATACATTTAAATCATATCCCCCTCTCATTCATTTATTTTCTAAGCTAAATAGCCCTAATCTATTTAGTATTTCTTCAAAAGGGAGATTTCCCATCCCTTTTATCATTTTTGTGCCCTTCTCTATATCTTTTCTATGGCTGCTATGCCTTTTTTGAGATGAGGCAATCAGAACTGCACACAATACTCAAGGTGTGGTTGCATCATGGATCTATACAAGGGTATTAAGATATTTATACAAGAGTATTATGATAGGCAGGGAGAAGCCAGGGGAATCTCAAGATGCGGCCTGATGTAGTTTCTACACAGCATCATTTGGGGAAGGTGCTGGCACTTTAGGCTTGCGGTTGGTTTTCTCCACTGTGGTATAATCTCAGCCCTTGCAGTATCATCTGCCTCCTTCACTGCCTCAGTGAAGGCTAGGATGTTACTGACTCGAGTTCACACATTCCCTTCAGCTGTTAGCTGTTTAATATCCTGTGATTCAGGTAATCAAGGACATGCTTCTTCTTCTGTATTCTTCTTTTTCATTACCTGAAAAGAAGTAATCATGGAGGAGTGTGCTGATGGTTTTGCTGTTGTACTTCTGCTCCTCTTGTGCTTGTCCCTGTCCTGTTAACACCAGCCTCTGATGACATTGCCACCTTTTAATCCTGCTCCAAAGCAAGTGGGAAAAGAACAACAGATGGTGGCACATGCTCTCCCAATTGTAATTTATTATGACTTGATCTGGCTTTCATTACTGGCTTTCTGCAGCTATTAAAGTCTTTTTTAAGTTTTAGGAGCAGGACTCTCTTTTTCCTCATTGATTCTATTACTTGTGCTTTTGACATGCTGGGCTTGTTCTACAAGAAAAACCAATCTTCTGAGCCTGCCATTTTGCTGCTCAATGCCATTCCCTACTCTCAAAGAGGCATGATGGAACTGGAAGTGGCTACTGGGTATTTTTTATGTCACAATATTGTTTATTAATGTACTATACCATTCACTAGTACCACTTTAATAGTGACTGAGTGTCTGTCTGTTACTCACATACAATGAAGTTGACAGAGTTAAGTACACTTCAGTGTTTAGCAAGCACTGCCAAGCAGTTAGTAGCTTGCCTGTGGTGCAAGCTCACTGCTGTCTAGCTATCCCTCATAGTATGTGCAAAAATGTCTCTCTCTCTCTGTCTCTCTCACGCACACACTCATTCACACATACACACACACACACAAACACACACAGAGCACATGCATGTGGACTGCTGATTGACACCTTTTGCATACACAAAAAAATTGGAAAAAACTGACAAGAATGGCAAGGCTGTTCTGTTCTCTTTCTGCAGTGTACTATAAGGAGACAGGTAGACCACAAAAAATCACTGACTCTGTCCCTACTGCCCTTCTCCAGTTGACAGATAGAATGCAACACCTTTGCCTCATGCAGAGATAGCATTGTAACTGCAGCAGTGAAAATTTTGCCAGTGCCAAAATTCGTCTTTCTCTCTTTTTTTTCAAAAGACTTTTCTTTCACTGTAACTGATCTTCCAAAAATACAACTTTCCCTGTGAATTTCAACGGTGAAATTGTTTCTTTTCACATGCTCAAACCTTTCAGTGGGAAGATAGCATCACTTGATCCAGGTGCCAGCTATAGGCTAGATAAACAAATGCTTCACCTTCATTTGTCTTCTGTCCAGACTACTTGCCTGCTTCTCCTGCTTCAGCTCTGTCCAGACTGTTGCTTCACTGAAATTGCTTGGTTGTTATAGATATCTTCAGGCAAAAATCACCACCAGACTCATTGCTGCAGTTTTACATGGGTAACAGATTTTGATGGGAAAAAAAAACAAAAGAAAAAAATGTTTCTTTTATATTTACGGGTACCCTCCATTCAAATGGGGGGGGGGGAGGGGTAGTGGGCATGAATGAAATGAAAATGGTCTCATTCATTGCATTTTACTCATTTGTTTCAAATGAATGCATCTCTTGGTGATGTATGCTGCAGCTTTTATTAGTATTCAGTAGGTTTGTAAATTAAATGCAGTGCTACAAGTGAATAGCCTGAATAGATTCATATGAAATTAGATAGCAATAAAAAAAAGTTTAATTCTAACTGCCTCTTGAAATAGTGACAGAACAAATCTGAAGACATGATGTCCCATTAAAGAGCAATCAAGGATGTCCTGACAAACTAACAAAAAAAGGAATGTGTTAGAAATATTTTTGAATGCTGAAAAGAAATATCCTTTTATCTATTGTACAGAATCTCATGAGCAAAATATATCCTGACAAATATTTGGGGGTTTTTTTTTGTATATGCTAATGAATTATTAATCATCACATGTTATTTGAAATAAATAGATAAAATGCATATTTCTAGTCTGCAAATTCTAGTGAAAAGAAAAAGAATTAAGTGCCACTTTTGCATTGAAAAGGTCTCTGGGTGAACATGCAACATTTTTTATGATCATTTATCTGCAGTACATTTTCACTTCATTAATAATATTCTGAGGCTTGTCATCAGCATTTTAAGGCTCTCTAAAAAAAAATAATTTAAGATACATTAAAGGTACAAAAAGGGAATCTTCCTTTGTGCTAATGTAATTTCATTGCTAAAATATAAAATCATCTGTGATTTCAGAATGGCCAATTAAAAGCTCATTAAAAGACTATACAGTAGTTATAACCCTATAAAATAATGAATATGAAATACAGAGGTTAACTAGGCTCCAGGACTGAAAAGATGACTCTGCTGAGAATAGTTTCTGGTTCTGTTGAAAATGAAACCACTTCTGATGTGACTGAATTTTAGGGTCCAGAGGCTCTTTATCCTTGAGACCCTGTTCATAACACTCATTTTCCTATGCTTTCAATGCTTTGTTTAAAGAATCACGATTGCCATTTTAGTCCATATACAATACCTGAATATAATCTAGTTTGAAATGATGAAAAGTGGAATATAAATGAAATGTAAATAAATACATATGTCATTCTGAGTGAGACCAAAGGTCCATAGAGCCCAGCATCCTGTCTATGACAATGGTCAAACCAAGTCACTAGTTACCCAGCAGATCTCAAAATGTACTACTACTACTACTGTTGCTACTACTATTTATCATTCCAAAAGTACTACTAGACAAATGTGCAGTGCTGTACAGGTACACATAGACCCGGATTTTAAAAAGGTTAAGGGGCAGATTTTCAAAGCCTACGAGTGTAAATCCAAATGGATTTATGCGCGTGGGGGGGGGGGAGGGGTTACATGCGCCGAGCCTATTTTGCATAGGCCCGGCAACATGCACAAGCCCCAGGACACGTGTAAGGCCCAGGGCTTGAAAAAATGGGCAGGGCGTAGGCGGGGCGGGGCAGTCCGGGGGCGGGACATGGGCATGGCTGGAGGCCTCTCCATTGCCGCTGGGCCCGGGGATCACAAGCCGGCACTCGGCCTATGCGTGCAACCTATGCCTGTCCGGAGGCAGGCGCAACTAACAAAATAAAGGTTAGGGGGAGGTTTTAGGTAGGGCTGGGGAGCGAGTTAGGTAGGGGAATGGAGGGGAAGGTGTGGGGGGGCGAAGGAAAGTTCCCTCCGAGGCCGCTCCAATTTAGGAGCGGCCTCGGAAGGAACGGGGAAAGCCATCGGGGCTCCCCTAGGGCTCGGCGCACGCAAGGTGCACAAGTGTACATCCTCTTGCACGCGCCAACCCTGTATTTTATAACATGTGCGCGGCTGCTCACGCATGTTATAAAATTGGGTGTACATTTGTGCATGCCGGGTTGTGCGCACAAATGTACGCCCGCACGTACGTCTTAAAATCCAGCCCTAAGCGCGTAAATCCCAGTGATTTACGCGTGTGACCGACCTTACGCACACTGGGCCTATTTTAAAAGGCCTGGTCACGCGCATAAATCCCTGGGATGTGTGTATGACCCAGGGCATCGGGGAGTGGGCGGGGCAGGGTGGCTGGGGGCAGGGTGGGGCAGGGCTAGAGGCCCTCGGCACAGTGGCCATTTGCCATTAGCCGCTGTGATAGGGTATCGCGTGCCGGCAGGGTGCCAGCGCATGCTACTTGCACCTGCCTCCAGGCAGGTGCAACAAGTAAAATAAAATTTTGGGAGGGGTTTGGTTATGGTGAGGGGCAGGAAGGCTAGGGAAAGGGGTTGGAAGATCAGGCTAGGGGGTAGGGAATGGGGGAAGGCCGTGGGCATCGGCACGCACAACTTGCACAATTGTGCACCTCCTGTGAGTGCTGACCCCCAATTTTATAAGATGTGCATACCTGCGCAGGCATGTTATAAAATTGCGTATCCATATGTGTGTGCCAGGTAGCGAGCGCACATGGATGCATGCAACTTTATAAACTTCAGTCCCTGCTCCATGGAGCTTACAATCTAGTCAAGACAAACATACATGACAAACAAAAATCTGTAAGAATATTATAGAGAAGTACCTAGGTTTTCAAAGCAGTTTCAAAAAGGTGAATTTTTAAACTGAATTTGAAAATGACCACAGATGGACCAAGAAAAAGCATTGCTTGCTCCCTGTGATAAGCAGTGTTTTTCTAAAATTTCCCTAACTAATAATGGTTTAAGAATATTTTCTCAAGGAACTTGTCCAAACCCCTTTTAAATTCTACTCTGCTAGATGCCTGGCCCACATCCTTAGGCAACAAATTCTACAGCTTAAATAAGTGAAAATTTTTTTTTCTGATTTGTAGCAAATCTGATATCTGTTCATTTTATAGAGGTTCATTAGTATTAGTACTATTTCATAGAATTAATAACCATCGCTTATATACCTGTTCCACCCCACTCAGGATTGTAAAATAATTCTATCATATCCATCTCAGTCCCTATTCTCCTACATGCCCTAACAAACTTTCTTCAAAAGAGTGCAGTTCCAGTCCCTTTATAGTTTTTAGGGATGGGCATTCATTTAAAATGAACATTAAATCTGCAATGAATATGCCCCTTTTGTTTCCTTTGTGTGCCCTGAAAAAAAAATGGGTGCATCTCACAAATGAAACATATGCCATTTAAGAACATAAGAACATGCCATGTCAGACCAAGGGTCCATCAAGCCCAGCATCCTGTTTCCAACAGTAGCCAATCCAGGCCTTAAGAACCTGGCAAGTACCCAAAAACTAAGTCTATTCCATGTTACCATTGCTAATGGCAGTGGCTATTCTCTAAGGGGCAGATTTTAAAACTTACGCGAGTGCGTACTTAAATCCTGAAGGATTTATGCACGCAAAGGTCCGTACGCAAAGTGCTGCGTGCGTAAATCCTGAAGGATTTAATTTCCCATAGACTTTTATGGCTGCATTGTAATGATAGAGCCTGAGGCTGGTCAGGTCATGTGGGAGTTGACATAGCAACCAGCCCTAATGTCTATGACTCAGGTGAGAGGTCAGAGAATAATCAAGATCTGTTGTCAAGGAAACTATACTCACAATATAAGGGAATATATCAGAATGAAGCATTTTTCTAAATCAGCAAATCACTATTCTGTGTTTTCTTCATATTGTATGCAGATTTTTTCAACTTGTATTTGAATCTTTCTTCTGATAGAGATGGTGCTTTTAGTTGTTGAATTGAGATCTGTGCTGCGCAGTGTTCTGAATCAAGAGTGAGTTCTTGTAGTTAAAATGAAAAACATTATATTCTAATTCTTTTAGATGTTGTGTTAATTTGCACAGGTTTTTAATTTTTATTTAATTTAATATCTAATTGTCACTGTTATTGACCAAAAGGAAGGTTTATGTATTCAAGCTCTGTCTCCCCTTCTGGGGAAAGGCTGAGGCTGAGTGGCTGTATTGAATTTAAATAATTTTAGACTTCTTGTGATGTACAAGCAGCAATGCCAGCTAGCACTAGTGCTTTGCTAGCTAGCTGTGCCATACTATAGTGCCCAAGATAGAGAGGCTTTTCTAAAATCTCTTGGTCTGGGTCTATGCACCAGAGTCGATGTGTCTACAAAGAAAGCAAGCCGTGCCAGTCACAAATCACAGGTACAGTCAGCCACTTTGTGGATTAATTTTGTTACTGTAGTACTAGTGCACAGCTGTACTACTCACTCACACATGTATTAGAGCATTATATATAGCACATTATTCTGTGCTTTGTGTGTGTATATGTGTTTTACAGTACCCTTACTATGTCACAGGGGCTACCGGTGCCATTGGCTGGCCCCTGTCACATGGTAGGAGCAATGGACAGCCGGCGCCATCTTGCCAATGGCACCGGTAGCCCCTGTGACATAGAAAGGGCAGAGGCTATCGGCACCATTTTGAATACTGGCAACCGACAGCCCGAGTGCAGGAGATCGCTCCAGGACCCCTGCTGGACTACCAGGGACTTTTGGCAAGTCTTGGGGGGTTAGGAGGGTGGGGGTTTATTCGTTAGTGATATGTTGTATTCGTGGGGGTTCATAATACGTTTTGTGACTCCCACAAATACAACAAATATGGCATATACGTTGCAGATTGCTAATATATTGCAAATGAATGCACACCCCTAGTAGGCACTGTTCCTGATAAAATCCCATCATGTCAGGCAAAAGTGCTAGAGGTCATAGCAAGCCTGCATTGTTAGTGGAATTTTTTGACAAGACAACAGTGGTACCCCAACTATAATAAAGAGGGATATTTTCAAATCCAAAAAGTAGAGGCATGCATGTCAAGCAATAAGAAATTGAAGTTTGGAGAGAATATACCAGCACCAGCTGTACCTCAGCCAGAACCTGTTATGTCAGAGGAGAGGGAAAAGGCAGGTATTAGTAGCAACCATAGAGTACAACTACCATATCTTTTGGAAGTAGAAGTTCAAGTGGTAAAACCTATCAATTAGAGGTATGTATAATTTTTTTTTTCATCCCGATTTGTTGTAGGTTCAGGGGTGGGCCATTTCAGTCCATCCCCAGATCAGAATTTTTTTTTCATTACCAGTTTCATAAAAAAAACAAAAAACTGCCCCAACCCTTAAAATGTAATTAAATACAATGACCCCCACCATCCTGACCTCCCACAGGACTCACTGAAAGTCCCTAGTGATCCAGCAGGGGGCCCAGAAGTAATCTCCTGCTCTCGGGTGTTGACTTCCAGAAATTAAAATGGACAGCCAGTGCCATCTTAACTAGGGATGTGAATCGGGCTTCAGACGATTGAAAATATCGTCGATATTTTCAAAATCATCAGAAATCGGGGGCTCCCCCAAAACGATAGGAAAACCCCACAATATTGATCGTGGGTGTTCCCTTATCATTTTGGGGGAGGGTGGGAAAAATGGCACACAAAAATAACCCCTAAACCCACCCCGACCCTTTAAAACTAACCCCTTAGCATCCCCCACCCTCCCGATGCCCCCAAAAACTTTTTACAGGTACCTGGTGGTCCAGTGGAGGTCCCGGGAGTGATCTCCCGCTCCGGTCCATCCTAACGCTCCCGGGCCATCGGCTGCCACTAACCAAAATGGCGCCGATGGCCCTTTGTCCTTACCATGTGACACGGTATACGTGCCATTGGCCGGACCCTGTCACATGGTAGGAGCACTGGATGGAGCACTGGATGGCCGGCACCATCTTGTGCTCCTACCATGTGACAGGGGCTGACCAATGGCACCAGTAGCCCCTGTGACATAGTAAGGGCAAAGGCTATCGGCACCATTTTGATTACTGGCATCCAATGGCCCGAGTGCAGGAGATCACTCCCGGACCCCTGCTGGACCACCAGGGGCTTTTGGCAAGTCTTGGGGGACCCTTCTGACCCCCACAAGACTTGCCAAAAATCCAGCGGGGGTCCAGGAGCGACCTCCTGCACTCGGACCGTCGGCTGCCAGTAATCAAGCCCTGGGACGCGCGTAAGTCCCGGGGCTTGCATGGAGAGGCATGCTGGGGGCGTGGCGGTCGTGACGCGGCGTTTCTGGGGCGTGGCGCGGGTGACGCGACGTTTCAGGGGCGGGGCCGTGGGCTTGGTTTCGGCCCGGGGATGTGGCCCGGGGGCATTCCGGGTGCGTGGCCGCACCCTCCGGAACAGCCCCCGGGTCGGGTGATGGCGTGCCAGCAGCCCACTGGCGCTTGCAGATTTACGTCTGCCTCCGGCAGGCGTAAATCCGGCGATAAAGGTAGGGGGGGTTTAGATAGGGCCGGGGGGGGGGGGCTGGGTTAAATAGGGGAATGGAGGGGAAGGTGAGGGGAGGGCGAAAGAAAGTTCCCTCCGAGGCTGTTCTGATTTCGGAGCGGTCTCGGAAGGAACGGAGGCAGGCTGCGTGGCTCGGCGCGCGCAGGCTGCCCAAAATTGGCAGCCTTGCACGTGCCGATCCTGGATTTTAATGGATACACGCGGCTACGCGCGTATCTATTGAAATCCTGCGTACTCTTGTTCACACCTGGTGCGCGAACAAAAGTACGCGTTAGCTCTAAATTATAAAATCTACCTCATTGTGTGAAGGAGATCAGCTGAGGGAATTATCTGGACCATTTAAGTAATTCTGGCATGGAGTTTCTTGGAAGAAACATTCCCTTTAATTTGCAGCTGGGGATGGTAGAAGCAGAAGTCAGGAATCCCCCTTCTGCAGCCAGAGGACACCATTTGAAAAGGGGATGAATAGTCCTCAAGTTGCTCCCAAGCCTTTAGCTCCTTCTACCAGTCAGGTGACAGGCCAGCAGTGACAGCAGTCTTAGAAATTAGGACGTGACAGCCCACAATGGAGGAAATGGGGTAATGTTCAGTGGCACTGTCAAGAAGAAAGAGGCAGGCAACATCCAAAGTGGTGAACAGAAGCATTGGTAAGATGATTGCTTTAGATGATCAGCCCCTGCAAGTAGTGGAGAATGCAGATTTCAGGTGTTTGCTGCTGGTTTTAGTGCCAATATATAAAGTGCCCTGCAGGACCAGGACCACTTCCAGTAGAAAGGTCATCCCCAGATTGTACACTCATTGCCAGGGTCACAATAAGGTGCTACTGGCAAAGACACAAGGAATCAGCAAGAATTTCAGAAGTGACATCTGGAATCCACAAATGCCTCACACTCATTCCTTTCTCTGACAGCACATTGGTGGGACCTGGTTGAGATGGAAGGGGGAAGCAGCTTGACAGGTGCAGGGTGGTTTTGCTGTACACTCACCTGGTGGCTGGTGCCCATACCTCTACCAAACTTTTAGGAGCTATTAGACAAATGCTGGAGGGCTGGCAGCTGGATCAGAGAGCCAGAAGTGTAAATGCAGGGTTTTTTGTTACTGACAATGGATCTAATTTGGTAAAGGCAGTATGTAATGGGAGAGATCAGTATGTGCAATGCTTTGCTCACACCCTGCACCTAGCAGTAAAGAAGGCCCTGGGGCTGAGATCCAGAAATCAAGAGCATGTCTACCTCTATGGTTTACTAGAGAAGTGTAGCAAAATAACTGGGATCTCCCACCAAAGCGTGAAGGCAGGAGGACCTTCTTAGTAAAAAGTAAGAGGAATTAGATATGCTTCACAAGGATCTCATTCAAGATGTGGGCACCTGCTGTATTTCTTCCTACATGATGCTGCAGATGCTGTTGGAGCAGCAGACACCTCTACATGATCTGTCTCAGGAAATGGAGATAAGTGTGCAGGTTCCCCTACGGATTCATGATTGGTTGGTCATGAGACAGCTTATAAAAATTCTGAAGCCCTTTAAAGATGCCACAGAGGAGTTGAGTGCCACAAGTGCCACCTTGGGAGATGTCATTCCTATAGTAAACACCCTGCTAGAAATGTTGGAAGACTTTCAACAGAAAGAGAGAATGAGAACTGAGATACTGCACTGACTGGCATCCTTGGAAAAGCAGGTGACAGAGAGACTAGGAACTCTGACCAGAATCCCCACATAAATGCTTGTTTCATTATATGATCCATGTGTGAAAGGGAGACTCGCACTGTAGGCCAACAATCTGACACATATGAAGATCATGCTGACAAAGGAGGTCAACTAGAGCATCTTACAGAGGAAGGGATTAGCAGAGCAGGAAACATCATTATTGGTCAGGTCAGACAGTAGTGTAAGTCAGACCAACACTGGTAATCGACACCCAATACTCCCTCCTCCTCACTTTTTCCTAGGCAATTACAAAAGCAGCTAGGAATAAAAACACTTGTCCAACACAAGCAAAGGAGATGGCAGCTCAAACCTCAGTGACATGTTATCTCGAAGAGACCATCTATGACATGGACACAGATCTGCTTACATATTGGCTGTATAAGTAGTCAGCATCTGGTCAAACCTAGAGAGAGTGACTTGGTACATCTATCTTGCCCTGCAAAAGAGTGTTTTTGATGACTGGGGACATCATAAGCCCTCATTGCTCCAGACTGTTATCACACTTGATGAAAAAGCTATTGTTCCTAAAAATTAATCTGGCTTTTCTTAGGTTTCTGGATTTGCCATGTTAGTAGAAAGATAAATGAAATTAATTTAAAGGTCCAATAGTAGTTCTGTCTGTCAGGCATTCCTCAAAGGAGCATACATCTAGCAAAATCCAATGACTGAATGCATCTGTCTGCTGTGTTCCCAACAGAGTCAGTTTGGCCACACTTCTACAAACACACTACTGCTGTCTCCCAGGCCTGAGAAGCCAATCTTAGCAGCACAATACACCAATGCTGAGTCCTGCTGAGTTGCCAACACCACTAGTTGGGCCTCAGTTCCACAAACACACTGTTGATGTCCCCCAGGCCCTAGAAGCTATTTCAAGAGCCTCAACACAACAATGCTTAGTCCTGCTCTGTCTCCAGCATAGCCAGTTGGGCTATGTTTAACAAACACACTGCTGCTGCCTTACAGGTTTGAGAAGCTATTCCCAGGACCACAACACACCAATGCTAAGTCCTGCTGTGTCCCCAACATGGCCAGTTGGGCCACACTTCAACTAACACACTGCTTCTATCCCAGGCCTGAGAAGCCATTCCCAGGGCCTCAACATATCAATGCTGAGTCCTGCAGTGAACCCATTAGGTCAAACTTTAACAAACATACTGCTGCCACCTCCCAGGCCTGAGAAGCTATTCCAAAGGCCACAATACAACAATGTTGAGTCCTGCTGTGTTCCCAACACTCCCAGTTAGGCCGCACACATCCTGTTTTCTCCTGCCATGTCTCCAAAAACACCACTAGGGCCACCATGCATGCACTGACACATTCTGCCTGCTTGCCTTACAAACATCACAGGGACCAACATGTACTGATACCTTCTGTCTGCCTTCACCTATATACCACCACTGGGGTCTGAACAATCCTGCTATTACCTGACATGTTCCCATCAACAATACTGGTGTCTGTCACATCTTGCTGTCTCCTGATATGTCCCATCAACCAAATTGGGGTCTGTCACATCTTGCTTCCTCCTGATATTTCCCCATCAATAACACTGGCATCCATCATATCCTGCTGTCTCCTGACACATTGCCTATCAACAACACAAGGTTGTATCTCAGCCTGCTGCCTCCTGACACATCCCCTTAAATAATACTGGGGTCTGTCACATCCTGCTTTCTCTGACATGTTCTGAACAACAACACTGGAATCTGTCACGTCCTACTGCCTCCTGATACATCCCCATAAACAATATTGGAGTCTGACTCAGCCTACGGGATCATAACGCATTCCCAGCAACAAACTGGTGCTTTATTCCTCCTGATACCTCTTGATACATCCCCTCAACAATACTGGTGATTCACTCATTTCTCCTACCTCCAGATTTGGGAATGTCACATTCTGCTATCTCCTGATACATCCAAAAACAACACTGAGGTCAGACAGTTTACATCCTCCTGACATGTCCCTGTTAACAACACTGAGGCCTGTCAATACAGGAACTAACAGCACATCCATCAAGAGCCTGTGTACCCCAACACAAGCACATAGGTCTGGCAGGACATCCAGCACATTCATCACCATACAACTCACATAGCCACTGTGGTATGATAAATCCTTATTCTGCCTTCCATGTTCCAAACTGCACTGCAGGATCATGACTCCAATGAGTTCATCTGTTTGCTTAGTTCTAAGTACTACCACAGGGTCATGACTCCACTGAATTACTCTGCCTGCCATATTCCAAGCACCACTATAGGGTCGTGACTCCACTGAGTTCCTCTGCCTGCCATATTCCAAGCACCACCACAACCAAATTCTTCTGCCTCCTTTTCTCCAATTACCATCACTGAGGATTAAGTCTACGGAGTTTCTCTGACTGTCGTCTTTCATTACCACCTCTAAAGCATGACTCCACTGAGTTTGTCTGCCTGATTTTTCCCAATTACCTCCACTGATTTCCTTCGTCAGCCATGTTCCAAACACCACTACAGGGTAATGACTTCATTGAGTTCCTCTGCATGCTTACTTCCAAGCACTAGCAAAGGGTCATGATTCCACTAAGTTCCTCTGCTGCCAAGTTCCAAGCACCACTGCAAGGTCTTGATCCACTAAGTTCCTCTGTCTTCTTTTTCCCAATTACCTCCACTGAATCATGGCTCCAAAGAGTTCCTTTGTCTGCTATATTCTAAACACCATCGCAGCATCATGACTCCACTGAGTACCTCTGCCTGCCATGTTCCAAGTACCACTGCAGGGTTAAGACTTCACTGAGTTCATCTGCCTGCTGAGCCCCAAGCACCACTGCAGGGTCATGAATCCACTGATTTCCTTCACATGCTTATCCTCAAGTACCACTGCACCATGATGACTCCACTGAGCTCCTCCACCTGCTTTTCCCCATTTACCACTGCAGGGTCATGACTCCACTGAGTTCTTCCACCTGTTTTTCCCCTTTTATCACCACTGAAACATGACTCCACTGAGTTCCTTTGCCTGCTTTACTAAAGTTATCTCCACTAAGGCATGATTCCTCTGAGTTCCTCTGCCTGCCATATTCCAAGCATCACTGCAGGGTCATGACTCAAATGAATTCCTCTGCTGTTTTTAACCAGTTACCACCATTGAGGCATGTCTTCACTGAGTTTCTCTGCCTGTTTTTCCCAATCACCACCACAGAGGTATGACTCTTTAGAGTTCCTCTGCCTCCTTTTCCTCAAATGCCACCATCGAGGCATAACTCCACTGAGTTCCTCTGCCTGCTTTTCCAAAATCACCAGAAGAGAGGCAATACTCCTTCAAGTCTCTCTACCTTCTTTTCCTGAAACTCCACCATCAAGGCATGTCTCTACTGAATTCTTCTTCACCAAGGCATGAATACACTGAGTTCTTCTGCCTCCTTTTCCACAAACATAAAAACTGAGGCATGCTTCCAATAACTTCACCTGCCTGCTTTGCCTCAACAACTATTTGGGATGAAGCAGGCAGAAGAAGTCAGTAGAGTCATGCCTCAGTAATGGTGTTTGCCAAAACACCACTGGGACATGACTCCACTAATATTGACTGCCTCCTTTTCTTCAAAAATCAGGATACATAAGGCTTGGCCTTATGTATCCTGCATAAGCCTGTCTTATTCCAAATATAATCTTAGTGGCCTGACACTCTTAGCTGTGGCTTGCCATACTCTACCATATCCACAGAGGCCTAATGTTTTCTGCATAAGCCTGTCCTGCTCAAAACATAGCCACTGTAGCTTGACACTTCCATCTGTGGCTTGCATGCTCTACCATATCAACTGAGGCCTAACATTTCTTGCATAAACCTGTCCTGCTCAAAACATAGCCACTGTGGCCTGATACTTCCAGCTGCAGAATGCCATGCTCCAACCATAAACACAGTGGCCAGATACTTCCAGTTGTGGCATGCCATGTTTTTCCATACCTTCTGAGGTCTAATGTATCCTGCATAAGCCTGTCTTGCTCCAACCATAACCACAGTGGCTTGACACTGCCAGCTGCAGCATGCCATGCCAGCATGGCATGCTGCAGCTGGCCTGACACTTCTTTCCACAGAATTTTATGCTCTATCCATAAGCCAATGGCCTGACACTTCCAGCCACAGAATTCCATGCTTCAACCATGACACAATGGCCTGACAATTCTAACTGTGGCATGCCATCTTCCACCATATCTCCTGAGGCTTAATGTATTCTGTATAAGTCTGTATTTCTCCAGCCATAACCACTGTGGCCTAGCATTTCCTTTTAGAGAAAGCTATGCTCCGGCCATTACCACAGTGACCCTACACTTCCAGTTGTGGCATTCCCTGCTCCTTCAGCTCTACTGAGATCTAATGTATCTTGAATAAGCCTGTCTTGCTGCTAACATAGCTACTGTGGACTGACACTTCCAGCTGCAGCATGCCATGCTCCAACCATAATCTCAGTGGTCTGACACTTCCAGCTGTTGCATGCTTGAATGCTCCACCATGTACACTGATACCTAATGTGTCCTGCATAAGCCTGTGTTGCTCCAACTATAACAACTATGGTCTGACACTTTCAGCCACAGAATACCATACTTCAGCCATAAACACAGTGGCCTGACACTTCCAGCTGCGGCATGCTATGTTCCACCATAACCACTTAATCCTAGTGCAACCTACATAAGCCTATCTTGCTCCAAACATAGCCACTGTGTGCCGAGATAAGTAAGGGGATTCAGATGGAGTTAGCTGCTCAGCTGGGTGCTCTGGGTGCCCATTACTAGTCTTACCCATGCATCCATGCTGGGGAGACTGCCCATTACTTACTTATTTATTTATTTATTTATTTATTTTTAATTTTTATATACCGAAATTCTTGTAAGAACTACAAATCATTCCGGTTTACATAAAACGATAAACTGCCCCACAGAGAGAGGGGCTTTACATGAAACCGTAGAACAGATGGAACAATATAACTGTATGTTAATTTAACATAGTAATAAATATTATAGTTTAACAGTAATAAATAAATATAAATATTATAAATATTATAAATACAGTTTAACTATTTAACGTAGAAATGTTGACATATTAACGCTGCAAAATATTTATTTATTTATTTATTTTATTTATTTAAAAGTTTTATATACCGACATTCATCAATGATATCACATCGGTTCACAGCGTAACATGAAACTAGTGCCTGTGGCGGCGCTTTACATCGAACATGTTTAACATAATACAATTGAAACATATTGAAACATTATAACTAGGGAGTAAAGGAAAGGTAGGGGAAATAAAGATTTAAACTAAAATTAAAATAACATATTTACAATACAATACAATACAATACAATGTGATGAGCTTTTGGACTCAAAGATTGTTGTGCAGTTGCAGGGTCCTCATAGTAGGACTTGGTGCGGTGTCCAAAATTTGGGGATACCTCATATTTAGGATGTTTTTCTGTCTGAGTAGAACTAAGAGTCTGGGAAGGCTTGTTGGAAAAGCCAGGTCTTCAGTCTTTTTTTGAATTCTTGATGACTGGGTTCGAGTCTTAGATCTGGGGGGAGCGAGTTCCACTGGAGGGGGCCTGCTGAAGATAGTGCTCGTTTGCTTAATGATGATTTTATTTGTGGGGCATGCAGTGTTCCTTTGTATGCGCTTCTAATAGGTCTAGAAGATGTGTGCGGTTGGAGTTGAGAGCTTAACATAATAGGAGCTAGTTTGTTTATCGCTTTGTGAACGATTGTGAGTACTTTATAGAGAATCCTGTGTTTAATAGGAAGCCAATGTAGGTTGCGAAGGATTGGGGTGATATGATCTTTTTTGTTAGAGCTTGTGAGAATTCTAGCAGCGGAATTCTGTACCATCTGTAATGGTTTGATGGTGTTGATAGGTAAACCTAGCAGAAGGGAGTTGCAATAGTCGAGCTTAGATAATATGATGGATTGCAGTACTAGCCTGAAGTCGGAGAAGTAAAGGAGGGGTTTAAGTTTTTTGAGGACTTGCAGTTTGTAAAAGCAGTCATCAGACAGCATATCTTCTCATACAACCATTTGGTAGCAAGCTCTCAAATGTTCTCTTTTTCACATCTCTTCCGAACTTCAGGGATATACTATGCCATCAAGTCACAAATTATTTCATACTCATTGGACCTGATCTTCTGAATTTGGCTATGATTTCAAAAATGATGTACCACACACTATTAAATTCAGTTCCATATGACAAACTGTAACTCTACACCAAATCTTAGGGATGTGTATTCATTTTAAATGAATGGGCAATTTTAACAGAAACAAGCCATTTTTGTTTCAGTGCATTTTTCCCAAAAATGAATCCACATGCCATAGAAAAGCCTGAAAATGTTTGGGTTATTTGTTTCAACAGAGTGCAAAATTTGTAAATAGTATGAGCTATTTGCAAATATTGTGCAGTATTTGCAAATCATGCATGCTAGTTGCAAAAATGAATTACTCTACCCCAAAAATAATTACCACTCCCCCCCCAAAAAAAAAAAATTGCCCAAAACAAACAAAGAAAAAAAATGAACCAAACCAAAAATTGATTGGTTGCATTTTCCTGCCAAATATTGCTGTTACTGTTCCCTCTAAGCTGTGGGTTATTGTGTATGCACAGAAGTCGAGAATCATGCACACATGGACATGCATAGTGCACATAAGAAATTCAGTTTAAAAAAGTTGAACATAAGAAAATGTTTGTGCAAACAGCCTGTCAAAAATTAGATTGCTGCTCCCAAAATATAGAGTTTGAGTACTTGCATGTAATTTTAGATTATTGTATAGTACAACAAAGGCACAACTTTCTTTCCTTATCTGACATACTGTATTGTTTTGCATGCAAGTTTGAATGCTTTTCTGGTATTACAGTAAAATATGGAAATAATATAACAAGATGTGTACCACAAAAGAAATGTGAAGAAAGCAATCTTTTACCACTTTAAAATGGAATGTCTGTAAAGTCTACAAAATAGATTTTCTTAGTGAAGTTATTTACAGTGGCAACATTGCACCACTGATGGATTCATTAGCATCTATTAAAATCATACCCTACTTGCTATATCATGTGTTAACAGTATTGTCATTAACAACTTGTTATAACACTTGCAGGTATTATTATTTGATGAGAAGTGGTTATAAGTGTCAGTGCTGTAGTAATTACCACCCTGTTTTGCATTCTCTTAAGCACTTACTAAGCTGTCTAATTAGGTACAACATGCATTAGATGCTTTTCACAATCATTCCTGGTTTAATAAAATCCCAGTTTTCTTATATTAGCAACATAAAAAGTTTGTGATTGATTTCTCTGCTAAACTTGTGCTACTTTATAGTAAACAGAAATATAATCACAGGAAATAAAGCTACCTTTTTCAGTTCATATATACATTTTACTACTGTTATTATTGTTAACAAGTATTTAAATATCCAGGACATGCCATCTAATCAACTATGAACATTTTGAAAAGTCTCCATGTTCAAGAGTACTAAAATGGTTTTATAAAAACTGCTTGCATGTGACTTTGTGATATAAGATCTTCCCTTCCCCCCCACCCCGAACATTCCTTTATCGGTATACTGAGGATTAGGAAGGAGATGGTAAGTGCAAGCAGAGGGTAGGATTGAAAACTCTCAACTGAAGGGTCCCGCCAAGGCTTGCCTGTCTTTCATGAGGCCCCAGCCTTACCACTTTGATCCCAAGGCCATGCACCGATCTCAGGTGCATGGCCTTGGGATCAGTACTTAAAGTGCACATGGAGGGAGTATGTGACAACCAAAGGGATGGAAATTGGAAACCCCTTTGGAAGCACCAAGGGAGTAACAAGGAAGTTACATAGATGAAAGGGCAATTAAGCTTATGAGCAGTGTGAGAAGCCTGGATTTCTTGGAGACTAGTTTTGATCTTTTTTTCCCTTGTGAGGTATGCCATAGATGTAGGATTTGTTTGTCAGTTTTAAGAGGAATTATATAATTTATTATTATTATTATTATTATTATTTAGAGATGTTTCTTTTTTTTGTTTGTTTCATGGATCGGTTTGGCTCCCTCATGGCTAATTTCCTTTTTTCAGAGGTTCGGCTTTTTTGGTTTCATGGTTCCCAAATTTTGTGTTACTGCTCACTAACACGAAATATGGATTTTTATGAAATTTTGATGAAATTAATTTAGTTTTTGAGTGCACCCGAAACATGCTAAATAAGACAATTTCATTGAAATTGTCTAATTCGTTTAAAATGAATGCACATCTCTATAAGTATTATATTTAATATACTATTTGTTGCCTAAAACTCCAAATGGTTTAAAAAAGAAAAAAAATCCAAATGGTTAAGTGGTAGCTCTCAGTGAAAATAAGGGAGGATGTTCTTGATTTTATGATATATTTCTATGATTTATTATAAGATATATTATATACATAAAAGTAGAACATGAGATATGCCATACTGGGTCAGACCAATGGTCCATCAAGCCCAGCATCCTGTGTCCAACAGTGGCCAAACCAGGCCACAAGAACCTGGCAAGTACCCAAACATTAAAGAGATCCCAAGTTCCTATTCCTTACTGATTAATAGCAGTTTATGGACTTCTAGGAACTTATCCAAACCTTTTTTAATCTAGTTACACTAACTTCCTTAACCACATCCTCTGGCAATGAATTCCCAAGCTTCACTATGTGTTGAGTGAAAAAATAAATTTCTCCAATTTGTTTTAAATGAGCTACTTGCTAACTTCATCAAGTGTTCCCTAGTCCTTCTATTATCTCAGAAAGTAAATAAATAATCTACATTAACTTGTTCAAGTCCTTACATGATTTTTTAGACTGCTATCATATACCTCCCACAGCCATCTCTTCTCCAAGCTGAACAGCCCTACCTTCTAGGGATGTGAATCGTTTTAGGACGATTAAAATTATCGTCCGATAATTTTAATATCGTCTTAAACCGTTATGGAACACAATACAATAGAGATTCTAACGATTTATCGTTATAAATCGTTAGAATCGTGAGCCGGCACACTAAAACCCCCTAAAACCCACCCCCGACCCTTTAAATTAAATCCCCCACCCTCCCGAACCCCCCCCAAATGAGTTAAATAACCTGCGGGTCCAGCGGCGGTCCGGAACGGCAGCGGTCCGGAACGGGCTCCTGCTCCTGAATCTTGTTGTCTTCAGCCGGCGCCATTTTCCAAAATGGCGCCGAAAAATGGTGGCGGCCATAGACGAACACGATTGGACGGCAGGAGGTCCTTCCGGACCCCCGCTGGACTTTTGGCCAGTCTCGTGGGGGTCAGGAGGCCCCCCACAAGCTGGCCAAAAGTTCCTGGAGGTCCAGCGGGGGTCAGGGAGCGATTTCCCGCCGCGAATCGTTTTCGTACGGAAAATGGCGCCGGCAGGAGATCGACTGCAGGAGGTCGTTCAGCAAGGCGCCGGAACCCTCGCTGAACGACCTCCTGCAGTCGATCTCCTGCTGGCGCCATTTTCCGTACGAAAACGATTTGCGGCGGGAAATCGCTCCCTGACCCCCGCTGGACCTCCAGGAACTTTTGGCCAGCTTGTGGGGGGCCTCCTGACCCCCACGAGACTTGCCAAAAGTCCAGCGGGGGTCCGGAAGGACCTCCTGCCGTCCAATCGTGTTCATCTATGGCCGCCGCCATTTTTCGGCGCCATTTTGGAAAATGGCGCCGGCTGAAGACAACAAGATTCAGGAGCAGGAGCCCGTTCCGGACCGCTGCCGTTCCGGACCGCCGCTGGACCCGCAGGTTATTTAACTCATTTGGGGGGGGTTCGGGAGGGTGGGGGATTTAATTTAAAGGGTCGAGGGTGGGTTTTAGGGGGTTTTAATGTGCCGGTTTTGCGATTTTTAGATTTTTAGATTTTTCACGATTTTTCACGATTTTTTACCCCCCCAAATGGCAACAATACGATTCCCTCCCCCTCCCAGCCGAAATCGATCATTAAGACGATCGAGGACACGATTCACATCCCTACTACCTTCTTTAGCCTTTCCTCTTAGGGGAGCTACTCCATGCCCCTTATCATTTTGGTTGCCCTTTTTAGCAGTTTCTCTAGTACAACTATATCTTATTTGAGATGTGGCAACCAGAATTGCACACAATAATCAAGGTGTGGTCTCACCATGGAGTGATACTGAGGCATTATGACATCCACCATTTTATTTGCCATTCACTTCCTAATAATGCCTAACATTCTGTTTGCTTTTATGACTGCCGCAGCAAACTGAGCTGACAATTTCAGTGTAATATCAACTATGATGCCAAGATTTCTTTCCTGGGTGGTAACTCCTAAGATGGAAACTAATATTGTAAGACTACAGCAAGGGTTATTTTTCCCTATAAGGATCACCTTGCACTTGTCCACATTTATTTATTTATTTATTTAGCATTTTTTTATTAACTTTATCTTTATTAACTTTATTTTTATTAACTTTCATCTGCCATTTGCAAGCCCAATCTTCCAGTCTCACAAGGTCATCCTGGAATTTATCATAATCCACTTGAGATTTAACTACTCTGCATAATTTTGTGTCATTTGCAAATTGGATCACCTCCCATTTCCAGATCATTTATAAATATATTTAAAAAAAACCACCTGTTTATGTATAGATCCCTGAGGCACTCCACTGTTTACCTTTTTCTACAGTGAAAACAGTCCATGTAATCCTACTCTGTTTCCTATCTTTAAACAGATTGCAAACCACAAAAGGGCATTGCCTCCTATGCCATGACTTTTTTGTTTTCTTAGAAGCCTCTCATGAGGGACTTTGTTGAATGCCTTCTGAAAATGCAGATGCACCACTGGTTCACTTTTGTTTATTCTACTGGTTCACCTTTGTTTATTCACCCTTTCAAAAAAAATGTAGGATATTTGTGAGACAAGACTTCCCTTGGGTAAATCCATGCTAGCTATGTCCCATTAAACCACATCTATCTAACTATTTTTTTATTTTATTCTTTATAACAGTTTCCATGATTTTTTCTGGCACTGAAGTCAGGCTCACCGGTCTATAGTTTCTTGGATAATTTTTAAATATCAGGGTTACATTGTCTACCTTCCAGTCTTTAGGTACAATGTACAATTTTAATGATAGGTTACAAATTATTCGTAATAGGTTTGTCATTTAATTTTTTATTTCTTTCAGAAACCTGGGTGTATACTATCCCATCCAGGTGATTTACTACTTTTCAGTTTGTCAATCTGGCCTACTACATCTTCCAGGTTCACTGTGATTTGGTTCAGTTCATCTGAATCGTCACCCTTGAAAACTGTCTCCAGAATGGGTATCTCCCCAGTATACTCTTCAGTAAACAGCGAAGCAATGAATTTGTTGAATTTGTTTAGTCTATCTGTGAAGGCATTATCTTTTCTAAGTGGCCCTTTAACCTCTTGATCATCTAATGGTCCAACCAACTCCCTCACAGGCTTTCACCTTCAGGTATATTTAAAAAAGATTAATTATAAGTTTTTGCCTCAATGACCAACTTTTTTTTTCAAATTCTCTCTATCCTGTCTTTTCAATGTCTTACATTTAACTTGGCAATGCTCATGCTTTATCCTATTTCTTCTGATGGTTCCTTCTTCTAATTTTTTAATGAATATCTTTTGGGTAAAAAAGCCTCTTTCACCTCACTTTTTAACCATGCCAGCAATCATTTGGCCTTCCTTCTACCATTCTTAATGCATTTTATACATTTGGACTACACTTCTTAAGATGGTATTTTTTAACATAGTCCATGCCTGTTGCACACTCTTAAAAGGATTAGCAGTCCAACATCTTCACCACTTGGTGACCTTGTCATCCATGTATTTTATAATGTATTGAGTATTTGCATGATTTAAAAAACACTTTTGTTGAAGACCTTTTCAAGGAAGGTGATACAGAAATATAACTCAACATATTCAACTTAAATTCCCATGCTAATTATAAAGTACCAGACTACCTATAATACACCATAAACATTAATGTTTCACTTGTATATTACGTCATGTTCAATGCATACCCATTCATTAATTGCTCTCTGTAAAAATTCCAATGCCTAATTCATAATATTTGCATGTTTAATGTATACCTTTTTTAATTAACTGTGCACTGTTGATTGTTTACTGTTCTATGTACACCATGTATATGGTAATTCTAATGCTGGTTATCTGTAAACCGAAGCGATATGTACTAGTACATGATCTTCGGTATATAAAAGTCTTTAAATAAATAAATAAATAAATAAATAAATAAATAAATATTCAACAATTTCAAAAGGTTGCATAAAAGATTCATACTATATGTCTCTATTTTATTTGCTGTAACAATACTTGGAAAAGATGTATGTGTTCCCTCCTGACAGTCAAAATTGTAGATCATTTAGCAGGGGGCAGGATTAAGTTTGCATTGCAGAGGAGTAGGGAGGGAATGGTCAATTTGGCTTGGAGATAATTATTTAAAATTTTAGGAGAATGAGAGAAGTCTGCTTATGCTAACTTTGGTTATGTAAGTGCAGGGTATTTAAAGAAACAAAGGACAAATTTCAGAGCAACTTTGGTGGGTAAAAATCATTTTACCTGTGAATTTTTCCCTCCTCCAAAATAGCAAAAAGTCTATATAATGTGGAAAAAAAAACCAAATAGACTTTTAGCCACATTGAGAGGAGGCATTTCTGGGGGTATGTTTTTAAGTTGGAGAAGGAAAAGCCTATATACAGATAGCATTATCAGATTTTCATGCGCACATGTCCAGCAAAAATCTGCACAAGTAAAAGCAGGTGCAGGTGACAGCACGTACAATCCAGTCAGAGCTCTAAGAGGAGACTATCACCTTGCTGGTGGCTGAAAAGAATCAGTAAGTTCTAGGGGTGTGCATTTGTTTCCTATGTATTGGTAATCTGCAACGTATAGGGCCATATTTGTTGTATTCATGGGGAAGCGAAACATATCGTGATTCCCCACGAATACAACAAATCTTCGCCAAATTCTTCGGCCGTCTAAAGGAGCAAATTTAAACAAAGCCCCCACCCTCCTGACCCCCCCAAGACTTACCAAATCTCCCTGGTGGTCCAGCGGGGGGTCTGGGAACCATCTCCCACACTCACGCCCTCGGCTGCCGGTATTCAAAATGGCGCTGATAGCCTTTGACCTACTATGTCACAGGGGCTACCGGTGCCATTGGTCAGCCCCTGTCACATGATAGGAGCAATGGATGGCCGACGCCATCTTGTGCTTCTACCATGTGACAGGGGCTGACCAATGGCACCGGTAGCCCCTGTGACATAGTAAGGACAAAGGATATCGGCACCATTTTGATTACTGGCAGCCGACGGCCCAAGTGCAGGAGATCGCTCCCGGACCTCCGCTGGACCATCAGGGACTTTTGGCAAGTCTTGTGGGGGTCATGCATTTATATAACTATTTTCAATATCGTCAGATATCGGGGGGGGGGGGGGGTCCCCGATAACGATAGGAAACCCCACAATTAATTTAGTGGGTTTTCTTATCGTTATGGGGGTGGCGGGAAGAAAGGATACAACCTAAAAACAAAACCTGACCCTTTAAAATGAGTTTGTTAGTATCCCCCCACCCTCCTGGACCCCCCCCCCAAATTTTTTAAATGCCTGGTGGTCCAGCGGGGGTCCCAGGAGCATTCTCCGGCACTCGGGCTGTTGGCTGCCACTAATCAAAATGGCGCCGATGGCCCTTTGCTCTTACTATGTGGCAGGGGCTATCGGTGCCATTGGTCGGCGCCTGTCACGTGGTAGGTGCACTGGATGGCCCGCGCCATTTTTAAAGTTGAGGCTGTTTTAGTGTGCCGTTTTTCCCACCCTCCTCCCAAAATGATAAGAGAACCCCCACGAACAATTTCGTGGGGTTTTCCTATCGGTTTCGAGGAGCCCCCGATTTCTGACAATTTTGAAAATATCGTACGATATTTTCAATCGTCAGAAATACGATTCACATCACTATTAATTAGTGTGTATGTGTGTTTGTTTTTTAAAAGGTCAATAAGACAGCTTATAAACAGAAGTTAGTGTGTTTGTTTTTTTAATAGTCAGTAAAGCAGCTAATAAACAAGTTAGTGTGTTTGTTTTTTCAAACCTCCCACCTCTAGCTCATCTTTTAATTTATAGGCAGGTGCCACTTTCATACACACACACACACACACACACACACACACACACACACACACACAAATCAGCCCTATAACTTCACTTCACAAATTCCCTACATCTTATTGAGAGTTTGACCATTCCCTTGTAGGCCACTTCCAGATATATAGAAAATATTCTAATACATTTAAAGGACCCTAATTAAAGACATTCCTACTCCCATAGCAACCTAAAACTTAACTAGAAACTGAAAACATTTGAGATGAAGGCAGCAGTCCAGCAGCAAGAGGGAGGCCTCCCAGTCTTTTGCATTGAGTGTCACATTTTTTATTTTTTACCCGCTGCTAAGAAGTTGTACATGTGCATGCGATGCAAAGAGCTCCTGTCTCTCAGAGAATGAGTCTGATCTCTGGAGGCTAGAGTGGCAGTCCTGGAGGAGTTGAGGCAGACAGAGAGGTATATAGATGAGATATTCAGAAACACAGTAGCCAAGCCCAAACGTCAGACTGGCAACCCTGGTGCCACTTGGAGGAAGAAGGTCTCATGATCAGAGAGCATTAACCTGGTGCAGCAGGAAAGGATTCTGTAGCAAGGACCTGCTCTCTAGGTGATGCATTGATCTCTCACACCGAGGATGTGTCTCCCAGGGCTACTGCCCGGGAGTGAAGGGTTAGGTCATCAATCATAGTTGGTGATTTGATTATTAGGAATGTAGACAGCTGAGTGGCAGGTGGGTGTGAGGATCACTTGGTAACATGCCTACCTGATGCGAAGGTGGCGGACCTCAAGTGTCACCTAGATAGGATTTTAGACAGTGCTGGGGAGGAGCTGGCTGTCGTGGTACATGTGGGCACCAACAACAAAGAAAACTGTGGGAGGGAGGTTCTAGAAGCAAAATTTAGGCTCTTAGGTAGAAAGCTGAAATCCAGAACTTCCAGGGTAGCATTCTTTGAAATGCACCCTGTTCCACGCGCAGTCCCCAAAGGCAAGCAGAGCTCCGGAATCTCAATGCGTGGATGAGACTATGGTGCAAGGAAGAATGATTCAGTTTTGTAAGAAACTGGGGAACCTTTTAGGGAAGGGGGAGTCTTTTTCGAAGGGATGGGCTCCACTTTAAACAGTGTGGTACCAAGCTGCTAGCACTAACCTTTAAAAAGTAGATAGAGCAGCTTTTAAACTAGAACAAAGGAGAAAGCTGACAGTCACTCAGCAGCGCATGGTTTGGAGGGAGGTATCTTCAAATTATACTAATAAAGCATTAGAATTAGGGCATCCCAAAAGTGAGGTTCCAATAATAAGAAAAGTAGTCCAAGGGCCTGTAATTAAAAACTCATCTGAGCTAAAAGATTCCAATTTATCCCTATCAAGTAGAGAACAGAATGAAAATACAAACAAAAAACACACTTTGAAATGTTTGTATGCTACTGCCAGAAGTCTAAGAAATAAGATGGGAGAATAAATAAGAATGTATAGCAGTGAATGATGAAATACACTAAACTGGCATCTCAGAGTCATGATGGAAGGAGGATAACCAATGGACAGTGCTATACCGGGGTACAAATTATATTGCAATAAATGAGAGGACCATCTAGAAGGTGGGGGTGGTGCTTTATGACTGAGATGGCATGAGTCCAACAGGATAAAGATCCTGCATGAGACTAAATGCACAATCAAATCTTTATGGGTAGAAATGCCTTGTTTGTTGGGGAAAAGTATAGTGATAGGAATATACCACCGTCCACCTGGTCAAGATGGTGAGATGGACAGTGGAATGCTAAGAGAAATTAGGAAAGCTAACCAAATTGGTAGTGCAGTAATAATGGGAGATTTCAATTACCAAATATATAAAATATCTCTTTGTATGTGAACCCATGATTTGTATAAACATAAACTGGTGATGTGGTGTCATACACTTTTAGTTTACAAATGCTATGATAATTTTTTACTCAATATGACTTAATGTAAATATATCTATATTGAATTAGGGACCATCATACCACCCACTGTGCTTTCAAGTTAATACTTGTGTTTATGCACTTTGATGGGTCTTCTTTAATCATCGGTCCAGAAAGTCTAGTATTTATACTTTTTTGTTTTTTTTAAATGTTTTACTTAAAATGTAGAAGATATAACTTCCCTTGAATTGATGTCGGAGTCAGTGGTCCGACGTGTGCGTTTCGTGGTCCGCTGCTTCAGAGACATAATTCAGCTGACTCTCCTAGTCCGGCGCTCCCCGCATTACTCAGGAACGGGACTTTAGTCAACTTTCTTAATCCAGTGCTCTTCACATCGCCAAATGCTGCTAAAGGCGACTAAATAAATTAAAGGTCCTTCACGAATTTCTAAAGAATTGAGACACTTTATGTTAGATCATCTTTATGGCATTTTTTTAACATTTCTAGCATTTTTTAGCATTTCTAACATTTTTTAACAATGCATTTTCGAAGGTTAGGACAACATTGTTTTGAAAGCACTTACCGGACCTGGCACCATTTCTCTGTCTCAGCATTTAGCAGAGGAACAGCTGAGACCGAGTCTGATTTTATATTGGGTGCTCTGAATTCACCTGACATCCAGCCTGCCTCTGATTTTGGTGGGAAATCACATAAAATGGAACCATTCTATCTCTTTGTTCAGTCCACCAGGAGCGACTGATTGTAATTAAAAAATCAATTTTTGCTCACATTGTCTTAGTTTTTTCACTCGATTTCCCCCTCGTCAGTGCTGATTGACAATCTCCAGTACTGTCCACTAGAGATTTGAATCGGGACCGGAATCAGTTCCGATTCTGGTTCCAATTCACATCGTGAAATGTTTTTCGTGTGGTCCGATCGTTTTTTTTTTTTAGCGGCTGCGCCCAAACCGATAAACAAAAAACCCACCCCAATCCTTTAAAACAGATCCCTTAGCTTCCCCCATCCTCCTCCCCCCCAAAACTTTTTTAAAATTACCTGGTGGTCCAGTGGGGGTCCTGGGAGCAATCTCCCGCTCTCGGGCCGTCGGCTGCCACTAATCAAAATGGCACCGATGGCCCTTTGCCCTTACCATGTGACAGGGTATCTGTGCCATTGGCTGGCCCCTGTCACATGGTAGGAAGAATGGACGGCCGGCGCCATCTTTAAAAATGGTGTGGGCCATCCAGTGCTCCTACCATGTGACAGGGGCCAGCCAATGGCATGGATACCCTGACACATGGTAAGGGCAAAGGGCCATCGGCGCCATTTTTATTAGTGGCAGCCGACGGCCCGAGTGAAGGATATCACTTCTGGGACCCCCACTGGACCACCAGGTAATTTTAAAAAGTTTTGGGGGGGTCAGGAGGGTGGGGAAAGCTAAGGGATCTGATTTAAAGGGTCAGGGTGGGTTTAGGGGTTGTTTTTGTGGGCCATTTTTCCCACCCTCCCCCAAAACGATAAGAGAACCCCACAAACAATTTCAAGGGGTTTTCCTATTGGTTTCGGGGGGCCCCCGATTTCTGATGACTTTGAAAATATCGTACGATATTTTCAATCGTCAGAAAAACGATTCACATCCCTACTGTCCACTTAATATCTTTGAATTCATGTCCAAAATCTTTGAAATGTACAACTAAGGGTTCCTCTAGTCCAGTGGTTCTCAACCCTGTCCTGGTGACCCCCCCAGCCAGTCGGGTTTTCAGGATATCCACAATGAATATGCATGAGAGAAAATTTGCATGTTATGGAGGCAGTGTATGCTAATTTTCTCTCATGCATATTCATTGTGGATATCCTGAAAACCCGACTGGCTGGGGGGGTCCCCAGGACAGGGTTGAGAACCACTGCTCTAGTCTGTCCGTGTTTAAATAACACTTGTGTTCTGTCAGATGAATTCTTACTTGGGGTTTGGTCATGCCCACGTATGTCAGCGGGCATGGGCAAAAAATAGCATAGACCACATGCGTGGAATGGCAAGAAAAGTCTGGTAATGTTATTATTTTACCTGTTGCTGTGATAATATTTGTTTGAGGAGATCTGAGCGGACAGATCATGCATTTAGTACCTGGTTTTAAGGGTTCCAAATTGTTGGGGGGTTTAAAACAACTTGCTCGTACGACATGATCCCTGATGTTTCTACCCCAGGAGTCTGAAATCCTTAATGGTTGATTGAATAAGGGGTGGATCTGTTGACCAATCTCCCAATGCTTCCTAATAGCTCTGCTGATAGAGTATGACATAAGTGTGTGTTTCAGCACAACGGTTTGTGGATTTGATTCTTGCTCAGATGTTTTTGGCAAAAAAATATATTCTCTGTTGGAGTATAATGCCCTCCGATAGGCTTTCTTGATGCAACCTCTCCACTCTATGGTTCCTCTGATGATTCAGGATTTTACCTCATGATGATCTTACTCTGTCAAGCACCTCCGGAAGAAATTTCTTCCGGAGGTGCTTGAAATTTCTTCCGGAGGTGCTTGGTTGGTTTATCATCATTAATACATTCCCCTGAGGAAAGACCTACTTCTGAAACATGGACGGTTCGTGTCGGGATCATCATTAGAGGTTGGGCACCATACACCAACATATTTGGGAAGTCGGATTTTTATCCTCTTTAAAAATTGACTTTTAATCTTACAGCTCATACAGCGTTTATTCTGCATATACATTTACTGATCCTCAAGCCACGGAAGAGTCTGAGGTTAACGGAACTTGTATACATAATATAAAAAAGTTTTCCAAAAAATACATCACGGAGGAGGAGGCTGGTTGATGATTATAACCACTAAGTAGTGGTGCGGGGACACCTACACAGTATATGAAACTTCCCTCCAACTCCATTAACAAATTTTCAGCTTAGCCAGGAATTGTAATATGAATTTTATCTGCTTTTCCACTAACTTTGAGCAGACAGGGACAAACGCTTTGTGTCAGGAGGATACCTTAAGGGAACACTCCTGCAATATCCACATGGGTTGATCATTAAATTGCAGGTTAGTCACCTTGCAATATGCTTGTATAATATATTGTTTTTGCCCAAAGTTCATTATTCAGGCAATAATCACCCAGAGATGTATATTGCTTTCTTTTTTCCTGGCGTCTGTACGCCCATTCTAAAGTTATGGGCCTTACAGGCCTGCATTCTCTAGCTTTTCCAACAGATATATAGGGGGTGGCACCTGGAGCTCAGACAGAAGCATCCATCTGAGATCACCACATTACGTGACTACTCAGCATCAATATTTTTATAAAACTAAGCACTCAAAATCTAATCATAACTCAAAATGAATGACATTATTCAGGAAGGGTGTCAGTAAAGTGGTGATAACTTGTAGTCATAAATGTCAACCATTCACTCATAACAGTCTTGTTTTAATAGTTATATAAATGCATGTAAAAGTACCCAAATCCCAACATTAGCTAATGTTTCATTACCACAATTTTGACAAAGGAATAATCTTTAAAGTCACATATCTAGATGATGGTGCTTTCTCCTGTCGCACAGCATAGTGAATGGAGTCTGAATCAAAAAGAATGAATAATGTGTATGTGTCTTTATGTCAGAGACATACACACACACACACACACAAACTCATACACACACACACACACACACACACACATACAATGTGTCTCTCTCTGACAGAAAGTATGTTTCATGGTTTTGCCTGCCATGCAGCCTCACCATGCCCTGCTTCCACCTGCAATGATGCTTCCCCATCAGCAGAAGTGTCCACTGACTTCTGTTACCAGCTATCTGAGCTACCTCGTCACTGCTGACCAACTGCTACCTCGTCACTGCTGACCAACTCAGAAGTTCTTGAACTATTTAAGCCAGCCTATCCAGTCCATCGATGCCCCTTCATTGTCATCCTTGGCACTCTGACCTGGTACCTTGCTCCATGCCTTGTGGCCTCTTGGCCAGCTTTCGCATGGGCCTTGTCTTATGGACTACCCAGACCTTTCTTTGCCTTGTGGCCTCTGTGCCAGCTCCTACCCTGTACCTTGGTCTATAGCCTTCTTTCCTTGCCTTGCAGCCTCTAGGCCTTTTCTTACCTTTTACCTTGCTCTATGATTCTTTAATCCCCCTTCCTTGGAATGTGACTTCCACCCACTACATGGTGACTAGGGTTTCACTTTAAAGATGTTTGAAATAGGAAGTCTCTTTCACAAGTGAGAAGATTAAGAGGAATACCCTCTTTTTTTGCTGGGGCACTTTACCAGGACTAATAGGAAATATTAGGAAATATCCACCTGAACAGTCCCTCGGAGATAGAGGGGGAAAGCAGGGATTAATAAAATGAAAAATAAGGAGTTACCTTTTTTTTTATAACTATATTTTACTATCCAAGTCACAATGTTTATTCTTATGCAGAACATTCAGAGATAATTATTGTTATTTCTAATTCTATTACAGATACCAATGTTATATATTCAATCTCAGCAACGTCATAGAAATTTCTATCAGAAAAGTATTTTCACTACTTTATTATTTTATCTGTTCCTAAAATGATTCTCAAAACTCAAAATACTATACTATATAATTTCTCATACTATTGTTTTATATAAGAATTGAGTCTTTGTGTCCCCTTTTATGTGTTTCAGAAAGATCAAGAAGAGACATGGTGTTCTGGAATTGGAAGGTAAGTAGATCTCTTATTATACGTTTCTTTACTGTTGTTTGTCTCTGTTTGAAAAATATATATATTTTTTTCTTCTTCCCTCAATTTTTCTTATCTTTGTTACTGTCACTTAAGAACAATATTGATGTGTGCACACAGTTAACTGAATTGTGTTGCTCTGTATTCTTCTTCTTTTCTTCTGCCTTTTATCTTCCATCTTCTGTTTTCTGTCTTCTCCCTACTACCTACAACTTTAAAGAACTCAAAAAGAGAAAACAATCTCCCTTCACCACCCATCCTCTGCAAACTAATGAATAACATGTACCGTAACAAGCACATTTTCAAATGGTCACACACGTAAATAATGGAGGTTACGTGCATGGCCAGGCCTTGCGTGAACTGCGTGCATTTTTGGAAGGGCTCGACCATGCACGTAATCCCCATTATGCACAGAAGTGTCGGGCTGTGAAAAAGGGGCTGGCTGGGGGCATAGTCTAGGCAGCCGGGGTGGGACAGAGGCTGGTTGGGTCAGCAGCCATTAGCCGCTGTCCCGGGAAAGTGCGTGCTGGCAGCCGGCCAGTGCACAAGGGGTGGAAGGGAGGATAGGGGAAGAAATAGGAAGGGTAGGTAGGGGAGTAGGGAACTGGGAGAGGCCCAATTGCGCCATTGCAGTGTATTTAGCAAAAATTCCCCCCAGCCCCCTTGCACGGCCATTGGATTTTATAACATGCACGCACCAGCATGCACATGTTATAAAATCAATGTGGCCATGTGTGAGCACTGGTAACTGCACACACATGGACACCTGTGTGCTGCTTTTAAAATTGTCTCCTATATGTTTGCCTCGTCGGCTTATTGTTAAACTGTATCTAGCTCACAGGGTCATTCATTAAAATGCATTTGATGATTTTCCAAACAGAGCTTACAACTCTTCTCACAAACTCCCTAGATGCAAACAAATTGGGTTCCCCAGGTAGTCCAAGTCTCCCCTGGTAAACCACCTCTATCATTTTCTGTAAAACATTTTTCATTTTTTATATTTTTATTAAAATTTAAGTCCCACTCTTAGAGCAACAAAAGCCCTGCTAATGTCATTAATGATATCAGTGAAGTGGCTATCTCGCTCATCTGCAATGCTGGGGCCTCTAGAAGGCCCTGACACCAATTCACTATTTTTATTTTCTTTTAATAAAAAAAAAAATTGCATGGATCCACAATGGTGATTAAATTGGGAACGACTTACCCGAATACATCAGCGGTGACATCGGGCCCAGCACGCTGTCGGCATACAGCTCAGTATGAGGACCGAGTGATTGGGCAGAATCAAAAACAGAGCGGCATGGCGTTAGAGAAGGATGCTGCCTGCAGCAAGGATGATTATAAACACCTCATTGCTGCTGGATGGCTAAATCCTCCCACACCTCTTTACCTCATCAACGGCATCGGCATGGCAGGAACGGCAACTTGGTGCGGTACACAAAAAAACAAATCAGCCCTCTATGGCTCTGCAGCTCCTCCTCTCTCAGTCCCCATCTCTGAAGCCACTTCCTGCACACAGGCCTCTGGCCCAGCCAGGGGGCATAAAACATGCCTCTTCCTTGTCTGCATCGAGGCAGACGTCACAGTCTTGGTTTCCCCTCCAAAGCAAACCTCTATACCTCTATTATATTCTAATCAAGCCTTTCCTTGCCTTATGGCTTTCGGGCCTCTGCTTACCTTGTGCCCTCTCTTACGACCTATCCAGTTCCCTCCTTGCCTAGTGTCCTTTGGATCTTATGCCTAGCAGCCTACGTGCCTTCTGCTTTTCTACCTTTAGGCCTCAGTGTTTTCTGTTCTGTGTTGTCTTTGTCTAGTCCTTGTCTGGCCCTGTCCCTGTCTAGTCCTTACTTTGTCTGGTCTTGTACTGCCCTGCACAGTTCACTTCCTACTAGCCATATCCTGCCTTGCCATTTCCTTGTATTGCCCCAGTCTGTCTTTAGTTCCAGTCCCAAGTTTGAGCCTGTGTCTAGTCCTCAGTCTGTATCTATATACAGCCCCTGTCTCTGTTCACCATCTTTCCCAGCCTGTGTCCATATCCAGTCATAAACCATGCCCAGTATCCAGCCTCAGTTCCAGCCTATGTCTGTCCAGCCTGTCCAGTGTCATCCAGTCTATTCCACTACTTAGCCCTCAGCTTTCACCCTGCTCCAGTATCCAGTGTTCTGTCACAAAAATCCAGCCTGTGCCTGACCTCAGTTCATGCATGTACCTGCCCTGCCTTGTGAAGTCTCTCCAGCCTCATTCAGCCTGTCCTGACTAATCCAGTCTGCCTTACAATGATTGTCTGCCAGTGAAGCCATGCCCTGCCTGCCCCAAAAACACAAGGGCCCAACCTGCAGGGGACGGGGCTGGATAGGCAGAAAATAAACCCCAGTCCAGCCCTGCAGTCCTGCCCTGCAGCTGAGGGGATATTCTTCAACCCCAGCCAGCATTACAGTGTTTATGTGTGTATTAGGGATGTGCATTCGGATTGACCGCATATGGAAAACGCAACTCAAATTTTTTTTTTAACTTAAAAAAAAGATGGGGCGTATACGAGCAGATTTCCGACATAAATGAACATAGATATGTCGGATACGGCGAATCGCCATGCGCGCGCTTTCTCGCCGCCATTACCTGCGACTCGAGCTCGGAGCCCCGGATTACCTGAAAATGGCGGCGCCCCTGCGGTAACCATGCCAACCTGTCTGACCCTGTCCTGTGAGTCTCAGTGACTCACAGGAAAGGGTGGGACAGGTCGGCATGGATACCGGAACGCAGCGAATCTGCGTTCACCTTTTCAGAGAAGCACTGAATGCAGCGAATCGCGCTGTCATTCCGTGCTTCTCTGAGGATTTCCTGACGAGCCAGCAGCACTATAAAAGCAGCAGCAGCACGAGGACTGACGGACATTTTCAGCGATTCAGTGGGGAGGTGGGATTGGGATCGTGCTGGGTGGGCTTAGGCAGGCTGAGGCAGAGAAGATAGCAGAACCCGATTTGATAGACAACACAGAACAGAACCAGATTTGATAGACAACACAGAACAGATTCTTTGTTAGGGAAAAAAAAAAAAGAACATTCTTATTGAGTGAGTCTGTACATTTTATCCTGGGCAGTGCCAGGCAGGGCTGGCAGTACTCTGCCTCATATTTGCTATTTTTAAACAGACTTAAAAGCATTCTCCTTGAGTGGTTCAGTGCTGGCTGGGCAGCAGTTCCAGGGCTGGGAGTACTCTGCCTCATATCTACTTTAGTTCTATGTGCACTGCAGTGCACACAGACAGACACATTCCGTGCATTGCCAGGCAGACAGTGAGGCAGTGGGCATTGTAAACAGAGTGAACATTGCCCTTCAGCGAGTCTGTTACATTTGCTATTTTTAAACAGACTTAAAAGCATTCTCCTTGAGTGGTTCAGTGCTGGGTGGGCACTGGGCAGCATTTCCAGGGCTGGGAGTACTCTGCCTCATATCTACTTTAGTTCTATGTGCACTGCAGTGCACACAGACAGACACATTCCGTGCATTGCCAGGCAGACAGTGAGGCAGTGGGCATTGTAAACAGAGTGAACATTGCCCTTCAGCGAGTCTGTTACATTTGCTATTTTTAAACAGACTTAAAAGCATTCTCCTTGAGTGGTTCAGTGCTGGGTGGGCACTGGGCAGCAGTTCCAGGGCTGGGAATACCCTGCCTCATATATACTTTAGTTCTATGTGCACTGCAGTGCACACAGACAGACACATTCCGTGCATTGCCAGGCAGACAGTGAGGCAGTGGGCATTGTAAACAGAGTGAACATTGCCCTTCAGCGAGTCTGTTACATTTGCTATTTTTAAACAGACTTAAAAGCATTCTCCTTGAGTGGTTCAGTGCTGGGTGGGCACTGGGCAGCAGTTCCAGGGCTGGGAGTACCCTGCCTCATATCTACTTTAGTTCTATGTGCACTGCAGTGCACACAGACAGACACATTCCGTGCATTGCCAGGCAGACAGTGAGGCAGTGGGCATTGTAAACAGAGTGAACATTGCCCTTCAGCGAGTCTGTTACATTTGCTATTTTTAAACAGACTTAAAAGCATTCTCCTTGAGTGGTTCAGTGCTGGGTGGGCAGCAGTTCCAGGGCTGGGAGTACCCTGCCTCATATCTACTGAAAAGGAAGCTTGTTCTCTGTGCACTCACTGCACACACACAGACACATTCCGTGCATTGCCAGGCAGGCAGTGAGGCAGTGGGCATTGTAAACAGAGTGAACACATTCTCCTTCAGTGGTTCAGTGCTGGGTGGGCAGCAGTTCCAGTGCTGGGAGTACCCTGCCTCATATCTACTTTAGTTCTATGTGCACTGCAGTGCACACAGACAGACACATTCCGTGCATTGCCAGGCAGGCAGTGAGGCAGTGGGCATTGTAAACAGAGTGAACATTGCCCTTCAGCGAGTCTGTTACATTTGCTATTTTTAAACAGACTTAAAAGCATTCTCCTTGAGTGGTTCAGTGCTGGGTGGGCAGCAGTTCCAGGGCTGGGAGTACCCTGCCTCATATCTACTGAAAAGGAAGCTTGTTCTCTGTGCACTCACTGCACACACACAGACACATTCCGTGCATTGCCAGGCAGGCAGTGAGGCAGTGGGCATTGTAAACAGAGTGAACACATTCTCCTTCAGTGGTTCAGTGCTGGGTGGGCAGCAGTTCCAGTGCTGGGAGTACCCTGCCTCATATCTACTTTAGTTCTATGTGCACTGCAGTGCACACAGACAGACACATTCCGTGCATTGCCAGGCAGGCAGTGAGGCAGTGGGCATTGTAAACAGAGTGAACATTGCCCTTCAGCGAGTCTGTTACATTTGCTATTTTTAAACAGACTTAAAAGCATTCTCCTTGAGTGGTTCAGTGCTGGGTGGGCACTGGGCAGCAGTTCCAGGGCTGGGAGTACCCTGCCTCATATCTACTGAAAAGGAAGCTTGTTCTCTGTGCACTCACTGCACACACACAGACACATTCCGTGCATTGCCAGGCAGGCAGTGAGGCAGTGGGCATTGTAAACAGAGTGAACACATTCTCCTTCAGTGGTTCAGTGCTGGGTGGGCAGCAGTTCCAGTGCTGGGAGTACCCTGCCTCATATCTACTTTAGTTCTATGTGCACTGCAGTGCACACAGACAGACACATTCCGTGCATTGCCAGGCAGGCAGTGAGGCAGTGGGCATTGTAAACAGAGTGAACATTGCCCTTCAGCGAGTCTGTTACATTTGCTATTTTTAAACAGACTTAAAAGCATTCTCCTTGAGTGGTTCAGTGCTGGGTGGGCACTGGGCAGCAGTTCCAGGGCTGGGAGTACCCTGCCTCATATCTACTGAAAAGGAAGCTTGTTCTCTGTGCACTCACTGCACACACACAGACACATTCCGTGCATTGCCAGGCAGGCAGTGAGGCAGTGGGCATTGTAAACAGAGTGAACACATTCTCCTTCAGTGGTTCAGTGCTGGGTGGGCAGCAGTTCCAGTGCTGGGAGTACCCTGCCTCATATCTACTTTAGTTCTATGTGCACTGCAGTGCACACAGACAGACACATTCCGTGCATTGCCAGGCAGGCAGTGAGGCAGTGGGCATTGTAAACAGAGTGAACATTGCCCTTCAGCGAGTCTGTTACATTTGCTATTTTTAAACAGACTTAAAAGCATTCTCCTTGAGTGGTTCAGTGCTGGGTGGGCACTGGGCAGCAGTTCCAGGGCTGGGAGTACCCTGCCTCATATCTACTTTAGTTCTATGTGCACTGCAGTGCACACAGACAGACACATTCCGTGCATTGCCAGGCAGACAGTGAGGCAGTGGGCATTGTAAACAGAGTGAACATTGCCCTTCAGCGAGTCTGTTACATTTGCTATTTTTAAACAGACTTAACCGCATTGTCCTTGAGTGGTTCAGTGCTGGGTGGGCAGCAGTTCCAGGGCTGGGAGTACCCTGCCTCATATCTACTGAAAAGGAAGCTTGTTCTCTGTGCACTCACTGCACACACACAGACAGACACATTCCGTGCATTGCCAGGCAGGCAGTGGGCATAAACAGAGTGAAGATTGGCCTTCAGCGAGTCTGTTCAATCTGCTATTTTTAAACAGACTTAACCGCATTGTCCTTGACTTGGTCCGTTCATTTTGTTATTTTAAACAGACTGAGCATTCTTCTTGAGTGGGTCTGTTAATTTAGTTATTTTAAACTGACCGAACATTATTATTGTGGGACAGTGGGCAGTGTTACCACTAGTACTCATTGACATTAAATCCATAATGTCAGGGAAAGGGAGATGCAAGCGACTTAGTGGGAATGGCAGCGGAGGCACCGCAAAAGACACCAGCGCAACACCACCAGTACAGGTAAAAAGGCAACTGTCGCAATCAAACGTCTTTGTAGGGGATGGCAGTTCCATGGCAAAAAAAAGAAATCAGACCATGAAACTTTGCAATCGCCAGCACCTGTTTCTGGCACTGTAGTTTTGGAGGAGAGTGAAGAGGAGGCAGAGTCTAGCCAGACAAAAGTTACACACCCAAGAGCATCCAGGGGACAGAAGTGTCCTGCAAAACTTTGCGGTGACAAGGTAGCGCTGGCACTGTTAGCTTCTGATTCAGAAGAAGAATCTTCTTGGATGGGATTCTCATCAGAAACGGAAGATGTTATACCTGAGCAATCTTCGGTAGAATTGTCAGTTAGTCCTGTTTTAGCCTCCACCTCCAGAAATCTGCGGCAGGGGAGACATTCCACTGATATCGAGGAGGAGGAAGAGCTGTCAGAAGGGAGACAGAGGGTGACTGTTGCCCCCGCTGGCATTGCTTCGCCGGGTGCAGTGGGTGCACCACCCACACCCAGTAGTACCTCAACTCCAGTGCCACCATCCACCCCCAGGGCGGGAAAGAGAGGAGGATCACAAAAGAAATCTGCGATCTGGGCACATTTTAAAGTGACAGAAGACCCGCGTTATGCTCGGTTGTAATTACTGTGCCAGGGATATTAGCAGAGGCAAGCAACTGGGACATCTGTCAAATTTTGGCATGGAGTATCATGTTAAGAGGCAACACCCAACAAGATTACTGCCATCTGGGGATGGTAGCATTTTCCGTCAGGGGACCCCTTCCCCTTCCAACCAGGGTGCAGTGGTAGGAAAGCAGCAGAGTCAGCCCACGCCCTCATACCCTTCTAGCAGTCAGGCGGCAGGCCAGAAACCCACTGACATGTGGGAGAAGCGACAATGCACCATGGAGGAAATGGGGTGGAGTGCGGTAACGCTATCCCGGGGTAGGAGGCAGGCAGCCGCAAAAGTAGTAACCAGGAGCATTGGGGAAATGATTGCCCTTGATGACCAGCCCCTGCAGTTAGTTGAGAATGTGGGTTTCAAACGTTTCTTGAAGGTCGTACTTCCAAATTACAAAGTCCCCTCCAGAACCACATTTAGTAGAAAGGTCATCCCCAGCCTGTACAAGCACTGTGTCAGTCGCGTGCAAGCACTGCTAGGTAAGGCAGACGGAAGAGTGCATTTCACCTGCGATATCTGGACCGCCATGAATGCTGCACACTCTTACCTCTCTCTGACAGCACACTGGTGGGACATGGCAGAGGCAGGGGCAGCCAGCAGCTCTATTACTGAACAAGCATCAGGGTGGAGGTGGGCTTTACTGAACACCCACCTGACGGACCATGCCCATACCGCTGGCAATATTCTAGCATGCATCAGAAAGATGCTGGCGAGCTGGAAAGTACACCAGCGAGACAGGTAAAACGCGGGCAGGCTTTTTTGTCACAGACAACGGTGCAAACATGGTTAAGGCAATAAGCGATGGGCGGTTTAAGAACATCCGATGTTTTGCACACACTCTGCATCTGGTAGTGAAGTCAGGTTTGGGCTTGGAGTCCAAGGACAAGGAGACTGAATACCTGCGTAGGTTAATACAGAAGTGCAGGAACATAGCAGCACACTTCCACAGAAGTGTCAGGGCGGGGCAGGTTCTCCGAGAAAATCAGACTGCTTTGGATATGCCCCAGAAGCGTCTCATTCAAGACGTTCCCACCCGGTGGAATTCCACCTTTATGATGCTGGAGAGGTTATTGGAGCTGCAGACACCCCTTCATGAACTTTCTGGTACAATAGACATAGGTGTACAGAATCCCCTAGGGCATCACGATTGGTTAGTCATGAGTCAGCTGGTAAAAATCCTGCAGCCCTTCAAGGACGTCACGGAGGAGCTGAGTTCCAGAAGTTCCACCTTGGCTGACATCATCCCTATAGTGAAATTCCTGGATGACCATTTGGAAGGCATTAAACGGCAAGAGGGAATGACTGCTGAGGTGCTGCAGTGTGTGGACGTTTTGCAGCAGCAGGTGAAAGACAGATTAAGGCCTTTAACAGAGGACAGCACATACATGCTCGCCTCTGTCTGTGATCCCCGTGTGAAAGGTAAAATCGCCCCTACAGACCAATTGTCTGTCATTTGTGAAGGAGCTGTTGTTAGCACAGGTCCGTGAACAGGAGCACCATAGGCGGAGACAGATTAGGCTTGAAGCACAGGTGCAAACAGCAGGCACGTCACAGAGTTGTGCTGCTGCTAGCCCTGGCAGGAGAAGGACTGTGTCAGTGACAGATACTATTACTAGTGCCTCCACCTCAACGTCAGAACGCCCAAGGCATGTTGGCCATAAAGATACATCAGTAGTGCAACAGGCGAGAGAGAAAGTAACTGGATTGAGTGACTCTCAGCCCTCCCAAGCACAGGAGGAGACAGCAGCAGAGCTGTCAGTGAAACGGTATCTCTCAGAGCCGATAGAGAATACGCAGACAGATCCGCTGGCATATTGGGCACACAAGTCCACTGTCTGGCCACACCTAGCCAAAGTGGCTGAAGGATATCTGTCATGTCCACCAACAAGTGTGCCCAGTGAACGTGTTTTTTCAATGACAGGGGATATCATGAGCCCTCACCGCTCAAGGCTTTCACCGGTCTTGATGGAAATGCTAGTGTTTTTGAAAGTAAACCTGCCAGTGCTTGGCTTTCCCGATTTTCCTTGTGAATGGCAAAATGAATAAAAGCTATTGAAAGGAGCCTTGCAGCAGTTCCAATTGCCTCCTATGCTCAAGATAATGTAAGCAGTAAGCACTGCAGCACATGTTCTTGACATGAATCGCTGTGTCTGACCGGCATCTACTGTGCAGCCCTAGTGTTCCCACAAGTGTTTTAACTCCGTTGCTGTTCCTGCCTGTACCTCCAGGCCTTGTGTCCCTAGCCGGGATTGACCTCTGTCCACCAATGATGTGCCTGTTCCTCCAGGCCTTGTGTTCCCACAAGTGTTTTAACTCCGTTGCTGTTCCTGCCTGTACTTGAGTGGGTCCGTTAATTTTGTTATTTTAAACAGACTGAGCATTGACCTTCAGAGTGGGTCTGTTGATATTGCTATTTTAAACAGACTGAGCATTGACCTTCAGAGTGGATCCGTTAATTTTCTTATTTTAAACAGACTGAGCTTTCTTCTTCAAGGCCGAAGTGGAGAAGGGTTCCATGTGAACAGCAGTTCAACATGGGTCAGCCGGTCCTAACAGATAGGCGAGCGCCGTTCGGAAGGGACGGGCGATGGCCTCCGTCGTCCTCGGCCGATCGAAAGGGAGTCGGGTTCAGATCCACGAACCCGGAGTGGTGGAGAATCGGCGCTGGGCTCTTCCCTCTTCACTCGCCGTTACTGAGGGAATCCTGGTCAGTTTCTTTTCCTATGCGACTTGTGTCCCTAGCTGGGATTGACCTCTGTCCTCCAATGATGTGCCTGTTCCTCCAGGCCTTGTGTTCCCACAAGTGTTTTAACTCCGTTGCTGTTCCTGCCTGTACCTCCAGCCATTGTGTTTCTACTGGTGTTTTAACTCCATTGCTGTGCCTGCCTGTCCCTCCAGGCCTTGTGTCCCTAGCCGGGATTGACCTCTGTCCACCAATGATGTGCCTGTTCCTCCAGGCCTTGTGTTCCCACAAGTGTTTTAACTCCGTTGCTGTTCCTGCCTGTACTTGAGTGGGTCCGTTAATTTTGTTCTTTTAAACAGGACTGAGCATTGACCTTCAGAGTGGGTCCGTTAATTTTCTTATTTTAAACAGACTGAGCATATTCCTTGAGTGGGTCCGTTAATTTTGTTCTTTTAAACAGACTGAGCATTCTTCTTCAAGGCCGAAGTGGAGAAGGGTTCCATGTGAACAGCAGTTCAACATGGGTCAGCCGGTCCTAACAGATAGGCGAGCGCCGTTCGGAAGGGACGGGCGATGGCCTCCGTCGTCCTCGGCCGATCGAAAGGGAGTCGGGTTCAGATCCCCGAACCCGGAGTGGCGGAGAGATTCGGCGCTGGGCTCTTCCCTCTTCACTCGCCGTTACTGAGGGAATCCTGGTTAGTTTCTTTTCCTACGCTGCTTGTGTCCCTAGCTGGGATTGACATCTGTCCTCAAATGATGTGCCTGTTCATCCAGACCTTGTGTTCCCACGCGTATTCTTATTTCTGAGAGATTTTCCGATTCCTTGTCATCAGCTAAAGTGCATAGATGCGTTGATGAATAGTTTTGAAGATGACACATATGGCTTTATAGATGATACGGAAGTGGACGGGTTAGCCAATGTAACTCTTTCAGAATGGGAGATATGTGGTCTCTCTTTCTTGCGCCTGTTAGTAATCGGGCTGCTGAATTTTGAACCATCTGTAGTGGTTTGGAATAGGATGAGGGCCAGACCTAGCAATAGGGAACTGCAGTAGTCTAATTTCGCAAAAATGACTGCTTGGATGATCGTTCTGAAGTCTTGAGCATGGAAAAGAGGTCTTATCCTCTTCCAAACCTGGAGTTTATAGAAGCAGTCTTTGGTTGTTTTGTTGATATGTGCCTTGAAGTTTAGCCGGTTGTCTATTATCACTCCTAAGTCTGTAACTTGTGTGGTAGGTAGGTTGTTGGGAAGAGTAGTGTTGGAGATATTGTTTTCAGGAGAGATGAGTAGGATTTCTGTCTTGGATGAGTTTAAGATGAGGTGTAGGTTGTTTACTACTTGTTTGATTTTCTGGTGGCATGTTTCCCAGTAGTCAAGAGTTTTAGAGTATGTGTCTTGATATGGATGATGATTTCAATATCATCTGCGTAAAGGAAAGTACTTTAGATTGAGGTCGGTAAGAAGTTGGCAGAGAGGAAGAAGATAGATATTAAATAGGGTCGGAGATAATCAAGAACCTTGAGGGACTCCTATGACAGAGTCAAATCTTGAGGATTCCTTGTTTTGGAGTTAACTTTGTAACCTCTGTTATCGAGAAACGTTTTGAACCAGGATCGGACGGTGCCGCTGATTCCTATGGACGAAAGCTGGTTTAGGAGGATGGCGTGGTTGACCGTGTCGAACGCTGCGGAAAGGTCTAACAAGATCAATAGGAAAGAGTTCCTTTGTCGAGGCCCATTAAGATATAATATTATATCTTACAGTTGTGGTTTGGATCATATTCTTTAGGTCAAGACGGTTGTCTATAATTACTCCCAGGTCTCTCACATGGTTGTGGGTGAGAAGGTGTTTGTGATGGATCTGAGATGGGAGGTTTTCTTGCTTGTAGGAAATGAAAGAGGAGTTTAGTTTTAGAGGCATTGAGGACCAGGTTTAGACTGTTGAGGAGATTAGTGGTGGCTTCGGCTTGTAAGCTGTTGTTCCAAAGTGCGATGGCTTTCTTAATAGATTCTGTTATGGGAATAAGAATCTGAACATCGTCTGCATAGATGTAGTGAATGAGGTTAAGACTACTTAACAGTTGGCAAAGGGAAGGAGGAAACGGCGGGGGTAACGGCAAAGCTGCTGCCAGGGGGGGCTATAACACGCGCCGCCGGAGCGGCGGGCCACCTGCCCCCCCTGGGCCTTCCCAGCCGACACGGAGCCGGTTGCGGCGCTCCGCCGCGGGAAGGAATGCGCCCTGCGGCCGTCCGGAGGCGTTCCCCGCCCCCCCGCGAAAGGGGTGGGGGATGCGCCGAAAGCCCCCCCCGGTCCCACCGAACCCGCCGCCGGGTTGAATCCTCCAGGCGGACTGCACGCACCCCACCCGTTTACCTCTTAACGGTTTCCCGCCCTTTTGAACTCGCTCTTGAAAGTTGTTTTCAACTTTCCCTTACGTACTTATTGATTTTACTGCTTTACTTAATTTTTTTTATTCCTGGACGGGGCCGGGGCCGTCCGGGAGGCGTTCTCCGCCCCCCCGCGAAAGGGGGGGGGATGCGCCGAAACCACCCCCGGTCCCACCGAACCCGCCGGGTTCAATCCTCCAGGTGGACTGCACGCACCCCACCCGTTTAACTCTTAACGGTTTCCCGCCCTTTTGAACTCGCTCTTGAAAGTTGTTTTCAGCTTTCCCTTACGTACTTATTGATTTTATATATTTACTTAATTTTTTTATTCCTGGACGGGGCCGGGGCCGCGGACTGCACGCACCTCACCCGTTTAACTCTTAACGGTTTCCCGCCCTTTTGAACTCGCTCTTGAAAGTTGTTTTCAACTTTCCCTTACGTACTTATTGATTTTACTTATTTACTTAATTTTTTTTTTTCCTGACGGGGCCGGGGCCGTCCGGGAGGCGTTCCCCGCCCCCCCCGCGAAAGGGGTGGGGGATGCGCCGAAACCACCCCCGGTCCCACCGAACCCGCCGGGTTCAATCCTCCAGGTGGACTGCACGCACCTCACCCGTTTAACTCTTAACGGTTTCCCGCCCTTTTGAACTCGCTCTTGAAAGTTGTTTTCAACTTTCCCTTACGTACTTATTGATTTTACTGCTTTACTTAATTTTTTTTATTCCTGGACGGGGCGGGGCCGTCCGGGAGGCGTTCTCCGCCCCCCCCGCGAAGGGGTGGGGGATGCGCCGAAACCACCCCCGGTCCCACCGAACCCGCCGGGTTCAATCCTCCAGGTGGACTGCACGCACCCCACCCGTTTAACTCTTAACGGTTTCCCGCCCTTTTGAACTCGCTCTTGAAAGTTGTTTTCAGCTTTCCCTTACGTACTTATTGATTTTATATATTTACTTAATTTTTTTATTCCTGGACGGGGCCGGGGCCGCGGACTGCACGCACCTCACCCGTTTAACTCTTAACGGTTTCCCGCCCTTTTGAACTCGCTCTTGAAAGTTGTTTTCAACTTTTCCCTTACGTACTTATTGATTTTACTGCTTTACTTAATTTTTTTTATTCCTGGACGGGGCCGGGGCCGTCCGGGAGGCGTTCCCCGCCCCCCCCGCGAAAGGGGTGGGGGATGCGCCGAAACCACCCCCCGGTCCCACCGAACCCGCCGGGTTCAATCCTCCAGGTGGACTGCACGCACCTCACCCGTTTAACTCTTAACGGTTTCCCGCCCTTTTGAACTCGCTCTTGAAAGTTGTTTTCAACTTTCCCTTACGTACTTATTGATTTTACTGCTTTACTTAATTTTTTTTATTCCTGGACGGGGGCCGGGGCCGTCCGGGAGGCGTTCCCCGCCCCCCCGCGAAAGGGGTGGGGGATGCGCCGAAACCACCCCCGGTCCCACCGAACCCGCCGGGTTCAATCCTCCAGGTGGACTGCACGCACCTCACCCGTTTAACTCTTAACGGTTTCCCGCCCTTTTGAACTCGCTCTTGAAAGTTGTTTTCAACTTTCCCTTACGTACTTATTGATTTTACTGCTTTACTTAATTTTTTTTATTCCTGGACGGGGCCGGGGCCGTCCGGGAGGCGTTCCCCGCCCCCCCGCGAAAGGGGTGGGGGATGCGCCGAAACCACCCCCGGTCCCACCGAACCCGCCGGGTTCAATCCTCCAGGTGGACTGCACGCACCCCACCCGTTTAACTCTTAACGGTTTCCCGCCCTTTTGAACTCGCTCTTGAAAGTTGTTTTCAGCTTTCCCTTACGTACTATTGATTTTATATATTTACTTTATTTTTTTATTCCTGGACGGGGCCGGGGCCGTCCGGGAGGCGTTCCCCGCCCCCCCGCGAAAGGGGTGGGGGATGCGCCGAAACCACCCCCGGTCCCACCGAACCCGCCGGGTTGAATCCTCCAGGCGGACTGCACGCACCCCACCCGTTTACCTCTTAACGGTTTCCCGCCCTTTTGAACTTGCTCTTGAAAGTTGTTTTCAACTTTCCTTTACGTACTTATTGATTTTATATATTTACTTTATTTTTTTTATTCCTGGACGGGGCCGGGGCCGTCCAGGAGGCGTTCCCCGCCCCCCCAGCGAAAGGGGTGGGGGATGCGCCGAAACCACCCCCGGTCCCACCGAACCCGCCGGCGGGTTGAATCCTCCAGGCGGGCTGCACGCACCCCACCCGTTTACCTCTTAACGGTTTCCCGCCCTTTTGAACTTGCTCTTGAAAGTTGTTTTCAACTTTCCTTTACGTACTTATTGATTTTATATATTTACTTTATTTTTTTATTCCTGGACGGGGCCGGGGCCGTCCAGGAGGCGTTCCCCGCCCCCCCCGCGAAAGGGGTGGGGGATGCGCCGAAACCACCCCCGGTCCCACCGAACCCGCCGGGTTGAATCCTCCAGGCGGACTGCACGCACCCCACCCGTTTACCTCTTAACGGTTTCCCGCCCTTTTGAACTCGCTCTTGAAAGTTGTTTTCAACTTTCCCTTACGTACTTATTGATTTTATTTATTTATTTTATTTATTTATACCGGCATTGCATCCGCTGTAGGCTTCCCTGGTCGGTCTTGTGCATTTGAATAAACGGAGAGGAATTTGTAGGTCGATAATGGTGTGTTGGTGAATGATTTTTTATATCAAGATGATGGATTTGTAAATGACTCTGAACTGAATTGGTAACCAGTGGAGGTCTTTTAGGACTGGGGAAATGTGGCCTCCTTTCCTAGTGTTTGTTAGTAGACGGGCTGCTGCGTTTTCAACCATTTGGAGTGGTTTCGTGTATGAGGAAGGGAGTCCAAGTAATGTAGAGTTGCAGTAGTAGAAAATGAGGGCTTGGAGGATGGTTCTGAAGTGTTTGGCGTGGAAGAGTGGTCTTATCCTTTTTTAAACTTGCAGTTTATAGAAGCAGTCTTTGGTGGTTTTATTGGGGGGCCACTACCGGCCTAACACCGTCCGCCGGCTGATCCTCCATCAGAAGGACTTGGGCCCCGAGCGGCGCTGGGGAGCCGGTCTTCTGTATGCCACATTTCCCGCGCCCGCCGGACAGGCGGGGATTCGGCGCTGGGCTCTTCCCTCTTCACTCACCGTTACTGAGGGAATCCTGGTTAGTTTATTTTCCTCCACAGCTTGTGTCCCTAGGTGGTCCCTGCGGGTCGGTACGGCAAGAGCGGTATTCAAACAGCAAGCACTGGGGTATGAAAATACAGACCCCTGTGTACTTACTTGGTAGAGGTTTTGCTAGGAGTAAGAATTGTTGAGGATAATGTCAGTTTCTTAATAAGATCTCATGCTTTGACTGTTGAGGAGATTAGTGATGGCTTGTAAGCTGTTGTTCCAAAGTGCGATGGCTTTGTTAATAGATTCTGTTATGGAATAAGAATCTGAACATCGTCAGCATAGATGTAGTGAATGAGGTTAAGACTAGTTAACAGTTGGCAAAGGGGAAGGAGGAAACGGCCGGGGAAACGGCGAAGCTGCTGCCGGGGGGGGGGGGGGGCAATAACACGCGCCGGAGCCGGTATTTACCCTTAGATGGAGTTTACCACCCACTTTGGCCTGCATTCCCAAACAAACAGACTACGAGAAAACCCGGTCCCGGCGCGCCGGGGGCCGCTACCGGCCTAACACCGTCCGCGGGCTGAGGCTGATGAGAAGGACTTGGGCCCCCGAGCGGCGCCAGAGAGGCGATCTTCCGTACGCCACATTTCCCGCGCCCGCCGGACGAGCGGGGATTCGGCGCTGGGCTCTTCCCTCTTCACTCGCCGTTACGGAGGGAATCCTGGTTAGTTTCTTTTCCTCCGCGGCTTGTGTCCATAGGTGGGATTGACCTCTGTCCTAGAATGATGTGCCTCTTCATCCAGGCCTAGTGTTCCTACTGGTGTTTTAAGTCCATTGCTGTGCCTGCCTGTTCATCCAGACCTTGTGTTCCCACACGTATTATTATTTCTGAGAGATCTTCCAATTCCTTTGTCATTTTCTGAAGTGCATAAGTAGGGTAGCTAAATGAGGAGAATATTGGAGGGGCGAAGTTCCATATTCAAAGCTGAGTAGCTGTACTTATCTAGTGAAAGTTTGAAGGATCAGGGAAGGCTTGTAAGAATAGCCAAGTTTGTTAATAGATTCTGTTATGGGAATAAGAATCTGAACATCGTCTGCATAGATGTAGTGAATGAGGTTAAGACAAGCTAACAGTTGCCAAAGGGGAAGGAGGAAACGCCGGGAGGGGGGGGCTATAACACGCGCCGCCAGAGCAGCGGGCCACCTGCCCCCCCTGGGCCTTCCCAGCCGACCCGTTGCCGGTCGCGGCGCACCGCCGCGGAGGAAATGCGCCCTGCGGGGCCCGGGGCCGTCCGGGAGGCGTTCCCCGCCCCTCCCCCACCCCCCGCGAAAGGGGTGGGGGTGGGGGATCCGCCGAAACCCCGGTCCGACCGAACCCGCCGGGTTGAATCCTGCGGGCGGACTGCACGGACCCCACCCATTTACCTCTTTACAATTTCACGCCCTCTTGAACTCCCTCTTCAAAGTTGTTTTCAACTTTCCCTTGCGGGTACTTACTTATTTATTTTATTTAAGGTTTTTTTATACCGGCATTCATGAAATCGTTCACATGATGTCGCTTTACAGAAAACAGGGGTGCAAAGAAAACAACCTATAACATAAATACACGTGGTGAAGAGATGCAGTTACAATTAACTGGGGCTATGAACTGGGAGTGTAAGAAATAAAGAGGGATAGAGGAGGTTAATTATATACATGTGTAGAATATAAAAATATACAAGAGTACATTACAAATATGGCGTCCAATATATACAGCTTCTGAGCTGAGAATTTATTGATGGTGTGTGTTAGGTGCAGTTCGGGAAGGCTTGCCTGAAAAGCCATGTCTTGAGTCTTTTCCGAAAGGTTAGGAGGCAAGGTTCATTTCTGAGATCTGGGGGGATGGAGTTCCATAACGGTGGACCTGCTGTGGAAAGGGCTCAATCTCTAAAGGTGCTGTGATAAGTGGTTTTGGAGGGTGGAACAAGGAGGCATCCTCTGTAGGCTTCCCTGGTCGGTCTTGTGCATTTGTATAAACGGAGAGGAATTTGTAGGTCGATTATGGTGTGTTGGTGAAAGATTTTGTATATCAAGGTGATGGATTTGTAAATGACTCTGAACTGAATTGGTAACCAGTGGAGGTCTTTTAGGACTGGGGAAATGTGGTCTCTTTTCCTAGTGTTTGTTAGTAGACGGGCTGCTGCGTTTTCAACCATTTGGAGTGGTTTTGTGTATGAGGAAGGGAGTCCAAGAAATGTAGAGTTGCAGTAGTCTAATTTGGAGAAAATGAGGGCTTGGAGGATCCTGGTTAGTGTCTTTTCCTCCGCGGCTTGTGTCCCTAGCTGTGATTGAACTCTGTCCTCGAATGATGTGCCTCTTCATCCAGGCCTTGTGTCCCTAGCTGGGATCGACCTCTGTGCTCGACTGCTGCGCTGTGTCTCAGTGTGTTTGTGCCAGATGCTGGCTGGCAGTGTGCTTGTCTCATTAGTTAGTAACTAGTTTAAGAGCAGATTGGATGGAAAGAGACTAACACCAGACCAGAAATCCAGGATATACAGTGTACATGAGAGATGTAAACAAAATTGTCGGAGGCCAAATCAATTGCATGGAATGAAGAGGGATTGCAGATGAATTTGCTCATCCTGATCTAGGATTTGATCTACAACTTATTTATTTAGAGAAAATGTGAAATTTATGTTGAGATTTTTTTTTGGCTCAATTCTGCCTAGTTCCAAATCATGTATTATACTTCCATCAGTCAGCCTGACATGCTTTTGGGAGCTGAGAGAATCATGCGGTGCAGCCAAAGTGCATTAGGGAGTCAGATACCACATGGACTCTTGGGCTTATATTTTCCTTCAATCCATCCCTAGTGTCATGCTGGTGTTTTACACCCCAGGGACAAATGTGAGACTGGATGTGGTGAGATGGGCTAGTACAGAATAAGAATCAGGTATTCTTTAGCCTGTACAGGCCACCTTGCACTCATGTTAAGCCCTCAGGTCCTAGGGGCCAGCAGGAGTTAAATTGGAACAGACACACACTCAGCCCGATACTGTAAAACCGCGGGAGAGCGGACGAACGCCCACTCTCCCGGCGCACGCACCGGCCCTTCGCCGGTGCGAGCTATCCAGTATGCTCCAGCATGCAAATTAGGCGACGCGGTGCAAACGAGGGAAAGGAGGCGCTAGAGACACTAGCGCGTCCCTAGCGCCTCCTTTTGGCCTGGAGCAGCGGCTGTCAGCGGGTTTGACAGCCGACGCTCAATTTGCCGGCGTCGGTTCTCGAGCCCGCTGACAGCCACGGGCTCGGAAACCGGACGCCGGCAAAATTGAGCGTCCGGTTTTCGGCCCGACAGCTGCGGGCCGAATTCAAATTTTATTTTTTTTTTTACTTTTTTTTACTTTTGAGGACCTCCGACTTAATATCGCTATGATATTAAGTCGGAGGGTGCACAGAAAAGCAGTTTTTACTGCTTTTCTGTGCACTTTCCTGGCGCCGGAAGAAATTAGCGCCGACCTTTCTTAGAGTAAAATGTGCGGCTTGGCTGCACATTTTACTTACTGGATCCCGCGCGCATACCTAATAGGGCCATCAACATGCATTTGCATGTTGAGGGCGCTATTAGGTGCCGCGGGTGGGCCGCGTGTTTTCCTCCCCTTACTGAATAACGGGTAAGGGAAAACACGCGTCCAGAGCAGGCTGACAGTGCGCTCCGACGGAGCACACTTTACTGTATCGACCTGACTAAGAGTTGGCACCCAAGGGATCCCACTAAAGCAGGGAAGAGAAAGATGCTCATTAAACTAGAGAAAAGACAGGGAGAGCAAGGAACAGACAAAGAAAAACAAGAGAAAACAAATTAGGTCAAGGAGACCACAAATCAGAGCCTAAAACAAGCAATCAAACAGGACAGAACAAATAAGGCAAGAAAGCCACAGATTAGGGCAACAGTAAACTAGAGCAGGAACACATGAATGGCCAGATCTAGGACCAACCAAGAACAATACTGAGCAAGCTGATTGATGTGAGGCAGACCTTTATCTGTGGCAGTGCCAAAAGACCATGGCTTCCAGCAGGACCTCCAAGCCATAGAGCTTGAGAACTAGACAGCATTCATACACATCCCTACTGAAGGCCCCTGCTGGCAGGCGGTACAAACCGTCTATAGACCCTCACAAATAGATAGTATTTCATGAAGCACCAGTAATCATGGTGGAAACCATTTATCTGCTAGGAGCTCAGTAATTACTGCACTATTATAAACTGTATTTAGTGGTAAATAAATGGCATTTAGTGGTTTATAAATGTTTACTAAAGATAAAGATAAAATATAAAGTTATATGAGAAAAACATTGATTCTCACCTAGTAACTTAGAGTTCTATATTCAAAAGCTATTTAGATGGCTAATTCAGTTATCCATCTAAATGACAAATTTGGTATATTCAGTCACTTATCTGGCTAAATTATATCTGGATAAGTAGTTATTCAGCTATAATTTATCTGGATAAAAAAGGGGCATTCGGGGAAGGGTTTGAATTATCTGGCTAACAACCGGATAATTTCGGGGAGGGGGGGGAGGATTTGTTTTTTTTTGGTGTCATTTTTCTCTTTATTTCATATTTAAAATAGATTTTTTTTTCATTTTCCTCCTATTTCATGGTTAGTACGTACTATGTTATGTTAGTGTTCACTAACTGGACTTAGTGCACACTAAATCCAAGCTAGTGCATACTGAGATGGTAACTTTCAAATGGGCACGCGGGCGCACATATACATGTGTACACGAGTGTGCAGCGAGATGAGCAGCAATTTTATGTCCTGCATGTGCATACGTGCGCATGCTATAAAATAGCCCCGGCGCATGAATGTACGCTCCTAGTTTTAAGCTTGTGTGCTTTGGGATGCTCAGAACATTTTATAACAATTTCAGCATTTTTTCTTCTCTTTTGTGTTTCCAAAGAAAGGAAATGAAATAGACAATGTTGTTGACATTTTCTATTTTTGTTTTAAATGAATGCACATCCCTAATATCCTGCTAGGTTAGCCGGATAACTTTAGGCTTGCTTCAGCGTTATAATCTAAATAACACTGAAGAGCTCACTTCTGGTGTCATTGCCTAAGTAATGCTGAAAGCACCAAGATTGCATAGCACAGCAATCCCTGTGCCGAAAACAGGGGACTTGATGCAGATATCAGGTGGGTGGGAGTACTTTTTGGGGGAGGGTGTCTGCTGGGGGGGGGGGACTATTTGTGGGAAGAGAAGGTACAATTTATTGGTTGCTTAAACAGAAAGGAAGGGGGGAGGCCTGGAGGCTTGGAGGCCTGGCTTTAATAAATTTAGAGTTAAAATTAATTTCTTGAGTCTCGGGGGGGGGGGGGGGGGGGGGGTTCTTTGCCTGCGGGAATTGTGACTTGGACTGGTGGGTGGGAATAGCACGCTACTTACCCAGATATCTGTGCAAGTAGCTAGTTATCTGGCCACACAAGGCCAGATAACTTTAAGTCTATCCAGCCATGTTCAAACAATGGCAGGTTAGGGTTAAAGTTCTCCAGCTATAAAGAGCTAGATAACTTTAATGAAGTATATTCAATGGGATGTTTCTCCTGCTGAATATACAGGGCACATTATCTGGTTAACTTTAGCCAGATAAGTTGTCCATTTAGATTCTTTGCTTCCTCTGTAAATGCTGTAAACATTTTCACTGTCACAATTATTCTTAATTAGAGCAACTGTTGTTGTTTATGCTTCTCATCAACAGAGCTTGAAATAGTTGCACTTTTCAGACAGTGACGTTCTTTTTTTTTTTCTTTTTAATTAATATCTCTGAAATATCTCATTTTACAAATGTATGTATTTGTTTATTGTTCATTGTTCACTGCCTGGTGCCTGAAAAGATTTTGGCTGCTTCTCTTTTTCTTGAACTTTAATGGCTTTCTTCAATAAGTACATACTATGGGTTCAATATTCGGTAGGCTAATAATTAGTGGACAAGTTAGCAGGATAACGTGTCCCATATATTCTGTGGGATAAACAACACAATACTTGCTTAGAGTTATCCAGCTATATGTAGCCGGATAACTTTATATAATGTAAACAGCTATGTTTGAATATAGCCATTTATATTAATAAGTTATCCGGCCATATGTAGCGTAAATACTAGCTACTTAACTGGATATCTTTAAATTATATCTAGCTAAGTAGCACAATATCATATGAAGGCCCTATCTGGCCTTTCTTATCTCGACCCTCAAAATGTTTTGGTGCTGAAGCTCCCTGCTTCAGTTTTTAACACTTGTACTAAGCTTGATGAACAGCCTGCACTCTCCTTTCTTTCCCACCCTCCTGCAAATGAGAGAAATGGCAAGGACCCTCACTTCTCTGACCCGTCCATCCCCTCTGTACCTTCTTTTTTATTGTCGGGAGCAAGGGAACCTCTGCCCTGCTCCCAGCACCTCCAGTGCTGCTCTAAAACAGGCAGCGCTGGGAGCATTAGCCTACATTAATCTTACACTTCCAGTGCAGCATGTAGCCAAAAGAGAAGGGGATCTAGAGGCTGCTGGATATCATTTAAAGATATCTGATTAAGTAGCTATTTATCTGGCCACACATGGCCTAATAACTTTAGACCTATTTCCGAGCAGATCTAAAGATATGAGGCTAACCTAGACAGATATACCAGATAGTTGGATAAGTTACCCACATAACAGAACCCCTCCCCAGAATGCCTCTTTTATATCTGGCTAAATTATAGCCAGATAAGAACGTATCCTGCTATAATTTAGCCGGATAACTGGCTGAAATTACCATATTAGTCATTTAAACTGATAACTTTTCAGTTATCGATCTAAATAACTTTTGAATATCTCCTCCCTATAATTTTAACTTTTCTCTTATAAATGTGCAGACTTTGAGGCCCAGAATTAAAGCCTAAAACACTATACTTTAATTACTTTTTCAGCAAATCTTATTAAATAGTTGAAGTTTCTAGTAGGGATAACTTAGATGAACCTTTAGAAATGACTCTCATAAGCCTTTGTTTACAACTTTTCAATAATGATGAAAGCTGTAAAGTTATCAAATAAAAGTAATGAATACCTTATTTGGGGCCATCTATATATCCTTTTACTTGGTCCTCAAAAAGTGTCTTAATAGATTCTGTTCATAGGGTCCAATACTTAATAGCTTTCAAAATGTCTGTCCTTGAGACAATGTCAAGAACTGGAGAAGAGTCTGGATCCCATGCAGATTTCTTAACCAATCTGCCTATAATTTATAATGCAAATTAATCCTAATTGCATTGAATTTTCTGCACTTTAAATGTGTTTAGTCGGGCTTATCAACAGACAAGCTGTTCAATTACCTTCACCACCAGTTGGGAATCCACTTTTAATCATGGCCAGAGAATGTTTCTTAAAGACCAGGCATCTTGAGACACTTTTACCAGATCAAAAACTAAAGAAAAATAAGAGGATTGTTACAAGCAACAGATGCATGCTACACTGAATTTTTTCTTCTAGCAAGGTTACATGGAAAAATACAAAGAATTTACTGGATACAAGGCAACATGCTGTAGGATAACTGAGGTTGAAACTTCTGAGCAGTAATACTCTCAGGACTTTAAACCATGTTAACATAGCATTAATGATGACATTACTGATCACAGGGTTCAACTTAGTAATAATAACTCAAGGATGGAGTTTTCCTTACCTCTGTTAGACTATTGGAAGATTTCTTAGGGATTACTGTAGCAACAAGTTTCAGTGCTTTTGGATTCATTAGAGGCAATCATTGGTTGCCACAGCAATATCTGGCCAATATTTGGGTCAATTAGATTTTGATTCATTATTGAGTCCTAAAGGTAATGGGCATAAAAACAATTGTCATTTATGTAAACAATTGTGCTAACCACTGTGAGGACAATAACATATTTAAATTTTAGTGTTGTAATTTTAGCTGTCTAATTTTGTAAACTTTGGCTACAAACCTGGCCGCCTAGGTTCAATTGAAAATTCATCTAAACCCATAAAACAGAGGGTATATTATAAAGGATGAGAGAAGGGATGATGTTTTGATACTGGCAGTGCAACTGTGGTGGTTAGAAAAGAGGGAGATTATGCATAAGTGGTAGGGGATAGATTGGAAGGGATCCGGGTGCTTCATTCTTTGGCCCCATGCTAATCATTCCAGTAACTTTGAGCTGGTTACCATGATAAATTGCAGTTCTCCACACTAGCAGGGGTCATACCCATTTTCCATGGAAATTCTGACATGGTACTGATTAGCATACTGTGTAATAGGGATGTGAATTGGGCTTCAGACGATTGAAAATATCGTCAATATTTTCAAAATCATCAGAAATTGGGGGCTCCCCCAAAACGATAGGAAAACCCGACGATATTGATCGTGGGCATTCCCTTATTGTTTTGGGGGAGGGCGGGAAAAACAGCACACAAAAATAACCCCTAAACCCACCCTGACCCTTTAAAACTAACCCCTTAGCTTCCCCCACCCTCCCGACGCCCCCAAAAACATTTTTCAGGTACCTGGTGGTCCAGTGGGGGTCCCAGGAGCGATGTCCCGCTCCGGGCCATCCTCCTGCTCCTGGGCCGTCAGCTGCCACTAATCAAAATGGCACCGATGGCCCTTTGCCCTTACCATGTGACAGGGTATCCGTGCTATTGGCCGGACCCTGTCACATGGTAGGAGCACTGGATGGCCAGCGCCATCTTGTGCTCCTACCATGTGACAGGGGCCGACCAATGGCACCCCCACAAGACTTGCCAAAAGTCCAGCGGGGGTCCAGGAGCGACCTACTTCACTCGGACCGTTGGCTGCCAGTATTCAAAATGGCACCGATAGCCTTTGCTCTTACTATGTCACAGGGGCTACCGGTGCCATTGGTCAGATGCCATTTTGAGGGTCCGGGACTCAAAATGGCGCCGATCGCCTTTGCCCTCACTATGTGTGAGATAGTGAGGGCAAAGGCGATCGGCACCATTTTGAGTATTGGCATCGGATGGCCGGCGTGCAGAAGGTCGCTCCCGGACCCCCGCTTGACTTTTGGCAAGTCTTGTGGGGGTCAGGAGGCCCCCCCAAGTTGGCCAAAAGTCCCTGTGGGTCCAACGGGGGTCCCGGAGCGACCTCCTTCACGCCAGCCGGCCGATGCCAGGACTCAAAATGGCGCCAATAGACTTTGCCCATACCATGTCACAGGGGCTACCGGTGCCATTGGTCAGCCCCTGTCACATGGTAGGAGCACAAGATGGTGCCGGTGACCATGTGACAGGGTCTGACCAATGGCACTGGTAGCCCCTGTGACACAGGCTATCAACGCCATGATGAAACCGGCAAACAAGTGCAGGGATGGCTCCTGGACTCCACACTGGACCACCAGGGAGTTTTGGTAAGTCTTGGGGGGGTCAGGAGGGTGGGGGGTTGTAGTTAATTTTAATTTTAGCTGGGACACGAATTTAACTCGCTGTATTAACGCATCAGGGCGCCATATGGCCGAATGTAACGCATTTGTGCCCCAACGAATCCGAATCACGAATGCAACGAAAACTTTTTCGCTGCACATCCCTAAGCCATACAGCATGGCAGGTCTTCAGAATAACCTTTATTACACTGATGGATAGCCATAATTATGCACCTGAGCCAAAAGTGGGTGGGCTGTGGCCACTCAGTCTCACCCATTGCTATGCCACAGGCAGATAGGGGAGTTATGGCCAGTGAAGACCAAAGATTATATCTAGTCCAATTTTGATTCCTTTTTTTCGAGGTGTGTGGACAAAATAATATTTTTGGGTAGAAGATTTGTGTTGCACCCGTCGGTCGCAGGCAGCTGCGACCGACGGGTGCAACACAAAGGAGGTAAACAACAATTCTTTGTTGTTTACCTCCTTTCTTCCTACAGCACCGAGTCTAGGGAGGATGGCCACCTCCACTTCCATACACCAACCCCCATTGCGTGCCCGGGATGGCGTGGGCTCTACCGCCAGCCATCTTGCATCCGGGTTAACCTAGGGCACGCATGTGCGCACCTGCCCCCTTCTTGTATGCATCATGCAGTAACCTCGGGGGTGTCCCCACCGCATGACATCATCCTCTTACTATCCTTAAGCTCAGCTGACCATCTAAGCTACGAGTTAGCAAGGATTCCTGTCCTGCTCAATTCTGCCATTCTGGGACTTGTCTCGCTGTTCCTGTCTGGGTGATCTCGGTACCCGCTCCTCGAGGGCCTTGTTGCACCTAGGGATATCCGCTCCTCGGAGACCCTTCTTACCTGTCTCACCTTCCTTTTAGTGAGCTTCATCACTGTTCCTCAGACAACCCTCCAGTGCTCCAGTTCCGGGTCTCCCCGCTGCCTACTCTACAACTGGCTTCCTCTTTCGCTGAGTGAGTACTGGACCCACTTCTCCTTCAATGTTTGAATTCTCGGGTTCCCCCTCTCTGAGGACCACTACCGGATCCATTCTGTCTTCTGCAACCATTACCATCGGCGTCCGGCCTACCCCGCGCTGTGGACCTCTACCGGAGATAGCCAGCACAAGGCTTCATCAAGAGAAGGTACTCCCCGGGTTACCTCATGCTGCAGGCCATGACTGGATTTGCGTTATCTTGTGCAAACATCAGCTTCAGTCTCCGGCTACCCCACACTGCAGGCCACTACTGGAGACCATCAGCACAAGTCTCATCTAGAGGAAGTATCTCCCGGATTACCCTACTCTGCGGTCCTCTACCGGAGAAGCCTGCTTGCAGGCTATTTACATGGACTGAGTTTATTAATCCGCTCCTTGGGTTATTCTTGCTGCATAATAAAGCTACTGCCTTTGTTGTCAATCACTGCTTAGATCCCGCATGTAGTGGTGAGTCCTCACAGGGCTTCTCCCTGTGGGTGGAGTCATCTCTTCCACAACCCAATTTGGTTGAACTGAAGGGAGTCAGTGTCTTGAGCCCATGTTTCAATGAGGCAAATAACATCTGCACAGTTATCCTCAAATAGACATTGCAAGAGGTTTTACTTGCTGTTAGTTTAGTGAGTATTTAGAAGCAGTACCTTGATCCCATGTGGGATGCTGGGCCTAGGGATGTCTGGTCCAGGCTTAATCTAGGAGGTATAGAAGAAACATACCATCTGTTCTGTCTGCATGTGTTGGATGTATGACATGAGGGGAAATTGCTATTGCTAGTGATTATAAGAATTAGTGACAGTGAATGGGGTAGGGATATGCATTCGTCCAGGACAAATTAGGTTTGGGGAGGCTGAAACCCAAAGGAATTTTTCCCGATTTTCGGGAAATGTTTGTTTTCAGGTTTTGTACGCACTAACAAAAAAATGTTAGCGCACATTAACTGGGAGTTAGTGCGCATTAACCCCATTAATGTGCACTAAAACTAAATTCGGGTCTCCCTGAATTTTAAAGGCCCGAACTGCGGGAAGTATGAAATTTCCTGCGGCGGGCCGAAAAAGAAGCATGAACCGATAGATAGAGTGGGGTATTAGGCATTAGGTGTGTGGCACATTCTGTAAGAAAAGGGTAGGTTAGTAGTGAAAATGGCATGTTAGAAGGTAAGGTGGTAGGTTTGCATGGTATGAGGGCTTATAGTAGGTATGAATATTGGGGTATAGATTTACTTAGGGATTCTGGTAAATCTATTTTCCAGTATCAACAGCAAATTTGCTCATATCACTTGCTGTTCCCATTTCCAGGTAATTTTAAATATATTAAAAAGCAGTGGTCCCTGAACAGATTCCTGGGGCACTCCACTATTCACCTTTCAATATTGAGACAAATTACCATTTATTTATTTATTTAATTTATTTATTTAGTGATTTTTTTTTTTTTATATACTGCAGCACATTAAAAACATCACCTCGGTTTACAATGAACAATTAATCAGCAACAGGCTTTACAATTAAATGAAATTAAGAGGAAACATTATAAATTCCACATAAAACAAAACTATTAAACCAATGATAATCATATTCTACAGTTGAGGCATGCCTAATAATAATAATCTATACATTTAGATTTACTCTCTATTTTCTATCTTTAGAGCAGTTGGCAATATACAATAGGATACTGCCCCTTATCCCATGACTTTTTATTTTCCTAAGAAGTCTCTCATGAAGGACTTTGTCAAATTATTTCTGGAATCTAGATACAATATATTAAGTGGCTCACTTTTATCCACTTGTTTGTTTATAGCATACCCTAAGAAAACAGAAGTAGATTTGTGAGCAAGACTTACCTTGGCTAAATTCATTTTCACTTTAGCACATTAAACTATGCCTATCTATATGTTCAATAACTTTGTTCTTTATGAGTTTCTACAATTTTGCCTGACATAGATATCAGACTCACTGGTCTGTAGTTTCCAGGATTACCCTTGGATTTATTTTTAAAAAATTGGTGTTACATTAGCAACCCTCCAGTCTTCAGGTACAATACACAATTTTATTTTTAGTTTACAAATTACTGAAAGCAGTTTCACAATTTCATTTCTCAGTTCTTTGGCTCTCCTGGATGTATAATATCTGGTCCATGTAATTTATTACTCTTTAGTTTGTCAGTTTGCCCTAGTATATCTTTCAGGTTCACTGTGATTTGTTTCAGTTTCTCTGAATAATCATCTTTAAATGTCATTTCTGGTATAGATACACTGAAGCAAAGAATGTATTTAGTCTCTCTGCTATGGCCTTTGTCCTCCCTAAGTGCCCCCTTTACCTCTTGATCATCTATAGGTTCCACTGACTCCCTCACAGTCTTTTTGCTTCAAATGTACCTAAACAAATGTTTTATTATGAGTTTTTGTTTCCATGGGAAGCTTCTTTTCAATTTTTTTTGCTTTTCTTATCAATGATTTACATCTAATTTGCCAGTGCTTATACTGTTTCCTGTTTTATTCATTTGGATCCTTTTTCATTTCTTGAAAGATGTACTTTAGCTATTATAGCTTCTCTCACATCACTTTTTAACAAGGCTGTTAGTCATTTAACCTTCCTTCCATCTTTTCTAATGCATGGAACTTTAGCTGTCCTGGGCTTCCAAGACAGTATTTTTAAACAAGGTCTATGTCTGATGTAAACTCTTAACATTTGCATTTTTCCCTGTAAATTTTTTACTAATCATTTTCCTCATTTTATTATAGTCATCATTTTGAAAATTAAATGCTGCCACAGAAGATTTCTTTAGTGTCCTTTCTTCAGTTATGAACTCAAATTTGATCATGTTGTAACCACTATTGTCATTTGGATCTGACACACTAAACTCTGTTTTCCAATAAAGACTAGATTTATTCCACACATTACGAAAGGTGGAAAGAAGGCAAAACGATTACCGGCATGGTTAAAAGGGGAGGTGAAAGAAGCTATTTTAGCCAAAAGATCTTCATTCAAAAATTGGAAGAAGGTTCCAACAGAAGAAAATAGGATAAAGCATAAACATTGGCAAGTTAAATGTAAGACATTGATAAGACAGGCTAAGAGAGAATTTGAAAAGAAGTTGGCTGTAGAGGCAAAAACTCACAGTAAAAACTTTTTTAAATATATCCGAAGCAGAAAGCCTGTGAGGGTGTCAGTTGGACCGTTAGATGATCGAGGGGTTAAAGGGGCACTTAGAGAAGATAAGGCCATCGCGGAAAGATTAAATGCTTTCTTTGCTTCGGTGTTTATGGAAGAGGATGTTGGGGAGGTACCCATAATGGAGAAGGTTTTCATGGATAATGATTCAGATGGACTGAATCAAATCACGGTGAACCTAGAAGATGTGGTAGGCCTGATTGACAAACTGAAGAGTAGTAAATCACCTGGACCGGATGGTATACACCCCAGAGTTCTGAAGGAACTAAAAAATGAAATTTCAGACCTATTAGTAAAAATTTGCAACTTGTCATTAAAATCATCCATTGTACCTGAAGACTGGAGGATAACAAATGTAACCCCAATATTTAAAAAGGGCTCCAGGAGCGATCCGGGAAACTACAGACCGATTAGCCTGACTTCAGTGCCAGGAAAAATAGTGGAAAGTGTTCTAAACATTAAAATCACAGAACATATAGAAAAACATGGTTTAATGGAACAAAGTCAGCATGGCTTTACCCAGGGCAAGTGTTGCCTCACAATTCTGCTTCACTTTTTTGAAGGAGTTAATAAACATGTGGATAAAGGTGAACCGGTAGATGTAGTATACTTGGATTTTTAGAAGGCTTATAGGAAAAGTAAAAAGTCATGGGATAGGTGGTGATGTCCTTTCGTGGATTGCAAACTGGCTAAAAGACAGGAAACAGAGTAGGATTAAATGGGCAATTTTCTCAGTGGAAGGGAGTGGACAGTGGAGTGCCTCAGGGATCTGTATTGGGACCCTTACTGTTCAATATATTTAAAAATGATCTGGAAAGAAATACGACGAGTGAGATAATCAAATTTGCAGATGACACAAAATTGTTCAGAGTAGTTAAATCACAAGCAGATTGTGATAAATTGCAGGAAGACCTTGTGAGACTGGAAAATTGGGCATCCAAATGGCAGATGAAATTTAATGTGGATAAGTGCAAGGTGATGCATATAGGGAAAAATAACCCATGTTATAGTTACACAATGTTGGGTTCCATATTAGGTGCTACAACCTAATATGGAACCCATAGTGGAACCCATAGTGGATAACACATTGAAATCGTCGGTACAGTTTGCTGCGGCAGTCAAAAAAGCAAACAGAATGTTGGGAATTATTAGAAAAGGAATGGTGAATAAAACGGAAAATGTCATAATGCCTCTGTATCGCTCCATGGTGAGACCGCACCTTGAAAACTGTGTACAATTCTGGTCGCCACATCTCAAAAAAGATATAATTGTGATGGAGAAGGTACAGAGAAGGGCTACCAAAATGATAAGGGGAATGGAACAGCTTCCCTACAAGGAAAGACTAAAGAGGTTAGGACTTTACAGCTTGGTGAAGAGACGACTGAGGGGGGATATTATAGAGGTGTTTAAAATCATGAGAGGTCTAGAACGGGTAGATGTGAATCGGTTATTTACTCCTTCGGATAGTAGAAAGACTAGGGGGCACTCCATGAAGTTAGCATGGGGCACATTTAAAACTAAACGGAGAAAGTTCTTTTTTACTCAACGCACAATTAAAATCTGGAATTTGTTGCCAGAGAATGTGGTTATTGCAGTTAGTATAGCTGTGTTTAAAAAAGGATTGGATAAGTTCTTGGAGGAGAAGTCAATTACCTGCTATTAAGTTCACTTAGAGAATAGCCACTGCCATTAGCAATGGTTACATGGAATAGACTTAGTTTTTGGGTACTTGCCAGGTTCTTATGGCCTGGATTGCCCACTGTTGGAAACAGGATGCTGGGCTTGATGGACCCTTGGTCTGACCCAGTATGGCATTTTCTTATGTTCTTATGTTCTTATTATAGTTTCCCCTAGAATTGGCTCTTGCTCTACCTGCTCCATAAATCAGTAATTTATTTGTTCTAGGAACTTTACCACTCTAGCTTGTCCTGATGCGATATTCATAAAGTCTATCGTGGGATCATTGAATTCACTCATTATTACTGTGTTGCTGATTTTGATAGCTTTCCTAATTTATTTTAACATTTCAATGTCAGTTTCTTCATTCTGGCCAGATGGACAGTAATACATCCGCACTGCTATAATTTTCCTCTTTTTACCTAATATACAACTTAGTGGCAGTACTGCTACTTTGCCTACCTACTATGCCCATGATATACCACTTTATAGGTTTTACTGTTTCATGCCTACTTGACGTGTTCCTGATCTATCAACTTAGGGGTCTTACTGCTACTCTGCCTACCTTCCACACCCTACATATACTTTGTGGATCATGCTATTAATATGCCTATATGCCATGCCTTTCATGTACTAGTATGAGAGATTTTGTGCTCCATGCCATTTGATGTTTGGATTTCAGCATAATTCTCTCACCTTATTTATATATGTTTTTCTTTATACTATGGTGTTTTGTCCCTAGAAAAAGAAATTTAAAAAGAAAATAACGTTTCTCTTCCCACACCATATCTTTTCTGTTTTTTCATTGTGTTCTATCCCTCAACTCCGCCCTCAATTGTGTTCTATCCCTCAACTCCGCCCTCAATAACTTGATTCAGATACACAAAGCGCAACGTACAACCAGAACAGCCTGCAAACTGAATCTAGACATACCATCTCTTAACATAGCAAAGCTGACCAACACTAGGAACAGAGCCTTCTCCATCGCAGGATCCAAAATATGGAACTCCTTACCACACTATCTAAGTTCACTTAGTGACATAAAATCTTTTAAAAAGGAACTCAAAATATAGTATTTCAACCAAACTTTCAGAGATGGCATTGGTTAAGCTTCACGCAACTTCCTAACTCATTCCACTACTGTGCATGACACACTCTAATCTCCTCAAATGTTCTCCTCCATCACCTCTCACCTTAATCTCCTTGAATGTTCTCCTCCATCACCCCTCACCTTACAATCATTAACCCATACACGATCGCCCAATGGCGGTTCATTCTCGGTCAACAACACATCTTGTTCCCTCCACCAAACGATTTTGGTCCCCTCCCTCAGAACAGTCACACTGACACACAAAGACTACACGTACCCCTTGCCCAATGATGAACTCACCTTATGATCTTCCACCCTTTAAAAATGGTTAATTTGCATGTTGCTAAAAAATGTTCATTTCCAGTATGTAATTGTTGTTCATTTTTAAACCTCTGACTCTAATATTTTCTTACTATAATAAGTTGTTCCAATGTGCTTAAATTATATTAAGTTGTTCTCATGAAACTGGAGTGAAGGCAGACTGCTATACTTCGGTATATAAAAGATTTGAAATAAATACATTTCCAGCCTAATTCTCACATCCTGCTTATTTTTTTATATTTGAGTGTTTAACCAAGAAAAAAATTGAAAGAGAAAAAAAAATGTTTCTTTCCTACCCTACCTATTTTCTGGTTCTTTGGGGTTTTTGCTACTTCTCTGCAATCCCAACCTAATTCTCCTACCTTGATTCTTTGTTGTGTATACTATGATGCATTTTTCCTAGAACAAAAGTTGAAAATATTTATTTATTTATTTAGCACTTTTTTATACTGATGTTCCGGTAACAAAGTTACCAATCACTTCGGTTCACATTACAACAATAACCATGACATGAGAATGCCTTAAATAGAAAATAAATACAAGTTTCTCCTGTAACCGCACCTCCTTTCTGATATTCTGTTTTTCTGAGAAGGTCTGTTTATGCCTTTGTATTGTTTGCAATGGGATGCATTCCATTTATTGGGGTTTAGAAACCTTTGTGCTATTTATGATGGGCCACATTCTGAACCTTCATGGTTTAGATATCTTTGTGCTGTTTGTAATGGACTGAATTCATCTTGGGGATTTAGACACCTTTATGCTTTTGCAATGGTCCATACTATTATTTGGATTTTTTAACAATGTATCCTGTTTGCAATAGACCACACACTAAGGCTTTATTGTTTAGACATCTTTTTTCTCTTTGCAATGAATCACACGTTAAGTCTTAGGGGTTTATACACCTTTGTGTTGTTTGTGATTCTCCACACGGTATGCCTTCGGGGTTTTGATGACTGTGTATTGTTTGAGATTCCATGCAATATATCTTGGGGATCAATGCTCATCAACAATATTAGTTCCATAATCACCACAGTTATACAAATAACAGATGGAACCATAACTGATTTAATGAGCCATTTGCAATTTAACTGTACTAGCCATGTGTTAGTTAACTTTATTTGATGGATTGCTTTTCTTATTTTGAAATCAAGACGATGTATGTTTATAAAATTACAGATAAAATAATGCAAAGAAAACATAATTAATTGAACAATAGTAATAAAGCATAACAGATAGAAACAATAAATCATCAAATAAATTATAATAATAAAACATAATATAATAACAAAGAAAAAAGTATAAAAATACTTAGAATTCAAAGACTTTTAAAGATCGAAGTCAAGTTAAAATAACCTTGTTTTCAGATTTTTCTTGAAGTTAAGGAAGCCTTGTTCAAATCACAAATGCAAATGAAGGGGATTCTATAAATTTTGAAGGTAACTATGAGAAGCACATCTCCTTAATACCTTCTAATATGATTTCCTTGTTTGAAGTAACTTAATAATTCAAGTGGGGAAGATCTGTATTGGTATGGAATTAATGAATTTGCCTGATATGGGGAATTCCCCCATGATATGCTTTAAATTTCAATCAATTTTGAATTGTATTTGGTACAAAATAGGCAACCAATATAATTAAATTAATAATGCACTGATATGGTTGTACATAATGGGTTTAGCCACAGTATTTTGTACTAATTATATTCTGTGGATTAGATAAGTGGGGGACCATGATAGAAAGTATTGCTATAATCTAGCCAGTTTACAATACAATCTTTTTAAGTCACTTGAGTCTATGAAGAGTTTTAAATGATGAATTATAAACCTAATAAAATCGTTTAACCATAAATGATGAATTATGCACAAGAAAAATTATGCCTGCTGTAGTAAAGCAGATCTTTGTGGAGTAAATTTAAATGATGAATAAAACCTAAATCCAAAAGGAATAACTACATCTTTTTAAGGAATTGTGGAACCAGACATCACAGGATGGATTGTGGTGTCTGGGTATCACAATTTTTGGCAAACCAAATGGCCTCATATTTATCAGGGTTTACTTTCAACTTAGATGAATGGTGCCAGCTTGCTACCATAGAGAGAGAGAGGTGTTAAAATTTACTTTATAGTGTGGACATTTTAGGTCAAATTGACTACTATTGCATATCATCAACTTAAAAATAACATCCAAAACCAAGATCTGATTTTGGCAGCTAGCACAGCAAGGTTAATATTAGAGTGGGGGATAAAATAATTCTATGTGGTTCCCATCTCGTGAGTCGATTGCTTTGTGATAACATAGATTACCTGTATACATTATATAAAACTGTATTTCAATAAGGCCTTTGACATGGTCCTGCACAGAAGGGTTATGAATAAATTGAGCACCCCTTTGTATTGAACCTAGAGTGACTGACTGGGTTAGAAACTGCCTGATTTGGAGGTGACAAATGTTAGTGGTAAATGGAGTTTATTCTGAGGAAGGGGTAATTACTAGTGATGTGCCTCAAAGATCAGTCCTAGGACTGGTTCTTCTCAAAATTTTCATGAGCAATATAGTGGAAGGATTGTTGGGAAAGGCTTGCCTTTTTGTCAATGAATCCAAAATCAACAAGGTAGACAGCCAGGAAGGTGTGGAAAATATGAGGAGGGATTATTTATTTATTTATTTTTATTTTTTTATTTTAAAAGTTTTTATATACCGTGAATTTGCCAGGGTCTGGCTGTCTAGGCGGTTTATAGCAGACACTCACAATTTAAAACATCAAATACATTACATTTGTTCATAAAAAAAAAAGGCAGCAGTACAATCAGATAGATACTAATAGTAATAGTAAATGACTATAAGGTGGAGATAGCATTGAAGTTAAAACGAAATAAATTCTACCTTTTTATTAAAATAAGCCATGGTAAGATAGAATGAATATGACATCAGTATTGCAGTGAAATTATTGTGGTCAGGAAATTGATTTAACGTTGTAGTAAATACAAAGGGGTAGATTTTCTAAATTTGCGCGATCGCGTACTTTTGTTCGCGCAGCAGGTGCAAACAAAAGTATGCTGGATTTTATAAGATACGCGAGTAGCCACGCGTATCTTATAAAATCCGGGGTCGGCGCGCGCAAGGGGGTGCACATTTGTGCAACCTGCGCACGCTGAGCACAGCGGGCGCTGCCTGTTCCCTCCGAGGCCGCTCCGATTTCGGAGCGGCCTCGGAGGGAACTTTCCTTCGCCCTCCCCCCACCTTCCCCTCCATTCCCCTACCTAACTCACCCCCCCGGCCCTATCTAAACCACCCCTTACCTTTATCGCACGATTTACGCCTGCGAAAAGCAGACGTAAATCTGAGCGCATCGGCCGGCTGCCCCATCCGTGTTCCGGTCCCGGGGGCTGGTCCGGAGGCCACGGCCATACCCCTGGAACGCCCCCGGGCCTAAACCACGCCCACGTCGCCGCCCCCAAAGGCTGCGTCACGCCCCTGAAACGCCACGTCATTTGGCCACGCCCCCCAACATGCCCCCTCCTGCCCCTTTTAAAAAACCCCGGGACTTACGCATGTCCCGGGGCTCTGCGCACGCCGGCGGCCTATGCAAAAGAGGTGCGCCGGCACGCGAGGGCCCTGCTCGCCTATTTTGCAGGGTGGCAGGGTGGCAGGGTGGAGTTTTATGTCTGGGATGGTATAGAGACTAAGGGGTAGATTTTCAAAGGGGTACGCGCGTATCTTACACGCGTATCCCACGAAAACCTACCCCAAACCACCCCTACGTGCGCCGAGCCTATTTTGCATAGGCTTGGCGGAGCGTGCAAGCCCCGGGACGCACGTAAGTCCAGGGGCTTGCATGGAGGGGCATGTCGGGGGGCGTGTCGGGGGGTGTACCGGGAGTGATGTGGCGTTTCGGGGGCATGTCCGGAGTGATGCAGTGTTTTTGGGGCGTGTCCGGGGGCATGGTTCCGGCCCAGGGGCGTTCCAGGGCCATGACAGTGGGTCCTGGACCAGCCCCCGGCCCGGAACATGGAGCGTGGCAGCCAGCCCGGCGCACGCAAAGTTACGCCTGCTGTAAGCAGGCGTAACTTTCGGGATAAAGGTAGGGGGGAGGTTTAGATAGGGCCGGGGGGGTGGGTTAGGTAGGGGAAGGGAGGGGAAGGCGGGGGAGGGCGAAGGAAAGTTCCCTCCGAGGCCGCTCCGATTTCGGAGCAGCTTCGGAGGGAACGGAGGCAGGCTGCACGGCTCGGCGCGCAAGGCTGCCCAAAATCGGCAGCCTGTGCGCGCGCCGACCCCAGATTTTACGCGCATATCTATTGAAATCCCGTGTACTCTTGTTCGCGCCTGGTGCACGAACAAAAGTACGCGTGTGTGCAGATTTATAAAATCTGCCTCCCAATGCACAATCAAATCTTTCTGGGCAGAATTCCTGGGTGGGTTGGGGAAGATTATAGTGATTGGAGTATACTACCATCCACCTAGCCAAGATGGTGATACAAACATTGAAATGCTAAGAAAAATTAGGAAAGCTAACCAAATTGGCAGTGCAGTAATAATGGGAGATTTCAATTACCCCTAATATAGACTTTGTAAGTAAAACATCAGGACATACTAGTGTGATAAAGGGCCTCATTTTCTAAAGTATCACAGGCCTGCAATACTTTAGGAAATGAGGGGCGGGGGGCCGGTACGGGGGGCGGGCCTGAGCTAGCCTGCAGCGATCGCACCACGACGGTGCGATCGCTGCCGGTTTCGCACCCAATAGCGCCACCATAGGAGGTGTAGCTATTGGGAGCGAAATAGGACGCGAAAAGGGCCTTACCTTTTCACTGTCCGCGGCGTCGGTGCAGTGTCGGCCCCGGTGACACCCCGACTCCTTCTCTTCTAAGGCTGACTCCACCCCGACTCCGCCCCCATCCTGGTATTGAACGCGATAAGGGACTTTTCGCATGCGAAAGCTCCCTTATCGCATGCAAGCCGCTTAGAAAATGAAGCCCTAAGTTCCTTAAATGAATAAATGACAGTTTTGTGGAGCAATTGGTTCAGGAACTGACGAGAAATGGTGAGATTACTTACCTGATAATCTCGTTTTCCTTAGTGTAGGCAGATGGACTCATTACAAATGGGTATAGTGTGCTCGTGCTAGCAGTTGGAGACGGATCTGACGTCAGCACGTGCTACCCCTGCAGGAAGTGCAGACGCTCAGTAATCTTCCTTGCAAAAGCTGTATGGATATATGTGTGACTGACCGATTGATTAACTGAACATGATTAACCTGACCGATTGATAGTAGCTGAAGACCACCAGTGTTCTCAACCGGAAGGCGTCGACACCCGGCAGGGTGGATGCCCTATGTAAGGAAACATGGCTTACCTCGAAACGGTGAATCCCCATATATATCGGCAGCCGGGCGGGATGCTGAGTCCATGTGCCTACACCAAGGAAAACGAGATTATCAGGTAAGTAATCTCACCATTTCCTAGCGTGTAGCAGATGGACTCATTACAAATGGGATGTACAAAAGCTACTCCCGGACTGGGTGGGAGGCTGCCCGAGGTACGTTTAGGATTGCCCTTGCAAATGCTGAGTCCTCCCTGGCCTTGACGTCCAGACGGTAGAATATGGAGAAGGTATGGATGGAGGACCACGTTGCCGCTTTACATATCTCTGCAGGCGACAGCATCCTAGTTTCTGCCCAGGAGGCCGCTTGTGCTCTGGTAGAGTGAGCCTTGACTCATAGAGGTGGTGGTTTTCCCGCTTCTATGTAGGCCGCTTTGATAACTTCTTTGATCCTGCAAGCAATAGTTGCTCATGAGGCCGCTTCTCCTTGCCACTTCCCACTGTGAAGGACGAACAGGTGGTCCGTCTTTTGTACTGTTTCCGACATCTCCAGGTATCTGGACAGCAGTCTGCTGATGTCGAGATGACGCAGTATTCGACCTGCTTCCGATTTCTTCAACCCTTCCATGGTTGGCAAGGATATGGTTTGGTTGAGGTGGAAGTGTGACACTACTTTGGGTAAGAAGGAAGGAACCGTGCGAAGATGGATAGCCCCTGGGGTGATCCTGAGAAACGGATCGCGGCAGGACAGCGCTTGTAGCTCTGAGATGCGGCGTGCGGAGCATACTGCCAGCAAGAACACCATCTTCAAGGTTAACAACCAGAGGGACAGTCCTCGGAGGGGTCTGAAGGTGGGTCCCACTAGAAAGTCCAAAACTAGGTTGAGGTTCCACAGGGGCACTGGCCATTTCAGTGGCGGGCGAATGTGTTTGACTCCTTTCAGGAAACGTGAAACGTCTGGGTGTGTGGCAATGCTGTTGCCGTCATACCTGGGGCCGTAGCAGGATAGCGCTTCCACCTGAACCTTGATTGAATTGAGGGACAGACCCTTATGAAGCCCATCTTGCAGGAAATCCAAAATTATGGGGATTTTAGCGGCATGTGGGTTGGTGCTGCGAGTTTCGCACCAGGCTTCAAATACTCTCCAGATCCGTATGTAAGTTAGTGATGTGGAGAACTTGCGTGCTCGGAGGAGTGAATCTATTACCGCCCCTGAGTATCCCCTTTTCCTCAGTCGAGCCCTCTCAATGCCCAGACCGTAAGAGAGAATTGAGCTGGATTCTCGTGGAGGATGGGACCTTGTCTCAGCAGGTCCCTGTGAGGGGGCAGGGGTAGAGGATCCCCTGCCAGTAGTCTTCTCATGTCTGCGTACCAGGGTCTTCTTGGCCAGTCCGGGGCCACCAGAAGAACTAGGCCGCTATGTCGCTGAATCTTGTGTATAATGGTGCCCAGCAGGGGCCATGGGGGGAAGGCATATAGCAGTATCCCCTGAGGCCATGGTTGCACCAGAGCGTCAACCCCATGGGATAGAGGATCTTGTCTGCGACTGAAGTATCTGGGTACTTGAGCGTTGGACCTGTCCACTAGTAGGTCCATGCCCAGCATCCCCCACTGATCCACAATCATCTGGAAGGCCATGGACGACAGTTGCCATTCCCCCGGGTTTAGGCTTTCTCTGCTGAGGAAGTCTGCCGTGGTGTTGTCCTTCCCGGCGATGTGGATGGCGGAGATGTCCTGGAGATTTGCTTCCACCCAAACCATCAGGAGGGCTATTTCTAAAGATACCTGTCGGCTCCTGGTTCCGCCCTGCCGGTTGATGTATGCCACCATGGTGGCATTGTCCGACATCACCCTGACTGCTCTGTTGCGAAGTCTGTGGGCAAATTACAGGCATGCTAACCTGACTGCCCGTGCCTCTAGTCGGTTGATGTTCCACCCCGACTCTTCTCTGTTCCACCACCCTTGGGCGGTTAGTTCTTCGCAGTGTGCTCCCCAGCCGCTGAGGCTGGCATCAGTATTGAGCAGGGTCCAGGTTGGAGAGGACATTTTTGACCCTCGGCTCGTGTGGCCGGGCTGCAGCCACCACCATAACTGATTCCGTACTCTGGCCGGTAGAGGTAGATGCATGGTGTAGTTCTGTAATCGTGGGCACCACCGAGATAAGAGGGCATGTTGTAACGGTCTCATATGAGCCCGTTCCCATGGAACCACTTCCAGAGTGGAGGCCATTAGGCCGAGGACCTGTAGGTAATCCCAAGCTGTGGGCCGGGTGGTGCTCAGCAAAATCTGTAAACGATTCCGGAGTTTTGATTTCCTCTTGGAGGTCAGGCTGACCTTGTCTTCCTGGGTGTCGAATCGGAGTCCTAGGTATTCCAGTGACTGTGAAGGCTGTAGGGAACTCTTGCTTGTGTTGACTACCCATCCTAGGCTTTCCAGAAGAGATATAACTCTGTTGGTTGCCCAGTGGCTCTCCTCCGGTGACTTTGCCCTGATCAGCCAATCATTTACGTAGGGATGGATGAGAATGCCTTCCTTCCTGAGTGATGCCGCCACCACTACTATTACCTTGGTAAAGGTCCGCGGCACGGTGGCTAACCCGAAGGGTAGAGCCCGGAACTGAAAGTGTTGATCCAGGACTTTGAAGCGTAAGTAGTGCTGGTGATCCCAATGGATTGGGATATGCAAATAAGCCTCTGACATATCCAGGGATGTGAGATACTCCCCTGGCTGTATTGCACTTCGGACTGACCGCAGAGTTTCCATGCGAAATCCTGGGACCCTTAAGTGCCGGTTGACTGACTTGAGGTCCAGGACAGGTCTGAAGGTGCCCCCCTTCTTGGGTACGATGAACTAAATGGAGTAATGCCCAGAATTTATCTCCCATGCAGGCACTGGGATTATGGCTTTTAGGGACAGGAGCCTCCCCAAGGTAGCTTACAGCGCCATCCTCTTGAGGGGCAGACAAGGAGATTCCACAAACTTGTCCGGAGGGAGATGAAAGAAGTCCAGGTAATACCCTTCCCGGACAATGGCGAGGACCCACTGGTCCGAAGTAATCTCGACCCACCTGTGGTAGAATAGGGTTAGCCTGTCCCCTATGGCTTCTTCTGCCAGATGGGTCGGCTGATTCTCATTGTGGGGTGTGGCTGGGACCCGAACTTGAGCCGGTTCCCCTCTTGTGCCTGGTCCGAAAGGACTGGTTCCTGGTATGAGAACGAGGTGCTTGGTAGCGAGCCCTGTAAGGGTTGAAGGGTTGAGAGCTTCTACCTCTGGATGGTCTAGGAAAAGGGCGCTGGTTCCTCCTTGACTTGTCTTCTGGTAGACAGGGTAATGGAGATGTGCCCCACTTGTTAGCCAGGTTCTCATGGTCGCTGCCGAACAGGAGGGAGCCCTTAAAGGGCATTCTTGTAAGGCGTGTCTTGGAGGAGGAGTTGGCCGACCAATTTCATAGCCAGAACTGTCTCCTGGCTGCCACTGAGGATGACACTCCCTTGGCTGCTGTACGGACTAAGTCGGAGGCAGTGTCAGTGAGGAAAGAGAGGGCTGATTCCATTTCTTCTCCCGGGGTGTTGTTCCTGGCTTGTGATAAACAGGAACGCGTCACCATGGTGCAGCAGGTCGCAATTCGTAGGGACATGGCTGCCACCTCAGAATGGCGTCCATGCGCCAGTCATGTGCATCCTTGAGGGCCGCCCCTCCCTCCACCGGAATGGTGGTGTGCTTCACAATTTTGCTAACTATGGTGTCTACCTTTGGGCATGCCAGCAGCTCCTTGATTGCCGGGTCCAGGGGGTACATGCTAGACAAAGCCCGACCCCCTTTGAATGAGGCCTCTGGGCATTCCACTCCAGATCGATTAGCTGCTGTGCTGCTTGTAGGAGGGGAAAATGGTGAGCCGTTTGATGCAGGCCCTCTAGCAGGGGGTTCATTCTAGGTTCCCCTGGGGTGCCTGGTCCCGGGATAGCCAGCTCTGACAGGCACTGAGAGACCAGGTCTGGAAGATCCTCCTTAAGAAAGAAGTGTCTCATGGTTCGATACGGCTCTATCCCCGAGGGAAGTTCTCCCTCCTCGGGGAGCTCACCTTCTTCCTCAGAGTAATCTGAGTCCCCATAAGTGAGGCTTCCGGGTGGTGGGTGGCCGTGCCTAGGTCTAGAGGGTCCAGGGGCAGGGTCATCCGGTACGTATGGGTCCGGTCGGGGATCAGATTGCATCTTGACGAAGGCGTGAATCCCCTTGAATAATTCCACCCAGGAGAGCGAAGCAGGTTCCAGCCGTAGGGGAACCAGGTCTGTAGGGTTCCCTGGCTGCTCACCGCGGCCTGCTAGGTTCGGGGTGTTCCCTGAGGAACTGGCAGTCAATCTGGGCTGGGACCGGCCCTGGCCTGGAACTCCCAGGGCCTCCTCACATTGGGCACATAGGGAGTCTGCTTCCTCGCTCTGTGTGGCTCTGAGGTGGCATGCTGAGCAGAGGCCTAGAGCTCTTATGCCTGATTCTGGAGGTGCCGGCTCTGCGGACGCATGGGCTCTCATATGATCCATCGCGTCTGTTATCTCCGGTGCTCTCAGCCGAAAGTATGCGCCTTTCAATGTGCGCCTATCAATGTGCACCTATCAATGTGCGCCTATCAACATACGCCTATCAACGTGCGCCTATCAACGTGCGCCTATCAATGTGCACCTATGAACGTGCGCCTATCAATGTGCGCCTATCACTTTCAGGCGCCTATGAACGTGCGCCTATCAATGTGCGCCTATGAACGTGCGCCTATCAATGTGCGCCTATCACTTTCGGGTGCCTAACATACGCGCCCGATGCCTGTGTGCTTAAACTATACGCTAGATCGAGTCGGCCGGGAGGGCGGTCCCGAGTCCCCTGGCACTGCAGCCTGTGCCAGGGGATGCCAAGGCAGCGTGCGCAAGTTACGCCTGCTTCAAGCAGGCGTAACTTGCACAACAAAGGTAGGGGGGGATTTAGGTAGGGCTGGGGGGTGGGTTAGATAGGGGAAGGGAGAGGAAGGTGGGGGGACGCGGAAGGAAAGTTCCCTCCGAGGCAGCTCCGATTTCGGAGCGGCCTCGGTGGGAACAGAGGCAGGCTGTGCGGCTCGGCGCGCGCAGGCTGCCGATTTTGCGCAGCCTTGAGCGTGCCAACCCCGGATTTTATAAAATACGCGCGGCTACATGCGTATCTTATAAAATCTGGCATACTTTTGTTCGCGCCGGTTGTGTGAACAAAAGTATGCACGTGCGTACTTATTTAAGATCTACCTCAATATGTATATCCTTAAGTCTCATCTCATAGGGATTTTTGTGCCAACCCTGTCCCATTTTGGTAGCCCTTCTCTTAAAGCTTTCCACTGTCATTCTGGAGCTACTACCATCAGAACTGGACAAAGTAATCCATGTAAGGTCTTGCCAAGTATCTGTACAAGGGCATAATCATGTCCTTTTTTTCTGCAAGCAATGCCATTTCCTATGCGTCTGTACATCCCTCCAGCTGTGACCACTGCTTTGTCATACTTTTTTTCCACCTTTAAATTATATTATATAATCGCTTGAGGTCTCTTTCCTACTCTATGGCTATCCATCTCTCATCTCTCATTGTGCTTCATTCCTTCCGATTTCTGCATCACAAATGCATAACTGCATGTTTTAGTGTCCAAACTATGCTGCCAAGCAGTCAGCCACTGCTAGAGCCTTTCTTCAGTCACTTCTTATGTAATCTACTCTCTCAGTCTTGTCTACTCTGTTGCAGATCTTAATGTCATCTGCTAAGAAGACATTTACGTCTCCACATTAACACTCAGAAGATATTGAACTATCCTGTTATTAGCATATAGGACAATATTGGCCATATTTAGCTTTGCCTGCAGTAACTGGCTGATTTGGTCTAGGCTTAATACAGCAGCCTTTTAATCACAATTTCTATTCATTTTATTTAACATAACATGGTGAATTGTCTGTACTAGAATTTGAACATGGGACATTCATGTTAACATGGACATAACAGCAAGATACCTTAGACAAGAAGGTTATCCATTCACTATATGCAATATCACAAATAATTTACATCTTTAGCATGTGACATTTTAAACATATTGACATTTGTAACATTCTATTATCATTGATTTTCCAATAGCAATTTCATTGTAAATGAAGAAACAGATTGCTTCTGAGAAAGGAGTCTTAACTACAAATTAGTTACAGCAGGGGCTCTGTTTTACAACTCATTAAAATCTGATGAACTTGCTTCCTGGGGTTCTGCCTAAGCTGTTTTATATGAATTACACACTTGGAAGTTTCTTGTTTAGTATAATAAATACACATAAGACTTATAAAGCAACAGTGCTGAAAATTATTAAAGTACATTATCTTCTAGTTCATGGCACCTACCGTTCCATTGATGCCTATCATTTGTTTAATTGTCCTAGTCAAATACATTTTACACTAAATTAATATGCATAAAATATTTCATGAATTCTGCATCATCTCTTCTTTGTGTACTGGGAATTTGAAGTCAATTTTCTATAGTTGAATGTACAATTATTCGATAATAAAAGTAAAATATTTTGCTTTGATTTATTATTTTAAAATAATGAATTTTCTGTCTAGTATCTTTTTTAGGAGATCAGCAAGAAAAAATGATTATATATCCACTTTTTGGAGGGAGATTTTTTTTTTTTAATTTTTTATTTATTCATTTTTATTAATTACAAAGCATTTCAATCTTTGTTCAGTATTAAAGAAAATTTTAACTGCTAAAACCTTAAACATAGGAAATTTCAATCTTAATAATTAGCCCACAAGTTATATAGGAGGCGGAGTACAAATAATAGGAAGCATTTGCATCGTCATAAAGAAAAAAGAAAAGAAACTAGCCTTAGCCAGGTATTTACTTTCCCATCTTAATTTTGGTTAAGTAATCGGACTAATCATGGGTGATAAGGTATCTATCACCCTTCTTTGGGAGCTAAGCCATGCTTTAAGATGTTCCGGCAGGAAATAAACATTTGTGGAATTATTAAACTTTACAACACATCTACATGGGTATCTAAGCTGGAAAGTCGCTCCCAGAGCTCTAATTTCCTGCCTTAATACCAAAAAACCTTTCCTGCGTTCCTGTGTGGCTTTAGCCAGATCTGGGAAGATCTGGACAAATTGCCCCATAAAGTGGGTCTCCATATTTAAGAAGTAATTTCTCGTTATTGTCCCAATATCCTTCTCATAAATGAATGAAACTAATAAAGTGGCTCGTTCCACGATCTCTGTTGCCGATGATTCCAGGAAATTTGTCAGGTTGGCCATATCAAGCTGGATATTCATCCTATTTTCTCTTATTTGCCGGTATGGTAGAAAATAAACTTTATTCAATGCCGGTATTTCTTCCGATGGTATTTGTAGAATTTCTACAAATACCTCCGTAGCGTGGTTCTTGGCAGTTCTCCTACAATCTTAGGAAAATTTAAGAGTCTTAAGTTGAATCTTCTAAAACGATTCTCCAACATTTCTATTTTCCTATTAAGAGTGTTACAGTCAATGATTGTAGTGGATTGCACAGCTTGACACTTTTTTTATCTGGTTTTCCAATACCTGAATTTTCTCCCCATGTTCTTTAATTTTCTTATCGTGGTCTAGAGCCACTATGTCCATCCTAGAGGAAATTTGGGAAATCTGCGTCATGCAGGTCTGGAGCGCCACATTTTGTTGGGCAACTAGCTCCCAAATTGTGTCCAAGGTTATCACAGGCGGCTTCAATGGGGGCACTATCTTAGATTGCGGTTCTTGAGCACCAACAGGTTTAGAAGTGTCTATTGTTGAAACAGGAATGAAAGTTATCTTACCGCTTTCAAATCCTTTATCCCCTGTGCTCCCGCCTTTCTCCAAGCAGTGCTGCCACTTAGCCCCGATGTCTCACTCTCCGCCACCACTGTCGCAGCTGCGCCCTCCATGGTGTTCTCCGGGCGCAATCCGCTCGAGTCCTCCAACACAGCCGCAGACGGCATCGAGGACGAAATTGCCTGTGGAACCCTTAACTCCGGAGGGCTGAGCGTTATTTCCCCAGACGAGGTAGCGGCTTCCTTCACGTCCCCGTCAGCAGGGATCAGCGTCTCTCCTTTTGGGTAAAGTTGCGCCGTTTCTAAGATGGTACGTTGTCCGGCTGGAAGTGAGGGTGTTGAGGGAAAGGCCCTCACCTTCCCTTTACGTTTCGGGGGCATTCCAATAAAAACGAAGTAACAATATTTAGGAACGAGCAGGAACAGCAGAAGCGCGCTGCTACCTGGCGGCCATCTTAACTCCGCCCCTTTGGAGGGAGATTTTAGAACAGTTCTTGCTTAATAACATCTTTACCTAATGAATGTTTGCACTTGTAATGCTGCTTGCAAATAAAAATATAATCACGAGTATAAAAGTATAATTGGGGATGTGTGAGTAATTTGAAATCCAGCTCAAAAGTGTTTGATTTTTCAATTTATTATCATTCATATTATCAACTGGATTTTTTCTATTAATTGGTCCATGATCCATTAAAATCTGATGGAAATGAAAAGTTCTTACTTTGAAACAGGAAAGTTGCTTTTTAATCACCACCATACACTGTAATACTGGTTCTCTCCTACCCTAAGAGAATATAAATAAGTGACTGAACCTGCCCACTGTCTATGAGTTTAAGAAAGTAAGGGAAGAGTAATAGAACTTTTCTTTTTACTGTGCACATTTTCTACCACATTGGTCAGAATAGTCCTTTATTGGCCTTTTGACTATGACTGGGAATTTGTACAATGCAAGAAGTGAGAGTGGGAGGATTAATGCTTTGCCATACAACCCCCATTAGGAACTTGGTTATGATATGACTATTGTCAAAGTAGGAAGATTAACCATTCTGTATCAGAAAGTACAGGCAAAAGCCAACATTATTAGTTTGAAGAAAAATTATTGATAAACACTTTTTAGCTGGTCGATGACATTTACAATTTTTTGTTTTTGCAAGTTAAATGTAAGACATTAATAAGAGAGGCTAAGAGAGAATTTGAAAAGAAGTTGGCATTAGAGGAAAAAGTTCAAAGGGGCACTTAGAGAAGATAAAGCCATCATAGAAAGATTAAATTATTTCTTTGCTTCAGTGTTTACTCAAGAGGATCTTGGAGAGATACCCATTCCGGAGAAGGTTTTCAAGGGTGTTGATTCAGATCAACTGAACCAAATCACAGTGAACCTGGAAGATGTGGTAGGCCTGATTGACAAACCGAAGAGTAGTAAATATCCTGGACTGGATGGTATACACTCCAGGGTTATGAAATAACTAAAAAATGAAATTTCAGGCCTATTTCAATTAATTTGTAACCTGTCATTAAAATCACCCGATGTACCTGAAGATTGGAAGATGTCCATTGTAACCCCCATATTTAAAAGGGATCCAGGGGTGATCCAGGAAACTATAGACCTGAGGAGCTCTCCTTGCATCCACTGACACTTGGGCTCATGTAGCCATTCAATAGCATGTTCACTCTTTAGAGAGAGGTGTTCTGGAATTTCCAAAGGTGATGGAGGCATCTGGTAGGTATGCAGCATCAAAAGGATGGTGGTGGGCACAGTAGAGACATTCTTCCTGCAGAAAGACAAAATAGATTGCACAGGAAAAAAGACAGATAATACCAGGTTCAAACCTACAGCAAAAATGAGTATGAAGTAAGAATTATTTTCCAACCCCTCCCCCCCCCAAACAAAGATCAAATACCCAAAATATCCAAATCTCCATTAAATTTCATTCCTCCAATACTTAATTCATGGGCTTGGTTGGCCAGTTCATATAAGGTTAGGACAGATTTTTTGATGGCCCCCTTGTTTTTCAATGTAAGCACAGCAGGAGATATTGATAATATAGCAAGCCCTTCCTTTGTTTACTGGTAACTAGGGATGTGAATCGTGTCCTCGATCGTCTTAACGATCGATTTCGGCTGGGAGGGGGAGGGAATCGTATTGTTGCCGTTTGGGGGGGTAAAATATCGTGAAAAATCGTTAAAAATCGTTAAAAATCGAAAAATCGAAAAATCAAAAAACCGGCACATTAAAACCCCCTAAAACCCACCCCCGACCCTTTAAATTAAATCCCCCACCCCAAATAACTTAAATAACCTGCGGGTCCAGCGGCGGTCCGGAACGGCAGCGGTCCGGAACGGGCTCCTGCTCCTGAATCTTGTCGTCTTCAGCCGGCGCCATTTTCCAAATGGCGCCGAAAAATGGCGGCGGCCATAGACAAAAAAGATTGGACGGCAGGAGGTCCTTCCGGACCCCCGCTGGACTTTTGGCAAGTCTCGTGGGGGTCAGGAGGCCCCCCACAAGCTGGCCAAAAGTTCCTGGAGGTCCAGCGGGGGTCAGGGAGCGATTTCCCGCCGCGAATCGTTTTCGTACGGAAAATGGCGCCGGCAGGAGATCGACTGCAGGAGGTCGTTCAGCGAGGCGCCGGAACCCTCGCTGAACGACCTCCTGCAGTCGATCTCCTGCCGGCGCCATTTTCCGTACGAAAACGATTCGCGGCGGGAAATCGCTCCCTGACCCCCGCTGGACCTCCAGGAACTTTTGGCCAGCTTGTGGGGGGCCTCCTGACCCCCACGAGACTTGCCAAAAGTCCAGCGGGGGTCTGGAAGGACCTCCTGCCGTCCAATCTTTTTCGTCTATGGCCGCCGCCATTTTTCGGTGCCATTTTGGAAAATGGCGCCGGCTGAAGACGACAAGATTCAGGAGCAGGAGCCCGTTCCGGACCGCTGCCGTTCCGGACCGCCGCTGGACCCGCAGGTTATTTAAGTTATTGGGGGGGGGGTTCGGGAGGGTGGGGATTTAATTTAAAGGGTCGGGGGTGGGTTTTAGGGGGTTTTAGTGTGCCGGCTCACGATTCTAACGATTTATAACGATAAATCGTTAGAATCTGTATTGTATTGTGTTCCATAACGGTTTAAGACGATATTAAAATTATCGGACGATAATTTTAATCGTCCTAAAACGATTCACATCCCTACTGGTAACATGTCCAGGGCCAGACAATTGTTCAGAGCCATTCCAGATAGAGAAGAGACCTCCTGTTGCAAGCCAATGATGGCAGTAACAGTTTGGTTGGCAATGCTTTCAACAGTGAGAAAAAAAAACAAGAACAAATGTTTCAAGTTCACAGACCCCCTCAGGGTCAGGAAGAAGACTTGGACACATCTGCTCAATCTATTTTGTTTAAGGTGAGTGAAGGCATCCCTCTTCACTCAGCAATGAGGATGAATATATGTTGCGTTCGTGCCTGCTATCCTCCCTCGTTCCACCCTCTCTTCCAGTATGGCGACTCCCTCCAGGTCTGAGGGACAGCTGCTGCCGAGGCGTCTCCCTGCCGCGTCTCTCCTGAATCCCCGGGTTGGTCTGACACTGCGGATCCACCATGTTGCTGGTGACGTAAGGGCGCGTGCATGCGTGCGCTCCAGAGTTTGTACTGGCAAGGGCACGAACCTCGGGGGCATCCCCCCGTAGTGACGTCAGCCGCTTCCAACTTCAAAGGACTTTTCTTGCAACTACGAATCCAGTTAGCAAGGACTCGAATCATTCTTCCCTTAGTTACGATTCATCCAAGCTACTCTGCCTTCTTGTACTTACCAGGGGTACCCGTTTCTCGGGGTCTCCGCTCTCTCTTCTTGATTTCAGATTTCTAAGATGGGATCCAGTATTCGCTCCTCAAGGGTCTACATCCCTGAATGCTCAGAAGACTCCTTACTGCCTGGAAGCGATCGCAGACATGAACTATGTGAGTTCTATTACAGATAGGAACCGGTACTCGCTCCATGAGGGCCTATGTTGCTAACCTCCGAAGACTCCCTTCTGTCTAAGACATTATCGCAGGTACGGAGATCGTGAGTTACTATTATAGATTATAGATAGGAACCGGTACTCACTCCACAAGGGCCTACGTTCCTAAAACCCTCCAAAGACTCTCTTCTATTCCAGAAGCCATCTCATACACAGATATTGTGAGTTCTCATTCCAGACTAGATATAGGAACCAGTACTCGCCTACAGCTCCTGTCCCTGAATATACTGAAGACTCTCTGTTGCATAGAAGCCATTACAGATATCTACAATTGTGAGTGTATCATCTACTACTGGTTATGTATCCAGTATACCCTGGCTACTCACTACCTGTAGTCTCTCTCTACTGCTCAGCAACACAGAGACCGCAATTCCAGTATCAGAGGGACTTCAGCCCTGCCAGGCACATCAGCTCACTACTGCCACCTCTGGTGGTTCTATTTCCTGTCTAATAAAGAACTATCTGTGTTTGTCTCCATACTCCAGCCTAGCCGGTGGTCCCTCTCAGGATATCCTCCTGGGGGTGCTGTCATCTGCCATCGGCCCAGGGATTCACCAGTTTACATTAAGTGTTCATTCCTTATACTGCCACTCTGTGGGAGCCAACCCACCACAGATCATTAACTCCGCCTATGGAGTATTACAAATTGCTAGCTCCTCCCCTTGGGGGAGCAGCATTGAACAGATTGCTAACTCCAGTGAATCCAGCTAAAAGAATTTGGAGAAGCAATACTCCTGGGAATCCAGTTAAAGGTATTTGATGTCTGTAGCCATGGACCCGGCTCATCTTTCTGCCTTGCAAGCTATTCCGGGCGTAGCTCAACGCCTCTCAGAACAGCAAGAAACCTTGGAGAAACTTACTGCAGCTTTTCCCCAGCTTCACACACACAGAAGGCACAAGGCACAGCTTCTATACAAGAAGGTTTGTTACCAGAGGTAACTTTAAAATCAGCTGTTCCACTGGCGGCGCCTATTCGATTCACCGGAGAACTCCAAAAGACTTGGGGCTTCTTGAACCAGTGCAGCTTACATTTCACTTTACAACCTTCACTGTTTCCCACAGGTCTCTCTAAGACCAGCTACATTCTGTCTTATTTGGATGGGAGAGCCTTATCATGGGCATCTACCTTGTGGGAATGCAAGGACCCTATTTTGCAGGACATAGGATTTATGGACTTGTTTAAATACGTTTTTGATGACCCTGCTCGTATGTCTGTTGCTGGGTTTGCTTTGGTTGACTTGAAGCAAGGCAACAGATCTCTGGCTGAATTTGCCATAGAATTTAAAACTCTTGTAGCAGAACTTCAGTGGGACCCCAGCCTGGACACCCGCGTAAATGACAAGCTGACTGCTCACCAAACACCTTACTCACTGGAAGAATTAATAGCCTTGGCTTCTTGGATTGACTGGCGACTTCGAGACAAGGTGAAGGAACTTCTGCCTAAGGTATTACCTGGGTCAAAGCAGGTACGTACCCCTGCATTTCAGATGGGTCCAGCAAATCCTGCTGTTGATGAAGAGGAGCCGATGCAACTCGGTCATGGTCACTTGTCCTTTAAGGAGAAAAGGTCCCAAGGAAAACGTGGTTTGTGCATGTATTGTGGTTAATCCAGCCATGATGTCTCTACATGCACTACTTTCCCTGAAGAACGGAGGAATTTAAATCCATCGGAAGGACTGTTCGTGGGACTTAACACATCTTCTCCTCTGCTTTCTCTTTCAGTCTCTCTGACTTATGGACTGGTCATGATTCAGACTCCTGCCCTAATGGACTCGGGGGCAAGAGGTAACTTCATTTCTAGATGTCTAGTGGAATATCTGAGGATTCCTCTCATCTACTTAAAAAATCCATTACTGTTATCTTCTATTCACGGGGAACCCTTGCCAGGTGATGTAACCTGCAAAACTGTACCTATTATGCTTCTCACCGGAGCGCTCCATATGGAAACAATCTCTTTTTTTGTACTGGAAAAAGCTATGCACCCTATTGTGTTGGGGTTACCCTGGTTGCAAATACACCAACCCCAATTTGACTGGGCATCCCTGGATCTCTATCACTGGGGTCCTGAATGTCATAGGAGATGCCTTAAGGAGATATCACCTGTTATAGGCACATCTGCAACCCCAGCAGTACCGGGGCTGCTGCTCCAGTACACCCCCTTCGGGGATATATTTTCCAAAGAAGTAGTTGATGTTATTCCTCCACTGGAGACCTATGACTATGCCATCAGACTGAAGCCCAACATTGAACTACCGAAGGGTAGGATGTACCCTCTCTCAGCTTTTAAGAATAAAGCAAAGTTGGAAGAAATGGAAGAGACCCTCCAGAAGGGCTGTTCCCTACCATCAGGGTCATCAGCTGATGCAGACTTTTGCTTTTGGGGAGGAAAAAATGATACAATACCCAGTGAATATTCTTCTATATCCCAAGAACCGTATTCACGGATCTTCCACCCTAGAGTATCTCTGTCTCACTCATTTCATTCAGAAGATATGCCTGATGAACCACAGCACATAATAGATCCAACGAAGATATCCTTAGTGACCAACCAGTTCATTTACGCTGGTGATGCTATCATCTCTCAGCTAGCTACATCTATTGGAGAGTCATCTTTAGAAGTGGATTTTGGACATTCTTTTACACTACCACTTCCACTGAATTCCTCAGTGACGTCCACAGCAGCTCTACCCATTGCTGCTGATATCATCAATAACACTCTGCAAGATTCTCCCAAGACCCTGGATCCACCGGTCATCAACGCTGAAGACAACTTAGAATATAAAGTCAAAGAAATTCTAGATGTTCGTAAAAGAGGCAAGACTTTTGAATACCTTTTAAAGTGGGAAGGTTTTGGCCCAGAGGAAAACTCTTGGGAGCCTCAGGCCGCTATCCTGGACAAAGAGTTGCTTCGTCAGTTTCACCTCGCGCATCCTTTGAAGCCTAAGCCTGGTACCAGAAGAGGAGATCAACCTTTGAAGAGGGGTACAGTTGTGTTCATGCCTGCTATCCGCCCTCGCTCCACCCTCTCTTCCTGTGTGGCGAATCCCTCCAGATCTGAGGGACAGCTGCTGCCGAGGCATCTCCATGCCGCGTCTCTCCGGAATCCCTGGGTTGGTCTCATGCTGCGGGTCCGCCATGTTGCTGGTGATGTAAGGGCACACGCACGCACACGCTCCAGAGTTTGTACTGGCAAGGGCGCGAACCTCTGGGACGTCCCCCTGTAGTGACGTCAGCCGCTTCCAACTTAAAAGGACTTTTCTTGCAACTACAAATCCAGTTAGCAAGAACTCGAATCATTCTTCCCTTGGTTACGATTCATCCAAGCTACTTTGCCTTCTTGTACTTACCAGGGGTACCCACTCCTCAGGGACTCCGCTCTCTCTTCTTGATTTCAGATTGCTAAGACGGGATCTGGTACTCGCTCCTCGAGGGCCTACATCCCTGAATGCTCAGAAGACTCCTTACTGCCTGGAAGCGATCGTAGACATGAACTTTGTGAGTTCTATTACAGATAGGTACTGGTACTCGCTCCACAAGGGCCTATGTTGCTAATCTCCGAAGACGCCTTTCTGTCTAAGACGTTATCACAGGTACAGAGATCGTGAGTTACTATTATAGATTACAGATAGGAACCGGTACTCGCTCCACGAGGGCCTATGTTCCTAAAACCCTCCAAAGACTCTCTTCTATTCCAGAAGCCATCTCATACACAGATATTGTGAGTTCTCATTCCAGACTGCATATAGGAACCAGTACTCGCCTACGGCTCCTGTCCCTGAATATACTGATGATTATGTTGCATAGAAGCCATTACAGATATCTACAATTGTGAGTGTATCATCTACTACTGGTTATGTATCCAGCATACCCTGGCTACTCACTACCTATAGTCTCTCTCTACAGCTCAGCAACCCAGAGACCACAATTCCAGTATCAGAGGGACTTCAGCCCTGCCAGGCACATCAGCTCATTACTGCCACCTCTGGTGGTTCTACTTCCAGTCTAATAAAGAACTATCTGTGTTTGTCTCCATACTCCAGCCTAGCCGGTGGTTCCTCTCAGGATATCCTCCTGGGGGTGTTGTCATCTTCCATCGGCCCAGGGATTCACCAATTTATATTAAGTGTTCATTCCTTACACTGCCACTCTGTGGGAGCCAACCCACAACAGATCATTATCTCCGCCTATGGAGTATTACAAATTGCTAGCTGCTCCCCTTGGGGGAGCAGCATTGAACAATATCATGATGATAAAGTGGGTCCCAGTGTTCATTTTGATGGTGGATAGAGAAATGAGCAACCACATAGTCCATAGTGAAGTGAGTCATCATTTTGGCAAAACGTTTCTTGAAAGCCCTGCTTATGGTGAAAAAATAGAGACCTTGGCATTGCCACAAGACTATGCAACCTCTGCGACCATGGGGTTAATAAGTCATTTGCCCTCTCCTTGTCTGTTTCTTTTCTTTGATATAATTGTCCATCCTAACATGTGGGTCATCCATATGGATTCATAGGCTGAAGATCATGAAGATGGGTTATAACAAGACATTTGCCAGCATGGTTGAAAATGTAGAGTTTGGCAAGAACAGGTAGATTTTTCTAAGACCAGAACCTGAGGGCTGCTGCACATCTTTTGATAGAAATTAAAGGTAGTCAAAGAGGACAGTTTTTTGTATGGGTCAAAAACTGGACTTTGAGGGAATCATATCAAGCAGGTAGAGTTATTTTCCCAAGCTCCAAGGAAGTGAACAGTTCCATCAGAGTATGCATAAAGAATGTTCTTACATATTGGGTAATCATCACAGTTGAAGGCATAGATGAGATTTTGTTGGGACACAGCTTGAAACAACATGAGGATCATGGATACCACCCCTCTCTGTTCCGACAAAGAAAAAGGAAAAATAATGGGGCAGACCCAAAGCCAGCAGTTATAAGAGAGCCTGTCTCAGAGGTCAAAGGATGCCTGCCTGCATTTTTATTTTCATTATACCAGAAATCAATATATTGTGTGGAGAAAATCAGGTAGAAGTGTGAGGTTTCCAATGGACTGACCTGAAGAGAAACAGGGTGTTGGTCACTCTCAATGCACAAATTCCAGGGAAACAGGAAGATGAAGATTACTTCCATAATGCAGAGAGAGAGAGAGAGACAGAGAGACAGAGAGAGAGACATAGAGAGAGAGAGAAATAAATGTTACAATGTTATTTTTTCTTTCAAATTAGTCAAGATATAAAAATGAACTGCAGAGAAGCACACTTATTGGAGGTAAACTCCAACGGTCTCTGCAAATTCTTAGTGTGATAGTATATTTCATTTATTTATTTATTTGCTTTTTATATACAGACATTCAACAAATGTAATCACATCTGTTTACATATAACAAATTGGAGAATAAAAAGGTTACATTGTAATAAGTAGTAGAAGAGAAGATAGTAAAACAAGGGAGGAATAATTAATCAATAAGAAAGGGAAAAAGTGAAAATATGAAGAGCAAATAAGTTAAATTGAGTGATTCTTCTTATTATGTTGTAAATACTTTCTTAAAGAGCCATGTTTTTATTTTTTTTTAAGTTTTGTGAGACTGATTATGTGAAATTTTCTAACAGCTTTAGTAACAATACAGTGTACTCTGATGATTCTATATGTGCGAGCATTTGGCTTCCTGTAGGTTGAAGTCCATTTTTTTTTTTTTTACTGAGATATATAGAAAGTATTACAGAATAACAAAGAATAAGAAGTTCTCTTGTTAGAAAAGGAATTATAGGGAAGAAAATTATAACAAAGAGAAAGCTATTAATATATTTCTAGTACTGTTTTTTCTTTAGAGCAGGAATTCACTTCCTGATTCATGGTTAGCCAGAGGTAATAACTTTTAGAATATATATATATATATGAACCTTAGAAGAGAATGAATCACACACACACATAGGGATTTAAACTATACTATTTTACCTGCTCCTCATAGGAATTTTATATTGAAATAAATAAACTATTTACACATGAAGGTTAGCATTGCAGAAGTTTTAGACAGAATACAGGAGTGAACAGCAGACATCCAAGTAATTAAAAAACATTGATATCTATTTAACTCACGGTTAAACTTCCTAGGACTATTTGTGTCATAGGTAGCAGGGATAGAAAATGGGGCAGGCTGAAGAGCCATTCCTGAAAACAAAGGGCACAAATAATTTTCAATTACCAATCTATATATATATAAATGCCAACGCACTCACTGACTCAGTCACTCATCACTAATTCTCCCACTTTCCGAGAACCTACAAGGCTGAAACTTGGCTCCATCATTCCCTATCATGTCCTTGGAAAAACTAACTGCTTCTCACTTTCCTACATTTGATGGTTCCTTCAAGCCATTGAACGCAACAACCCACCAGGGTCACATCGGGGTCACCAAAAAAATGTTGAGTACTCATTTTCGGCTCCACTACTTGCTACATGTATACAATAGAGTGGCAAAAGTGAGGTCTTCCACACATCCACATCCTCCTATGGCTGTGAGATTGGATAAAACAAGACCTCTATGATCAGGTGATCACTACAGAGATTCCTGACCCTGAAGTTGATCTGCTACTCCACCAAATCGTTAAGTCAACAATGCTTCATGGACAGTGTGGACTCCAAAACAGAAAATCCCCTTGCATGGTAAGTGGCTCCTGCAGTAAGAAGTACCCCATCCTCTCATCAAAGAAACTCAGACAGGAGATGATGGATACCCTCAGTACTAACAGTGCTTTCCTTCCAATGGGGGCCACACCATCACCATCAATGGAGTCAAACTAGACAACAGATGGGTGGTCCCTTACAACCGTGTACTCTCCCAAACCTTCCATGCTCCTATTAACATTGAGTTTTGCAATTCTGTAAAATCAATCAAGTACACCTTTAAATACATCAACAAGGGCAGTGACCAGGCCGAATTTGACCTGGAGAAACAAAATAATGAGGTATCACGGAATGAGACAGGGCAATATATCAGCAGTGCTGAAGCAGCCTGGCACATATTCTGTTTCCCTATTCATGAACATTTTCCCCCAGTCGTTCACCTCACTGTTCATCTGGAGAACGGCCAGATGATTTACTTCACAGCTGACAACATTGAAGAAAAAGTACACAATCCTCCCCAAACAACCCTCTTGGAGTTCTTTGATCTTTGCACACAGGATGATTTTGCCAAAAAGCTCCTGTACTCTGAGGTTCCAGCCTACTACGTTTGGAAAAATAACTAATTTGTTAGGAGGAAACAGGGACAACGCATACCAGGCTACCCAGGAGTGAATAAGGAACAAGTCCTCAGCAGAGTGTACACAGTCCACCCAAACTATTCGGAGTGCTATCATCTCAGACTCTTGCTTCATGAGGTCAGAGGGCCCATGTCCTTTCAATATCTTAAAACTGTCACTGGTGTGCTACAACCCACATTCCAGTCTGCCTGTCAAGCACTCGGTCTGTTAGAAGATGATACACACTGGGACAATACTCTCCAGGAAGCTGCACTCTCACATTCGCCACATAGGATCCATCAGCTCTTCACTATTATGTTGGTGTTCTGTCAAATGGAAAACACCTTACCACTATGGGAAAAACATAAAGATAGTCTTTCAGAGGATATTCGTAGGCAGCTGCAGAGGGAATCTCTCCAAGACAATGTCCAAGAACGGTCATCCATAATCTATAACAAATGCCTCACCTTCCTTCAGGATTGTGTACTGGCTATAGGAGGTAGAGATGTGCTTCGTTTTTTCCTACCGGGTCGTTTTCGGTTCGGATACTTCGTGGTACAATTTGGGTTTCTCGTTTCGTTTTTTCAAAAAACGAAACAAGGAAACCCGAAACCGGGCCGAAAAACGAATCCGGAAACGAAGCTAAAAAAAACCCCACCCCAAGCATTTAAAATAATTTTGAAGCCTTTTCGTTCATATATACAACCCCCCCCCCATCCCGATCCCTCCCCAAGACTTACCAACATCCCTGGTGGTCCAGCAGGGTCCCGGGTCCAATTTGCCCTCCATGCACGGTGTGCTACTGCAAGCCGTGCGCCTCAAAATGGTGCCGAATAGCCTGAACTACCATGTCACAGGAGCTTTCGGCGCCATTGTTCAGCCCCTGTCACATGGCCATCGGCGCCATCTTGTGCTCCTATCATGTGACAGGAGCTGACCAATGGCGCTGAAAGCCTCTGTGACATAGTATGGGCAAAGGCTATCGGCGCCATTTTGGTTACTGGCAGCCAACAACGAAATCGCTCCCGGACCCCTGCTGCAGCCCCAGGGATTATTGGCAAGCCTTAGGGGGGTCAGGAGCCCCCTCCTGACCCCCCTCCTGACCCCCCCAAGGCTTGCCAATAATCCCTGGGGCTGCAGCAGGGGTCCGGGAGCGATTTCGTTGTCGGCTGCCAGTAACCAAAATGGCGCCGATAGCCTTTGCCCATACTATGTCACAGAGGATTTCGGTGCCATTGGTCAGCTCCTGTCACATGATAGGAGCAGAAGATGGCGCCGATGGCCATGTGACAGGGGCTGACCAATGGCGCCGAAAGCCCCTGTGACATGGTAGTTCAGGCTATTCGGCACCATTTTGAGGCTCACGGCTTGCAGTAGCACACCAGGCACGGAGGGCAAATTGGACCCAGGACCCCGCTGGACCACCAGGGATGTTGGTAAGTCTTGGGGAGGGATCGGGATCCGGGGGGGGGGGGGGGGTATCAAACCCGAAAAACGAAATTTCCCCGAAATTCGGGGAAATTTCATTTCGGGTTTCGGGGCTTCCGAAACCGCAACGAATTAGGAAATTTCGTGCAATTTCCTAATTCGGGCGAAGAACGAAGCACTTCTCTAATAGGAGGTCAACCTATTCACAAGTATGACTTGCCTCGCCATCACACGAACATGAACATGCTGCAGCTAACCCCGATTATTTCAGAGAGCTGGCTTATAACATGTGTGATCTGGCCAAGATAGTCGATGACAATGAGCCAAGACTGAACACTGAGCAAAGGAACATCTATCACAAAGTCATGACCAGCGTTCACTGTCAAAGTGGCCAAATCTTTTTCCTAGATGTTCCAGGAGGTACTGGTAAAATATTCCTCATCAACCTGTTGCTTGTCAGGGTATGATGAGACTCAAACATTGCCACTGCTGTGGCTTCTTCTGGCATCAAAGTGAAGCTTCTGGAAGGTGGATAGATGGCATACTCTGCCTTAAAGCTTCCTCTCAATCTCAACAACACCGAAACACCTCTGGCAACATCTCCAAGCAGAGCAACATGGCGCAGGTACTCCGACAGTGCAAATTCATAGTGAGGGATGAGTGCACCATGTCCCACAGAGGCAGCATTGAGGCTCTCCATAGGATACTCCCAGACATCCAAAACAACAACAGCCTCATGGGAGGGTTGACAGTACTGCTCGCCGGGGACTTCAGATAGACTCTGCCAGTTTTTCCGCGGGGAACCTGTGCTGATGAAGTTAAAGTCTCTTTCAAGTCCTCTTACCTGTGGCCCACAGTGAAAGTCCTGTCCTTGAGAGTGAACATGAGGGTGCACCTGAAAGGCAATGTCAAGGCAGGAGAGTTTTCATACCTTCTTTTGGCTATAGGAGATGGTACACTCCATGGACAAGATGGCAAAGTGAAACTGCCGGCAAATCTATGTCACCTGGTCACAGATTTGAGAAGTCTAACACAAAAGGTTTACCCGGATCTTCAAAACATCCACATGAAGAACACATCATGGTTTAGACTTCTACAAATGACACGACAAACTCTATCAATGAATAGTGAATCCCTGGGCTTGATGGCACATGACAGTGCCCTCAAGTAGAGATCCTGAGAGGGACCACCGGCTAGGCTGGAGTATTGAGACAAACACAGATAGTTCTTTATTAGACTGGAAGTAGAATCACCAGAGGTGGCAGTAGTGAGTTGATATATCCGGCAGGGCTGAAGTCCCTCTGATGCTGGAACTATGATCTCTGAGTTGTTGAGCTGTAAGGAGAGACTATAGGTAGTGAGTAGACAGGGTATGCAGGGCATAACCAGTGGTAGATGATACACTCACAATTGCAGATATTTGTAATGCCTTCTTATGCAACAAAGAGTCTTCAGTATTCAGGAACTGGAGCCTCAGGCGAGTACTGGTTCCTATAGGCAGCCTGAAATAGAACTCACAATCACTGTGTATGGGATGGCTTCTGGAATATAAGAGAGGCTAGGAGAGATTTAGGAACATAGGCCCTCATGAAGCGAGTACCGGTTCCTATCTGTAATCTGTAATAGTAATCCATAAGATATAGGTATGCAATATCTTCTGAAGAAGAAGGGAGTTGAGAAAGATATTAGGAACATAGGCTCTCGTGGAGCGAGTACCTGTTCCTATATGCAATCTGCAATGGTAACTCACGATCTCCGTACCTGCAATAATGTCTTAGACTGAAGGGAGTCTTAGAGATTAGGAACATGGGCCCTTGTGGAGCGAATACCAGTTCCTGTCTGAAATAGGACTCACTGTGTTCAGGTCTGCGGGAACGTAGACCCTCGAGGAGCGAGTACTGGATCCCATTCAGTAATCTGAAATCAAGAAGAGAGAACGCGGAGCCCCCGAGGAGCGGGTACTCCTGGTAAGTTGGAAAAGGCCGAGCAGTGGAGAAAGGTTTCTCCTTGCTGACTCGGATTCTAGTTGCAAGTAGTGTGGACTGCCGAAGCAAGTCCCGTTGGAGTTCCTTGCTAACTCGTTTGAGGTTAGCAAACAAAGGCCTTTTAAATTGAAAATGGATGACGTCACTACGGGGGGATGCCCCTGAGGTTCGCAATCGCCTCCAGGCAATAGGAGTCTTCTGAGTCTTTGGGAACGTAGGCCCTCGAGGAGCGAGTACTGGATCCTGTTCTGTAATCTGAAATCAAGAAGAGGTTCGCAATCACCTCCAGGCAATAGGAGTCTTCTGAGTCTTCGGGAATGTAGGCCCTAAAAGGAGCGAATACCGGATCCCATTCAGTAATCTGAAATCAAGAAGAGAGAGAGCGGAGCCCCCGAGGAGCGGGTACTCCTGGTAAGATGGAAAGGCTGAGCAGTGGAGAAAGGTTTCCCCTTGCTGACTCGGATCGTAGTTGCAAGTAGTGTGGACTGCCGAAGCAAGTCCCATTGGAGTTCCTTGTTAACTCATTTGAGGTTAGCAAACAAAGACCTTTTAAATTGAAAACGGATGACGTCACTACGGGGGAACGCCCCCGAGGTTCGCGCCCTTGTCGGTACATCTCTTGAGCGCGCGCGCGCCCTTATGTCATCAGGAACATGGTGGATCTGTGGCATCAGGCCAGCCTGGGGATTCCAGGAAACAAGTGGTGAGAAGAAGCAGCGGCAGCATCTGTCCGTCAGACCCAAAGGGAGTTGCCATAAGGTAGAGAGGGTGGAGCGAGGGCGAGAATAGGCACAAACACAATGAGAGCTTGTGTCTGAGGATGTGAATGGATGCCTGGGTGAGAGCTTGTGTGTCTGTGTGTGAACGGGTGCCTGGGTGAGAGCTTGAGTTTGTTGGTGTGAATGGGTGCTTAAATGAGAGCTTGTATCTGTGGGTATGAATGGATGCATGGGTGAGAGCTTGTGTCTGTGGGTGTGAATGGGTACCTAAGTGAGAGCTTGTGTCTGTGGGTTTGAATGGATGCATGGGTGAGAGCTTGTGTCTGTGGGTGTGAATGGGAAAGAGCTTGTGTGTCTGGGTGCCTGGGTGAGAGCTTGTGGGTGTGAATGGTTGCCATGGTGAGAGCTGGTGTGAATGGGTGCCTGGGTGAGAGCTTGAGTTTGTTGGTGTGAATGGGTGCTTAAGTGAGACCTTGTGTCTGTGGGTGTGAATGGATGCATGGAAGAGAACTGGTGTGTCTGTGTGTGAATGGGTACCTGGGTGAGAGCTTGTATCTGAGGGTGTGAATGGGTGCCTGGGTGAGAGCTTGTATTGTGGGTATGAATGGGTACTAGGGGTGTGCATTCGTTTTGAACTTATATGTAAAACGCTACTTTTTTTTTTTAACTTAAAAAAGTGATGAGGCGAAAACGATCGGATTTCAAACTTATTCAACACAGCTATGTTGAATACGTTGGAAATCGCGATCGTTGATCCTAAATAAAAATTTAAACCCCTCACCCTCCTAAATCCCCCCCAAGACTTACCAAAACTCCCTGGTGGTCCAGCGGGGAGTCAGGAATCTTTTCCTCTATTCCTTTGTGAGGAGCACGTGACGTCCGCGTCACGTCGGAGTGACGCGGCCGTCACGTGGTCCACCGCGGTTCCACTCCCGGACCACGCGTTGGACACAAACGGAACTTTTGGCCAGCTTGGGGAGGGTAAGGAGGCCCCCCCAAGCTGGCCAAAAGTTCCGTTTGTGTCCAACGAGGGGTCCGGGAGCGGAACCGTGGTGGACCACGTGACGGCCGCGTCACTCCGACGTGATGCAGCCGTCACGTCGGAGTGACGCGGCCTCCTGACCCCCCCAAGCTGGCCAAAAGTTCCATTTGTGTCCAACGAGGGGTCCGGGAGCGGAACCGCGGTGGACCACGTGACGGCCGCGTCACTCGTGACACGGCCGTCACGTGCTCCTGACCCCCCCAAGCTTGTTCCGCTCCCGGACCCCTCGTTGGACACAAACGGAACTTTTGGCCAGCTTGGGGGGGCCTCCTGACCCCCCCCCAAGCTGGCCAAAAGTACCGTTTGTGACCAACGAGGGGTCTGGGAGCGGAACCGCGGTGGACCACGTGATGGCCGCGTCACTCCGACGTCACGCGGACGTCACGTGCTCCTCGCAAAGGAATAGAGGAATGGCTTCCTGACTCCCCGCTGGACCACCAGGGAATTTTGGTAAGTCTTGGGGGGGGATTAAGGAGGGTGAGGGGTTTAAATTTTTATTTAGGGAACCGGTGCACTTATGGACATAGACTCAACTTATGGAATTCTCCATATGTCCATATTGACCGAAATTGACCCCCCTTTTCGACTTATGGACTTATGAACATAATTTTTTTGTCTGCACATCCCTAATGGGTACCTGGGTGAGAGCTTGTATCTGAGGGTGTAAATGGGTGCCTGGGTGAGAGCTTGTGCTTGTGGGTGTGAATGGATGCCTAAATGAGAGTTTGTGTCTGTGGGTGTGAATGGGTAAGAGTTTATGTGTCTGGGTGCCAGGGTGAGAGCTGCTGTGAATGGGTGCTTGGGTGAGAGTTTATGTGTGTGGGTGTGAATGGAAGCCTGGGTGAAAGCTGGTGTGAATGGGTGCTTGGGTGAGAGCTTGTGGGTGTGAATCGGTGCCTGGATGATAGCTGGTGTGAATGGGTGCGAGAGCATTTGTGTGTGATTGAGAGCTTGTATATAAGAGAACCTGAGTGTGATTGAGAGAGAGACTGGTTAGGGAGGTGATGTGTTTCTGTGTTTATGTGAGAGAGACTGGTCAGGAAAATGACTAGTGTGTGTGAGAGAGACTGGTCAGGAATATGACTGGTGTGAAAGAGTCTGAGACTGGGGGTCTAATTGTGTGTGTGTGTGTGTGTGTTTGTGTATGAGTGACTGGTTGTGGGCGCTAAGGAAGAGGACTGTGAGGACAGAGCTTCAGTAGCCCTTGCTGCCTCTGGTGAGTGCTATTGGCCTGGAAGGGAAAGGAGTAGGAGAGTTGCTTCAGAGGGTAAGTAAAGGTGGCTTTTTAAATTTATTTTTCTTGATTGACTACCATTTTAATTATTGGGTATTATGCGATGTCTGCTATTTTGAAATATTGTATTGATATTTGGACACGTTTTAATGATTTTTATGAGTTTTTAATTGTTGGATATTATTCTGTTCAGCAGCTGTTTTGTAATATTTTTAGTATAGCTTTATAACTATTTCTGTGGGGGGCTATATAGCAGCTTGGGTTATTCTGTTTTCCCAATAGGAAATGTATTAGGGGCGGATTTTAAATGCCGTGCGCACGTAAATCTGGGCGGATTTTCTCGCGCAGGGCCCTCGTGTGCCGACGCGCCTATTTTGCATAGGCCGCCGGTGCGCGCAGAGCCCCGGGATGCGCGTAAATCCCAGGGCTTTGTCAAAGGGGCGGGGAGGGGCGTGTCGGGGCGTTCCTGAAACGACGCGGTATTTCGGGGGCGTGCCGCAGCATTTTGGGGGTGGGCCCGGGGGGCGTGGCGCTGGCCCAGGGGCGTGGTCGAGGCCTCCAGACCAGCCCCCGGGTCGGGTGACGGCGCGCCAGCAGCCCACTGGTGCGCGCAGATTTACGTCTGCTTTTAGCAGGCGTAAATCTGCCAACAAATGTAAGGGGGGGTTTAGATAGGGCCAGGGGGGTGGGTTAGGTAGGGGAAGGGAGGGGAAGGTGGGGGGAGGGCGAAGGAAAGTTCCCTCAGAGGCCGCTCCAAAATCGGAGCAGCCTCGGAGGGAACAGGCAGCTCGCGCTGGGCTCGGCGCGCGCAGGTTGCACAAATGTGCACCCCCTTGCGTGCGCCGACCCCGGATTTTATAAGATACGTGCGGCTACGTGCGTATCTTATAAAATCCAGCGTACTTTTGTTCGCGCCTGCTGCACGAACAAAAGTACACGATCGCGCAAATTTAGAAAATCTACCCCTTAGTGTTTAGGGCCTGGTTTAATAGTTATATTTCTTAGATTGGGTTGTTACTGTTTGAGTGTGTTCCATAATACAGGTTTAACTTTGTGTGGGTTAGTTTGTGTGCATTATTGCAAATCCTGAGAGTCTGTTAGGTGCTATATTTCTCTTTCCATTTCTCCAGGTTCACACTGTATGCAGAGTGACTTTTTTGGTGTGTGACCAAGGTGAGATATTTTACTAGCATGTAGGCATTTGTATCAATCTTATTTGTTGTGTTTTCTCAATAGGATATGCATTAGTGGTAATAAGTTACTGTCTTTTCATAAGGAAGGCTATTTTGCCTGGTAGTAAAAGGAGTTTGTTTTGCTTTTACTGAGATGTCATCAGAACCAGAATATCTTTTTTGTATGGCGAGTTGTACGGGTAATGCCCTAGATCTGCTCTGCACTCATTGCTGGGGGTTGAGGGGATTCCTGTGGATGCAGAGTGCATGTTTACATTTAGCCCCGTGATGGTCACATGTTCAGTGTCGTGAGAACCATCTGTCAGGTGTGTCCCGGCCAAAAAAAGGTTGAGAACCACTGGTCTAGGGAACTCATAAGCATGGGAGTAACCTGTGCAGAGCAACTGTTACTACCTTTAACAGAAGGCATGGGATTAGTACCCTTAACCCATATACCTTGAAGTTTTTGATGCAACCGCAACATCACTCTCTGCTTTGAAGGATCATAAAATTAGCCACCCATATAGTGCTCTTTTTTCTCCAGAGATTCAGGAGTCTATAGGAGTCTAGAAGGAACAGAACAGTAAAAGTACAGGAGAGGTTCAAGATTTGCAAAATCATGGAAAGAAAGTTTCTTGGGATGGAGAGAACCCACCAGTTGCCATGGAAATTCTGAGGAAAACTCTGGAATGCAATACAGCAAGGTTCAGTAACCCCCCTAAAAATTCCTGTATCTGTACAGACTTGTCAGACAAAAACTCACAGATTTGTTAATGTTTCCATTTTCATATATTTTTAGCAAATACTTAAATTTTTGAAACTCCATACCTTTGGCTAGTGTCTCTTTTAGGTATTTCATCATCATGAGCCTTGGAGGTAAATGCACCCCCCCCCCCCCTTTTTTTTTAGGAGAATAAACCCTGGTTGGAGAAAATGAGTCAGGAACACAATCCTGGAACTACGTTTGCCCCAGCATGGGAGCTACATAGTTCTTTAGCTTTATATAAAAGCTCCTAGTCCCCAATACATTTATATGTTGACCTTATTGCTTGTGTAAATGTATTTATCTTGATTACCAAGCAGTAATCCTTGTCAGTCAAGACTGTTAGCATGCAACAAAACAAAAGAGCCTTTATCAGTTTTTTTTGTTTTTTTTAATCAACACATTTCACTAGAGCTGATCAGCTTCTTAATGGGATTTAATTTAGAATGTTCACTTTCCCAGCGGGATTTAACATGCACAAACTGATCAGGTTCCCTAATGCTCAATATTACTCAGTTAACTGTGGTTCCCCATTGAGGTTGCCAATTTGTTGCACTAATGTGTTGTAGAATCTTATATGCTTTATAATTGATGTCTAGAATTAACCAACAAAGACTCCCACCAGGATTGATAAAAAGCTTGTTCTACTTGATTTAAGAGGAAAATAATTTATTGATTCTTATGGTTATGTTAGACAATGTAATTGTAACAAAATGTTTAAAATAACCTACAAATATAACATAGAATATGACATCTGATAAGGATTTTAAGACCAATCTATTCTACTTAATTTATTTCCTGTTGTATAACATAGACCAAGATGGTATCTGGTTTCTCTCTCATGTTCTTGCAGCTAGGAATCTTCTGTGCTTGTCTTATACATCCTTGAATTCTGTTAGTATCTTTTGTCTTCTCATCTCCCCTGGAATGGCAGGTCATATATTCACCATCCTTTCCATGCAGAAATATTTTCGCTGCTTCTACCCATTAAAGCCTCACATCATGAACTCATTTTAGAACATTTTTCTACTGAAAAATGTTTGCCTCTTTTGTATTATTTAATTCTTTGTGATATTTGAATATATTTAATATCTCCTCCTTCCATCTTTGGTGAACATTCAGCAAAAAATGATATAATATGTATGGTTTTTGATGATTTAAAGAAAAAGGTAATAAAGATAGAAAAAGAAGAGTGAGTGACTATAGTTGTTGTAATACTTAACCAGTGTTAATATCTCACCACACCAACTCTCAGTTGCCATGGACTTTAGGATAGCCAATCCTTCTGCTACACACAATCTTGCTATAGACTGCCTTCTGGCATGCTGGTGCTGGTCTCCTCTTTTTTCTTATCAGAATAGCTAAAGCCTTTCCTTATTATAACTTTTTTTTTTTGCTTAGCAATAATTGACACTGAACTAAGCTTAAAACAACACATAGCTCTGAAAGGAAAGGAAGGATACGCTAAACTTATGGTCCTCAGAAGACTCAAACCACTCCTAACAACTGCTAACTTTCGATCAGTACTACAAGCTTTGATATTTGCAAGCACTGATTATTGTAATGCACTTCTACTAGGTCTACCATACACCTCACTAAGACCACTGCAAGTTTTGCAAAACACAGCAGCAAGAGTTTTAACCGGCAAAAACAAAAGAGAGCATATCACGGAAACACTGGCTGAACTACACTGGCTTCCGATTGAACAAAGAATCCAATACAAAACATTGTGCACCATACATAAGTTAATACATAACGAAAACGCAGACTGGTTAAATACAGCCCTTCGAGTACCCGTCCCTAACAGAAACCTAGGTCAGCAAACAAAGCTCTCCTGACTATACCATCAGTCAAAAACAGCAAGACTAACAAAAGTAAGAGAGCGGGTACTATCTCTGGCAGGACCCATACTATGGAACTCCATGCCCTTGGATTTAAGGTTACAAAGATACATCAAAACCTTTAGAAAAATTTGAAAACCTGGCTATTAAACAAGCTTTCCAGAAAGAGAAGGGAGAATAGAAGCCAGGGATGGGCCAAGCACGAACAATTAAACAACCATACTCACTGCAGAAATTCCCTAAGTGTGTAGTTTTTAAGATATAGTACAACCATTACTATGGATAAGTTACAATTGTAAAATTAGCTCTGTAATTAAAACTGAGAAGGAAAGACATGGACATGATTAATCATATTTAACAAAGAACATTGATAACAAACTATGGGGGTCAGTTTCCAAGGTGTTATCGCGGAGATAAATTCGCAACCGCGATTTGTGAATGCAAAGTCCGTAGGTTTATATTCAGGGGGCGGAACATATGTAAAACAGCCACAGTATTAGCACAGCTCCTACTTTCATTTGCATTACAGGTCAGTAAAGGGGAGAGAGAGAGAGAGAGAGAGAGAGAGAGAGAGAGAGAGAGAGAGAGAGAGAGAGAGAGAGAGAGAGAGAGAGAGAGGAGAGAGAGAGAGAGAGAGAGAGAGAGACTGCTATAGTGCCTATGCCCTAGACAGGTATTTTGTAGCCCTATGGGAGGGCCACCTAGTAACTCGAGGTGGGGATTAGGTATGAGCGTAGGGGGTTGGAGGCCACTTTCACATTCAACATGAGACGTAAGGAAAGAACAGTGGTCTCTAGTGAAGATTTGCTGGCCGTCGGAGTGAGGAAACTCACGCCAAGAAGAGATTTGGGCAACGTTCTCTCCACCTAGCTTGATGGACACTCTACCTGGGCAACAACAAGCTAGGTGGAGAGAACGTTGCCCAAATCTCTTCTTGGCGTGAGTTTCCTCACTCCGACGGCCAGCAAATCTTCACTAGAGCTCTACTAGGAACGCTACGTTCCCAACCCATTAAATCTTCACTAGAGCTCTACTAGGAACTCTATGTTCCCAACCCATTATTTATTTATTTATTTAACACTTTTCTATACCGACCTTCATGGTGGAGACCATATCAGGTCGGTTCACATCGAATAGGGGAACTGAACCAAGAACAGTAACCAAAAACAAAAGGTTGAACATGAAAAAGCAAAGTTACATTTAACAGGGAAATTAAACTTGGAGGCATAGACTGCTGGAAGGAAGGAAAGGCTAGAGATAGCGGAGAAATTATTAGAATAAACAGAGCAGTCAGGAGGCTCTTATTCTGGGCTTAGGGGTAAAATGGAAATCCATTGCTCCTAAAGGAAGTTCTGTCGACTATTGTGTGTCATGGGTATCTGAGAAGGCTTGGCGGAAAACATAGAAACATAGAAACATAGAAATGACGGCAGAAGAAGACCAAATGGCCCATCTAGTCTGCCCAGCAAGCTTCACACATATTTTCTCTCATACTTATCTGTTTCTCTTAGCTCTTGGTTCTATTTCCCTTCCATCCCCACCTTTAATGTAGAGAGCAGTGATGGAGCTGCATCCAAGTGAAATATCTAGCTTGATTAGTTTGGGGTAGTAGCCGCCGCAATAAGCAAGCTGCACCCATGCTTATTTGTTTTACCCAGACTATGTTATTAGCCCTTATTGGTTGTTTTTCTTCTCCCCTGCCGTTGAAGCAGGGAGCTATGCTGGATATGCGTGACGTATAAGTCTTCTCCCATGCCGTTGAAGCAGAGAGCCATGCTGGATGTGCATCGAAAGTGAAGTATCAGGCCCATTTGGTTTGGGGTAGTAACCGCCGTAACAAGCCAGCTACTCCCCGCTTTGTGAGTGCGAACCCTCTTTTCTTCTCCCCTGCCGTTGAATCAGAGAACTATGCTGTATATGCATTGAAAATGAAGTATCAGGCTTATTTGATTTGGGGTAGTAACCGCCGTAACAAGCCAGCTACTCCCCTCTTTGTGAGTGTGAATCCTTTTTTCCACATTTCCTCTTGCTGTTGAAGCTTAGAGCGATGTTGGAGTCAAGCCTGTGTATGTTTATTTAATAAGGGTATTGACTCCAGGCAGTAGCCATCATTCTGGCGAGTCACCCACTCTTCATTGGCAGCCTCTTGACTTTATGGATCCACAGTGTTTATCCCACGCCCCAGCCAGGTCTTAAGTTTTTTCTTGAATGTTGGTAGGCAGGGCTCCATTCTGAGGTCAGCTGGGATGTCGTTCCAGATAGTTGGGCCTGCTGTTGAAAAGGATCGGTCTTTAGTTGAGATGAGGCGTGTGGCTTTTGTAGGTGGGGTCTGTAGGGTTCCTTTATATATTTCTCTAGTCGATCTGTTGGTGAGGTGGAGATTGAGGGGGAATTCGAGGTCCAGATGCAAGTGATTGTAGATGACTTTGTGGATTAAAGTGAGTGATTTGTGGAGGATTCTGTACTTCACTGGGAGCCAGTGTAGGTTACGTAGGATGGGAGATATGTGTTCTCCCCGGTTGGTGTTAGTCAAGATTCTTGCGGCAGCGTTCTGTATCAACTGTAGCGGCTTGGTGGTAGAGCTGGGGAGTCCCAAGAGGAGTGCACTGCAGTAGTCGATTTTAGCAAATATCAAGGCTTGCAGGACTGTTCTGAAGTCGTGGAAAAAAAGTAGGGGTTTGAGTCTTTTTAGGACTTGAAGCCTGTAGAAACAATCTTTGGTTGTGGTGTTGATCATTTTCTTGAGGTTTAAGCGGTTGTCTAGTAACACCCGGAGATCTCGTACGTGGGTATGCATGAGCTGGGTGTTAAGGATGGTCTGTGGGAGTGGGTTGTCTTGGTTAGAGGAGATGAGGAGGAGTTCGGTCTTGGATGCGTTAAGGACCAAGTTGAGGCTGTTAAGAAGGGTGGTGATCCGATTTAGGCAGTTGTTCCAGAGTGAGAGTGATTTTGCGATGGATTCTGTTATCGGAATCAAAATCTGCACGTCATCTGCATACAGAAAATGAATAAGGTTAAGGTCTGTTAGAAGCTGACAGAGTGGGAGGAGGTATATATTAAAGAGAGTGGGTGATAACGATGATCCTTGGGGTACTCCGAGTGAGGACCTTGTTGAAGGAGATTCTTTATTATTTATTTTAACTTTGTAACTTCTGTTACTAAGGAAAGACGTGAACCAACTGAGGGCTGAACCTGATATACCTATTTCTGCTAGGAGAGTCAGAAGGATGGTGTGGTTGACGGTGTCGAAGGCTGCCGAGATGTCCAATAGAACTAGGAGGAAGGAATGGCCCTTGTCTAATCCCAGAATGATATGGTCTGTTAAGGAAATGAGGAGTGTTTCTGTATTGCGAGATTTGCGGAATCCGTATTGGGAGGGGAATAGGATGTTGTGATCCTCTAGATATTCTGATAGCTGAGTGTTAACCAGTTTCTCTGTAAGTTTGGCTAAGAACGGTAGATTTGAGATGGGGCGGAAGTTAGCAAGTTCTTTGGGGTCTAAGTTATGCTTCTTGAGGAGGGGTTTAAGGGAAGCGGATTTTAAGCTATCTGGGTATCTCCCTTGAGCTAATGAGCAGTTTATAATATTAGCTAGAGGTCCTGCAATCATGTTTGGAATCAGTAGCAGGAGTTTGGATGGTATATTGTCTGCTGGATGGCTAGATGGTTTCTGTTTCTTAAGGAGAGATTCAATCTCCCCGGGAGATGTCAGATCGAAGTTGTCGAGCTTGATTCCAGTATGGGAGTGAGTGGTGGAGAATGTAGAGTATGTGGTGGTGTTGGTTGGTAGGAGAGCCAGGGTATTTGTGATCTTCTGTTGAAAGAAAGAAGCAAGTTCATTGGCCTTGGATTGTGCTATATCATCAGGTATCGTTGGTGGGGATGACTTTGTGATTTGTGACACATAAGAGAAAAGTGCCTTGGCGTCATATTGGAGGTTGTCGATTTTACTTGCATAGTATTCTCTTTTTGACTTTAGGATTGAGGTCCTATAATGGTGTAGGGTTCCTTTGTAAGATGAGAGTGTGACAGAGTTGGGGGCTTTGCGCCATCTATTTTCTTTGTGGCGAAGGATTTGTTTCATCCGTATTAGCTCCGTGGAGAACCATGGTTGTTTTCCTTTCTTTTCAAGGTTTATTGTTTTGGAGACTGCAGGGCATATCTTGTTAGCTACTGCTTCCGTGATGTTGTGCCATGAAAGAACTGCCGATTCAGAGTTGGATAAGTCCAGGTTTGAGAGTTCTTTCGTAAGATGGTCGCTGAGAGTCTCGGATGAACATGTTTTCCTGTAGTGAATGGTGGACTGAGGTTGCGGGCTGTAAGTTTGTTGTTTAGCGGCGATCTTGGTGGTTATCAGAAAGTGATCTGACCAGGGTACTGGAGTGCAGGTGGGCGTCGATGAGCAACTGAATTTTGAGTTGATGAAGATGAGATCCAACGTGTGTCCTCCTTTGTGAGTGGGGTTGTTGACGATTTGCGTGAATCCCATTGCACTGAGGGAATTGAGGAGGGTTTCGCAGTTGTGGGAGAGGGGTGAAGCGTCGGTATGTAAGTTAAAGTCTCCCATGATCATGGTAGGGAGATCAAAGTCGATGTGCTTTACTATGGATTCGATGAGGGGAGAGGTGTCCGCTTCAAGTAATCCTGGAGGAGCATAGACTAGTAGTAGTTGCAGATGTTGTGATTTGACTAAGCCCAGTTCCAGTTTGGACTCGGACTTGATTGTATGTGGGATAAGTTTGAGTTCTTTTTTGGTTGCTAGTAGTAAGCCTCCCCCTCGATGCGATGTGCGAACGGACATCGGTATATAAGAGACATTAAATAAATAAATTAAAGCTTTCAAACTCTCCTCCACCATAAGCAGAGCCTTCTCTCTAGCCGGTCCCACTATTTGGAACTCCTTGCCTCATGACATCCGCATGGAGACATATACACCCACTTTCAAAAAAAAACTAAAGACCTGGCTCTTCCAGCAAGCCTACCCTACGTCACCCCCCATCACATAAACTTCTTCTGAAATGGATAACCCCAATCCACAATTATGAACTCGGCCTTGAATATGGATTACGATATGCCTCTGATTTTGGTACTTTGAACTGTTATAATTGTATGTTTATAGTTATATATATATATATATATATATATATATACATATACATAGGTTATAGTATGTAAATCAATACCCCCCTCCAGTGTATTGCTTCCCTGGTTTTGTTAAGGGCTAAGCCCTAAAGTTAACTGTATTTATCTGTTCTTTGTAAGGGCTTCGCCCATAAAGTTCATGTTTTACTGTGAACCGATGCGATGTGCGAACGGACATCGGTATATAAGAGACATTAAATAAATAAATAAATAGAGACCACTGTTCTTTCCGTACGTCTCATGTTGAATGTGAAAGTGGCCCCCAACCCCCTACGCTCATACCTAATCCCCACCTCGAGTTACTAGGTGGCCCTCCCATAGGGCTACAAATACCTGTCTAGGGCATAGGCACTATAGCAAGTCTCTCTCTCTCTCTCTCTCTCTCTCTCTCTCTCTCTCTCTCTCTCTCTCTCTCTCTCTCTCTCTCTCTCTCTCTCTCTCTCTCCCTCCCTCTCCCGTGATGATTCTTTGGGTGTTTTATCACGCACCAGGGAAACCGCGATTTGCACAAATGGCGAAAACATCGCGGCATGCGACGTTTTCCCACTGCACGAAAAAAGCCCCTTAATGCGATATTGGTAAATGAGGCCCTATGTTACCGAACCTTATGGCACCTATGTAAACGGACAAATTGTAGTATCATTGCTTTTATGTGCCTTAATGTAAACCGTTGTGACAGTCCCCACCAAACGACGGTATAGAAAAGACTTAAAATAAATACATAGTTCAGTGTTGCTTGAGGTTTGACATGTTTTAAATAATGACATTTTTTCCTTTATTTGAATAAATATTGATTTCTGTACCAAACCAAAATACATATTGTTTGTATTGAATTGATACTAATAAGTGTAAGCATTCATTTATCTAAAACTTCAGATTTTTGCATGCTAGATGTATATCTTCTTGGGGTTTCATGATATGTGTCTAATGATATAAATGATCTCTTTGCTAAAGATAGTGTTCATTAAAAGTTATGGATATGGATTCATTGGAAACTATTTTTCAAAATGCAATGAATGAGGTCATTTTCAGTAAATTCTGAATGGATCAAATAAAAAATGATCTCCTATGAAAATTCCTGAAACATTTTAGGTATTTTCATATTCATGGCATTAAAAAAAAAGGGCCTTTCCCGGCCCTGGAAATCCCCACCCATCCAGCAAAAGATACACCGTAGTTCCAGGGCCCCCGTACCTAGCTGGGGCATATTCGGGCCATTTCAACACCAACTCTCACCACAAAAACTAATATGCTCAGCTGTGAACTACTGGGGTCCCTCCCTTCCCCTGTATAATATGCCAGGGTTGGTGACCTATCATCCCAGCCCCCACTTACCTCCTTCCTGAATACTGCATGCAAAAGGGTGGGGACAATCTACACCTACACCTGCTCGGATGCCAATCTTTTATAAGTGGCACTGTCCTCCTACAGGCTTCAGGATTCCATGTTTTGTAGGCTCACCTGAGCCAGCTGGCATCCATTATTATTGCTAGTTGTCCAATAAGTCCACAAATCATTTCCCATCACTATCTTCTTCATGGTCTATGCGGAATGGGATATTAATTAGGAGGTCATTTCAGTGATGCAGGGGTTGAGGACTGCTTTATGTTTTTAAATAATATGTGTTGTTAGTGTTCTATGAATTTTTTTCTCTAAATGCAGAGGACAGCTGTAAATGAAGAGAGGAAAATAAACAATATGTACATGGGAAAAAGTGATTTATTATTTTATGTTTTCATATTTGGTCAAAAAAACTGGCTTTGCATGTTAGTATTGTAGTTTCTTAAGGTAATGGTATTTTTTTGATAGTACCTATGTTACCTATGGTGAATTTTTAAAGATATACTAATCAGGTATTTTCTCTCTGAAAATTTCTTTCACACATGGTCATAAATGTTCCCACATACTTTTCTCCTGCTATTTGTATGGGAAGTCAATTCGGGCAAAACAATTTATGTACATTTGAAAATACAATAATAGAATTGAAATTTATTTTCAGACTTAAGCATGTCCCTGGAAATGCCTCTGTTTTATGTGGTAAAAGCATGCATGATACATCCCATACGTGCATCCATCCCATACTTGCATCCATTATATAGGATGCAAATTTAATTCTGGAAGATCAAACCAGTCAGATAACCTGGTAATTACTGTGCTAAATCCATTTGAAAATTGATTGTATTATGTTTTTTAAAAGAAAAGAATATTCAAAAATAGGATCACTTTATAAAAATATAAAAAATGCTATGCTGGTTCAGACCAAGATCCATGAGGCCTAGTATCTTGTCTCCAACAGTGGCCAATCTGGGTCATAAGCAGTTGCACGCGGTCAGGGCCTTCAAGGGATTCAGTGAATTCCCAACCCACAGGCAAGTGCCAAAAGCCACCCCAATTTTATACATCAGATCAGGTTGGGATAGGCCAAAACTCTGCCCGATCTGATTAGTGTCATCACACCTGCCAACCCCCCCCCCCCCCTCCCCAATGGGCAGCTGGAGTTGTGCTTATCCAAACATCACCTCCTGCTGCCACTGGGCCAGTCTCATAGCTCTTACCATGAAAGCAACCCCTCAGCAGTAGGATATGATGTTTGGATAAATGTGACTTCTGCTGCTGCTGCCCACCCCAAAACTAGGTGTTACACTGGAGGTGGACCCTTGGGCCGAGATGGGCCAATAGAACACCAGTCAAAAATTTAACATTATTCGTGCAGTTTAAGTTATTGTTTTTCCCTCTGTTTTTCTTATAATATCACTTGCATTTAACACTACAAGTTATATGTTAAAAAAATGTTCAAAATATTTTTTATTTGCGTTCGCACTTTTTACAACTTTATTTTTCATAGTATTTTAAGCAGTGTCTCCACATCACGCTCTATCGGGTATCACCCACACATTTTTTTATTTTTTTAAACATTGCTCATTAAGATTACGATTTGTATGTAAGTTCATGTAAATCAGATAATGTATTCACTTTTCATTAATTTTTTATGTCCTTTTCTAAATAATATCAGCATATTTAAGACGTGCGCATGACACTTGAATGTAGTCACCTGTTTATTTCTTTAGTCATAGCAAAAGCGATTTGGTACATATGGGAATTTCAAAACCACGCCCCCTCTCTTTGATTGACATATGTTTTGGCGCGGTTTTGTACCTTTAAAAGAAATGATAGCGTCTTTTCATTCAATTGTTTCGAGTGAACGGGGGAAAGCTATGCTGCGTCTTTGTTTGCCGTCACAAGTTCAAAGCGTAAGTTATTCGAATTTCACTAATGAGAATATATTCTTTTAAATTCAATGTTGCTGTTCACAAGCACTTCACGAGTTTAATTATGCATTTTTTATTTCATGATTATACCCTATATAAAGAGAAGGTGTTTTTTCCCACTGGCATTTAAATACATGTACACGCTGTTTTTTCATTTATACATTTTTAACACTTTTACAACAATTGAGTCTTATGTTTTTCATCACTAATCGCATTTTCATGACATAGCATTAATTTCCAGAATGAGAATATTCATATGCCATTCGAAACATTTTTTTATCATTGTTCATGGACTCATTCGCACAGCTTAAGTTATTGTTTTTAAATATTCAATGTCACTTGCATTCAACATTATAAGTTATATGTTCAAAATATGTTTAAAATATTTGTTATTTGCGTTCGCACTTTCTATTACATTTTTTCACAGTATTTCAGCACTGTTTCCACATTACGTATTATCAGACATCACCCACACATTTCTTTTATTTATTTTTTTATTTATTCTTTAAACATTGCTCATTAAGATTACGATTTATATGTGAGTTCATGTAAATCAGATAATGTATTGATTAATGTTTTTATATAATATCACCATATTCAAGACGGACGCATGACACTTGAATGTACTCACCCGTTTTTTTTGTAGCCACAGTAAAAGCGATTCGGCACATACGGGCATTTCCAAACCACGCCCCATCTTTTTGATTGACAGGTGTTTTAGCTCGTTTTTGCGTCTTAAAAAATGACAGCGTTTTTGTACGAGTGAACAAATGAAAGCAGTGTTGCCGTCTATGTTTGCTGTCACTAGTTTAAAGCGCAAGTCAATAGAATTTCACCAATGTGTACATATATTTTTTCAAAATTAATGTTCACTAGCTCTTCACGATTTTTATTTTTTCATTGATTTACAACTATCAGTAGTCACCTTTTGTTCCCTTTAAGCATATCTGATACAAAGAGAAGGTGTTTTTTTCCCACTTTTCCATGCATACTTTGTCTTTTATCCTTTAGTGTCACATATATAGTTTTAGCACACTTCATAATAATTAAGTACAGTTTATGTTTTTCATTGCTAATTGCATCTTCACGATATAGGAGTATTTTTAGAACGAGCTCTTTTCACGTTGTATAACTATACTAAAATATAAATCTCAGTTTATAATATAAAGTCAGTTGATTTAAAAATTTGAACACCATTTGTATACCATAAGTTATTGCTTTTTCAAATCATATAGCCATGTCATATTTTTTAACTTCGTTCATTAACATTTTTTCAAAAGATACCGGTACATTCACTATCTGTGTGTTGATGAGTATATGAAAAAACAGAGTTACCGCTGACATAAGTTTTCTCAAGCCAATCCAATAGTGAGTAAACATTGTAATCAATTTAGCAGACTTTCCTGTGTTTTAATCACACATGTTTCAATCAGAGTGACATTTTTGTCATACTACTTATTATTAGTTTTTTTATTTTTTCATTGTTTTATTATTTACCATATAAATTTATCTTCATAATTTTTTAACATGCCAGCTTAACAAGTTTCATTTTTTAGGTATTTAAATTTGTTATTTTATATTACAGAATACAAATGTACAGTCTTTTTCAAGACTTCGATTCTTTGATCCATACATGATTTGAGTTGAGGTAAAGGCCATATTTTTGCTGTTTTGAGCACATACAATTTGTCATATTCTGTATGTTACACCACATTTTTATGTTACCATTTTATTTGTGTCTATTAATTATGTTTTTATGATTTTTATTATTTATTGATGTATGTTATTTGTATGTTGTAGCCCCTGATGTAGCCCCACTGTAAGAGGGCGAAACTCGGCCAGAGTTGGGCAATTTTCACACACTTCTGTTACCTTGTAATAAAGAAACCCAATTTTTGGACATTTGGCTGCTAATCCTGTTTTGTTCGCCCTTACTCAGGTAGTACCTTCTCAGACTGATCTCTGGTACTGACCTCTGCCTGCCTGACTACTCTCTTTGTCTGCTGCCTGGAACTGACCAATGCCTGCCTGACTACTCTCTTTGTCTGCTGCCTGGAACTGACCATTGCTTGCCTTGACTATGCTCGGACTGACCCTGGTATTGACCCCTGCTTTGGCTGACCACTTCTGGACTGATATACTGGATTTGACCCTTGCGCTTCACTCAGACACTCTCTTCTGGCCTTCCATGACTACCAGACCATCCTGCTTGGAATCCATCAATGGCCTTCATCTGACCAGACCCACAGGCGCTGCCCGTCTCACCCAGAAGTCCTTCTTGAACTGTTACCTCCCTGAGGTCTCGGGGCTTCCAGTTTGGGTCTGGCCTATCCACTCAGCATCAGCCACGCACCCTTGCTCGTGGTGGGCACACCTCTCCGGGAGATCACCTGAGGTCCACCTAAGTCCAGGTGTTCCAGGTACCAAAGGGCTCAACCTGAGGAAACCTCGGACTGTTATTGGAGAAGCTCCAGCTAGCTTCTTTCTCCTCGTGTGCTCCGCCTCCTGCTGGCAGGTGCTTTCTGGGTCCCACCAGAGGGTTGTATTTATTTATTTATTTATTTGTTTATTTATTTATTGTTTTTTTGGAAAGGGTTACCATCATAACGATTTACATCAAAACATCATTCGGAAAGGGGTACCATCATAACTGTATACATCAAAACATAAATCGATAATATAATGTTTGTTCCTAACACTTAATTTTTCATCACTAAAATATTACAATTAATAAAAAATTATATCAAGAACATCCACTATACATTAAAAATTAAAACCTCATACTTCCTAAAATTCTATACTGAAACATATAACATCCTAAAGAAATTTAAATACATCCTTCTTAAAAATATATCGTAAAAGATCATACTTCCTAAAATTTGATGTGTATAAAATAACAATAAAACTTACAGTACTAGTATTTGAGCATGTATTAGGGATGTGAATCGTTTTTTGACGATTTAAAATATCGGGGGAAGGGGGAAGGGGGAGGGGAACGGGAGGGCGGAAAAACCGGCACACTAAAACAACCCTAAAACCCACCCCAACCCTTTAAAATAAATCCCCCACCCTCCCGAACCCCCCCCAAAATGCCTTAAATAACCTGGCGTCCAGAGCGGGGGTCCCAGTGTGATATTTTACTCTCGGGCCTGTGGTGGTCCCCCGACATCAGGAGCGTAGGAGATCGCTCCTGGACCCCCGCTGGACCCCCAGGGACTTTTGGCCAGCTTGGGGGGGCCTTCTGACCCCCACAAGATTTGCCAAAAGTCCAGCGGGGGTCCGGGAGCGACCTACTGCACTCAAATTGTTTTGCCGTACAAAATGGCGCCGGCCATACAGTGTATGGCCGGCGCCATTTTGTACAGCAAAACGACGTCAGGAGCATAGGAGATCGCTCCCGGACCACCGCTGGACCCCCAGGGACTTTTGGACAGCTTGGGGGGGGCCTCCTGACCCCACAAGACTTGCCAAAAGTCCAGCGGGGGTCCGGGAGCGACCTCCTGCACTCGAATCGTTTTGCCGTACGGCCAGCGCCATTTTGCACAAAAAACAAAATGGCGCCGGCGCTACCTAGCACTAGCAAATAATCTATCCAAAGACTCTCAATCAAGCCTGAAACATAACACTTTACAATTAAGATAATTTTCAGTTTCTCCTTCATCTATTATGTTATAAGCTATTTTACCCATGTATTCTGTTCCAAGTTTTTAAGACCCTGTTCTATGTAACTTGCACTCTTCATGCATGTCTTTTTCAGTTACAATGTAAACCGAGCTGATATGCAAATTCTGCATGAAGCCCGGTATATAAAAATGTTAAATAAATAAATAAATAAATAAATAAATAAATAAATAAATACCTTTGTCCTGTCATATGACAGGGCAAAGGTAGCGCCGGCGCCATTTCTACAACGCACCGCAGGCCCGAGAGTAAAGATCACACCGGGACCCCCGCTCTGGACCCCAGGTAATTTAAGGCATTTTGGGGGGGGTTCGGGAGGGTGTGGGATTTATTTTAAAGGGTCAGGGTAGGTTTTAGGGATGTTTTAGTGTGCCGGTTTTCCCGCCCTCCCCCGATTTACGATTTACACGATATTTACAAAAACAAAACCGCGACGATCCGATTCCCTCCCCCCCCAGCCGAAATCGATCGTTAAGATGATCGATCACACGATTCACATCTCTAGCATGTATCTATTTATACCAATTGGTACCAATCCTGCACCAGGCCAAGGGTCCACCTGTAGCGCAACATTTGCCTAGATATACCAATTCTAAAGTGTATCATCCTCCATGGGTCACCTCATATACCACCTATTTGATATGCCTTCTCTTTTGAAATATTATATTGGTATTTTGAGAAATTTAATAAACATTTGCATGAGATTCTAATTATTGGATTTTTAAAAAATATTTATTCTTGTTATTAGTATGGTTTTACTTTCATGATTCATGTTTTGAAGTTTGTTGTTCTCTTATTTTGCTTTTCGAAAAGGTCTATTTGTGTTCTCTATGTATGATCCAAGTGAGGGATTCTGCCAGAGTATAGTTGCTGTGTGGGAGTGTATAGCAGTCCATCTTTTTCTGTATTCAGTAGGAGGTGTATTGGCCTTCTAGGGCCTGATTTAATATTTGTTGTGCTGCTCTTGCCTACGTAGGGTTGTTGCTGTTTGAGTCCTGGGATTTAATGCTGTTTTGATATGGCAGATTTATCTCTTGGAATAAGCTTTATACTTTTATTGGAGCTATAAAATTATTATCCAAAAATACTATACATGAGTTATTGAGACAATATTGGACCCTTCTATAGAGGTGAATAAGAACATAACAACATGCATACTGTGTCAGACCAAGGGTCCATCAAGCACAGCATCCTGTTTCTAACAGTGGCCAATCCAGGCCATAAGAATCTGGCAAGTACCCAAAAAGTAATTTATCCCATGCTACTGATGTTAGTAATAGCACTGACTATTTTCTAAGGGGCAGATTTTCAAACACTACGCACGCGGGTACTTTTGTTCGCGCCACCGGCGCGAACAAAATTACACCACATTTTATAAGATACGCGTGTAGCCACGCGTATCTTATAAAATCCGGGGTCGGCGAGCGCAAGGGGGTGCACATTTGTGCAACCTGCGCGTGCCGAGCCCAGCGCGGCCTGCCTGTTCCCTCCGAGGCCGCTCCGATTTCGGAGCGGCCTTGGAGGGAACTTTTCTTCGCTCTCCCCCCACCTTCCCCTCCTTTCCCCTACCTAACCCACCCCCCCGGCCCTATCTAAACACCCCCTTACCTTTGTCGGCAAAGTTACGCCTGCTTTCAGCAGGCGTAACTTTGCACGCGTCGCCGGCAACCCCGCTCCGTCCTCCGGTCCCGGGGGCGTGGTTCGGAGACCTCAACCACGCCCCTGGGCCGGCGCCACGCCCCCGGGGCCGGCGCCACGCCCCCGGGCCCGGCTCCAAAACGCCGCGGCACGCCCCCGTAACACTGCGTCGTTGCGGGAATGCCCCCTGACACGCCCCCTCCCTCCCCATTTCGAAAGCCCCAGGACCTACGCGTGTCCCGGGGCTTTACGCGCGCTGGCGGCCTATGCAAAATAGGCGCGCCGGCGCGCGAGGGCCCTGCACGCGTAAATCCTGCCAGATTTACGCGCGCAGCGGTTTTAAAATCCGCCCCTAAGTCAACTTAATTAATAGCAGATAATGGACTTCTCTTCCAAGAACTTATCCAATCCTTTTTAAAACCCAGCTCCACTAACTGCACTAACTGCACTAACTGAACAGTAGGGATGTGCATCCGTTTTCGACGTATTTGTAATCCGCAACTTATTTTTTGCTATCTGTTAAATACGTGGGGAGGCGAAACGCATCGCGATTCCCCATGTATTAAACAGATTTCTGTTTTATTCGGCCTCCTAAATAAAATTTAAACCCCCCATCCTCCTGACCCCCCCAAGACTTACCAAAACTCCCTGGTGGTCCAGCGGGGAGTCCAGAAGCCATCCCTGCACTCGTTCGCCGGTTCATTATGGCGCCGATAGCCTGTGTCACAGGGGCTACCGGTGCCATTGGTCAGCCGCTGTCACATGGTCACTGGCGCCATCTTGTGCTCCTACCATGTGACAGGGGCTGACCAATGGCACCAGTAGCCCCTGTGACATAGTATGGGCAAAGGCTATCGGTGCCATTTTGAGTCCTGGCATTGGACGGCCGGCGTGCAGGAGGTCGCTCCGGGACCCCAGTTGGACCCACAGGGACTTTTGGCCAGCTTGGGTGGGCCTCCTGACCCCCACAAGACTTGCCAAAAGTCCAGTGGGGGTCCAGGAACGACCTCCTGCACGCAGGCCGTCCGATGCCAATACTCAAAATGGCGCCGATCACCTTTGCCCTCACTATGTGTGACATAGTGAGGGCAAAGGCGATCGGTGCCATTTTAATTCCAGGACCCTCAAAATGATTCCTGGACCGTCAAAATGGCGCCGATCGCCTTTGCCCTCACTATGTGACATAGTATTGGCATCGAACGGCCGGCGTGCAGAAGGTTGCTCCCGGACCCCCGCTGGATTTTTGGCAAGTCTTGTGGGGGTCAGGAGGCCCCCCCTAGCTGGCCAAAAGTCCCTGTGGTTCCAACGGGGGTCCCGGAGCGACCTTCTGCACGCCGGCCTTCCGATGCCAGGACTCAAAATGGCACCGATAGCCTTTGCCCATACTATGTCACAGGGGCTACCAGTGCCATTGGTCAGCCCCTGTTACATGGTAGGAGCACGATGGCGCCGGTGACCATGTGACAGGGGCTGACCAATGGCACCGGTAGCCCCTGTGACACAGGCTATCGGCGCCATAATGAACTGGCAAACGAGTGCAGGGACTCCCCGCTGGACCACCAGGGAGTTTTGGTAAGTCTTGGGGGGGTCAGGAGGGTGGGGGGTTTAAATTTTTATTTAGGAAATCCTTTCCCCGTTGACTTTAATGGGAACCGAGAAACGTATTGACAGATCGACAAAGTATGGAATTCTCCATACTTCCGCATGAAACGGAATCGACCATCCACGAATACATATCACGAATGCAACGAAAACTTTTTGGCTGCACATCCCTACTGAACAGTCATAACCCCTTTACTCTTTTCTTATAGGGGAGCTGTTCCATCCCATTTATCATTTTGGTCACCCTTCTCTGTAGCTTCTCCATCACAACTATATCTTTTTTGAGATGCGGCGACCAGAATTGTACACAGTATTCAAGGTGTGATCTCACCATGGAGCAATACAGAGGCATTATGACATTTTCCATTTTATTCACCATTCCTTTTCTAATAATTCCCAACATTCTGTTTGCTTTTTGCCTGCTGCAGCACACTGAACTGACAATTTCAATGTGTTATCCACTATGACGCCTAGATCACTTTCTTGGATGGTAGCTCCTAATATGGACCCTAACATCGTGTAACTATACCATGGGTTATTTTTCCCTATATGCATCACCTTGCACTTATCCACATTAAATTTCATCTGCCATTTGGATGCCCAATTTTCCAGTCTCAAAAGGTCTTCCTGCAATTTATCACAATCCGCTTGTGATTTATCTACTCTGGATAATTTTTTATCATCTGCAAATTTGATTATCTCACTCGTCAAATTCCTTTCCAGATCATTTATAAATATATTGAAAAGCATGGGTCCCAGTACAGATCCCTGAGGCACTCCACTGCCCACTCCCCTCTACTGGGTAAATTGCCTATTTAACCCTACTCTCTGTTTCCTGTCTTTTAGTCAGTTTGTAATCCATGAAAGGACATCACCAACTATTCCCATGTCTTTTTATTTTCCTATTCGCCTCTCATGAGGAACTTTGTCAAATGCCTTCTAAAAATCCAAATACACTACATCACCAGTTCACCTTTATCTACATGTTTATTAACTTCTTCAAAAAAGTGAAGCAGATTTGTAAGGCAAGACTTGTCTTGGGTAAAGCCATGCTGACTTTGTTCCATTAAACTATGTTTTTCTATATGTTCTGTGATTTTGATATTTACAACACTTTCCACTATTTTTCTTGGCACTGAATTCAGGCTAACCAGTCTGTAATTTCCCGGATCGCCCCTGGAGTTCATTTTAAATATTGGGGTTACATTAGCCACCCTCCAGTCTTCAGGTACAATGGATGATTTTAATGATCTGACATCTGAAAAACGTACTTATGTAGATTTAAAAGCTTTTGTACAGTATTTTTAAGTACATGCTTTTTGTTTTTATTTTATAAGAATTTTAGACAGCCTGGTTTGTTTTGTTTTCTAAATAGGAGGTATATTAGAGTTTTAGAGCCTGATATAATATTTACAGTATTGCCTTTTCATAGGTAATGTTGGAAGGAGCAATACTGAATCCCATGCTTCAAATGTCACCACACACCACTGATCATCAGTACCTTCATGATTTTAAAAAGTAGATTTGTTTCTTGTTACTCACTGCTATGGAAGTGATAGCTTGCTCTAGTCTACCTGGCTTGTGAAGTTTTATAGATTTTTCAGCATAGAAGAAGGCTGAAAAACAAAAAACACACAATGAACTCTAAATCAACAAAAAAGAATATGTATATGCACTTCCTAAGGTCAGTCTAGAAGCATAGAGTATTCAATAAGAAATATTTCAATAGTAGCAAAAGATACTTCAAGTTTCTTTAGATAGAGTAGAAATAAACAAAGTGTAGCTCCCTGACACACACCATGTTTCTCCGTGAGGCTGGATTGGAAGGGACAAAATACTCTGACAGGATCTTGATCTATCAAAGAGATTAGAAATGATAAAGCCATTTCTGTTATTGTGTGGCCCTTTAATAGATCAAGATCCTGTCAGAGTATTTTGTCCCTCCAGACACAGCCTCACAATGAAACACAGTTTGTTTTGGGAGACTACACTTTGATTATTTCTGTCTTTGGATCCTTGAAATGTCTTTTGCAGATATTAATATATTTTTTAATTGAACACATTATACCTTTGGACTAATCTTAGGAGTGCACACATACTCTCCTTTTTTGTTGATTATGGATGTCTCCTCCATGAACTTGTCTAAGCCTCTTTTATCCCCTGCTTTGCTAGTAGACTTGGCCACAACTCCTGGCAACAGATTCAACTGCTTGATTGTGCATTCAATGAAAAAGTACTTTATACAATTGTTTTAATTCTGCTGGTTGTTAGTTTAATGGTGTGACCCCCTTGTTTTTGTATTACTTGAAATGGTATATAAGCATCCTTTATTCTCCTGTTCCACCCAACTGATGATTATATAAACTTCTATCATGTCTTTTCTCAGCCATCTCTTTTCCAAGCAAAAGAGCAATTTCTTCATAGGGGAGCCATTACATATCCATTATCATTTTTGCTGTCCTTCTCTGCACCTTTCCAAACACTGTTATAAGCTAAATGTTCAAAGAATATCCAGCTAGGAAAGTTAGCCAGATAAACATATCCAGCTAATTGGTCTAGAATATTCAGCAGCATGGCCACATCATTGAATATAGCTGATAATTTTCTGCTCAATAGCAGGTCTAACTTGTTTCGAAAATTATCGCTGGCGGTAGCGTGGGGAATAGCACCACTGCGGCAGGCGAAACCGCAATGCCATGGTGTGGCTGGCTGCAGGCTATCACCAGACCGCCCCCTGCTCTGCCCCCCAGTAGCGCAGGGTTCATCATTCTGCTCGGAATGATGAATCCTGGCCCAAGCTAGATAATTCTGAATATTACTACTTATTCGGGAAATTAGCCAGATAAGTACCTCCTTCCCAGAATGTCCCCATCCCATTTGTCATTTAGCTGGATAACTATTTAGCCAGAAAAACATGGCTGAATATTGAAACATCATCACTTAGCCAGATAAGTTTCAACTTATCTAGCTAAATGGCATTGAAGATTAGGTTCTTTATATTTTTTGAAATGGGGCAACCAAAGGTGAACACAATACCCATGATGCAGTCTCTCCATGTATCAATGCAGAGGCAATATGACATGTTCCATTTTGTTCTACATTCTTTTTCAGATCATGTCTAACATTCTATTTGCTTGTTTGACTAAACTGAGGATTTCAAAGTATTGTACCCAAGAACTCCAAGGTTTATTTCCTGTGTGGTGGCCCTTATTATGGAACTCAGTATTGGGTACCCATAGTTAGGGATTATTTCTCCCTATGTGCATTACTTTGCACTTTTTCCACATTAAATTTCATCTGCCGTTCAGATGCCCAGTCTCTCAAAGTATCACTCAGAACTTGGAGTTATTTAAGAGTTTTATAAATTCAATTGAGTTTATTTCTATAACTATTACGTAAGAATAGTCAAGGTACCATCCTTTATAAATATTACACGTTCTAGTTGGACTGTTACTTGAACTAAGTTATGTACCCTCTCCAGGTAATACTAATAATTTAATCAAAAATATAAGAAAAACTTGGATTTGAACAGTCACTTGCTGAAAATGGATTTTAATGTACTTTATGGATGAGGACATTTTTCAAAGATTTTGACATGGGTAAACAGCTGTCTAACTGTTTAAACAGCCCCATTGGAAATGTCCCACCCCCTTTGCTGGGTAAAAGCATGGAAACTGCATGGGCACTTTTACCCACTAGTGTAGAGAGATAAAATCAGGGTGGATGAAGATCAGGAGTGGTAAACTGCAGTGATTTTATTGTGAAACCCCATGCATACTCTCCATCAGTACATTTAGATCTGTTTCAAGGATATATTTTTATTTTAAAACTTTTTTTTATTACTTGAGAATTCTTCATTTTTTAAAAACAGCAGACATGGTCTTACCTATTAAGTCTGCAGTGAGGAATTTGGGGGTAATTTTGAATTCACAGCTGTCAATGAAACAGCATGTAAATCTTTGGTGAAGGCTTCCGTTTTTAAAATAAGGAAGCTGCAGAGATTAAAACTTCGATTTCTCAAGGAGAAATTTCACTCAGCACTCCAAGTGTTCATACTAAGTAGTTTGGTCTACTGTAATTCACTGTTAATTGGTCTTCCAATGACAACGATAAGGGCACTTCAGATAGTCCAAAACTCAGCTACCAGAATATTGACAGGTGCAAAGAAATATGTTCATATAACATCTTTGTTAAAGGAATTGTACTGGTTCCCAGTAGCTTGAAAAGTGAAATAGAAGGAAATTATGATTGTACATAAGTTTCTGAGGTCTGACTTGCAGGCGCCGCTGGACTGGAGCTCTAGTCAAGGTCTATGTACCACCTTGAGCTTTGTGATCAACAGATACATTTCTGCTGTATATACTATCCTACACATTGATCCATCTAGTAGAGGTACAAGAACGAGCCTTCTCAGTGGCAGAGCCAACTCTGTGGAATATCCTGCCCAAGTCAGTTATTTCAGGTTTGGAGGTGGAGGACATTTTAAGAAAGTGATAAAAACACTCTTTTGTAAGGAAGCATTCACGTAGATGTCCAGGCTATTGTTTAGACATGTGAGGGAGATTCCACAGAGGCTGTGACACTGGGGCTGATGACTTTTTAGATTGGGATTTGTTGTTATATGTTTTTATATGGTTTTGCTTGAATTATGTGGAAGAATTGTTTTTGAAAGTCGCAGGGTAATCTGTTTTATATTTTTATATTGTGGATGTGTATAAGTGTAATCCACTGTGAACTATGGAATATAACTAGATTAAATGAATAACTAGTATTCCAAGATTTTTAAACCCCCATAGTTAGTTTCAAGTTGTCCCATAAATGATTCAAAAGTATATACTCAATTATTTCTGAGATGTATGGCTCAATGAAAAATTTCAGCTACTTAATTGTCTGAGAGAGGGGAAGAAGAAAGAAAGAAATAGGGATATGAATTGGGGGCCCAATTGTTCTCGCTTTCGGGTTCGTCTGGCCGTGGGAAAATCTTGTTTTCCCATGGATCCCCGTTTTTTTTTTCCCGTGAAAAATTGGTTTTCGGGTTAGCGCGCACTAACAAAAAATAGCAAAAAGTAACAAAAAAACCCAAAAATAAATGTTTTTTTGTTAGTGCGCGCATTAACCCGAAAAACGATTTTTATGACAATTCAGGGGTAAAAGTGATAATTTCTTTTTTTACCCGATATATAACAGATTTAGAAATATCGTACAATATTTCAATTCACTATAAAAATGATTCACATCCCTAGAAAGAACCCAAATGATTTCCTTCTGCTTATTTGTTAGAAACAATGCAAGCAGGATACTAAGTTATACATAGCTAGCATAAAATAGCAATAGTCAGAGTGTTTGAAATAGTCTTTTTTTCAGTGTGTACTGTTTTGTGAACTGTTATCCCCTTCAGGGGCTTCTTTTGGCTAATTTGCTGATTCTCCAGCAAACGTGCAACAAGTGCGGCCTACCAGGGAGCTGTATTTGCTGGATCCCCCAGAGGGTATCTTGTAAGCATGAAATTAAATTAACCCAAACAGGAGATTTCTCTGAGGAATGTGCTGCATTTGTAGTTAAGACACAAATTCATTTTGAAAATGATGCTGCTGCATTGAGAATGAGCTCAAATGTTATGTTTGCATTTAGCAAGAATCAGTGTTGGTAATAATGGGGTTGTTAACATGTTATGCCTCTATGCCTTCCCTCTGCGAATAAACAAAATTATCTTTAATAAAAAAATTCTACCATTTTTGGTTGGGTGAAAATTCTGAGACTGTGTGAAAAAATAGTGTTTTTATCTATGACCATCTAAAATGCAGTTTGTTAAGAAAAGAGAACTGAGTTATGCTCTTTCTGCAGGAGACAAATGTTTATGATGCTTTTAGGATACTAGATCTGAACATTCATAAATTGAGAAATGTATCAGAGACATCATATTTATTTTCATTCTGCCTCCTAACTATAAGGTTTATTGCATGATGATTTGGGGCATAAGAATAAACCTTTCCCTTTTTTCAAGTCAGCATGAAATTAAAGCAGCTGAAAATCAGCCTGCCTTAACTATATTATTCTTTAAAGTGGTAGATTTTAAAAGCAATTAAGTGACCCAGGTAGACTGTGAAAAAATTGGAGATAACTCCTTAGGAGACCAATGTAGAATGTACTAAGATGTGTTTGCATTTGCAAATCAATAGCAGACAATGGTAAATGAGATTTTTCAAAATTGTGTTTGTGAATTTTAACTTGTGGTATTTGCTTGTCTTTTCATGCATTATTATGCCTACATGAAAGCAAATGTAAGAGATATGCAAATTGTTAATAAACTGAAGTATCATGTAAATCAACTTATTAGCAGTTCTCACTTAATTAAATTTTGTGCATTCAATAGTGCACAACTGAATTAAACCTAAGGGGGATAAATTATGTTTTTTTGCAACAAAGTATGCAATTTACTGTGGACTTTCTGCAAAAATAATCAGTGTGAAATGATTTGCTTAATATGCAAAAGTGCCCATAGGCAGGACAGGAGAATAGGAATGGGGAGAATGGTCAGAGTATTGCAGCCCTAAAGCAAGAGTAAATAACTGAAATCTTCAAAATTTGGCATCATAGGCATTTGCATATGTTGCCTGCACCTACATCTACACCTAGTTCAGTATCAAGAGAAAAATACCTTATGTTAATATGCAATTTCCTTAGAGCCCACCACAGGTTAGGACATTGGCCCTTAGATAAGGGCTTTTATTTTTATTATTATTATTTTTTTTTACAAAGAGAGCTTCTTGCAGAGGATTTGGTTTTGCTGAAAACCAAATGTACTATTTACCAAGCTGCATTTTGAAGATTTCAGATCAAAATTACAACAAAAAATGACCTTCAAGAAAAACTGTTGGTGATCAGAAATTATAAATGGAGGATGATAACATTGGCTATGACTATTTTTATATTTTTGATATTTGCTAGCACAATTAACACACAAGGAAATGTATGGTCAATTAATTTGAATGAAAAATCCTCTTTGTTTCTACCTTATGATCATTTGGATCCCTCTTCTATGTATTAAATTACAGTGGGATAATTTTCAAGAGAATTTACATGCATAGGGCCTGATTTTAAAAAGCATTTATTTGAGTAAAACTGGGTTTTACTCGAATAAATGAACTTTACTCAAGTAAATAGCTTTTGAACATTGCTACAATAGTAGTTACATTTATGCATATAACTCATTTTGAAATTTACTCTCTAAAACTGAGTTTTATGCATGTAAATGCACTTTACTCGTGTAAGTAGGCTTTTGAAAATTGCTACAATATATGCCATTGAATTGTCTATAGGATATTCACATGTAACTGTACTTTACATGCATAAATAGCTTTTGAAAATTGCTGCAATAGTACGTTACTATTTGTTACATGTGTAACTGATTTTAAAATTACCTCCCCTATTTTCAAATCTTACTTTAGCTGATTTATACACCACTTTTCTGGCCTAAAGCAATGTACCACATTTTACATTGTACAATTTACTACTTTGCAATTAATATTATGAATAATTTGTAATTTAAATAAAGAGCAGATGAATGTTCTTATCAGATAATTTACTGTCAGTGATCTATCAGGGCTGAAAGTAAGGATGTGCTTTCACTGACATTTCCTATGTTTATTCTTTTCATTTTGGAAGTATGATTTATTTTAAAAGAAGAACCCATGCCTCTGCTGCCCTTCTCCCCCATCATCTAAATATGGCTTCAATTTTTTAAAAATACCTCCTTAAGACTTACTTCCAGCCACCTCCAGACCTCTAAACACTCATCTTGCTTTCTAGCCCTGGAATCATCAAGGGGCAGAAGCAATTCCTTGTTTCTCCTATCTTGCAGTATGCCATCAGCTATTCTGAGAACTGGTGACATTTTGGAGCAGACCAAGGAACAACTGGGGATCACTTCGGTACATTGAAGATGAAAGGGACACAAATAAGTTGGGGGAAAGGGGGAACTAGGAGGAAGCTTGGAGGAGACTTTTATATTTGGTTGTGCAGGTTTGGGTTTTAGTATGTGCTATTGTAAAATAGCATAAACTAAAACTAAATAAAATGAAAAAGAAATAAAATTCACCATTAATGAAATTAAAGAAAAAACAAATGAAATAAACAAAACAAATTTAAAAAAAAATCCCTACAAACTCCATTCTAAAAGAATTCACCAACAAATACCCCTTTTGAGAATATTGCTTTTTAATATTTTATTTTAACATACTGTGGTTGTTACAAGGTTTGTACGTATAGTACCTATCAGTCTATTACAGGCAACTTCCACCACCAAAATGCAAATGAAATTGCAATCGGATCATAATTATTATTTTTTTTTTTTTGCTTTGTCCTCTCTAAATATGAAGCAAAAAAGTTGACCATGACCTGATTAGCCTTTTGTGCTCTTTTTTATGTAAAATTGACTTTAATTGCTTCTTGGCAACTAAATGAGATTTAAATTAATAAGTTTCAAGTTCAACTTTGCTTTTCAATGAAGGCATATTGTTGAGCTGATGCTATTATTATGCAGAATTATCAAGGAATGATAGGGAAGAAGCATTTTAAAGAGGGCAAAGACATTCTAAGTCTAGTAATAGAAAATATGACCTTGAGTTCTAGCTAACTAAAACTCAGTTGATAGAACAAAGTATCAATAGAAAGTCCATTATGGGAATGAATCATTTTCTAGTATTTGCAATAGATTTAAGGTTAAATTTTGTAAACCTAACATTCTTCATCAACTAAAAAGTAGAATCATAAATAGTCTATAAAATAATATCAAGTGTAAAACTGCTATTTAAACATGACAATATTGGAATGTGGTGCATTTTAGGAAACTGTAAAATACTATAAATTATTTTAGTATATAAAATCTTTATGAACTGTATAATGTTGTATGAAGAGGAACACTGAATTACTTTATTTGATATTTTCACATCTTAGGTAAGAACTTTTATGGATTAACAGCATCTGTCATTGATAATGGCTGTTGTTAGCCCTTCAGGCGAATCAGTTTCTCCTTTCTAAATAGAAAACAGAGCAGCATGCAAAGGCCTGCTATAGTTATCCACTTAAAAATAGTTGCAACTATAAACATAGAAACCCTTGATTTCTCCCTTATTTATTTTTTTTAGATTTTCACATTGCTTTTGAATTTCTCAGTTATAAAGGACTTCATTCACGCAAAATTGAGCCAGAAAACAATTGTCAGCTCACAAGTATTTTCAAACTATGTAAACTAAAAGTAAGGCATCCTATATTTTAAAAAAAATGAAGCTTAGAGGCACTCCCTATTTCAGAAAAAGTAAATAAAATCTTTTCCTGTCAATTTTAGGCATGTATCTGCTCAGAATTATTTACCGTGTTATCAGCCATATGTTAATACTATTATCTAGGATGACTAACTGCCCGGTTTTATTGTATAGTGTCCAGTTGCAAAGGTAACCAGACACTGTAAAGTCAAAACTGCATGCAATCAGGTCCATGAAACAGCATCAGAGCTATACTGGCTGCACAATACATCATCCAATCAGAAAATGGCATGAATGAGTCTGGTGTCTGCCCTCCCTCCAATCAGATGCCTAGTTTTTATATCTGGAAGCTAATACAGCCACAGGAGGAGGAGGACCAAGATGGAGTTGCAGATGGAAACTCTACCTGCACATCGGGTGTTGAAGCTGCAGCTAACTTCTTCTTCTTCTGCTCCCTACAGTTTGTTCAGTCAGTCCTTGCTGTTCCAACACTGCTGCTGCCTTTTTCCAGTCGGGACTTGCATCGCCCTCTACCACAACTGCCTCTTCTACACTCATAGCTCACATCATGGCCAAGCCCATCAGTACTGCAGCCTCTTCCCATGTCATTGCTATCTACAAATTTTCTCTGCTGGTAACTGCCTGTCAGAAACTCATTGCAGGATATACTTTCCTCACTCCATCAGGTCTCACTTTGCCTGGCTGCTTGTTTAGCTTCTTGTTGCTCAAGGCTGGCGCTTTCCCCCTTTACTCCCCTGCCTGATTGCCTTTTTTCCTGATATCTACTGGCTGCTGTTGCTGCAGCTCAAGCCAGATAATTCAGCCAGGTAATAGGAATTGTTTAAAAGAAAAAAAAAAAACCCAGAAACCATCTTATCCTTGTCTCTTATCACATTAGAATTACTTGGTGTAAACAAAAACATTTACTGTACTATAGTGACACTGTTCCTGTCCATCTCAATGCCCAGCATCCCCTATCCTGATGCCAGTCTACCTCATTCCTGCCTATTATCCTACTCCCCTCAGGCCTTTTGCTGGGCTGCCCATTGCCCCAGAAAGCAGAGGGGTAGGGAGGGGTACCTCCTTGGATGAGATAACCAGCCAGTTGTAATAATTCTGATGTTAGTTAGACTGCAGAGTTAGAAATCTGTTAGGAAAGCTCTGTGTTAGAGCTGGGAGTAGCAATCTGTAATGAATCTCCGTGAGGAGTTAGCAATCTGATGTAGTTGTGGGTGGATCCCTGGGCCGGTGGCAGATGACCACGCCCCTGGGAGGATATCCCGATAGGGACCATCAGCAAGGCTTTAGTATGGAGACAGACACATATTAGTTCTTTTATTAAACAGGTTTTTGAAACCACCAGAGGTGGCAGTAGTGAGCTGATATGCCCGGCAGGGCTGTAGTCCCTCAGGTACTGGAACAGCAGATCAAGGATGGCTGAACTGTTGAGAAAACTATAGAAAGTGAGTAGGCAGAGTAGGCAGAGTTCATGAACAGAACTAGATGACAAAACTCACATAAGGTCTCAAGGAAGCTCAGGAACTGGAAAGGTTTAGGTGCTCGAGGAGCAAGTACCTGGTTCCAGGGAAAGCTCTGAGAGAGCGATGGTAACTCACAATTGTTTGCAGCAGTGATAGCTTCTAAGCAGTAGAGAATCTTCAGAGTGTCCAGGAACATGGGCCCTCGAGAAGGGAGTACCGGTTCCTATCTGTAATCTGAAAGTAAAGAAAAGAGCTAGGTCCCTGAAGAGCGGATACCTCTGGTAAGTCCGAGGAGGCAGAGTAGCTTGGGAGATGTAGCCGAAGCAAATCCCTTATCCTTGCTAACTCAGATTGATAGTGAAAAATAGAGACCTTTAAATATTGGAAGCGGATGACGTCATCTCAGGGGGACACCCCTGAGGTTCGTGCTCTTGCTGGTACTTCAATCAGAGGATGCGCGTGTACGCCCTATGTCTTCAGCCAACATGGCGGATCTGTAATGTTGAGCCAGTCCAGGGACGCCGGAGGGAGATGGCATGGAGACGCTGTGGCAGCCAGCCGTCCATCAGACCTGGAGGGAGTCGCCACAGAGGTAAAGAGGGCAGAGTGAGGCATCGAGCTGCGATGGTCGCAACAGTACCCCCCTTCAGAGGGCGATCTCCTCTTCGGGTACCAGGCTTAGGTTTAGAAGGATGCACGAGGTGGAACTGATGAAGCATCTCTTTGTTCAAGATATTGGTCTGAGGCTCCCAAGAAATTAAATCGGGGCTGAAGCCTTCCCAAATCAGAAGGTATTCAAAAGTCTTGCCTGTTATGAACATCCAGAATCTCTTTGATCTTAATTTCTAAGTCGTCTTCTGCAATGATGACAGGTGGATCTTGAGATTTGGAAGAATCTTGCAGAGTGCTATTGATGATATCAGCAGCAATGGATTGAGCTGCTGTGGACGTCACTGAAGGTTTCAGTGGAAGTGGTGATGTTAGGGTATGTCCAAAACCACTTCTAAAGATAACTCTCCAGTAGAAGTTGCTGGATGAGAGATGAAGTAGAATTCAGCAGTAATGAGACATTTGGCGTCCCAGTGAAGTTCCGCTGCAAGAGTCTTGAATTATATGGCAAATTCAGCCAGTGATCTGTTGCCTTGCTTCAAGTCCACCAAAGCAAAACCGGCAACATAATTACAAGCAGGGTCATCAAAGACAGATTTAAACAAGTCCATAAATCCTTCTATGTCCTGCAAAATAGGGTCCTTGCATTCCCACAAGGTAGATGCCCATGACAGGGCTCTTCCATCCAAGTATGACAGGATGTAGGTGGTCTTCGAAATAGCCGTGGGAAATAAGTTGGCTGTAAGGTGAAGTGCATGCAGCACTGGTTCAGAAAGCCCCAGGTCATCTGGATTTCTCTGGAAAAGCAGATAGGAGCTGCCAGTGGTACAGCAGTCTTTAAAGTAACCTCTTGTAACTGACCTTCTTGGTTAGAAGCTGTGCCTTGTATCTTCTGTGTGTGTAGCTGATGAAATGCTGCAGTAAGTTTCTCCAAAGTTTCTTGCTGCTCTGAGATGCGTTAGGCCTCGCCCGATATAGCTTGCAAGGCAGAGAGATGTGCCGGATCCATAGAGTTAACAATGTCCCAAAGTATAAGCCAGATCCACTGGAGTTAATAGCATCCATATATTTAAGCTGGATCCACTGGAGTTAGCAACATCCTTATATTTTTAAGACAGATCCACTGGAGTTAGCAATCTGGAATAAATCTGATGTTAGTTAGACTGCAGAGTTAGCACTCTGTTAGGAAAGCTCTGTGTTAGAGCTGGGAGTAGCAATCTGTAATGAATCTCCATGAGGAGTTAGCAATCTGATGTAGTTGTGGGTGGATCCCTGGGCCGGTGGCAGATGACCATGCCACCGGGAGGATATTCCAAGAGGGTCCACTGGCTAGGCTTGTGTATGGAAACAGACACACATTAGTTCTTTTATTAAACAGGTTTTTGAAACCACCAGAGGTGGCAATAGTGAGCTGATATGCCCGGCAGGGCTGTAGTACCTCAGGTACTGGAACAGCGATCCAGGATGGCTGAGCTGTTGAGAAAACTGTAGAAAGTGAGTAGGCAGAGTAGGCAGAGTTCATGAACAGAACTAGATGACAAAACTCACATAAGGTCTCAAGGAAGCTCAGGAACTGGAAAGGTTTAGGCCCTTGAGGAGCGAGTACCTGGTTCCAGGGAAAGCTCTGAGAGAGCGATGGTAACTCACAATTGTTTGTAGCAGCGATAGCTTCCAAGCAGTAGAGAATCTTCAGAGTGTCCAGGAACATGGTCCCTCGAGGAGGGAGTACCGGTTCCTATCTGTAATCTGAAAGTAAAGAAAAGAGCGAGGCCCCCGAGGAGCGGGTACCTTTGGTAAGTCTGAGGAGGCAGAGTAGCTTGGGAGGTGTAGCCAAAGTAAACCCCTTACCCTTGCTAACTCAGTTTGATAGTGAAAAATAGAGACCTTTAAATATTGGAAGTGAATGACGTCATCTCAGGGGGACACCCCTGAGGTTTGTGTTCTTGCTGGTACTTCAATCAGAGCGCGCATGCACGCCCTAGGTCTTCAGCCAACATGGCAGATATGAAACGTTGAGCCGGCCTGTACGGGGATGCCGGAGGGAGACGGCATGAGACGCTGCGGCAGCCAGCCGTCCGTCAGACCCGAAGGGAGTCGTCACAGAGTTAAAGAGGGCGGAGTGAGGGCATCAAGCAGCGATGGTCGCAACACCAGTTGAGCGACCAGCTACATTCAAGCTAACGGGTGCTGTTACCACTTTGCAGCACTGGTACCCAACTCCCTGGTGAGAAGCATCAGAGCCCCCCTCCCCCAAAACACTAGGTTTTATAGCCTGGGTGAATGCCCACCCCTTGAGAGTATGTTTGAGACCGGTTAGCTTGACTTCAGTGCCAGGAAAAATAGTGGAAAGTGTTCTAAACATCAAAATCACAGAACATATAGAAAGACATGGTTTAATGGAACAAAGTCAGCATGGCTTTACCCAGGGCAAGTCTTGCCTCACAAATCTGCTTCACTTTTTTGAAGGAGTTAATAAACATGTGGATAAAGGTGAACTGGTAGATATAGTATACTTGGATTTTCAGAAGGCGTTTGACAAAGTTCCTCATGAGAGGCTTCTAGGAAAAGTAAAAAGTCATGGGATAGGTGGCGATGTCCTTTCATGGATTGCAAACTGGCTAAAAGACAGGAAACAGAGAGAAGGATTAAATGGGCAATTTTCTCAGTGGAAGGGAGTGGACAGTGGAGTGCCTCAGGGATCTGTATTGGGACCCTTACTGTTCAATATATTTATAAATGATCTGGAAAGAAATACAACGAGTGAGATAATCAAATTTGCAGATGACACAAAATTGTTCAGAGTAGTTAAATCACAAGCAGATTGTGATAAATTGCAGGAAGACCTTGTGAGACTGGAAAATTGGGCATCCAAATGGCAGATGAAATTTAATGTGGATAAGTGCAAGGTGATGCATATAGGGAAAAATAACCCATGCTATAATTACACAATGTTGGGTTCCATATTAGGTGCTACAACCCAAGAAAGAGATCTAGGTGTCATAGTGGATAACACATTGAAATCGTCAGTGCAGTGTGCTGCGGCAGTCAAAAAAGCAAACAGAATGTTGGGAATTATTAGAAAAGGAATGATGAATAAAACAGAAAATGTCATAATGCCTCTGTATCGCTCCATGGTGAGACCGCACCTTGAATACTGTGTACAATTCTGGTCGCCGCATCTCAAAAAAGATATAATTGCGATGGAGAAGGTACAGAGAAGGGCTACCAAAATGATAAGGGGAATGGAACAACTCCCCTATGAGGAAAGACTAAAGAGGTTAGGACTTTTCAGCTTGGAGAAGAGACGACTGAGGGGGGATATGATAGAGGTGTTTAAAATCATGAGAGGTCTAGAACGGGTAGATGTGAATCGGTTATTTACTCTTTCGGATAGTAGAAAGACTAGGGGGCACTCCATGAAGTTAGCATGGGGCACATTTAAAACTAATCGGAGAAAGTTCTTTTTTACTCAACGCACAATTAAACTCTGGAATTTGTTGCCAGAGAATGTGGTTAGTGCAGTTAGTATAGCTGTGTTTAAAAAAGGATTGGATAAGTTCTTGGAGGAGAAGTCCATTACCTGCTATTATGTTCACTTAGAGAATTAGGGATGTGAATCGTGTCCTCGATCGTCTTAACGATCGATTTCGGCTGGGAGGGGGAGGGAATCGTATTGTTGCCGTTTGGGGGGGTAAAATATCGTGAAAAATCATTAAAAATCGTTAAAAAATCGAAAAATCGAAAAACCGGCACATTAAAACCCCCTAAAACCCACCCCGACCCTTTAAATTAAATCCCCCACCCTCCCGAACCCCCCCCAAATAACTTAAATAACCTGCGGGTCCAGCGGCGGTCCGGAACGGCAGCGGTCCGGAACGGGCTCCTGCTCCTGAATCTTGTCGTCTTCAGCCGGCGCCATTTTCCAAAATGGCGCCGAAAAATGGCGGCGGCCATAGACGAAAAAGATTGGACGGCAGGAGGTCCTTCCGGACCCCCGCTGGACTTTTGGCAAGTCTCGTGGGGGTCAGGAGGCCCCCCACAAGCTGGCCAAAAGTTCCTGGAGGTCCAGCGGGGGTCAGGGAGCGATTTCCCGCCGCGAATCATTTTCGTACGGAAAATGGCGCCGGCAGGAGATCGACTGCAGGAGGTCGTTCAGCGAGGCGCCGGAACCCTCGCTGAACGACCTCCTGCAGTCGATCTCCTGCCGGCGCCATTTTCCATACGAAAACGATTCGCGGCGGGAAATCGCTCTCTGACCCCCGCTGGACCTCCAGGAACTTTTGGCCAGCTTGTGGGGGGCCTCCTGACCCCCACGAGACTTGCCAAAAGTCCAGCGGGGGTCCGGAAGGACCTCCTGCCATCCAATCTTTTTTGTCTATGGCCGCCGCCATTTTTCGGCGCCATTTTCCAAAATGGCGCCGGCTGAAGACGACAAGATTCAGGAGCAGGAGCCCGTTCCGGACCGCTGCCGTTCCGGACCGCCGCTGGACCCGCAGGTTATTTAAGTTATTGGGGGGGGGGGTTCGGGAGGGTGGGGGATTTAATTTAAAGGGTCGGGGGTGGGTTTTAGGGGGTTTTAGTGTGCCGGCTCACGATTCTAACGATTTATAACGATAAATCGTTAGAATCTGTATTGTATTGTGTTCCATAACGGTTTAAGACGATATTAAAATTATCGGACGATAATTTTAATCGTCCTAAAACGATTCACATCCCTATAGAGAATAGCCACTGCCATTAGCAATGGTTACATGGAATAGACTTAGTTTTTGGGTACTTGCCAGGTTCTTATGGCCTGGATTGGCCACTGTTGGAAACAGGATGCTGGGCTTGATGGACCCTTGGTCTGACCCAGTATGGCATTTTCTTATGTTCTTATGTTCTTAAATAGAAAATTGTGTGTGTGCGAGAGAGACAGGGATCATGTGTGTGTATGTGTGTGTGTGTGTGTGTATGTGTGTCTGTTCATATGAGAGAGATGGATGTTTGAATGAGCATGGGTGTGTGATAATGAACATTTGTGTATATATGAAAGAGAGAAGGAGAGGTTTTGTGGCTCTCCTACCCTCCTCACCCTTAATAATCCACAGCAATCCTGGAAATCAAAAGTTCCCAGGTATGCAGAACATGGAGATTTTTATATCCTTGTTAGTTTTAATTATTGGATGCTTTTTGATGTCTGCTGTTTTGAAATATTTTATGGGTATTTTGAAAAGGTAACACTTTTTTTTATGAGTTTTTAATTATTGGATGTTTTCTTCATCAGCTGTATTGAAATATTTATTCTTTTTGTTAGTATAGTTTTACTGTTATCATTGATGTTGTATACTTATTTATTTATTTATTTATTTAGGTTTTTTTTATATACCGGCATTCATGATACAATCACATCATGCTGGTTTACAGTATAACAGGGGTGCAAATAACTTCTAACTGTAACTAAGGTGCAGAGAAAAGCAGTTACAAATAACAAGGGTAATAGAACTGGGCGGAGATAGAAATAGCAGGAAAGGATAACATCAGTAAAAATAATTAGAGATTTCAGCAATTTGAGTGGTTGAGGGAACTGTGTTGACAAGTAAGGGGTAAATTAAAAAGTCCTGAAACTAGTATGAATGAGGGAAATATGTTGACAAAGTGAAAAACTAGTATGATTGTGCGGGATATGTTGACAATGCGAGAGATTAATTGGGGTCCGGGAATGCTTGCTTAAACAGCCAAGTCTTAAGTCTTTTCCTGAAGGTTCGGAGGCAAGGTTCTTGTCTCAGATCAGGGGGGATGGAGTTCCATAAAGGTGGGCTGGCTGTGGAGAGGGCCCGAGCCCCTAGAGTAATATGTCTGGTGGTTTTGGTGGAAGGTACCTGGAGTGATCCTCTGTATGCATCTCTAGTCGGTCTTGAAGAGTTATGTAGTTTGATGGGGATTTGTAGATCAATTGGTGCAAGTTGGTGGATGGTTTTGTATATAATGGAAATGGACTTGTAGATGATTCTGAAGTGTATTGGCAACCAGTGGAGGTTTTTTAGGATTGGAGTAATGTGGTCTCTCCTCCTGGTATTGGTTAGCAATCGTGCGGCTGCATTTTGTACCATCTGGAGCGGTTTAGTGAAAGAAGAAGGGAGACCTAGAAGGATTGAGTTGCAATAATCTATCTTTGAGAAGATGATTGCTTGTAGAATTGTTCTGAAGTCTTGAGTGTGAAAAAGGGATCTTATCCATTTTAGTACTTGTAGTTTGTAGAAACAGTCTTTGGTAGTTCTATTGATAGACGATTTCAGGTTCATGCAATTATCAATAATCACTCCTAGGTCTCTCACATGAGTGGTTGGTGGAATGGCCGGATGAGTAGTGGTGGTGCAGCTGTTCTCAGGAGAGATGAGTAGGAGTTCGGTCTTGGAGGAGTTTACTACTAGGTTTAGGCTGGAAAGGAGGTGTTTAATTTCTTGGAAGCAGTTTTCCCAGTGGTCAAGTGTTTTCGAGTAGGTGTCTTTGATGGGGATCAGGATCTGGATATCATCCGCGTACAAGAAATGTTTGAGATTGAGGTTGGTGAGAAGCTGGCAAAGCGGTAAAAGGTAGATGTTAAAGAATGTTGGGGACAAAGGACTCTACCCTGACAACCTCAAACTAGCCTCACTCAAACCCCTTCTCAAAAAACCAAATCTGGACCCAAACGATCCTAACAACTTTAGACCAATAGCCAACCTCCCCTTCATAGCCAAGATAATGGAAAAATTGGTAAACTCACGACTCTCAAACTACCTTGAAGACAATAACCTACTATTCCCATCACAATACGGATTCCGTAAAACCTTAAGCACGGAAGCCCTCCTCATCTCTATGACCGACCACATCATCCTAGGCTTAGACAAAGGACAATCCTTCCTTCTGATCCTACTCGACCTTTCGTCTGCATTTGACACGGTCAATCACTCTCTTCTCTTCAACCAACTAACAGCCATAGGTATCTCGGGCACTGCCCTATCTTGGTTTAGAACCTTCCTCAGCAACAGAGGATATAAGGTTAAGATTCATAATAAAGAATCCTCTCTTCACCCCGCGTCAGTAGGAGTCCCTCAGGGCTCATCCCTGTCTCCTACCTTGTTTAACATTTATCTGTTACCCTTATGTAAACTTCTCACTGACCTCAATCTCAAACACTTCTTCTACGCTGACGATATTCAGGTCCTGATCCCCATCAAGGAGTCACTCGCAAAAACACTGTCTCACTGGGAAACCTGCCTCCAAAATATCAAACAGCTTCTCACAAGTCTCAACCTGATACTAAATTCATCAAAAACGGAACTTCTAATCATCACACCAGAAAACAGCTCCCTCACACACACTCATCCAACCTTACCAAACACTACACAAGTGAGAGACCTAGGAGTTCTAATTGACAATCACCTAAACCTGAAAGCGAACATCAACAAAACCACCAGAGACTGCTTTTATAAGCTCCAAGTGTTGAAAAGAATACGGCCTCTCTTCCACACACATGACTTTAGAATGATTCTACAATCAATCATTTTCGCAAAGCTGGACTATTGTAACACCATCATGCTTGGTCTCCCTTCATCACACACCAAACCATTGCAAATGGTCCAAAATGCCTCCGCCCGTATACTCACTAACACCAGGAGAAGAGAACACATAACACCTATCCTGATGGGCCTCCACTGGCTGCCTATCCACTTCAGAATAATCTACAAGGCCATTCTCACCATTTTCAAAAACATCCATCAATTAGCCCCAATCGATCTCCATATCCCCCTCCAATTACACTGCTCAACAAGACCGACAAGAGATGCTTACAAAGGATCTCTTCAAGTACCTCCAGCCAAAACTACCAGACACATCATGCTTAGAGATCGGGCCTTCTCCACAGCTGGTCCAACTTTATGGAACTCCATTCCCCCGGATCTTAGATTGGAACCCAGCATCTCAACATTCAAGAAAAGACTCAAGACGTGGCTGTTCACGCAGGCCTTTCCTAACTCCAACATTACTTAACTCCCTTCAATCAACATACTTCGCTAGTAATAGCATTAATAGCCACCTCTTATAATGTTATTATATATATATATATATAATTATCTGATCTTCATTTTCCTTCTTACTCCAAGTTATTGATTCCCTGTTACATGTAACTGCTTTTCTGCACCATTGTTCAAATTGTAAAGTTTATTGCACCCCTGTTTCTTGTGAACCAGCATGATGGGACTACCGTCTTGAATGTTGATATATAAAAAACTTAAATAAATAAATAAATAAAATAAATAAAGAGGAACCCTGAGGGACTCCTACGGGTGAGTCATAGCGTGATGATTCTTTATTCTGGACCTTAACTTTATAGCCTCTGTTTCTAAGAAAGGATTTAAACCATGTGAGAGCGGTGCCTGAAATGCCTATGGAAGCCAACAGGTTTATGAGGGTGGAGTGGTTAACCGTATCAAAAGCTGCCGAGAGGTCCACAAGGATCAGTAAGAAGGATTGACCTTTGTCGAGACCCATGATGATGTAGTCGGTTAGGGAAATGAGGAGGGATTCTGTGTTCAGTGCTTTGCGGAACCCATATTGAGCGGGGAATAGCAGTTTGTTGTCTTCAATGTAATCTGAGATTTGCGTATTCACTAATTTCTCCATGATCTTAGCTATGAAGGGAATGTTGGCTATCGGGCGGAAATTGCTGAGGTCTTTAGGGTCCAAATTTGGTTTCCTTAGGAGAGGTTTGAGGGAAGCTAATTTGAGGTCGTCTGGGTAGGATCCTTGGGATAGAGAGCAGTTTATGATGTCCGCCAGTGATTTGGAGATGGAGTCAGGAATTGTCAAGAGGTGTTTGGTAGGAATATGATCCGCAGGGTGAAAGGAGGGTTTCATTCTCCTTAGGACGACTTGTATCTCAGAGGTGGAAATGGGTTTGAATGTTTCAAAACAAGTGTTTTTGAAGGAGAGAAGAGGTAGATTCGAAAGGGATGAGGTAATGGAAGACAGCTGAATGAGAAGGTTACTGATTTTGGTTTGGAAATAGTGAGCGAGTTCTTCCGCTTTAGCTTGTGCTAAATTACTGGGGATCTCCAGGGGTATGGTTTGTGTGAGATTAGATACATAGGTAAATAGTGCTTTTGCGTCGAAGACCAGGTCATGGATTTTAGAGGCATAGAAGTCCCTTTTGGATCTCATTGTGGAGGTTTTATATTGATGTAGGGTGGCTTTATAGGAGGCCAAAGTGCTGGCACAGGGGGCTTTATGCCATTTGCTCTCTTTGTGTCTTAAGCTTTGTTTTAGTTTCCTGAGTTCTTTAGTGAACCATGGTTGTCTTTTGGAAGAATTGGAGTGCGGTTTCTTTGTTACTAGTGGGCATAGCTTGTTAGCAGTGGATTCTGTGATATTGTTCCAGGAGCGGAGAGCCGAATTCGGATCAGTGAGGTCAATGAGATGAAGTTGGGATGCCAAGTGATTGCTGAGGTCTTCAGAAGAACATGGTCTTCTGTAAGGAAAGGAAGGTGAGGGTAGGTGTGGGGTGATAGTTTCTTTCAACGAGAATGTGGTTGAAATAAGAGTATGATTGGACCATGGGACCTTTTTACAACTCGGGTGAGAAGCAGGCTTGATGCCTGTGTTAACGAAGATGAGATCCAGCGTGTGACCAGCCCTCTGTGTGGGTTTGCTAACTATCTGGTTGAATCCCAAGGCTGAGAGGGCAGTGAGAAAGGCTTCGCAGCTAGGTGAAAGTGTGGGGTTGTCCACGTGCAGGTTAAAATCTCCCAGAATTATTGCAGGAGCGTCTAAATTGAGAAGAGTGGTGGTTATTTCAACAAGCGGAGAGGCGTCAGTTTCCAGGAGGCCCGGGGGGGGGGGGGGGGCATAGACGAGAAGGACTTGAAGTTGGGTAGATATGAAAAAAACAATTTCAAGTTTAGAGTTTGAATTGAATGAGTGTTGAGAGAATCTGAGGTCTTTTTTGGCTGCTAAAAGAATTCCCCCTCCCTTTTTCTTATTCTGTCGAGGTATGGAGAAAATGTCATAGGTATGCGTAGGTAATTGATTTATTATGGCAGTATCGGAGGGCTTGAGCCATGTTTCTGTGATTGCACAAAAATCAGGCTTGGCGTCACTAAGATAGTCACTGAGGATCAGGGATTTCTTGGTTAGAGATTGCGCATTGAATAAAGTTAAAGAAAATAGGGTGAAGCCCAGAAGTTGAGTGATCGGTGCAATCAAGATTGGTGTGAGTGATTTTAAATTGCGGTATTGAGCTTGAATGGTAGATTTTTCTTTGGAGGAAAGGAAGTGTTGCAGGATCGGGATTGGGAAGACTGGATGCATACTGGAATGGTGAACTGGCGAAAGTAGTGGACGGGATAGGACGAATGGCGTGGAGGCTGAGAGTGGAATGGTGATGATTTAAAAGGCAAGGATGAGCTGGTGTACAGATTAGTTGGTGATGGGGTAGCACTGCAATGTGGCTGTAGAGGGTCTCTGGAAAGAGAGGCTGATAGCGAAGACTGAGTTGGTTTCGGTTGAGTCCTGGGTGGAGATATAACTCCTGAGGAGTTTGTACTAAGAAGAGATGACAGGGCAAGAGGGTCAAGCTCCTGATAGGCTGATGCGGTGGAGGGAGTGGGCTTGGCGTGGTCTGTCACTGTCTGTCCGTGGTCTGTCTGTCTCTGTCGTCCGTGGGTCCGGTCCTCTTACACTGTTGGAGAACGAGGAAGCTATTGCTGGAGGCACTTGGGGCTGCACGAAGGGGTGCACAAAGGGGCCTGCCCCTTTGTCGCGCTCCTTCGGCGTGCTCCTTTGGCGAGCAGTGACTAGCAGCGCCGAGATTTAAAGGTCCAATCGGGGCTGTCCCCCGATTGGCTGCTGTACAACGGCTTTCCGGATTGGCTGAAGACTCGGGGCATGTCCGGAGGAGAGGACGAAGCCCGGCCCGGATCGGGAGGCTGCCACGTGGTCAGTGCCGCGAGAGACTGAGGGTAAGTGTTAAACTTATTTGTTTTATGAAGAATGGTGATATTTCTGTTTTTCAAAATTGTATTGGATACAGAGTCTGGCTTCTTACAATTTCCAGTTCAGTTTTGTTTGCATGTTTCTATTTCTATTTTATAGTTTCTTTAATAGTTGTTGAAGGTCTTTCTATGTTTTGCATTAGTGACTGAGGTGAGGTATTCTGATAGCGTGTAGTTCCTGTATAGGGCTTTATAGTATCTTGTGCTTGTTTTGTTTTCCTAATAGGAGGTGAATTGGTATTTTAGGGCCTGGCATATATTCAACATCACTTTTTCAAAATTAAGGGCTAGATTCATCAAACTATCGCATATGATAGGAAGAGGGGCGTGTTTTTTGGTAATAGCTTATTTATCGCAAAGTGCGCTATCTTAGCACTTCGCATAGCTTTTACCGCAGAGTGCGATAACTTTTTCGCACTTTGCGGTAAGTGCCACAATTGTTGTAATTCCTACCTACAAACACGAGAGAGAGGGAGATAGAGAGAGAGAGATAAAGCCATGTTGCACAGCTTAATGCAAATGAAAAATGTGTAGTTATTTGCTGCGTTAAAACTGTGCGATATGGCTTCAAAAATTGCGAAGGCAGCCCACTTAGCCAGAAATCCTACGCCAAACTCCATCCCTTTTCTAAAGTAGCATTGCACCATGCATTATGGTGCTTTTAGCATGCGAAAAATGCCTTAACGCATGCAAAAAGCCCATATCGCGGCTTGGAAAATAACTCCCTAAGGTTGTTATTGTTTGAGTGTAGGAAATTAGTGCGGGTATAGGAGGCTTAAATTATTCTGATTGTTTACTGATAGCTGTTGGAAGGCTAAGCCCATACTCAACATACATTACAATAGGCCCAATAATATATGGGTTGTAAGTGTTTTTTTGTGCATTGTTTTTTGATTGATACCACAGCAGTATATGTCAATACATTGATATTTTAACCACAGATGACTATACTTTGAATATCCTTTTTCATTTAAAATCTATTATTATAAATGCATACTTTTTAATTGTGTGTGGAGAGGGCTGTGGGAGGAGGGGGGCCCAGGTCCATAAGGTTTACCTAGGATACCTAATACTCTTGCACTGGCTTTGATTGTGAAACACGATAATTGTTTGCATGAGGCAGCTAAGAAGCTAGTACCAATCCTGGCTCTCTTCACCAGTGGGATCTGTCTGCCCCCATGGCAGCCAACAGCAAGGCACCCTACAGTGAGCCACAAATGCAAAGCTATGTACCACAGCTTGCCCCATGTAACTGAGCTAGTGCAAAGAAATGGAGAGCAGTGGAATGGCAGGGTCTCCCGTTTTATTACCCTGAGATGCTGGAAGAGAAACTCCTGCCTGAGGGTAGCCTCTCAACTATTACTCTTTAATGCATAACACTTATCCTTTTAGTGTAGTTTTAGACTCCCCTCTTCTCATTTGCAGTAGCTGAGGTGGAAGAATTCAATCCAGGACTTGGCAGTCCTGGGTTGGTTGGTTTGCATGAGGTTGGCTTCACTAGGTTTTACTATGACCTCCCTTCTTCTATCCCCTGGAGTTCTCCTTCTGCCTGCCCTGCTGTTAGTTATTCCATTCTCTCCCACCCGAATTTTCACATTGATTGTTACTGGTTTTATTGTCTGTCATAGAGTTATTGTTTGTCAGAGTTGGTGGGTAATCCGAGCCCAAAATAGATATTATGTATATCTTGTATTGATGTTTTCATGTTAACAAGCATTAGGGGTGGAGGGGAAGAATGAGGAAGATAAAAACCCAGAGCAGACATGGTACTATGGGGGTTTTTGTTGCTCTTCCTGGCCACGTCCGCTCTGTGGCCGATCCTGCTCACCTCTCCTGTCTGTCTTCCAGCGCCGGGCAAACTCCCTCTGCTGCTGCAGCAAGTTTGCGGCGTCCCCGACTCCCCCATTCACCATCTCCGACGCCGGCCTCACAGCGGAGCTCCTGCAGGGGCTCCGCATCCTCCTGCTCCTTGGCCCTACCCCTAGACGCGTGCAGCCAACGTCATCATACTTAAAGGCACCAGCGTGGGAAACTCTAACCCGGCACCCTTCGATGACATCACAACTCCCTTGCATAAAAGGCCAGGCCTTTTGAACGGTGCCCTGGCAATCAGGTCGTACACCCTGTGTCTAAAGTTTGCCTTCCTGCATTCCATTGTCTTTGCTCCTGTGTCTCCTGTTCCAGTGTCTTTGTTCCAGCATCTCCTGTTCCAGCGTCTCCTGTTCCAATGTCTCCTGTGTCTCCTGTTCTAGTGTCTCCTGTTCCTCCGACTCTCCATTCCTGGTAGTATCCTTCAGAATTATCTCACAGTACTGAGCTTTGCCTGTTCTCTGACTACTCTTGTTTGCTGCCTGACCTGACCACTGCCTGAACTCCATCTACTCTTGATCGCTGCCTGGACCTTGACCTCTGCCTGACCTGACTACTCTTGATTGCCGCCTGGAACTTGACCTTTGCCCGGATTGACCACTGTTACCAACCCTGCTTTGGCTGACCATTCTGGACTGATACTCTGGTCTTGATCCTCGTTATACTCTTGGACACTCTCTTCTGGCCTCCTGCAACCTCTGGGCTTCCTGTTTGGACACAGACCATGCACCCTTGTTCATGGTGGGCACTCCCTTGAACTTTCTCTCTAGGAGACCCTGCGAGACCCACCTAAGACCAGGTGGCTCGGGTAACCAAGGGCTCAACCTGAGGGAACCCGGGTTGCTATTGGTGAAGCTCCAGTTAGCCTGTGTCTCCTCCTGTGCTCCGCCTCCTGGTGGCAGGCACTCTCCGGGTCTGACCAGAGGGTCGTACCAATCCTGCACCAGGCCAAGGGTCCACCTCCAGCACAACTGGTTGACAAGGCCATGGACTTGGCGGAGTCTCCTGCCTTGCAGGCCATTCCTGGCCTAGCTGCTCATGTCCGAGAACAACTGCGAACCATTGAAGCACTGACTTCATCAGTGGAGAGACTGCGGTCTCAATTAGATGATGCTGTCATAATCAATTCTTTTGGTTGGGCTCAACCTGTGCCTTCACGGGCATTCCTGGCCCTTCCTGCTCCACCCCATTTCAATGGGGATCCGCGCCTCTGTTGAGGTTTCTTCAACCAATGTTTTATGCAATTCGCACTACAGCCTTCATCCTCTCACCTTCCTGTCACCTTCATCCTCTCATGCCTTGAAGGGAAGGCCCTGGCATGGGCTTCCCCACTTTGAGAACATTCTGATGACATCCTCCGTCATCTCTCCCACTTCAACTCCGTGTTCAAGCGGACCTTCCAGGACCCCAGCCAACATGCGATTGCAGGTCACCAGCTCCTCCATCTCCATCAAGGCTCTCATTCGCTCACTGAATTCACGGTAGAATTCAGGACACTAGCCACAGAACTGGAATGGCAAGAGGACTGCCTATGGGCAATATATCTGGATGGCTTATCTCCTGCCCTCAAGGATGAGCTGGCTACGCATGAGATTCCCACATCTTTAGATGATATCATCTCCATGGTTGACAATATTGATCACCACCTATGCCAGCAACATCAGGAGGTAAAGGTCTCTTGGCCTTCTGCCGTATGTCCAGCTCATGCCACCAGTCCTCAATTAAAGGCCTTACCAGTGCATCCTTCATCACCAGAGGAGCAGATGCAGATCAACTGCAGGCGCGTGTCTCCTGAAGAGCGCCTTTGACACAAAAAGGAAGGCCTTTGCCTGTACTGTGGTGGTTCCGGACATCTTCTGCAAGCCTGTCCAGTTCATCCAGGAACTGCAGAGCCTGAGCCCAGTGGGGGTCCTGAGCTTGTGCGCTACTGTTACTGGCTCCCAATTACTACTCCCTGTGTCTCTCTCCAGAGAGTAACGGTCCTTTGCCACGACAGCCCTTGTGAACACTGGGGCGAGTGGCAACTCCATTCTGGATGATATCGTCACACTGCTCCAGATTCTGCTTCAGCCTCTGGACATACCTCTCCGCATTGCATCCATGCAGGGAGAGCATCTTCCTGGACGTATCATTCATCGCACCATAGCCTTCCACCTTTCTGTGGGAACCATCCATGAAGAAGAGATCTCACTATATATCCTGAAGCATTCTACGCACCCAGTAATCCTCGGACTTCCATGGCTTAAGGTACATGGACCTCACTTTGACTGGCAATCCCTGAAGTTAATCCAGTGGGAACCTCAGTGTCAGAACCACTGCCTGTGACAGGTGTCTCCAGCGGTCACCGTTCTGAACTCTACAACCCTGACCGGGTTACCTGCTCTGTATGCAGACTTCCAAGATGTATTCTCCAAACAGAATGCTGACATCCTGCCTCCAGTCCTGGAATGTAACTGTCTTATTGAGCTCCTACAAGGTACCATGCCTCCCAAAGGCAGAACCTAGCCTCTCTCGCTTCCGGAAACCAAAGCAATGCCTGACTACATTAAAGAGAAACTGGATAAGGGATTACTAAGACCCTCCTATTCACCAGCAGGATCTGGATGCTTTTCATGAAGAAGAAAGATGGCAGTTTACATCCTTGCATTGACTATCATGGTTTAAACACCGTAACCCGCAAGGATCGCTATCTGCCACTCATTAGCAAACTCTTTGATCACCTCCAAGGAGCCCAGATCTTTACGAAGCTAGATCTCCGAAGGGCATACAATCTTGTAAGAATCCAGCCAAAGGATATTTGGAAGACCACGTTCAATACCAAGGACATCCACTACGAATACGTAGTGATGCCTTTCAGACTTTGTAATGCCCCTGTGGTCTTTCAATGCTTGATGAATGAGATCTTCTGGGACCTACTATACTCGTTTGTCATGGTATATCTAGATGATATACTGTTATTTTCCAAGGACCTGAAATCCCACCGTTCACATGTTCGAACAGTCCTCCAATGACTCAGGGATAACCGTCTCTATGCGAGACTACAGAAGTGTATCTTTGAACAGACTTGTCTTCCGTTTCTGGGTTACATTATCTACAATCGTGGTTTTACCATGGATCCTGAAAAACTCCAAGGAATCCGAGATTGGCCCCAACCAGTAGGCCTCCACGCTCTACAAAGGTTCCTTGGATTTACAAACTATTACAGGAACTTCATCACCAACTATTCCACACTCACTGCCCCATTCACTGCCATGACTAGGAAAGGTAGTAACCACCAAGCTTGGAGTCCCAAGGCTCAATCCACCTTCCACACCTTGAAAGAGGCCTTCTGCACCAGACCTTGTCAACCTCACCTAGATCCTAACCCTCTCTTCGTCGTCGAAGTTGATGCCTCCGCCATTGGGCAGGGGCAGTTCTGAGCCAGTATTCCTCCAAGGGAGTCTTAGTACCCTGCTCCTTCTATTCTCACAAATTTTCTCCCATAGAGCAAAACTATACAATCAGGGATCGTGAGCTCCTAGCTTTGAAATTAGCTCTTCAAGAGTGGCGTCCCTGGTTATAAGGAGTACAGCATAAATTCATGATATTTATAGATCACAAAAATCTCGAACACTTGAAGGAAGCCATTATTGAACCCCAGACAAGCCCGCTGGGCATTGTTCTTTGAGCGTTTTAATTTTGAACTTTGTTATTGTCCTGCAGCCAAGAACACTCGAGCAGATGCTCTCTCCCACTCTCTTGAACCAGGGGGTACGCCTGACACTCCTAGGCACATTATCGATCCAGCCTGTATAAACCTTGCAGTCTCCCCAACACTGTGCCAGCTGTGAAGACGGTGGTTCCACACCGTCTCCGAGAATGCGTCCTTCACTGGGCTCATGACTTGAAGTTAGCCAGCCAACCTGGCCGGGCTCGGACACTTGAGATGCTAAAAAGATAATACTGGTGGCCTAACATGGTCAAGGACTCCCGCAGTTTTGTGGACTCATGCCCCATCTACACACAACACAAACCTCCTACTGGCCACCCTTGGGGCCTTCTTCAACCCTTTCTGGCTCCCACTGAGCCCTGGTCAAGCATCTCTATTGACTTAATCATCGATCTACCCCCCATGAAAGGACAACATGGTCATCTGGGTCATCATTGACCAATTTTCAAAAATGGACCACTTCGTTCCACTACAGAGTCTCCCTTTGGCTCTTGAACAGGCAAACTCTTCCTGAAGAACATGAGAGATCATTTCCGATTGTGGGCCACAATTCGCTACCAAATACTGGAAGTCTCTCTGCAAAAAATTTGATATCTCTTTGAATCTGACTTCGGCCAACCATCCTCAGACAAACGGCCAAGCCAAGAGGAGAAACTGATCCTTGAAGACATTGTTAATGACTTATGTCAACGATCAATAAGACAACTGAGCCGACATCTTGGCTTGGGCCAAATCGTTCCACAATATACACGTTGCCTCAGCCACCGATGTTTCTCCCTTCTCCATGGTGTTCGGTCGCCAACTACACCTGCCTCTGCCTTTACCACTCTCTGTACCCTCGCCTGAAGCCCAGTCTATGGCACAGACAATTTTCCGCCTCTGGAATAGAGTCAAGGAAAGACTGGGTCAGGCCGCTGAGAAAGCCAAATGCTTCACAGATGCCCAACGTCACACTGCTCCTCTATTCCGACCAGGCCAGAAAGTTTGGGTCAGCACAAAACACATTAAGTTACGATTACCTTTGCAACGTTTGACCCCTAGATTCATAGGGCCATTTCCAGTTATCCGATGCATCGGGGCTGTAACATTCCATGGGAATCCACAATACATTTCACGTTTCTTTACTAAAGCCCCTGGTCCTAAACTGGCCCTCTCGAAGACCATCTGCTCTGTCACAGCTCACTGCTGAACCCAAGGACATTCTCCAGGTCAAGGAGGTTTTGGACGGCCAATGGAGGAGAGGCCATTGGGAATACCTCCTGTCATGGGACGGCTTTGGGCTGGAGGAGAACTCCTGGGAGCCCTTCCACCACATATATGACAAGAACCTTCTTGCAGAATTCCACAGGACCCATCCTGACAAGCCCAGGCCGGTAAGGGGGAGGCCTATAAGGGGGGGGGGGTACTGTTGCGCTTCCTGGTCGCGTCCGCTCCGTGGCCGGTCCTGCTCACCTCTCCCGTCTGTCTACCAGCGCCGGGCTCACTCCCTCTGCCGCTGCAGCAAGTTCGCGGCATCCCTGGATTCCCCGCTCACTGTCTTCGACACTGGCCTCACAGCGGAGCTCCCGCAGGGCTCTGCGTCCTCCTGCTCCTCGGCCTCACCCTAGGTGAGCGCGCGGCCGATATCGTCATACTTAAAGGCACCAGCGTGGGAAACTCTAACCCAGCACCATCTGATGACATCACAACTCCCTTGCCTAAATTGCCAGGCCCGTTCCCCTGAATGGTGCCTTGGCAGTCGTACACTCCTGTATCTCTAGTTTGCCTTCTTGCATTCTAGTGTCTTTGCTCCTGTGTTTCATGTTGCAGTGTTTTTGTTCCAGTATATCCTGTTCCAGCGTCTCCTGTTCCTGTGTCTCCTATTCCAATGTCTCCTGTGTCTCCTGTTCCTCCGACTCTCCATTCCTGGTAGTACCCTTCAGACTGATCTCATGGTACTGAGCTTTGCCTGTTCTCTCACTACTCTTCTTTGCTGCCTGACCTGACCTCTGCCTGACCTGACTACTCTTGATCGCCGCCTGGAACTTGACCTTTGCCTGACCTGACTATGCCCAGATTGACCACTGTTACCGACACTGCTTTGGCTAACCATTCTGGACTGATACTCTGGCCTTGATCCTCGCTGTACTCTCACTCTCTTCTGGCCTCCTGCGACCTCTGGACTTCCCTGTTTGGACACCAACCGCGCACCCTTGTTCATGGTGGGCACTCCCTTGAAATTTCTCTCTAGGAGACCCTGCGAGACCCACCTAAGACCAGGCTCCTCCTATGCTCCACCTCCTGGTGGCAGGTGCTCTCCAGGTCCGACCAGAGGGCCGTACCAATCCTGCACTAGGCCAAGGTTCTACCTCCAGTGCAACAGTTGTCAACCATGATGCAGGTTCTTCTCTGCTGGGTCAGGGTGGGAAGGACTTTTGAGGAAGAAGTCTTCCTGGTACGGGGTGGGGGATGGTGCTTTAGAAGCCTAGTATGGTGGGAGGCCTCTCCAAACCTTGGTTAGATAGGAAATGTGGTAATTAGAGTTGGTTTTAATTGGTTTTGTGATATAAAGTTGCAACATGGCTCATTGGATGTGAAATTGCCAATAACTGAGTCCTTATTTGATCCAATATACGATTGACTCTTTTGTGACGAGTGAAAGATTCAGGAGATAGGCAGCAGGTCCAACATGCCTATGTTAATAAAGGTATAAATGAAAAGAAAAAGACAGCCCAAAGATGAGAGAGAGAGAGAGAGAACATATATCAGGAACAATGTACTAACAGGAAATAAACTTTGCAGGTGAAACTGGTAACTAGTGCATATAGACCAAAATTCATAATTTTGCAATATATTTTTCAAGAATAGCACCTGTGATAAAAAAAAAAAAAGAAGGCATGGTAGTTTTCCAGATACTGCAACATGCATTGTTTTAATGTGTTCCAGAGGTATTTTAGCACAATAATTTATTGCACAAGTGATATATCACTTTTGAGAGAGAGAGAGAGGGAGAGAGAGAGATATTCTTTATAAGGCTCTCATATAAGTAAACTATTTATACCGCTGTAGGAGGGGCAACTCAGGTTGAGGTTTTGGTGTTGCCCAGGTTTTTACATGCAGAGTCAGAGGTATGAACAGCACAGTACACATCAGTAAAGATTTGAAATGATTTGGAGTGATGACATGTACACAAAGACGAAATTTGTACAATGTACTCTCATTCTAGCTTGATAGCAGTTAGGAAGAGACTGCATCAAACTAGGTCGAGAATACAATCTACAAATCTTATCTTTTTGTCATTTCATTACTCCAAATCACATCAAATCCTCACTAATGTGTACTGTGCTGTTCGTCCCACTGACGGTGCATGTAAAAGTTCCCCCCAAAACCTGGGCCACCACCAAAATCTCACCCTGAGTACTAGTTCCTAGAGATGTGAATCGTGTCCTCGATCGTCTTAACGATCGATTTCGGCTGGGAGGGGGAGGGAATCGTATTGTTGCCGTTTGGGTGTGTAAAGTATCGTGAAAATCGTTAAAATCGTGAGCCGGCACACTAAAACCCCCTAAAACCCACCCCTGACCCTTTAAATTAAATCCCCCACCCTCCCGAACCCCCCCCCCCCAATGCCTTAAATTACCTGGGGGTCCAGCGGCACACTAAAACACGGCACACTAAAACCCACCCCAACCCTTTAAATTAAATCCCCCACCCTCCCGAACCCCCCCCCCCATGCCTTAAATTACCTGGGGGTCCGTAGCCTTAAATTACCTCCGTAGCGGCGGTACGTAGCTAAATCGGGGGAAGGGGAGAGCAGGAAAAGCGGCACACTAAATAGTGTAGTGTTCAGCCGGCGCCATTTTGCAAAATGGCGGCCGCAAAATGGCGACGGCCATAGACCAAAATGATTCGACGCAGGAGGTCATTCCGGACCCCCGCTGGACTTTTGGCAAGTCTTGTGGGGGTCAGGAGGCCCCCCCAAGCTGGCCAAAACTTCCTGGGGGTCCAGCGGGGGTCCATGAGCGATTTCCTGCCGCAAATCGTTTTCCATATGGAAAATGGCGCCGGCAGGTAATTTAAGGCATTGGGGGGGGGGGGTTTCGGGAGGGTGGGGGATTTAATTTAAAGGGTCGGGTGGGTTTTAGGGGGTTTTAGTGTGCCGTGTTTTAGTGTGCTGCTGGACCCCCAGGTAATTTAAGGCATTTGGGGAGGGGTTCGGGAGGGAGGGGGATTTAATTTAAAGGGTCGGGGTGGGTTTTAGGGTGTTTTAGTGTGCCGGTTTTCCTGCCCTCCCCCTTCCCCCGATTTACGATTTTTTGACGATAAATCGGGGGAATTGGTATTGTATCGTGGCCCTAACGATTTTTGATGATTTAAAATATATCGGACGATATTTTAAATCGTCAAAAAACGATTCACATCCCTACTAGTTCCCCCTCCTACAGTGGTATAAAAAGTTGACTAACAAGTGTGTCCTTCTAGAGGTGCTCTCTCTCTTTCTCTCTTTCTCTCTCTCGCTAATGGGATTTGTGATTTTAGCACAAATCCTGTTTCAGTCATATCACACAGCATAACACCAGGAAAAAAGTTTTAGTTATTTCCAGCATTAAAGTGTTACAAGCGCGCGTGGGCGCGGTCGTCGTAAGCGGGTGGTGAGCCCTTGGGCCACGGCAGGACCCCAGGAGGAGCCCAAAGCCACACCGTGGGAGGCGAGCTGAGCAGGCATGGTGAGCCAGGCAGGCAGGAACAGAAGCAGGGAGTCTAACCCTCAGCCGGACCTGCATGCCCATGGTAGCCAACACGGGGAAGTTGACTGATGAACGGTCCTCCGACTGTTCCCGGCCCTTTCGGACCTGCCGCTGGGAACGGCAATGGGCAGCAGGCCGGACAGAGGCGAGGGCAGACAGAGTCCTTTACAGAAGACATCAGACGGGGGCTGAAGCAGACATCCAAGACAGGCTAAAGCAAGACGTTGGAGACATCAGGGCAAGGGCTGAAGCGAGACATAGGAAAGATCCAGGCGAGCAGGAACTCCGATGCTGGCATACTAACATCCGAAGCCCCTTCGGCTGGCAGAAGCTCAAGAGCCTGTGGGACGAATCCCTCCTGTTGGTCACTCCAGGGCCCAACAGGACAGAAGGCTCAGGAACCAGACGAGGACGTAGGTCAAGGCAGAGACACGAAGACATCAGGGCACGGTCAGAAACAGACATCGAGACAAGGTACCTTCTAGACACGGCAGACCACGGAGGACCTGGATCGGGAGAGGCCACAGACAACTGTGTAACCCAATCCGAAGGCCAACAGGAACTAACAAGCAAGTCCTTATATACTGGAGGTTGTAGGCAACTCCCTGGGAGGAGTTAGACAGGACCGCCCCTTGCTGGCCCTATAACTGGGGAAGAGAGCTGCGGGCCAGCCCCTAGAGAAACAGGCATGGCTGGAAGCAGGAAGTCCAAACACAGGCACGACGCCACAGGAACAGCTAGGCCTCTCAGGCCCTGGAGCAAGTCCCGGATGGAACACAGGCGAGGCCCTGGCTTCAAAGCGGCCTCTGGAGGAAGGTAAGATACCTCCTGTAGCGCAGCAACAGGGGGGATCGCAACATAAAGCATGTGAAAACATGCATTACGCTATTGCATGCAACACTAAGCACCCCTCATTTTAATTTACTCCGCCCTAACTCCTCCCATTTTGGAAAAATGTAAAATTTGCATACAGATCTCACAATGCATTATTTAGCTATAGAATTGGCAAACTGGTGGATGAACTGGTGAAACTGGGCATGCGTTGGACTCATGCCTGATATACAATTTCTTCACTTGCTTGCCTGAAATCTGACAGTACACTGCTGTACATGTACAACCTTAAAATTAGGATCACAAATACACATGCCAGGGCTATTTTATAACATGCACGCTTACGTGTGTGTATAATATAAAATTGCAGCGCATCTGGCCGCGCACCCATACACATGTGTATATGTGAGCTCCTGCACTCTTTAAAGTTACAGTCCCTTTGTCTAAAGTTTAACATGCAAAAATCACTTTTAAAAGCTCTGTACTGCTTTTCCTGTTAGGAATTGCAGTGTACACTTTTTAAAAACAACTGTATTCCATATATACAATGGGCCACATCAACATTAGCCCATCTTACACAACATTTCATAGAAGTATTGAATATGATGGCAGATAACCTATCTATTGTTCCCAACGTACCTCCTGTTGCAGTATTTCATAGATGGCATTTGGATTCTGCCTTATTTATTTGTATGCATTTATTTATGAGGATAAAAGAAAATAATTTATTCCAACTATATTTTCTATTTTTCAACCAGTACAACCATTTTACATATGTCACATTTGCTACCATAGGAAGTAGTTGGAAAGATGCAACTCTGACAATGATAAAGCACAGCATTACTTTTGCTTAAAACAAGGAAAACTATATTTGAGTGTAGAGATTGCTGTAGGTTAATAAAATCTGCATATTTATTTTGGTGAATAGATGTTTGTGGGCATATCTTTATGTGGTATGAAAGCCTTTATTAGAGCACCTATGGTAGCTTCTCATATTTCTAAGTTCTTTGATTAACATTTCTTTTGATGTTGAATATTTTGCGAATATTTTATGACAGTTTTTATTCAGCAATAAAAAAAATGTGCTGCTCTTCACCCTCCAGAGGCTAAAAGAAATTTGATTATATCAAGCCTAGTATTTTGAGAAGAATAGCTCATGAAAAAAGTAGGCACAATGGTATAGTAGAAGATATAAGAATACTGTATACAGTCCTACAGAGTGTCTACTCAGAAGTAGGGGAGAAGAATACCACCTATTTTCCAGCTCCCCCTATGTAAGCTGCTGCAGTGGTTGCTGCCTTCCTCTATATATGGTGGATGCTCCTAGAGAGTGTATGGATTCATAGCTTTATTTTAGATACTGTTTCTTTCTCTTTTAGTTTTGTCTTTTGGAACTTATTTTTCACGTTTTATTGAATTAAAGGAAGTTTTCAACCCATCCTTACTTCCTTTCTGGATTTGGACTTGGATTATCTTGAACCTCTGTTACTGAGAGATTTAATTTCCCATCCAAGGTTTGGGAGGAGGCTTGGACTACTATCCAATATGCAGAGGGAGAAGGGGAGAGCATAGATTCACATAATATGCAAAGTCTATTGGAAAGGATTTGGAATGGCCCCCTTCAGATACACTAAGGAGTGAAAGAAATCTAAGGAATGTGTGAATTTACAATCAAGACATCTGATCATTGGTATTATAAATGAATTTTATTTGATCCATATACTACCAGTGTAAAAATCCTTGAAGAGGAAACTTTAAAATTGCCTCTAAGCTAGGAGGGAACTTGGTTGAGAAGTACATTAGGGAATCACAGATTAGGGATGTGCAGAGGAACGTCATACGTTGCATTCGTGATTCGGATTTGTCGGGGAGCAAATGCATTGCATTCGGCCGTATGGTGCCCCGATGCGTTAATACGGCGAGTTATATTCGTCTCCCAGCTAAAATTAAAATTAACTACAACCCCCCACCCTCCTGACCCCCCCAAGACTTACCAAAACTCCCTGGTGGTCCAGCGGGGAGTCCAGAAGCCATCCCCTGCACTCTCACACCCTCGTTTTCCGGTTTCATCATGGTGCCGATAGCCTGTGTCACAGGGGCTACGGTGTCATTGGTCAGCCCCTGTCACATGGTCACTGGCGCCATCTTGTGCTCCTACCATGTGACAGGAGCTGACCAATGGCACCGGTAGCCCCTGTGACATAGTATGGGCAAAGGCTATCGGCGCCATTTTGAGTCCTGGCATCGGACAGCTGGCGTGCAGGAGGTCTCTCCGGGACCCCCGTTGGACCCCCAGGGACTTTTGGCCAGCTTGGGAGGGCCTCCTGACCCCCACAAGACTTGCCAAAAGTCCAGCGGGGGTCTGGGAGCGACCTCCTGCATGCCGGCCGGCCGATTCCAGGACTCAAAATGGCACCGATCGCCTTTGCCCTCACTATGTCACAGGTACCGATGGTCGGTCCCTGTGACAAATTTTTCATGAAATTTTGGGAAACATTTGGTTTCAGGTTAGTGTGCACTAATTGGAGTTAGTGCGTGCTAACTCCCATTAGTGCACGCTAACCCAAAATTCGGGTCCCCCCGAATTACAAAGGCCCAAACTTCAGGAAATATTATATTTCCTGTTGTGGGCCGAAAATGAAGCCCTCCAGGCCCCTGAGCTGGCACGCAGACTAGAGATTCCAAACAAAAGCATGCACTGCAGAATGCCATTAAGGCGCTACCACACCAGCAAGGAAAAGGCCCGGCATCTGTGTAAGCCTCAATGACAGGGAACGCAAAACCAAGAGCCATTTCTAGGGCCCTGGGCTGCCCTGGATTGGCTTTCCCAAAAATGTCTGGCACTGTTGTGGGCTCTGCAAATGCCAATGACCCTAAGAACCACTGCCTCCCCCCCCCTCCGGTGGAAGCACTGTAGACCACCTCCCTTGCACTGCACTCGGGTATAGGCAGGCAAGGGCTGTCCGCCTGCACCACTGCCACCACCACGCACTGCAAACAAAAGGCTACCCCACTGATCCCAGGAAGCCGTAGGCTGCTGTATCGCTGAAGTCAGGAATAAGCCCCTAAGAAACTGAAGGTGTGACCTGCAGCTCACTGGTCAACTGTGTAGGCTCTACACCCCCCCAAAACAAAGGGCAGTTCTCCAGTAAACAGAGGCTTCCCTCTTCAACTACCAGCTGGCCCACAGAAAAGCCCCCCGAATGGGGCATGCCCCGCAAACTCTGCTGGCTCAAACTCTCCAGGCCTGCATCACATGCCACCATAAAACAAGGCCCAATGGTGGACCCAGCAATCACACAGTGCCAGCTTGAGCATCCTACTCCTCCTCCTCCGCTTAGCAAGCACCCCACAATGGTAGGAGCTCGGCAGGCTGCATTGAGGCAGCGGGACCAAGCACAATGTGAAATCAAGGCACCACACCAGACTGCACAAAGCTGCACTTGCTCCACCCAAGCCCCCCAAAACACTGCAGGTACGAAGGTTGCTGCTGTCATGGCAGCACCAAAGGCCATCCCCTCAACGCATGGGGGGTGGTGGTTGCTGGGCGAGCCACAAGGCATCATGACCTCCAGAGCACCAGGACATTTGCATGGCCACGGGCCACACCACCGGCACAGCACGATGACCGTTGAAGCAAGACTGCTGAAGAGAATGGGAGCAAGTAGGACACAAATAAAAAGTGGCTGGGGAGAGCAGGAACAAAGCATCAGGAGGGTACAGGGGAAATCCCATTCCTTACAAAATCCACTGAAAGAAGAGGCTGGGGGATGGGCTGGCTCATCTTTAAATTCTGTTTGCTGGCCCAACCCCCAGTCTCTGCCCCCTCCCTTGCTCTAGAGCAGAGCTTTCCAAAGTGTGTGTCGGGACACATTAGTGTGTCGCCTGTAGTGTGGAGGTGTGTTGCCCGGTCCACAGGGCCGGCGGAAGCAGGGAACTATAGCAGGAAGATTGGCGGGCAGTGGTGGAGCTTACATCACCATGGCCCGAAGAAAAGGGTCACGTTCACTCCTCCTCCTTCCTGCCTGTGCAGCCCTGGAAGAAAAACGTTGCCGGAGCCACGTGGGCAGGAAGGAGGAGGAGCATCTGCTGCGTACAGAAGAAGAGCAGCATTAATGGGCCATTGCGGATCCCACGTCGCGACGGCCCGAGAAGAGGAGGAAACCCGATAGCAGGGCCACTGCAGATCCCACGTCGCGGCAGCCCGAGAAGAGGAGGAAACCCGATAGCAGGGCTGCTGCAGATCCCATGTCACAGCCAGGGAAGATCAGGGCCTCTGAAGAGCCCATTCTTCGGCAACCCGTGCAGAGGGACAGCATGTGCCAGTGAGAGCCTGTGCTTGAGCAAGAGAGCATGTAGGAGTGAGAGAGCCTGTGTGGGTGTGAGAGTGAGACAGCATGTGCATGAGAGAGACAGTATGTATGTATGTATGAGAGAGAGGCATGTGAGAGTGAGAGCTGTGGATGTGTGAGATTGCATATGAGTGAGAGCCTGTGTGTGTGAGAATGTGTGAGATAGCGTGTGAGAATGAGAACCTGATTGTGTGTTTGAGGGAAGACAGACGGAGAGAAAAGAAATAGAAAAAAAGACCCTGTAAAAGGAATTGGCAAAAAAACAAGAAAGGAAAAATGGAAAAAAAAAGCCTGTGACCAACCGATTAGAAAACTAAGATCAGACAGCAAAGGTAAAAAAAAAATTTACTTTTTAGTGATTGGCACATGTAATCTTTGGGAATGTGCAAGAGTAGCACTTTCTCTATGCCGATCTCACAACGTACGAGATCAGCATGGAGGAAGTGGAAGCCTGCAAATATTTATTATGAGATAGGTTGTGTTGTGAAACATTTTATTTATGTATATATTTAAGGAAACATACATAAATTGTTGAAATACATTTTGTTCGTTTAACCTTTAACTTCTGGTTTGCTGGTAGACTGAATTACTGTGTCACGAAATTATGTTTGTCTAAAAAGTGTGTCACCAACATGAAAAGTTTGGAAAGCTCTGCTCTAGAGGAAGAGCACCTCACTGGTTCTGACCTCCCCACCCCTAGTTTAGGACAAGTTGGCCCCTTTGTGTGGAAGACACAGGCACACATATAATTTCTGTACCAACAATAAATGTAAGTAAGAGATTAAATAAATTAAAAAAAACCCAATAATATTGTCCATTCTGCTGTAATTACAAGGGTATAGTATATTTTAAATTATATATTAGGAATGTATTTAATGTAATCAGAAAGATTAAGTAAAATATTACAGTGTTGCTTATCATGGATTCCTTAGTAATACATGTAACAACTATTATCCATATTAACAGACACAAATTTTCAGATTGCTGCATATATTTTTCTCCCCTTCTTCTTGAATTTCAGAGAGAAGCCAGCACTCCTTCCCATTGAAATTAGGAAAAAGAATCAGCAAAGAACATAAGAATATGCCATACTGGGTCAGACCAAGGGTCCATCAAGCCCAGCATCCTGTTTCCAACAGTGGCCAATCCAGGCTACAAGTACCTGGCATGAGACTTAGTTCTGGGTTGCTTCCACGCATGGAATAAAAGAACTGTACAGCTTCCTTAGGCACTGCAAAGAATCCTGACTTTCTGGAATATAAATTGTGCAGTCTAGGAAAGTATAGTAAGACTTGTAGACCTGTTTTCCTCAGAATTATTGTTCTAGAAACTTGATTCTGCTCTTGTTGGGCTACAGAAAACTTTGTTGAGACCTTTACAGTTTGTTCAAAATTCTATGACCTATGTTCTTATGTGTGCTTGGAATAATGAGTATATCATGCCAGTTTTATACACACTTCATTGGATGCCTATTTTACAGAGAATCAATTATAGTTTATTAAATTTGGTTCATAAAACCTTAAGCCAGTTTGTACCTACTGCATTTGTAAATTGTGAAATATTTATTGGCCTTGTAGCTTCAGATCATCAGATCAAAATTTTCTGGATATTCCTTCCCTGAGAATGTTTCACCTCAACAAGACATGTGATCATATCTTTTCTATTGCTGCTCAAATGTTGTGAGACTCTCTTCCAGAAGCATTGCAGGAAGAATCTAGCTTCAGTTCATTTAAAAAGAAATTCAAGACCTTTCTGTTTAAACATGCTTTTGATGCAGCCTGTGGTTAGAATTTATCTTGCAGCTTCTGTTTCAATATTTGCTATCTATTTATTTATTTCTTTATTTTTATATTTGGACAATTTCGGACCCACATGAGACAAGGTTCAGGGCGGGTCACAATAAAAGCAGTCATAAAATCAAAATAAACTATAGCAAACAAAAACGAAAAGCATCATCATTTTTCAGACAGCCCCTGCACTGGGGCTGTCTGAAAAAGCCAATAAGATGTTTAATTTGACACTGATGGCTATCAAATGGTTTAGTAAGAACCTCTCTGCACACAGGCAAACTGTGTTTTAAGATTTTTTTCTGTGTCTGATTTATTGTTGACACTTTTGTTAAACAGTTGTTTTTACTGTATCTTAGCAAGTATTCTTAGAAAAGCAAGCAATAAATTATTTTAAATAAATAAAAAAATAATATGATGCATCCTTCTTAGTAGGAGCTCTTTAATGTCCCCACCTCATTTTCAGCTATATTATTTTATTATTTTTTCACTATATTCAAACTCCAAAGAACAAAGGTAATATTGATGTCTTTAACTGCCTATGTCTCTTCTGAAAATATCCATGGTATGCATGTCAAAATTTTTAATTTTGTTTACATTTAATTTGTTTATTACTTTAATTCTGTTTTCTTTAGCTTCATTTAAAAAAAAAAAATGTTTGAAAATATAAGTATTGCTTTTAGTGCACACTAACTCAGATACCACATACTAATTCCAAATAGTATGCACTAACTCAAAATAATGTGCACTAATTGAAATAGTGTGCACCATTTCATGTTAGTGTATACTATTTTGAATCAGGTGCACCAAAAATAGAAAAAGAAAATAAAAAACAAAATTGTGTGGCTTTTTTATCATTTCTTATTAAAAATGACATGAATTGATACAGACAATGTCGTTCTCCTTGTCTATGTCATTTCACATAAAGCACAGCCTTATAAAGTATTTGTGTCTTTTGATGCTGTCATTTTCAGAATTATAGCACAGAATATAATCACCATTCAGACACTATTGTAATGCTACTGGAATTTCTATATAGCACTACTGCCAAGGAATGATGTCAGAATTGTATTCCTACACAAATAAATGAATCCCCAATAACCAGGAAATAATTGAAATCAACAATTCGTATCTGCGAATGGATCCTTATTGGAACCATTAGCGAAATTTTTGGATCATTTCTTCAACCAGCTGTCAGTAAGTCTAGATCATACATACAAGACACATCTCATATGTTAAGATTACTTCAGGACATACCAACAGTAACAGAGGAAGCCTTGCTAGTAAGTTTAGATGTAGAATCACTCTACACTAACGTTCCCCAAGAGGAAGCATTGAGGATGGGCAAAGATATTTTGAGCAAGCGCACATATCCACAACGCATACCCACAGAATTTTTGGTGTCTATATTGGAATTGGTCCTATTCAACAATTATTTTGCATATCAGCAAGAATATTTTTTGCAAATTCATGGGGTAGCAATGGGGTCGCCGGTAGCCCCTGATATTGCTAATTTATATGTCTCCCAATTTGAAGAAACAGTGCTATATCCATCGCCTTTTTTTAAATTTATCACCCAATGGTCAAGATACATAGATGACATATTTTTTATCTGGAACGATTCTGAACAGCAATTATCTGAATTTCTTAAGTGGCTGAATTCAGCAAATCCTCATCTCAAATTCACTATGACATTCAATAGAGAGCAATTATCCTTTTTAGATATTCTCATCACTAAAAGTGCAGGTAAAATTCAAACAACTCTTTTCAGGAAACCTACCGACCGTAACAATTTCTTAAAATTTGAAAGTCACCATCCACGAAGATTTAAGGAAGGTCTACCTGTGGGACAATTTTTCCGCATTCGCAGGATTTGTTCAGACCAACAAGATTTTTTACATCAAAGCATCATCCTGAGTGACAGGTTCAAGGAAAGGGGTTATCCTATTGCAACGATAAAAAGAGCCTACAAAAGAGCTAAATTTTCTCCCCGTGAATCCCTCTTACAATATAAGAGCAAGAAACAGATGTCACAGATAGTATGTGTGCTGGAACACACGAATTTCACTCAACAGATTAGGCAGTCCATACAACGTAATTGGCATGTCCTCAGCCCACATCAGATTTTCCGTTCCTTACCCATGTTTTCATATAGTCGAGGTACTAACATCAAGCAACAAGTAGTACGAGCCACCCAACATTTCGATCATGCTTCTGGCCCTCCGGGTCAGACACAGTGTGGTAATTGCAGTTTTTGTACCCAAGCCATTACAGGCATTGAATGGCAAGATCCTAATACCAAGGTCCGAATCACACAACGACATTCTGTACACTGCAATTCAGATTTTGTGGTGTACGGACTCATTTGCCCATGTCATAAAATATACGTGGGCAGAACCAAACGCAAAATTAAAGTCCGCCTGATCGAGCACAGGAGCCGGATCAAGAATCTCGATGTTAAGGCACCCATGGTGCAACATTGTGTTACACATCAACACAAGTTTGAAGATTTCCAGTGGTTGGTTATAGAACAGGTTATACAATCTTGGAGATGGGGGGACAGACTCTCTATATTAAATTTGAAAGAACATCAATGGATCTACCGCCTACAATCTGTGGAACCACGGGGTCTTAACGAAAAAATTGAATGGTATACCCTTATTTAGATTCTCTTCAATGGATTACCCGTCCCGATTTCTCTCCTCTCCAAGATGGTGGACAGTGACATCATTATCCTTTTATGGATAGGTTGGGATACACTCTTGTTTCAACATTTTCAAAATGGCCTCTCACCACGTCATTTCCCTTCTATGGGTTGTCTAATTTTCAAAATGGCGCACGTAGAAGGATGTTCTATGGATATCCCCAGCCGATGTTTTTTCAAAATGGCCGTCGGCAACGTCATTTCCCTTTTATGGACAGCCCCCGTCCAAACATGGCCGTGGATATGACGTATATGCCCATATTTGGATACACTTACAGGTTTGGCGCCTTTTTTTGCTCTCTTAAAGGTCAGCGTCTCCAGAGTCTCTCACTGCCGATAGTTCACTCACGGTCAGCGATTGACTACGCTCCAACAAGGTAACAATATGTATGGGCATAAGGAACCTTTTTTAAAATATTTTCAACTTTGGTGTCCTTTATTATTCATTGTTTCATTCACAGGATTATACAGAGACACTTTTCAGCGCAGCTAAGTCAGTATGTTGCATACAGTAAGTGTTCTTTCAATTCACACTGTCATCTTGCTTCCGTGGTGGGATTTAGTGCGCACCGGTCTCTTGTACTTTCTTTATCCGCAGTAATGTCAAGCATCTCCAGGCAGCGATAGAAGAAGGTAACAGCGGTACCCGACCCCCTGAGGAAGGAGGTTTCCTCCGAAACACGACGTGTCGGAACAAAGTCGGACTTCACCACTTTACCACCTACACCATCAGCACTGTGATTCTGATGCCGGACATTGAATTGAAAGTTGCAAGTTAAGTACAACTTTTCAGTACAACTTGAGATTTCAGGTGCATCGGGACAGCTATACACTATATAGTGTCCTTCATAAATATAGCTCATTGGGACCAATGATTATAAATAAAGTAAAGCTTGCGCTACAATAAGCTTTTATTAGCCTAGCTACTGGGCATTTAATATATGAGGCCCCGGTGAGCTTCCCACCTCTCATTCATTTCAGAATTGTATTCCTTGCAGACATGTACAAATTATGAGATAAAACTCATGTATCTACCTATTTAGAATATACACATTCAATTATTTAGTAATTTAAATTAGTAAGGACATTTGTAATAGCCCCTATTAGCAGCAGTTCTCAAGACAAAAGCTACTTAAAGAAACATAGCACAAAAGAAAAATAAGGAAAAATAATTGTTTGCAATTGTTTACTTAGGAAACAAAGGGCCTCATTTTCTAAAGTATCGCAGGCCTGCGGTACTTTAGAAAAATGCGGTAATGAGGGGCAGGGGGCCGAAACAGGAGGGCGATCCTGCGCTAGCCGGCAGCGATCGCACCTCCTCAGTGCGAAATAGGCAGCGAAAAGGCTCCTTACCTTTTCGCTGTCCGCGCCATCTTCACAGAGTCAGCCCCGGTGATGCCCTGACTCCTCCTCTTCCGGGGACGACTCCGCCCCGATGTAGGTAGCGCAGGCGTGCGCTATCTTCGCTAGCTATCGCAGGCTTGCGCTCTTAGCGCAAGCCTGCGATAGCTTTAGAAAATAAGGCCAAAGGCTTTTTTATTTTCTATTAATCACAATGAAAGAGTTAACATTTGAATGAGTCTAATTTCCAAAGATCTGATTGCAACAAAGGAGACATTGTGTTGTAAATATGAACAATGTTGGGTGAATTTGCATAACTGAAACTATATATAGTCTAACAAAGATATAATATATTTCTTCAGTTGCAATACTGTGTTACAGCAAACAAAATGGCATAAAGTCTTTTATATATACCTAAGGTGCAAGGCAAATTATTGGTGGGATTGGACAATTCTATTATGAAGAGAAATTGCTATGCAATAGAGGTCAATTGCAAATTTGTCTAAATATGTTCTGACAAAGCCTCTGCATTATATTTTATTAATTAAATCAGAACTTATTTTCCCTAAAGATAAAAATTATTTTAATTTAACAGAGTCTGACAGTATATGTCACAAAATACATATGCAGCAACTTGCATTAAGATGTCAACCCATTCTGCTAATGCTGCTGTAGATGACATTTTACAAAGAGAAATAGGCAACCATTGTCACCTTTTGACAAAAAAGTGACACAAATCTTAGGGATGTGAGGATACATAGTATTTTAAATTGAATACAATAAAATACTAATGAAAGAAGAGGGTTCTCTGTCTACTGCAAGAAGATACTGCCAAATTCACTTCAACAATATTGCTCTTGCATAATTTTTAAACCTTCAGCTAACTAAGGGGGTCATTTTTCAAGGAGTTACCGCGGGAGATAAATTCACGCTAACAGCCGTTAACGTGATTTTGTTATTCAGGGGGCAGAGCATATGCAAAGCGGGAAACAGTTATCATGTGCCACAAAACAGCAGCAGTGTTAGCACGGCTCCTAGCTACAACCCTTTCATTCACGTTACATTGTGCACTAGAGGCCAGTAAAGGTTTATCATGGTTCATGACAATTCCAGAGAGAGAGAGAGAGAGAGAGAGAGAGAGAGAGAGAGAGAGAGAGAGAGAGAGAGAGAGAACCTTGCTATAGCTCCTACTCCTTAGACAGGTATTTGTATCCCCAAGGTAGGCCCACCTAGTAACTCGAGGTGGGGATTAGGTATGAGCGTAGGGGGTTGGGGGCCACTTTCACATTCAACATGAGACGTACGAACAGAACAGTGGTCTCTTGTGACGATTTGATGACCTTCGGAGTGAGGAAACTCACTCCAAGAACAGATTTGGGCAACGTTCTCTCAACCTAGCTTGATGGACACTCTACCTGGGCAACAACAAGCTAGGTTGAGAGAACGTTGCCCAAATCTCTTCTTGGAGTGAGTTTCCTCACTCCGAAGGTCATCAAATCTTCACAAGAGACCACTGTTCTGTTCGTACGTCTCATTTTGAATGTGAAAGTGGCCCCCAACCCCCTACGCTCATACCTAATCCCCACCTCGAGTTACTAGGTGGGCCTACCATGGGGATACAAATACCTGTCTAAGGAGTAGGAGCTATAGCAAGGTTCTCTCTCTCTCTCTCTCTCTCTCTCTCTCTCTCTCTCTCTCTCTCTCTCTCTCTCTCTCTCTCTCTCTCAAAACAGGCTGTCTGGGACTATTGTGGATGGCGATAGTCCTTTTCTGGCCCGTAGCGCAGTCCATAACGCAAATTTGAGGTTGTAGTTAGCAGCCGCGCTAACACTGCGGCTGTTTCGCCACACAGGTTCCTGCTTTACATATGCTCTGCCCCCTGAATACCAAATTACTAATTTGCATTTGCACGCGGTAAAGTGCTTGGAAAATGAGGCCCATAATGAGGGATTAAAATATGAAAATGTAAGTGATATTCTGATTCCTTACTAATAAATCCCCTTTTTGACAAATACTAAAGGCATCTCAAAATGTTTCCTTCTACCAAAGCTGGGATTGGTCAGCTTGGCCCTATAAATTGGGGCTGAGCATGTGCAAAAGGCAGAGGATGTTGGAGGTTGATGCTGTGAGGAAAGTTTTTTTGGGGATCCCTTGTTAAGCCCCTCCCCCCCCCCAACCTGGAGAAAGAAAAGGGAAGAGAGTTTTGTGGAAGCGGTGGACTTTTTCCAGAAGGGAAGATCCCAGTTCAGGAGGGAACCTCGCTGCCTGAGGGAAAGAGAGTCTGGGGACTTTGCCGTATGCCCCACTGACGTAGGGTGTCATATGCAACTGTCCAGAAAAGAGAAGTTTATTTGAGCAAAGCAGTTTGATTACCATTAGGGAGACTGAGACCTGGTCTCTTTGCTAGGAGCCCACTTTCATTCACTCAGGAGTGAATTATTGGCCCAGAGAACAGCAGAGTGAGAACAGCAATGTGAACATTTTTTTGAAGATTCATAAACTTTATTTTTTGAACAGACTGTGCAGTTATTTTTTTGTTACCGTAAATTTTATTTGAACACCACCTCCAGTGTCCTGCCTGTTTTTATCCTGAAGGAAGATACCATCCCTGTGAACCAATGGACAGTGAGTACTAACTATGAGAGAGTGAAAAACAGACTGAGAGTGGGGCCCTATTCCCCTGCATTCCTTGGGTGCAGGAGGTTACGCCTTCCCCCATCAACAGATTCCATGCCCTCGGGTTTGAAAAGATTGGTGCAAGAGAACTGGAAATTAACCCTGGGACTGAGTGTGTCCCCTGCACCAATTTGACATGAACATCAAAGAAGGGGGGCTACAAAAGCAGACAAAAAAGTGTGTTTTTAGACTGGATTTAAATAAGACAAGAGAAGGAGCATGGCACACCAACACAAAAGGTCTATTCTAGGCATACAGTGTAGCCAGGAGAAAAGCATAAATTCAGGAATTGGTATAGATGAGCAGCGCACATAAGGAGGAGTATAAGGAGCGGGTCCAAATTTAGGTATAGGCATCATAGCAACTACTTCTAGTGTTTAATAATCATAGATGCTGGAGTATCACATCTGCTGCCATTCCTACATTGGAGTCTGCTGCCACGTCACTGCTTCTCTTCTCTAGGCACCAGAAGATGAAGTAAAAATTAGGGATGTGCAGAAGGAAAAAATTTATTTTGTTTCATATTTTTGTTTTGTGGGGACCCAAATTTGTTTCATAGGGAAAAACCCAATTTGTTTATTAGTTTCATTTGTTTCCATTTGCCATTAAATTCAATGGGGGAAGTATTTGCAGCCTATTTTTTAACTGCAGAATTGGGGTTTTCTTATCAATTTGGATGAAACTTATGTGAGCAATCATCAGAATGAGAAAAGAGTGCCAATGGACTTAGACTGTGGCAAAGTGGCACCAAAGTGGCATGAATAACCTAAGGAACTGTAAAGGGGCAAAGGGTTACCAGGAGTGGCAAGAGTGCTTTAACAGAGGTGCAAAGCAGCAGTGAGAGTGTCAAAAACACACCACAGCTTCAAAAGAGAGCACCAATAAGAGATGTATGAACCCTCAAAGGCAGCATGAGAGGCAAAGTGGCAAGACAAGTGGCATCAACATCCTATAGCACAATGAAGGGGGAACATAACAAGCAGAAAAGGTGTCAGAAAAAACCACAATTTTACTTAATAAACTGCTGATTAGGTGTATCTCATAACACAACAACATAAACCACCCAATATTCGTTGGGAAAATCCAGACCTCATATATTGATTAGAGGAGCTTATAACTTAATAGCCCACACTAAAATTGATTAGGAATTTACCACATTATTATTTGTGTTGTGGTTTTTCCATTTCCATTTATAATCATAGGTCTCGATTATATTTTTTAACTTAGTGAATCACACTTATTAAGATTTCTCAAACAGTGAATAACACTTATCTTAGAAGTGGAGTGTTCAAAAACACTTGCAAGAGTGATCATTAATCATGATGCCCGACATGGCTCGTGTTTCTTATACTGCTTCATCAGGGGCAAATTTTCAACGTAGACAATTTTTTAGACTGTCACTCTGTTACATGCTCTCAGCGTCTTCCCAAAACGGAAGACGCTGAGAGCATGTAACAGAGTGACAGTCTAAAAAATTGTCTACGTTGAAAATTTGCCCCTGATGAAGCAGTATAAGAAACACGAGCCATGTCGGGCATCATGATTAATGATCACTCTTGCAAGTGTTTTTGAACACTCCACTTCTAAGATAAGATTTTATTCACTGTTTGAGAAATCTTAATAAGTGTGATTCACTAAGTTAAAAAATATAATCGAGACCTATGATTATAAATGGAAATGGAAAAACCACAACACAAATAATAATGTGGTAAATTCCTAATCAATTTTAGTGTGGGCTATTAAGTTATAAGCTCCTCTAATCAATATATGAGGCCTGGAAAAAAACCCACAAGGCACTGATAAAGTGACAAAGCAGCAGAAAGACTAGCATCAACACACTGAGGAACCATGATAGTGGCAAGAACACCACAAGAAATAGAGTTGTCTGGTGTATGGCAGCAAGGCAGAGTGGCACAAAGTTGATAGGGGCAAGACAGGCTGGCAGAGCGGAGGTAGTCTAGTCCCTCTGGTTTTGATAGCTCAAGACAGGCTGGCAGATCTGAGGTAGTCAGGTTGCTGTGGGGTTGATAGGTACAAGATAGGCTGGCAGAGCTGAGGTATTCAGGTCACTGTGGTGTTGATAGGGGCAAGACAGGCTGGCAGAGTGGAGGTAGTCTAGTCTCTCTGGTTTTTATAGGGGCAAGACAGGCAGGCAGAGCTGAAGTAGTCTAGTCCCTGTGGTTTTGATAGGGGCAAGACAGGCTGGCAGAGCTGAGGTAGTCAGGTCGCTGTGGGGTTGATAGGGGAAAGACAAGGAGGCAAGATTGTTATGATAACGTGTGTTTTGTGGATCCTTGGGTGCTGTGGAGATGACCACGCCCATGGGGAGGAGCCCGGTGAGGAGCCACAGCACTGGGCTAGACTCGTACACACAAAACACAGGATAGTTCTTTATTAGACAGCTTGAAGATCTCCACTATGGTGGCAGTAGTGAGGCATTCATGGTTGTAGTCTCAGGGACCTTGGCAGAGGGAGCTCTTTTCTCCTAGATGACATCAGGAGGTTTTACAGCAGGTCTCCCAGTGAGGAGATACTGTGCATGAGATAGACTGAGAGTTAGAGTACTCACTAGGTGTTAGCTGTTGGTATGCGATTCCACCAGGTCTGTTGTAGAAGGTACAGGCACCGAGGCAGGGAGAGCAGTCCCTCGAGGAGCGAGTACCTGTTCCCTGAAAGGCACCTGAAATAAAGCAGAGGGCCTCCGAGGAGCAGGTACCCAGGTTATCATATACCTCGAAGGGAGAGAGAGAGAGAGAGCTTACTGCGGCAGCACGGAAGCGGCAGAGTAGCGTAGACAAGAACGGATTTGTGTCCTTGCTACCTCGGAGAGCTAGCAAATTAATGAAGGTAATATACCCGGATGGTATAACGTTGGCATGAGGGAACGCCCTCGAGGTTCGCACCAAGGGTGGTACAAAGACATGAGTTGCACGCGCGCACGCACCCTAGTAGGTACCTGGCAGGAGCAATGGCGGGAGGTTGCACCACAGCTGATTTGAGTACTTGCTAACTTGGAGAGCTAGCAAATTGATGAAGGTAATACACCCAGATGGCATGACGTCAGCATAAGGGAATGCCCTCGAGGTTTGCGCCAAGGGTGGTACAAAGACATGAGTTGCACGCGCGCGCACCCTAGTAGGTACCTGGAAGGAGCAATGGCGGGAGGCTGCACCACAGCTGTTCTGGGGCCGCCAGAGAGGTCGGCTTATAGATGCGGTGGTAGCCATCTTGCCCAGGTAAGCGGGAGGAGCCGTGAATAAGGTGAGGTAAACGGGGCAAAGCCGTCGAGGACTGATGGATGCAACAAAGACAAGACGAGGCTCAGCCTGCAGATGGTGTTAGGCCGTTAGTAATGGCTCCCAGCACACCAGGACCATGTCTTCTTTGAGTCGGGTTGTTTGTGAATGCAGCTGAAAATGGGTGGTAAACTCCATCTAAGGCTAAATACTGGCACGAGACCGATAGTCAACAAGTAATTCGATAAAAAAAGAGTGCAGTAAGAAAAAGCCTGGCTGCCTGGCAGGCAGCACCGCAAAAAAATAACAAATATCTTTTTCAGCAATGGAAAATTAGTTGTGGTAAAGTAGCAATGACCTTCTCAAGCAGAAGCCAAGAAGAAAGTGCACTGTGTGCTATGCTTGCTTAAGGTAGAAATACAGCAGGAACAGCATCACAGAGCACTGAGAGCAGCAATTGGCTGAAATAGAAAAATACTTTGCTCTAATACGTTGGCATTCTCATTCTGGTCTCCTTGACAACCTCTCTATGACAGGGCTGTGAGGTCACTTATGATTCACAGGAAAGGGCTGGTTGTTGCTATGGATACTCCCACATGGCCTTCTCCTATTTCAAAAGGCAACTAAGAAAGCACTGCGAACCAAATGAATGAAACTAATATGATATATTTCATTCATGGGGGATCGCCATGCATTTTGCGGACCCCCGAATCAAATGAATAGGATAACACTTTTGTTGAAAATGAATGCACATCCCTTGTAAAAATCAGTCAGGGCCTTTAGCAGACTGGTATGCTGAATAACCCTGCAGCATAACACTCCCTCCTCCTCCTCCATGAGCTTATTGTTATCATCAAAACTGGTGCGAGAGGTGGTATGCCACAGGGATAGTCAGTGCACCAGTGCTGCTAAGGGCCCATAATGAATTTTACTTCATCTTCCGGCATTGCTATTTGTAGGCAAGGAGGGAGGAGAGGGATATTTGAACCCGAGGGATCGACTCCAATGCCCCCCTGCAGGGAGGGGTGAGGATAACTTTCCTCCCCCATTGTCAATGGTTGCCTTCTGACTTAATCTGACCCTGATACAGAGAGATGAGATGACAGGTAGTGAGGAGCTGCAAAGTGAAGGATCTTGTAGGTAAGTAAGAGAAGCTTGAACTGTATGTGAAAAGGAATATGGAACCCTGTCATGATTTGAGAAAAGGGGGTTACATGGGTGACTTTTCTTTTGTGAAAGATAAGTCACGTAGCTAAATTTTGGATAGACTGAAGTGGAGAGAGATGGTTCACTGGCTGATCTGTGAGAAGTACTTTGCAGTAGTCTAAGCAGGAAGTGAGGAGAAAGTGGATAAATGTTCTAATAGTGTGGTCAGAAATGAAACGATGGATTATGATGATTTTATAGAGAAAGAAATTACATATTTCAGCAGTGTTTTGAATATGTGCAAAGAAGTAGAAAAAGAGTCAAAGATGACCACGAGATTATGAGATAAGAGGACTTGGAGGATTACAGTGTTGTCTACATAAATAGAAAAAGGAGGAAGAGGAAGATAATTAGCTCTGTCTTGCCCATGTTGTGTTTAAGATGATGGTGAAATATCCATGCAGTAATATCAGACAAACAGGAAGAGATGTGGTACTGGATTCCTGTTAAAATTTCTAATATAGAGAGGTAAATCTGAATGCCGGGATTTGCTGTACCTGAATTCAAACAATGTTGTAAGTTACCTTGAGCACAATTTGGAAAAGCAAGCTAAAAAATAAAAATCAATCTTACCTGGATAACTTGCTGCTTGAAGGCCTATCTATATGGACCTCAATGATGATTCAATATGGGGTAGATTTTATAAATCTACGCAGGATTTTATAAGATACGCGCGTAGCCGCGCGTATCTTATAAAATCCGGGGTCGGCGCGCGCAAGGGGGTGCACATTTGTGCAACTGGCTCGCACCAAGCCGTACGCGCGCTGCCCGTTCCCTCCGAGGCCGCTCCGAAATTGGAGCGACCTCGGAGGGAACTTTCCATTCACCCCCCGCACCTTCCCCTCCCTTCCCCTACCTAACCCCCTCCCCTCAGCCCTATCTAAACCCCATCCCTACCTTTATCTTAAAAGTACTACTGCCTCTGGGCAGTAGTAACTTACGCGCATCGGCGCGGCAGGCCCCATCACAGGCCGCTGTGTCGGGGCACTCGGCCACACCCCTGAAACGCCCCCGAGCCGGAAACACGCCCCCAGACATGCCCCGAAAACACCGCGTCACTCCCGACACTCCCCCCGACACGCCCCCCCAGGCAAGCCCCGGGATTTATGCGCATCCCGGGGCTTGTGCGTGCCGCCGAGCCTATGCAAAATAGGCTCGGCGCATGCAGGGGGGTTTAAAAAGGGTTACGCGCGTACCTTATGGGGCAGATTTTAAATACTTGCGTGAGCGCGTACTTTTGTTCGCGCAGCAGGCGCGAACAAAAGTACGCTGGATTTTATAAGATACGCGCGTAGCCATGCGTGTCTTATAAAATCCGGGGTCGGCGCGCACAAGGGGTGCACATTTGGCAACCTGCGTGCGCCAAGCCCAGCACGCGCTGCCTATTCCCTCCGAGGCCGCTCCAATTTCGGAGCGGCCTCGGAGGGAACTTTCCTTCACTCTCCCCCCACCTTCCCCTCCCTTCCCCTACCTAATCCACCCCTCTGGCCCTATCTAACCCCTCCCCCTTACCTTTGTTGGCAAAATTATGCCTGCTTTCAGCAGGCGTAACTTTGCGCGCGTTGGCCGGCTGCCCCGCTCCGTGGTCCGGTCCCGGGGGCTGTTCCGGAGGCCGCGGCCATGCCCCCGGGCCGAAACCATGCCCACATCGCCGCCCCAAAAACCCCGCCCCCTAAATGCTGCGTCATCCCGCCACGCCCCCACCACGCCCCCGACAGGAAGTCCCGGGACTTACGCGCGTCCCTGGGCTCTGTGCGTGCTGGTGGCCTATGCAAAATAGGCATGCCGGCACGCGAGGGCCCTGCACGCGTAAATCCGGAAGGATTTACGCGCGCAGGGGTTTTAAAATCCGCCCCATGCGCGTAACCCTTTTAAAATCTGGCCCTATATTTTTATTGATGACTTACAGAGTGTCATCATTGAAAACAATGTTATTGAAGAATAAGTGATCAAACAGATAAAATATATAAAATACACAATGGAGTAAATTTTCAAAAAATTACACATGTGAAAATGAGCATATACTGTATGAACAATAAGTGGCATCTATCCGTTTATTCCATATTTTATAAAAATTGAAAATATGTGCATATTCTCACTTTTGCACATAAAACAGGGGTAGTTTAGGGGAGTTCCCAAGTAGGGTCAACATTTATGTGCATGAATTGCTTTTAAAAAAAATGTATGTACATTTGCTAGCTTGCTCATGGATTTTTACACCTGATAATTATCTGGTGTAAGTGATATTAAATGTGCTTATTGTCTAAAAATCACTGGGTGGGAGGTCTAGTTGAATTGGGGAAATTTAGGCTAAAGAACAAGGAAAGTCTAAATAACTTGGAGAAGAATTGAGTGAACTGGTATACTAATTGGTAAACTGGCAAATTTCATATTCTTGCACATTTTAAAATTGAACGACTTACATATAGAGATGTGAATCGTTTTTTGTTTTTTTTTTTTGTTTGTTTTCTGGTTCGGTTCAGGTCCCCACAGGTAATTTAATTTTTTCTGTGGTTCATGAATTGTTTTCATGGCTGCCAAATTAATTTCATGTTAGGGCGCACTAACATAAAATACAAAATTTTCCAAAATTTCAGAATTTTTTTTTTTGTTTAATTCATTTAAAATGAATGCATATCTCTATTATACGCGTAAATTGAGACTTATGTAAATAAGTCTTACTTTACTTTTACACATGAAAGACGTGTATATATTTTTTAAAAAGTAGGATATAGTACATGTTAATGCATTGAGATATATGGTTTCAATGCATTGTACGTATTCACGCATAAGCCTACTATGCATGTATGTTGTGGGATAGAGGCGAACATATTTTGTAAAATGCATATATATCATAGGCACATATTATAAAATACTTGCATAGATCTGCTTACAGCCATATATGTGCATATATGCTGCCCCATGGATTTGTTTGAAAGTTATCCTTCATATTGGGATTTCAGATTCCTATACTGATGGCTTTGTAACAGTGGTTCTCTGCCCTGCTTTTGGTAGCACATCTACCCAGGCTTTTTTTTTTTTAGGATAGCCACAATAAAAATGCATGAGATAGATTTGCATACACTACATTTCCAGTGTATGCAAACATATTTCATGTAGCATGTATTCATTTCTGATATCCTGAAAACAAGACTGGGTTTGTGTGCTTCCAGGGTAGGGTTGAGAACCACTGTCTTAGAATAACATGCCACTTGTTTTCCAACCTTACAAGATTTTGCTAGAAAAGAAAGTGTTGAGCAGTGGTGAATACTAAGGTACTTGGCATCCTAAATGCTACAAAAGAATCTGGATAAGCTATGATTTTCACAAAATCTGTCCATGAAATAATATGCTTTATGTACGAATGAACATTACAGATCATTTCAGTTTCTTAGCAACAACTATTGTAGACTTCCTTAAAAGAAGGCTTAACAATAGATACTTGCAATTTGTAAACAGATTTGCATGACAATAAGATGTGTAAGATCACACAGAAAAGGAATGTTTTACTAGAGTTAACTTTGCAAATATTATGCTGAATAAATCATACTTAAGAAGTAAACAATGGTAAGCAAAAAAATTGAAAAAAAAAAAAATCCAAACCTATTATTTGTTAGTACATTCAGACATGGGAAGGCACATAAGTGACATAAATGCCAGATTTACATAATCACAGGATAACATCCGCATTACAAGGATTCTAGTAATTATTCAGTAAGTAAAGGAACTACACAGAGCCCATGAACCATGTGAGGATGTATTTCTGTTCCTGGATTAAAGTGTTTACTTCAGGCTGACATCACTTTGGCATGGGGTTTGCTTTGTGCTCCAGTGGTAAGGAACCTAAACGGTTTTCTGTTTAAACCCTTGTTGCAGTCAAGAGCCAGAACTGTTTCTGTTTAAAAACGGTACCTTAGCTGGGAGGCAAATGACATCCTCTTTGAAAAGGATATTACAAGAATCTATTGCTAGAATCTGGTGAAAAATAAAATTTACTTTGCATCTAAATCATTGAGTCACACTTTAGAGTGTCATAAAAGTGGGACCCTCATCCCATCACACAAACTCCCCATCTCTAAGAAATAGCAGTCAGTCATGAACATATGAAGAAGAAAAGCACAATTTCTCATTTTAGATCTTCTCATCCCTTCCTCTCAACTTTCCTGTTGGGGAATCAATACATGAGTAAAAAAAAACCTTGCACAGGAACCCAATCCACAAATTTCTTTGCTATTTTACCACCCTTGCAATGGATCCTAGAATGATGATACATATGGATAAACATCCTTTTATAATTTTTCAATTGTATGAGTTCTTCAGACCGGCACAGGGTTGCATAGGATGTTTATAGAATTCCAATGACCAAATATAGTACATCTAACTGCAATCATGAGATTGTTGAGAAAGTGGATGCCAAATTTACGGGGCTATTTTCCAACCCGTGAAAGACCATTATCGTGTGTGATAATGGACTTATCAGGGTGGTAGCATTCAAATTAGGTGGAGGGGAGAAGTCAGGAATGAGTTAGGGAGGGGATTAGGGAAATAGGCCGGCAGCACTGCTGCCGGCAATGATGTTTAGAACATTATCGCTGGCAGTAGCACAGAAAATAGCACACCTTTTATGGTGGCGCTATGCCCGAGATAGTGTGCAGCATGGCCCCACTGTGGCAGGCAAAACCGTACCGCCGTGGTGTGGCTGGCTTCAGGCTATCGCCCAACTGCCCCCTTCTTCACCCCTGCCCCCCTTTACCACCACATTCATCATTCCGCACAGAATGATGAATCTAGCCTTTAGTGTTAAAGGATACAAACCTTGTAAAAATCCAAGAAGGATCAGTAATGGGTAAAAATGAAATGTTGACTGAAGCTCATTATGCAGGAAAAATTGCACTGGCTCATAGCCACTGTCTTCCTTATAGCTCAGACTGTGAGCTATAAGGAAGACAGAGGGAGTACAGGATACAAAATGCTCAAAGCCAATAGAGATCCTTCTTCAGTTCAGTTTAAATGGAGTTTTCTTGTGAAGAAATCTTTTAGCTGCAGGTATTTACAGATGAAAACTAGGTGAAGTCTAACTTTGTACTGAAGATTTTTAATTCCAGAAAATTTCCTTTATAGAAGCTGAGATCTGGTAAAGTCCATTTCAGCTCAGAAATCAAAAATATGTTTTCATAAATTTTTTAATTAGTTAGTTATCCCATCAAAGTAGCATTAGGAAGGAGAAAGCCATAAATTGTAGAGATGGGCATATATTAGAAATGAAATAGGAAATGAGATGAAATTTTCTATTTCATTTAATTTTGTTCTCAAAACAAACCATTAAATATCTGACAAAATTTTATTGGTTTTCATGTTTCATTTAAAAAAAAATAACAAAAATAGTGACTCGTAAGGCCTTGGCCTAGTCCTGATACTGAAGCCTTCTCTAGGGAATAAGCTGAAGCCAAAAGCCAGAGTCTCGGCCTACTCCTGAGTGTGATGCTGGGCCTCACCTAGCCACAGGGCAAACCCTGATGCAGGAGTCATAGCCTAGGATCGAGCATGATACCGGAGTCTCAGCTAAGGAATGGGTTCTCACCAGGGCCCCAGCCAACACCTCAAAAATTATCCCTACTTAACTATTCCATCGGGAATCCAACATTATAGCCCAGATGCAGGACCAACACTGGTGCCCTGTCTGGAGGCTGGGTCATGATGCCAGGACCTTGGCCTGGATCCACGCTCAAAACTCGGGCCTGATCCGGAGGCCAGGTCCTGATGACTGTGCCTAAGCATATGCCAGGTCCCAGGCCCAGCCTGATACTGGGGCCCAGTCTGGAGAATGGGTCTCAAAGCCTAGACCTAGACCCAAGGTCAGTCCCAGGCCCAGAACCCAAGCCACGGAGGTCAACTTCAGATATATTCTTTCTTCTTTCATCATAGTTAAAATGATGGCATCTGCAGGGAATACATTGGAATTAATTAAATCTGGCACTTTCCTCTTTAGCCAATGTCACTATTTTGATTTACAGGGCTGGACCCTGGGGTCAGGCCTGGGTCTGGGATGAGGCTCTGGCATCAGGTCCTTACCTCTGACTAGGTCCTGGCATCAGGCCTTGGACCAGGTGTTGGGCCTGAGAATGGATCCTGGCCTAGGTCAAGGCTTAGGCATTGGTACCCAGACTCTGGGTAGGGCTCCATAGTTGGGTCTGGGTTCATTTCTCTGCTCTGGTGTCAGGACCAGGCCTCCAGACCACACCCTGGTAACAGCCCTGTGCCTTGACTTTTGATCTCCGATGAGGCAGGTAAATGGGGACAATTTTGGGGTGCTTCCCAAGGCCAGGGCTTCAGCTGAGAGCCCGCATTGTACTAGGCCCTAGGCTATGCTTCCTGCATAAGGCTGCAGGATATGCCTAGTCGAAGCCTCAGCCTCGAGGTTAGGCTCAGGCCCAGACCCTGGGATCATGCTCGGACATAGGCTGAGGCTACTAATATATATATATATATATATATATATATATATATATATATAATTATTTATTTAGTGATAAATAATAATAAATAATAAATAATAAATAAATAATAAATAATAAATAATAAAATGATGGCTTTACCGAATGACGGTTTACATAAGCTCAAAATGCAGGATATTTAACAATTGAGCAAAAAGGGATAACAGGAAGTATATTAAACTTAAAATAAAAATAAAAATGATGACCTACACTGAAGAGGGAGGTGCTGGAGTTAATTAACTCTGGTATGTCCCCATCAGATGCTGCCATTTCAACTATGAAGAAAGAATATAGCTGACTTCTGAGGTCTGGGTTCCAGGCCTGGGTCTGACCCTCTACCAAGGCCCAGGCATTGGAATATAGCCTCTAGGCCAGGCCCTAGCACGAGGCTTGGATCTAGGCCAAGGCCCCAGCCTTATTCTGGCATCCAGACAGGGCCCTGTCATTGGGCCTTAGCCTTGGCTGAGGCCCAGGCATCAGGACCATTTCTCTGGACCAAGCCCTGGTATAGAGCCTGGGAAGGAATGTGGCCTAGGCTGAAGCCCATGCATCGAGACCCAGACTCCACACCAGACTCTGGTGTCATGCCTGGTTTCAGGCCAATGCTCCTGCATTGGAACCTAGCCTCCAGACTGGGTCCTGTCATGGGCCTTAGCAACAGGACCAGATTTTGAAGCCTGGGCCTGGCATGGGGCCACCTTCCATGGCCTAGGCTTACACAAGACTAAGGTTTCAGCCTCGGCCTAGATGAGACATCTTTGGATCCCCCCAGACTGAGTAAGAAGAAGTGGGGAGTGTTCCTGACCTCTTCATTTTTTTGGTTGGGAGGGATGGGTGGTAGGGATGGGAGATCTCCAGAGGTCCCATTTCCTTTTTTTTTTTTTTTAGCCAAAAATGAGGATCAAGTTTTGGCTAAGTATTCTTTTTGTTAACATTTGACACTAGGCTGGTACACAGTGGCTTAATAGATGCTTGAATAATAGAAATTTTAGTGGTTGAACAAATTATGATTCAAGTAGATGTTAGATATTGGGTATATGAGGAGACATGAGACAATAAAAGCAAGTTTGCTTACCGTAAACGATGTTTCCGTATTTAGCAGGATGAATTAGCCATGATGTCATGGGGGGGTCTGTCAATCAGGCCCGGGAGGCGGAGCTTGTCAAAGCAGAGTACAGAGCTTTGCTCTCTGCGGCTGCGCGTGTGTTCCTGCGCAGGAAAGTAACGGAATCTCCTCAGTCTGTGATTAAGCTTCATTGTAGTCGAAGACTTGGTGACTGCCAGGGAGGAGGGTGGGTCAGTATGGCTAATTCATCCTGCTATCTACGGAAACATCGTTTACGGTAAGCAAACTTGCTTTTTCCCGTCGATAGCAGGGCTGAATTAGCCATGCTGTCATGGGAGTCCCAAGCTCCCGATCACGTGATTTATGATATATGACTTTGTACGTGATCTTTGACAGTGTGGCAGTCACCGTGTACTGGAGGATAGAGATTGCAGTATTGCTTGCCCTATCTTTGCATCAGTGGCTGCTTGTTGGTCAAGGCAGTAATGAGATGTGAAGGTATGCAGTGATGACCAGGTAGCTGCTTTGCAAATGTCTATGGGTTGCACATTCTTCAAGTGTGCCAAGGAGGTTGCTACTGCTCTAACTTGGTGAGCTTTAGGAGTAGAATGTAATTGTAAGAATTACATTCTTACAATTGTAAGAATTGATGCATTGCACTATCCAGCTGGAGATGGTGCGTTTAGCCACTGGTAAACCAGGTGCCTTCGGGTCGAAGGAAACAAAGAGTTGGGAAACACGGGAGTCCGAGTTCCTTCTTTCTTTGTAGTGTATTAAAGCTCTTTTACAATCTAGTGTGTGGAGTAGTTTTTCCCTATCGTTTGCATACGGTGTAGGGAAAAAGGTTGGTAATTCCATTGTCTGTTTGAGATGGAATGGGGTAACTACTTTTGGTAGGAATGATGGGTGAGTTCGGAGAACTACCTTCTGGTGATGAAATTGCAAGTATGGAGGATAATGGACCAAAGCCTGTAACTCACTAACTCTTCGTGCTGATGTTACTGCAACCAGGAATACTACCTTCCATGTGAGGTATTTAATGTGCGCTGAGGCCATGGGTTCAAATGGGAAAAGCATGAGCTGTTCCAAAACTATGTTGAGGTTCCATGGAACTGGAGGTTTGGATACCGGAGGACGAATGTGCGTTAACCCCTTAATGAAACGAGTCAGTAATGGGTGATTGGATATAGGCATCTCATTGATTGGTCTATGATAGGCACCTATGGTGCTGAGGTGAACTCTGATGGATGATGTTGCTAGTCCAGCTACATATAGTGTATGAAGATAATCAATAAGCAACTCCGGTGAACAGTCCAATAGTGGTACACCTTTGGAAGTGCACCAGGCAGAGTAACGTTTCCATTTATAGTTATAATTTTTCCTGGTGGAGAGTTTCCTTAATTCTAACAAAATGAATTGTTCTGAAGTGGAAACTCCTTGTTCTGTTAGAAGGTGCCTCTCAATCTCCAAGCTGTTAAGTGTAGAGATGAGTGAAGCGGGTGTAGAAGCATCCCTTGGCCTTGGCAGAGAAGATCTTGTCGATTTGGTAATGGAATTGGATCCTTGATGGATAGTTGAAGCAGGAAACTGTACCACGGCTGCCTCGGCCAGGCCGGGGCTATGAGTATCAGTTGAGCTTTGTCCGCTATACACTTCTGAATTGTTTTTGTTATGTATGGGCGGAAAGGCATACAGAAGGCCTGTCGTCCACGGAATGAGGAAGGTATCTTGAGCGATCCTGAATTTGCTTGGTCTTATCGAGCAGAAATTGGGAACCTGAGCATTGATCTCTGTTGAAAAGAGATCTATCGAAGGTGTCCCCCACTGCAGAAATATGTCCTGGGCTATTTCTGAGTTGAGTGTCCATTCGTGGGGATGAAAGATGCAGCTTAGTCTGTCCGCTCTTGTGTTTGCAACTCCCGGTAGGTAAGTTGCTTGGAGATGTATGGAATTTCGGTGAGCGTGTTCGAAAATCATCAGGGTCTCCTTGCAAAGGGACCATGAACCGGACCCTCCTTGTTTGTTGATGTAAAACATCGCTACTTGGTTGTCTGTGTAGATCATGACCCTGCGTCTTTTTAGGTGATCGTGGAATACTCGTAATGCATTGCGAATCGCTCTGAGTTCCAATACATTTATTTGCAGATTTTGTTCCGAGATTGTCCATAACCCTTGTGTTTCGTAAATCTCGAGGTGTGCACCTCAACCCTTGTGAGACGCATCTGTGGTTAGGATTGCGTTGTGAGGTGGAGGGATGAACAACGCTCCTTTGGACAGGGTGGAGACTAGGAGCCACCATGTTATATCTTTTTTCATTTTGGCGGTTAGCGATACCTTCTGTGTCAATGGTTGTGAATGCTGTTTCCATTGGCGTTTTAGTCCCCATTGCAGGCGTCTCATGTGTAGCCTGGTGTTGGGAACCGTGAAAATCGCCACCGCCATGTGACCAAGGACTACCAAAACTTGTCTCGCTGACGGTCTCTGAATAAGGTTCAATGTATGTAGAAGATGATGGAAGTGTGATATTCTGTAGTCTGGGAGGTATGCTCTGTTGCACGTAGTGTCCAGGCGTGCGCCTATGAACTGTAACTGTTGTCTCGGTTGTAGGTGTGAGGTCTGAAAATTGATCACCAACCCTAGTTCTTGTACACAGTGTATCACCTGATGGAGGTGATCCAGTAAGATGTTTGGAGTTGGTCCGAGTATGAGCCAATCGTCCTGATATGGAAAGATGGTTATACCTTGTTTCCTGAGATGAGCCACCACCACTATCATGCATTTGGTGAATACCCTGGGTGCAGCCGAAAGTCCAAAGGGAAGAACTTTGTACTGGTAGTGTTGATATCCGTAGCAAAAACATAGGTAATGCCACGAGGATGGATGGATTGGAATGTGTGTGTAAGCATTCTTCAGGTCGATGGAGCACATCCAATCGTTGGTTTGAATGAGAGGAAGAATTGACTTCAACGATACCATTTTGAATTTCTCCTTGGTGAGAAATTTGTTCAATTCCCTTAGGTCTAGTATGGGGTGAAGGCCTCCCAACTTCTTGGGTATGAGAAAGTACAGGGAATAAAATGCTGCTGAACTGGAGTGTGGGTGAATTTGTTGAATTGCTTGTTGTTTGAGTAGCAAAGCAATTTCCTCCCCCAGTTGAGGATGGGAATTGTAAATCTTGAGTGTGGAAAGATGAGGCAATATGGGTTTTGTGACAAATTGGAGTTGGTAACCGTGACGTACTATCTCCAAAACCCATTGATCTGATGTTATTCTTTCCCAGGCTGCGAGGCAAGAACAAATTCAGCCTGGAGGAGCTTGATGTTGTGGTGGCGGCTGAGTTATTAAAAAGATGAAGTCGCTTTTGCCGTAGTGGTTGGCTGTTGTGCCTGCTGTCTCTGGTTACATGGTTTACCTCTACGTTGATTTGATGTATTTTGTTGTGGAGCAGGACACTGGTAAGAAGGGTATGGTTGGGTTCGAAAAGATTGATAAGACCTACAGGGTCTTCTGGCATATGATTGCCTATGAGTGGATCCCATATAACGACATGCAGTCGAATAAATAGGGAGTGATGTTAATGATTGTACTGCTAGAGCTTCTTCTTTCAATTTACTTATTGCATCCTGGAATTTGTCTCCGAACAGGTTATCTCCTGTACATGGGAGATTTGTTAGTTTCTCGTGCAAGTCTTCACGTATCAAACTTGAATGTAACCATGCCAGTCTGCGGGTTGCAATGGCTGTTGCTGATGCCCTAGATGATGTTTCATTTGGTTAGTAGATTGACCTCAAAAGGTGTCGAGAACACTCTTCCATGTCATGAAGAGGCTGAGATATCTGATCCTCCATTGAGAAATATATACCCTTCATAGCTTGCATGCACTCATAGAGGTACTGTACCATGTAGAATTGATGTTGCATAATTCGCGCAGTCAACATCGAGTTATGGTATATTTTCCTGCCAAACTCATCTAGATATCTATTGTCTTTCCCTGGTGGGTAAGAGGAATGCAACGTTGTTTTCTTGAATCTTTGCATCGCAGACTCTACCACATTTGAAGCATGAGGTAATTGTGGTAGAGTGTATGGAGATGCTTTCCTCATAGGAAATTTTGTGTCTGTTTTCCTGGAAACGGCTGGAATTGAATAAGGCATATCCCAGGACTTTTGTAAGACTGACTGCAGGATCTCTTGTGGCGGCAGAGATGTTGGTTCCCCTGGAGTATCAAACATTTTTAGAAGACCTAGGGTTTCTGCTCTAGGGTCTGCTTCTTTTTGTACCTCTAGATGCAGTATTGTACCCAACTTTTCTAGGAATTTTTTGTTTTTAAGGTCTTCCGGAGGGGAGTACGGTTCTTGCGGTTGTTTTTGTAGATCAGACAGAAATCCCGTAGATGATGATGGGGATGTTTGTATTGAAGGAGAATCAAAAGATGTTTCCTGTGTATGAGTTGGCGAGGTTGGTTGATTTATGATTGGAGACGTCGGCAGTTCAACTGACGGTTCTCTATTAAACTGTGTTTTGTGTTCCGGTGAACTGTCATTAGCAATGTTAGTCATTTTGAATGATGACTGAAGGGTTTCATAAAAACCTGCTAAAGACTGAGACAATTGAAAAAATGCCTCTCTTGTATGAGGGGGCATTGTCATACGATCATCTTGTTCTCGTGAGACACCTGTTTTAGGGTGCCTTGAGTTATTTTGAGGTGAAGTGTTAGGTACCTGTCTGTCATCTTGTATTTTATTGAAAGATATGTTCCTCGAATCTTCTGAATCTGTAGAAGTGGAGGAGGAAACAACCTGTATTAACTCTCTTTTTGATAAGGTATGGGAAGGTAGTCTATGAGATGATTTAGAAGTCGAAGGACTTATTTCCCATGTAGCACTTCTCTTTGCCAATTTTTTATGGTAAGAGCGTCGTGAGTGCTTATGGTAATCAGCAGACGGCAAGTTTGCATGACTTTTACTTGATGACAGTTCTGTGGTATCAGGTCCAGAAGAAGGACTTTGTGAATGAAGATGTCATTGTTTCAACTCGTTCCTTAGTGCCTGAGTTGAGTAGTTATGCCTGTTATGCGCAGATTCATTTTTATGCGCGGACTCATTTTTATGCGCAGATGTAGATTTATGCGCTGATGAAGATTTATGTGCGGATATATATTTATGCGCAGCTGTATCTTTGTGCGCGGCTGTAGATTTATGCGCGGCTGTATCTTTGTGCGCGGCTGTAGATTTGTGCGCGGCTGTAGATTTGTGCGTGGCTGAAGATTTATGCGCGGATGTAGATTTATGCGCATATCTTTCAGATCCTGTGCGCGCCAGGGTTACCGGCGCAGATGTCTTCAGCACCGTGCTCATAGACTTTAGTGGAGTCGGCGCCGTACGCTCAGATTTCAACAGCGCCGTGCGCGTATGTGATCTGCGCAGTGATTTCTTCTGCGCCGATCTCTCTTCCTGCGCCGATACATTTTGAAGCGCAGACGGCGCCGTAGGCGCAAAAGGTGTCGGTATCGAGATTCCTGGCACCGATATGGTACGTTGCGGCTCTACAGGCACTGTGGATTTCTAAGAATCCATTGGCCTTCTTCGTTTTGCATTGTCCTTAAGACGTTTCTGCTCAATGTTTTATGAATTTTTTAAATAAATTATTACAGCACTTTAAAAACTCTTTATGAATTACCCTATAACTTTAATTTTTCCATATTTGGATAAAGATTGGGTGATATTTAAGAATGGTATTAAAGTATATTATTTGTGTTTGCTCAGGAATGAATATCCTAAAGAATAATTGCTTTTTATAATTTTTTCATCTATCTTTATTTTATTCTTGTATGTTATGGTTGATGGTTATTTTTGTGATCTTTTTCTTTAACTAATGTACAAGGATCATACTTGCAGGGATTATACAGTTAATACATTCACTTACTGCACTGGCAGAAAATTTAGAAAATAAACATTTACCAACTGGTTTGAAACATTTTGTGCAATACTTGTGAGTTTGGTGAGAAGAAGGCAATGTTTTGTTAATACATTTTATAGAGATTTTACTATATACAAACACTATGCAAATTATGCATTTATCTGAAAAATCTCACAGAATCTCATTTTTTTTCTCATGAATAATGAATTAGTTGTGCTAGTCAAAAACTGTTCTAAGAAATCCTTGGACAAACACTGGGTTAATGAGAAAAGAGGGTAATTCCTACAAAGCTGTATTTATTTATTTAAAAGTATTTGTATTCTGCATACATATAAAAAATGATATGATTGGATTCCACATTTGGCAAAGAGAACTAAAAAATATAAAACGACATAAAATAAACAATCACAAATACAGAAGCAACCACCTCTCAAATAATCACTCTGACCAAAGTGAACTTAGAGAGGGAAATAGTATCTAAACTATTACCACAAATACTACTCAAAAACTATAGACACTATCATCAGCGTATGCTCAAAAATGGTTTAATCCGCTGTCTCTCGCCCGCAATGGGCTGCAGGCAGTTTTCAGCCTTATGAGCAAGATTTATTTAATCATTTTCCCGTCGATAGCAGGGCTGAATTAGCCATGCTGTCATGGGGGGATCTGTCAATCAGGCCCGGGAGGCGGAGCTTGTCAAAGCAGAGTACAGAGCTTTGCTCTCTGTGGCTGCGCGTGTGTTCCTGCGCAGGAAAGTAACGGAATCTCCTCAGTCTGTTTTTTCCGCGAGCGGGAACACACGCAGAGCTATTCTTTCCTCAGTTAAAAAAAAAAAAAAATTATCAAATGTCAAAATTGGGGTTTAAACCCTGTCATTGCAGCAAAGTAATGTCGGCCACCGAGGGACACGACCGATGTTACAGATGTCTAGGACCAGATCACAATCCTGATGATTATGACTTTTGCTCTAAGATGTCACCTAGAGCACTAAAACTTTCAAATAAAGCCTTCAGTGTTACAGATATGTATACCCTCCACCAATGGGAGGGGTAAAAAAAAAACCTCACTTGCTGGCAGTGTGATTTAGAATGGGCATGTGCAACTCACCAACACAACTAAAGGTTCCCCCAGGGATTGGACATAGAGGATAGAGTAGAAAAAAATAAAATAAAAAACACAAAATGTTACTATCATGACCCTTTGGGTTCATTACAGATAATGGCCCCTGTGAACTCCTTTTAGCTAGTGCAGTAAGGGTGATAATTAGAGGGAGGCACCATTTATTTAAGCCCCTCCTTTTAAGGGTTCTGGGATTGCCTTCCCCTTGCTATGTAAGAAAAGCAGCTCTCTCCTGGGAGCTGTGAGGGCAGTATAGTTTGGTTCAAGTGTTTGGAGGAAGTCTGGAGTTTTTTTTTACCTCTGTATTTGTATTTTTTGTGGCCTACCTGTAGTTTCTGGGCCATATCAAGGAAGCTGTTTCTGCAGTACATACCTTGACTGCAGGGTGGAAGTTCCTGGGTTGTTTTCTCGGGAGTTTTGAATTTGTTTTGTAAAAAGACTGTGAGATCCCAGGGTGTTTGCTCAGGGAGAGGCCTTGGGGGAAACCTCTCCTTGGGAGGATCTGGATAGGGAAGGCCTGTCCCTCTTTAATCTGTTTTGTGGAAGAAAGATATTTTTTGTTGGATGCCCAGGAGGAAGAGTTATGGCTCCCTACTTTCTGCCGGGAAACAGGAACATTGAGAGCTGTCATTTCATGTGGATCCCTTCCATAGTGGGATTCAAGAAAGAGAGAGAAAGAAAGACAATGAGAACTGTGAGTAAGATCAAACTGAGACCTTTTGAGAACACTTACTTGGAGTCCTTAACCCTGGGAGAGAGGGAAAATTGGAATCTGGGCTTAGACTGTTTTACCATTTTTACCAGCTAAAGGTTTTTTTTTCCTGCCCAAATAAGGATACCTTGCCCATCTGGGAATCTCATGTAATCCATGCCCTGGAGGGTGAGTGTCTCTCAGCCCTGGTAATGAGAGACCCAAGAATTGTGAACAATGAAGATCATCTGTGGTGCTGAGGAGTGTGTTAACTGTGCCATATACTCATTCTGATTCCCCATCAATGAAGTATTTATTTTGGACACTAAAACAGAGTTGCCTGTCTTTTATTGGTTATTGCAACTGCTATAATGGGAAAAGGTTTACCTCTCCCAGGGAAAATATTCTAAATGCACTCCTGTCACTCCAGGCCCTGAAAAGAAGATTCCTTTCCCCCCACCAACAAAGAGATCCCACCCTGGGGAATAGAGACATGTGCAAAGAGCTAGCCTGTGCAATCCAGCCACAAGCAGTTCAAATTACTTTTAGAGCACATCAGTGTTGAGTCAGCTCTGGGAGATGGGGTTACATTACTATAATATAAACACAATCAGTGCATACACATTTTCATAAAACATTTAGACTTTTAGAGGACAAAATTCAGAGCCACTTAGGCTACCACCCCTAATAAGGTTATGATCTGACCATGCAGTTTATACTTTACAGTTTATTAAAATGTCTTAATCACCAGGCATAGAAGACTCTAGGTGATGTATAATCAAACATGCATAATTAAAACCATAAACTAAAATAAAACACAAATAAAACATACAATATTACTGTTCATTCCACCAGCTCTTAGGTTTTTAGAAATAAGAACATCAGAACATAAGAAATTGTCATGCTGGGTCAGACCAAGGGTCCATCAAGCCCAGCATCCTGTTTCCAACAGAGGCCAAACCAGGTCACAAGAACCTGGCAATCACCCTAACACCAAGAAGATCCCATGCTACTGATGCAATTAATAGCAGAGGATATTAATATTGGTAGTCCAGTCTGTTAAGGTATCAACCACATTTGATAGATTAAAATTAACTAACTCTTTATCTAGCTCCTCAGCAAAGTGTTCTGAATCAATAATGCACCTTTTAAAGCAAGGAGAAGTATGGTTAACAGACTTGGGTGGATAGAGAATGGTTAATTTAAAAGAGATCAAATAAAGGTCTAACCAAGGAACTGGAGAGATAGTTAAGTGAAAAACAGACATTAAAGTGCTTGAGCTAAAAAAGACAAGATCCAAACTATGTCCATGATTATGCATCGGTGAACTCACAAATTGCTGCCATCCAAGCAAGGGCAGACACTCTAAAATCTGCTTGCAAAAAAGGAAGAGTGGAAAACATCAACATGAACATTAAAATCACTATTTACAATCATGTTATTTAAGTTTGCTTTAGATAATGAAAGTACTTCAAAATACGGGGAAAAATCAGACTGTAACAAACAGGGAGGGCAGTATGTTAGGCAAATGATCAGGTTATCAGAAAATAAAACAAGCATTTTGTATCTAGATAGGTAACTATGATTTTCATAGTTCATTTTCCAGGAATCTTTATAAATTAACCAATCACCATCATGACTTTTAGGCAATGCTGCAAAATGTAAGCATAAGCAGATAGATAAAACTAGTTAAGCAAACCTTGGTCAGAATCTAACAACCAAGATTCAGAATTGCAAAAAAAGTCAGGTAGTTTGCAAAACATAATATCAGATAAGACAAATACCTTCTTGCGAACAGACTGAGAATTCACCAACATAACAGAGAGATCAGGAATCACTGGTTTGGCCAAAGCAGGAAAAGGTAAAGCAGTTTATGGGAATGAGACAAAATGGTCATCTCTTCAAATTCAACCATGAGCATGAGAACTTTCACCATATCTCCCCTGGCCTCTATTAACTGGGATTGAGAAAGAGCTATCAAAGGCTTCAAATATAGGAGATAAATCAGCCAATAAGTAGGATTCATTGGCCCTCATTGTGCATGAGGTCAAGTGGTGACCTGTTCAGTGAGTGGGAACATTAATAATTTGCTGCCATCCAAAAGCCTCCATGTATTCAATAAATATCTCACAAAATGTACATCAGGGTGATTTGTCCATGTGGAGGTTAACATCACCCAGGATTATGGTTGTTTTAGGATTCAAATTGAAATTAGCAAGAAGATGAGTTAGAGGAAACATTATATTCTATTAGGCCTGGAGGACAATAAACTAAGGAAATATTGAAGCTTTTCGATGTTAAACTAATACTTCAAATAGATGTACTATATACACATTTGGCCCGATATTTAATTGCCCAAGCTCGTAAAACACAGGGGTTAAGTGTGCAGCTGGAGGCACTAGTACAGCAGCCATTTGCCTCAGGATACACATTCTTTTTTCAAATCTACCCCTTTTTGAGTGGATAGTCATAACTCTTTTTTGTATATTATGCTCCTCCATGTTTGTTTACTCTGGGCTGTGATACTAATCTGTATTTTGAGAGAGAGAGAGAGAGAGAGAGAGAGAGAGAGAGAGAGAGAGAGAGAGAGAGAGAGAGAGAGAGAGAGAGAGAGAGAGAGACTTGCTATAGTGCCTCTTCCCTAGACAGGTATTTGTATCCCTATGGGAGGCCCACCTAGTAACTCGAGGTGGGGATTAGGTATGAGTGTAGGGGGTTGGGGCCACTTTCACATTCAACATGAGACGTACGAACAGAACAGTGGTCTCTTGTGAAGATTTGATGGCCTTCGGAGTAAGGAAACTCACTCCAAGATGAGATTTGTGCAATGTTCTCTCAACCTAGCTTGATGGACACTCTACCTGGGCCTCATTTGCATGGGAAATGCCCCTTAATGCGATATTGGAAAATGAGGCCCTTAGTAGGATATGATCAGTCTCTTTTAACCAGGTTTCTGTAATACAGAAACAGGAAGGGTATACTTCCTGAATAAGGTCTATTATTACTGGTGTTTTCTTTGGAAGGGACTCTGCATTGATAAGCAGCATCAAGAGAAGTATACAAAATGAGATTATTGATGTATTACCAGTGTTAATTGTTTGTAAATTATTTGGGTTTTGACTGCTGTATGTTTGTATGGTAGATTTGCATATCTACCATAACTGTAGAGAACTGGAATTACCTCAAAGCAAAATGGTGGATGTGATGGAGTGTACTGACAACTCCCTCATTCTTCCTTAAGGAGACTGATTTAGGCTTTTAACCCAAGTCTCCCTTCACCCTGCCATAAAAGCCCAGGCCTAGAGAGCTTGATGAGGCCCCAGGGAGCTTGTAGGACCTCATGATATACCTTGCCTGATGCAAGATGAGTTACTATTGTTGTTCTTGTATCTTTGAAGCACTGAAAATAAAAACAATGACCATAGCTAACTTGGTCCAGTTGTATTGTATTCCTGAACTATTCCTACGGCTGTAGCAGTCCTGAATGCAATGGTGTCAGTCCAGGGATTTTTTTGCTTAAATGGAATGCACAAGTAAATAACCCACAGTATCCAAGAATAAGAAATAAAAACTGCTTGCAGAGCCTTCTTAATTCAGTTTCTAATACAGCAATCCAAGAGGGTTATCCTGCCTGAGCAGACAGGGGTCAAAGGGCCAGACAGGCCAGCAGATATTTTTGGTTTCTCCATCTTGTGTTTGTTATATGTTTGGGAGCTGGCTCCAAAACGAGATAAAATGGAGTAGATAATACAGGTCTTGGCCACAGGACAGCAACAGCTGGAAAATGATGTATAAACACAAATAAACAGCAGCAGCTACAAGACCAATTAATGCAACAAGGCAACAAAATCATTGGCTCCCTATAATATGCCGTATCAAGTTTAGGGTTCAAATATTTGTTTTTAAGGGTATTAATGGAATGGTGTATTCAGTTATTAACTCAAACTTAAAAATATATCAACCAATTAGATCATTGAGATCGACATCTTAATTATTATTATAGGTTCCATCTTTCAGAGACATACATACAACTAGATGAAACACGGGAGTGATTGTTTTTGATTTAGGAGCCCTTTCGTGGAACTCTTTGTGAGTGGAAATGAAAGAGACTTCTCTTGCCAGGTTTAGAAAGTTGATTAAGACATTCCTTTTCAATCAGGCTTATGATACTACATAGTCCCAATAGGTCATGCAAAACTGCATCAAGCAGACAGTGAGAAAGATATACACAGGTTGAACAAGATGATATGTAATGAGTAAACTGAGGTGTTAGAGCAGCTATTTTATTATATTTTATTTTATGAATTATCATTGTATGTTTTTTGTTATTTATTGTATTTTCATTTTCATCTTTCCTCTCATTGGGCCTCATTTTCCAAGTCGCTCACACGCGATAAGGGACCTTTCACACGTGAAAAGTCCCTTATCGCGTGTGATACCAGGATGGGGGTGGCATCAGCGCAGGGTCGGCCCCAGTGATGCCCTGACTCCTCCTCTTCCGGGGCCGACTCTGCCCCGACTCCACCCCCATCCTGGTATCGCGTGTGAGCGGCTTGGAAAATGAGGCCCAATGAGAGGAAAGATGAAAGTGAAAATAGAAGGGAGGAAATAAAGAATATAATTTGTTGGAAGAGTGTAAAACTGCAACACTTTTGAACTAGAAAGAAATGTTAATGATGTAGTTCCAGCATGACTAGATTTCTTTAAAAAATATGGGATAGGAGGCAATGTCATTTTCTGGATTACAAACTGGTTAAAAGACAGGAAACAGAGAGTAGGATTACGTGGTCAATTTTCTCAGTGAAAAAGGGTAAACAGTGGAGTGCCTTAGGGATTTATACCTGGACTGGTGCTTTTCAATATATATATATATATATATATATATATATATAAATGATCTGGAAAGGAATACTTCGAGTGAGGTTATCAAATTTGCGGATGATACAAAATTATTCAGAGTAGTTAAATCACTAGCAGATTGTGATATATTGCAGGAGGACCTTGCAAGACTGGAAGATCGGGCATCCAAATGGCAGATGAAATTTAATGTGGACAAGTGCAAGGTGTTACATATAGGGAAAAATAACCCTTGCTGTAATTACATGATGTCAGGTTCCATATTAGGAGCTACCACCCAGGAAAAAGATCTAGGCATCTGTTAGTTACACTTTCGGATAATAGAAGGACTAGGGGGCATTCCATGAAGTCAGCAAGTAGCACATTTAAGATTAATCGGAGAAAATTCTTTTTTACTTAATGCACAATTAAGCTCTGGAATTTGTTGCCAGAGGATGTGGTTAGTGCAGTTAGTATAGCTGGGTTCATAAACGGTTTGGATAAGTTCTTGGAGGAGAAGTCCATTAACTGCTATTAATCAAGTATTCTTAGGGAATAACCACTGCTATTAATTGCATCAGTAGCATGGGATCTTCTTAGTGTTTGGATAATTGCCAGGTTCTTGTGGCCTGGTTTGGCCTCTGTTGGAAACAGGATGCTGGGCTTGATGGACCCTTGGTCTGACCCAGCATGGCAATTTCTTATGTTCTTATGAAGATTTTGTTGCTCCCCAATATTTCACACTCTAGGAAACCACCTAGTTTGTCTAATGGAAACACCAGCTCTATGGTCTGTGAATAGTTTTGAAAGCGTTTCTTAGATTGTTAGCTTTCTAGGCATATCAAAATGCTTACCGTACCTGAATGTAATCCAATTTGAAGTGCCAGAAATGGCAGAATATAAATAAAATTATTAGTAATCAGTGACAGGAAACTGAGAAAAAAGATGCATAAGATAATATTATAGAATATATCCCTATTAGAAAAGACAGTGCAAACCATTGCAAAAGGAAATAGCTTGAAGCATGCTTGAACAGAACTACTGGACTTTTTGAGGAGACCAACAAACTTTTTAACCTTAAATGCAAGAGGACATTTTATTTATTGTCTGCCTGTAGTGGTTAAAATACATTATAAAAATTATAACAAATAAAAGTTGTGTTTCTTTTGAAAAGTGTACCTCACAACAAAGGTGATATATCTCCTGTTTCTTTTTTTTTCTTAACTTTTTTTTTCCTTATTTCTCACTATTGCCTTATTTGGTAAAATCAATATATAATTACTCTTTAAATGGGGTGGGGAAAGGAGGGCTAGGGTAATGGAAGGGCGATAAACCACAGGGATTCACTGTGTTAATAATATTTTTTGTAAACTGTATTTATGGTCTTGCTAACTGTTAATCTCCTGTATTTATTATGAAGTAGATTTGTTGGTCTCTGAATCCTGTTTGAAAAATCTTATTAAAAGGTTGCCAAGAAAAAAAAAATGCAAGAGAACAAAGGAACCTTATTGTGAGGACAGAGACTAAGGTGCACAATCTACACATCTAACAAGATGCCATGATTCTAGGAGCACAATCTTTTACCTTCCCCTCTCCCCTCAACAGCTTAGGGGGGTGTGGGAGTAGCTTGTGTGTATGGAGGGTTGCTATGTGGCTCTGTGTGTGGGCGTGAGTGTGGTTTTGTGTTTGACAGTGAGTAAGTGTGTGTGGGAAATAGGTATATGGATGGATTATGAAGGAGTGTACGGGGTTTGTGTATGTGTTTACCTATGGAAGGGAAGTATAAGCGTATGTGTGTGTGTGTGTCTGTGTGTATATGTGAGAGAGAGAGAGAAAATGTACATATGTGTGTTTATATATATGAGGTTATGTATGAGGGAGGTTTTTATGTGGGTGGGTTTGTAAATGAATGTGGGGGTTTTGTCTTTGGGGTGTCGGATGTAGTGGTGTGTATGTGTAAGAGTATAGAAAGTATATGAAGGAGTTTGTGAGGATAAAGGTATATCAGTGAGTATGTCTCTGTGTGTGTGTGTATATATAGAGGGTGTTTGTAGATTTGCAAGTATGTGTGTGTGTGTGTGTGTGTGTGTTATATGTATATGGAGGAATGATTGATTGGATGTGTGTATAAGGATATTGAAATATGTGCCTAGGAGTTTGGGGGATGTGTGGATGTGGTATGTTGATATGTGACAGTGCGATATTTGTGCTGGGATTTATGGGAGTATCATGGGTGTATATGGAGGTTGCATGTCTGGGATAAATAAGTTTGTTGTGTGTGTGTGTTTGTGTGTGTGTGTTTGTGTGCAAGAGGTAATGTGGGCGAGTTTGTATTGGGAGTGCATTTATATGCTGTTGGGTTGGATGAGTTTTGTGGCGTGGTGTCATGGTAGTATGTGTGAGGGGAAGTATGGGTGTGGAGGTGTGTGTAGTGTTCATGTGAGGGGATGGGAGAGTGTATGGGCATAGGGGAAGGCAGGATATATGGAGGGCTCCATGACAGAGAATGGAGACTTTGCCAACTTATGTTTCAGATCAAAAACAAACAAACAAACAAACAAAAAAAAACCAAAACACTTCCCAGCTCCTGAACCAGACATGGACCTCCTGGCCTTCCAACTCTTCTACTCCCTCTAACCAGATAAGTGTACCCAGGCCCATTAACCTCACAACCCCTTTTCCCTTGAAACAATATAAACCCAGAAGCCCTTGTCTAGTACACAAGGGATAATAGATTAGGTGAGGGTACTGATGGGTCCAGAGGTCCAACAGAGACTTTGAGGGCTTTATGGAATGCCTGAATTTAAATTTGGATGGGACCTATTCAAAGCAGCCCTTTCATGTTGAACTGGTTAGCATAGAACAACTGAAATGTTGAATGCAATAGTGTTACTGTACTGTCTCTATTGTAAACATGGTAATGCTGATGTAGCTTGTGTGGAATATCAGGTGTTAAAAATGCAATGAACAGCCAGAAAATTGGCAAATACATTTATTTTGATCATTTTTAATCTGTTAGTTTTAAAAATACTTGCTCTTAGTGACTAACAACTAAAGCAAATATATAGTATTACAAAAAGAAAAACAAGACAAAACATCAAACATAAATCCAAAATGGACAAGGTACATTACAGTAATATAAGACAAAAGCAAGTCAAAACATACATCAAATAGGTTAAATATAATATCTAGCTGACCAAAAATGCATTTTAACAAAAACAAACCAGAGTATACAAGAATTAAAAAGAAAATTAACCAAAAGGCAAAACTTGCATTATCATTACAGTTAATATTGATTAGTACATAGGCAACATAATAGGGCTGTCATAAATGCCAATAAACAAGGTGCAACACTTTAGTCCAAGTCCCCTTGATCATTTTGTTTGACATTGCATTTAATCAAGCCCATAAAGCATTGCAGGGCCTTTTCACGTGCGATAGGATGCAAATAAGCTGGAGGGGAGGAGACGGGGTGGGGAGGGGAGGAGTCGGGATGGGGTGGGGATGAGTCGTGGCGGGGAGGGGCGGGGAGGGGGAGGAGTTGTCCACGGCACCACAGCTGGCGATAATGTGAGGGACATTATCGTCAGCAGTAGCAAGGCGAATAGCACCATCTTTTATGGTGGCGCTATTTGGGCGAAAGGCTGCAGCCGGCCGCACCATGGTGCGAACGGCTGCGGCCTTTAGCAGGCCCGCCCCCCCCCTTTTCCCTCCCCACCCCCTTTTTCATTGCATTCATCATTCTGTGAAGAATGATGAATCCAGCCCTTAGATGTTTAATATTTCCAGGTACGTTATTTTCAAAAATCCAAACAAAGAATGTGCAAGTAAACTATTCAGACCATTTAAGCTTACCACTTTGGGCCCACTACAATGGTACAACGGTAAAACTGTGCATGCAGCCCATTGTACTTGGTACAATGGGCTGCATGCACAGTTTTACTCTCAAATGTGCACACATTTTTGTATTCAGACTTTTCTCCTGATGCAGCAAGGAGCTCTGCATACAAAAACTGTGTATATAGACCTGCATTAAATTGTATGCACAAATTAAAGGTAGCCCATTTAAATCCCCTGTAAATGAAGGCATTTACTATTATTCTCTGATACAGAGAGATATATAGCCTTAATGCATTGCTTCTTTAAGGCTGGAAATTGTACTTCTGGTCAGAGTTTGAGTAAAGTTCCTTGGGTTAATGTTAGCCTATGCAGATGTACCTGGAGTTCATGGTACAGGAGCACTCATAGTTGGAATTAATGCACATTATTCCCAATTCATGCACAAATCAAGTTTTCTATGCATAAGTCATGTTTTATGTGCAGAAGGTACTATTTTTGTGCAGAAATCATGTTTTATGCGCATAAATCGTATTTTATGTCATCTGTGCACATTTTTTGGTTAATATGCTTTTTGTAACTCCAAATGTATTATCATACCATTAGTATACTGCATGGGGAGTTATTATTTTATAGCATGTACATTAAAAAAACATATGTTGAATTTCATACTGTATTTTGCATCAGATTTTTAGTGACTACAATGTTAATTTAGTCACCATTTTAAAAATGTTGTCCCTGGTCCATGTTCAGTAAGAGTACAAAGCAAAGAATATATAAACAAGGAATGTAATGGATTTGACAGTAAATGCATATGTTACTTTATAGTGAAAAAAATGTAATTAAATTCCTACTATACTAATTCAGCAAAGGACTTAAAAGTATATGATGATGCAGTAAGTTGAAAACATTTCAAATCAAAACTTTAATACATCAGTTCAAAAGATTTGGCTTCAGATGAATTGCAACCAAAATATTTCCGTCAGCTGTTAGGATTCAATATCAGCACTTTAATAAAGTGATTTATAAGCAGTTGAAGCTTATAGAATGGAAGAAAATACCTGAATGAGCACTAAATTGTATAGCCTTACATGCATAGACTTTTCATTCTTTTTGATATACCAGTCTACATATGTGTATTATTTCTTTACTATGCCCACTTATACTTTTAAATGAACATGTCTACTGCCATAGATTTAAAGAAATCAATCATAGGAAGGTAATGGGGCATCTGACAAATGCTAGTAGGTAGCATCACTTACAGAAGCAGCACTCACTAGTATTGACATCAGATGAGGGTGGGAGTACTGGCCTGGGGAATCCCACACCCCTTCCAGCAGTTCCCTGCTGTTATGTTCTGGTATGGTTGTGGACCCTGGATCATAGTGAGAGTTGACTCCATCCACAGGGAGGAGCCCTGTAGGGACTCACTACGATAGGCATGGCCTCAGCTGAGACGGACACAGGATGAATGAGACTTTATTAGACTGGAACGTAGGTGAGGTACCCGCCGAGTGGGAAGGAAGACACAATTCAGAGTGATGATGTAGCACAATGATGGTATCCTTGGTAGTGGCCCGCGGAGCAGGGTATGCCGGGGAACTCCTCCTCAGATGAATACTTCTCAGGGTTGATCCGGTCGTGGCCCGCAGCGCGGGGTATGCCGAGAATCAGCACAGATGTTAAAAGAGAAGTGCAGGAGGTCAACAGAGCTGGGTAGATGAGGGTACTCACCCGAAGCATAGAAGGTGGTCTGCTGAGATGATCATGGTAGTGGTCCGAGGCACGGGGTACACCGGAGATTCCATTAGCAAACTGGTAGCAATGGAAGAGCGTACTCACAAAGCTGAATGAGGCTGGGTCCCAATCTAGGGTAGTAGGATACTCCAGCCAGGAAGGCCCTCCGAGGAATAGATAGCCTGATTGCGACAAGGCCCCTGAGGAGCGGGTACCTAAAGCGTCCAAGTACCAGAGTTCAGGAACAAAGTTCAGAGTAGCAAGTAGAGAAGCGTCTCCACAAGGAGTGGAATTCAGCAGGAAATAAGTCCTTGCTAACGCGTAGGAAGCATAGGCTGGATGGTTTAAATACACTGGCGGGTGCTGTCATGCGGTTGGGATACCCCCGAGGTTTATAAGAAATGGTCTGGCGCGCGCACACATGCCCTAGGTAATCCCCGATTCAAGATGCTGGGGAAGGCGGTGTTTGAAAGCAGAGGCTGCCATTCTTTCAAGAATCATTGGTGCAGGAAGAAAGGAGGTGAGGATCAGATGTCGCAGCCTTCTGCGACCAACGGGCGCAACACCTGCCATTCATCTGCAGTGTCAACCCACCATAAAGGAACTAGAGTTGTGTTCTAAATCACTGTCTGATGGCAAGAGGGAGGCAGCATTGAAAGAAGCAATGAGATGCATAGGGAAATGATTGCTCTGAATGACCAGCCTCTGCAACTAGTGGAGAACTTGAGATTTAAGTGTTTGCTGCACCTGTTAGTCCCCAATTACATAGTGTCACACAGGACTACATTTAGTAGGCAGGTTATCATCATTCTGTACAATCAGTGCTGTAATCTCATACAGTCATGGTTGACTAAGGCCGATGGGAGTAGTGTGCATTTCACCAGCAACATCTAGACCAGTGCAAACAATACGCACACTTATGTCTCCCTGAAGGCACAGTGGTGAGAGCTGGTCAAGGCAGTGGTTTGCAGCATGACTAGCAGGGATGAAGTATCAGGGTGCAGTTGGACCATGATGCATACCCAGGTGATGGACAGCCCTCATACCTTGGGCAATATACTATCAGCAATAAGAAAGTTATTGGATAGCTAGCAGCTAAAGAGGCAGCTGTCTTCACACAGGTTTTTTATGTGACAGTATTATGATTGGGTAGTGATGAGACAACTGATACAAATCCTGAAGCCAGGGTATGTGAACAGGAGAGCCAGAGAGAGAAGCACAGTGGGGATATAGCACAAGAAAAGTGGCAACCCCAGAGAGTAGTGCAAACACTAGAAAAGTCCTGTCAGTTTCTACTTTCTCCTCCACTTCAATACGCCAAAGCCATGTTGCCTCTATGGAACCATCTCTCCTAATATATATCATAGCTAAATCAGCTGGCTTAAGATACCTTCTCTCTACTCAAAGGAAACCCCAGAAGGAATTTGTGTGACACCCTATCCAAAAGAGCCCATCGAAGACTTGGACACAGATCCACTGGCATATTGGACACACGAGTCTGTAGAATCACCTGCTCTGTCCAAGGTAGCTCAGCATTATTTTTCCTGCTCACCAATTAGAGTGTTCAGTGAGCTTGTCTTGTCAATATCAGGGGATATTGTGACCCCTCATCATTTAAGGTTTGCACTAGTATAGATGGAAAAGTTTGTCTTTTTGAAAATCAATTTGCCTTTGCTTGGGCTCCCAGAATTTCCATGCGACTGGCAAGGTGACTGTAAGCACCTTGGAGTTCTTACTGCCATTCTTCTAGCTGTCATACCTCTGATGCTATACCTTTGGGAACTTGCTAACATTCTGCTTAGATGTCATGTCCATGATCTATCACTTTAGGTATCTTGCTAATACTCTGCCTAGCTGTAATACCCCAGATGTATTACCTTCGAAATCTTGCTGATACTCTGCCTATCTACCATGTACCTGATGTACCACATTGAGGATCTTGCTGAAATTATACCTAGCTGCCTAACCCCTGATTCTACACCTTAAACAACTTGCTAACACTCTGCTTTAACTGTTTTGCCATGTTCTACCATCTTGGGTCCTGCTGATACTCTTCCTAGCTTCAATACCCCAGATGTATCTTGAGAATCTTGCCGATACTTTGCCTAGCTGCTATGCCTCATGAAATACCACCTTGTGGGCCTTTCTTTCACTCTGCCTTGCTTCCTCCCTGGAGACCCACCTTGGGCATCTTGTTGTCATTTAACCTTGCCACCATCCCCCATACTTTCCCCTAGATTTATCATTTTGCTATAAAATTGTGAAAAATAGTGCCTGTGATAAAAAAAAAAGGGGGCATGGTTAGGATAATTTTCCTGATACCACATCATCAGCTTCCATTTTGATATATGGCAATCTAATTGTGCTGCTGTACATAAAAATGGCACTCTCCATTGGGGAGGAAGCACCAGAGTTAATTAATTCCGGCACCTTCCAAGCAGACAGCATCATTTCACAGATGAAAAAAGAAGACAGAGGACAGAAGACCTCCGAGGCATGGGTGCAAGGCCTGGGCCTGACTCTGGACCAAGGCTCTGGGGTCCGTACTCAGCCTCAGAACCTAGCCCAGGTCTTGGGCACTAGCTCTGACCTATGGCCGAGGCCCTGGCATCAGGACATAGCCTTTGGGTCAGGTCTCGGCATCGGGCTTGGGTCAAGACCAAGGCCCCAGCTTTGGGACCCAGTCTCCAGACCAGGTTGTACCATAGAGCCTGAGCCTGGGCTCCAGGCATTGGGTCTAGGCCTTAAGGCTGAGGCTTTAGTCTGGGCCTAAGCATTGACTAACTACTTTCCCATCATCTTTCATCATCTCCTTGCCATATTCACCTTCATTTCAATTTGCACACTCCTTCTATCACTGTTTCACACTTTGCAAGATAATGGCTGATTTCTTCCATAATCTTAAGTTCTCCAGAAGGCCTCCTTCTCCTTTCTCACTTAATTCGTCTTTCCTTTCATGCCATCCTTTTTTCCTTCTCTGATATCTGCACAAATGAAATTTCCTATATTTTCTCCTCCTTCAAAACTCACTGTTTGGCCCTATGATCCCATTCCCATCCAGCTCCTCAGTTCTCCCTCCCCTGCAGTCATCCCCCTCCATTTATCACATCTTCATAACATTATTTTCCTTTGCTACCATTTTCTCCACCTTCAAACAATATGAGATCACAGAGAGGTCCATTTTCAGCCACTGTGAGGCTCGGCTATTTAGCTGGATAGATATATTTGGCTAATTAGCAGGATATATTCAGTGAAGAGGCCTTGCCATTGAATGTACCTGACTATCTTAAAATTATCAGGTTATGGCTAACTTTAGGACAGCTCTATGACCCAACCAAAGTTAGCCATTAGGGATGTGCAATCGTTTTTCCCAAATTAGGCAATGTCAACAAAATTCCCTAATTCGGAAAAGTGTGGGAAAACTGAAAAATGATTGATTTTTTTTCCGAAATTTCAGGAAAAATTCATTTTTGAGTTAGCGCACAGTAACTCCTGATAGCGCGCACTAACTCTGCAGGTTAGTGCGCACCATTGGGAGTTAATGAGCACTAACTCGAAAATCGGGACACACGAAAAAAAAAACCCCGAACCACGGGAAAAACAAAATTCCCATGGGGGGGGGGGGGCCCGAAACAAAGACAACATAAATTTTTTACCCGAAGCGCATCTCTATTAGCTATATAGGTTAAGCAGCTAATTCTGAATATCTGAGTTAGCCACATGAAAAGCTAAAAGGTGAACTGCATGCACCAAAACTGGGAATATATGCACACAAATTGGGCTGGCATGCACCAAGCAGATTTTAAAAGCTGCCTATGGACCTGTGTATCTATTGCTGCATGCACAAGTAAAAAGTTTCTAAAAAGGGGCTGAGCATGGGCATGGACATGTTGAGGCTTGGCCAAGAAATGTGCATGTAAATACTTATGTGTCCTTGTGTGCTCTGGAGTCTCCTGCCAAAAAAATTTTACTTCTGATAAGGATGGCATGTAAGTAATAAAACGAAAAAATCTAGGCTAGTCAGCGAGGTTTTAAGGGTCGGGGCTAACAGGGAAAAAGGAGGCTATTAAACTAGGAGGGTTTAGAAGTCTTATCCTTTAACTGGGTAAACTAGAAATGAACTGGGAAAACCTGTTATGGTGTCAGAGTGTGGTCCTTGTGAAATTCCCCCACTTACGCGTTCGATGCAGGATTTGTGCATAAATGTGAATGTCCATTTTAAACTGAGCACACATGTACGTGTGTCCAGCCTATTTTATAACATGTATACATATATGCATGTATATCATAAAATGGATGGGTGTCTGGATGTGGGTTGAGAAATGCACGCACATGTGCGCATATGCACCTGTTTAGAAGTTGTTGTCCCTATCTGCTGCAGCCAAAATTGCCTCCTGCCCGCTCCTAGAAGGCCTCTGACTTATGTAGCTAGAATTTAGCCACCGGCTTTTAATATAGAAATTGTCTTATAAAAATTGCCCAACAATATTTAGAAATATTAGTTGCTTGATCCCCATCAGATTGGATTTAGGCATGCAATGAGCACCGAACTTTCTTGTCTAACACCTTAAGCAGAGTTATAGGCAGTGGTCATCAATATATTCTTGCTTCATTTGATCTCTCGTCAGCTTTTGGCACCGTTGACTATGCCTTACTCTTGCATCATTTGCAGGAGTGTGGCATGGCTGTCACTTTCTTAAACTGATTTACTTCTTATCTTCAAAATTGTTCTCAACAGATTAAAATTAAGAATGAATCTTCATCATGGTCATCAATCAAAACTGGAGTCCCACAGGGATCCTCCCTTTTCTCAGAGCTTTTCAACATCTATCTAGCTCCCATCTGCAAATTTCTGGCCAGTTCTAGTGACTATTACAAAATTTATGTTGATGGTATTCAGTTTGTCATTCACCTACATCTTCAAATTTGCATGTCAGCTGTTAAAGCATGGCTTAATTTCAATAAATTATTACTCATCAAGGCAAAATCTGGTTTCTTTCAATTCAAAATGATCACTCTACTTTTCTATTCTCATCTGTGAGCATTGACCTTCATGTTTTTCCCAATATTAAATGTGTTAAAAGTTTAAGGCACTTTTTAGCAGTCTCATCTCATTTCATCCATATATTAGAACTGTCATCAAACTTGGATTCTTTAAACTTTGAGTTGTCTCTGGCTTAAAGAAACATATGAATCTGATTTTTGCACTATAGTCCAGGAGCGTATCTTTCCATTTAATGATACTATCTAGGTTTACCAGATGTCTCTTTATAGCTTTTACAGCATTTGCTTTACTCTGCATCACACCTTATTTGTGGAATTACATGTTATTATCATATTACTGTGTTAAATTCTTATTTAATTATTAAAATCTCGGGAATCGGTATCAGAGTGTTCAGTGCTGCAATCTCCTGGGCTCTAGCCCACAAAGGGCTACAACCCATCTCATATACACGCACTTATTGTAATGTTATTTGCTTCATCCCATTTAGTATATTTTTTATTTTTACTTCATAAGTGAAATCTATTCTAAATATCACCCTTTAAAATACCCTTAAGTGAATTCTCTCAATATTTTAATATGACTTATCTCTTTTCTTTTTTAACTACTATCTCTGATGTTGCCTTCTACGTTGCTGCTTCTTATTGTTGCCTGCCTGACATTGACAATGTTTCGGCGTGCGATTCACGCCTGCTTCAGGGGACTTGTCGTAGTTCCTAAAAATACAGAGCACTTTAGTTACCTTACCTCATCAATCTTAGAGTAAATTTAAATTTTAAAACTGGCTACTTACATAGGACTTACTTTGTAGCTGATCCTAGCTTAACCCAGCAACCTACACATATTCAAAAAATGGCGCTCAGACGCTTATGCTCATTTTTACCGGAAGCCAGATATATATACACTTCTTAAGGCTAGCAAACTAGCCAATCCAAACACTCTTACATATAAACAGACCAATCTACTTCTTTATTGAGCCCCACGGGAAAGACCGTATTCAATTTAAAGATCCATCTTTGCTCATGTTGCACAAGCCTCTGATTTATATTGCCTCCCCATTCGTCCCACTCTACAACTTCCAAAGCTGTGCAAAATAGACTCTCAAAGGACTATACTTGTTCTATACAGTGTTGAACTAATGGCGCTTCTATCTTACACTGTTTCAGCGCACTCTTATGCTCAATCAAGTGTGACTTCAATTTCCTTGTAGTCTTCCCTATACATATAAGTCCACACAAGCACCATATTGCGTAAACAATATTTTCTGACATACAGGAAGTTTTTACAATCGGCTTATATCTCCTCAATTTACATAAAGGGATATTTATATTGGAATGTGCTTGAGGGCACATAACACAAGATTTATATGGAAAGTGACCCACTACTTCTGCTGGTCATTCTTTTCTTTCTTTAAAAAATGAATGCACAACCTGATCTTTTATGTTAGTACCCCGGGCAGGCAACAATAAGAAGCAGCAACGTAGAATACGACATCAGAGATAGTAGTTAAAAAAGAAAAGAGATAAGTCATATTACAATATTGAGAGAATTCACTTTGGGCATTTTAAAGGGTAATATTTAGAATAGATTTCACTTATGAAGTAAAAATAAAAAATATACTAAAAGGGATGAAGTAAATGATGTTACAATAAGTGCGTGTATATGAGATGGGTTGTAGCCCTTTGTGGTCAAGAGCCCAGGAGATTGCAGCACTGAACACTCCTATACCAATTCCCGAGATTTTAATAATTAAATAAGAATTTAACACTGTAATTTACAGTTTCCCCTCATACACTGAAAACAGTTTTTGGTAATCATAAATTGAGGGTTATTGTCATTTAAACTTTGTAGATTGTTGTTAATTCTTGAAGAATTATCATATTACTCCTATCTTAATGACTCTTCACTGGGTTCCCATATACCAGTGAATAGAGTAAAAAACTGGGATGATTGTGTTCAATTTAATTGATGCTGGGTCTTGTCCATGGTCCAATGCTCTCCTTAAATTATACCAGCTATCTCCTCAGTTGAGATACTCACAGAGGGGCTTCCTTGATGTCCCCTCGGTGAAGTCTGCTCATCTTTATGTAACCAGAGAATGCGTCTTGTCCGTTGCGGCTCCAATTCTCTGGAACTCTTTTTCACTAGACCTGCAGTTGTGCAACAGTTTGAAGATTTTCAGAGAGCTTTTAAAGATCTTTTTATACAGGAAGGCTTACCTGTAAACACCTGTCCTTAACTTGAGCCAACAAAGATTTGGATAAGTTCCTGGAGGTGAAGTCCATAAAATGCTCTTAATCAGTAGGGAATAGCCATTGCTTGTTGCCACAATTAGTAGCATGGGATCTATTTAATGTTTGGGTACTTGCAATATATTTGTGATTTGCATTGGCCACTATTGGAAACCTGATACTGGGCTTGATGGACTCTTGGTCTCACCCAGTACGGCATATCTTATGTTCTTATATAAAATAAACCAATAGATTAAAAGTACTTTAGATTAGTTTGAACATTCCTACTGCCTTAGAAATTTTAAATTTCTAAAAACAAAACTAAATTAAGATTCAGACAGTGGTCCAGCAGTGAGAAGGGGGACTATCCACTTTTTTGCACTGAGTACCACATGTGTGATTATCTACCAGTTGATGAGAAGTTGTATGTATGCACTTGTGCAAAGAGTTCCTATCCCTCAGATAATGAATTGAATATCTGGAGGCTAGAGTGGCTGAGACTCAATCTGGTGGAAGGGAGGATGGCTGATCTGTGGCTAGATAGAGGGACTCAGCCTAGGGAGGGGAGGCTGAGCTGGGGTTGAGGAGAGGATCTTGGCTTGCTGTCCTGTGGCTGGAAGAGTGCAAGCTACATTGAGGCTGGGGCTACAGGGGTTCAGGCAAGCTGTGCTGGGGCTGGAGGGGGAAGGGCAGACTGTTGTGATGGGCAGGCTGTGCTAGGGCTGCAGGAATTTCCACTAGTGGCTGTGTGGTAGCTGTTGCTGGGATTGGGAGGGATAGCCTAGGTTTTGATTGGAGGGGGGAAGAGAATACAGCTGAGTTATAGCTATGGTGGGTGTGGTTAGTTGTGATTGGGGCTGAGTAGGCTCAGGCTGTACTGGGACTCAGAACAAGAGGTAAGTTTGTGCTGGGCCTGGGGGCAAGGCAATTCATAGGGCCTTCCATGGAATCTCCACAGGTATCAGCTAGTATCTTTTTATCTCGATCGATCGATAGATAGATATATAGATGTAGATATAGATATATCAAGTTTATTTAATCTTATGTTTATAAATTATATTATAAACTCAGGAAATGGTTTCTGAAAATTAACACCCACAAGACAGGTTTTTTTCATTTTAATCCTAAATGCAGATTAAGTTCCTGTAGTTTAATGGGAAGACATAATATAAAACATTAACTATATTTAAAGATTTTACACAGAGACCAGCATTGCTGAGGAAAATAAATTGTAACTTAATGAATGCATTGTTTTAGTTACTAGCTGTGAAGTGTTTACCATTTATATTATTTTCCTCTGTTTGTAATTTTGAAATCTAAAAATATAAATATTTATGTAATTAACAAGAAACAAGTTTCAATACCTTGTGCAAAGCTGTTGCTTAAAGGATTTTCACATATGCAGTAAATCAAATGCTAATGAAACATTTTGACACCTGTGGAGTTTTGGTGCCAACATTAAAATATTTTTGTATGTTCCTAAACTAATGTTTATAATTATTTCTGTTATATACTTTACTTGTGTCAATTTAAGGTAACATCAACATTTTTTTAATTCCTTTTTAACTGAATGCACCTGTACAGCTGCTTAAAATAAAAGACATTTGCGATAATAATGCAAGAATGATGTCAAGAAGGGATGGGTGAAGCAGAGAAATATAAACAGGGTGATGATAATGCACACTATCAATCCACAACAACAGCCGCTCCCAATCCTGTCATCAACAATATCTTATAAGGTGGAAGACCATATCAGAATGATAACTAAATAATTTCAAAGATTCAATAATATTAGAACTTGATCAAACAATGGCTGCCCCACTAAGACATAGATTCCTCAAAATGCTATGTATAACATGCGAATAACGCGCGCAATAAAGAATAGGGGTGTGTGTATTTAAATTGTTGGCCTGCCACATTGCATAGGTAAATATCGCATGCGGCATTGGGTTACTGCATGCGGCGTTGTGGCTTCAAACTGACTAATCATTTACCTAAGTTCTTATGGAACAATTCTAAATTTGAGTTGTTTGATGCATTGAAAATGGTGTGAGGTCTACAGCAAAAGATTTATGAGATTTATGAGATGAGATTGAAGGACCTGGAGGAGAGGAGAGACAGGGGTGATGTGATATGATACAGACCTTCAAATACCTGGAAGGTGCTAATAATGCATAGGATTCAAATTTTTTGAATGGAAAGTAAACTGTAGAACAAGGGGTCTTAAATTGAAGCTTTAAGGATATCTAATCAGGACCAGCGTAGGAAGTAATTTTTCACGAAAAGTGTGGTAGATACATGGAATGTCCTCCTAGAGGAGTTAGTGAGGACAAGAAGAGTAAGGGAATTCAAAAGGGCATTGGATAAACACAGAAGATTCCTAGTTGCTAAATAATAGAGATGAAAAAAAAGATAACCCGTGCTGACTGGACTGCACAGAGAAAAATTACCATAAGAACATGATAAGAAGATTGCTGAGCAGACTTAATGGACTGCTTGAGTCTTTTTCTGCTGACATGTACTATGTCACCATAAAATCATTAGTCCTCCAAAGTATCTGAAAAATATCATACTACGAAATATTTATTATATTAAACTAATCCCTTTTCTTCCCCTGTGCAGCCATAAAGCTTGCCATGGCTTAAAGCAGCGAGAGAGTGCTCCTACCACTTTACAGTCAATACTGCTGCTGCTGCTGCTGCTGCTGTGCTGTTCTGCCTTTCCCCTGCTTCTTGCTGCTTCCTGTCCTGCAGGAACAGAGCAGATCTGCTTGGTCCTATAGGCCGTTCTAAAGCTCCCAATTCCTGAGTGTACGCAGGCACAGTAAAGAAGACATAGTAAATGAGAGGAGAGGAGAGTTTACTTGGAGAATTTGGACATTATAGAATTTCATGTAAGCACCGAGGATCCAGAGAAATGCACAGAACCTATGAGTGAGGTCAGTAAACTTACTAAATAGTTAATTTATAGAGGTGTGCAAGGCAACATGTTTTCATTTTGTTTAATATTTGTTACATCATTTATTTATTTCCATTTTCCTTAGTATTGTCCATAAAATGTTGTATTTTAAAAATGTAAGTATTGGATTTAGTGTGCAATAATTCCGAATAGTGTGCATTAACTTGAAAGTGATACTCTAATAAAGTCGTTTGATACTTCTTTAAACCATTTACCTGCAAATGAAAATATGGGAACTACATTTATCTCTCATCTTTGAATTATGTTAAGTGGGCCCAGTTCTAAAATATTTGGACTAAAGACATAGAAACTTTCTTGTGCAGTTTAAAAAGCACATTTTGCCTACTGGATCCTTGTCCATTTTTCTGTTATTTATCTCTTAAGAAATGATTTTCTAGACATGTTGACTAATTTGATTAATTTGTCATTAAGAGAGGGGAGAGTCTCCACTGAATTTAAATAGGCATTAGTTTGCCAAATATTGAAGAAAAGCAATTTAGTAGCAGACAGTTTGTCTTGCTATCATTCCATCTCTATCCTTGCTACCATGATTAAATTATTGAAGAAAATTGTTCATTCTCACTTTGTGGACTTTATTTCTTCCAATAATATTTTGTATCCCCACCAATGTGGTTTTTGGGTAAATCATAGTACTGAGACCCTTTTTGTTGTCCATATCAGATTTTCATCTTAAGGAATTTGATTCTGGTAGTTCTATTATAGCTGTGTTTTTAGCAGATATGACACAACAGAGTACCAGGACTCTATAACGGCTACCATCAAGCTAGGGTGAGATAATACAGTAGAAAATTTAATCTTTGTGAGAATTTTCTCACTCCAAATGATGTCAAATCTTCACCAAGGTATACTGTGCCATTTGTGCATCTCACTCTGCATGTGAAACTGGCCCCTAAACCCAAAACCATTACCAACACCTCACCTCGACATATTAGATGACCCTCCAGAAATATAAATAGGTGCACACAGTGAGGTCCCACTCATAGGCTCTCTCTCTCACACTCCCCTTCCCTCCCTCCCTCTCCACTCCATTCTCCCTTCCCCTTCTCTGTCTCCCCAAGCCCAGAAATGGCCAAAATGCAATTCCAAAAATTTATCACAAATTGTGTCATGGGCATTTTGTACATATCGTACAGCCTAATGCCAGGAAAAAAGGTGTAGTTATTTCTGGCATTATGCTATTGCATGGTGCAATAATACCCCTCATTTAACTAAATCCCACCCAAACCCCTCCCTGATTCCACCCCTCCAAAAATTTGCATTCACGCCATGCATTATGGTATAAACACCATAATGCATTTTGATGAATGACCCGGTAAGTTCATAGTATATGCTGACATTCAGCTTTGTTTTTCTGTATACAATAATTTTTCATTAGTTATTACTCATATTTCAATCTGTTTGACTGTAATTGACTTCTGGATACAAGGCATTTTACCTCCTTTATTGGGTATTCACTCACTTGAAGTAGGTAGGATTCATATTCTATTTAAAGATGTAATTCATAATTTAGGGGTTCAATTTGATACTTGTCTCAATTTTCAACCACAAATTCAGTCAGTTTTGCAGGCAGATTATGGCTATTGCGACATCCAAGATATATATTAGAAATGCTTTTTATACTATGGTACAGACCTTTGTGTTTATGACACTCTGTTACTATAACTTCCTTTAACAGGCCCCCCTTTGTCCTGGCTAAGAGCTCTTCAGATGCTCCAAAACTGCTGCCCGGTGAGTTCTGAGGTGTCGCCTGTGAGAACATGAATCACCTTTGTTGCAACAGCTTCATTGGATTCCCATCCAGCAATGCATACAATTTAAGATTTTAGTTATGGTTTTTAAATCCTTAGACAGATGGACCCATTTACCTGCTCAAATGTCTTACCCAGTATGATCCTACCCAAGCTTTACGGTCCCAAATAAATGGGGTTATCGATCCCCTGGGAGACATTTGCCCACTTAACTGTTACCAGGAAAAGGACATTCTCTACACTTGTTCCCATTTTATGGAATAAATTACCTGCTTCTCTACATGATATGGATGATATTGTTTTATTTTGAAAATAATTGAAGACCTTGCTGTCTTGTGAGGCATTCATGCCAGGTTATTTTAATAGAGCAATAGTTTACAGTGTTAAAGTATGGATATGCTACTTATTTAAAAATAATTTTTTTTTGTGTTTTGTTATTTTTTATAGACCTTAAATTCCACTTCACATGGCAGGTTCAATATAGGTGGAAAATAAATGTTTTAAATAAATAAACATTGCTCACTAAATTGAAATAATACACACTCATTGAGTTAGCTCACAGAATTTGATTTAGTGCTTAATATTTGAGTTAGTGAACACTAATTTGACTTAGGCCTGGATTTTCTAAGTTCACAGAACTTAGAAAATCCGGCGGTAACAGGGGGCGGGGGGGCGAAGCGGGGGGCAGGCCTGCAAAAGTTGGCAGCGACCGTACCTTCACGGTACAATTGCTGCCGGCTTTCGTACCCATTAGCACCACCATGAAAGGTGACGCTATTGGGCACGATACTGGCGGTGATAAGGAGTCTTACCTTTCACCATCAGCGAAGTAATCGCAGAGTCCGCCCCGAGGCCGCCCCAACTCCTCCCCTTCTGGTGCGGACTCCACCCCAACCCCACCCCTTCCAGTGCCCCGACTCTACCCCGATTTAGATATCATGTGTGAAAAGTCCCTTTTCGCGTGTGATATCGTTGGAAAATGACCCCCTGTAGTGTACCCTTTTTCAATTTAGTGAGCACTAGAAATGGGAAAAGAAAAACCTATATTTTGTGGGGGCTTTGTCATTTCTTATTAAAAACAGCATGAAATGACATAAAAATGATGTCCACATCATGTCAAATAAAATCACTTCCCTATTAGTTTATTATATATTTAGAGGTAGTTAGTAATAGAGGCTGGAGAGCCTGAAGCTCTCTAGAAGAGTTGCTGGGACTCTCTAGAGAACAGTTCTCAGCACCTAATTAGGGAAACCCATGCTTGGATGAAGAGACTGGGAGCTAGTAACAGGACCTGAAGGAACAGCAGAGACCAGGTAGGGCCAGTGGTATCTAACCATACTTGCAAGTGCCTGTGACTGAACATTGCCATAAGTCAACAAGTAAGGTGTGGAACAGCCGTGAACAGCAAAACTTGGACAGGATCTCAAGGGCTGTAGGAAATGCAGCACTGAAAAACCAAAGAACCCTGTTTTTTGGGGAATACTTGAGACTTAAAACCATGAGTAAGAGGACTATGCTTGCTGCGCCACTATTGTTCTGAAGTGTGCGTGCAAAATAAAGTTATTGAACCTCTCCTGCGTGAACCCTGCATGCTGTCACTGAACCCTTGGCCTCACAGGCAGGAAGGGAAGAGAATCCCAAATATGTAATAGTTTTTCACTTCAGTCCTTTTGGTTCCCAAACACATCTGTATTTCAAAATATGCATATATTAGCATCCATTTTGCCTAAGAATCTGACTCTTTTTTACATTTTGGTTATAATTTCAAAAGTGTCGGAATATCAGTAGAGTGAAAAAGACATCAGTAAACACACTTAAAAGAAACAAACCTTCATTGAGAGAGTACTAATTTCAAAAGTATTGCAAAAAAAAAGAAATACATCTAAAGCCAAAAGAAAGGAGTATCAGTAACAGGGCTTTGTGCTATGACTGCAGATCTCAGTATCAATAATTTATCCCAATAAGGTTAATTTTTTAAATTATTTTTTTTTAATTCTTTATTTATCCATTTTAAAATACAATACAAGAATTACTTGCAGTATTGAATTTACAGAAAAGAAAATAAACATAAAAATCCAATACACAAAGAAGATCATTTGCAAGGAAATAACTCAAATATCTTTTCTGTATCTTTACAAGAAAATTAGAGAAGTATATCCCTTTTGAGCAATGCAAATGAAAAAAATTCTAACTATGAAAATGTAAGGTAATCCTCCCAATTACTTTTCTCCGCCATTTATTTTACTCCCAGGAGTGCTTTTAAATGTTCTGGGTCTATGTAATGATATGTCTGACCTTTGATCTTGATTACACACTTACAGGGGTAGCCCAATAAAAATTGACCTCCTTGTTCTATTACATGATGTCTTAAATCGAGAAATTTCTTCCTCCTAAGCTGAGTAGGTTTTACAAGATCTGGATAAAACCAGATCTTGTAACCATAATAGGTTTTAGATCTATTTCTAAAAAAATATTTCAGAATGTTATCTTTGTCTGAAATAAATGCTAAGGTAATAAGCAAATTTCTTCTTTTTTCAATGACTATCTCTTCCTGAGATTTTTCCAGAAAATCCGATAGATCTACTGAGATTTCTTTATTTGGATCTTCTAAATCTTTATTCTGTGTTCCAAATTTTGTCTGCTCTTTCACCTTAACAGAGGTAGAGGCATTGATATAAAATGCTTTAACTATTGTAGGAGTACATTGTTCTGGGATCTTTAAGATTTGGTTTACATAAGCTCTAAATAGATCTATCGGACCCATTTTACTTGTGATAGGAAAATTTATGATCCTCAAATTAAGCATACGAGAATAATTCTCTATATTTTCAATCTTTCTTTGTAATTCACCCTCAGATTTAATTTGATGAACTTGTACATTCTCTACTTTTAACAAGCGTTGTTCCATATCATTTACTTGCTTCTGTTGAGCAGTCAATACATCAGTGTTACTTCTAACTACCAAATTGGTTTCATTTACCACTTTTGTTAAATTTTTTATAGAAGAGTCCAATTTTGTCAAATAAGTCTAAAGAGTGTCCAAAGTAACATTTGCTGGTTTAATTATAACTTCCTGAGCTGGCATTACTTGATTTCCATCACCCGAATGATGTTTCTGAATTTTGGAGGGAGAATTATCTCGTCCTATGTTTTGGTCCGTTTTATTTAAGGAAGAAACCTTGCTTTTGGATATCTCTTCCTTTTCCCCGGCCATATTACCAGATTCATCAACACTCTCTGGGTCTCCTGAGAGATATTCGGCAAATTGATGGGTAAAACCCCCTTCATTGCCGGGTGGAGCTGGAATGTCTGGCGCCCCTGGACTTAAAGAGATGTCCTCGGCCAAAAGGGATGGAGTTTGCCCTAATTCCATCTCTTTAGCGGCCCCCTCAACAGGGGTACTATGTGGAGGATTCATCCACTCTGTGACAGTTTTTTGGCCTAGTTGAGCTGTCGGTGTACTTGGGATTGGCCTTATCCTGGCCTTCCTCTTAGTATGAGGCATAAACTCTAATAAGAAATCAGCTCAAAACTTTAGCCAGGAAGCACAAAGTAGCCCTTACAATATTAAAATATACTTCTCTATGGAGAGCGAGGTGTATGCGTTATTTAAAAATTCCAAAAAAAACCAGGAAGAAATATTTTTACATACCGTGAGGTGTAAGGAATAGTAGAAAATCCTTTTCTTTTCTTGAAATATGAAGTTCAATAAGGCGTACCTGGCTTTTCCGGGTGTTTCTGGTCGGAGCCGGTCAGATCCAGTGTTGTGTATTTTTCTTTTGATACTTTGGGGTTCCTCATGGGAATCTCGAAACATGCAGGGGCCTGAGCAGCTCCTGTTTGGTGAGTTCCTTTGGGAATTGTGAAGTGATGGAATTCCCCCCCCCCCCCACATGGGAAATGTGGAGTGTTGCAATGTCACATGAGGGTGAAATCATGTGGCAGCAAGGGGAAGCAGAGGTCAGTGAGCACAGATATGCCAGCAGTGCAGGGTACTCTGGATGAGAGCTCTATAAATAGGGAAAATAAAGAGTTAACAATATAAAAGTTACCTAGGTGAGGCAGTTGGAGTTTGAGGTTAGAATGTTGAAACAGTGCTGATTAGGGATGTGAATCGGGCTTTGGAAGATTGAAAATATCGGATGATATTTTCAAAATCATCAGACATCGGGGGCTCCCCCAAAACGATAGGAAAACCCCACGATATTGATCGTGGGGGTTCTCTTATCATTTTGGGGGAGGGCGGGAAAAACAGCACACAAAAATTTATTTATTTATTTATTTATTTTTAATTTTTATATACCGAAGTTCTTGTATCAGATACAAATCACTCCGGTTTACATAAAACAGTGAGATGCCCAAACGGAAGGGGCTTCACATATAACTGAAGACAACAGGCTTTACATATAACTATAAAACTATAATAACAACGTACAACTGGAACATAGTTAAGAGGTAGTTACAAGGGAAGGAAAATAACCTTCCCTTATTATATTATTATTATTATTATTATTATTATTATTATAAAAATAACCCCTAAACCCACCCCGACACTTTAAAACTAATCCCTTAGCTTCCCCCACCCTCCCAACCCCCCCAAAAACCTTTTACAGGTACCTGGTGGTCCAGTGGGGGTCCCTGGAGCGATCTCCCGCTCCTGGGCCATCGGCTGCCACTAATCAAAATGGCGCTGATGGCCCTTTGCCCTTACCATGTGACAGGGTATCCGTGCCATTGGCCGGACCCTGTCACATGGTAGGAACACTGGATGGCTGGCGCCATCTTGTGCTCCTACCATGTGACAGGGGCTGACCAATGGCACCGGTAGCCCTGTGACATAGTAAGGGCAAAGGCTATCGGTGCCATTTTGATTAGTGGCAGCCGACAGTCCGAGTGCAGGAGGTCGCTTCTGGACCCCCGCTGGACTTTTGGAAAGTCATGTGGGGGTCAGGAGGGTCCCCCAAGACTTGCCAAAAGCCCCTGGTGGAGATCGCTCCAGGGACCCCCACTGGACCACCAGGTACCTGTAAAAAGTTTTTTGGGGGGTCAGAAGGGTGGGGGGAAGCTAAGGGGTAGATTTTCAAACCGCGCGATTTGGCATACTTTTGCTGGCGCATCAGGCACAAGCAAAAGTATGCGGGATTTTAGTAGATACGCGCGTAGCCGCTAAAATCCTGGATCGGCGCGCGCAAGGCTATCGATTCCGTATAGCCGGCGCGCGCCGAGCCATGCAGCCTACCCCCGTTCCCTCCGAGGCCGCTCCGAAATCGGAGCGGCCTCGGAGGGAACTTTCTTTTGCCCTCCCCTCACCTTCCCCTCCCTTCCCCTACCTAACCCACCCACCCGGCCCTGTCTAAACCCCCCCCCCCCCTTACCTTTGTCGGGGGATTTACGCCTCCCGGAGGGAGACGTAAATCCCCGCGTGCCAGCGGGCCGCTAGTGCGCCGGGACGTGACCTGGGGGCGGGTCCGGAGGGCGCGGCCACGCCCCCGGACCGCCCCGGGTTGTAACCACGCCCCCGGGCCCGCCCCCGAAACGCTCCCAACACGCCCCGAAAACGCCGCGCTGATCGGGCCCGCCCCCCTCAGAAAACCCCGGGACTTACGCGAGTCCCGGGGCTCTGCGCGCGCCGGTAGGCCTATGTAAAATAGGTGCACTGGCGCGCAGGGCCCTGCTCGCCTAAATCCGCCCTGATTTAGGCGGATTTAGGCGAGCAGGGCTCTTAAAATCCGCCCCTAAGGTATTAGTTTTAAAGGGTCGGGGTGGGTTTTTTTTTATCGGCTTGGGCACAGTCGATAAACAAAACCGCGATCGGGCCCGATGAAAAAAAAACCACATGTGAATCGGAACCGGAATCGGAACCGATTCCGGTTCCGATTCACATCTCTAGTGCTGATGGAGCTGCTTATTGGTAGCAGTGCCACAGTTTAAAAAAGGAAAGAGTGTCTGCTGGGACCTGCAGCTTGGAGAAGAACAGGTTTAAATATTTTAGAAGGAAAACAGATTTTAAAATACAAATTTTTGATTTAATAAATCTCTGATCCAGACAGAAACTTCAAATCTGGTCTGAGCTTTCAGTTTTTAGCAGTACTCTGTGAGGTTTGAGGCTGTCAGTGAAAATATTGGCAGGGTAACCAGCTTACCTCCTGAATAAAGCTTAAAAGTAAACAAGCTGATATAACTTGTTATAGATTCTGCAGCATTTCAACATGGAAAAACGTGCCTGCATCAGGGGAACTCTCATGTATCTAAAAACATATATGCAAAACAATCAAACATAATGACAAAAACACATAAAAATAAAATCCCCATCGAAACCTCAAATCCATACCTCAGTAAGCAATGAAAAGCTCAAAACTGTTAATCAGTTGGGAAGCCTTCAACTGCTTACCTTGCAGATGAACTTATTTAAACGGGCCCTATCCAATAGGAGGGCATGTCTATTACAAATACTGCATAAGGTGCATGTACCCCTAATGAACCTGAAAGAAGACAACAGACAGCATAGCACTAGAGTGTAACCATGGGATATGGGACCTGAAAGAAAATCAATACAAGGAAAACCTTGATCAAAGGGGTGAGTCTAGGGAATGAACTGTGCGCTGTGAACAAAAAAGCTTCAAAAGAAATACATACACTCAAAATGCAGATTATAGTCTCATCACTATATTTCCTAATGTGCTATCTATAATAGGGATGTGAATCGTTTTTTGACAATTTAAAAAAATAATCCGATATTTTTTAAATCATCAAAAATCGGTACAGTGTGCGATACAATAGAAATTTTCACGATTTATCATGAAAAATCGTTACTCCCGTTAGTGTCCACTAATGGGAGTTATTTGGGGGGAGGGCGGGAAAACCGGCACACCAAAACAACCCCTAAACCCACCCCGACCCTATAAAACTAATCCCTTACCTTCCCCCCCCCCCCCCCGAACCACCCAAAACATTTTACGAGTACCTGGTGGTCCACTGGGGGCGCGAGGACCGATTTCCCGCTCTCGGGCCATCGACGCCATTTTGGCTGCCACTCAAAAATGGCGCCGATGGCCCGATTAAAAAAAACCCCACCCGACCCTTTAAAGATGACCCCTTAGCTTCTCCCACCCTCCCGATCCCCCCAAAACATTTTTAAATTACCTGGTGGTCTAGTGGTGGTCCCGGGAGCGATCTCCTGTTCTCGGGCCGTCGGCTGCCAATCATAAAGATGGCGCCGATGGCCCTTTGCCCTAACCATGTGACAGGGTATCCGTGCCATTGGCCGGCCCCTGTCACATGGTAGGAGCACTGGCTGGCCGGCGCCATCTTTAAAGTTTACTTAGGGAATAGCCACCTCAATTAATTGCATCAGTAGCATTGGATCTTCTTAGTGTTTGGATAATTGCCAGGTTCTTGTGGCCTATTTTGGCCTCTGTTGGAAACAAGATGCTGGGCTTGATGGACCCTTGTCTGACCCAGCATGGCAATTTCTTATGTTCTTATTTTCTTATGATGGCATATTGTCTGAAGTAAAATCCAACATCTCCGTGAGAAATTTCTTCAGTGTGAAAAAAGGAATCTTGCCCATTACTTTTGGAGAATTTAAAAATCTTAAATTTAAGTGTCTTGCATTATTTTCCAGACACTCTATTCTTCTTGTCAAAGCCTCTCTGTCTTTAACTGTTGTAGCCTTGACGTTTTGGGTCTCAATTTCCTTTCCTTCTAAACCTGATGTTTTTGAAGCCAACATTTCATTCAAATTTTGGTTACTTTTTTGAATTGAGTGATCCAATTTCATAGTATAATTATTTAAAGTTGATGGGAATCTTGCCACGAGGTCCCACAGGGCATCCAAAGTCATCACTTTGGGGCATATAGGGATTCTCAACATTGAGGTTCCCCACCAGAGCCCCTGCTTCCGACCCGGTACTTGATATTCCAGCAGCATTTAAGTCCTCCGAGGAGACCGCTAAAATTGTTGCTGCATCCAGCATTGCTGTGGTCTGCGTTCCATTCTCTGTATTGAACCTGGAATCAGATCCCTCAAACGGTGCTCCAGGCATGGCCAATATCCCAGCCCTTTGCGTTGGTGGCTGCCTAAGAACTGGACTCAATGACATCTCGTCTGCAGGCATAGGCAGTCCTCTCTCCCCGCCTCACTCATCGGGCTCTTTGACTCTCGGGGTAGATGCTGGCAAGGTCATGTATCGAGTGACCTCCTGTTGCAATATTGGAGAAAGTAAGGGGATTGTAGGGTACACCTGTACCTTCGCCTTCCTTTTAGGAGGCATTTGGTATCGAGGAAACAGCAATTTTTGTTAAGCAGCAGGACACACTACTCACACCCGATCTCAGTGTGCCACCATCTTAACTCCTACCCCCCACCCCCCATGGCCCAGTTGTTTAACTATTCTGAAAAAATATTGGGGCTTACTAATTGAGTGCAGCAACTTAGACATATAATAGACACTTTTAGCTTTCAAACAGCATTGATGGAAAGCCTTAATGGCCTCCTTATAAGCATCCAAAGATGACTCATCTTTCCTCTTTCTCCACGGTTTTCAAATTTTCTGACAGTTTGCTTTGCTTCAGCAACACTATGTACAAACCACTGGACACATTTTCTTTTCTCTCATGCTGAAACTTCTGAAAGAGGGGCAACTTGATTGTATGTTTGCAATAGCGAAGACTTCCATTTTTCAGTCAATTCAGAAAGGATTAAATCATCTCAGTTAACAATGTTGATCTTCTCTAACTAATAATCTCTAAATTTATCATAATCAAGAGCTTGATGCCTGAACTTCTTTTCCCTAGTGGTTTTAACTTTATTCCCTTTTAAATCTAACTGTTATGAATCAGAAGGTGGACTCCTGTTCTGAGGTAGAGTCAGCACTAGCTAAAAGGAAACAACCCCCTAGGTCTCTACCGTCAAAGGGTGAGGCCAAATGCTGTAGCTGTTGAAAGAAAACTTCACCCTGGAAGTTCATGATCCCCCCAGGAGGAGCCCGTAGGGACCCGGCCGCTGGGACTTAGGAGACTCGCCTGAAGAGTGAAGAAAGGTCTGGATGCAGGCGCCTCCTGCGGGTTGTGGATTCCAGATGGCTGGCGCCTCCAGCAGGTTGTAGTATTTTTGAAGAAGGAGTCACAGAGTAGTCCAGAGCCATTCTGAGGATTTGGTACACAAGAAGGGTCGAAAGCCCTTTGACCAGGATCAAATCAGGAGAAGGGTCCGAAGCCAGTCCAGGAGAAATCAGGGGAAGGGTCACACGCTGTACCAGGATCAAGCCACAGAAACACGAATGCCGGTCCAGAGGTCAGAAGCCAAGAGTCAATCCAACGGAGCAGGGAAGTGGAGCAGGACGAAGAACCAGGAAAACGAAGCTCAGGATGAAACCGAGCCAGGAACCTTGATATCAAGGCAAGGTCTGAGGATCAGACCTTGCCTTAAGTACAGGAAGTCAAGGGAGGAGTCTCAGGAGGAGCCATGAATATTTCCTGTCATGGCTCCTTTAAGAAATCTCATCAACCACGGGCGCAGCTCTAGTAGAGGCAGAGAGGGAAGGGCCGGCCCGGCCAAGGAACCATGCAGCCGAGCCTGGCCACGGCAGCAGCCACAGGAGAAAACCAAAGAGGGCTGCCTGCTACCGCAGGAGCCCTCGACGAAGCCTGATGCTTCGAGTATGTTATTTTCGCCGCGACCACCAGCCCGACCCTGGTTGCGGCCCGCCGTGGCTGGCGGCCATGATGTCAGAAAATATCTTAATATTTTGTGCTTTATTGATAATTACTTATATTTAGTGAAGTCAGTAATCAATTAGCCATAAAGAAACATGTTAGCATTTAATACCCATAAGCCTTTACTTTTAAAAGCCATGACATTGGTCATGGCTGTGCTGAAAAAGCTCCAGCACATAGCTTTCACCTTTCCCCTACTTAAAACCTCAAGATTTCACCTTTGTCCCACTTTCAGACTTGAGAGTACAGTTGTTTACCACTTTCTCTTATCTCAAGTAAGAAAGCACCTGCATTTTATGACATTGAGCATCCTAACGCAGGTGTCATGATTGACCACCCTAAAAACAGATGGCCAGCCAATTAAGTGTGACAGAAGGGAGTGAAAAAGATTTTCTCTTAGAACTACAAAAGAAATCCAATTAAAAATCAAAAATGGGCGAAGCTATAAACAGAATAAAATTTAGATGTGTTGATGGAAGTGTAACAGCGACCCTGGATCAAAGGGTCTTAAGTGTATAAAACAGTGGCAGTTTGAGGGAGAGGGAGAGGTGCTACTTAGACTTTCTTCGCACGTGATTGAGAGAGACACAGAGCGGGGTGCTTCAGAAAATTGGTAAATATAATTTTTTATTCAAGTATATGAGAACCTTTAAATTGCTATTGTTTCTACATTGGCAGATGTATTAGAAATGTATTAATTTCTAAAAAGATGACATTAATAGACATTTATCTGATATTAATAATTTCAATTTCCTTATTAATGGTTCTTGCATTGATTGTAGGATATACTCTGGTAAAATTAAGATTTGAACATAAAAGTGATTCTTAGTCATTTAGAGATATTTATTCATGCCTTTCTGTATCTGTGAAATAAAGAAAATATTTTTACAATAAACTGACTGGTTTATTTATGCATGATGTGCTGCAAGAATTAAAGGTTAATAAAAAATTTCTGTGGTAGATTCGAACACACCTCTGAAAGTAAACTTTTTGTCTCAAGGCAGAAAGGGTAGGGAAATAGAAGTGGAAGTGGGATATTTTATCCAGGCAGGATTCCCTGGTTTTAAATTCTGCTAAGGGTAGAAGCCTCAATACTTCCATTCAAAATTTACCACATGGCGCCCAACGTGGTTTAAATCTCCTGTAGAATTAAATATTATTTTCCAGTCATGTAATTTTGCCTTTTGCAGCAGTTTTTATAATTGGTTGCAATGGCTGACCCTTATAGAATTAGAGCTTCTCAAGAAGCAACGTTCCGTAAGTGGGTTGAAGCCAATCATATCAGGGAAGATCAGTCCTTTGTCCTGCATTTACAAGTGGCCAGTGACTCGTCACCGTGCTTTCATGTTGACATTTGTCGTTTAAAAGCTCTTACTGCACAGGGCAGACACCAGGGGCTAAATAGAAGAGCAGAAGAGGATTTTGTTCCTTTTGCTCTCCCTGATTGTCAGATGTCTTTTTCACTTGGTAAATGCTTATTTGTAGAGAATCCGGTGATTCCGGTTTCTGAAAAAAGAGGGGGCTTGGCGTTCACTGAACCGCGTCCGCCTCTTGATGCTATTTTGTCCTTTGATGCCCCGCCTGTGGATCAAATTCCGGCAGGGAAAATGAATGCGTTTTACAATGCCCTATTGCACTGCTTTCAAACGCTCAGAGATCATTACGGACAAACCTCGTTTTCTTTGGGGACGCCTGGAGAATTCGGGACCCGTAGTGAGATTGATCGAAAAGCAGATAGAGTAAGGCGGGCTTTGGGGACGCTTCCAGCTGATGTTAATCTGATACCTGAACATCTGGCCACTAGACTAGTCGCGCTTGAAGCTGTCACTGGTGCCTGTAATTCTCGTACCAGACATTATATTATTTCTACTCTGATGCCACAGAATTTGGTTCCTCCCCCCTCATTCTGCGAAAGTTGGGGGAGTTATTACGGGTGGACTTATCGTTCGATATTTGGGAAACCGTTAATCACAAATCTCGGTGAAGTGCTGCGTCATATTTTGCAAAAGTTTGGTATTTCAGCTGCATATTCTCTTGGCATGCTGGTTACTATGAGTAATTTTGATCAAGTATGGGAGATTTTAAAAGACGTCATGCCTGATACCTCTATTCGTATTGATCTTAGTAATCGTTTAAGTGCATTGGCCCCGGCAGATCGACATGAGCAGTTCCCATTCATTATCCAGCAAGTCTTCGAGGCGGCTGGTCGTCCATTAATACCTTCTAAGCCACTTAAACAGGCTCATCCAGGGTCTGACAGACCCAGGGAACGGGGTAGGGAGATCCAGCGCACTCAGCCTGAGAAAACTTCAAGACGGGTGAGTTTTCATTTTAGGAATCCTTCTTCCCAGGATAGAAATCAGAGGGACAATAGGGGGTTTGGGAATTCTAGACAGGATTATACACCCCCCCCTCCACGAAATCCCTCTAATACTGGGTGGGTTCCCCGCTATCCTGTGAGGGATAATCGTGGGACCCCTCCTGCCCGCTTTCCAGCTCCTGAGAAACCTCCAGCGGTGTCCGGAGCTGTAACTAAGGCAGACCGCCCTCCCCCTTCTTCTCACAAAAAGCCTGTGAAGCGAGCCACTTTCCATGGCAATGCTGGCTCCACGTCTAAACCCCCTGTGGATCCAGAATAGGGAGCAGGGTGATCTATTTGTGGGCATGATGGACTCAGGTACTACAATTAATATCCTGACTAGAGAATGGGATACATTTCAATATTTAAATGAAAATGTCACAATTACTATGTTTGCAGGGAAGCAGTCTCAAGCTCCCTTAGCGACTGTAGAAATCTTTTCCCCTTACTTCAAAGGGTCCCGTACCATAAAAGTGGCATGTTTATTTGATGAGGAGGATCCTTTTGCAATTTATTTCACACAGGCTGCTGTGCCTGTTTTGCCTTCTATGATGTTGGAGGACCCCCTTTATGGCTTTGAGGCTGTAAAAGCTTCATTTTCTCCTCAGCTCAAATCCATCATTGGAGAGGCTGAGCTGCAGAATTTGTTTACTGAATGGCTTAAGTTAGGAGTCGTTCAGCTCTATCATACCCACACTGGTTTAGTGCAGACCCCTAAGCCGATAGAGATAGTTTTAAATAAGCCTTTCAGTCCTCAAAAACAGTATCCTGTCCATAAGAAATTCTACAATGATTTAAATATTATTATTTCTCAGAAACTTACTCAGGGTGTTTTAATTGAGGAATATTCTGAATTTAATTCACCCCTCCTTCCTGTGCCCAAACCAAATGGGAGTACTCGTATGGTCATTGACTATAGAGTACTTAACGCCTCTTCTGAGACAGTTGCCGCTCAGACGTTGAATCCTGCATCTACAATTGATAATTTGCCACGTCCTAGGTGGAAAGCCACCTTGGATTTAGCTAATGGGTTTTGGAGTATTCCGATTAGCACTTCCCCTGTCACTGCATTCACATTCAGGGGTAAGCAGTATCAGTATACCAGGCTCCCTCAGGGTTTTAAAAATTCCCCTGTTTTATTTTCTGCTGCCGTTGAGGAACTCCTTCAGCGACATAACATTGATAATGCTGTTCCTTATGTTGATGATATATATCTGGCTTCTGATAAGCTGGATGTGCTTTGGGATTCTGTAGTTCAACTAATACAGGTACTGGGTGAGGAAGGCTTTGTAGTTAATTTTGCCAAAGCCAGAATTGGTTTTGAGGAAGTTAAGTTTCTGGGATTTTTAATCGGGGTGGCAGGTGCTAGCCTTGCCCCCACCCTCCAAGAAAAGATTATATCCTTCCCGGTGCCTAAGACATCTCGCCAATTGCAAGTAATCATGGGGACACTTAATTTTGCACGTAAAACTGTGCCTAGTTTTGCCTCATTAGCAGCCCCCTTGTATGATTTGCTTAAAGGAGATGCCGTTGTGGCACGTGATTGGACTGCTGTTCATTCTGAATGTTTGAGAGCGCTGCAAGAGGCTGTCAAAGTTTCAGCCCCTTTGGCGCACCGTAAATCATCTAAAGATTTAGATGTCACGTTGCAGGTTTCTGATTCTCATTTCTTGGCTACAATCAGTAACCATGCTGAATCTCAGCCCATATGTTATATTACACATACTTTCTCTCAGCCTGAGAGGAAATTTAATGTTGTGGAGCGTACACTGACGGCTGTCAGATATTGCCTGTCTAAAGTCTCTGCTCTTGCTCAGGGTAAGATTATTCATTGTTATACTGGGATTCCTCAGTTACAGGCTGTCACTCGCCATTCCCTCCCAGAGAGTAGGGCTCTCTCCACACGCTGGGTGCAATGGCGTGCTGATCAATATAGAGACGATGTGCAATTCCATTATCAGAATGGTTTGGCTGATTCTGACATTATTTTAACTTGTGAGGATCTTTGCTTAACTACTGAGACGGATAGGCTCCTTCCTCCTATTTATCAGAAGGTTCAATTGGTAATTTTTACTGATGGTTCTGCCACACCCTCGGGTGACTATCTTACTGCATTTTTTGCTGGTGCGGCTAATGTTATTTTAACTCCTAATAAAAGGGGTCAGTGGAAAGTCTTTGCCACACATACATGGCGATTAGGTGATATGAGTTCACAGCAGGCGGAGCTGATTGCCTTTCAAAAGGCTTTGACACATATTGAGCAAACGCCCAATTTGGATCCTGAAAGATCCGTTATGGTTTGTTCTGATTCTACATATGTGGTGTCTGGGTTTAATTCACATATGAAAGTGTGGGAAAACAGTGACTTTTTAGATGTTACAGGCAAGCCTATTGCACACAGAGCTCACTGGAGATTAATTTTTTCTATTTCACAGAAACTTACTGTGCAGGTGCTTGTCTTGCATGTGCCTGCTCACCAGACCGTGGGCTGGTACTCTCGTTACAATTCTTTGGCAGATGAAGCAGCTAAATTGGCTGCCTCTCAGCAAGAGATAACTGTAAGGGCACGTCTTGCTAGGCATGGCTCCTTACATTTGAATGCGGCTACTTTGTGCCAGCATTCAGATGGGGTTTTGACTAGAAGTCAGGCAAAGAAAATGGTCAGTGACTGTTTGGATTGTCAGCGCACAAATCCCAAACGGACTGGACACCCTTATGTTGAGGGGATACTTCCACGGGGAATTAGACCAGGGCAGGTGGTCTATATGGATCATGTTGGTCCCCTTACTTCTTCCCGTGGTTACAGACATATTTTGGTTGTACTTGATTCCTTTACTGGCTTTGTGTTTCTATTTGCACAGAAACGCATTACTGCTATTGTGACTGTTAACCGTCTGGCTATTGTATTTGGTATTTTGCCTTTTCAGTTTCTTTGCACAGACGGCGGTCCAGCCTTTAAAAATGCTGAGGTTGAGACCTTTTGTGCTGATCATAGCGTTACTCATCGATTCTCCTACCCACATCGTCCAGAATCTAATGGAATGGTTGAAAGGATTAATGGTGAGGTTAAGCGTAGTCTGCAAATTTTTGCTTTGCAATCTAACCCCAGTAATTGGTACCTTCATCTTCCGGAGATCCAAATCCGGATTAATAGTACCATAACTGCCAATCATGAAGCTCCCGCTATGTCTCTCTTTGGGTTCTCTATGCTTGAAAATATGGCCTCCTCAGAAGCTATGGTTACTTCTGACAAGGCCTCTCGGAGTCCAAATCCTTTTCAGATTGGTTCCGTAGTTTTGAGCAAAACGCATGTTCGTGGCTCTTTAGAACCATACTGGTCTAATCCCTTTATTGTTACAGAACTTCTAGGTGACTCGGGACTGTTGCTTTCTGACTCTGAGGATCCAAAGAATAGGAAAGTTGTGTCCATTAGAGATGTCAAGTTGGTATCCGAGACATTGGGGTTTTCCGGTACCAGAGCCTCGGTTCAACCCCCAGCCTCTGCTGCATCCGCAGTTTCCGCTGATGCCAATGGGTCAGGAGGATCTACCGCTGCCCAGCGCTCCCACTGCTCCAGCAATTGATGTCATTCTCAGCGGTGACATGGCTGTGCCTACCCCGGAGCAGGAAGATCAGGTCGTTCTCAGTGTAGCTTGTCCCGCATCTGAGCGTCCTCCATGTTTCACTCGCTTTCAGCAGAAGCTTTTGCTTGCATGCTGTATGGTTTGTTCCCCAATCAGTACCTTTTTGCATGCTGTGTTTCTTTTTTACAGACCTTATTGTAAGTATGTTATTGCTTGCTGGGTGCTTTTAATTATTGCATCTCCTATCTCACTATTTTATCTCTTATCTAATACCCAGCTGCATTCCACCTTTTCTCCCGCAGCTTCACAGGAGCTCCGTTATTCACACTCACATGTCAGTAAGCGCTCACCTTCTGAGCCTTTGTCTCTTCTGGCAGTGCCTTTGCCTTCTGGTGTTATTCTTGTTCCATACCATGGCTGGCTGGTGCAAGATCCTGTTTTATTGCATATTGATGTTCCTTTCAGGTTTTACACTCACCAGGTTTGGCAAGGCATCTCTCCGGAGTCCCTGCCTGCGGGTCTAGAGTCCAGACTTGTTGCTCTGTTTCTGCAGCTGGAGCGTTCCTCCCTGCAGCTTTCTTCCATCACTTCGGAATCTCCTCTTGATGGCTTCCGTGCAGAGTTCTGTTCGATTAGATATCAGAACTTGTTCCTGGGTTTCAGAGCAGTGAGTGTCAATCTTACTGGGATCCTTGAAACTCCATCCTGGAAACTGCAGCACTGCTCTCAACCACATATTGGTGCTTCTGAACAGTTCCAGCGGCTGTTTGCCCTTCGTCCTTGTTTTCATAATGGATCTTGTGCCTGCATCAATCCCCTTTCGAAGGTGCCTCTGGAGGACTCCTTGTCTGGCTCTAATTATGAATTTTCAGGTTTGATTAAAGGTCTCATTTTCTCCTGGATGGACATCTTTCCTGAGGTAACTCTTTCTTACGCTAATTATTCCACATGGGGGGGAGAGGATACAGGATTCCCCCTTCCAATGATTAAGGACTCTCTGTCTTATGTTTGTAGACTACCTTATGAAATTCTGTTTTTAAATAGTACACATTATCATGTCTTTTGTGATGAATTGCCTGTCTCTTTTACACATTGGCGTGGAATTTCTTTTTATAATTTATCTTTGTGGAATAATGCGTGTGGGAATAATCCATTCTTTTGTACCCGTTCCTCGTCCACCCAGACAAATTGCTTTTGTTGCCCTAGTTGGCAATATCAGGTTAATCTTTGTAATAAAAGGTTTTCTAATAGGGTATGGGGACCCTTCTTTACTCAGGAGGCTAATTTTTTTCAAAATGCACCTGTGCTAGGCCGGTCTTTGACCGCTGCCTGTATCAGGGGTTTAGCTGAGGGGTTAAATGACACTGAGGTTACTTCTGTGTTAGATTTAATTGTACAGACAAAATGGCTGAATGACTCATTTCCCTTGCCCGCTTGGGTGATGAGAACAGCCAACAGAAAGCGCAGGAATGCTTTGAAACAGGAGGTTCAAAATACATTCCTTAATCTTAATGATAGAATTAAAACTGCTATAAAAGGTATTCAATCCAATGAATATCAGCTAAGAGCAGGTATTTTTCAATTAAGGGATTACTTAGCTCAAACCTTACAGTTAGGGATTGATGCCATATCCACAACTGATGAGAAAATACAGGTTCTAGCAAGAATAGAACAGCTTACTCACTTTATTGATGGTCTTACTTCCCCAAAACCCAAATGGGGAGACCTTCAATTGGGAAAAATATTAGAGGAAATAAACCTCACAGCTGAGCAAATTCAGTATGCCCATGTTGAGGCTTCACAAGTTATTTTGCAGGTCAGCAAACATGAAATGGGAAAAGAACCATGGGCAACCTTAGGTTCAACCCTAGTACAAGGGGTCAGACGTATCTTTCTCCCAATCACTACTCAGGTCTATAAACGTTGCTGGGAAATCCAGAACTTTGGTCAGTTCTTGGAAAGCTCAAATGGAAGCAACACCTGGATTAAAACAATTAAAATCTTTGAACCAACCCACTTGTGTATTAATAATGCTGGTTATCACTGGATCATAGCACAAGGTTGTCACAAAGTTCCTGTAACTGTGTGTAATTCCCTGGTGCAGGTCTCTAATACTTGCCTCACACTAGAGGGAGAAGCTGATTGTCCTCTAGAACCGAATCCCGGTCCTCTAGTAGAAGTTTTTTGAAATTACCCAATGGATCTTATATCCTTCGGTCAAACAAAGCACAGTGTGGGTTTCAACCGGGAATATTGTATTTAGTTACTGCACTATCTGTCATTAAGTGTGGACCGTGGGAATTTTTTCCTACACTTAGTGCCCGGTTAACTGAAACAATAAAGTACATGGAATTTAAACCAGTACAATTCACGGAGTTAAAAATGTTATTGACTCATGTTTTAAATGTAAATGTATTATTGAGAAATTTGTCTTCACTTTGGTTAATGTCAGAGGATGAGTTTTTACAGCATCTGAGAATGATAGAACTAACAGCTAGTGAATGGGAGCTGATCCTAGACGAGCTACTGAAGCCAGAGGTATTTTCAAATGCCCTGGGTCGTGCTTTTTCTGGATTAGTGGGTGGAATAGCTAAAACAGCTGTTGGTGTAGTTAAAACCATAATGGAAGGGGCAGGTGGACTCCTTCATGACTTAGGGATCAATTTATTCCCATTAATCCTGGGAATCATAGTAATAATTGGTGTTCTTTTCTTCTGTCTTAAGAGAAATTAGAACGAAGAGCAGCGAACCAGAAATGGCAGGTGTAAACTCAAAGATACATATTCCAGCTAATCCTAGGAAGAATGCGATGATTGTCTGCCTGGGACCTGATCTCATAAATGAGTATGCTGATTATGGAAGCTGGATGTATTCAGAAAACAATCCTGATACATGTGCACCTTATTATCTGCATAAAAACTGTGATATTTTATTTAAGTTCCCACAATATTCCTATTGCTGGACTTGGCCAAGAAGACTGGCATCTGTTCGTGAAGCACTACGAAGAACCTTGAGTGCTCACATTTGTCAGTGTGCTCCCTGGGAACTTGTGCCCTGCTACTTCAATATCTACTCTTTGGCAGAATATCAATTAGGATATGGACATGGCCTATCAAATGCCAATCCTGTTGCTTCAGATGGAAATTCAAGAGCCTCCAGCCCGGGGTTAAGCTCGAATTGGTTTCCAGTACCTAGTCCACCGTCTTTTGTGACGGATGAAGAATTAGATCCAATACACCTTGCTCCGGCTAATTCTCTAACAGACGAAGGACAAGACTTTATGCTTTGGCTGAATGCAGCTCTCTCCTCTGAGGATGATCAATCAGTCATTCTCCAACATCAGCAACCAAATCCTACTCAAGATTCTGCTCCGACTAGACCAACAGTGGAAGGCGAGCAAACAGATTCCAATATCTATAATTAGTCAGACTGACTTCACAGATATCTGAAACGTCTGATCCGGCTGATCTACTGAGAACTGTGAATAACTGTCTATTATTGACTGGACTGGTATGTGTCTTATTCAAAATGCACCTTGCCATTTCAGGATCGTTGCTCATCAATTGGTAAGTATAATAGGCATTTAATGCCCACAGATCCCTACACATGATGGAATCAGTGATGACACATCACAGATTTCTGACCCATAAAGATTATTTAATTATGAACCCTCATCTTACTTGACTGGATGAGTAGCTTCAAATTTAAAATTTACATTCCCTGGGTATGAATGTTCTCTATTTCCCATAAGGAAATATTGAGAAACTCTTTATATCTGGTTATTATTAGAAACTAACTCAGATTTGTCAACTCATATCTCTTTATATTCAATTTGGTAATGTAACCAATTTTTATTACACTTGTATTATTACATTTGATTTTCACTTGTATCTATGCAATGTTGAGCACTGACACAACTTATTATATGTAGTTTATTGTGTGATTATTTTCCCCCAGGCTTATTAGTGCCTTACTGATTTATATGTACCTAGCTATGTCTAGTATTTGTTTTACTGACTCCATGGGGGGGTGTCAGAAAATATCTTAATATTTTGTGCTTTATTGATAATTACTTATATTTAGTGAAGTCAGTAATCAATTAGCCATAAAGAAACATGTTAGCATTTAATACCCATAAGCCTTTACTTTTAAAAGCCATGACATTGGTCATGGCTGTGCTGAAAAAGCTCCAGCACATAGCTTTCACCTTTCCCCTACTTAAAACCTCAAGATTTCACCTTTGTCCCACTTTCAGACTTGAGAGTACAGTTGTTTACCACTTTCTCTTATCTCAAGTAAGAAAGCACCTGCATTTTATGACATTGAGCATCCTAACGCAGGTGTCATGATTGACCACCCTAAAAACAGATGGCCAGCCAATTAAGTGTGACAGAAGGGAGTGAAAAAGATTTTCTCTTAGAACTACAAAAGAAATCCAATTAAAAATCAAAAATGGGCGAAGCTATAAACAGAATAAAATTTAGATGTGTTGATGGAAGTGTAACAGCGACCCTGGATCAAAGGGTCTTAAGTGTATAAAACAGTGGCAGTTTGAGGGAGAGGGAGAGGTGCTACTTAGACTTTCTTCGCACGTGATTGAGAGAGACACAGAGCGGGGTGCTTCAGAAAATTGGTAAATATAATTTTTTATTCAAGTATATGAGAACCTTTAAATTGCTATTGTTTCTACATTGGCAGATGTATTAGAAATGTATTAATTTCTAAAAAGATGACATTAATAGACATTTATCTGATATTAATAATTTCAATTTCCTTATTAATGGTTCTTGCATTGATTGTAGGATATACTCTGGTAAAATTAAGATTTGAACATAAAAGTGATTCTTAGTCATTTAGAGATATTTATTCATGCCTTTCTGTATCTGTGAAATAAAGAAAATATTTTTACAATAAACTGACTGGTTTATTTATGCATGATGTGCTGCAAGAATTAAAGGTTAATAAAAAATTTCTGTGGTAGATTCGAACACACCTCTGAAAGTAAACTTTTTGTCTCAAGGCAGAAAGGGTAGGGAAATAGAAGTGGAAGTGGGATATTTTATCCAGGCAGGATTCCCTGGTTTTAAATTCTGCTAAGGGTAGAAGCCTCAATACTTCCATTCAAAATTTACCACAATGACACCTGGCCCTGGTTGCGGGCTGCCATGGCCGGCGGTGCTAACAGTACCCCCTCCTTTAGGCCTCCCCCTAGAAGGCTTGGGTTTAGCAGGGTTTTGGAGTGAAAGTCCTTGAGAAGAGACTTATCCAGTAAATTCTTAGCAGGCTCCCAGGAATTCTCCTCAGGTCCGACGCTAGGTGGTATTCCCAGGTGTTGCCCCATCTCCGGACATCCAGAACGTCATGTACTTGATATATGGTTTCATCTACTGCTCTATTTTTCACCATTTCGGGAGTTTCCAGGTAGACCAAGTGAGGACCAACGGCTTCAGAAGGGACATATGGAAGGAGTTGTGGATTCTCAACGTGGCGGGCAGTCGAAGCTGGTAGGTTACAGGACCTAATTGTTGCAGCACCAGAAAAGGTCCAATGTAGCGAGGGGCCAATCGCATAGAAGGAACTCTCAAACAGATGTGCCGGGTGCTGAGCCACACCTTTTCCCCTGGACGAAACTGGGGAGCCCGTCGTCGATGTTGGTCGGCAAATCTCTTTGCAGAGTGAGCTGTGTTACGTAACATCTATTGAGATTGAACCCAAAGCTGTTTCAGCTGTGCAGCAGTTAGCTGAGCCGCAGGCGAAGGAACAGGCAGCGGTACAGGCAAGGGTGGCCTGGGCTGACAACCAAAGACAATCTGAAAAGGGGATGCCCCCGTAAAGATGCCAGCATGCAAATTGTGGAAGAATTCAGCCCAGGAAAGAAGTGACGCCCAATCATCTTGTCGAGAGTTGACAGAGCCGTAGAAATTGTTTTAACATTTGATTTGTATGTTCTGCCTGACCATTAGCCTGAGAATGGAACGCTGTGGTAAAGTCCAGAGAAATACGAAACATATTGCAGAGGTTGAGCAAGTATTGAGCCGTGAACTGAGGACCACGGTCTGAGGTAAATTGCTGAGGCAGTCCATGAAGATGGAAAAATGTGAAGCATGAATAATTGAGCCAGCCAAGGAGCAGATGGGAGGGAGGTCAGCGGGATAAAGTGGGCCATTTTAGAAAAGCGATCTATCACTACCCATATCACAGTGTTGTCTTCAGATGGTGGAAGTTCCACAATGAAGTCTGTGGAGATATGTGTCCATGGTTTCGTGGGAACTGGCAATGGTTGTAAAAGGCCCTAAGTTTTTCCTGTAGGAATTGTATGTTGAGCGCAAGTTGGGCACGAGTCTGTATAAGCTCGTATATCCTTACACATCTCAGGACACCAATAGTATTGTTGGAGGAGTGTTTGAGTTCAAATTCGTCCGGGATGTCCGGCTAACTGGGAATCGTGACCCCAAGCCAATACTTTATTATGGAGTCTTTTAGGCACCACTGTTTTACCCGGTGGAAACCGTGAATGTTGCAGAGATTGCAACATTCACGGTTCCACTAACTGCACGGTTCCATTAATTGCACTAACCACATCCTCTGGCAACAAATTCCAGAGCTTTCTTGTGCGTTGAGTGAAAAATAATGTTCTCCTATTAGCCTTAAATGTGCTACTTGCTACTTCATGGAATGCCCCCTAGTCCTTCTATTATTTGAAAGTGTAAATAACCGAGTCACATCTACTTGCTCAAGACCTCTCATGATCTTAAAGACCTCTATCATATCCCCCCTCAGCAGTCTCTTCTCCAAGCTGTTATTACCCTTTCATATACTAGGAGATTCCTCATGAAACTTACCAGTAGCAACTGATTTAAAATACAATTAAGAAACTACATTTTAGGTAACACTCAACTGTGGAATATGTTGTTGGAAGATGTAGCCAATACAAACAATATAACCTTTAAAAAAGGTTTGGACAAGTTTCAGGAAGCCAATTCATTTTAAGTTTATTAGCTAGGTAGGCTTAGGGAATGTAAATTCTTACAGTTGGGAACAGGAAGTGCAGAATAACAAATGGATCTTCCTGTTTAGGTCTGTTGGATAATTCTTTCAAGTGACCCAGTGGTTACTGTCATAGACAGAATTCTAGGATTCATGGTCCATTAGTCTAATCTATTTTATCTAACAATCAATGCAGTGCCAGCAATCCACTCAGGCCTTTAGCCACTCTATTCTCCTTTCTGTAGAATCCCTCTAGGTCTCCACTATATGGCCCTAGTTCCCAACCCTGGAGTTAGCAAATAGTAGACAGGTGCACCATTCAAAACAGCTCCTGTACTGATGCTTCCTGAAGTGATCAGCTCTTGGAGGCACAAAAGGAAACTAGGAGAGAGTAGAGTATGGCACTTAGAGTTGAAGTTTCAGGAATGAGGAGCTTTTCTTATTTTTTTAATCTTAAAATGTGGCCTCCAACCTAATCTTGTGTTGGAAGAAGGATTTCTTGCAAAGCCCTCCTTGCCTGTGAGGATCTGCCTCCAGTTTGGTGAAGAGATTATTTCTAGAAGTTTTCAGAGCTTTTAGTTGAACCCCTGGGTGAGACCCTGGTCCCAACTGGAATAGGAATAATCCCCATATCCAGCGGCCAAGGGATGAGAAGATCTGTTGTGTCCCTCTCACCATCAGTATAAGAGAAGCAGTAACTTACCACCTTGGAGGGAAATTTTTGTGAACTTTGTTAATGTTTTCCCCTTATATTTGTGAGGCAGTTTTGATTCTACCCTTCCTTTCCCTGAATCTGTGTCAGAAAAAAAAACAGTTTATTACCAGCAAAATATCTTTCCTTCAGAGAGGTTCACAAGAACAGTTTGAGAGCACAAACAAGGGAGAGAAGAGCCAAGACCATTGAAGACCTACCACTGGTGTCTTCACCCTTGGAACACAGGGCACTGACTATGGTTTTAAAGACTTGGATCTCAAGTATAAACCTTTTTTTTGGCAGTAAAGATGATCCTGTTATCACATAGGATACCTTATCCACCTGACTTTTATCCATCCAAAACCTGGAGGTTAAGCCATATCTCAGGAGCCCATACTAGAGATGCATACACAGAGAGGGAAGAGGAGTTATGACATAGTAGGTCAAAGGCTATCGGCGCCATTTTGATCGAGGCAAGCCAGACAGCCCGACAGCATGGAAGGAGAAATCCCTCACAGGATCCGCAGGACCACCAGAGATGTTAGTAAGTCTTGGGGAGGGATAGGGATGGTGGTGGTGGTGATGGTGGTGGTGGTGGGGGGTGTATTTATTTATTTATTTATTTATTTATTTATTTATTTATTTTTAACTTTTCTATACCGACTTTCCTGTAAAAAATACAAATCACATTGGTTTACAATGTAACTGCAACATTTGCTCGGGAGCGATACAATGAGCCAGTGGAATCAAAATAACAGAGGCGAGGGGGACATCTATCTATACAATTAACAGCAAATATAAACTAGAACTAACTGTGTTGCGAACTGAATAAACCGGGGGAGAACCAAACTGCTAGATTGCAAGAGAGATAAGGTGGGCGGGGAGGGGATTGATTGAGGCAAGGGGATTATCAAAACATTAAATACATATCTGAGTGGTGGACAGAGGGTATAGTAAAGGTCCGACTAAAAGTAAAGGAATGTTAGGTGTCCGAAAAAGCTTGGTTGAAAAAACATGTTTTAAGGGTTGTTTTGAATGTAGACGGGCACGGTTCTTGTCAGAGGTCAGGTGGCAGCGCATTCCATTGGTGGGGTCCTGCTGTCAATAAGGCGTGCTTCCTTAGGGATGTTTTTGCTTGCGGGGCATAAAAAGTATCTCTGTAAGCATTTCTGATCGGTCTGGATGAGGAGTGAGGTCTTAGATGAAATGAAGAGTTGGGGAAGGTAAGGTTGTACTTGACTCTGTGTATAATTGTGAGAGCTTTAAAGAGAATCTAGAATTGAATGGGCAGCCAATGAAGTAACTGGAGGGTGGGGGTGATGTGGTCCCTTTTTTTGGTGTTGGTGAGAATCCTGGCTGCTGAATTCTGAACCATCTGAAGAGGTTTGATGGTGTTCGCCGGGAGCCCTAGAAGAAGGGAGTTGCAGAAGTCAAGTTTTGACAGGATGATGCATTGCAGCACCATTCTGAAGTCGTGGAAATGGAGCAGTGGTTTTAGTTTCCTAAGGACCTGCAATTTGTAGAAGCATTCCTTTGTGGTGGAGTTGACAAATTTCTTTAGGTTAAGTTGGTTGTCCAAAATAAAGCCTAGGTCTCTGACAGATGGAGAGTGATTGATGTTTGAGTTGGCTAATTGGGTGGATAAAGGAGAGGTAGGATGAGAGTTGAGGTTTTCTTGAGAGATGATAAGGATCTCTGTCTTGTTGGGGTTGAGGATCAGGTTGAGGCTGGAGAGTAGGTGGGTAATTGATTGCAGGAAGTGTTCCAGTGGTTAAGGGTCTTTTGTAGAGATTCTGAGATTGGGATGAGTATTTGAACATCATCCGCGTAAAGATAATGAGTTATTTGAAGCTTTGTAAGAAGGTGACAGAGAGGGAGAAGGTAGATGTTGAAAAGGATTAGTGATAGCGAGGAACCTTGGGGGACTCCCAAGTTCGAACAGATAGGGTGAGAATCTTTGTTGTTTATCCTAACCTTGTAGAATCTGTTGCCTAGGAAGGATTTGAACCAACTGAGGGTGGAACTCTTGATGCCTATGTCTGCGAGTCGGTCTAAAAGGATGGCGTGGCTCACCATGTCAAAAGCGGCGGTTAGATCAAGAAGAGCAAGCAGGTAGGGTTGACCTTTTTCCATGTTGATTAAGATGGTGTCCGTGAGGGATAGAAGGAGAGTTTCTGTGTTTAAAGACTTGCGGAATCCATATTGCGAAGGGGAGAGAATATTATGGTCATCCAAGTATTCCAAAAGCTGTTTGTTGACAATTTTTTCCATAATTTTTGCAATCAGGGATAGGTTAGCTATTGGGCGAAAGTTAGCTGGGTCCACTGGTGACAAGTTGGGGTTTTTTTAAGACAGGTTTTAGCATGGTGAGCTTTAGCTGGTCTGGTTCTAGGCCTTGCGTAAGGGAGCAATTTATAATTTCCGCTACTGGCTTAGGGATGGTGTCAGGGATGCTGAGCAGAAGGTTAGTTGGAATTGGGTCCGAAGGGTGTGATGCAGGTTTCAGTTTTTTGAGGATGTTTTCGATCTCCAAGGAGGAAGTTAATACAAAAATTTTGAGTGTTGAGATCTGTTGAGGTGGTGATGGGCAGGTGGGAGGAGGCCCTGCAAAAGAAGTGGAGAGCAGGGCGATTAGGTTGGATATTTTATTCTCAAAGTATTTTGCAAATTCAGAGGCTTTGGTGAGTGCTAGGTCATCCAGAATGGAGGGGGGAGATGGTTTGGTGAGCGCTGAGACGTAGGCAAACAGGGCTTTCTAATCGAAGAAGAAGTGGTGGATTTTCTTTGCGAAGAAATCTTTCTTCTTTCTTAGGATGGCAATCCTGTAGGTGTTAAGAAGAGCTTTGTACGCAGCTAGAGTCGAGGTAGAAGGGTTTTTTCGCCACTTGTGTTCTTTACTACGAAGGTCTTGTTTGAGGGCCTTTAGTTCCGGGGTGAACCATGGTTTACGGTTGTCTGACGTGGGATGTAGGACTTTGGTGGAGGTAGGGCAGACTTGATCTGCAACTTTTGCGGTGATATTAATCCAGGAAGTGGTGGCTGCATTTGCATCTGAGAGGTCGAGATGTGATAATTCTTTGGAGAGATGACTAATGAGGTGGTCATGGGAACAGGGTTTTCTGTACTGGATTGTGGTATTAGGAACAGAATGGGGTGGATGATCTATAATTTCAAGAGACGTGGAGATGATTTGGTGGTCTGACCATGGTCCCAGTGAGCTGGTGGGCTTGGATGGGAGAGAGATGCATTCATTGATGAAAATGAGGTCTAATGTGTGGCCCGCTGTGTGAGTAGGACTGTTGACTATTTGGGAGAAACCGAGGTAGCTGATTGAAGAGAGTAGGATTTCACAGTTAGGAGATTGAGGGGAGGCGTCCAGGTGCAAATTGAAGTCTCCCATTATGATGGCTGGTTTGTCAGCATTAATGTGTTTCGTTATGAGTTCAATGATGGGCGAAGGGTTGGATTCAAGGGTTCCTGGAGGGGCGTAGATCAAACTGATTTGAAGATACTCTGATTTGAAGAAGGCTACTTCGATGTTTGTTGAGGTGGACAGTTGTAGGGTAAGACCTAGACCTTTTTTTGCTGCCAGGAGAAGCCCTCCTCCTCTTTTCTTACGTCTGTGGATAGAGTAGAAGTCGTATATTTGAGTGGGCAGTTGATTAGTGAGGACAGTGTCCGTTGGTTTCAACCAGGTTTCTGTGATAGCACAGATGTCTGGGCTGGTTTCTAAAAGATAGTCGTTGAGAATATGGGTCTTTTTGGTGAGTGATTGGGCATTAAAAAGTGAGAGAGTGAAGAGAGTGAGGCCAAGCAGCTGTGTGATGGGTGAGATCATTATGGGGATAAGCCTCTGTTGTCGGATGGATGAAAGAAAGGGAGTGGAGGGGGGATTATAGCAAATTCTGGGGTGATATTTGATAACGGGGATAGTGAAGATGCCCATCTTAGTGAAGGTGGGGTGGGGTGCGCTAAGAGGAAGAAAAGCTACTGAGGAACCTAAGTGGGCAGTCACTGATGGGGGGAGGCTGGGGAGGTGGAGGAGATTGGAGAATATCTCAAGCAGTCTGCACTCTTTGTTTCTGTTCGAGGGTTCAAGGAAGCTCTTTGGAGCTGCATGAAGGGCCGCACAAAGGGGCAGGCCCCTTTGTCGCACTCCTTTGTCACGCAATGCCCGACGTGCGGCGCCTGGAGGCGGGAAGTCGAAAATTAAATCCCCCGGGGTCACGCTGATGAGGTCATCGGCGCGACTTAGGCAGGGAAGGGAGGTGTCGGTCAGCGACCAGATGGCGGCCTGAGGCGGTGGAGTGAGGCAGAGCTGCTTCCATGCAGTTGGCACGGGGGCCCACAGTGGTAGGGTTGAGAGTCAAGGGCCTTACCCCAATGGGCTCTAGTGCCGGCTGCGCAGGCCTCTCTCCCAGCTCCTACGGCAATCGGAGGTGAGTGCTCCATCGGGTCCGGCGGGTAGAGTCAAAGATGTGTTAATGTGTTATAGTAACTTTTAATGCTTGGGGTGGGTTTTTTTTTACCTTCGTTTTCCCGCATCATTTTTTGGGCCAGTTTCGTTTTTCCCCGTTTAGTTTTTGTTCGTTTTTCAAAAAAACTAACCGAGGGAAAAGAAACTTTACCCCAAAACGTCCGACTCAAAAAGCGAACTGGTAGAAAAAAAATGAAGCTCATCTCTAGTAGAAACTAGAGTATTAGGTCTCAAATCAACTACTTCTGTTTTGGACCCATGTCCATTTCAAGTTATTAAAAACTTGAAGGATATCTCTTCTACTATTATGAGAGAGATATTTAATAAATAATTAAGCACTAGCATTTTGCCACAAGCCTGGAAATAGACCAAAGTTAGGTCCATAAAGAAAGACACTAACTTGCATTCCTATGACTTAACTAATTACCATTCCATTTCAAATTTACCAACTATTGTGAAAATATTAGAAAAAATTGTGTTATTAAAGTTAGAGGACTTTATGTCCAATAGGCAGTTCTTAGACACAAACCAGTTTGGTTTCCGTAGGAATCACTTCTCTGAGTATTTACTATAAAATGTTATGGACACTCTACTTGGCTGCCTAGACCAAGGATCGTCTGGAATTTTATCCAGTTGGATCTGTCTGCAGCTTTTGACTCCTTACATTATGACATCCTTTTAAGGACTTTGTCCTTGAATGGATTTGGAGGCACTGTATTAGATTGATTCTGCTCATACTTGAACGACAGAGTACAAAGGGTCCAGATTGAATCTAAGTACTCTTCATGATAGAAAATAATGCGGGGCATCCCTCAAGGCTTGGCCTTGTCTTCAGTATTGTTTAATATTTATTTGGCCCCCACTGGAACTATTTTTCAGTCATTCAACATTAGATATTTTACATACACAGATGACATTCAGTTTTTCTTGCCATGCAGTCCTAATGGTGATTTTCCTAAAGCCAGGTGTATCCTGCACCAGTAATTCTCGGACAATTGGTGACCTCTGCCTCAGTATGCCACTCTCCTCACCGTTCCTGGGACGGTGTGGGCAATTCCATCCACCATCTTGAATCAGGGATTACCTAAGGCACACGCGCCAGGCCCCATCTTATACACGTCATGGCAGGAGCCTCAGGGGCATCCCCTCCCCTCGTTCCTGATCCAGAGACTCGAACGCTTTAGGTATCCGCTCCTCAGGGGCCTTGTCACGTTCTGGCTATCTGCTCCTCAGAGGGCATTCCTGCCTGGAGTCTCTCATCATTCTCTCTGGGTTTTTTAACGTGCCCCGGTATATAAGAAATTCTTAAATAAATAAATAAATAAATAAATTTAATCAGTTGAATTCACGACTGGATACTCCAACTATGTCTGACAAAGATGTCTCATCATTTGTGGTTTCAGGAAAAACTGCAGTGCCACTACCAGCCCCTACTCACTTCTCAGGAGATTCCTGTTATGTAAAGGCTTCCTAAGTCAGTGCTGTATGCACTTTTCTTTACAACCAATCTACTTCCCTACTGCCATATCTATGTATAGCCTGTCTCTTTTAGATGGAAAAGCCCTGGGAACGCAATGACCCAATCCTTAGCGACTTGCCAGGTTTTCTTGTTCTCTTTAAGTCAGTATTGATGACCCTGCACACAAGACAGTCGCCGGATCCACTCTGTTACATTTCCAGCAAGGAGTCAAGCCACTCCCGGACTATGAGATTGAATTTAAGACCCTATATTCAGAGCTTCACTGGGATCTAGAATTTTGCATGTGATTTTCCTAGAAGGCCTTTACTCCTGTATTAAGGATGAATTGGCTGCACATGAGTTACCTGACACCTTGGACTCACTTATTGAATTTGTTGGGAGAATTGATCGTCGCCTACAGGAACGATCACAAGAGGTTAAAAGTCCTAAAAAACACCTCTCAGTGAGTATATATCCACGAGCCACACCTGCAGCGCAGACCCAGCCTACACCAATCCCTGAAGAAGATGAACCCAGGCAATTAGGCCACAGCCACCTAACCACCAAGGAAAGGTGCTACTGTAAGAGAATGGGTCTCTGTATGTACTGTGGTCAACCAGGCCATGCGGTACAATCATGTCCCATCTGTCCGGGAAACATGCAGACCTAGGATCCTCTGGAGGACTCTTCCTAAGTTTTATTACACAATCTCCTCCATTGAAACTCCCAGTCTCGATTATCTCTAGAAGCCTTGAATTCCAGACTCTAGCAATTGTCGATTCTGGAGCCAGTGGCAATTTTATACTCAAGAGGCTGGTAAAACATCTACGGATTCCTACCATTCCGACACCCACTCCGCTGCTTCTCTCTTCTATACTCAGAGAACCATTACCAGGAGAGGAATCCCAGACCACTCAACTAATTTGATTGTGCACTGGTGCCCTTCATACTGAGACCATCTCATTTTTGGTTCTTGACAAGGCCATTCACCCCATAGTGCTTGGCCTCCCATGGCTGCAAGATCACACACCCCAGTTAGACTGAAGCACCATGGAACCTTCACAATGGGGTACAGCCTGTCACAACAAGTGCCTGAAGAGTGCAGCACCTATACCCTGCATGTCTACCATCACTTTTCTCCCAGGTTTGCCGCCACAATACGCGTCCTTTCACGATGTGTTTTCAAAGAAAGCAGCCGGTGTATTACCACCACACCGGTCTTTCAACTGTGCTATTAATCTAAAACCAGGATCGGAACCTCCTAGAGAAAGGGTATTCCCACTTTCTCTATCAGAGACTGAGGCCATGTCGGCCTATATCCAATCAAACTTGCAAAAAGGATTCATCCAACCCTCCAAGTCACCCGCTGGTGTAGGAATTTTTTTTTGTCAGCAAAAAAGATGGATCCCTGCATCCATGTATTGACTACAGAGGACTTAATGAAATCACCATCAAGGACCACTATCCCCTACCTCTGATCTCAGAGTTATTCGACAGACTCCAGTCATGAAGGACCTCCGAGGAAAGCTGGTCAACGGGCCAAGAAATGTTATGATGCTCATCACAGAGTAGCACCTCAATTTCAACCAGGAGACAAAGTATGACTTAGCACCAAGCACCTCCATCTCAAGCTGCCATCTGTTCGATTCGCTCCATGCTATATTGGGCCTTTCTCCATATTATGCCATCTGAAACCAGTAACTTATAGCCTGCAGTTACCCACTTCCATGAAAATATATAATGCCTTCCACGTATCTCTCTTGAAGCCGCTCATCCTCTCCGTGTTTTCTACCAAGACTGATCCTCAACCTCTTGAGGCAGAAGAGGACATCACATACCAAGTACATTCTCGACATTAGCAAACGTGGAAAGCACTGGGAGTACCTCATATACTGGGAAGGATATAGGCCAGAAGAAAATATAAAATAGCCGCAGCCATGTGCACATGCCAGGAACTATGCACACATGACGTGCATGTGGGGATCTTAAAATTGACCCTTTATTTTCGAGGCAACAGAACTAAGTTTCTTCCATCATATGTTTTCAATGATACTGAAAGAACCCTCTCTGCCTTTATGTTTCTCCTATTAGACATTAAATTACTTGCATAGTTTCCATTTCCAATAATTACACAAATAGATTGGTCAGTGAGAAATGTAGCCTCTAAGTTTTAGTTAGACACATCTTCCCACAGAAGAAAAACTAAGAAAACCAGAAAAAGATCTCACAGCTTACACAGGTGCTCACTATGGAGTGACCCTTCAGAAGCAATCCTTCAAACTCCAGGGGTTGGCTGAAGTAGACCTCATCCAAAATTGATGTCAGGTCCTGAAGTCTCTCCCCTTGCCTCAGCCTGCTGCTCCAGAGTCCTATTTCAGACCAAAAGGAGGTTTGGAAAATAGAGAGACAGGACTGGTGAAAGCATTCCCAAAGGTGTGTAGATACAGGATATTTTGCCTTGATAACATTAGATTCTAACACCAGTTTGAAGCACTGAATACAATTCTAGACAATTTTGTTACTGTATACAATTTACAAAGCATTGCATATTTTAATCAGAGCAGTTTGAAAAATTCAGACACAGAAAGAGAATTTGAAAATGTGGCTATGAAAGTTGCTGCAATACACTTACACATTAGAGATCTCAATCCCTTCCTTTTTCAGAACAAATGTTTCTGTCCCATTGATCAAATTTTAGTTTTCAATGTATAATTAAGGTTTATATTTTCCTAGAAGCAAACACAAAAAATGTGCTGAGTATGTAGGTTGTGTTTACTGTTCCTGAACATTACTTCTTGAGCTATGAGAAATTTGGATGGCACAGAGTGTGAAGCAGCTTAGCATGTCATTATGTAAATGTGCCTATGCAGATGCTTGTCATGCATGAACTGTAATAACAAGAGGGATATGGTCTTAATTTACATAGAAAACTGTGATCAAGAAAGGTGAGGAACAAACAATTTGTTACACTGAATGAATAATGGATTTTTTTAAATATTTATAATCGTGGTTAGAAATGATATGTAAACTAAATTCAAGAACATTTTGAAGAGGGAAATGTACTGTATTTAAGCATTGCAGCCTAGAATATGAGAGCCAATAAAGACCAAAATGGCCCATCTAATTTGACCAGCAAAGTATTTAAAGTTTCAACTTGTTGCATGCTTATATATTCTAAAAACTGAGAGGTCAATATTCAAAAGCCATTAAGATCAAAAACCTACTAGTTATCCATCTAAATGCCTTACATGGCTATAGTTAGCCCTTATCCAGCTAAATTCTAGCCAGGCAAGTAGTTACCTAGCTACAATTTAGATGGATAAGAATGTGGCATTCTGGAGGCAGACAGGAGGCATTTCAGGGATGCTCAGAGTTAATCACATAAGTTATGTGGTTCACTCCAATATTCAGAGTTAGCCACTTAACAAATGCAACTAAATCTGGTTGGCCCATAGGGCTGTCCTAAAACTAGCCAGTTAAACATAACTGGCTATATTTAGCAGTGTGCCTGCACTGCTGAATCTACCCTACTATTTACTCAGATATGTTTATCAGACTAACTAGCCAAGCCACGCAGCAGCTGAAAATTGACATCTGAGTTGCAAGGGCTTGATAATCTGACCAATGGGTCTATATCAGGGCTTTCAAAATGTGCTCTGTTGACTTCATTGACATCAAGTTTTCAGGATACCCTCAACAAATATATATGTCATACTTTGCATATATTGGAGTGGCATGAAGACCCTAAAACATCAAAATAGGGGTAAAGGGTACCAACTACAGTGGCATGAACAGCTCAAGGCACCAAAAGAGGGACAAAGAGTGCCAATTACAGTAACATGAACAGATCAAAACAACAAAAGTGGAGGAAAAGTATACTAAATGTTGCATGAACACTCCAAGACATCATTAAAGGGGAAAAAAAGCAATACCAACAGTGGCAAGAACACAAGAAGTGCCATGCTGAGTCAAGCCAAGGTCCATTGAGTGCAGGTACCTGTTAGATCCCAAATAATTGATCTATTTCTTATATCTAATTCCCATGGATTAGTGCTGGGAATTAGATATACCAAGTCTACCAGGCTAATAATTACTTATTGACTTTTCTATCAAGAATTTGTCCAACCCTCTTTTGAATCCCACTATGAAGGTTGCCTTCATCACATCTTCTGAAAACAGATTTCATAGCTTGATTATATGAAAAAATATGGACTGTGGTTTGTTTAATATCTGCCAATTGTTATTTTCATGAAGCATCCCTTAGTCCTACTGTTGTTTGAAAAGCTAAATAACCATTCCTGATTTACCCTGTCCATCCCTCATGGTTTTATGTATCTCAATCATATCCCCTCTCAATTGTCTCTTCTCCAAGCTAAAGAGCTAATCTGATTAGCCTTTCTCCATAAAGGAGCTTTAGCATTCCTTTTATCGATTTTGTCATCTTTCTCTGTACCTTTCCTATGAGAAGGGGTGACCACAATATTCATGGCACAGTCGTACCAATTTTGTTCTCTATTCCTTTCCAAATAATTCCTAACATTCTATTTTCTTTTTTGATTGCCACTGCACACAAAGCTGAAAATATCAAGGTATTGTGTGTATATAAGGAATCCAAGGTCCTTTCTCCTAACATGGAACCCAATATCATGTATCTGTAGATGTCCTTCGTTTTCTTTGTGTGTATTACTTTGCACATGTCCACATTAAATTGTATCTGCAATTCTGATGTGCAGTCTCCTAACCTCCCAAGTTTCTTCTGCAGTTCCTCACAATCCGAGGCTCTGAGGCTCCAAAAGAGTGGCAAAGGGAACAGACAAATGTGGCATGAACTCCCCAAGTCACCAAAAGAGAGGTAAATGGCACAACAGTAGCCTGATGAAACATAAAATATTGCAAATGTGAAAATGCATCATAAACAATGACCTAAAACTAGAGAAAATTCTGTAGAAGATCCCTAGCAGCCCTGATGTGAAAATCAGTCCTTAGACTATAGGGCAAACCATATAGAAACTAGAAATGGCAAACATACTGTCCCTGTGCATGGCAAAGACAGAGGAAATCCATGCAGGAGGTTAAAAGCAATTTTGATATATAAATTGGGCCTCAGACCTGATTACCATGCTACCACATTACATACATTAATTACCAACTGTATTGACTAATACAATTCTTTATAATAATAGAATCTCACCGTACAATCTGAAATACCTCCAACTCTTGCAAAACACCACTGCTAGAATTTTGAAGGGGCCAAAGCAAATGATCAAATAAGGACAACCTTACATCAACTACACTGACTTCCATTTGAAATCAGAACAAAATTTAAAACCCTTTGCTTCACCTTTAAATAAATAAACAGGCCCCATAGCATCTCTCCCAACTTATTTTCTTCTGCACTCCCAAAAGAGAACTCTGTTCTTCCAAAATGCCAACATGGATCTTCTTTGTCCTGCCCTCCACTGCCCCCCCCCCCCCCCTCACACACACACACACACACACATACAGCTTTCGCTAGACTGACCTGCACAAGAATTTGTGCTTTCAACTACAATGCATAAAATTCTGGAACATGGTGCCACTTCCCCTATACCTTGAGCCAGGTTACCTCAATTTCCAGAAAAAAAAGTTGTCATTGCTGTTCAGCAAGGCATTCCCCTAAATCTTCTCAGAAGAGCTTCCCTGTTTTATCACTTGACTATAAGAATGTCAATTTAAAACTTCAGTTTAGACACCTCTAAGCTGTTGTCAAGATCCTGGTTTCATCTACCTTCTCTCTCTACTGTCACTATCTCTACTGTAAATATGGCCTATAGTAAATATAATTCAACTCTAATTTTATGTTGACCTGCTAATATTGCAGTTTTATTACACTGTAGCTGTAAGTTTTGATTTAAATTTAACTGTAATGTACCTTTAGTCCATTTATGTAAAAAAGTGGAACATCATAATCTGAAGCCAGAAGATGGCGAATTTACTATCCTTGGGCAAGGCGAAGCAGGAGAACATTTCTGGAGGAGACCTGTAGCAGTCCTGATTTAGTTCATCTATGGCATCAATGGAGAAACCTAGGGGTTCCAGTTTGGAGATTTATTTTTTCTTTTCTGCACCTATGCTAAGGTAAAAACACCCCATTGCAACAAAACAGTCCATGCTATCTGGTAGCTGCAGAAAATATGGCAATTCCCCTCCAATCTGGTGCTGGAGAAAATGTGTCATATTGAAGACTGCCTTTTGATGCCACTCAGGTGTCCAAGTCCTTAAGACTGAGCTCAGAACTAGTAGTGGCCCATTTGTTTCAGGGATCAAGCCTTCTCTTAATTGGTTTAGTTGGTGATGCAACCTAAAAAGGGTAGTTTAATCCATCAAAGGTTAAATGCTGGGCAAAACTAATAGTCAGTAAATATTGTTGGGAATGGAAGAACTTTGAAGAACAATTCCAAGAAGGCATGAAACCATTAGAGGTAAATGAGTAAGGTCTGTGCTGTACACACAGAGGATTTATGTATTTATTTATTTATTTATTTATTTATTTATTTATTTATTTATTTAACATCTCTTCTATTCCGATATCCGTTCGCACATCGCATCGGTTCACAAAAAACAAGAACTTTTGGGTGGAGCCCTTACATATAACATATAAATAGAAAAAATTAGTAAAAAATACAATTAACTTTTGGGCGGAGCCCTTACATATAACCGTGATAGAATACATTAAACAGGGAGAGTGGATAATGCTGACTAGGCAACACAAATAGCCATAAATCAATGAGTAGATTTAAACCAAAGATATGATTGGTCAGATCATGATTGTAAATCACTTGTGCTGTATGCAACCAATCTTTACACCCAAGGCCCTAAGTGAAAGACAAAGCAATAGAGGTGGGAGCAAAGTAATTTGAAGCATCAAAAGAGGATCAAAGCAGAAAGAGCACTGGTGTTAAACCCTCAAACCAGAGGTAGACAGCAATACAGCAAGAAGAATGGCATAAACCTCTAATGCACCAAAGGAAAGGCAGATTGGTAATATCAGTGGCATAAACACTGGAAGAGACCATGAGACGTACAGCATCAGATCAGCATGAGAAGATCAATATTCAGTAAATACCAAAAGAGCATTTAAAAGAACTTTGAAGACAACATATACAGAGGCAAAATCTGTTGAATTTGTGGACCCTTGAGCCGGCTAGAGGTAGAAGTTGAATTACTGAGGGAAGGCCCTCAATACTCGTAGCCGGGAGATGGATCTGGGCCAGTAGACCAAAAAAAGTCTGAAGAACTGTCTGAGTTGAGGCATGCGGCAGTGAAGAGGATCCAGGAGAAGTCCAGATGTTGAGGCAGGCAGCGGTGGAGCAAAACGTGGAAACGGACCAACAGTCAGGGCAGGCGGCAGACAGCAGAAACCGGAGACAAGCCAGGAATCAAGACGGGCAGCGAAGCAGGATTACCAGAGGATATAACGAAGTCAGGAGCCAGGAAGACGAGCCAAGGGGAAGCAGGAGCAGGCAAGGACAGAGCTGGAAACAGGATCAGGCTGGAACAGAGCAGGAGTCAGGAACAAGCTGGATCAGGAATCAGGAACAAACAGGAACAGGAATCAGGAACAAGCAACTCACTTCTCAAAAGAGACAACCCGTTGCAAGGCAAAGAGTAGGGCTGACACCAGAGTTTAAATCTCTGAAGGCTTCTGATGTCATCACCGAAGGCGGAGCCATTTTTCCCGTGCTGGTTCCTTTAAATTCTGAGCCCCTGCACGCGCATGCCTAGGGGGCGGGACCAGCAGCAGGGAATCGGCGCATCTCCCTCGTGGAGGGAGCACCGAGGGAAGGCCCCAGCAAGGCCCGATCGGACACTGAAGATGCCACGGTCAGTTGGAGCAGCCCTGAGGTAGGGAGAGAGACCAGCCATGGACCTCCACGGACCGGGGCTGCAACAGTACCCACCCCCCTCCTATGTCCTCTCCTCCGGGGTTTTGGCTTTGCAGGATGATCCATATCGAACTGGCGGAGGAGAGTCTTGTCCAGAATGTTGGAGGTGGATTCCCAAGTATTTTCCTCAGGACCACATCCCTCCCAGGAGAGAAGATACTCCCATCTCCTATGGTGGAAGCACACATCTAGGACATCTTGTACTTGGTAAATGGTCTCCTCTTCTGCCACAGGCTTGGTGGGTTCAGGAGGCCAGTTGTGGAAGACGGACAAGACCAAAGGCTTGAGTAAAGACACATGGAATACGTTGTGAATCTTTAGGGTGGATGGGAGACATAAGCGATAAGAAACAGTGCCTACTTGTTCTGTAACCACAAATGGGCCAATGTACTTAGGAGCCAGGTGCATGGAAGGAATCCGCAACTGAATGTTCTTGATACTTAACCAGACTTTGCTTCCAGGAGAGAATACAGGAGCAGGATGGCGATGTTTGTCTGCGTGTCTTTTGGCGGAAGTGGCTGCTAACTGTAACTCAGACTGAGTGGAACCCCAAAGATCTCGCAGTTGTTGAGCCATAAGTTGTGCTGCTGGAGACGGTATGGTCAGAGGCAGAGGTAAGGGAGGTTTGAGTTGCTTCCCTTAGACCAATTAGAAAGGAGACAAACGGAGGAGCGATGACGTCACCCACCAAGATGGCTGACTAGAAAATTAGCTCGCGCTCCCGCCAGAGAAACTCCCCCAATATCCGAGATTTGGCCAGCATGAAAGCGGCGAAAAAAGCACCGGACAATGTGTGAAGCACTGGGGAATGGCGACATCTAAGAAAATACCTGATCTAAATTGCTTCTCCTTCACCTCCGCGGTGGCCGTGGCAGTGCTCGGGACTGAGGGCAAAATGGCGCCCGGACAAGGCAGCAAAAATATCTCCAGCGGCACGGTAAATGAGCCTCCAGATGATATCCTGATGAGATCTGAGTTCCAGAACTGGTTCAGGGAACTCAGAGGAGACATGGTTGCTTATCGAAAAAAAGAAATCGGAGACGTGTTGGAGGATGCAAAGGGCGAGCTGAGAGACCTAGGGCGGCGTGTGGAGGAGACAGAGACGAAATTGCCTAATTCATTCTGGACGAATGCACATCCCTACAAGGCAGTAACAATGGCAGAACAACACAGCAAGGTACTGAACCAGGAGAGAGGGAGGGAGGGAGGGATTTTTTCTTTATATTTATATGTTTATTGTCCATATTTTGATTCTTTTTTATTTATTTTTTATGCCAAATTACCTCAGTATAACTTATAACTAAAAGAGAAGCAGGGCAGGAAGAGCAGGTCAAACAGTAATAGTGGCGCAATAACACAGCAATTTTCTGAACCAGGAGAGAGGCAGAGAAGGGGGAAAAGGCAAGGCTGCAAGAGTGATACAAAGAATCAGCAAGATGCTGAAAATAGAAAGGGAAGACCAGGTTGAGCAGCAGCAATGCTACAACAGCTGAACCAGGAGTAAGGCAGGGCATGAGGAGTGGGACAGGCAGCAGGGAAATCAACAGTAACTGGACACAACACAGCAAGGATCTGAGGGCAAAAACCCTGTGCATTGGTTTATAGTCCCTGTGCACTCATAGACCCCAGTTGCTGTCCTACTTTGCATGCCTTTTTTTTTAATGTATGGATCCTGTGCTTCTCCATTCTTTTTTTGCTCAATTCCCATTTCCTACTCAAGTGAAGAGAGGGAGGTTTTAAGTGGTGTACCACAAGGATCGGTGTTGGGACCGGTCCTGTTCAATATATTTTTGAGCGACATTGCGGACGGGATAGAAGATAAGGTTTGTCTTTTTGCGGATGACACTAAGATCTGCAACAGAGTGGACACGCCGGAAGGAGTGGAGAGAATGAGATGGGATTTAAGGAAGCTGGAAGAGTGGTCGAAGATATGGCAGCTAAGATTCAATGCCAAGAAGTGCAGAGTCATGCATATGGGGAGTGGAAATCCGAATGAACTGTATTTGATGGGGGGAGAAGGGCTGATGTGCACGGAGCAGGAGAGAGACCTTGGGGTGATAGTGTCTAATGATATGAAGTCTGCGAAACAATGCGACAAGGCGATAGCAAAATCCAGAAGAATGCTGGGCTGCATAGAGAGAGGAATATCGAGTAAGAAAAGGGAAGTGATTATCCCCTTGTACAGATCCTTGGTGAGGCCTCACCTGGAGTACTGTGTTCAGTTCTGGAGACCATATCTACAAAGAGACAAGGACAAGATGGAGGCGGTACAGAGAAGGGCGACCAGGAAGGTGGAGGGTCTTCATCAGATGACATACGAGGAGAAATTGAACAATCTAAATATGTACTCCCTGGAGGAAAGGAGGAGCAGGGGTGATATGATTCAGACTTTCAGATACTTGAAAAACTTTAATGATCCAAAGACAACGACAAACCTTTTCCGTCAGAAAGAAATCAGCAGAACCAGAGGTCATGAGCTGAGGCTCCAGGGAGGAAGACTAAGAACCAATGTCAGGAAGTATTTCTTCACAGAAAGGGTGGTGGATGCCTGGAATGCCCTTCCGGAGGAAGTGGTAAAGTCTAAAACTGTAAACGACTTCAAAGGGGCGTGGGATAAACACTGTGGATCCATCAAGTCTAGAGGGCGTGAATAAAGAGGAGGCATTCAAACACTGCACGGAGCGGCAGTAGCCACAGAGGCATTCAAACACTGCATGGAGTGGCAGTAGCCACAGAAGCATTCAAACACTGCACGGAGCGGCAGTAGCCATAGAGGCATTCAAACACTGCATGGAGCGGCAGTAGCCACAGAGGCATTCACGGAGCGGGATGCCAGTGGCCAGCAGTTGGTGTTCCACCTTCACGGAGCGGAAGGATGGAGGGCTGCTATCTCCAAAAAAAACAAAAAAACAAAAAAACAAACAAAAAAATAAAAACAGGGGTGGGTAAGAGTATGGGGTAAGGGTGTGGCCTGCTTGTTACAGCAGTTGCTACCCGTAATTGAGCTGGACGTTCACTTGGATGCAGATACGGCGCTGCTCTCTAAATTGGTGGTGGGGTGGAGGGGAATTAGGGCTGGAGGGTACTGGAAGCCAATAGTAACAGGTGGGAGAGAAAAAAAGGAGAAAAAAATGGATAAAGTGCATAGCTTGCTGGGCAGACTAGATGGGCCGTTTGGTCTTCTTCTGCCATCATTTCTATGTTTCTATGTTTCTATGTAAGTACTTCCCTTAAGAACCCATGCCATCTACCCATCATCCTTTCCATAACCAGAGCTGCATAATAACATAGTATATGCTAGCAGGAAAAGAATCATCTTACTGCTCCAGTCTGTCAAGTTATACTGTACCCACTGATAAGGATATCTCTTAGCTGTCTAGTAGAGTATGACAACTGCCATATTTTACCTTTTCCTTGATAGCCTTTTTATCTCCATCCTTTATCTCCATCATGTAGAGATAAGCATACAAGTTCCATAGCCCACTCCCCCTCCAGCCCCACAATCTAGTTCCTACCAGTAGCCACCTTTCTTATGTCTCTGTAGTGTAGCTCTTAAATCTACCTCCTTGAAGGCTTTTACCTGTCAGGGATAAGAGGACCAGCAGTTAAAGTAGTAAAGGAGGGACGGCCAAGCATGAGGCATCCTAGAACATAAGACTTGCCATACTGGATCAGACCAAGGGTCCATCAAGCCCAGTATCCTGTTTCCAATAGTGGCCAAGCCAGGTAACAAGTACCTGGTAGGATCCCAAGGAGTAGATAGAATCCACACTGCTTATCCCAAGAATAAGCAGTGGATTTGTGCAACTCTCCCTTAGTAATTTTTTTTTTTTATTTGTATGCTTTTATATACTGAAGTTTAGCGAAAGGCCTTCACTCTGGTTTACAGGTATAACAACAGTTTACAGGTGTGTAACAACAACAGGTAACAGGTATAATTGTTAATGGACTTTTCCTCCAGGAACGTATCCAAACCTTTGTTAAAAGCAGCTATTCCAACAGCTTTCACCACATCCTGTGACAACAAATTCCAGAGCTTAATTATGCATTGAATAAAAAACATATTTTCTCTTATTAGTTTTAAATGTATTACCCAGTAACTTCATTGTGTCTCCTCTGGTCATTGTGCTTTTCGAAAGAGTAAACAACGATTAACGTTTACTCATTCCATTACCCTCATTATTTTATAGATCTCTATCATATCTCCCCTCAGCTATCTCTTCTCCAAGCTAAAGAGTCCTAACTTCTTCAGTCTTTCTTCATAGGGAAATTGTTCTAGCTCCTTTATCATCTTGGTTGCCCTTCTCTGTAACTTTTTGAATTCTACTATATCTTTCTTGAGATGTGGTGACCTTTCCTGCTAGGAAAGGAATAGAGAATAAAACAGAGAATATCATAATGCCTCCGTATTGCTCCATGATGTGACTTCATCTTGAATATTGTGTTCAGTTCTGGTCACCACATCTCTAGAAAGATATATTGCCTTCTCCTGATGCCAGGGTTGGGAGAAGGATATCCCTCATTTCTCATGATCAGCTGTGCCTGCATCCAAAGTCTTGCTGGCTCAAGTTAGGCTTGCAATCCCAAGGATCCATTTTGCTGATATCCTTACACATTCCTGGAAACTGAAATCATATGCATGGAAAATATGTGTATTACTTTTTCATGCATAGAATATATGTGTATAGTTTGGCACATACATAAGTAACGGGGGAGATATACTCTCATATTTTATATACCTTATGGATCTGGCTGTAATTTAAGTGAAATTTCAGGCACACTAACTTATGTGTGTATATGCCAACTTAGGCATACTGTTGATGAAAATTACCCTTTAAAGGTTTACCCTACGGCAAAGGTGTTGTTCTGTAATCTGCTGAGAAAATACATTGCTTCTGTATTTATGTCAACTGAAAATAATAGGTTGCTTGGAGACTAGTGAAAAGAATATTATTACCTGTGAGTCAAAAGGAAGATAGCAGAGAGCCAACAAAAAATGCAGAGGATAAAACACCCACTCTCATCAGCTCAATTCTTTCAGATATATTGTTGATCTCATGTAATACCCCAAACAACAACAATTGCCTCAAGAAGATAGGCATTAAATATTTTATGAACATTTTTGAGAGGTGCTGATTTTTAACCATGACATTCTGCCAAATATATATATTAGTCAGGCAAAGAACAAATCCGAAAGAAATGATAGATTTTATACATTTAGGAAAGCAATAACTGCAGTACATATAATTAGAATATTTTCAATTTCAGGAAGGCTAAGAACAGAAAATGTTGATCACAAGGGGAATAATTAACTTCATATGTATATAATTTCCACATGGAACTATGCCTTCTAATTAGTTTCTGCATGCCATAATTGGAAAAGATTGACTTTTGACAGCTATTATAATACAACTAACACAAATATTCAACTTTTTACCACATCTAATTTCTTGAAAGAAATCTAGCTTCTTGAAGCTGTTTTCTACTACTAGTTGAGACAATTTATCTGCTTTATATGCCTCCAAAGACTTGTACAAAAGCATGCATAACTTATTAGTCAGGCTTGGATGTCAAAATAGAAAAACATACCTTTAAAAAAAAAGATCAAATCTAGGTAAATATTAGGGGGTAGTAATTTTCAAAACCATTTCCATAGATAAAATTTCTTTACTAATGGAAATTGCCTGTTATGAATCTGCTTGGTCGATGTGTGTGTAAAATGTTCACATAAGGCATATACTGGATCAGCCAACTTTCAAAACTGTTCATGGTACATCATTTGCATGCATAAGTGGATGCACAGAGATTTTTGCTTGTATCAGGAAAAAGCCAAACAGTTTATAAAAAATGATATATTTCTGCTCCCAAAAGTATGCTTATATGTTTCAGTATGTGTGTATTAGGAATGTGAATCGGGTGATCGATCGTCTTAACGATCGATTTTGGCTGGGGGGGAGGGAAATCTGATCGTCATGGTTTTTGTTTTTTTTTAATCATAAACAAATCGTAAATCGGGGGAGGGCGGGAAAACCGGCACCCTAAAACCCACCCCGACCCTTTAAAATAAATCCCCCAACCTCCCGAAGACCCCCAAAATGTTTTAAATTACCTGGGGTCCAGTTGGGGGGTCCCGGCACGATCTCCCGCTCTCGGGCCACGGCTGCATTAAAAGAAATGGTGCCGGTGGCCCTTTGCCCTTACCATATGACAGGGCAAAGGTAGCGCCGGCACCATTTTGGTTCCTGTCACCCGACGTCACGAGTGCAGGAGATCGCTCCCGGACCCCCGCTGGACCCCCAGGGACTTTTGGCCAGCTTGCAGGGGCCTCCTGACCCCCACAAGACTTGCCAAAAGTCCAGCGGGGGTCCAGGAGTGACCTCCTGCACGCAGGCCGTATTGCCAATATTCAAAATGGCGCCGACGCTACTTTTGCCCTCACTATGTCGACATAGTGAGGGCAAAAGTCAAAATGGCGCCGGCGCTACTTTTGCCCTCACTGACATAGTGATTTTCAAATTTGCCAATATTCAAAATGGCGCCGGCGCTACTTTTGCCCTCACTATGTCGACATAGTGAGGGCAAAAGTAGTGCCGGCGCCATTTTGAATATTGGCAATATGGCCCGCGTGCATGAGGTTGCTCCCGGACCCCCGCTGGACTTTTGGCAAGTCTTGTGGGGGTCAGGAGGCCCCCCAAGCTGGCCATTAGTCTCTGGGGGTCCAGCGGGGTCCGAGAGCGATCTCCTGCACTCGTGACATTGGGTGACAGGAACCAAAATGGCGCCGGCGCTACCTTTGCCCTGTCATATGGTAAGGGCAAAGGGCCACCGGTGCCATTTCTTTTAACGCAGCCACTTAACTCAACTTTCTAAAGTGCAGATAAGTTTTGGTAAAAATGTACAATTTGATCAAATTTAATTTGATCAATTTTATAATGTTGTTATGCATAAATCACTAATCAACTGATTTGCTTGATTCTTCAGCTCATTCAGCTTCAGCTCATTAATGATTTTACTTAACATTATTGAATGCCTTCACAAATGCAAAATTATGCAAGGAAAAATGGCAAATAACCCCATTAAAACTTTCAAATACAATTATTTGTTTTTTTGCAAAACCATTTGCAGCTTAGTACATAAGCCTCATTTGGCTTATTTTACAAAATATCTGTCACAAAGCCATTTAATATATGTTTGGCCAATAAAATCAGAAAGAAGCTAAAGTGACCCAATGAAATCACAACCCACACACTTGGGATCAAAAAACTCTCAAAAGCACAATTATGGTGATCAAATATTAGGAAAAACACAATCATTCTAGAATCAGAAGAAGAAAGAAAGGGGGATTAAATAATGTTAATAGTATAGCTGACTACAGTATGGAAAAAGTGATACTAGCTAAATGTAATCATCTACATATTTTCTTAATCAACAAATTATCATGCCAAAACCATAATATTTATTTATTTATTTATTTAATTTCTTTTACTATACCGATGCTCAAGACTAGGTCTTATCGTACCGGTTTACAATGTAACTGAGGGGAAACCAATTAACATCAAGGTAGAAAGTAAAGTTACATTAAACAGGGAGCGTAAAACCTGGGCAATGGAAGACGGTACAGAATTTAAACTAAGGAACAATTAGAGAGAGATAAATATATAATCAACAAAAACTATAAGATATGTAAACATAGATTTATCCTAGGCAGTTATTAGCATGGTTATTAGCATGGTTTTTAGCATGGTTATCTTAGGCGGTTATTAGCATGCATATTGCACCAACTGCCAAGACTGACTAACACCTTAGAACCATCGCCAGCATGATTTTATGCCGCTATGTTTTAGCTCTAATAATTGAAAGAAAAATGATTTTGGTGTATGAATTGATGCTTTGGAATAATATTTTAATTTGTATTGTAACTATTTCTTTTAGTTTTCTTTCAATTATAGAATCTAAAACATAATTGCATATTTTTGTGCCAGCAGCTATTCAGCCACGCCTGGCGGTTTGCAATTTATTTTTAGATTTTACTGTGCACACATGGTCGATGTTGTTTTTAAAGATTTTAAGAACATGAGATATGCCATACTGGGTCACACCAAGGGTCCATCAATCCCAGCATCCTGTTTCCAACAGTGGCTAATCCAAGTCATAAGAAGCTGGCAAAAACACAAACATTAAATAGATCTTAAGCTACTATTCTTTATTGATTATTATCAGTTTATAGATTTTTCCTCTAGGTGGGAGCTTAATTAAAACTTTTTTAAATCCAGTTACACTAAATGCCATAATTACATCTCTTGGCAATGAATTCCATAGCTTAACTATGCACTGAGTGAAAAAGACTTTTCTTCAATTTGTTTTAAATGAGCTACTTGCTAACTTCATGGAGTACCCCCTAGTCCTTCTATTATCTGAGAGAATAAATAACTGATTTGCATTAACCTGTTCAAGTCCTTTCCTGATTTTATAGACCTCTTTCATATCCCCCCTCAGTACTCCAAATTGAACAGCCCTAACCTCTTTAGCTTTCTCATATGGGAGCAGTTCCATACCCCCTATCATTTTGATCTCCCTTCTCTGCACTTTATTCAGTGCAACTATATTGTTTTTGAGATGTGGTGATCAGAATTGCACACACTATTCAAGGTACGGTTTCACCATGAAGTAATACAGAAGCATTATGACAGCAACCATTTTATTTGCCACTCCCTTCTTAATAATTCCTAACATTTTGTTTGCTTTTCTGACCACCAAAGCACATTGAGCAATTTCAATGTTTTATCCACTATGATGCCCAAGAATAGCAGTAACCTGAATGACAAAAGCTGGAAAGCTATGAGCACAAATGCTCATAGTCTGGGAAATAAAATCCCAGACCTGCAAGCCCTATTGGTGCAGGTGGACTTGGTCATTGTTGCTATTATGGAGACATGGTTCATAGATTCTCAAAATTGGGATATGGCCATACCAGGCTATAACATTTTATGGAAGGACAAAAGGACAGAAAATGGGGAGAAGTAGCTCTTTATGTCAAAAACTATATCCAAGCAACTGAACTGCAAGGAAGATGGGATAGAGAAGAAGCATTATGGGCTGTCCTAAAAAAAGAGAATGGTGTATCCATTTTTACTGGTTTACAGGCCTCCGACTCAAATGGAAGAACTAGACAGAGATCTTGATGAAGACATCCAAAAGGTGGAAAAGAAAGGATAAATGTTGATTGTTGGAAATGTTAATCTGTCGGACGTAGATTGGAGTATCCCTTCTGTAGAATCTAACAGAAGTAGAAGGATAGTGTATGCCTTGCCAAGGGCTCTGTTTAAACAAATGATAAAGGAACCCATGAGGGAGGGAGTTATGCTTGACCTAGTGCTCACTAATGGCACTAACATCTCTAATGTCTGGGTGGGTGCCCACCTCTGCACGAGTGATCATTAAATGGTATGGTTTGATATTGAGAATAGGATATGAAGAAGATAACGAAGACCCAAGTTTTGAACTTAAAAAATACAGACTTTGATGACATGGGGAATTACTTGGAGGTAGAACAAGAAAACTGGGAGAAAATGAGAGAGGTAGAACAACAGAAGGCCAAACTAAAGAAGCAATTACTAAGGCAACAAATCTATATGCTAGAAAAGTAAACAAAGTCAAGAGAAATAAAAAACCTATATGGTTCTCAAAGGATGTAGCTAATAAAATAAAAGCAAAAAGAACAGCACTCAAGAAATATAAAGGATCCCAAAAAGAGGAATACAAGGAAGAATATCTGGTGAACTGAGGGAGATGAGGAAAGTAATCAAGAAAGCAAAAAGTCAGGCAGAAGAAAGAATCGCCAAAGAGGTAAAGAGAGGGGACAACATTTTTTTCAGATGCATCAGAGGAAGGAGAAATCTCCAAAGTGGTATAGTGAAATTGAAAGGTGACAAGGATCAATGCGTGGAGAGAGAGAGACAAAGAAAAGGCAGAAATATTAAAGAAATACTTCAGTTCTGTGTTCACTAAAGAAGACCCTGGAGAAGGACTGCCGCTAGTTAACAAGACATCAGAAGGGTGTGGAGTAGACAAAACACCATTTACAGAAGACAATGTATAAGAAAAGCTAGGAAAACTGAACATGGACAAAGCCATGGGGCCTGATGAGATTCATCCCAGGATACTGAGGAACCTCAGAGAAGTGCTGGCGGGTCCGCTGAAAAACCTTTTCAATAGATCCCTGGAAATGGGAGTTATGCTGAGAGACTGGAGAGCAGTGGTAGTTGTGCTTCAAAAGAGTGGGAGCAGAGAGGAGGCTGAAAACTACTGGCTGGATAGCCTCACCTCGGTGGTGGGAAAAGTAATGGAGACTCTGCTGAAGGAAAGAATAGTGACCTATCTACAGTCAGGAAGATTGCTGGACGTCAGGTAACATGCATTCACCAGGGGAAGGTCCTATCTGACAAATCTGATTAATTTTTTTTATTGGTTGACTAAAGAATTGGATCGAGGAAGAGACCTCGGTGTGATATACTTGGATTTCAGCAAAGCTATTGATACGGTCCCACATAGGCTTGTGAATAAAATGAGACGCTTAGGACTGAGCACCAAGGTAGTGGTGTGGTTTGCAAACTGTTTGACAGATAGAAGAAAGTGTGTGATGGTAAATTGAACCTATTATGAAGAGAGAACGGTGCTAAGTGGAGTGTTGCAAGGATTGGTGTTGGGACCGGTCCTGTTCAACATCTTTGTGTATGACATTGCAGAAGGGCTAGAAAGTAAAGTTTGTCTTTTTGCAGATGCTACTAAGATCTGCAACAATATCTGAAAAGGGACAGAGACAGGATGGAGGCAGTCCAGAGAAAGGTGAGAAAACTGATTGGGGGTCTCTGTCTAATGACTTATGAGAAGTTGAAAGATCTAAATATATATACCCTGGAGGAGAGGAGATGATTGAGAGATATGATACAGACCTTTAGATACCTGAAAGGTTTTAATGATACACATTCGACAAACCTTCTCCATTGAAAAGAAATCAGTAAAACTAGGGGTCACAAAATGAAACTCCAGGGAATAAGGACTCAGAACCAATGTCAGGAAATATTTTTTCATTGAGAGGGTAGTGGATGCCTAGAATGCCCTTCTGTAGGAGGTGCTGAAGACAAAATCGGTGAAAGAATTCAAAGGAGCATGGGATAAACACTGTGGATCCCTAAAGGCTAGAGGATGGAAATGAGGAAAAGAGCACATGGGGGTGACTTGCTGGTGTGGCGGTTACTACCCTTAACCAATAAGCCTTATACATGCGATGTAACTCCAACATTGCTCTCTGCTTCAGCAGCAAGAGATAAATGGGCATTGAACTCAAACAGAAACCAACAAGGGTCCTGACTTTAATGGTTTGTGAAAATAAGTATGGGGGATAACTTGCAAGGCAGATGCCACCCCCTGATGATAACTTTAAAGAGGGAGACCTGTGTACGCTAGCCAGTTGCCACCCCCTGATGCTATCTTTATGGGGGGAGACCTGTATGGCACTGCTAGTGCTAACATGCTTGCTGGGCAGACTAAATAGACCATTGGTCCTTTTCTAATATCATTTCTATGTTTCTATATCTCTTTCCTGGGTGGTAACTCCTAAGATAGAATCTAACATTGTGTAACTATAGCATGGGTTATATTTCCCTATATGCATCACCTTGTACTTGTCACATTAAATTTCATCTACCATTTGAAAGCCCAATCTTCTAGTCTCACAAGGTTCTCCCGCAATTAATCACAATACGCTTGAGATTTAGCTACACTGCATGATTTTGTGTCATTCGCAAATTTGAAAACCTCACTTGTCATATACATTTCCAGATCATTTATAAATATATTAAAAGGACCAGTCCAAGTACAAATATCGTAGGCACTCCACTGTTTACCTTTTTCCACTGTGAAAACAGACCATTTATTTCTACTTTCTTTTTCTTGTCTTTTAATAAGTTTGCAATCGTCAAAAGTATATCGCTTCCTAGTCCATGATTTTTAAGTTTTCTTAGAAGCCTCTCATGAGAGCCTTTGTTGAACACCTTCTGAAAATCCAAATACACCACATCTACTGGTTCACCTTTGTCCACATGTTGATTTACCATTTCAAAAATATGTAGGAGATTTGTGAGGCAAGACGTCCCTTGGGAAAATCCATGCTGGGTATGTCCCACGAACCATGCCTATCAAAAATGATTTGTGATTGTATTCTTTATAACAGTTTCTACAAGCAGGCTCAGCTGTTTTTATAGGTATTTGATGATGTTTTTCACGTCAAAGTACAGTTTTACTAGAACCTACACAGGCACATTGTTATGTAATTGAGAACTGTAAAGACTCGCACAACTGGAGTATATGACTACAGCAGGTTAGAGCTCTATGACTTTTCATCATTTATGATTATCAGTATTGTACATATCCACAATGTTATTCAAGTTGGGCATACATGTTTTGCATGAAATACTTTACACATATTAGGGATGTGAATCGTTTTAGGACGATTAAAATTATCGTCCGATAATTTTAATATCGTCTTAAACCGTTATGGAACACAATACAATAGAGATTCTAACGATTTATCGTTATAAATCGTTAGAATCGTGAGCCGGCACACTAAAACCCCCTAAAACCCACCCCCGACCCTTTAAATTAAATCCCCCACCCTCCCGAACCCCCCCCAAATGAGTTAAATAACCTGCGGGTCCAGCGGCGGTCCGGAACGGCAGCGGTCCGGAACGGGCTCCTGCTCCTGAATCTTGTTGTCTTCAGCCGGCGCCATTTTCCAAAATGGCGCCGAAAAATGGTGGCGGCCATAGACGAACACGATTGGACGGCAGGAGGTCCTTCCGGACCCCCGCTGGACTTTTGGCAAGTCTCGTGGGGGTCAGGAGGCCCCCCACAAGCTGGCCAAAAGTTCCTGGAGGTCCAGCGGGGGTCAGGGAGCGATTTCCCACCGCGAATCGTTTTCGTACGGAAAATGGCACCGGCAGGAGATCGACTGCAGGAGGTCGTTCAGCGAGGCGCCGGAACCCTCGCTGAACGACCTCCTGCAGTCGATCTCCTGCCGGCGCCATTTTCCGTACGGAAAATGGCACCGGCCATACGCGTATGGCCGGCGCCATTTTCCGTACGAAAACGATTCGCGGCGGGAAATCGCTCCCTGACCCCCGCTGGACCTCCAGGAACTTTTGGCCAGCTTGTGGGGGGCCTCCTGACCCCCACGAGACTTGCCAAAAGTCCAGCGGGGGTCCGGAAGGACCTCCTGCCGTCCAATCGTGTTCGTCTATGGCCGCCGCCATTTTTCGGCGCCATTTTGGAAAATGGCGCCGGCTGAAGACAACAAGATTCAGGAGCAGGAGCCCGTTCCGGACCGCTGCCGTTCCGGACCGCCGCTGGACCCGCAGGTTATTTAACTCATTTGGGGGGGGGGTTCGGGAGGGTGGGGGATTTAATTTAAAGGGTCGGGGGTGGGTTTTAGGGGGTTTTAATGTGCCGGTTTTGCGATTTTTAGATTTTTCACGATTTTTCACGATATTTTACCTCCCCAAACGGCAACAATACGATTCCCTCCCCCTCCCAGCCGAAATCGATCGTTAAGACGATCGAGGACACGATTCACATCCCTAACACATATAGCTCACTTTGTCTAATCAGGCCGAACAGATATTTCTGTAAATTATTGCACAATAAAGAAGCTCTCTTAGTGGGAGGCAAGTACTTGTTTAATAAGACACTGAGAAAATTCTAAAGGTTGATTGACATGAATATATGTCTGAGACTAATCCAATCATCTCAACAATACAAAAAGACAAAAAAATGACCTAATTACAGTGTCATGGTTGTGAACTCTTAGACTATGTCATGGTTGATGCAACCTAGCAGGTAAATCTACTAGGCCCATGTTGACAACTGGTGGACTTGCCCTTACTGGGACTAGAACAGGAGCTTCCCTTGTACCATCCCCATTCACAGTGAGTTGAACCTTTAGATTTCAGATGCCAGTAGGGCTTAGGCAGATGTCCCTTAAGGAATGGTCAGAGAATATCCAGGTACAGGCAGAGGTTAGAGCAGGCAGTGAACAGATGATATCCATGTCCAGGCCAAGGGTCAGGATAGGCAGTAAGCAGACAATATCAGAATCTAAGGCAGAGGTCAGAATGAAAGAATCAAGCCAAGACAGACAAGACAGACAGAAACTAGACTCAGGGATAAGACACGGGCAAGACATAAAAGGCAAGGCAGGCAGGACAAGGAAGACAGGGCAAGGTCATTGACAAGGCAAGGCAAGACAGCAGGATAAAAAAGGCAAGCACAGGGACAGCAAGACAAGGCATGATAACAATAAGAAAAGGCACAGGGAGAAACAACTTGCACTGAAAGGCAGGTGGACCTGTTGCTGATTCAAGGTATGGAGCATGGTTGGGGTTTAAATACCTCAGCCACATAACATTATCACTGGGTTCAGGTGACCTGCTTCCCATCAAGGAGTTCTCAAAGTTCAATACACCATGCACGTGCACCTAAAAAAGGGTTGAGAAGGAGGGAGGATGTTGGTGTGGTGGCCGCGTCAGTGGCATTTGGGGTGAGGGTAGCCAGTCATGGGACCATCCCGCAGCTGGCCAAATGTTACATATAGTCTTTGTCTTACAAAGGCAAAAACCACCAAGAATAATCACTAAAGATGAAGGCAGATACACACAACCTTTTCAAACATTTACAGACCTTTCTCACCTCTAACTCTTATCACACCTTCTCCCTTCTATTCTTCTCTCTCTCTCTCTCTCTTTCTGTAAAGCAATATTCTCTGTAATAAAACTTTGTAACATGACTGCATATCACATATAAAATATTCATATTATGCAAATACTTGCCTTTGTTTCTATCCTCTACTGTGCCCAGGAACTTGTGAACACAGGAACTTGTATGTCATTACTACTACTACTAATAAAATTACATGAAAATCTTCGATTTCTGAAAATTTTACCTCCCACTGCCTACCCCCTTCAGTTTTTGCTCTACATATGATCAAACCCTAGACCAGCCAGTAAATGATGCAACCTCACAGCAGGCAAAGTTGGAGGTGTTAGGGAGGGTATTGAGAGTTGAACTGAATTTGAAAATCAATGATGCAACTATCAGAGTGCAGATAGAAGTCAAAACACCTCACAAGATGAATCAGGACATGAAGAAAGAGAGAAACATTCACCAGCATGAAAATGAGCTACTGACAGTTCTATGGTGGAACAAAAACTGAAGGGGGTATAGAGGATATAATTTTCAGAAATCAAAGGTCATCATAAATAATGTAAAGTCCAAGATTTACAATGCGCTGTGATCATTTACATTGATTGTGTGAGCCTTTAAGATGGGAACATGCCAGCAGTAGTTCTAGTGCTAAAGAAAAGAAAGTTATATAAAAATTGAGTGTTAGGGATTATATAAGAAACTCTCTCAGAATACCTTAAAGATCCAACCACAGTTATCAGGCCTGTTCTTTCTTAAGAGCTCAACAGCAAGGGATTCTGGATCAAGGAGGCTCCCTTTTGCCAGCAATAAGACAGCAGAGCCCAGAGGGGTTAGGCAGGCCCATGGTAGAAAAAGGAAGCCTCAAAAAAGAGGATTGCACTATCACATATTCTTTGTTGAACTGTATAGAATAGCAAAGTTGCTTTGGCTGTTACTTACTACAAATAAAGAGATTTATAAAATATTTTGCCAGAGTCCAATTTGAAGTCTGTTCTCTAGCTACCCTCTGACTGCTAGGTACTACATATGTGTCAGAAGTGAGATCCCAGTTCTAAGTGGAAAGCAAATACAGGAGCCCACAGACACAGAAGAAAAATGTTTTCCCCTCTTTTCCTAGCATTTAGGACAGCACGGGACTTTGGTATAACATGTCAAGGGGGCTAGCTCTGCCTGAAGCAGCTAGTAAATTAATCAGTTATTAAGGGCCGGACAGGACAGAAAAGTTTGGGCTTGGGCGCAGCCGATAAACAAAATCGTGATCGAGCCGTACGAAAAACCCCCCCACAATGTGAATCGGAACTGGAATCAGAACCGATTCCGGTTCCGATTCACATCTCTAGTAAGTATATCCTGCATGACTTGCCTGCATTCTTGAAAAAACTGCTTGTGGATATCTGCACCGGTCCAACTCCACAATGATTATTTTGACCATGAACGATTTTGTGGGCTCAAGGTACCCATTCATTTGGAAAAAAATGTTAAGCTGCCACTGTCTAATTAACAGACAGACCCTTTTCTTTCACCTGTGATAAACCTTATAATTTTGATTCCTTTAGAAAATTGCCCTCTTTGAATACAAAACAATCACTAGACATGAAAATAAGCTCCCATTAAAAACACAGGTGAATAGTGGACTCAAAACTCACCATGTTTCCGTAAATCTTGGCAACAGTAAAGAGTTGTCACTTTCAACTATGAAATTTGAGATGTCTGCTCCCTCTCATTGAGAAGAAAAAATGTACTTAATTCACGCACCAGAAACCACATGACTAGACTATTGTAATGCACTGTATAACATATATGGCCTGCCACAAACTTCAGATAATACACAACTCCGCTGCATGAAGGATGAATGAATGAATAAATACATTTATTAATTGCCTCACACTAAAAAGGCCAAAGCGATGTACAGGATAAAACATACATAAAAGAGAACTGTACAGATTGAACACAATGTGGAAAATGGGTGTTCTAAAAGTCACTAAACATACAAACAAACAAGCCCATAAATAAATAAATATCTGCTACTGAAATCTTCTGAACTAAAATCTGCTGTGTGTTTGCTCAGCAAATATTTGCTCAGCAAATATTTTATCCATTTCAAAGATCAAAAGTGGAATACAGGTTTCATGCCCTTCTCTTTCTGGAACTAGTAACCTGACATGAGACTATTTGAACTGGGAAAGTGTATTAATGATTTTTCTGTTTACTGGGATTGTTTGGCCACACATTTGTATTTAAGTGAAGATAGATCAAATCTGTCTCCTGTAACAGTTCTATTAGAAAAGAGACATTGTATTATATGGGAAATAAAATCCCGGATCTTGAAGCAGTCATTGAAGAAGCTGATTTAGATGTTGTAGCTATCACAGAAACTTGGTACACAGAAAACTATGACTGGAATATAATTAAACCAGACTACAATCTATTCAGGAAGAACCACATAGAAAGGAAAGGATGAGGCGTGGCATTATATAAAAAATAATATTAAAGCAACAGAATTACAGGGTTTACAAGGTAAGGATGAGGCACTATGGGTTAATTTGAAAAGAAGGAATGGAACATATATTTATATTGGTGTAATATACAGTCCTCCCTCAAAGACAAATGAGATATACAGAGATTTAATAGAGGATATTCACACAATTGCTATGAAAGAGGAGGTGCTATAGTTAGAGGATTTCAATTTTCCAGATGTTAATTGGGCCATCTCATCTGCAGTGTCTTCTAGAAACAGGGAGATCCTGGATCCTCTGCAGGGAAAATTGTTCTCTCAACTGGTAACAGAACCTACACAGGAGGGGGTGATACTGGACCTAATGCTAATCAATGGGGAGAGTATCTCTAATGTTGTAGTTGATGAACATCTGGGATCCAGATGTTCATCTGGACTATTAACAGAGCTTTTTCTCTGGCCGGCCCCACGATATGGAACTCTATGCCCCATGATATTCGCACTGAGACCTATACCCCCACTTTCAAAAAGAAACTTAAAACCTGGCTCTTCCAACAAGCTTACTCCATCACACCCCCTATTACATAACTCCCCCTCCGACCCTTACCCTTACTCGGATTTCCTGATATGACCACCTCTATGCTTGTCGATTTGGTACTGTGCACTAATTCTGTATATAGTTTTGATGTAAATAGTTTTGATGTAAGGGCTCCCCCCTAATTTCAATTATATGTTTCCTAGTTCAGTATATTATCTGTTTTATGTAAGGGCCCCGCCCAATGGTTTTGTGTTCACTGTAAACCGATGCGATGTGCGAACGGTCATCGGTATAAAAGAAACGTTAAATAAATAAATAAACAAATAAATAAATAAATCACCTAATAATGTGGTTCAGTATTAGAGCACAGGAGATGAAAATTCATTCAAATCAAGGGTCATAGACTTCAGAAAAATAAACTTTCTAAAAATGGGGGAGCAAGTCAAGAGTCGTTAGCTGGTTGGGGAAATCTAGGGGAAGTAGAAGAGCACTGAACAAAACTAAAAAGAAATATAAAGGCAACTAAGCTTTTTGTTAGGGAAGTAAATAAAGGAAAGAGGAAAAAGAAGCCACTGGTTTTCAAAAGAAGAAGCTGAAAAGGCAGGGATAAAATGTTAGCTTTCATAAACTACTAGAGGTCACAGAAAATAGAAGTAAGGCAACAATATCTGAAAAAGCAAAGAGAAGTTGGCAGTCAGGAAGGCAAAAATTCAAATAGAAGAAAAAATAGCTAATACAGTAAAATGAGGGGACCAAGACTTTTATACCTATGTTAGTGGTAGAAGGATGTGCAAAAGTGGCATTGTGTGACTCAGAGATGAAAGGGAGAAAAATGTAGAGGTTGATGAGAAAAAGGCAAAATTACTTTATTTCAATTCATTGTGGAAGGGCCTGCACCAGAACCACATAAAACAAACAAAATAAGATTGGAATTGAGGTAAAACTCAATGGATTATTAGAACAGTGTGTTCATAAAAAGCTAACTAAAGTAGATAAGGTGATGGGGATGGATTGAATACATCTGAGGGTACTGAAGGAACTCAGAGAGGTCCTGGCATCTCCTCTGGTTGACCTTTTCAATACTTCTTTAGCTTGGAGTAGTTCTGGAGGATTGGAGAGGTGTGCATATGGTTCCTTTTCATAAAAGAGGAAGTAAGCAGGAGGTTGGGAACTACATGCTGGTTAGTCTGACTTCTGTGGTAAGTAAATTAACAAAATTGCTGTTAAAACAGAAGATGGTGCAGTTTCTGGAATTCAGTGACTTGCATGATAGGGATGTGCATTCATTTAGGACAAATTAGGCAATTTCAATGAAATTTCCCAATTCGTCCTGGTTCAGAGACTCTGAAACCCAAATGGATTTTTCCAGAATATTTATTTTTGGGTTAGGCCTGAACCGCGGGAAAAATGATATTTCCCGCGGTGGGCTGAAAACAATGCCCGGACCAAAAGGTTCGGGCTTTGCACATCCCTATTGCATGATCCAAGGCAGCTGAGTTTTGCTAGAGGTATATCTTGTCAGATGAATCCAATCAGTTTCTTTGATTGTGTGTTCAGAGAGCAGTGTCATGGACTGGTAGGCTGGAGTCAGGGAGCACCCCCACAGGGGCAGTGCAGGACTGTAAGACATAGCTGGAGCTGATCTTCTGCCTAACCAACCCCCTCACACACAGGTTAAGCTCCTGGGTTCTGGGGCCAGTAGACTTGACTTCTGAAGAACATCAGGGCACAGACTGGGAACTGAGTACAGACTGGGAGCTGAAGTCTGGTGCAGGTTGGATGAGGCAGAGCAGGCTGTGTGAGGCAAGGTTGGCTGCATGAGGCAGAGCAAGCTGCAAGCTGAGTGCAGGCACAGGCAAGAGCTAGATACATAGCACAGACTGGGGGATGGATACACAGCACAGGCTGGGGGCTGGATAGAGAGCATAGAATGGGGGCTGAATAGAGAGCATAGGCTGGGTGATGAATACAGAACACAGTCTGGGATTTGGACACAGAAAACAGGCTGGGGCATGGATATAGAGTATAAGCTGGGGATGGATCTGAGGCAAAGGAAAAGGGCAAGGCCTGGGATCTAGACAAGGCACTGAACTGGACTGGGCAAGTCAAGGACTGGACAAAGACAGGACTGAGCAAGGTCAGAACTGGGCAGGCAACAGGAAACAAGAAATCCCAACAAGTCACAATAATCCTAGTAAATTCAGAAACCACAAGGTAAAACAGGAAAGCCCAGGAGGGCATAGAGCTTGGTAGAGAGGCTTGAGAAATCACAGAGCAAGGCTAGAAGGACTGGAAGAGCCCAAAGCAAGGAAACAGTCTAAGATAGGACACAGAGCAAGATAAGAGGTCACGATAGGCCACAAAGGAAGGCAGGACCTGGCTTGTGTAAGCCACAAAGCAAGGTAGGATGCCTGGGTAGATCAAAAGGCAAGGCAGAGAAAAAGGTAAAAATGACAAGGTCAGAGAGATGAGGTAAATCAATGAAGTGGCACTGAGGCACTGGACAGCCTGGGATAAGTAGTACTGAGGCTTGGGTATTATGTAATCAGTAGGGATGTGAATCGTTTTTTGACAATTTAAAATAATCGTCAGATATATTTTAAATCATCAAAAATTGTTAGAGCCGCGATACAATAGCAAAGCCAATTCCCCCGATTTATCGTTAAAAAATCGTAAATCGGGGGAGGGCGGGAAAACCGGCACACCAAAACAACCCTAAAATCCACCCCGACCCTTTAAAACAAATCCCCCACCCTCCCGAACCCCCTCAAAATGTTTTAAATTACCTGGGGTCCAGTGGGGGGGTCCCAGCGCGATCTCTCGCTCTCAGGCCACGGCTGCATTAATAGAAATGGCGCCGGTGGCCCTTTGCCCTTACCATATGACAGGGCAAAGGTAGCACCGGTGCAATTTTGGTTCCTGTCACCCGACGTCACAAGTGCAGGAGATTGCTTCCGGACCCCCACTGGACCCCCAGGGACCTTTGGCCAGCTTGGGGGGGCCTCCTGACCCCCACAAGACTTGCCAAAAGTCCAGCGGGGGTCCGGGATCGACCTCCTGCACTCGGGCCGTATTGCCAATATTCAAAATGGTACCGGCGCTACTTTTGCCCTCACTATGTCAGTGAGGGCAAAAGTAGCGCCAGCGCCATTTTGAATATTGGCAATATTTACAATTTTTTAACAAAAAAACCCATGACGATCAGATTTCCCACTCCCCCCAGCCAAAATTGATCGTTGACGATCGATCACACGATTCACATCCCTAGTAATCAGCAAGTAGGTAACTGGCAAGTAGTGAACAAGGCTTGCTGCGGACCCCTGGTTGAGGAAAGTCTGTGCAATAGGTCAAACCTTGTCACAGGAAGACTGCACAGCAGGGAAAACCATGGCAAGCTGGATCAAGGGAGAGTGCTAGGTGTAGTTCAGTTGGATTTTAGTAACACCTTTGACATGGTTCCACTCAGGAGATTTATAAATACATTGATAGCCCTTGGTATGAAATCTAGAGTGACTGATTGGGTTAGAAACTAGATGAGTAAGAGGTGACAAAGGGTAGTGGTATCAGAGTTTATTCTGAGGAGGGGGGGCATTACCAGCAGTGTACATTAGGATTTGGTCCTATGACTGGTTCTTTTCAACATTTTTGTGAGCAACATATTGGAAGGATTGTCAGAAAAGATTTGTCTTTTTGCCAATGATACCAAATTCTACAACACGTTAGACTGCCAAGAAGGTATGGAAAACATGAGGAGGGATCTAACAAAGCTCAAGGAATGATCTAGAGGCTGGCTGCTAAGTTTTAATGCTAAAAAATTGCAGAGTAGTGCATTTAGGCTGCAAAAATCCAAGGGAGAGCTACAGTTTTGGAGGTGAAATTCTTCTAAGTACAAAAGAAGAATGGGATATAGGTGTGATTGTATCTGATGTTCTTAAAATGGCTAAACTGGTAGATAAAATGATAGTAAATGTCAGAAATGTTGTTTACCTTTTCTGCACAACATTGACTCAGTTGGGAAGACTTGCGGCTTCCGCCAGCTATCACCGGCCTGCCTACTGCTCCCAGGCCTCCCTGGATGGCACGGACACTGCAGACTACTATCTTGCCCTCGGAATCCCTTAGGCGCGTGCGCACACACACGGGCCAGTCTTAAGCACATCATGGTGGGAACCTTGGGGGCGTCCCCTCCGGATGACGTCATTCTTCCAGGACTGTTAAGCTGGCTGGCCCTGCCTTCCAACGACTTGGCAATGAGTTCCCTCATGGTTGAATCTGCCTCGCTCTCAGAGGACCCTTCATTCCAGCTTCTGCTTCCTTGGCTGAGACGTCTCGGGTACCCGCTCCTCGGGGGCCCTTTCCTCATCTCTGACTATCTATTCCTCGGACGTCCTGATGCCCAGGACTTCTGCCTTCCCCGTTCAGCGGGGCTTCCCTGGAGCCATCTCTACTCCTGCCATAAGTACCCCACTCTGCGGAACATTACCATCTCTACTGAGGACCTCACGGGTGTACCCCACTCTGCGGACCATTACCGTCTCTACTGAGGACCCTCTTCGGTGTACCCTGTGCTGCAGACATTACCATCTCTTCGGAAGACCCTCATTGGTGTACCTCTCTCTGCGGACCACCACCATTTCATCTGTACTGAAGAACCCTTGTTGGTGTTCCCTGCTCTGTGGACCATTGCAGCACCTTCTATACTGTGGTATCCTCCTTTGGTATTCCCCATTCCTCAAGACCCATGGCACCTCTGTGTCTGTGTGACCTTACTCTTGCCCCGCTCCACGGGTAGTGCTACTCTACCTCTTTAATAAGGACTCTAGACTTGAGCTGTGTCTGACATCAGCTGAGACCTCGCCTCCCAATGGTGAGGCTCACGGGGCTCCTCCCCCCCCCCCCCCCCCCCGTGGGTGGTACTATCTCTCACCTTGGCCCAGGGCCCACACACCCACACATCCTAACAATAAAAATATACTTCACTGTGATTTGTCCTATGTCTGGTCTCCTTGCCAACTTCTGCTGTTTCAGCTCCAATGAGACCACTATGTCACTATGTAACACAGGCAAGATTTGATTGCTATAGTTACCAGTGAGTTCTTGCCTGTTCTTACTGCTTGCTCAGCACAACCCTAGGCTTGAATGGGAACATACAGTAAATGAATGACATTCTGGGTTCTATGAGGGAAACATACATAATCTCATTTGTTGCATTTTATCCATTTGTTTGAAATGAATACACAATCCAAGTAAATTGTAGCCATGTATTCAAATATAGAAATAGGCATGGCAATGAAGGATAATGTCATGTTAGGGTCTCTACTAGAAGTCCCTAGTCCCAGCCTTTGAGTAGTCAGCTGCAGAGCAACAAACCATTCATTACAACATCTCCACCAGAAATTGTCTAGAATTAGACATCTCTTAGGCACAAGGAAGGGGCTAGTTTAGGTGAAATTAGGGCAGATGTTGTTTGATTTCAGAAGGAAGGATGCGTATCATGTGTGTTCTCTGAGTTAGCTCCCCCCTCCTCCCAGTCTGACACAGGTAAAGAGAGACATGTGCCTTGCTAGTTCCTGTAATCGGTCTGGAAGGAAGAGGGATATTGAGAAGTTTTTACAGTTTTTCCTGGGTTCTATATTTTTGACCTGTTCCATATGTGGCAGGTTGTATCCTTTGCTCAGAGTGATCGGGAGGGATTGTATACATTTTGACCAGCATAAGAGGAGTTTGCATCACCCAGTGTGAGAAAAGATCCTGATTCAAGTTGTTTCAAGTTTATATTTTTCCATAGAGATGTGCATTTGTCCTGTTTCGGCAACCCCAAAAAATGAAGCAAATTTTCCCAAAACTTCAGGCAAATTCATTTTTCGGGGTTAGTGCATGCTAACATTGAAATGTTAGCGTGCACTAATGAGGAGTTAGCGTGCACTAACCCAATTAGTGCGCACTAACCTGAAATTTGGGGCAGCTGAAAAAAAAAGGCCCGAACCGCGGGAAACTGAAATTTCCCGCGGCGGGCTGATAACGAAGGCCAAACTGAAAGGTTCAGCCGAATCACATCTCTATTTTTCCATCCTTGGGGAAAGGGATAATTTTTCTGCACCCTTTCTTTTCTGCTGAACTGGAGATTTTTATTAACTGTAGCATTTTCCTCCTGGAAGGCTGCATCTGTTTTTTGAAGAGCAGTCATCAGAGGAGAAAATCTAGAGACACCCCACAGAGTCTCCATCCCAGGACACAGGACATAGCCACATGAAGTTTGGGATTCAACATGGATCTCAAGCACTGTGCAAAGAGATCCAGTCACTGTTAACATTTCCCAGCCACCTTGGGACAATTATCTTTCTTTACCATTGAGGATACTCATGTTCCAAGCCTGTGCCTGGAGGGACATTTGCACAGAGTTAGAGAGCATTCAAATCCTGGCTCATGTAAATCTGAGAATCCTGGAAGTACCTGGACACTTTAAGTTTTGCATCTCTTGATCCATTTATGAGGAATTACAGTAAACTTGAATTTGAACACCCATCCAGTGAGTCTTGGCTGGTTAGTAAGTGTACTTGCCCAGAAGAGCTACGGTAACACACAGGCTACCTTTTTGATCCAGGGAGAAAACAATTGCCTGGGTCAAGAAGGTTATCCTGCATCCCTACAGAAAGGACCCCACACCTTGGTGATACGGGAAAGGGAAATGAGAAGTGTGAAGACAGCTCCAGTTATAAATTATTTTCTGGCCCTTCAGGATATGTGCCATCCCCCAAGAAAGGGTTATATTTCTGCATTTCTCATCTACATACCACCTATGACGAGAGATGCAACATTTATAGCTGGTTTTTTTTAAGTTAGAAAGAGCTCTTGCCATCTGAAGGTGGCACTTAATAGATGCTGTATGTGCAGGTTTAGTTCAGATAAGCAGTACAGAAATAGATAAATAAAAACATAACCATTTTATTAATTAATAGATAAGAAGAATTAAGAACATTTCCTTCTGTAATATGGCACATCTCTTGGTGTTGTGGCTGCATCAATAGAAGAAAAAGAGAGAAAGGATACAGCAAAAGGGAGATAAAAAGAAGGAAAGAGGGAGCACTGGAAAAATGGAGATGGGAAAAGTATGACATAAACAGTAAGAGAGAAAGGAAAGCAGTGGAAGGTAAGGTAATAAAGAGAAAGATGTTTATAGGAGGGAGAGATGATAAAATTAAAGACAGCAGCAATAAATGTGAGTGAGAAGATGAAAAACTCTGGATAGCAATGGAAACAAAAGGGATGGTCTCAGCAAGTTGAAGAGGCTGTACAAATCTTTTTAGACCCCCCTGACCCTGGGCTAATTGGAGCATGGTCCCCCACTCTACATTTTGTAATTACAGTCAATACTTGAGATCTCCTCTCACAGAATACTCCTTTGCATTCCATGTAGCTGTCCTTCCAGTGATCAGAAAATGATGGAAATGCCTACAGTTTATGGCCATGGTTATCCCCTTCTATTTCTTAAATGACTCTTCCCCTCGGAATGGTGAACTGTTTCACAAACAGGTCATAATATCAGAAAGGTCATGTTCCCTCTACCCTGAAAAGGATGTTGAAGATCCTGGCTCTGGGTGGTGCTGCTCCTGCTCTGCTCACTGCCCGTGATGCCATTATCATATCCAGCATTTCTGGATGAAGAAAGAGCTTCCTCCCTTTGGAATATCTCTAGGCTCTACCTTGTCTCCTCTTTTTTTCTTGTTTCCTTTTTCTTATCTTCCTTTTCCTTCCTTCCTTTTCTTTTAAACAGTTACTATACTATGTTGAAATACTGCCTAAATCAAATGTATTGGTAGGACTAAAGAAGGGTTTATAGCCTAGATGCAACATTTTCCATCATGCTTAGTTAGGTTATGGGGGGGGGGAAACCACATAATGGCTGTGTTTTATCAACTAATATCTGACCTCAGGGGCTGCAGAAATGAGTCAATAATTTGATCGTACAGAATGTACTCAGACAATCAATATTTTTTTACAGTGGCAGCAGTCTTAAAAATACCCACATACATTCCAGAATCAAATAAATGGATGTTTTGATGAAATGCTTACAATCCCCCTTCAGCAGTCAGCAAGAAACAAATTTCAAAAGCAAAAAGGTTAAGTACCCTGACAAAGTAGTAAAAAATGTACTAACTGAATTTCAGTACCTTTTGGAATTTACAAAATGTACATCAGTGTAAACAACTGATTAATCATTACATCCTATTAGTTGGAAGGAAGGATTGTCATAGATGAGCAGGTAGTAGAATATCATGTCCATTCTAATGACCTGTTTAAGCAGACATACATTTTTATAGGGCAGAGTATGAGGTATGAAAGCTTCTAGATGACCAAGTGTTCCTTGTCTTCTTGTCCTTACTGTGTAAAGTCAGAAAATATTTTGCTGTATAAAGTGCTTGCTATGCTAGGAGAAATTTCATAGAGTTAGACTATAGAAATGTGTCTTTTGCTAAAGGAAATGTCTTTCTTGACATACAGTTCTGCTAATAAGGGAGCAAGGTCAAGGCAGAGCATGAAAATAGATATAAGATATGTTTCCTTCTTTTCTAAGTCTATCTAAACTCTTTTCTGCCATTGTATTCTTTATACTTCTGGCGCAGTTTTTCCACCAAAAGTAAAATATTTCTATTTTCTTTTTTTTTTTTCTCTCATTGATTCTTGTAAAATAGGTCTGCATATGTGATTCTGGAATATTTAAATGAGGTTGTGCAGTGCTTAAATTAAAACTGAAATTTGCTGACCTTTTGCCCTTAGTTTTACCTGACATCATGGCATGATCATGATTTGTGTACTATGCCTAATTTGATATGCTGATAAAGTCAATCTCCAGTTTTTTGGAAAGAGATTTTGAGGGTCTTGCACACTGAACTAAGGCTGATAATATATCATATTGATTAAGTTAGTTTTGTCTAACCCCACCAATATTGGGGGGTTATGTTACATTGCATTATGGAGTTACACTGAGAATTATTCACTTTTTAAATATCAGGTTTTATATTTGTATTTGTAGAACTTAAAAATGTGTGGTACAATTGTTTTCCTATTTCCCAAATTGAATATATCAACCCATGGAAAATCAAAAAGAATCAACATAACATCTCGTCTTGCTTTTAATAAATTAAAGGAGTACCAAAGGTTTCATTTTAAAATTCATTTATAATTTGTGAAACAGGTTTTTCTTCTTACTGCAATCAAGCACTTTGCATAATCACTGGCTTATAAAAAAGATGGCATTTAACAAATATCCCCTCAGAAATTCAGCAAGGAAAGGCAGAACTGCAATGCATTTCTCTGTGTTCAGCTCAATTTTAGCAGTTTTCTTCCCCGGCTTTTCTCATTGGAAAAATAAAATGATGCCTACATATTATTCAAAGCTGATTCCAAAAGAATCTAACAAAGAGTACTGTGATGATAATGTAAAGTCTACCAAAAGTGAGCAATATATCACTCTTTCCAAAGGAGAAATTCAGTCAGACAGACAGGGCAATTTATCAGCTAATCAGACTGAGCAATTCAATAATCAATAAGAAAATACAAGTGCATCTCTCTTGCCAGAGAACTGTCATTGTAAGCATTATTGTGTGAAGAAAATTTCAAGGTGATATAGCTTAGCAATCACATTAACTAACCCTCCATTACGCACATTAACACTACCACCATTTAAACTCGTGATTGGGAGAAAAGAAGAGGTGAAAGACAATACTTAGGACAGAAATAAATAGAGGCACATGCTGTCAACCACATTATTTTCTGTTTGATAGCTCAGTCTAAGATCATCACTCTATTTACAACCCTACTTGTGACAAAAAAAAAAGCAAATCTTAAGTGAAAACAATATGGCTAATCACTTACATTTCAAACAAATAGCTTGTATAGTGGTTCTCAAACCAGTCTTAGGCCTAGATCCATCGTTCTGCTATAAATATAGCAGAATGATCAGCTGTGGCCAGAAACAGGGCAGGGTGGTGATAGTATGCAGCTGGTCACTGCAGTGAGGCTGTGCCGCACTCTATCACCCCCATAGCACCACGGGAAAAGGTGGTTTTATTTCTCGCAGTGCTGCCAGCGATAATGTGTAAAACATTATCACCCAAAGTGCTACAGGGTCCTAACACCATCCAAACCCCGCCCATATGCCTCCCCTTCCCCTAATTAGCATTTTACTGCTGCAATGCAGCCGGTATTGCATTCGGTAGGGCATTATCGTATGTGATAACGCCCAAATGCATGCGATAATGGCTCATTGCACAGTAAAGAATGACCCTGTTATTGACCTCTCTGCCGGTTAACTTTCAGGAAATATACAGTGAATGCACATGGAATAAATTTGCATATGGTTGGTCTCCAATGCATGTAAATCTAACTCAGGCATATTCATTGTGAATATGTTGAAATCCCCATCTGGATATGGGATAGCAAGGGCAAGTCTGGAAACAAGTGTGCTAGTATAATAATATTGGAGTGAAAAGGGAGTGAATTATTCATTATCATAATTATATTGAGTATTTATGTATGGATGAAAAGTGTTGATTGTTATGGGGGAATTGGAGAATGGGTAGGTTTCCTTTTATAATTTGAATGACATTATGTTATAATATCATCAAGACCAATCAGAACCAGTTACTTAGGCACCTTACACGTACCTTCAGCCAAGTCCTCACTCAAGAAACGTGCATTCTCGACTGCCAGCCCCCTCCATTGGAATGCCCTCCCCACGGACATTTGTCTTGAAACCTGTACTCGAACATTCAAAAAGAAACTCAAAACCTGGCTCTTTACAAAAGCCTTCACTTAAAGTTTTCGCTCAGAGCCACGTCCCAGAACTAGACTCATTCACGCATTTCATAATCACGTTAACCAGATGTCTGATGCCGCAACTCTTAATTGTATTTCTTGGTCTCATATTCCCAATCGTTAAATTTACAGCATGCTACACCAATACCTTTTAAGTCAGATGTAACCTCAGCTTTGAAGTCTACAAACCTTGAAGATGTAACCGTTAGTTCTTGTAGATTTAAACATTATTCTGAAGATGTAAACTTAGATTTTGAAGACTGTAATTGTAAGCATTTGTATTTATTGTAAGAATTTGTATTTATTATTTAGCTATTTACATTGATCTGTTACCACTTGGTCCTGTTCTCTCTTTTACCTCAAGTTCTAAGTTCCTACAAAGTTAGCCTTGTTGTTTTATACCTACTTGTTTGATGTAATTTTCCAATATTGGTTCTGTGTAAACCGAAGTGGTATGTACTAGTACATGAACTCCGGTATATAAAAGCTAGGGATGTGCAGACCAAAAGTTTATGTTCATAAATCCATAAGTCGAAAGGGGGGGTCAATTTCGGTCAATATGGACATATGGAGAATTCCATAAGTTGAGTCTATGTCCATACGTGCACCGATTCCCTAAATAAAAATTTAAACCCCTCACCCTCCTTAATCCCCCCCAAGACTTACCAAAACTCCCTGGTGGTCTAGCGGGGAGTCAGGACGCCATTTCTGAACTCCTTTGCGAAGAGCACGTGACGTCGGCGTCATGTCGGAGTGACGCGGAGGTCACGTGATTCCCCGCGGGTTTGCTCCGGGACCCTCGTTGGACCCAAAAGGAACTTTTGGCCAGCTTGGGGGGGTCAGGAGGCCCCCCCAAGGCCCCCCCAAGGCCCCCCCAAGCTGGCCCCCCCAAGCTGGCCCCCCCAAGGCCCCCCCAAGCTGGCCAAAAGTTCCTTTTGGGTCCAACGAGGGTCCCGGAGCGAACCCGCGGGGAATCACGTGACGTCTGCATCACTCCGACGTGACGCCGTCACGTGCTCCTCGCAAAGGAGTTCAGAAATGGCGTCCTGACTCCCCGCTAGACCACCAGGGAGTTTTGGTAAGTCTTGGGGAGGGATTAAGGAGGGTGAGGGGTTTAAATTTTTATTTAGGATCAACAATCGCGATTTCCAACGTATTCAACATAGCTATGTTGAATAAGTTGGAAATCCGATCGTTTTCGCCTCATCACTTTTTTAAGTTAAAAAAAAAAAATAAGTTGCGTTTTACCTATAAGTTCAAAACGAATGCACACCCCTAATAAAAGCCTTTAAATATATAAATAAATATTCTCTGTAGTCCCGAATACAGAACAGATAGTCAAATATAGTAAATAAATAAAAATAAAATATAGATAATACATATTTAAAGAGATATGTTAATGAACTGGAAACAATATACTTGATAAAGCATAAAGTATGCGATAATTTAAGTATAGTGCAATGAATGTAGCCAATATTATAATAATATATTAAACTTCATATATAATTAATTCATTAATAGGCCTATGCAAAAACTCATGTAAAACCAATTTTAACATGGACTTAAAAAAAGTTTCAATAAGTATGTTAAAAAACATAGAATAAATAATGCAAACAAATTTAGCATTCTCACTGTAAAGTATGTCAGAAATAGCATGGCTACACTATTATTGTGCACAGCAACAACCCAAAAATACATTGTCTAAATTGCATGCGTATGTTACATACCAAGAACATGCTGAATATTATGGATGAGAAAAAAGATTCCGCTATGCCAAGGAGCTTATGTCAAATATATTTAGGTATATATACAGCAACCGTCATATAGTGCCTGAATATATTTGATATAAGCTCCTTGACATAGCAGAATCTTTTTTCTCACGTTTAGTTCATTTTTTCAAGCTATATTTTAGGTATTAACTTATTTTAAATATTATGGATGTTGGCCTCCCCAGCAGCAGCCACGAGCACCTCCAGGCCTTGGCGTTCCGCAGAGGCAGACATCAGGCCTTCCACTGTGCACCAGGCTTTACGCCGGAGTTCAGCATCCTCAGTGTTGTTGGCCATGCCCCTACACGTGCATGCATGGACCACCCGGGCTCTTGTAGGGTGGGTCCTAGCTCTGCGGCGTGTCCTGATTGAACGTACAATATAAGAAAGTCCCTGCCTGCACTTCATTACCTTGGCAATCAGGTCGGCACTGTAAGTGTACTAGTTTGCCTCCGCGTTCACAGTCTTGTTCCAGCCTTGTACCAGCGACCTACTGTTCCAGCCTTGTCCAGCATCCTTCGGTTCCAGAGTCTGTCTGTCCTGTCTTCCCAGGTAGTACCCTCGGACTGTTTCTCTGGTACTGATCTCGGCCTGTTCCTTGACCATTCTGCTTGCTGCCTGGATCCTAAAATCTGCCTACCTTGTGACCTCATCTGACCTCTGGAACCTGACCCCTGCTTCATTGACTACTCCTCGGATTGATCCTCGGATTCTGACCCCTGCTGCCATTGACCACGTCTCCTGATTCTGGCTTTGTCCCTTGCCTTGTCATAGCCTACACTGTACTGGTCTTATTTGGTTCTCCAGACCTACAGCCTAGTGACCGACCATGCTCCCTTGCTGCTCATGTGCACGCCTCTCTACTACATCTCCGGGAGATCCTGCGAGGCCCACCTAAGTCCAAGTGGCCTGGGTCCCTATAGGCTCCTCCCGGGGGGGGGGGGGGGGGAACCGTGGACTTCCAGTGGTGAAGCTCATCCTAGCCTCTGTCTTCTCCAGTGTTCTACCCCCTGGAGGCAGGTGCTTCCTGGTCCCTACCAGGAAGCCATTCTACACTGCTCCAGGACAGTCTCCAAGTGCAACAAGTACATGGAGACTGAAGGGAATAATCTATGCCAGGCTGCCAGTCTTAATTAAGTGAGGAATCTATGTATATGTGTGTGAAAGACAATTCTCCATGCACAAATTAGAGTGGTACTGTGAATGGGGTATAGTTCCCCCACTCTTTGTAATATTCAAATCCCAGTAGTTAGTGCACTACCTGAACAATGTATATCAAGTCAGGAAAAGGAAGATGAGGGAATGTAAGCAGGGTTAGCAGGATGAAAAATGCAGTCCTACACATAAATTGAAGAGGGGCTTTTTCAAGTCTAGAATGGCAGGAGAGGAAGGAAACTCCAGGCAGAAGAAATTGAATTTTGCAGAGGATGTGCCATCACTGCATGTTTCACTCCTTGTTTTTTTGGAGCTGAAGGAAATGTTAACACAGACATCCAAGAAAGAGAGACGTTGGGCATCAGGTGTAGCAGAAGCAGATAATCCAATACCAGAAGCACACTCATCTTTAGTTACTGCTGCTGAGGCAGTGAAGGCAGTATTTCTATCAACTGATTATGATGAAGAATTTTGTATGGGATTTCCTAAATCAGAAATTAAAGGGCAACTAGCTGAAAAAAATTTGGAAAGATTAGTTAGTAGCATCTTAGCCTCCACTAAATTAATGGGAGAGATAGAGGAAATCAAGGATGATGAGGAAAAGCATCAGCATAGAAAGAGAGTATGAGTGATGATCCTGGCATTTTTCAACTCGGTCCACCTTCTGCTTCAACTCGAAATGCCATCAAGAGCCCCCAAGAATGTAAAGAGATCATGGAAGAAATCCCTTATCAGTGGACACTTCAAAGTAAGAAATGACCTGGGTTTTGCTCAGTGAATTCATTATATGAAATATATCAGCAGAGGGATTTAAAGGGAGCATCTCACAAGCATTGATAAGAGCATCACCTGGAGAAGCAGCATCTTCTAGCATTGGCATGAGAGAAGAATGCCAATATTAGTTTTGGGACCCCCTTCTCCCATTGCAGGTAAAATCCAGAAGAAAGGACCTGTAAAGGGAAAGACTTTTCTCCAAGTTGACACTAAGGCCCTTTCCAGTAGTCAAACTGCAGACCAGAAGCCTCCTTCTATTTACCCAAAGCAGCAACCCACCATAGAAAAAAATGGGGTAGTGTTTCATAGCACTGTCACTGGGCAAGAGGCAGGCAGCATCAAAAGTTTTAATGAGGAGAATTGGGTAAATGATTGCCAATGTTGACCATCCCCTTTGGGTAAGGAAGAATCATGGGTTTTAAGCATCTGGTGCATGTGTTAATCTCCAATTACAACATTCCTTCCAGGACAAAATTTAGTAGGAAGATTATCCCAAGCCTGTGCACAAGTGCTGTAGTTGCACCAAGTGCAGCTGGCTAAGGCAGATGGGGAGTATCATGCATTTCACTAGTAATATATGGACCAGCATGAATGCTATGAATGCTTACCTCTCCAGGACAGTTCACTGGTGAGGATTGGCTTAGACAGAGGTAGGCATAAATTTAATTGGGGTCAGAAAATCTGGATACAGGTGGGCTTTGCTGCACATTCTGTTGATGTATCTCCCCCATATCTCAGCTAATATTTATTAGGATTCTGTGATGTCAGAAGGGGTGTGAACCCTGGGCCAAAGTGAGAGGTTGTACCGCCCATGGGGAGGAGCCCTGTGAGCCTCACTGTTGGGAGGCTAGGTCTCAGCAGAGGAGGGCACAGAATGAATAGAGTCTTTATTAAAGAGATAGAAGCACTACCCTTGGAGCGGGAGGTGCCAGGGAGAGAGAGAGTCTACACAGACCCTGAGACACAGGGTCGATGAGATAGGTAGTGCCCTGAGGTAATACCTCCATAGTGCTGGTAGTAGTCCATGAAGCGAGTATACAGGAACGGTCTCCTGTAGAGATGGTAGTGGCCCGCGAAGCCGGGTACACAGAAGAGACCTTGAAGGAGATGTAGTGGCCTGCGGGGCGGGGTACACCAATAATGTCCATGGTAAAGATGGTAAAACCTGCAGAGTAGGAAATGTAGATGAAGCCCTCAGAAGATTTGACAGTGGTCATAGAGAGAGGAGCACAGTTAAGGCCCTAGGTAGAGGTGGTAATGGCCTGCAGTGCAGGGTACACCGGTGAGGGTCCTCGGTCGGTCTGGTAGCAGTCCGCAAGGCAGGGTATGCCTGTGAGGTCCTCAATAGCATGATAAAGATCCATAGAGCAGGCACTTCTGACTGAGCTCTCTGTAGTGATGGTAATGGCCCGTGGCACTTGGTATATAGAAAGTGATCCGTAGGATGGAGTACTCACAAGGAGCGTATTGGTTCCAGAAAGCCCCGGGGAATGGAGAAGATGGAGTTCCAGGCATCAGGCCCTCTGAGGATTGGATATCCAGGATGAGAGAGAGGCCCCCAAGGAGTGGGTACCTTAGACATCCATGTCGGAACTGGAACTGGAACACAGGATCCTCAGGAAGCGAGGCGGAAATAGCAAGGATGTCACTCTTTGCCTAATCGTCTTTGGAGAGGGCCAGCAGGTTTAAATATACACAATTCCTGACATCATCTGGAAGGGACGCCCCCGAGATTCCCACCATGATGTGGGTAAGACCGGCCTGTGAGCGCGCGCACATGCCTAGAGAGATCAGATGGCAAGATGGCAGTTGGCGAAGTCCATGCTGAACAGGGAGGCCTGGAAGCGGTAGGCAGGTTGTAGGTAGTTAGTGGATGCTGCCAATCTACCCCATGAGGTTAGGGAGGTGAAGAAAGAGGTGAGCAGAAGTGGTCGCAGCCGTCTGTGACCGATGGGCATAACAATATTCTGTCAGCTATAAGAGAGATACTAGATGGCTGGCAGCTGGACTGGAGAGCCTTTGTCAAAATGCAGGTTTCTTTGTGTTCTACAATGGTTCAAATATGGTAAAGGAAATAGAAGATGGTGCTTTCAAAGTACCCATTGTTTTGCACGTTTATTGCATCTGGCAGTGAAGGATATCCTGAGGCTGGGGTCCTATGATCAGTGGAATTTATTCCTGCAGGAGCTGATAGATACATGGAGGAAAATAGCAGGGCAATTCCATAAAAGCATGAAGATGGAGTAACTTCTCCATGAAAAAAACAAACAGTTCAGGATGCCTAACAAGAATCTGATTCAAGTTGTTGGCACCCACTTGAATTTCACCCACATGATATTGCAGAAGTTACAGCAGCAACCTTCCTTTCATGATCTGTCCATGGAAACAGAGATAGGTATACGTTGCCCTCTTGGATATCATGATTGTGTAGTGATGACACAATTGATACAAATCCTAAAGCCCTTCAAGGATGCCATGGAGGACCTGAGCTCAAAAAAACACCATCCTGGTTGGGGTCATCCCTAATATTCTGGAGGAAAAACAGAGGGCTTCCAAGAGGAAGAGAGAATGGAAGCAGAGGTGTTGCAATGTCTGGACTTCTTGCAGCAACAAGTGCAAGAGAAACTGAAACCTCTCACAGAAAATAATGCATATATTTATTTATTTATATTTATTTAAAGTATCTTTTATACCGATATCCATTCGCACTTCGCATCTATTTACAATTAAACAGGAACAGTTGGGCAGAGCCCTTACATATAACAGAGAAATACAAGTTAACATTTGGGCAGGGCCCTTACATGTAACTGAAAACAAAAGGCTAAAACAGGGATAGGGGATAGAACTGACTATGCGGGGCAGTCAATAAAATCAATAAATATATACAGCAGAAATCACTATATACGTATAACCAAAACTATATACATAGCTATGAACATAAATAACAAAGTCAATATATGCTTTCTACACTTTGTAATCCATGAATAAAAAATGGTCTCATCCTCCAGTCCCAGTTTATCACACTCATAAAGGAGATACTGATATCTAAGGTGCATCGAGAGGAGCGCCAGAGACAGAGGCATAAGTAGTGATATAACATAGGCAACAATGACTATCTCATAAAGTAGTGCAAGAGGAGCAGCATTCTGTCAGCTAGCATTTCCTCTTCCAACTCAGTATGCCAAAGGAATATTACCATTAAATATTACCTGTAATGCCCATCTATTCAAACAAGTTTTGTTGTCCAACTCAAACTTATTCTCAATTGATTTTGAAACAAAATTTTTTAAGAGGATGGATGGAAGTTTCATAATTTTTATTCGGCACTTACCCAAATGCCTTCATCGGTTTTAATCATTAACACCCACCAAACTCCATTTTTTAAGAATGCATTTTCTAATATTTTGAGTGTGAATCCAACTCCCGCATACAACCCATATTTTTATTTTATTTAAATTTTTTTTCAATTTTTATCTTGATGTTTAAAAACTTATACGTGTGTGCACACCTCCTAAAATGTATCACCATCGAAAAAGCCAGGAACCATCGGTTAGCGTCGGGAGGAGGCTCTGGTTGAGCACGATATAAGACATATATTTCAGTTGCATGTTAGTGTTTCAAGTAAGAAAGAAAAAAGAATAAAAGTTTCCTGAGGAAGGCAGTTCATGCTGAAACTTGTGCGAGTTGGAACACTGTAAGGAGCATCGTAACATCGCCATATGATTCCAGCATATGGCGATTGAATATTGGACATGCAGGAGACCTTGAAAAGCTAAGTACATTTGAAAAACCTAAAATGGTTCTTGCATTCTTTACATTCTTTACATGGTTCTTTACAATCTTTACACGAATTTCTATGAATGTTAAAAGAAGAAGATAACAAGATTGGCTTTTCCGGCACACTTTAAAATGATATGCAATTATAAATTTTTAATATACTGACATTTGGTTTACATTCAGGTACTGTAGGTATTTCTCTATCCCTAGAAGGCTTACAATCTAGATTTTTGTACCTGAGACAATTGAGGTTAAAGTGACTTGTCCAAGGTCACAAGGAATAACAGTAGGACTTGAACAGTGTTCTTGTGGTTCATAGCCCACTGCTCTAACCACTAGGCTATTCCTCCTCCTCTGAATTTGAAGTTGCATTAATATTCACCAGAGTTTTGCAAACATTAATAGCCAGACTATATTTGTGGCTTTTTTGACGGTGATAAATTTTAGGAGGTGTGCACACACGAATAAGTTTTTAAACATCAAGATAAAAATTGAAAAAGTTAAATAAAATAAAAATATGAGTTATATGCGGGTGTTGGAGTCACTCTCAAAATATTAGAAAATGCATTCTTAAAAAATGGAGGTTGGTGGGAATTAATGATTAAAACTGATGAAGGCATTTGGGTAAGTACCGAATAAAATTTATGAAACTTCCATCCATCCTCTTAAAAAATGTTGTTTCAAAATCAATTGAGAATAAGTTTGAGTTGCACAACAACACTTGTTTGAATAGATGGGCATTTCAGGTAATATTGAATGACAGATTGAGGACAACCTGAACCGATTATCTCCATTTAGATACAGTAAAGGAATATTGCCAGCAAAGAACAATCACTCCCTGCACAGGCCATTGATAAAGCAGCTGGCAAGCAATGTGAGTAGTTTATGCTTCCAGTGCTGCTTCTCCTAGATGCCGTGAGGGCATGTTGGGAGTGGGTAAGTTCTTACACCAATCCTAGCAGGATCTTATTTATGGTATTAGGAGGATATGCAGAGGTCTGGGGGCAGTCCAGGGTTGGGGCTTGACAACAGGTATATATAAAAAATAGTTGAGTGGTTTGGAAGGATCATGAACAAGGTCAATTAAATACATTTATTTACTTATTTTTTTATATACTGACATTCAATCTCAAGTAGTTTACATTCAGGTACTGTAGGTATTTTTTCTATCCCCAGAAGGCTTACAATCTAAGCTGTTGTACCTGAGGCAATGGAGGGTAAAGTGATTTGCCAAAGGTCATAAGGAGTGACAGCAGGACTCAAACACTGGTCTCTTGGTTCATAGTCCACTGCTGTAACCACTAGGCTATTCTTCCTCCCTGTTACCTAAACTGGGAAAGGATGGGAGGATCTCGCCGCCATACTCATGATTTTTTATGGAGGCTTCATGAGTAGGTGTTTCAAGGCCCAATAGGGCTGGATATTTAATTTGGAGGAGAGCATGTTGAGAAAGGGGCTACAGACCCCTTTACTTTTTTTTCCCCTTTATCAGAGCAATTTGACCAGATATTTTTTGAAGATATCCGAGTAAGTAGCTAGTTATCCAGAATGCCCCAGAATGTCCCTTTTTTATCTGGCTAAGTAGTTATCTAGCTATATTTTTGCCAGATAAGTAGCTGAATATGCCAAATTTGCCATTTAGATGTTTAACTTTTGAGCTACAAAATGGCTTTTGAATAAGGACCTCTAAGTAGGTTAACACAGCATTATGCACAGTTAGCAGTATGTTTTTCAACTATTTCTGTATTGCTAATACTAGGCTAAAACAAGATACTTTGAGGTCCATGTTCAACTGCTGTGTTGCTCAGCTAGTTAGCCAGATAAATGTATCCACATAATGTATCCTGTATATATTTAATAGCACAGCTGCACTGCTACCTTAAAGATAGCCGAATAAATTCATCTTGCTAACTTTAGGAAGGGGCATGAGCCGACCAGAGTAAGCTGGATCAGTTATCCAGCTAACTCAACTCCTCCCAGTTACATGGAATGCCCCTGACTTATCCAGCCACATTTTAGCCATTTAAAATGTTTTCCAGCTGGGATTCAGCTGGATTACTGCCCAAATAGTCGTTTAGCTGGATTGCTTCTGAGTTGTTTGGCTAAATGCTTCTGAATAAAGACATCCATATACTTAATAGGCCACAACAATGCTGTTTTCTCTTCTAGTGTAGCAATATTTCACCATTACTCTCTAGACTAAATACCAGACTTCTTCACTGGGGATGAAGTATCTATATGAAATCATTTAAATTTAATATATACTGTTATCCTTTGTTCCATTTTTGGGTCCAGATGTAATAAGAGATAAGTAAAAACTGTGCTGTATTTCAGCACATATTTTCTTAATGTGCTTGCTTAAAAAAAAACAAGTTAACTCTTGATGCAGTAAGCTATTAGCATGCAAATGCTTTGGAAGTGTAAAATATGTGTGTTCTGTTTTGATTTAGAAAAAAATTGATTAGCATGCATAAGTCATGTTTTATATACTCAAAACATGGTTTATGCTGATAAAATATGATTTATGGACACAAACCATGATTTAGGGGCATAAAATATGTTTTGTATGTATACATCTTGATTAATGCCTGGAACATATTTTAGAAGCATAAAGATAGTTTGTGCAGAAGGACGGTAACTTTAAACAAGGGCGTGGGTGCACATACGTAGCAATTTTAAATCGCATGCGCTTTTGCGAGCAAATGATTTAAAATACACCCATTGTGCATGTATTCCTAATTTTAAGTGGTCACCCAGGTTTGCTTAACTTCCTTAAGACTTTGTTGGCTTTAAAGTGCGCATGTAAGCGGATTGTAAAACATGCGCACATGAAGGTTAATCCCATTTTTACTCCACCAGTTTGCCCAGCTAAACTCTACATCATGCAGACCCTTATGGTTCTTCATCCCCAACTCTACCCAGACCCTTCACCCTATCATTTTAGACCTGAAAAGAGATTTCTGCAGAATTACACTTTAGCAAGAGCAGAAGTAAATATGTGCAGCTAGCAGTCCACTGCACACTGTGGTCACTAGATGTAAAATACGGATTGATGCGTGTAACTGTTGGGCCTGCTTGGGAACAGCCCTAACACGGTCTAACTCTGCCCCTTTTCCCCATGTGGTTGGTTGCTCATGCACGCGCATACACATACCTAATTGGGCCATTTTAAAATATGAGTCACTCGTGCTCAGCCCAGATACTTGCATACATGGGACTTTAAACGTGAGCAACTCTTTTAAAATTCACCCCATTGTATGCAGAAAATATGGTTTGTGTGCATGAACGTTTGTTCACCTAAAAACTGTATGCACAGAACATGGGTTAGGAGCCCAAAATGTTGTGTTTGGAGCTTAAAATGTGAATTAGGAGCAGAAAACAAGTTTAGAGCATAAAAGTTATACTCTTAAAAGTTGTGGGCATTAAACAATAGTTGAGAGCATAATTATGTGCTCAAAATCTGTATAAATCATGTTTCTGCACAAAAATTCTGAGTACAAAACCTGGTCCTATGAACTTCCAGTTCAGCCCTATCACTAGCCTCAGAACCTTTACGTTACCTCTGACAAAGGATTCAATTTCCATTGTTAAAAAAACATGTGTTAAGCTTATACACCTCTCTGTATTGGGGAGTAATAGCTAATGCCTTGATTAATATAAAAGTTGCATGAAAGAGTGCTAAACTTTGCTCATATTTTATATGCACAAAACTCCTTGTTACATAAGGATTAGAGTTCTATGCACAAAAATGTGCCCAGGTCGATGAGCTTACATGTGTGCACAGCTTAGAGCACTTTATTACACTGGGGTTATTGTATCTCAAATAAAAGCAGAATCCCTATAATCAGAGGAATTTGTTTTAGATAAATAACATTGCAGTATTCTTTTCTGAATTCACAGATCAAATAGGTATACCAATAATCCATATATTTTAAAGACAGAATAATGTATCAATATACAATTTCAGCTATACATATCTTTGCAAAACTGGATATATATATCAGAAAGATATCCAATATGGTATTTGTGGATTTCTATCTCTGCATTGGATTTTAGTGGATATACATCACATTTGCCTATCTGTAAGGAAAATTTAACAGATTGACCCAGCAGATCTCAGCGAGAAATATAATATTATATAACTACATCATACATTGATTTTTCATACACATTATTGCACACATTCAGTATGTAACAATCTACTCTTGCACAAACTCAGAATTCTAATGATGACCATTTATCTTGGGACTTACTATGGGGAAAATATATGAGTGTAAAGTCCTCTGTTTGAGTGTGTGTGAATTATCAGATTTCTCAGACTGGAATTCTGCTAGTTTGTTATACATGTGAATAAGTTATGTTGCATAGTGTTATCAGGTACATATTATAAATGATGTGTCTTTATGTGTTTGTAGGTAGTAATTGCTGATCACTCTTGCTGTAGCTGTTACATTCCACTTCTAAACTCATCTACTGACTCAAGAGTGTTACCATAGTGGTAACTGATTGACAAGGACAGTTGTAGAACATTTTGTTTGTCATCCTCAAAAGAAATTTCCAAGGTTTTCAATCACATCAGACATTTTCTGACCTGGAGTTCACTCTAACAAAGCAATGCTTTTGTGGTGTGCTGCAGGTTCCGTAACATGTATTCACGATTCAGTACCATCTGCCTTGACCAAGTTAAAGCTGTGGTGGCTGAAGTAAGGGATAGAAGGTGGAACAGGAGTTGGAACCTTCAGTTGCCACATAAACATATTGGAGAGAAAAGATAATAATGGCAAGAATATAGTTGTAAAGTCTTATAATATGGAACTACTCAACTTTGCTAGCTAATATGAGCAGAGAAATGTAAGATGGTTGATGCAGGACAGATGCTTCCTTTGAGATCTGATAGAACGTTATATGCCTAGTATATTTCTCTTTTACTGATCATAACATGGGTAAAAAGAAAGGAAACATTTAAATTTCCTTATCAAAAATCTGAAAATGCTGAAAGGTCCAATGGATTCCTATGTTTAGCAATAGGCAGTGATTAGAACCTCTGAGGCAGTGCAACCAGAGAGAAACAAAATGGTGGCACAACAATGAAGCCCTGATTGAAGCCCTATGTCACCTTCTGATTTGATTTTCCTTTTTGGCAACGGGGTGAAAAAGGATCTTGACGTCTTGGGTTTATCCATCCAGGCCCATGGCCATCTGGACTTCCTAGCACAAGTGATTCAGATGCAGGCATCGATTCTGTTGATATCTGCATCTTTGCCAACAAAAGAAGGACTTGCCCTAGAGAGTCTGGATGGTAGGATATCCCTACATCCTCTGGCTTTGAAATGGTGTATTACTCTATAGAAATTGGTGCTAAGCTGCCCAAGAGTATTTGGTGCTAGGGTCTTCATCAATAATGTGAACCTAGTAACATAGTTACATAAAAACATAGCAATGAAGGCAGAAAAAGACCAAATGTTCAATCTAGTCTGCCCAGCAAGCTTCTCCATGCAGCTTACCCCCATACTTAGTGCTGCTTACCTCCAAACTATAGAAGGGTAATAATATTTATAGTTAAAGCCAAGCAACTGTCAAACCCATAACCAAATTACTACTAGCAATATTTTTATGGAGTGAACAGCCTGTAGAATAATTCAGACAATGCTGCTTGAACTTGCTTTGCTTTTGATCTTGGCTGTAGAAGCAGTCTTGTGCTTTTCCCCTAATGTCTGCATATCATTACCTCAAATCTTAAAAGTTGGGGCCCAGCTTTGGCTATCATTTGAATCCAATTCCCCTTTTTCCCTTGCTGACGTGGAGAATGATATTGCAGTTGCATCAAAAACATCAAGCTAATCAATTAAGGGTAGTAATCTCCATGCCTTCCGTTAAGAGTAGTAACTGCCATTCCATGCAGGTTATCCCTAGGTACCCCATTTCTTCATTTCCAAACTCTAGCCTTAGGGATCCAGAGTGTTTATCCCAAACCCTTATGAATTTGTTTACTGTTTTTCACCTCCACCTTTCCTGGAAGGGCATTCTAGGCATCCACTACCCTCTCCATGAAGAAATATTTTCTGATGTTAGTTCTGAATCACCCCCCCCCCCCCCCCCCCCATGGAGTTTCATTTCATGACCCCTAGTTCTACTGTTTCCTTTCCAAAGGAAAACATTTCAACTTCAATCATTATTAAAACTATTCAGTTATCCAAAGATCTGTATAATATCTCTCCTGCACCTCCTCTCTTCTAGGGTATGTTTATTCAGATCCATCAGTCTCTCCTCATAAGTCTTCAGATACAGACCACACACTATTTTGGGCACCCTTCTCTCAACCACCTCCATCCTGTCTCTATCCATTTTGAAATATGGGTTCCAGAACTGAAAACAGAACTCCAGGTGAGGTCATACCAAGCACCTGCACAAGGAGACCTCCTTTTTCTTACTGATTATTCTTCCCTCTATACAGCCCAGCATTCTTCTGGTTTTAGCTATCACTGTATCATATTGCTTTGCTGCATTCAAATTGCCAGACACCATTTCCCTTGATCCCTCTCCCAGTCCATGCATATTAGTCTTTCACTCTGCATCACATACACTTCACATTACCGCATCCTAGATGCATTAGATAGCACTTCTTGGCATTTAATCCCAGCTACAAAATTTTTTACCAGTCTTCAAGCTTTCTTGAATTATTTTTTCATTATCTCTATTCCTTCAGGCATGTCCACTTGGTTGAATGTATTAGTATCATCTGTAAATAGACAAACTTTATTAACAATCCATTCTGCAATGTTGCTCACAAAGATATTGAACAGAACAGGCCCTGATCCCAATTCCTGTGGCACTCCACTTAACACTGTTCTCTCAGAGAAGGTTCAATTTACCATTACACACTGAATCCTGTCAGTCAACCAGTTTGTAATCAACTTTACCACCTTGGCACTCACTCCCAAGCTTCTCATTTTATTCATGAGCAAAGGCCCATTGAAGGGCATCCACTCTCTCTCTCTACCTCTTGTAGATTCTGCAGATGTGATTGTCCAATCCACATTTGGCAGATTGAAATCTCTGATGAGCAACACTTCTTCCTTCTTTCCCACTATTTGGATGTCTTCAATCAGCTCTCTGTCCAGTTCTTCTATTTGAATCAGAGGCCTGTAGACCACACCAATGTAAATGGAAGAGCCATCTTCTTTTTTAGGATTGTCCATAATTCTTATTTTCTAACCCATGCCCCTTGAAATTCAGTTGCTTAAATATATATATATATATATATATATATATATATATATATATATATATATATATACATATATATATATATATATATATATATATATATATATATATATATATATATATATATATATATTTATTTTTTTTTTATATATATAAAGAGATAATCCTCTACCTTTTCAGTGCTCTCTGAACATAAGATATGTCATACTGGGTGATACCAAGGGTCCATCAAACCCAGTATCCTGTTTCCAACAGTGGCCAATCCAAGTCACAAGTACATGAAAAGTACCCAAATATTAGATAAATCACAAGCTACTATTGCTTATTAATTACCGTAACAGTAATTTATGGATTTTTACTCTAAGAACTTATCCAAACCTTTTTTTTTAAATTCCAGTTATACTAACTGCTATAAGCACATCCTCTGGCAATGAATTCCAGAGCTTAACTATTCATTAAGAAAAAAATAATTTTGTTTGATTTGTTTTAAATGAGCTACTTGTTAACTTCATGGGGTGCCCCGTGGACCTTCTATTATCTGAGAGAGTAAATAACAGATTTACATTAAATTGTTCTTGTCCTTTCATTATTTTGTAGACTTCTATCATATCCCCCTTGTCATCTCTTCTCCAAACTGAACAGCCCTAAATTATTTAGCCTTTCTCATAGGGCAGCCGTTCCATACCCTTATCATTTTGGATGCACTTCTCTGCACTTTATCCAGTGAAGCTATATCCTTTTTGAGATGAGGTGACCAGAATTGCACACAGTATTCAAGGTGCGGTCTCACCATGGACATCCTCCATTTTATTTGCCATTACTTTCCTTATAATTCCTAACATTCTGTTTGCTTTTTTGATCACCACAGCACACTAAGCTGACAATTTCAATGTATTATCCACTCTGATACCTAAATCACTTTCCTGGGTGGCAACTCCTAAGATAGAACCTAACATTGTGTAACTACAGCAAGGATTATTTTTCCTACATGCATCACTTTGCACTTGTTCACGTTAAGGTTCATCTACGATTTGTAAGTCTAAACTTTCAGTCTCGCAAGGTCAACCTGCAATTTATTACAGTCCGCTTGAGAATTAACTACTCAACATAATTTTGCGTTATCCACAAATTTGATCACCTCACTTGTCGTACCCCTTTCCAGATCATTTATAAGTATATTAAAAAGCACTAGTCTAATACGGATCCCTGAGACATTCCACAGTTTACCTTTTCCCACTGTGAAAACTGACCATTTAATCCTACTCTCTGTTTACTGTCTTTTAACCAGCTTGCAATCCACAAAAGGACATCACCTCCTATCCCTTTTTAGTTTTCTTAGAAGCCTCTCATGTGGGACTTTGTCGAACACCTTTGTCCACATGTTTATTCACCACTTCAAAAACGTTAGGAGATTTGTGAGGCAAGACTTCCCTTGGGTAAATCCATGTTGGCTGTGTCCCATCAAACCATGTCTATCTAAATATTTTGTGATTTTATTCTTTATAACAGTTTTCACAATTTTTCCTGGCACTGAAGTCAGGCTCTCCAGTCTATAGTTTCTTGTATCACCCCTGGATCCCTTTTTAAATGTAGGGGTTACATTGGTCATCTTCTAATCTTCAGGTACATCAGATGATTTTAATGATAGGTTAGAAATTTATTGAAATAGGTCTGAAATTTCATTTTTTTTTTTATTTCTTTCAGAACCCTGGGGTTTATACCATTTCGTACAGGTGATTTACTACTCTTCAGTTTGTCAATCAGGCCTACCACATCTTCCAAGATTCACCATGATTTGATTTAGTTGATCTGAGTCATCACCCATGAAAACCTTATCCGGAACAGGTATCTTTCCTTAACTAGTTTTAAGCCAGGATAGCCAAATCCCAGTCATGAGAACCATGTCTGTGAATCAGCAGCAATATCCAAGTGTGCCTCCACTTTTCAGGATTATAGGTCTGGGATGTTATTGCCCAGACTATGAGCATTTGTGTTGAAACTTTCCAACTTTTCTCCTTTTGTTTACTGCTATTCCTAGTCACATTTTCATCTTTTTTGAACTAATTAATTTTGCTATTTTCTCCTCCTAGTTTCTATATTGCTTGGGGGTTTCATGCTAACTTCATTTGGCACCTTCTACAATGCAGGCTGTCTAGTTTAAATGTCTGAAATACATGATCTCAATTTCTCACTTAGGATCCTTTTTCCAGCCACAGACCATGTAACCTTTTATTGCTCCATACATGGCCCCAGCCTCAAATGTATTCAAAACCATTTTCTTTATACCATGTTTTAAGCCAGGAATTTAAATTATCTCTATGGCATAACCTTTTCTTTCTCTTTCTATGAACAGGTGGTACTTCCAAAAAGTGTCTATTCTTTGCTAGATTTTGGAAATCGTTTTGTACTGTATGGACACCATTTCAAGTGAGATCATTGGTCCTCAGATGGATGATAACATTGATATCAGAGTCCTTACTTTCTTCTATAATTGCCTTGACTATCTGGTTTATATTTCTACTAGCTAAGTATCCTGGAAGACATTTAACTGATGTGTCCTCATTAAAACAAGTTTCCAATTACTTTCTCTGGAGCTTTTATTTTGAGTTATACAAGAAACTGGGAATTGTGGGTATTCCTTTGGGTTATGATGTTTTCAAAACTGCTGCTTTTGCAGATGATTTATTGGTTTTCATTGCAAATCCCAAATCCTCACTGGGCTACTTGAGGGATGTTTTTGATCAATTTGGGAAATTTTCAGGCTTTAAGTTGAATATCACTAAGTCTGATGATTTGGTGTTTCCAGAACTGATATGAACCTGGTGGGAAGAAGATTTTCCCTTCACATGGGATTCTGTCACTTTTAAGTACTTGAGTATTTAAATTTATTTGCTAGAGGAATTGAACTTCCTTTATAAAATTGTTACGGTTGTGGACCCTTGGGCCGGCTGAGACAGTGGATGGTATGCTGTGGAGGCCCGCAGTGAGCGTCACAGCTGGGAGGCGGTACTGAAGGAACTCAGAAGAGGCTTCACCACTGGAAGTCCGAGGTCCCCCCAGGAGGAGCCCGTAGGGACCCGGACCTCTTGGACTTAGGTGGGACCCTATGTGACCAAGGATCAGGGCAGTGGTCGGAGAAATGGACAGCTGGGCCCAGATAGATTAAAGTCTTCACCATTGGAAGCCCGTGGCTCCCCCGGGAGGAGCCCGTGAGAGCCCGAGCCACTGGGACTTTGAATACTGGCAATACGGCCCGAGTGCAGGAGGTCACTCCCGGACCCCCGCTGGACTTTTGGCAAGTCTTGTGGGGGTCAGGAGCCCCCCCCAAGCTGGCCAAAAGTCCCTGGGTGTCCAGCGGGGGTCCAGGAGCGATCTCCCGCTCCAGGCCGTCCTCCGGCTACCGGGCCGTCCTTTGCCCTTACCTTGTCACAGGGTATCCATGCCATTGGCCGGATCCTGTCACATGGTAGGAGCACTGGATGGCCGGCACCATCTTGTGCTCCTACCATGTGACAGGGGCTGACCAATGGCACCGGTAGCCCCTGTGACATAGTAAGGGCAAGGCTATCAGCGCCATTTTGGTTCCTGGCACCCGACGGCACGAGTGCAGGAGATCGCTCCTGGACCCCCGCTGGACCCCCAGGGACTTTTGGCCAGCTTGGGGGGGGCTCCTGACCCCCACAAGACTTGCCAAAAGTCCAGCGGGGGTCCGGGAGTGACCTCCTGCACTCGGGCCGTATTGCCAGTATTCAAAATGGCGCCGGCGCCACCTTTGCCCTCACTATGTAACATATGAGGGCAAAGGCTAGCGCCGGCTCCATTTTGAATGCTGGCAATACGGCCCGAGTGCAGGAGGTCGCTCGGGTGAATTTTCAAAGGAGTTACGAATGCAAATGAAACATACTATTGTAAAAATCTTCAAAAGTCATTTATCTACACTTAAAGGTGAATTTTAAAAGCCAGGTGCACATCTGGCACCTGCGCATGTCCACCCAATTTTTAAGATGCCTGGATGTGTATGCGCATGCACATGCCGATGCATGCACATCTTGTATCGGCCAAAAACAGGGTGTGAAGTATGTGGGATGTGGGCATTCTGAGGAGGGCCCAGAGATATGCATGCAAGTACCTTTTCTTTAGTATTTCTTACTGCAGTTCTGGGGATAATTAAAAAAAAATTGCTATGATAGTATGTTACATTTACATGCATAACTCCTTTGGAAATTGACCTGTATCTATCTATTTATCTATATAATGCATTCTAAATATAGAAACATAGAAACATAGAAATGACGGCAGAAGAAGACCAAACAGCCCATCCAGTCTGCCCAGCAAGTTTTGCACTTCTTTTCCTCATACTTATGTTAATCTTGGCTCTTAGTAACCTTTTGGTTCTATTTCTCTTCCACCCCCACCATTAATGTAGAGAGCAGTGTTGGAGCTGCATCTAAGTGAAATATCTAGCTTAATTAGTTAGGGGTAGTAACCGCCACAATGAGCAAGCTACACCCATGCTTATTTGTTTACCCAGACTATGTAATTCAGTCCTTGTTGGTTGTTGTCTGTATATAGATCCACTTTTCTTCATTCCCCCTACCGTTGAAGCAGAGAGTTATGCTGGATATGCATTGAAAGTGACGTATCAGACATTCTCCCCTGCCATTGAAGCAGAGAGCTATGCTGGATATGCGAGAAGTATCAGTCTCTCTCCCCTGCTGTTGAAGCAGAGAGCTATGCTGGATATGCATTGAAAGTGAAGTATCAGGCTTATTTGGTTAAGGGTAGTAACCGCCGTAACAAGCAAGCTTCTCCCTACTTTTTTGTGAATGCAAATCCTTTTTTCCACATTCATTCACGTCCTCTAGACTTTATGGATCCATAGTGTTTATCCCACACCCCTTTGAAGTCCTTCACAGTTCTGGTCTTCACCACTTCCTCTGGAAGGGCATTCCAGGCATCCACTTCCCTCTCCAAGAAGAAATACCTCCTGACATTGGTTCTGAGTCTTCCTCCCTGGAGCTTCAAATCGTGACCCCTGGTTCTGCTGATTTTTTTCCGATGGAAAAGGTTTGTCGTTGTCTTTGGATCATTAAAACCTTTCAAGTAACTGAAACTCTGTATCATATCACCTCTTCTCCTCCTTTCCTCCAGGGTGTACATATTTAGATTCTTCAATCTCTCCTCAAAAGTCATTCGATGAAGACCTTCCACCTTTTTTGTCGCCTTTCTCTGGACCGCCTCCAGCTTATCTCTGTGTCTTTGGAGATACAGTCTCCAGAACTGAACACAGGACTCCAGGTGAGGCCTCACCAAGGACATGTACAAGGGGATGATCACTTCCCTTTTCATACTCGATATTCCTCTCTCTATGCAGCCCAGCATTCCTCTGGCTTTAGCTATCGCCTTGTCACATTGTTTCACCGACTTCAGATCATTAGACACTATCACCCCAAGGTCTCTCTCCTGCTCCGTGCACATCAGCCTTTCTCCCCCCATCAAATTCAGTTCATTCGGATTTTCACTCCCCATATGCATGACTTTGCACTTCTTGGCATTGAATCTCAGCTGCCATATCTTCGACCACTCTTCCAGCTTCCTTAAATCCTGTCTCATTCTCTCCATTCCTTCCGGCGTGTCCACTCTGTTGCAAAATGTGGATGTTTCATGTTTTTAAAAATAAGATTTTAAGTTTGTCTTTTCTTTGGTATTTCTTACTGTGGTTTATGTGATTTTATGTCTTGGAAAATAGTTTATTTACTATATAATGAAATGTATTGATTTCTTAAAAAAGAAAACATTGTCAAGCATGCACTCAGACTATTAAATCACCCCTGAAAAACAATCAATTTCTCAATTCTATAAGTTCTAGAAATGGTTACTTATTTAAACAATTCTCAAATGCCTTTTGAATTATGTAATATGACAGATACTGTCCAATTCAGACTCAGTTCTATTCTGGAGCATCCAACTTTATGGATGAAAGAGTAGTTCTGTCTCTATGAAACTAATGTACTAAGCTGTAAAATAGTTTAATGAAAAGGATTTTGGCATGACATGTTTTAAAAATGCCACAAAAATACAAAAACTGTAGGCATTTTGCTAGAGATATGCATTAATTTGAAATGCCATAGACATTGTCAACAACATTATCTATTTTGTTTCTTATTCTTAAAATGAAATGATATGAAAAAATACATTTTGCGTTTTTTCTTCTGTGGGATTTAGGTCTGGATTCACTATTCTCGCAGACCTTAGAGAATCCGGCAGTAACGGGGGAGGGGGCGAAGCGGGGGGCGGGCTTTCGCACCCAATAGCGGCAGGTGTTTTCTGGGGGCAGAAATGATCCCCTTTCTCTCTGTTTCCATCCATGTCTGCTTACAAAACGGCACCAGTTGATCTCAGTGTTTCATTCACATGTGTCAAAGGAGTTCCTACAGTCAGCTTGTGCCATTTTGGAAGCAGCCCAGATAGGGAAGGAGCAAATAGAGATTGTTTCTCCACCTGGGAGAGTTCTGAAGATATTGGGTATGTTTTTTTTTTGTATTTTTTTTTAGAGGGGGGGTATAAAGTGAACTCTAATTGGTGTTTCTATAATTTTGGAGCATAAAGGGGGTGAGGCTTGACAGGGTACTTTAATTGTTATTTTTAGGCTTACAGAGTATGAGAGTATAGGGGAGGCTACTAAGGCCATCACAGACTTTTAATGATACTTGGGGTGGGAGTGGGGAGGGGGGGGGGGGGCTTATATGGGTTGCAAGGTTCCTTTAAATCCCCATAATGATTTGCATATATACCATTTCCTGGGCTAGTTTCATACACAGTCATTGCTAGAAATGTGCAAAGTTCCTGGCCATGGCAAAACATGAAAAAAGTCTCACATGATTTTGGTAGAGCAGATAATGAACTCCAAGCTCATTTGCATCTTTACCAAAATTCTATATAAAATGGTCACAAACCCTTGGGGAATATCACAGGTTAGTCCAGCAGGCTCAATATCTTTTGACACTGTCAACAACTATGCCAATTAGTGCAAAAATCTTTATTTTGATATGAGTGATGTGAGGACTATCCTTTGGAGACTACCAATTTATTTCACATAGGCTGCCTTTTATTAAGACCTTACCAATAAACTAGATTTGACTCTATGCTGCCCTCAATTCACTTTTCAAGCACAGCACAACTATACAGGTAGCTTAACTCGATCTCTACTTCACAGACAGAGAATTTCACTTCTTTAACTTCAGACTTTATTAAAGGGTAAAATGGGTAAACAGAGTCTTACTGTGAATAAATTGGAGAAAAGCACAACCAAAGCAATCTGGGTTACAGAAATAAAGGCAGGTTATAGAGGATGCTTCTGCAGCACTAAGACATGTCAGCTGCTGAAACATACAGGTGGAGCAGAGCTGACCGGAATACAAGAAAAAAATTATCAGGTTTTCCTGCTTTCAAGTCAGAGATTAACTCTTCAGAGCCAACTGCAATGAATACAGCAGAAGCATTGAACTTGTAAACTGACTGTCACTTGGCAGTAAAACAGAAAACAAAGAAACATTACGTAAAATAGAAGCATGAACAATAGCATTATGAAGAGAAATAGAAAAAGCTTCTGTGGTAGCAGAATACTGTGAAAGCAGAATAACAGTAAAGAAACAGGAGAACACCTGTGGAGACAGGGCAGTCCTTAACTGGAATCAACAGTCAATGTAAGGGGTTCAGTATGCTAATGCTTCCCTATGAGACATGAGAAGCACTATTTGTGATCCGTCTAGCAAATCTGTAGGTGCATACACATGAAAAATTGTCATTTACTTTCTCATATTTCGTGAGAATGCATTTTCATTTTTTAAATATTTTGTTTTTTAATTTTGTTTTTCATTTCAGAAGCATGCATGCTATTTTCAGATTGCATGCACTAGTTTTCAAAATATAAAACAAGAATAAACTCCAAGGGGTCTCTGGAGACCCTTGTCCCACCCTCTACCGATCCTGAAGATGGCCAAATTTCCCCCAAAATGGTAGTATTAGCAAATATAAACCTGTTCCAACACTGAGTGCCAAACTCCTCCCTTTTGTTTAAAAATTACCCCCCCCCCCAAAAAAAAAAAAAAAAGAAAAAGCTGCCAGCCTCCATATCATCCACCGAAGCCCACCTCTCAACCCTCCCAGACTTATCAAAATCATCCTGGTGTTCTAGTGGGGGCCTGGGAGCTATCTCTCTGCTCCCAGACCCAGCAGTTACCATTTTTAAAAATAGCATTGGCCCTTTGTCCCTATCATTTGATAAGAGCTATCCAGTGGCAGCAGAAACCCCTGTCACATTATAGGGGCAAATGGCAGCCAGCACCATTTTTCAAACATGTCCTCTGTGGCAGGCAAAGAACTTTCCAGCAGGTCCTTAAAGAAATCTCCACATAGCATTTAGGACTCCAGTGGTATTCTGCCCTCTCCTTCTTGACAAAATCACCACATCTTTAAAGAGTTAACAAAGGCCACACTTTATTAACTAATAAACATAACCCGAGCCAAACAACTTGAAATATAAAAATAACCAAACCTCTCATCACCCACCTCTCCCATCAATCCCTCTTTGATGGATGACTCCCAAACACCTCCCTACCCCAGTGATGGCCTGACTCATTCAGTTCATCTGACCACCCCATAACAGCAGAACATCACCAGCTGCTTGGTCTTCTAAGTTACATCCCAACTGAAAAGAGCCAGTGGCACAAACAGTGACCTCACTGCCTTCAAATATCCATGTAGGGGCTGCCCCAGCTACACAAGTGCCCCCTATATACACACGTAAGCATCCCCTTTATAACATGCTGTTCATTAAATTGCAACCACTTGACTCGGTTTTCACGCTTCAAACACATTTTAATCCCTTTCCCTTGTGGTGTGACTACCCTTCAGCTTTCAGTGGCTAAGTGTTAATAATATTGATATGAAGATGGTTTCAACTGGGAGTCACTAGAAGTTCACAAGTGGGGTCGTTAAGAGGAATACCCTCTTTTCTGTTGGGGCACTTTACTATGAACAAGTGGAATAGTACTCACCTGAACAGTCCCTCGGAGTTAGAGAGGGAAAGGCAGAGTTGTTAAATAAAAAAGTTAGGTGAAATAAGCATTTTTGTTGGTTTTCTTTTTATTTTTCTAAGTTCAATTTCTTAAAAATAAATTAAATAATATTTCTTTCATAAACAATGTACTAAGAACTAGTAACAATATTCATTCTTTTCAGGATATAACCAGATTACTGATCTGGCTTTAATTCTTTTGCCAATTCCCTCTAGATAAGTAGTGTATATATATATATATGCTAAATCTAATAAGACTGTATATTCTGTAACTATTAAGGCATATTACTTTAAGAATTTATTTTTTGTGTATGCTTGAGTTCTTCAGGTGACTGAAATGTGAGACCTGAAACTTATTTTTTATCATCTTCCAGTATTCCAGGTAAGTAAATACATTAGTGCTGGGGGTTTTTATTTGTGTTTTCCCTTTCTTTTCTACTATTTTCTCTGTGTGTACTGTTGTCTGTGATGATTCCTTCTTCTCTCAGTCTTTACTTATGTTTCTTTGATGTAACTATTAGTGATTACTTAGGGGCTGATGCAAAACAGTGCACTCAGCCAAACGCACCGTTTAACCTGTGGTTGGACGTGCGTTTTGTAGGCGTGTCCACAGCCCCTTATGTTATAAGGGGATTAGTTCCTCCACAACATGCATCCAACATGCCATAAAACTAAGAGCTCAGCCTCTCATCACATACAAATGTGTGTTAATGAGGCTATTAGGTATTCACCCCAGAAGCAAAAAAAAAAAAAGTGTGTCTAATCCGCACATTTTTATGCTCAGAAATTAACGCCTGCCCAGGCACTAATTTCTATATACCCCAAAAAGTTGTACAGAAAAGCAGAAAATACTATAGGCATTACAAAGCTTCACTTCCTGAATCTCATCACTGTTGATTGGCGTCTCCATTTTATTTTTGTATTTTGATCATTCCAACAATACTGTCAGCATAGGCCAACAGTGCACCATACTGTGTTGGATCAAAGTGCCCAACTACACTGGTTAGTCTCAAAAAGCAATGCACTCAACTGAGAATGTTCCTTGGACCCTTCTTGGCAGCTGAGTTCTCCTTAGTCTTCTTCTTCCCATTCTTCCTCCCTTCTTAACCTCCCTCCACCCCTCCCACCTCTTAAAAATGTCAATATACCTTCTTTTCCTAATCTTCCTTCTCAGACTTCTTGGTACCCTCTTCTACAGCTCAATTAATGCAACCAAAGCAGGATGTACCATATCTTATCCTGTTCATAATTGGCTTGGACTGCTCTGAGAATGAGGAAGAGGAAGAGAAAGAAGAAGATGAGGATAACAAAATGCACTCCCTCGACCTCTTTCTCCTTCCCCTCTCTCTTTTCCAGCTTCAAAATGCTCACCCTCAGATGGTCCTGGTCCTCGTCTGGGTCTGCACCTCCTGTTCCTCCAGTCATTGAAAGCCTCTGTTCCTCTGCTTCCATGCCCCACTCTCCGCCATCACATGAAGAATCATCTTCTCGTACTGCTTCCTTTTGAGATACTAAGGCTTCTCTACATCACTCTGTGGACATTTCCACACCTCCTGATGAGAAGGCCTAGGAAGATCTTCCCTCTCATCTGCACTTGGAGCAACAGAAGGAACTCCCACTGACCACCTTCCTAGAGTGACTCCCCCCCTTTCACTATCCCCAAATCTGTCATTCCCTAAGCAAGACCTGAATGGTTCCCTTCTACCCCAAACTCCCGGGAACAATGACTCTCTCTCCCTCCCATCTTCTGATTGCCACTCCCCCATCACCACACCTTTACATCTCCCAGACGCCTGGGCCACCAACCTGAACTTTCCCACCCCTCCCACTCACTTGACCCCGAATCCCAAATTCCTGATCTTCCCCACCCAGACATCCCCTTCAACCTGGAATCATCTATCCCAGGGAGAACCCTTCCAGCTTGGCAGGAACCCCTTCCACCTCCTGCCCATCCCTGAGCATTGTAGCGCATGCTCCCCTCAGCCAAGGAGCCCCACACAGCTGTGCACGATGCTTTAGAATACCCCTCCCAAACCTGGTTCTGTGAACCTAATGCGGTTGATGACTCATTTCCATAAGGCAACTGAGCCCCCCACTCCCCGTGATCCCTATTTTCCTGTCCACTCCTCTATTACTCCCCAAAGCCTAGCTTCCCAATTCCAATGAACTCAAGCTTCATTCCTCCCCCTTACTCACTGCCTTTCCCTTTCCCTTGCCCCCACCCTTTGCCCCTTTTGCTTGAGCAGCCTCACCTTTCCTGCTTATTACTACTACTCCTCCTACTCCATTTCTTACATTATGTCCCACCTTGGTAACCAGCCTCTCACACTACATGATTCTCTCACAGCCTTACTAACTCTTGAAGAGCCCAACGCAGCCTCAGCCACATCCTGGACTCCCACTGCACTGCTAATCCTGCTCTGACCAAACCCCCCACCCTGATGTTTCCGAATCTGATGACGGCATTGCTGCTCCCCACTCCTCCCTCTCACTAGAAGCTCCTACATCTGAGCTAGCCATGCAAATGCCCACACCCCTTTCTCATCACTCACCATCATTTTGGCCGACTCTCCTTCAAAGTCCCTGCTTTGGATCACCTTGACCTCCTGTACCAAAACAGCCACTGACCCTCCATCCTGTCTAACAAAACCATTCCACTCCTCATGCACCTCAGCCATCACCAGATGAATCTGAGTACTGTAGCCATCCCAAGACGACTTACGCAAGGACATCTCGCTTTGGATCGGGCTACGCATACCATTCCTGGGGGTCTGCACCGTACTAAAGCTATCAATTCCCAGTACTAATGGACCAGAGAGAACAAAATAACCATGAATGCACAAAATAAAACCTACGTATTGATAGCCATCATGGGAGTGAGGTAATAAGTCTCAATTGTCCCCTATCCCCCAGAATATGCTGCTTAACATACTCCCTGCTGAGATACTATCCAATCAAGGCACACTAGTATTTTTTAACCTGATTGCCCTAATTACCCTTTACCCTTCTTCTAACCTCCTCCCTTCACTTGACAGCTTCGAGGGGTGATTGTATGCCTACTGCATTGTTAAAAATGTTAGAGTGGACATAGCCACCCCCCCCCCCCCCCAGCCTTATGTTTAGTAAAGATTTCCCTTGTGCAGTGACTAGGGCTGCAAACCCAAATGCATCATACAAGCTGTTCACTGGAGGTGTGCAATGTTTTCATTTTTGTGTGTCATTTTTATTTTAGGGTTTTGTATTTTTTTGCTTGATTTCATTTTAAAAATTGTGATTTTCCCTCTAATTTCTTGGTTAGTGTACACTAAGGGCCAGATTTTCTAAACTATCGTGGCTCTGTGAATTCGGCTGTACCGGGGGGGGGGGGGGAGGGGGGTGAAGCGGGGGTCAGGCCTGTGAAAGCCGGCAGTGATTGAACCTACGTGGTGCTTTCACTGCCGGCTTTTGCACCCAATAGCGCCACAGTGAACGGCGGTGCTATTGGCGCGCTACTGGCAGCGATAAGATGTCCTACCTTTTGCCATCAGAGAAGTTGTTGCGAAGTCCGCACCGACGCCACCCCGACTCCGCCCCGATTTAGCTATCACATGTGATCCCTTTAGAAAATGACCCCCTAAGGGTCTTATTTTAAAAAGCATTTACATGTTTATAGGTGAATTTTCAAAGGAGTTCTGCACGTATATGTAGCATACGATTACTGCAATTTTTAAAAAGCCATTTGTGCAGCTTGTCAGTGATCTATTAATTTGATCATGCATGATTGTATACATCATTACTGGTCTCTCAGATAGTCCCTTAGGATGTATTCATTATTTATTTATTTATGTGACAGATTTGTAGGCCGTATTGTCCAATGTCCGGAGCAGCTTCCAAAATGAAGATTGATAAAATACAGATTGAAATAAAACAGGACAAACATGCCAACACAAACTCCAATTGCTGTGACACCATCACACTATACACAAAAGCACTGTATCAAACTAAAAAATTTGCCAACTCAAACAAGTGCATTTTTAGTTCCTTCTTAAAAAAACTTGCTGCATACCTGCTTTTGTAACCTATAAGGTAGCTTATTCCACAGAAGTACACCAATGTCTAATCTATCACGTGAAACTATTAGTCTAATTATGGGATGAGTTGGGATGTTGAGAAACATTTCCCACTCAGAAGTCAGGCCTCTCAACGGATGATGAATTTTCAATAATGAATTAATAGAAAACAGAGCATCCCAGTTAAGATCCTAGCAAAAGAATTTTGGATCATTTGTAAGGACTTCAGTTTATAATAGTGTGAACCCAAATATAAAGAATTACAACAATTGATATTGGAGATCACCAAGGTATGCAGCACAATCTGATAAATTCAGGCTCAAGATAGGGTTTCATTCTGTACAGTATGAGCAGTTTCAAATATAATTTTTGTACTAGCAGTTTAACATGTGATTTAAAAAATGTCAGATTCAAGGATAACCCCAAGGTTCCTTGCTTCATGAACTATAGGAATGACCTTGAAAAGAAAAATTAAATGGAAAGTATTGCTCTGGGTGTATAGATATAGATAATTTATGTTTTTCTCAAATTTAAGAGAAACTCAAATAAATAAGCCAAGAACTTATTGAAGCTAAATAGTTAGTGCCAAGCATGATATCAATGTCACTAGGTCAAAGGAACTGTCACCAGCACATAAATAATACTGCAATCCTTGCCCTGCCAAAAGTTTCCAGAAATGTGAAGCAGCATCACCAAAAGCAAAGACCCTTCAGGACCACATGTGGGTAACAGAAACCAAGATGAAGTCAGAGCACCACATATAACTTGCTGAACTTTCGTACTGGGTGAAGCATCAACTGCTTCAGTGCTCAAACGCACATTATACTGAGTATATCGGGTGAAATCACTCTGACAGAACGCTACAATTGTGATAGCATGTGATATGCGTGATATTTTCCATATCCCCCGTTATCAACAGAATCAGAACAAGCTGCTGTTGTAGCAGAACACTATGGAAGCAGTAAATGAACAGGAGGAGACGTGTGGAGACCGGACTTACCCAGTGAGCTGGAGGTGAAAGGTTCTGTACTGCTGTCGTTTTCCAGGAGCCATACAGTTCCCCCCAATTTTTTTTTCTTTATTCCTCACAAAACCGATGTCTCTTCTGTCCATCCTTACTCTTTAGTGCCTCAGATTTTTCCTACTTTTGCTTCACCATTTACCTTCAGCTTTTTATCTTTTTCTTTTATCGGTCCACATTTTTATGCCCTCCTCCCCCACCTTTATATCTTGCACTTTCCTAATAACACAATTGGTCTTTTCTCTTTTCTTTGGTTCATCTCTTTGTTATATTTTATTCTTTTTTTTACTTTTCTGATCAACATACTTTCTTCTACCATTTCTTTTACTGTTTTCCCTGCCTCTTCAGCTAAATCTTGATCCCTCACAATATATCCACAGTCTGTCCTTACTTTCTTCTTCCTTCTCTTCTTCACTATTTCTTTTTTATTTTCTCAATTTCTAAACATCCATTCCTTTTAAATTCTCTACTATATTTCTTCTCCTTCCCTGCTCCTCACAAAATGCTTATGTGGAAGGAAAAATGTGTATACTTTTTCATTTGAGCAGGTAGTTTTGTTTTAACATCAAAGCAAAAGAGAGTTTGGGAGAAAAGAAAAATCATAAACTAAGTGAGGTAAAATTTGATTTAATTTCCATCATCATAATTTCCTTTTCCTTTGGTTCCCTGTATTATATTATTCATATCTTTCAAAACCATACCTCCTTGCTGAAGAGTTTATAAATTGCTATCAGAATGAACTTATTTTGCTGTTTCTCAATTGAAGAGAAATGTGTCCATTATCATTTTTTATAGAATTCTGCCTGAAAATCTGACAAGTGATAAAACTATCAAGATTTCAGATATGTTCTATTGCTTTTTGGAACTAACAAAAGGGTGGTAGATCTTTGGTCACAGTAGACATTACTGACGTAAAATGATAGAGTTGGCAAAACAAGATGGATTACATGACTTGTTAATTATATGTAATTGATTTGTCACATTGAAGGACAATGACATCTGAAATTCTGTATTCATAGAATTAAAATATTTGGCAAACAAAACAGCTGCTTAACACAAAAGAACAAAAAAGATCAAATAATGAAAAATCAATTCTTCAAGATCCAGTGATACAAATAGTTTTGATAAAACATTCAGTTTAATTATCAAAAATAAAAAAAAAGTATGTGCATAAAAATTAGCATATACATGTGTAAATAGCCTCTGCTCTGTATTCTGTATTTTATAAAGGCAGAAAATATGCACATATTTTCACTTTCTTGCACACATATACCTTCCTAAAAAAAAGGGGCAGTCTAGGGGCGTTTGGGGGTGAGGCCAACATTTATGCTCGTAAGTTGTTATTTTAAAAGACATACATGAATATTTGTCAACTTACTCATGTATTTATACACCTGCTAATTAGCTGCAGTAAGGAACGATTCAAGTTTGTAAGTTGCATTTTTCCATTCTTGGGGAAAGAGAGATTTTTTCTGCCCCTTCTTGTTCCCTAAACTGGAAACTTTGTGTATCTGTCTCCAGTGTGAGCTTCTCCTCCCGGGAGGCCAGCTTTGTCTTTTGAAGAGGAGGACAAACCGCAGGAAACCCCCATCCAGAATTTCCACCCCAAAACACGGGACACTGCCAGGTGAAGTCAGGATTCAACATGTCAGGTACTGTGGGAAGGGATCCAGTCATTGTTAGGATTTCCAAGCCCCTTGGGATAATCTTCTTTCCTTACCTTTGCCCTCACTATGTCATACGGGCGATGTCGGCCTGTATGACATAGTGAGGGCAAAGGTAGCACCGGCGCCATTTTGAATATTGGCAATACGGCCCGCGTGCAGGAGGTCGCTCCCCGACCCCCGCTGGACTTTTGGCAAGTCTTGTGGGGGTCAGGAGGCCCCCCCAAGCTGGCCAAAAGTCCCTGGGGGTCCAGCGGGGGTCCGGGAGCGATCTCCTGCAAGTGTGACGTCGGGAGCCAGGAACCAAAATTGCACCGGCACTACCTTTGCCCTGTCATATGATAAGGGCAAAGGGCCACCGGCGCCATTTCTCTTAACGCAGCCGAGGCCAGAGAGCGGGAGATCACGCCGGGACCCCCCCACTGGTCCCCAGGTAATTTAAAACATTTTGGGGGGGTTCGGGAGGGTGGGGGATTTATTTTAAAGGGTCGGGGTGGGTTTTAGGGTTGTTTTGGTGTGCCGGTTTTCCTGCCCTCCCCCGATGTACGATTTTTTGATGATAAATCGAGGGAATTGCTATTGTATCGTGGCTCTAACGATGTTTGATGATTTAAAATATATCTGACGATTGTTTTAAATCGTCAAAAAACGATTCACATCCCTAATAAAGACCAAGGTCACTTATATGCTGTCTTTCTCCTGCACTGCACGATTTTACTTAAAATTGTTTACAAATGAAGTGGCCAGGTGGATAAGCTTCAGTTCTGAGAACATCAATCCACTTGAATTTTCAAAATAGCCTTAAAGAATACACATGAGATAGATTTGCATGTAATTAAAATAGGGTACATGCAAATTTATGTCATGCATATTCAGTAGGAATATACTGTAGACCTGAGTGGACTGGTGTCCATAAGGAAAAGGGTTTGTCTACTCCTGAAGAAGTGTGTGAAAAAAGGTTAACTATGAGAGAAAAAGAGACATTTAGTTTTCTGTTTTCACTTTTCATCAGGAAGAGGAATATGGGCCTGCCACATGTTGGAGCTGAGGAGGATTGTATGCACAAGTATTTCACAGAAGCATATGTAACCCCAATTCACAGTGTTTGCTGAACTTTGCTGGGGCCACAATAAAATCCAGGGCTAAGTTCACATTTTACAGTCATAAGTCCTTTTGCCTCGGGGTATGGTTTCTTGGTCTCTAGAGGGAAAGCTGTCCTGTCCTTCTAGGCCCATGGCATGTTAGTGGAATCCCTTCCTTTGTGTGCTACTACAACCTCACATGATGATGATGATGATACAGGAAATATACAGGACAATGGTGTGGGTGTTCCAAAATTAAAGTTTACTGTGATTTAACCAGATTTAACCAGAGTAGAACCAAGCTGCTGCACTAACTTTCAAAAAGGAGATAGAGTAGCTTTTAAACTAGAACAAGGGGGAAAGCCGATAGTCACTCAGCAGTGCATGGTTCGGAAAAATGTATCCTCGAAGGATACTAATGAAACAGGAGAGTTAGAGCATCCCAACAGAGAGGTTCCATTAAAAGAAAACATAGTCCATATGCCTATATGTAAAACATCACCAAAGCTAATGATTTCCGAATTATCACAAACAACTGAAAAGCAGGTTGTTAAAACAAACAAAAAACACACTTTTTAAATATATCCAAAGCAAGAAACCTGTGAGGGAGTTGGTTGGACCATTAGATGACCGAGGAATTAAAGGGGCTCTTAGGGAAGATACGGCCATTGCAGAAAGACTAAATGAATTCTTTGCTTCCGTTTTTACTAATGAGGATGTTGGGGAGATACCAGTTCCAGAGATGGTTTTCAGCGGTGATGAGTTAGACAAACTGAACGAAATCACTGTGAAATGGAAGATGTAGTAGGCCAGATTGACAAACTAAAGAGTAGGAAATCACCTGGACCGGATGATATGCATCTTAGGGTACTGAAGGAAATAAAAAATGAAATTTCTGATCTATTAGTTAAAATTTGTAACGTATCATTAAAATCATCATCCATTGTACCTGAAGACTGGAGAGTGGCCAATGTAACCCCAAAGGCTCCAGGGGTGATCCAAAAAAAAGTCATGGGATAGGAGGCGATGTCCTTTTGTGCATTACAAACTGGTTAAAAGACAGGAAACAGTGAGTAGGATTAAATGGTCAATTTTCTCAGTGGAAAAGGGTAAACAGTGGAGTGCCTCAGGGATCTGTTCTTGGACTGGTGTTTTTCAATATATATATAAATGATCTGGAAAGGAACACGACAAGTGAGGTTATCAAATTTGCGGATGATACAAAATTATTCAGAGTAGTTAAATCACAAGCAGACTGTGATACATTACAGGAGGACCTTGCAAGACTGGAAGATTGGGCATCCAAATGGCAGATGAAATTTAATGTGGACAAGTGCAAGGTGTTGCATATAGGGAAAAATAATCCTTGATGTAGTTACACAATGTTAGGTTCCATATTAGGAGCTACCACCCAGGAAAAAGATCTAGGCATCATAGTGGATAATACTTTAAAATCGTCAGCTCAGTGTGCTGCAGCAGTCAATAAAAGCAAACAGAATGTTAGGAATTATTAGGAAGGGAATGGTTAATAGAACGGAAAATGTCATAATGCCTCTATATCGCTCCATGGTGATACCGCACCTTGAATACTGCTTACAATTCTGGTCTCCACATCTCAAAAAAGATATAGTTGTGATGGAGAAGGTACAGAGAAGGGCAACCAAAATGATAAAGTAGATGGACCAGCTCCCCTATGAGGAAAGGCTGAAGAGGTTAGGGCTGTTCAGCTTGGAGAAGAGACAGCTGAGGAGGGATATGATAGAGGTCTTTAAGATCATGAGAGGTCTTGAATGAGTAGATGTGACTCGGTTATTTACACTTTCAAATAATAGGACTAGGGGGCATTCCATGAAGTTAGCAAGTAGCACATTTAAGACTAATAGGAGAAAATTCTTTTTCACTCAACGCACAATAAAGCTCTGGAATTTGTTGCCAGAGGATGTGATTAGTGCAGTTAGTGTAGCTGGATTCAAAAAAGGTTTGGATAAGTTCTTGGAGGAGAAGTCCATTAACGGCTATTAATCAAGTTTACTTAGGGAATAGCCACTGCTATTAATTGCATCAGTAGCATGGGATCTTCTTAGTGTTTGGGTAATTACCAGGTTCTTGTGGTCTGGTTTGGCCTCTGTTGGAAACAGGATGGCGGGCTTGATGGACCCTTGGTGTGACCCAGCATGGCAATTTCTTATGTTCTTATGTTCTTCAAGTAAAATAGTCAAATTATTTTGAACACAGTATCCAAATTACATCTGTGTTCAAACTGGGTTCCTTTTCTCACATAACTCCTCTTTCCTCTCTGTGTATGCATCTCTAGTATGGGCTCCTGAGATATGGCTTATCCTCCAGGTTGTGGATGGATAAAAGTCAGGTGGATAAGGTATCCTATGTGATAACAGGATCATCTTTACTGCCAAAAAAAATGTTATACTTGAGATCCAAGTCTTTAAAACTAGTCAGTGCCCTGTGTTCCAAGGTTGAAAACACCAGTGGTAGGTCTTCAATGGTTTTGGCTCTTCTCTCCCTTGCTTGTGCTCTCCGACTGTTCTTGTGAACCTCTCTGAAGGAAAGATATTTTGCTGGTAATAAAGTGTTTTTTTTTCTGACACAGATTCAGGGTAAGAAAGGGTAGAATCAAAACTTCCTCACAAAAGTAAGGGGAAAAAATTCCAAAGTTCACAAAAATTTCCCTTCAAGGTGGTAAGTTACTGCTGCTCTTATACTGATGGTGAGAGGGACACAACAGATCTTCTCATCCCCTGGCTGCTGGATATGGGATTATTCCTACTCCAGTTGGGACCAGGGTCTCACCCAGGGGTTCAACTAAAAGCTCTGAAAACTTCTAGAAATAATCTCTTCACCAAACTGGAGGCAGATCCTCACAGGCAAGGAGGGCTTTGCAAGAAATCCTTCTTCCAACACAAGATTAGGTTGGAGGCCACATCTTAAGATTAAAAAAATAAGAAAAGCTCCTCACTCCTGAAACTTTAAGTGGCCATACTCTACTCTCTCCTAGTTCTCTTTTGTGCCTCCAAGAGCTGATCACTTCAGGAAGCATCAGTACAGGAGCTGTTTTGAATGGTGCACCTGTCTATTATTTGCTAACTCCAGGGTTGGGAACTAGGGCATATAGTGGAGACCTAGAGGGATTCTACAGAAAGGAGAATGGAGAGGCTAAAGGCCTAAGTGGATCGCTGGCACTGCATTGATTGTTAGATAAAATGAGAAATTCCATAATGGATTAGACTAATGGACCATTAAGCCTAGAATCATCCCCATTACAGATTCCATATGTAATGCACTCAAAACCTGGTATTCTGCCCTCTCTGCCATCAACACCCTTCTCACTAGCATTAACTTGGCCCTCAACACCGACAAAACTGAAATCTTGATCATAAACCCCCCCCAAGTAATCATAACCCCACTTCCCAACCCAAAACTCTTGCCATTCCCCCCACAATCATCCCATCACAATATGTGAGAGACCTTGGAGTCATCATTGATAATCAACTAAACCTAAAAAAATTCATCAACATAACTATAAAAGATTGCTATTTCAGATTACGCACTCTAAAAAAATTAAAACCTCTTTTACATTTCTGTGACTTTCGTACGGTTACTGCAATCATTGATTCTCACTAAAATCGACTATTGTAATGCCTTCCTCCTGGGCCTCCCCAAAAATACTATCCTCCCCCTCCAAATGCTTCAAAATGCTGCAGCACGCATTCTCACCAACAAGTGTAAAAATGAACGTATCACCCCCATTCTAAAAGAATTACACTGTCTCCCCATTGTGCACGGCTTCATTACAAACCATTATCTATCATACACAAAATCCAACATACACAAGACATGCACTGGCTCAACGACGCTCTATACTTCCACAATCCCAGCAGACCAACTAGATCCCAATATTTCACTACCTTACACACACCACCCACCAAATCTATACACCTCGCTACAACTAAAGAGCATGCCCTATCCAAGGATCCAGAAAAAAAATCTTGCATCTAAATCTGCACAGCTCTCTTACATCTTATGAAAATTTGATGTGGATTGAATGCAAAACCAAATGTATTTGGATTTTCAGAAAGTGTTTGTCAAAGTGCCACCATGAGAGACTCCTGAGTAAATTAAAAAGTCACAGGATAGGATGCAATGTCCTATTCTGAATTGCAAACTGGTTAAAAGGTAGTAAACAGAGAATAGGATTAAATGGAAAGGCTCTCCTGCGAGGAAAGGCTAAAGAGGTTTAGGCTGTTCATCTTGCAGAAGAGATGACTGAGGGGGGGGGGGGATGATAGAGCTCTATTATGTTGCTTTAGGGCAGATTTTTATTGTATCAGTTTTTTTAGGTTTTAGTTATTTAGTAGGGGTGGGCATTCGTTTGCAACGTATTGGCAATCCGCAACATGTAGGGCCATATTCGTTGTATTCATGGGGAAGCGAAACGTATCGTGATTCCCACGAATACAACAAATCTTTCCCAAATTATTCGGCTGTCTAAAGGAGCAAATTTAAACAAAACCCCCACCCTCCTGACCCCCCCCCCCCCCAAAGACTTACCAAAACTCCCTCTCCCTGGTGGTCCAGCGGGGGTCCGGGAGCCATCTACTGCACTCACGCCGTCGGCTGCCGGTATTCAAAATGGCGCCGATAGCCCCTGTGACATAGTAAGGACAAAGGCTATCGGTGCCATTTTGATTACTGGAAGCCGACAGCCCGAGTGCAGGAGATCACTCCCGGATCCCCGCTGGACCGCCAGGGACTTTTGGCAAGTCTTGGGGGACCCTCCTGACACCCACAAGACTTGTCAAAAATCCCTGGCGGTCCAGCGGGGGTCCAGGAGCGATCTCCTGCACTCGGGCCGTCGGCTGCCGGTATTCAAAATGGCGCCGATAGCCTTTGCCCTACTTATGTCACAGGGGCTACCGGTGCCATTGGTCGGCCCCTGTCACATGGTAGGAGCACAAGATGGCGCTGGCCATCCATTGCTCCTACCATGTGACAGGGGCCGACCAATGGCACCGGTAGCCCCTGTAACATAGTGAGGGCAAATCTATTGATGCCAATTTGAATACCGGCAGCCGACGGCCTGAGTGCAGGAGATGGCTCCTGGACACGCTGGACCACCAGGGAGTTTTGGCAAGTCTTGGGGGGGTCAGGAGTGTGGGGGGTTGTAGTTAATTAAATTTTAGCCGGGAAACGAATAAGAATGGAACACATGAATGGATCGGGGCCGCCCCTTGACGAATGCAACGTATCTGCCCCCCCCCACAAAATCAAATACCGAATGTAACATATGCAGTTCCTCTGCACATCTCTATTATTTAGTTTATACTAAAGTTATCTAAATTTTTTGTATTGAGTACTGCACAACTGTTTTCATTGTTTAAGAGACTGCTAATTTTGTGCCTGTAATTAGTAATTAGAGAGGTGTGCTATGAACCAGGAGACCAGGGTTTAACTCCCATTGTTGCTCCTTGCGACCTTGGCAAGTCACTTTATCCTCCATTGCCTCAGGTACAAACTTATAGGATCATTTTCCAACTTGCGTTATGGTATTTTTGCATGTGAAAAACGCCTTAATGCATGCGAAAAGCACCATAATGCATAGTGTGATGCTAATTTTTAAAGGGGAGGGATGGAGCAGTGTTGTAAAAGTGGGTTGGCTTCGCGATGCCATAACGCATGATATCGCACAATTTTAATGCTGAAAATAACGAGTATCTACAATTAGGGATGTGCACACATTTTGTTTTCATTGGTATTTTGGGGTGGGCCATTTCGGTCCACTGCCCGAGCCCAAAAACATTTTTTTTGTTTCTATTTCGGGAAAAACCCAAAAAAAAACCCCAAAACCCCCCACCCCAACCCTTTAAATTATTTAACTATAATCCCCCCACCCTCCCGACCTCCCCAAGACTTACCAAAAGTCCCTGGTCGTCCAGCGGGAGTCCCAGGAACGATCTCCCCCTCTCAGGCTATCGGCTTCCAGTAATCAAAATGTCATCGGTGGCCCTTTGCCCTTACCATGTGATAGGGGTTACCGGTGCCATTGGTCGGCCCCTGTCACATGGTAGGAGCAATGGATGGCCTGTGCTGCATGGTGCCACTCACGTCTTTATTTCACGTCATGGCGGGAACCTCGGGGACGTCCCCTCCGAGTGACATCAGCACATCCTGTTATTTAGCCTGCCCTTCGTTTGCTATCAAACTGAGTTAGCAAGGACTGGATTTGCTCCGGTCTAAGCTGCTCTGCCATTTCCCAGCAGCCACCGTAAGTTCTCTCTCTCTGCCCTTCAGGGTAATTCATCACTAACCAGGGTACCCGCTCCCCGGGGGCCCATCTTCTCTCTTTCAGGTACCTATTTGAGAAACAGGGTACGCTCTCCTCGAGGGCCTGCACTCCCTACACTGGTGCCTGCAACTTCTTTGCTTCTACCTGCCAGGATCTCCATCAATAAAGCTAACTTCTCAGTGAGTACAATTCTCTCAGTCTGTTCCACCTTCAGCTTCAGCGCTTGGAGTCTACATGAGGGTCCTGCCTCTGCTACCCTGCACTGCCTTTTATCTACTCAAGAGTGGGACTGGTCTCCTCTGCCGAGGACCCCTGCACTGCTTCTACTGGGTTGGCTTACTACTGTCCACCCCGGGCAGTACCATCAAGCTGTATAATAAATACAAATTCTCTGTGTCTGCATGTATAGAGTCTAGCCTAGTACTGCGGTTCCTCACGGGGCTTCTCCCCGTGGGAATGGCCATCTCCGCAGTACTCAAGAATCCACTTCAACACCTCAAAATGCTAACACTGTCACATGGTAAGGGCAAAACACCACCGGTGATTACTGGCTGCCGACGGCCTGAGAGGGGGAGATTGCTCCAGGGACCCCCACTGGACCACCAGGGTCTTTCAGCAAGACTTGGGGGGGGGGGGGGCAAATCTTGGGAGGTCGGGATGGTGGGGGTTTGTAATTAATTAAATGTGAAGGGTTGGGTGGGTTTGGGTTTTTTTTTTAAAATGTGCCCTTTCTCCTGCCCCAAAAAATTGACAGGAAAACCAAATGAAATTTTGTGGGTTTTCTTTTCATTTTGTCAGTCCCCCCCAATGCAATGAAATAGGAAACATTGTCTTTATTTCCTATTCTGTTGCAAATGAATGCACATCTCTATCTGCAACATACTTGTAATAGTTTGCTATTTATGCTACTATAGGAGGCCCACCTAGTAACTAAAGGTGAGGTAGTAGTGTAGGGGTTAGGGGCCTCTTTTACATGCAGAGTGAGATGTACAAACAGAACAGTACAGTCTTGTGAAGATTTGATGACCTTTGGAGTGAAGAAACTCAGACAATGATGAGATTTGTACAATTTTCTCTCAACCTAGTTTGATGTTACCCAGGTAGAGAGTCCAAGGGCTTTGTAGATAGTCTCTTTCTCTCTCTCTCTTGCTCTCTCTCTCCCCACTAGTGGTGAAATGAGCACCTTGCAGATAGGAAAATGGAATTATGTTGGTATTACCGCAAAGTATTAAAAGTTAACACATTTTGTATTAATACCTATGCAAAGAAATAAGATAATGTACTTTGCAATAAATAGGCTATTATGATAAAACACACCCCTCTTCCTATCACATGCAATATTTTGATGAATCTAGCCCTTACATTGTAAGCCCTCTGGGGATAGGGAAATACCTGTTGCGCTGGAGGTGGACCCTTGGCCTAGTGAGGATTGGTACGGCCCTCTCGTCGGACCCAGAGAGCGCCTGTCACGAGGAGGTGGAGCACAGGAGGCTAGCTGGAGCTTCGCCAATAGCAACCCGGCGTTTCCGCAGGTTGAGCTCTTGGGTTCCTGGGCCGCCTGGTCTTAGGTGGGCCTAACAGGGTCTCCTAGAGAGAAGTGCAGGGGAGTGCCCACCACGAACAAGGGTGTGCAGTCAATGACCAAGCAAGAATGTCCAGAGGTTGCAGGAGGCCAGAATAGAGTGTCTGAGTGGATAACGAGGATCAAGACCAGAGTATCAGTCCAGAATGGTCAGCCGATGCAGGGGTCAGTACATGTAGTCAGTCCGGGAGTAGTCAGGTCAGGCAAAGGTCAAATTCCAGGCAGTGATCAGATGTGGTTGGTAGACAAACAGAGGTCATTTCCAGGCAGCGGTCAGATGTGGTCAGTGGACAGGCAGAGGTCGGTTCCAGGCAGTAATCAGACGAGGTCAGGAGCAAGCAAAGGTCAGTACCGTGAGATCAGTCCAAAGGGTACTACCAGGAATGGAGAGATGAAGGAACAGGAGAAGCTGGAACAGGAGACGCAGGAACAAGAGACACTGGAACAGGCAAACTAGAGACACCAGAGTGTACGACACGATTGCCAAGGCAATGAGCTAGTGGCGGAGCCTTATACAGGGCTCAGGTGATGTCAGAATCGGGTGCTGCCTGTGAGTTTCCTGCGCTTGGCCCTTTAAAGTCAGGAGAGCTCCGCACGCATGCTAGGGGGCAAGGCTGATGCCGAGGAGGACGCCAAGCCCTGGCGCAAGGAGCGCTGCAAGGTGGAAAGCCCCGATGGGCCTGGGGACACTCGTGGATGCCGCGGACGAGCAGCACTGGGATTGAGAGAGGAGCTGGTAGGCGGGCATGCCAGGTGAACTGGACCAGTAACAGCACCAGCGCGGCAGGGAAGTGAAACAATACCCCTCCTTCTAGGCCTCCCCCTTACAGGCCTGGGCTTCTCAGGATGGGTCTGGTGAAACTCAGCAAGGAGGTCCTTGTTGTGGATGTGGTGGGAGGGCTCCAAGGAGTTCTACTCCGGCCTGAAGCGCTCCCACAACAGGAGGTACTCCCAATGGCCTCTATGGCGCTGGACATCCAGGACCTCTTTTACTTGGAGGATGACCTCGGGTTCAGCAGCAGGTTGTGGAGGATCAGGAGGCCTTCAAGAGGGCCAGGACAAGATGAATGGCTTCAATAGGGACACATGGAATGTGTTGTGGTTTCCCATGGAGGCGGGAAGTTGCAGCTGGTAGGTAACTGCTCCTATACGTTGGATGATGAGAAACGTTGCGATGAATCTGGGAGCCAGTCATTGTGAAGGAAGATGTAATCTGATGTGTTTAGTGCTCAGCCACTGATATTAATTGCATCAGTGGCATGGGATCTTCTTAGTGTCTGGGTAATTGTCAGGTTCTTGTGGCCTGGTTTAGCCTCTGTTGGAAACAGGATGCTGGGCTTGATGGACCCTTGGTCTGACCCAGCATGGCAATTACTTATGTTCTTACCAATTACTCTGCCCATTCACCTAGTACATTGTGACCCTCCTGGGTCTATAGCCTGAACTTCCCCCAGTTCACCCAGCCAATAATACACAATAAACATGTTTAATATCACTTACACAAGATAATATGACTTACTCAAGATAATTAGCAACATAAATTACATGAATAAGCTGGCAATTATACATGTGTAAGTATCTTTTAAAATAGAGTCTTCCATGTATAATTGTTGGCCCAGCACTGGAATATCACTACACCACCCCCTTTTTATATGCATATATGTGCGCACAAAAGCAAAAATATGCCCATATGTTTGATGTTTATAAAATATCATATACACAAGTAGATAATGATTACATGAATATATGATAATTTTTACATGTATATCTCTTTGAAAATTCACCCGAAAGTATTTAGAAATGATTATTATGCAGGCATGAATCCTAAGTGAAGTTATGCTACAATACCATCCAAATTTAGTAGAACACTGAAAGAGCAAAAGACAAAGGCTGAAAAAATAATAGGATAGACAATCAGAAAGGGGCTTTGGACATGGAGTTAGGCAGCAGATGGTCCAGTAATGAAGTCTGATCTTGCTGCCTTCATTTGTCAATTTCAATTATTCAGTACTGAGCTGTTAGAATAATTAACTTATGAAAAGATGCAAACACATGAAAAATCATATGGAGCAAAATAAGCTGAACATTGGTGAACATACAAATAAAAAATAAAATAAATTAAGGTATTTAACAAAAAATAAAGATTCAGGAGAAATGCAGGTCCATCAATGGGGGTAGGGGGAGGGGTGTGGCACTGACTGGGATGATTGTCTCAGGTTTTGATCTTTTGGGACTCCCATGAAGCTGCATGGAACTTGATCCAGTGCAAAAGGAGCTGAATCAAAGAGAAAGATACTGTCTCTGCATATTCTGTCTTGTTTGTGCGTAGTAGAGAACAAAAAATAAGATTAATAAGGTCAGCCACACCTGTTCATCAGAGTTAACCCAACCAAGCAAATTCCACAGTTTTAAAAAAAGAATCAGAACAGGTTATAATTCTACTTTATTTCTGATCATATGCATGCATTCTGATAAAGATTACCATCAGCCAGTGTCACAGATTTAATGCTGTACAGAAGATAATAATAAGTGATCAACAAATGAGCTGGAAGTATTCAATACTACATTTAAATATGCATTGCCTTACTGTTACTGGCAGCTTACTTGTTGCCTATATAATCTAACAGTCAAATTTAAGAAGTTAACAACTTTAAATAATAATTCCTATATATGGTTGTAGATAAGATGGAAAAAATAAATAAATATTTACCTGTGCCTTAGGGTGTGGGGGCTGTGGTGCCTGCTGCCTTTCCCTGGGTTGTGTTGGGCTCAATGGTCTGGGAGAGACCTATGGGGGAATGCTGGCACATTTTTTTTAAAGGCTCCTATGTTGCTATGAGGCTGGGGGCATGGCCACATATTAAAAAAAATATATATATATTTGGAGCTCCAGGGCAGGAGAGAGTACTGCCCCAGCAAGTTCATGCTGCATTTTAAAATTGAAAGTGACATTTGCCACAACTATGGGAAGCAGGTGTCACTTGTGTGAGAGGGTTGAGCAGGCATCGGAGTGCCAGAGCAGGCAGCTGGCAAATGTTGCCAGCCTACAACTAAAGAAAAGAGCTGCTCAGGCACAGACTGCTGGCAGGCCGAAAACTGCAGCTGCTGGATGCCAATGAATACCAGTCTAGCAGGGCTGAAGGCTGGAAAAGCTGGCCACCATGAGAAACAGGTATCACTGGCCACCGCCAGAGAGCAGGCCAGCAGGGCTGAAGGATGGAGCTGCTGACCACCACCAGAAACCAGGCTGGTGGGGCAGAAGAATGGATCTGCTGGCAGCCAGAGAATATTAGGCTGGCAGGGCTGAAGACTGGAGCTGCTCAACTGTGTGTGTGTGTGTGTGTGTGTGTGTGTGTGTGTGTGTGTGTGTGATGTATGTAAGAGAGGGAGGGTGCTTCTCTGTGTGTGTATCTGAGAGATGATGGGTGTTTCTGTGTGTGTGTGTATGTGAGATTGGGAGGATGGGATGATGGGAGGGTAATTACTTCTATCTGTGTATGCATGTATATGAGATCGGGAGGTGATTCTGTGTGGGTCGTGTTTATATGAGAAAGAGAGGATGCTTCTGTGTGTGTGTGTGCGTGCATGTGTGTGTGTGGTGTGCATGTGAAAGAGGGAGGGTACATTATTTATTGCGGGTGTTATGGCAGTATCGCTGGTGTTAGGTCCCTAATACCCATGATAATGCCCTAACATGATTTGATAAATGACCCTGAGTGTGGAGGTAACTTTTATGACATGGCAGAAGCCAACCCTTGATGCTACCATTATGGGGGAGACTGGTAAGTCATGGCTGATGCTAACAGAAGCTTGCTGGGCAAACTGGATATACTGTCTGGTCCTTTTCTGCTGTCATTTCTATGTTTATATGTTAAATTAATTTATAGCTGAGCTGTCTTGTGATATTTTTGTCAATATTTGTGTTTGATTGAAAGAAGAGTAAATGAGAAACTGATAAACAAAATGTATCAATTAATGAATGTAAGGATAAAGATGATACCAAGAAGCAAAGCGGAAGTCGAACCTGCACAGGTTTTGATACAGATGTCTATCGTAAACCCTCGGACAAAAACAAGTTTTTATCATATGACAGCTGTCATAATAAATCACTCATACGTAACTTACCCTATAGCCAATTTCTACGGTTAAAACGATTATGCACAGACACTGCTACTTTCAGAATGAGATCAGATGAATTGAAATTACGTTTCCTAGAAAGAGGATATCCTGAAGACTGCATTGATGGCTGCTTTAAAAGGGCAGATGTACAGCAACGAACCACCTTCCTACGAACTCGGAGAAGAAGTGAGAAAAAAGATAAGGTTATATGTCCACTCACATTCACAGGTCTTTCCCACACCATTACACAGATTATAAAAAAACATTGGCATGTATTACAGGTTCTCCCCGTTTTTCAAGACAGACAATAAAGAGAGGAACTTTAAAGAGTTCTTAGCACCGTCTGCATTACCTGCTCCTCCACTCAATGTTAGGACACCATTAGGACACAGCCCATGTGAGAATTGTTTGTTTTGTGAACCTTAAAACACAGAGCCTTAAAATTGGTGACACCGGAATATTTCCAAACTCAATGGTACAACTAACTGTAACAGCTCTGGGGTCTAGAGATGTGAATTGTGTGATCGATCGTCTTAACGATCGATTTCGGCTGGGAGGGGGAGGGAATCGGATCGTCGCCGTTTGGGTTTTTTAAATACCCGACCCTTTAAAATAAATCCCCCACCCTCCTGAACCCCCCCCCCCCCAAATGCCTTAAATTACCTGGGGTCCAGTGGGGGGGAGGGCGGGAAAACCGGCACACTAAAACAACCCTAAAACCCACCCCGACCCTTTAAAATAAATCCCCCACCCTCCCGAACCCCCCCAAAATGCCTTAAATTACCTGGGGTCCAGAGGAAGGGTCCCGGTGTGATCTTTTACTCTCAGACCTCCGGTGCTTGTAGAAATGGCGCCGGCGCTACCTTTGCCTTGTAATATGACAGGTCAAAGGTAGCGCTGGCGCCATTTTGTTTTTTGTCCCCCCGAGGTCAGGAGCGTAGGAGATCACTCCCGGACCCCCGCTGAACCTCCAGGAACTTTTGGCCAGCTTGGGGGGGGCCTCCTGACCCCCACAAGACTTGCCAAAAGTCCAGCGGGGGTCCGGGAACGACTTCCTGCATGCAAATCGTTTTTCCGTACGGAAAATGGCGCCGGCCATATGGTGTATGGCCGGCGCCATTTTCCGTACGCCTAACGCGGCCAATAACTACATCTCTTTCAATTGCGATACACCGTATCGTGGCGTATAGCGAGCACCGCAATATTATCGCGTTGAACGAAAATGTTGAAAACCAATCCCCACAGACCTACAAAGGTACTGCTACCCAATAAAAAGGCCTGTTCTTAGTAGGTCTATCTTCTCAACACCATCTACACATTCACAGTGTATGGGGCAGGCACACTACATGGCTGAGCAGGCCCGACGCAAATGCCAGGACATTGGTCGACGTCGCCGCAGGTACAGGCAGCGGATCTATCTTCCACGAACCTCATTGCTGGGTATGCCAGAGGATGTTGTGATCAGCAGGTATCGCCTCAGCGCTCGTGCCATCCTGGAAATATATGAAGACATACGAGGTGCCCTTGAGTCTCGAGCCCGAAAGAGCCATGCCATCCCTGGCCTGACCAAACTCTTGGCTGCCCTGCACTTCACAGCAAGTAGCTGTGAAGTGCAATCCACAGTAGCCGTTGTGGGTGGGATGTCACAGAGCACCTTTTCACGGTGTCTGCACCAGGTCACTGAAGCAGTCATGGCCCACATGCCTCGCTACATAGCATTTCCACGTGACAGACAGGACCTGATGGACCTCAAGCATGGTTTTTATGACATTACCTGCTTTCTGAATGTCATTGGAGCTATTGACTGCACTCATGTGGCCATTGTTCCACCCCGTCGGACGGAGGCAGCCTACCGCAACAGAAAGCAGTTCCACTCCCTCAATGTGCAAGTGGTGTGTGATGCTGGAATGCGGATCCTCTCGGTGATGTCCAGCTTTCCAGGATCAGCACACGATTCCTTCATACTCAGACAATCATCTCTGTTTCACAAATTCAAAGCTGGCCTGTATGGCGATGGTTGGCTTGTAGGTAAGATAGACGTTTCCATAAGTCTTACATATTTGCAATGTTCATCTCTGTTATGGTACACAAATGTGATGTATACGCCTGTCGGGATGGAGTCATATGTCCCCATCACAACAGGCCTCAGTGCCTCATAGTGTTATCTTAAGTGGTGGAATGGCTCATGCACCCAACCACTTGCTATTCGCTGCCAAGCACGAGGTACACAGCAGCCTCTGTATGTGGCCTGTATGTGGCATGGCTTGTTCACCTCAATGCACTAGTGGATAGCCTACACATATTTGGTCTAGCCATGGTTAATGGCAGTGTCCAAGGTGATTTTAGAATTGTCAGGTAAGGGCAGCTCACATCCACAGGTGTTTGTGAGGTCCTGACGTTCATGACACTTCGCATGATCACTTCTAGTCAGTTGTGTACATTCAGGGGCAGCCAGTTTACGCCATGTATGTTAGAGATGTGCAATCGTTTATCACAAATTAGGCAATTACAATGAAATTGCCTAATTCATCGTGGGTCGGGGGCCCCGAAACCCAAAAAGGATTTTCACCGAACTTCGGGGAAAATCCGTTTTTCGGGTTTGTATGCGGAGAGGGGCACATTTTTTTTTCTAAATTAAAAACCACCCCAAACATTAAGATTAACTATAATACAACCCCCCCCCATCCCGATCCCTCCCCAAGACTTACTAACATCCCTGGTGGTCCAGCGGGGTCCCGGGTGCCATTTGTCCCTCCGTGCCCGGTGTGCCAGCCTCGCTCGAAATAGTGCCGATAGCCTCTGAACTACTATGTCACAGGGGCTACCGGCACCATTGGTCAGCCCCTGTCACATGGCCATCGGCGCCATCTTGTGCCCCTACCATGTGACAGGGGCTGACCAATGGCGCCGGTAGCCCCTGTGACATAGTATGGGCAAAGGCTATCGGCGCCATTTTGATTACTGGCAGCCAACAAAGAAATCGCTCCCGGACCCCCGCTGGACCCCCAGGGACTTTTGGCAAGTCTTGGGGGGTCAGGAGGCCACCACCATCTTTAAAGATGGCGCCTGCCAGCCAGTGCTCCTACCATGTGACAGGGGCCGGCCAATGGCATGGATACCCTGTCACATGGTAAGGGCAAAGGGCCATCGGCGCCATCTTTATGAGTGGCAGCCGACGGCCCGAGAACGGGAGATCGCTCCCGGGACCACCACTAGACCACCAGGTAATTTAAAAATGTTTTGGGGGGATCGGGAGGGTGGGAGAAGCTAAGGGGTCATCTTTAAAGGGTCGGGTGTTTTTTTTTTAATCGGGCCATCGGCGCCATTTTTGAGTGGCAGTCAAAATGGCACCGATGGCCCGAGAGCGGGAGATCTGTTCCCGCGCCCCCACTGGACCACCAGGTACTCGTAAAAAGTTTTGGGGGGGTTTGGGGGGGGTGGGGAAAGGTAAGGGGTCAATTTTAAAGGGTCGGGCCTCACTAAAAAAAAATTAACGATGTGAATCAGAACCAATTCCGATTCACATCTCCAGCGATCAGATTTTTTTCTCTTTCCAGCCGAACCCGATCGTTAAGATGATCGGGCACACGATTCACATCTCTAGTATGTAACGCCTTGCCCATCATGTCCCCAGCAACATTATAAACTGTTTACTCACAGTACAACTACTCATGGAATAGCAGCAGAGCTCAGGGTTGCTGTCCAGTTCACACCTGCCATCCAAGGGGTACCACACACTTGTGTCATGCCAGATATGGCACACATTATCTGATGGAGTTAGTGATCAATACAGTACGCATGAGAAGCAAGGAAAAAGCCACCTGGCCATGCCTGCTCATGGAACGAGCACACACACAGGCTGTCAGACTCTTCATGATATAGATGTCCCCTGTTGGGACACACAGCCACCATTTAATGCAGGCCATACATACTCTTGTCATAACATGTCACTTGTAGAAAGTGTCAGCAGTGCTGTCTGCACTGAGCTGCCACATGGAGGTACCCACCCATATGTCACATATTTCGCCACAAAGGTGATGGGCTGACTGTTGGCAGCCACCTCGCAGACAGGCCGTCACCAGCAGCACAGCTGATCGGCCAAGCTGGCAAAGGGAGGATGCATGAATGTGTATACTGCTCTATTGAGTGATAGATGGCCATTACTGAGGAGTGAGCCCTCACAAGAGGACTGACAGGTGGTTGTGACAAGGATGCAGTCCCCCTCAATGTGGTGTCAGGTGCCCTTCGAATGTCTGTAAGGTGCAGAAAGTAGCTGGCTGCAATGTATTCAAACATGGAGATCTGTGCAAAATGCCAATGAGGCTCTCAGGACTGTAACAGAGTGCCTCTTCAGCCAGGGCCTCAACAGTTGGGCTGCGCAACCGCCCACAAATGGGTCAGTGCGGCACAAGGCACTGATCTGGGTGTGCCTGGCACCACGTAACCCACTGCAGTTGGTTCAATAGCACAGAAGGCATGTTGTGGACTGTGGAGGCACCTCCGACCACCCATTTGTACCCCTACAGCACGCTCCTGGTGAGCACACACACAGTCATTGACGCTCGTGGAAACACAGGCCATCATAACCGTCTTGGCTCTACCAACGCCCTCTTCATAGCAGCCTTACTGCTGAGTAGGATGACTAACTAATGTCACTATTGACAGACGATCACACAGCCGTCCAGCACAGGTCCTGATGTGCAAATAAAGGATGTCAATACTCACATGTGAAAGTGTCCATAGAGGCCAAGCCTTTCGCTGAACCCGCATTACCCATGTCTCGGCCATATGGAGGTGGCAGAATGCAAAAGGAGGCTGTACAGGGTGGAATGTAGGCATGAAGGGGGTCAGATCTACGGCTAGGTAGGTGATGAGGTATATTGAGGAACAGGCCAGTCCCCTTTCCTAACATGTGTACTACCCCTGTGCGGCAACAAACATGGATGTGGCATAGGAAGAATCTTTGATTAATGAGCGGGAACAATTAATGTGTGCTACGTGTCTGGATACAGGCGACTAGCCTTTCAGCACACAACCTATGCACACCATATTCCAGAGCTTATTGGTACACCAGCACGTGCATGGGTGTGAGTGATAATGCACTAGCTGACACTCATTACTGTACAGCAACAGCAGTTTCCACGCTTGCTACTTGCAGTGATGAGGATGACAGGGGTTCAGACAGGGTGATAAACTAATGTCTGGCTCTATCATAATACTGGAAACATTTGTGGCTCATAAGGTATGTAGGATTCACTGCACTGTCGCCCTCATACTGTACAGAACAATGGTACGCTGGGCAGGAAGGTGACTTTTGGGATGATGTTCGGTCAGCACTCTGACCACAACCCTATCTCAACCCAGTCCACCCACAATATATGCAAGCCCATCCCACCCAGCTTGTGTAAATGGCACGGTTCGATGTGTGGCGCAGCCATTATGACAACGATGTTGCTGGCCACTGCACCAGCCCATACCAGGATGGCATCTCGGGGTACAGGTGGTGCCTAGCCTCTGCGTAACACACCCTCCCTCTGCACCAACCACTCTCAGGTTTACCCCTCAACCATGATACCATGCAGATTTACACATAGGGCCTCCATGTACTGTACCTTATAAGGGTGCACCCTTCTGGCAGCACGCCACCTGGCTGCACCCAGAGATGTCCTCCATAAGGGTATATAAGGAGGGCCAACGTTGCCATGAGCCCCTGCCATGCCTGGCTACAGTGTTGTAATACCTCACACTTGGCCAAGCACATGGGCATCCTTAACAATTGTGCTCCATGCTGCGCCACAGTTCTGTGGTCCAGGAGTTCCACTAGCTGGATGCGCAGATGTTAACAGGCTGAACACTACATGCTGTATCCTCAGACATGGCAACCTGTCCTTCATGAGGTGGAATGTGCTAGGGAAGCAAGATGTGCCTAAGGGGGCAAACAAATAGCACTGCAGTGTTCAGTGTTGCACCTGGCCTGTGAACCACTACATACCCAGGCCACACAGTGGCGTGGACATGTAGGCAACACCTTACACCATGTATGGCAAGAGGTCGATGGCTGAGAGCTTCCAGATGTCCACCTACAGTGGCAGACCATCAGTCAGGGATTGTGTCCTCCATGGCCGCACAAACAGAGTCATAATTGAGTACAGAAGTATGTGACACGCGGTGATACAAATATTCTTTATACTTTACTGACTCTTAACAGAATAACAATCATTTACATGCTGCAGAACCCCAGTGGACTTTCCTCCCTACAGGTATGCTGTTCAGAAGGTTACAGGGTTAAGGTAAAAAGGTGCATAATTAACATTGATTGTCTGCAGATTTGGAATGCTATCCTGAGAGCTAGTCTGTTAGTATGTAGGTGTGCAGTTGCGAAGGTTACAGGTAACCAATGTTGCTCACACATCATTATCAGCAGAATATTAGTGTTTCCACATACTGTATGACCTGTGGCAATGCCTGACAGGCTATATGTGGAGAAGCCCCCTTTAGCTCACTGCCCAAGTATGTATTCCACAGGAGCTGGAGGACAGTGGTTTTCCCAGTCACTGCTAACTGAGCTGTATACAAGAATAGAGGGAATATGGGCCAGACATGGGCCTACATGTCCCTCCGCGTGACATAGATGCACCCATACCGCTCTGTTGGGAGGGTATATGTCCCATCCACATGATGTCCCTCAAGAAAGGCTGAAAAAACAGCAAGGAAGGCTGCCTAACAAAGCCATGAGGGCAAAAATACAAAATAAGCAGCCAAATGTCCGATCTGGATTTCTTTATTGTATAGATAGAAACAAGAATGTGCAAACAAGTCCTTAAAATTAAATTCAAGAGTAAAATGCAGGTTGGAATCCAGACTATTAAGCCAAATATGAAAAAGCTGTAACAACTCTGAAGTGCCTTTCCATAACATAAACATATCATCAATGTAGCGTTTCCAGAATAATATGTTCTGCTTAAAATCATGGTCACTTAAACACAGGATCCGCAAGTAACTAATAATAGATTAGAAAACAGAGCATATGAGGTGGGTAAATTGTGGAGAAGAGATTCCACTAAAGAAAATTTTAAGGGCTTGTTTGCACATTCTTGTCTCTATACAATAAAGAAATCCAGATCGGACATTTGGCTGCTTATTCTGTATTTTTGCCCTCAAGAAAGGCTTGCAGGTACAGGAGCTTCAAGACAGAGTATGTCGAACAACAGGGGTGAGGTGGGTATATAACGTGATGGTGACACAGGTCACACTGTATGTGGAAAAAGACAATCAATCTTAATTATGCACCTTTTTACCCTAACTCTTAGTTAACTCATTATGCACTTAGATCTTTAGCCAGTTATTCTCTGGCTCCACGAGAGAGCTTATTATTTATTTGTTTCTTTGATCCCAGTTCCATTGCTCCAAGTTATTTTATCCCTTGTTTAATGTAAAGCATTCTTACATGCTTGTTATTGTTATACTGTAAACCAAAGTGATATGTAATTTTTTACATGAATATTGGTATATAAAAATGTTAAATAAAATAAAATAATAAATAATTTTGTGTTCAATTTTAAAAGTTTGTATATTTGTTTCTAGTTGGCCCTGAGGCAGCTCTCTGTAAATGAGCGAAATTCGGCCAGGGTCGGGCATACTTTAATAAAGGGCTTTTTACATCATTTGATCCTCATTTCTTTACAGGATAAAGATGATATACAGAAATTAGTTCCTGATGTAAAAGAGGAATACATCTGATGTAAATAAACCAGTATCTCTATATTTGAATCATTTGATATATGGTGAATTTAAATTTTAAATAATTTATGTCCAAAGAGTAATTATTTAAAATAAGTTCAAAATATAATCGACCTTGAGTAATAGGGTGTATCCTGAGTGTGAATGTAAGTGATAGAAGGAAATTAGGAGAGAGAACTGATATGCTTCTTTGGCATTGCCTGATTGCGGCTATTTAATTTCTTAAACAATATTTATAATAGGGATGTGCAGACCAAAAGTTTAAGTTCATAAGTCCATAAGTCGAAAGGGGGTCCCATTTGCGGTCAATATGGACATATGGAGAATTCCATAAGTTGAGTCTATGTCCATATGTGCAAATAAAAATTTAAACCCCTCACCCGCCTTAATCCCCCCCCCAAGACTTACCAAAACTCCCTGGTGGTCCAGCGGGGTCAGGACGCCATTCCTGAACTCCTTTGCAAGGAGCACGTGACGTTGGCGTCACGTCGGAGTGACGCGGCGTCACGTGATTCCCCTCGGGTTCGCTCCCGGACCCCTCGTTGGGCCCAAAAGGAACTTTTGGCCAGCTTGGGGGGGCCTCCTGCCCCCCCCAAGCTGGCCAAAAGTGCCTTTTGGGCCCAACGAGGGTTCCGGGAGTGAACCCGAGGGGAATCACGTGACGTCGGCGCCACGTCAGAGTGACGCGGCATCACGTGATTCCCCTCGGGTTCGCTCCCGGACCCCTCGTTGGGCTCAAAAGGCACTTTTGGCCAGCTTGGGGAGGCCTTCTGACCCCCCCAAGCTGGCCAAAAGTGCCTTTTGGGCCCAACGAGGGTTCCGGGAGCGAACCCGAGGGGAATCACGTGACGTCGGCGGCAAGTCAGAGTGACGCGGCGTCACGTGATTCCCCTCGGGTTCGCTCCCGGACCCCTCGTTGGGCTCAAAAGGAACTTTTGGCCAGCTTGGGGGGGCCTCCTGACCCCCCCAAGCTGGCCAAAAGTGCCTTTTGGGCCCAACGAGGGGTCCGGGAGCGAACCCGAGGGGAATCACGTGACGCCGCGTCAATCCGACGTGACGCGGACGTCACGTGATTCCCCACGCGTCCGCTCCCGGACCCTCACGGAACTTTTGGCCAGCTTTGGTAAGTATTGGGGGGGGGGATTAAGGAGGGTGAGGGGTTTAAATTTTTATTTAGATCAACAATCGCGATTTCCAACGTATTCAACATAGCTATGTTGAAAAAGTTGGAAATCCGATCGTTTAAGCCTCATCTTTTTTTTAAGTTAAAAAAAAAAATAAGTTGCGTTTTCCATTTAAGTTCAAAACGAATGCACACCCCTAATTTATAATACGATAGCTAAAATCTCCCCTCTGAAGAAGATAGAATATATAATTATCCTTTATTTTATTAGCTAGTTTTACAGTTCAATAAAACTATGAACCCAAAAAACAAATCGGAAACCAATCCAAGATGGCTGTATAGCGAGCAGAAGAAACAAGAATAAAGTTTTCCATATACCGACCTTGTTTCTTCTGTTCTCAATAAGACTATGAGATACACACGATAGCAAAACATTAATTAACAGAAAAATTAATGGTTACAGGAAGATAGTTTTTCATTTTTTGATTTCTACAAGGTAGGATAGTAGGTAATAGACGATGTGACCAAGAGGTGGACCCTAAGTTCCTGAGGATTGAGATAGACCCAAATCCTGCCTGCAAATGCCAGCATTGTTATCCAGACTTGATCTGCTAGCTCCTAAAACATCTCATTTTTGAGATATTCTAATAAATCCATAAGAACATAAGAACATGCCATACTGGGTCAAACCAAGGGTCCATCAATCCCAGCATCCTGTTTCCAACAGTGGCCAATCCAGGCCATAAGAACCTGGCAAGTACCCAAAAACTAAGTTTTTCCATGTTACCATTGCTAGTAATAGCGGTGGTTATTATCTAAGTCAACTTAATTAATAGCAGGTAATGGACTTCTCCTCCAAGAACTTATCCAATCCTTTTTTAAACACAGCTATACTAACTGCACTAACCACATCTCCTGGCAACAAATTCCAGAGTTTAATTGTGCATTGAGTGAAAAAGAACTTTCTCCGATTAGTTTTAAATGTGCCACATGTTAACTTCATGGAGTGCCCCCTAATCTTTCTAAGTACATAAACAAGCTCAGCCCCTCCATTTTCAAGCAATAGAAGAAAGCAGGCTAAGTGTGTGCACATAGAAGTACATGGGACAATACAAACAATTACTTAGGCCTATACTAGGATATGGTGACAGGAGACATATAAGTCATATAAGAGAATAAGATACTATACACTTAAAGGTCAATTTTAAATACTCTATGAGTACCAAAGCTGGGAGATATGCGTGTGTTTCAGGCGGCGTGTGCTGCACATATTTTAAAAAGCATGTGAATATGCTTGTATATCCTGGTATATGCAGAAATCAAAAAATTAAAAAAAGGTACGGGTCCTGGACATTATCTAGGTCAGACATTGGCATTCCAGGAAGTTACCTTAAAATGTTCATGTAAGTATTTACATGCACAAGTGTGCCAGGGTCTGCTACCGCATTACTTTACTTCTACTTCGGCCACGCCCCGGAACACCCCCGGGCAGAAACCACGCCCACGTCACCGCCCCCAAAACGCAGCGTCACGCGTGACACGCCCCCAAAACGCCGCGTCACTCCGGGCATGCCCCTTTTACAAAGCCCCGGGACTTACGCGCGTCCCGGGGCTCTGTGTGCGCCCACGGCCTATGCAAAATAGGCGCGCCGGCGCGCAGGGCATTTAAAATCCGTCCCTTAGAGAATAGCCACTGCCATTAGCAACGGTAACATGGAATAGACTTAGTTCTTGGGTACTTGTCAGGTTCTTATGGCCTGGATTGGCCACTGTTGGAAACAGGATGCTGAGCTTGATGGACCCTTGGTCTGACCCAGTATGGAATTTTCTTATGTTCTTATGTTCTTATGTACTGTGGTTGGTGTGTAGGTATTAAAATAAAAAATACTAGGTGAGTCAGCGGGGTTCTAGGGGTTGAGATTAAAATGTCTTCCACCAGACCTGATAGCTGTGTTGGAATATGGAGACCACAAGCTCTAGATATCATGTAATGCCCAGCTAGCTAAGAAACTTTAAGGCACAATATCAATCTAGAGTACAAAATATATAATTTTCATAGTATACATTTAACGGGCTCTTTCCATAACAAACATCCATGTCCTTCTGTCGATATGCACCTGTATATGGGATGCCTAGTATCACAAGGGCTTGTAAATTCACTGATGCCAACACTGCATCAGCTATGGGAGAGCTACGGCACACGTCAGAGTGCTCATCTATCAGGCATGCTGTAACAAGCTTTCCTAGAGAGAATGTCAAGGATAGTGTCATTCCCTCAATGCTCATAGGTGTTAGCAAGACGGCATACCTGTGAGGGTTTGGTGCAACCTTATACACATGCACTGGCTTCCAGCTACCTAGGTTAAATGTAAACTATCATGTCCAGATGGTGAGGGCCTTGTCAGTTGAGATATCAGGTTGGTAATGTTGACTTCTCAGGGAGCCTAGACAAGGATGCAGTTCTGACTATGTGAAGGCAGGCCATGGAATCAGATGGTGGCATGCCTTTACCTGTATTATAAACTAATGTCATCATTGTCAAGATTACAGTATGATTTGGAAAGACTGTAATATCACTCAAATGTCTCCTAACCAAAGTTTCCCCTAATTGGACACATCACAAATGTGTTTTTGGAGCAATTTGCCTAGCATGAGAGGTCTCTGGTAGGCTGTACTGGCCTGCCTTGTGGATCAGTCTAATCCCTGTTATATTCTTGTTCTTCTTCTTCTTCTCCTAAATATTCCCAATATTCTTAAATATTTAGGAGAAGAAAAAGAAGAATTATAAGAGTTGCATCACCCGTCGACCGTCGCCCGTATGACATAGTGAGGGCAAAGGTAGCGCCGGTGCCATTTTGAATATTGGCAATACGGCCCGCATGCAGGAGGTCGCTCCTGGACCCCCGCTGGACTTTTGGCAAGTCTTGTGGGGGTCAGAAGGCCCCCCCCAAGCTGGCCAAAAGTCCCTGGGGGTCCAGTGGGGGTCCGGAAGCGATCTCCTGCACGCATGATGTCGGGAGCCAGGAACCAAAATGGCGCCGGCGCTACCTTTGCCCTGTCACATGATAAGGGCAAAGGGCCACCGGCGACATTTCTCAACGCAGCCGTGGCCAGAGAGCGGGAGATCGCGCCGGGACCCCCCCACTGGACCCCAGGTAATTTAATACATTTTGGGGGGGGTTCGGGAGGGTGGGGGATTTGTTTTAAAGGGTCGGGGTGGGTTTTAGGGTTGTTTTGGTGTGCCGGTTTTCCCGCGCCCTATTTAACGATACAATACAAATGCCCCTGACGATAAATCAGGGGCATTTGTATTGTATCATGCACTCTAACGATTTTGGACGATTTTAAAATTATCTGACGATAATTTTAATCATTCAAAAATGATTCACATCCCTAATTGTGATATCCCAAATATATATATATATATATATATATATATATATATATATATATATATCACAATACATATATCAATATATATATTTATTTAGGATATATGTATGTTGATATATTTTAAAATTTTGATATAAAACATTTTGAGTAATATATATGCAGGTACATGTCCGGCATGACTCCTTGCTTCAATGACAGGGGAAAAGAAAAACTGATACTTCACACATTTCCAGCATTGCCCTCTGCTTAATGGCAGAGAGCTATGCTGCCGCTTACCCAACTAATCAAACTTAATATTTCACTTGGAAGCAGCTCCAGCACTGCTCTCTACATTAATGGTGGGGGTGAAAAGGGAATTAGAACATAAGGTTACTAAGAGCCAAGAGAAACAGTTAAGTATGAGAACAAATGTGTGAAGCTTGCTGGGCAGACTGGATGGACCGGTTGGTCTTCTTCTGCCGTCATTTCTATGTTTCTATATGTTTCTATATATTCTTTGTGGAATATAATACGCGGTTAACCCTTCTGTGTGTATGTGTACTTGACCTGTGCAATGTTGTGCCAGATCTGGCCCTTTGCTTTTTGGAGGTCCTGGATGCAAGGTTTACAAACAGGAAGGGATAATGCTCAAGGACTCCAGCAATAATCATCTCTTTGTCCTCAATGATGAATTTTGGGAGCTTTCAGAAGAGGGCGTCCTGCTACCTGGCTGCCAGAAATGGGTGCCACTTCCTTTTGAAGAGGTGTCATTCATTTCCTTGCTTTCACTTTCACTCTCACTCTCATCTCCCCTCCCATCCTCTTCCCCTCCTGTTCCTGGCCTGCAAACTCTCTTCCCCTCTTCCCCTCTGCCCTCTCTACCCTTAACCTGCCTTCCTCCTCCCTCTCTCCTGGCCTGCCTATCTCCTTCCTCCTCCAGCCTCCAGTCTCCTTCTATCCCTTCCCTCCTGCCTATCTCTACTCCTGGCCCTGGCCCTATGCCTACTCTTACTCCTCCTTCCCCTAGCATTCCTGCCTTCATCCTCCCTCCTCCTCTCTTCCTTCCTCCACCTCCTCTCCTTATAATTCTCCTCTCTCCCCATGCCTATCATGCTCCATCCTCTCCATAAACTCTACTCTTCCACTCAACTCCTCACTCATCTACTCCTCATCCACATACCTCCTCACTCTTCTACTCACATCCTCACTCCTCTACTCGCTTCCTCATTCCTCCACACACTTCCTCCACACACCTCCTCCTCCACACACCTCCTCACTCCTCCATACCACTACTCCTCCACAGAAAAAGACAAACAGAAAATGTGACAAAAGGCAAAGATCAAGGTAAACACAAGGAAAAAAGTCAAGAACAAGACAACGCACTCAGAAAATGCTGTAAGAACTCCTAATCCACTAAACCACAACTCACCTTCTATCCTCTAACCCATGCCTCGACACACCATCAAAGAGGCAGCTGCAGGAAGTGGGTATATATATATATATATATATATATATATATATATATATATATATATATATATATAAAACAAAGAAGTTGCTCAATTTGCATAAAACAATGTGAGACTCAGCTTCTACTAGGGATGTGCATCGGGTGCCCGATCATTTGCGTTTTCGGGTTCGTGTGGCCTTTTTTTTTTTTATTAAAAAATCATTTTTTGGCTTAGTGCGCATTAATGGGAGTTAGCGCGCACTAACAAAAAATAACAAAAAACAAAAATAAACGGTTTTTTGTTAGTGCGCGCTAACCGAAAAACTATTTTTATGACAATTCAGGGAAAAAGTGTTTGTTTCACGATTTACCCGATATATAACGAATTAAGAAATATCGTACGGTATTTCAATTCATTATAAAAACAATTCACATTCCTAGCTTCTACCGCATGTCTTGGATAATGATGCCCGATGTGCTGATGCATCGCGAAACATACTGATGTAGTGCACCATGCGATAATGTTGCATGCAATGTGAAAAATAGCTACTAGATGCAGGAGCTGGGAAATTTCCCTAACCATGCCCCTTTTTCATCGCGGGTGCTATTTCTGCTACATTTATAGCATTTTGATAAATCTAGGAGTAAGTTAGCAGGATATACCTTTAGATTTGGAAGCAGATCTAAAGCTATTTAGCCTCATGGAGCTGTATAACTTTGGACTTAGCTGGATATATTCAAAAAAGAATATATCCAGTTAAGTTATATTTACTTAAAAAAACAATTGCAGCTGTCCCACACCTCTCCCCACCACCTGAGTTGCCAAGGTTCTAAGAGGTCGAATAATCACCCCCTCAAAAATGGGCCATTCAGTGTAAAAATGGAAATTTTTGATGCATGGAGTCCCCCCTGCCCCTCCCCCAGCCCCTGCTTTGACTTTCCTTTATAAATATTACATTTCCAAATTGTGACCTCAAGATTTACCCCCTACACCTACCACAGGCCTTTCCCTTCTCTATCCCCCCCCCCCCCACCCCATACCTTTCAAGTTGGTGTCCATAGCATGCAAATTTTATCACATGAATATTCATTGAGGATATCCTGAAAATCTGGCTGGCAGGGTAACCCCCAGGACAGCTTTGAGAACCTCTGCAGTAGGCCGTTCAGTGGACAAGTTATTAGGCTAAAGTTAGCCAAATAACTTGTCCTGAATATTCAGCAGGGTACTTGCTTAAAGATATCCAGCTACATGGAGTCGGGTAACTTAAAAACATAAATGGCAATGTTTGAATATAACCGTTTAGGCTTTTGTGCTTTTCAGCCTTGTGTGGCTGGATAACTTGCTATTTACCTGGATATCTTCAAAAGATATCCTGGAAATAGGGACATAGTATCCATTGTGCACAGTAGAGCACAGGCATCACCAACTTTAAAGTGTGCCGTGCACCACCAACTTGATGAAGCCATCGTGTCTTCTCTGTCTCTCCCCTTAGAACCATAAGTACTGCTGCTCACCACTAACATTCCCTCTTAGCTGCACACGTGCATGGGAAAAGTTCTATGCTTACTCATTCATGCAGCTCTAAGTCACACATGTCTACTTGTGAATACATTTTCCTGCAGTATACACAACTCGCCTCCCTCTCAGTGAAGGAACTCTGGCTAGGCCATTGTGATGGTCATCCATTTATGACCCGAAGTTCAGAAGCGGCTAGTGGGGCCATGGCGGTACCCATCACGCCACAGCCCGAAGTGCAGAGGAGGCCGACGGGGCTGAGGCAATGCCCATCCTGCCATAGCCAGAAGTGAAGAGGAGGCCAGCAGGGTCGTGGAAGAATCCATATTATCAAAGCCCAAGTTCAGAGGAGGCCGGCGGGGCTGTGGTGACATCTATCCCGCCACAATCCGAAATTCAGAGTAGGCTAGTGGGGTCTTGGCAGTGCCCATCTCACCAGAGCCCGAAGTTTAGAGGAAGCCGATACGGTTGTGGTGATACCTATCCTGCCACAGCCCGAAGTTCAGAGGAAGTTGGCAGAACCATAGTGGCACCCATACCACCATGGACTGAAGTTCAGAGGAGGCTGGTAGAATTGTGGTACTGCCCATCTCATCACAGCCCAAAGTGCAGAATAGGCTAGTGGTGCTATGGCTGTGCCCATTCTGTCACAGCCTGAAATGCATAGGAGGCCAGCGGGGCCATGGCTGCACCCATTGTGCCACAGCCCGAAGTGTAGAGGAGGATGGCAGGGGCATGGTGCAGGCCATCGCATCAGGGCCTGAAGTGCAGAGAAGGCCATGTGAGTATGTGGGTGTGTGTGTGTGTTTATGTCTGTGTGAGAGCTTCTGTACGAGAGCCTGTATGTGTCAGTCTGTATGTATGCATGCATGTGTGAAATCTTGTGTGCCTGTATGTGTCCAAGTGTGTGTGTTTATCTGTTGAGAGCCTGTGAGAGTGTATATATGTCTGTATGACAGCCTGTATGTGTGAGAGCCTGGGTGCATGTATGTCTGTGTAAGAGGTTGTGTTTGTTTGTTTGTTTGTTTGTTTGTGTGTGTGTGTGTGTGTGTGTGTCTGAGTTTAGAGACTGTGATTGTGAGATCCTATGTGTGTGTGTGTGAGTGCATGCCTTTGAGAGCCTTTGTGTGTGTGAAAGCACTGGCATATATAAGAGAGAGGGTGTGTCTAAAAAAATGAATATGTTAGTATGCGTGTATGAGTAAGGGAGAGAGAGAAGATAGTTTGTGTTGCCCTTCCTCCCCTAATGCATGATAATCTCAGTAACCATAAATCAATTGATCCCAGGTGTGGAGAGCAGGATATTTTTTAATCCTTTTTAGTTTAAATTATTTGGTGTAATTTGGTGTTTCTATTATTTTTAAATACATTGTTTTTAAATATTAGAACATTATTTAATTATTGGATGTTTTATTCATCAGATGTTTTGAAATATTTTACTAGTGTTTTGGGAAATTTAAACAATTTTTAAATTATTGGATGTTTTATTTGTCATTGGTTTTGAAATATTTAATTTGTATTTGGGAAATATTAGAACAAATTTATGCAAGTTTTTTTTAAATTTTGGATGTTGGTTGGCTGTTTTGACATTTATTATTTTTATTAGGATGGTTTTAATATTATGAATGCTGTTTTATATATTCAATTCTATTGCTTGATGCTTTGAGAAGAATGATGATATTTCTGTTTTTCCATTGTTGCACTGCAGTGCATAACACAGTTGGGCTTGTGGTATCCAATTCAGTTTCTATTTTGTATTTCTATTCTGTATTAGATGAGGGTCTGTCTGTATTTTAATGGTCCAGTTCTTGTGTAACTTTAATTCTTGCTGTGAAAATGATGGCACTTATCATTCACTTTTAAGGCATTATGGTTATCTCTTCCTCATTTCTATCTTAAACAGAGGTTTGCTTTTTATTAATTTCACTTGCATTCAGAAAGCAGTTTTGAATGTTCTTGCAGAAAGTATATTTTATTCACATATTTTATAGCAACTGCTGTTAGTAGATTAGGTGGTTATTTTAAGGGATTAGCTAATGTTCCCTCTAAGGTTTGGGTTGCTGTGAACATACATTTAATAGGCTTTTTGCATAAAAGAAAGTAGTGCTCACAGGGTAATGAAACATAGAAACATAGAAATGACGGCAGAAGAAGACCAAACGGCCCATCCAGTCTGCCCAGCAAGTTTTGCACTTTTTTTTTTCTCATACTTATCTGTTACTCTTGGCTCTTAGTAACCTTTTGGTTCTATTTCCCTTCCACCCCCGCCATTAATGTAGAGAGCAGTGTTGGAACTGCCTCTAAGTGAAATATCTAGCTTAATTAGTTAGGGGTAGTAACCGCCGCAATAAGCAAGCTAAACCCATGCTTATTTGTTTACCCAGACTAAATAATTCAGACCTTGTTGGTTGTTATAGCTCCACTTTTCTTCATTCCCCCTGCCTTTGAAGCAGAGAGTTATGCTGAATATGCATTGAAAGTGAAGTATCTGATTTTCTCCCCTGCCATTGAAGCAGAGAGCTATGCTAGATATGAAGGAGGGTGCATTGTGTTCTAGGGCACATAATCCAGCAAATTTTCTATCACCAACTTCAGCAGTCACTCTATGCCCCTGCCTAGTAAATAACACTTTTACCTCCAAAAAAAATCCCCAAGAATTAAAGAGGCCTATGGCTCGATTTTTTTGTCTCCCCCTTCTATTATAAAAGTTGCCTTATCAAACCTTGCATCCATTGCTCCAAATCTCTAAATAGAAAGGAACTGTCGTGTTCCCCCAGACAAACCTCTTCTTCCTGAATTATGCAGTGAGGCCAGGCCCTTCCCCCATCCCCCTCCCTCCCTTAACAACCTAACTTACCACCTCTGCCAAACCCCAACACCCCCTGCCCTTCCACCCACTTGCCGAGCAAGGTCAGCACTTATCCCCTCCTGCTGAGGTCCAGCACGGCTTCTGTCAAAGCTGGTTAGAAGTATAAACTACACCAGGTTTATGCTTCCAGAACTAGAAATAAGTACACTTCTCTCATGGGTTTTTGTACAGCGCTGTGTATGTTGAGTATCACTATAGCAGTGATAAGTAGTAATAATAAGAAAGTGACTGTGTTGATTATGGCGGAAATAATGTTATTTTGATGAAAGCATCTAAGTAGATTCATACAAATACAGCTATTGTTATGGCATACATGCAGAAGACAGGTAACAAGAACTCTGCTTATGCAGTGTGAATCAGCTGCTTTGATGTACATTACAGTCAATCTGTTGTTGGTATTATTTAAAGAATTTATTAAAAGCCTGCCAAAAAACTGTCATTCTAATCAAGAAATTTGGCACCAAAGTCCAACCAACACAGTCAATGTAGAGCTTGCGGATAAAGATATTTTGATTTCTCAGAGGGTTCCTTGACAAGATGGAAATTATTTCCCTAAAGTGTGATTACTAGCTCTGCTTCTCTTGTATGAAAACCTTATGTTTAAAAAATGTACATTGTGAAATGATATGAAGATGTTCCAGTAAGAGAACTCACCTTAGGTCAGTGGCTTATTGAGCAGGGGATTTAGCTTTCAATTCAGAAACCATGGACTCAAATACCATCACTATTTGGAAATATACTTTTAGGAAAAAAGTGATGTGACATCTTGAAGAAAAGACTGGTATGCAAATGACATATACCAGAGTGAAATGGAGATAAAAAATATATAAAACTGTCAAGAAGGAAAAAAAAAGAAGGATCAAACAATGAAGTGGTGAAATAACAGTGATTAAACATTGAACATTGCCACAGATTAAAACAAAATGAAAATTTTAATTTAAAATATTACTTTTAAAAAGTGAAAAAAAAATAAAGAAAATATTAAAGTATGATAAATTGGTAGGGAAAGTGTGCAGAGACATGGCTTCAGGAATTATTTCCAACATAGATTTTGTTGAAGATGTGGGTGTGTGTGTATGTGCATGGATAAGGGAGGTTTTTGTTCTGGGGTATGCTTGGGGACAATGGGGATATTTGTGGGGTATAGGTAATAGGGATGCACATTTGTTTTTCACATGTGGAAAACTAATGAATAGGGATATTTTTGTTTTGTTCTAAATGGAACAAACAGAAAATGCCCTTATCAGGTATTTTCTTTATCATTTAAAAAATTGGCTTCTCTTCAAACTTCTGACATCCATCCTATCCCCAAAAAAGCCAGACAGAGCCTCCATGGGCCCATCTGATCCCCTTCTCCCAACTCCCTCCTACCCTGTAGAAGAAGACTTGAGGCCAAGGTCTACCTGACTGGGCTTAGCCAAGTTCAGCGGGGGCCTCTCATGCCTGCACTGAGCACCCTACCTACTTCCTCCCAAAGAAATTGCAAGGCATTGTGAGATCACTGGCTCCCACTTACTAGTTTCGTAGTTTCATGGGTATAACCAGTTCTCTTGTTCAAAGGGCACAAGTGATCTCCACTTTCTGCTTTTCTGTCTTCCAATATGTAAAACAATGGCCACAGCTGTATTGAGGCCAACACCAAAGTGACATCACTTTGGCACGTGCCTCAGGTGCAGTCAGTGTCATTAAATTGAGTATCATACATTTGTACATTGTAATGGTGCAGGTCACATCTGAGGCACCTGCCAAATTGATGACTCTTCAGTACCAGCCACACTGTGGACAGTGCCATTTTTAAATATACCATGAGCAGAAGTAGATTGCAGGAAAAATCAGCCTGGGGGATTTTTTTCAAAACTGGCCCATGGTGACTCACATGTGCTTCCACAGCTCTCGCAGGTATACCAAGCTAATTGTTGAAGGGAATACCTGGAGACTGGCAGAATTGAGAAAAAAAATTTCACATTTTTCCTAACAGGGTCATTATACCTCTTTGGATTGTGTTAGCTGCCATGATGTAAGGTTTCATTGCCCTTTGTGATGTCTCCTGTAAGGCCTATTTCAGGTGAATTGAAGGAGAGAGAGAGAGAGAGAGAGAGAGAGAGACTGGCCATAATGACATGGCCCATAGGTAGGTATTTGTATCCCTATGGTAGGCCCACCTAGTAACTCGAGGTGGGGATTAGGTAAGAGTGTAGGGGGTTAGGGGCCACTTTGACATTCTATGTGACACCTACGAACAGAACAGTGGTCTCTTGTGAACATTTGATGGCCTTCGGAGTGAGGAAACTCACTCCTAGATGAGATTTTGGCAATGCTCTCTCAACCTAGCTTGATGTTACTCAGGTAGAGAGTCCATCAAGATTAATATATTGTCTATATACTACAATAAATGAGTACAAAAGGTCCCGGAAAATCTCATTCATTAGCCGCTGGAAGACTGCAGGGGCGTAGCAAAGTCCGAAGGGCATTACTAGTAGTGACTGTCTCTTGTGTTTAAGGCGGTTTTCCAGATGTATTCCGGTTGAATCTGTACTAGGTTATATGCTCCTCGGAGATCCAATTTGGTAAAAATATGTGCGCCCTGTAGGCGGTCGAACAGTTCACTAATAAGTAGTAGTGGGTACCGGTCCGTACGGGTTACTGCATTCAAACCTCTGTAGTCTATGCATGGTCTTAGATTGCCATCCTTCTTCTTTACAAAGAAGAACCCGGTGCCTGCTGGGGAATTAGAGGGTCTTATGAACTCTTTGACCAAATTTTCCTTCATGTATGTTGACATCGCTTGGGTTTCTGTGACTTTGTTGCCAGAGGATGTGGTTAGTGCAATTAGTACAGCTGTGTTTAAAAAAGGATTGCATATGTTCTTGGAGAAGTCCATTACCTGCTATTAATTAAATTGACTTAGAAAATAGCCACTGCTATTACTAGCAACAGTAACATGGAATAGACTTAGTTTTTGGGTACTTGCCAGGCTCTTATGGCCTGGATTGGCCATTGTTGGAAACAGGATGCTGGGCTTGATGGACCCTTGCTCTGACCCAGCATGGCATGTTCTTATGTTCTGCCCTTGGGAGGCATGGTTCCAGGTAGGAGTTCTATGGGGCAGTTAAACTCTCAGAGTGGAGGCAGGATATTGGCATTTTGTTTGAATTCCGAGTACGAGACAGGTATCCCAGGAAGGGTTGTAGAGCTGAGAACTGTCACAGATGGAGACGCTTGCCATGAACAGTGGATTTGACAATGAGGACCCCACTGGGTAATTTTCAGGGATTGCCAGTCAAAGTGGGGTGAATGTAACGAGCCAAGGAAGTCCAAGGTATTAGTGTAGGGGTTAGGGGCCACTTTGACATTCAAAGTGAGACGTACGAACAGAACAGTGCTCTCTTGTGATTTGATGACCTTTGGAGTGAGGAAACTCACACAAAGATGAGATTTGTGCAGTGTTCTCTCAACCTAGCTTGATGATATCCGGGTAGAAAGTCCATCAATCTAGGTTGAGAGAATATTGCACAAATCTCATCTTTGTGTGAGTTTCCTCACTCCGAAGGTCATCAAATCTTCACAAGGGAACACTGTTCTGTTCGTATGTCTCACTTTGAATGTCAAAGTGGCCCCTAACCCCTACACTAATACCTAAACCTCACCTCGAGTTACTAGGTGGGCCTCCTATAGAGATATAACTACCTACCTAGTATGAGGGCATTATGGCTAGGCACTCTCTCTCTCTCTCTCTCTCTCATCTCATTAAAATCCACAATATGGCTTCAAAAAATTGTGAATCCTCCCCTTTTTCTGATTTGCATTGCACCATGTGTTACAGTGCTTTTGCATGCACTAAAGCTGATTAACACCTGTAAAAACTCCATATAGAACTTTGTTAAATGACCCCCCCTGGATGGCAACAAATCTTAGCCAGCCTGCTGCCCCTAATTATTTGCTGCCCTTGGCATAGGTATAATGGGTAGAGGTGTGCATCCGTTTTCCACGTATTTGTAATCCACAACTTATTTTTTGCTATCTGTTAAATACGTGGGGAGGCGAAATGCATAGCAACCCCCAACGTATTTAACAGATATCTGTTTTATTCAGCCTCCTAAATAAAAATTTAAACCCCCCACCCTCCTGACCCCCACAAGACTTACCAAAACTCCCTGGTGGTCCAGTGGGGAGTCAGGAAGCCATCGCTGTACTCGTTTGCCGGTTTCATCACGGCGCCGATAGCCTGTGTCACAGGGGCTACCGGTGCCATTGGTCAGTCCCTATCACATGATCACCGGCGCCATCTTGTGCTCCCACCATGTGACAGGGGCTGCCCAATGGCACCGGTAGCCCCTGTGACATAGTATGGGCAAAGGCTATCGGCAACATTTTGAGTCCTGGCGTTGGACGGCAGGTCGCTCCGGGACCCCCGTTGGACCCACAGGGACTTTTGGCCAGCTTGGGGAGGGGCCTCCTGACCCCCACAATACTTGCCAAAAGTCCAGCGGGGGTCCGGGAGCGACCTCCTTGCACGCTGGCTGTCCGATCCCAATACTCAAAATGGCGCCGATCGCCTTTGCCCTCACTATGACGGCGATCGGCGCCATTTTGAGACTCAAAATCGCCGTCCGATGCCAATACTCAAAATGGCGTCGATCACCGTCATAGTGAGGGCAAAGGCGATCAGCGCCATTTTGAGTATTGGGATCGGATGGCCAGTGTGCAAGGAGGTTGCTCCCGGACCCCCGCTGGACTTTTGGAAAGTCTTGTGGGGGTCAGGAGGCCCCCCCCCAAGCTGGCCAAAAGTCCCTGTGGGTCCAACGGGGGTCCCGAAGCGACCTGCCGTCCGACGCCAGGACTCAAAATGGCACCGATAGCCTTTGCCCATACTATGTCACAGGGGCTACCGGTGCCATTGGTCAGCCCCTGTCACATGGTAGGAGCACAAGATGGCGCCGGTGACCATGTGATAGGGACTGATCAATGGCACCAGTAGCCCCTGTGACACAGGCTATCGGCGCCATGATGAAACCGGCAAACGAGTGCAGCGATGGCTTCCTGACTCCCCGCTGGACCACCAGGGAGTTTTGGTAAGTTTTTTGGGGGGGGGGGTCAGGAGGGGGGGGGTTGTAGTTAATTTAGTAGTAACGTATTTACAGATCAACAACTTATTGAATTTGCCATACTTCCGCATGAAACGGAATTGACCCCCCCATGAATACGTATCGCATACGCAACGAAAACCTTTTGCCTGCACATCCCTAATAATGGGTGCCTAATGACAAAGGCAGGACTGTCTCCAACATTATCCCATAAGTACCAAAGGGATTATTTTGGAGGATCAGTTCTCCAAAAATACTAATCTAATATTATAAATTTTTGAAATATTCACATTCTGTTTCTGTATGCCAAAACTGGTGAATTTCCAGTCTTTTTTTGTAGAATTATTTAGCCTTCAGATAAATGAAAGGACAGGCATTGATCACTTTTATATGTCTTTTCCAACATTCCATAAATTGGAAAGCATAAAAAATAAACAGTTTGGGAAATCATGGCTTTGGAAATGCTTTCCAATAAAGATTTGTAGAAGGTGGTGAATGTGGTGTCAGGTGTGGGTGTGGAGGATATAAAGAGGATGTGAATGTTTATGGCTAGAGTAGGTTGGATATATGGGGCATGTATTACATCGGTATATGAATTTTTAGAAGTAATCTGCATCAGTGATAAAATATGTCTATTATTATTGATGTTGATATGCAGAATTCAAATATGATAATTAAATCAATTGGCTGCTTGTTTATATATTTAGGTTTTTACATTTTACGTCTATGTCTATTGCTTAGAAAGTGCATAGATAGTAGAGTTTTAACATAAATTGGAAACTTGTCTTTTTGTGCATTTATGGTTGCATATTTCACCTGTCCTGTTTACTGTAAGAAACACTTTAAAAATTAAATCAGAAAAAGAATTATAGAAATAAAATTTACTATGAAACAAAAGGCCCAAAACTATTATGTATATATGTATGTAGTTTAGTCCCTATTCAGTGGCTACTTAGCTCTTCTTGGCTTGTCTCTTGTAATGATTAAAAGGAGCATCTCTTGTCACTATTCAGCAATACTCTGCAAGCACTGATGGGCTCCATTGTTGCAATATACTGGTAAAATTACTCACCATGCTCACCAATCACTAGGGATGTGAATCGTGTGCCCGATCGTTTTAATGATCCGGTTCGGCTGGAGGGAGAAAAAAATCTGATCGGTAGAGATGTGAATCGGAATTGGTTCCGATTCCAATTCACATTGCTAATTTTTTTTAGTGAGGCCCAAGCCGATAAAAAAAACAAAACACCCCATCCTTTAAAATTGACGCCTTAGCTTCCCCCATCCTCCCGAACCCCTCCAAAACATTTTACAAATACCTGGTGATCTAGCCGAAGTCCAGGGAGCGACCTCCTGTTCTCAGGCCATTGGCTGCACTAATAAAAATGGCGTCGATGGCCATTGCCCTTACCATGTGACAGGGTATCCGTGACATTGTCCGGCCCCTGTCACATGGTAGAAACACTGGATGGCCGGTGCCATCTTTAAAAATGGCGTGGGCATGTTTTGGTGTGCCAGTTTTCCCACCCTCCCCCCAAATAACTCACTTTAGTGGACACTATCCCGATTAACGATTTTTTCACGATAAATCGGGGAAATTTCTATTGTATCACACTCTTTAATGATTTTTGATGATTTTAAAAATATCAGACAATATTTTAAATCATCAAAAAATGATTCACATCCCTATCAAACACTGCGCCATAGTTTGATGGAAAATAATCTAGAAGATCATGCAAAAAATGTATCTTTAGTGATATGTTGCAGCAAAGGTTTTTGTATGCCTTGAGGAGGTTTTCCACCAACTCCATGTAGTTGTGCGTCTTGTTGTTTCTGAGAAAATTTGTTACTTCTGATTGTTAGGCTTTCCATGCCATCTTTTCTTTTTCACACATTGCATGATTAAATGCATCATCTTGAAAATGATCATGAATCTTAAGACCAACAATAATACCTTCTTTATTTTAGTTTCACTTAGCTTTGAAAATTTAGCACCGAGGTACTTGGTCATTGCTTTAGTTTTGTCAATGACTTTGGTAATGTTCTTCATCAAACCCAGCTTGATGTGTAAGGATGATAACAACATTTTGCTTGATTGAATAAGTGCTGGATTCTGAATATTTTTCCTACCAGGCTCCAATTACTATCTTTGTTGTCAGCCTTTCTTGATGCATTGGGAATCTCTCGCATGACTAACCCCTTCACAGATGAAACCAGATTTATTCATAGATTCAGTCAAATATGTATATTACTCATTTTTATTTTAATTTGAGATCCATTCCCTTCTTAACTGATTTATTTTCTGCAATTCCCAAGCCAAAGTTCATATATACTGACCCGGTAGCATATCTTGAAAACTAAAGTCAGACAACAATTTTTAGTTTCATTTTCATTCTCAGTAACCAAATGTAGCAACGTTTTACAATTCAGAAGCATTTTTGGCTGTAGACCAGTGTTATATATGGGGAAGGGTGGAGATATGTGGTGAAATGTGTGGTTGTAGGTAGAGTTTTAGCTTTATATGTGGGCTTTGGTGTGATGGGTGAGTGCTGGAATATGTGGGTTTGTGTGCAGTATGTGCGTGTTTGTTGTGGGTAAGTAAGAATGTGTTTGGGAGTCTGTGGGAAGATGTAAGGTTGTAGTGAGTAGGGGGCCAGGTGGTTTGAGGCATGTTTTAGTAGGGATGTGAATCGTTTTTTGACGATTTAAAATATCGTCCGATATATTTTAAATCGTCAAAAATCGTTAGAGCCGCAATACAATAACAATTCCCCTGATTTATCGTCAAAAAATCGTAAATCGGGGGAAGGGGGAGGGGAAGGGGGAGGGCGGGAAAACCGGCACACTAAAACAACCCTAAAACCCACCCCGACCCTTTAAAATAAATCCCCCACCCTCCCGAACCCCCCCAAAATGCCTTAAATTACCAGGGGTCCAGAGGAAGGGTCCCAGTGTGATCTTTTACTCTCGGACCTCCGGTGCTTGTAGAAATGGCGCCGGCACTACCTTTGGTTTTTCCGTACGGAAAAACGATTTGCGGCAGGAGATCACTCCCGGACCCCCGCTGGACCCCCAGGGACTTTTGGCCAGCTTGGGGGGGCCTCCTGACCCCCACAAGACTTGCCAAAAGTCCAGCGGGTGTCCGGAACGACCTCCTGCAGTCGAATCGTGTTGTCTATGGCCGGCGCCATTTTGCGCAAAATGGCGGCGCAAAATGGTGCCGGCCGTAGACAACACGATTCGACTGCAGGAGGTCGTTCCGGACCCCCGCTGGACTTTTGGCAAGTCTTGTGGGGGTCAGGAGGCCCCCCCAAGCTGGCCAAAAGTCCCTGGGGGTCCAGCGGGGGTCTGGGAGCGATCTCCTACGCTCCTGACCTCGGGGGACAAAAAACAAAATGGCACCGGCGCTACCTTTGACCTGTCATATGACAAGGCAAAGGTAGCACCGGCGCCATTTCTACAAGCACCGGAGGTCCGAGAGTAAAAGATCACACGGGACCCTTCCTCTGGACCCCAGGTAATTTAAGGCATTTTGGGGGGGTTCGGGAGGGTGGGGGATTTATTTTAAAGGGTCGGGGTGGGTTTTAGGGTTGTTTTAGTGTGCCAGTTTTCCCACCCTCCCCCCCACTGGACCCCAGGTAATTTAAGGCATTTGGGGGGGGGGGGTTCGGGAGGGTGGGGGATTTATTTTAAAGGGTCGGGGTGGGTTTTAGGAATGTTTTAGTGTGCTGGTTTTCGATTTACACGATTTTCACGATTTTCACGATATTTAAAAAACCCAAATGGCGACGATCCGATTCCCTCCCCCTCCCAGCCGGAATCGATCATTAAGACGATCGATCACACGATTCACACACCTGACACATGTGGGCATGTGTCAGGTGTGTGGGAGTAGTATGGGTATAGAAATATTTGGGGTGTGGGTTTGTGTAGTGGGCATTAGAGGGTGTGTGTGAGTGTGTGAGTACTTTGGAAATGACGGAGAGATGAAAAAGAAACTATTTAATAAGAAATAAAGAAAACAAATATTTCAATGTATTGTATATTATTATAGAACCATCATATGCTGGACCCAATCAATTAAATAAATTGTGTGAGGATCAGAACTGTTCTAATCAATGGTCCAATACCTTAAAAGTCTTTCTTGTGACAAACTTAATATGAATTTTTATGTGTCCAGACAATTCTCAGATACTTTCTTCAAACTCTAAAATGTGTTTTTCAAATAAGTTAAATATAAATTACTTATCTCACACAATATTATTCCCAGAATATTGCTTATCTCACACAGTCAGCTCTTGACATGAATCCATGTTTCAAAATACTGCTTCAGGGGAATTTCTGCTGTCCTCAATCTCTAATCACCATTCTAGTTCATCAAACTGCTTCATAGCACTGGGTCTAAAGGGCAAAGGAAAATAATATGAGTACAAGGATCCTGTTTCAAAAGCAAACATACAAAGAATCATACACAAAAATATTATAAAGATGTATTCCAAGAACTGATATCATTTTAACCCTTTGGGATTAGACCAGTACTTTTCAGAACAATTTAATAAAAATTGTAATAAAATTGTCATCATAAAAAAAGGGCTGGATACAATGCATGTTCATCCAACACTGATCAAAATACAGTATGAATATGCCTGCTTAACACAGTAAGCGAGCAAAGCTGCTTGGGTAAAAAAGAATATTTCATGCAATTTCTCCTATGTATATCTTCCGACAAGGACATGTCATAGTAGAGACAACTTGATGGGTATTACAATCAAAAGAATCCAGTAATTTATACTGAAACTTTAATTATGGATGACTAAAAGATTCAAGCTCAAGTATATGAGACAAATAGAATAAGTTCCGAATTGAAACTGATTACAACTTTGAGAACATATGATTCTAAAAGATAATGCCAATGATGTAATTTGATCCTTTAAATTTCTTTCCTTTACAGGGAAAACATAGGCGTTTCTGGAAAAGTCTTACGAGCAGTTAAAATATGTCAATTTTTAAGACTAGGTTGTTTAATGGAGGACAAACAAGCACATATAAAAAAATCACTCAAGACACTGAGGGGCAGATTTTAAAAGGCCCGCGTGCGCCGGTGCGCCTATTTTGCATAGGCCGCCGGTGCGTGTAAAGCCCCGGGACGCGCGTAAGTCCCGGGGCTTTCGAAAAGGGGCAGGAGGGGGCGTGTCCAGGGCGTTCCCGAAACAACGCGGCTGGAGGGGGCATTTTGGGGGCGGGCCCAGGGGTGTGGCACCGGCCCAGGGGTGTGGTCGAGGCCTCCAGACCAGCCCCCGGGACCGGAGGATGGAGCGGGGCTGCCGGCCGACGCGCGCAGATTTACGTCTGCTTTTCGCAGGCGTAAATCGTGCGATAAAGGTAAGGGGGGGGTTTAGATAGGGCCAGGGTGGTGGGTTAGGTAGGGGAAGGGAGGGGAAGGTGGGGGGAGGGTGAAGGAAAGTTCCCTCCGAGGCCGCGCCGAAATCGGAGCGGCCTTGGAGGGAACAGGCAGCGCGCGCTGGGCTCGGCGCACACAGGTTGCACAAATGTGCACCCCCTTGCGCGCGCCGACCCCGGATTTTATAATATACGCGCGGCTATGCGCGTATCTTATAAAATCCAGCGTACTTTTGTTCGCGCCTGGTGCACGAACAAAAGTACGCGATCGCGCAATTTTTTAAAATCTACCCCTGAAGATCTATCTGAACTCTCAATTGCTACAATTCACTTGTAAAGTGTATTTAAAAGTGTATATACCACTAGAAAATGTGCCATACTATCTGCTTGAGTCTTGTATTCTTGGACCATCATGCACAATTTGCATAGACAGGGAAAATGACCAATGGGATTATTATCCATTAATACATAAGGAAAAAAGCTAGTTTATTGAGAAAAGTGTTTTCATCAATAGATGTCTTATAAATTGTGGTGGATAAGGCATCAGGGCCTGGATTTATCAAAATGTGATAAGTATCGCATGCGATAGCAAAAGGGGTGTGTTTTATGCTGATATACAGTGTATTGCAATTTGCACTAATTACCTATGTGAAGAGCTAAGTTTGCAATAACATTTTCAGACTGTGCAATAAATGCCATACCTGTTGTATTTCCTGCATTCAACCACTGTTAATGGTCCCAGGGTGCTGAGAAAGAGAGACAGAGACAGAGAGAGAGAGAGAGAGAGAGAGAGAGAGAGAGAGAGAGAGAGAGAGAGAGAAAGACTAGCCATAGTAACTTCTCCCTAGATAGTTATTTGTATCCCTATGGTACGCCCACCTAGTAACTCGAGGTGAGGTTTAGGTGTTAGAGTAGGGGGTTAGGGGCCACTTTGACATTCAATGTTTGACGTACGAACAGAACCGTGGTCTCTCGTGAACATTTGATGACCCTTGGAGTGAGGATACTCACCCTAAGATGAGATTTGGGCATGTTCTCTCCACCTAGCTTGATGGACTCTCTACCTGGGTAACATCAAGCTAGGTGGAGAGAACATTGCCCAATCCAGGCCCACTCCCCGCCCCAACTCCTCCTCTTTTTGAAATTTGCATCGCACCATACGATATGGTGCTATTCCATGTGATAGTTTTTGCATGCGGTAAGGGCCTATCGCATGCATTAATGGGGCTTTTCACATGTGATAAGCTGTTAACGGATGCGAAAATGCCTTAGTGCATTTTGATAAAAGACCCCCCAGATGTCTTATATATCATAATGTCCAGAAAAGGTAAGTTCTGGTCATGACTCTGAACCATAAACTGCAAGTTTGGGTGTAGAGTGTTGATCCAAGAAACAAAAGAGCTTAGTGACTCATGCATATCTGTCCATATCCAAAAAATATTGATAAATCTTTTCCAGAATTTGATATAAGACAAAAAGAAAACGCGTATACTTGTATTGTTACCAACTCCAAAACTATTCAATTATTGAAAAAAAGGACTTACTAAAATGTTTAATTCTTAACCACAAGAAAAAAGATCAAGGAGAAATACAATATTGGGCGATTAGCCAGATCATAACTTACTTCAGAAATAGCAAGCCAACTTGTAAGACCAATACAACATATGCCAGTGGGCTTCAAGCACATCTAATCAGAACTGCAGAAAAAATAATTGTATCCAGCAAAAGTTTCAAAATGTTCCCTCATATACTAAGAACCTCATGTAATATCCCAAACATTTTTTGTGATTTTTAAGAATTTTAATATGAAAACTCCATTTGATCTTGTCCCATGGCAAATTCAAATGCTATACTGAAAAACAATAATTTATTGTGCTTCTTGCACTATTCTATTTATGCACTATCATATCTGGTATTATGGCTCAGTGTGGGCCAATCATTAAAAGTACCCAACTGAAGGTCTTTGTTTCGCTACCTATGAATTGCTTCCTCAAGGCACTTCTTAGAAATCAATACCGGCTGACTAAAATACAAGATAAATATCAAAAGTGAATTGCAAAAGCATTTGTTTATATTTCAACATAAAATGCTGAACTTCAGCCATTACTTACTAGAAAAAATAATGCTTAAAGGGTATAGGCAAACATGCCCTAAAAATACAAATACAAAAATATTTTTAATACTAACAAAAAGGCAATCAAAAAACATGATAAATAGTGCTGTTCCACTTACTTGCCTTACTGTCAGATGATCAAGGTTCCTTCAAACGTCTTGTTATGAAACTGAAAGGGCCAGATTTTAAGACGTACGCCCGATTTTATAACATACGTGCGCAACCACGCGCATGTTATAAAATCCGGGGTCGGCGCATGCAAGGGGGTGCACACTAGTGCACCTTGTGTGCGCCGAGCCTTAGGGGAGTCCCGATTTCATTCCCCGTTCCATCCGAAGCCACTCCAAAATCGGAGTTGCCTCAGAGGGAACTTTCCTTCCACCCCCCCACCTTACCTCCCTTCCCCTACCTAACCCCCCCCCCCCCAGCCCTACCTAACCCCCCCTAACCTTTATTTATAAGTTGTGTCTGCCTCTGGGCAGGCGTTGGTTGCGCACACTGGCCGACGGCCGACCCGTGATCCCGGGCACAGCGCCAAATGGCTGCTGTGCCAGGAAGTTCTGGCCCCACCCCGTACCACCCACGCCCCGCCCCCAGACCACCCATTTTTTCGAGCTCCGGGACTTACGCGCATCCTGGGGCTTTACGTGCGCCATCGGGTCTTTTGAAAATAGGCCCGGCGCGCTAACCCTCCTACGCGCGTAAATCCACCTGGATTTACATGCAGAGGCTTTTAAAATCTGCCCCAAAATGTTTTTACTGTTGTGTGTCAAAGATGCACAAATAAGCCATTATTTTTCATAGACCACGTGCATAAAATTGAGCCAAAGGCATCCCCAAGATGCTAGTCCAAACAAAAAGCAGCTTTAAAAGACCAGTCTGATTAAACACCAGAGAGGCTATAAAGATTCTTTACTTCATGTCAATATATTGCTTAATTGATTAACCCAGGAAATGTCTGTGCAGAATTTGAACTATTAAGATGTAAAATTAATAAAATACTTCCCACTCTATAGTAGAGTTCAACCCATTGGGTATAATTGTTTTCCACGTATAAATAAAATGTTGTTCTCTTCTTTGCAACAACATTGATATGTTATCCCCTCGTTGATTAAGCAATTGAAAAATTACAAAAAATCAAATGTAACCCATGGAGTGTTTTAAATTCTACCAGTGTTTTACAATTGATGCTTCCATTTTAGCTGTGTGAAAACAGCTTTTGTGTTGGACTTTACTGGTCTTCACATGTCCAATGGTGTATCCAATATACATTAATCCACAAGGGTATAGGTTCACATAAACTAATTGTTTAGTGCTGCAATTTGTTCTGCCCAATATCCAAAATGAGGTCTGATTGTGAGGAACAAAAAAGTATCAATCTCCAAACAATTCATACATATAGAACATGTGCACATCTGGAATGTCCCATTGGGTAATTGATGTCTAACTCCATAGTGCGCGTGTATATGAAAAAATGTGCTCCTGCACCAATTTATCATGTATCGTTCCAGTGGCATCCACCATACACTAAAAAGTTTCAGATCTTTTTGAGAACCCAGCATCTAATCATTATCTGAGAAAGAGAGAGAAGAGAAGAGAGAGAGAGAACCTTGCCATAGTGCATCCTCCCTAGACAGGTATTTGTATCCCTATGGGATGCCTACCTAGTAACTCGAGATGAGGTTTAAGTATTAGTGTAGGGGGTTAGGGGCCACGTTCACATTCAACGTGAGACGTACGAACAGAACAGTGGTATCTTGTGAAGATTTGATGACCTACGGAGTGAGGAAACTCACTCCAAGATGAGATTTGTGCAATGTTCTCTCAACCTAGCTCTCACTCCGTAGGTCACCTCGAGTTACTAGGTGGGCCTCCCATAGGAATACAAATACCTATCTAGGGAAAGGTCATTATGGCTAGTCTCTCTCTCTCCCTCTCTCTCCCTCTCACTCACTCAGCCTGCATCATACTGAAACAAGCCTGTCAGGAGACACCATGATAAACCTTTACCAGCCTGTAGCACACAACATAAATAAAAGAGGTGTAGTTATTGGCCACACTAACAGTGCAGCTGTTTCACAGCACACAATAAATCCTCCCTATTTTACATTTGCTCCACCCCCTGAATACAAAATTAAAAATTTGCATTTGTTGTAAAAAAAAACTATCATTGAATGTAAAAAACAATTTGGTACGAGGAATAGTTTCCAGTGCTGGTGAAATAACTCTTTTTTTGACATTGCATGTCAGCTATTATTTCTAATGTTGCTATTTGAGATATATGTGTAACATCAGCTGTTACCAGCAGCCAATCTATTTAAAAATGACCCATGCTTTGTAAAACTTGAATAAAATAAGAAGAGTACTGAATATAAGATGGAATACTGGGTAGGCAAGGTTGTAAAAATTGATCAACATAACGTGATAATGGTTAAAGTACCGATCCTATGCCCAATAGAATGGGTTGACCTGATGTATAACAAGGGTCTTTGTGAATCTTTGGTGATAGGCACTAAGTAGAACACTGGCATTTGAAGATAAGGTTCCCATAGAAAATAGAACTCCGTAGGGTTGATGATCTTATCTTTTAACCATTTCTCCAAAATAGTATATATGGATGTTTTTAAATTGTCTGTATGTTCTTGTAGTAATGTCAGGTAGAAATCAGTATTAAGCAATTGACGATAAGCTTTATGATCATAGTCAGCAAAGTTCATCAAAACCATTCTGCCTCCCTTATCTGAAGAGTGGATAACTATTGAAGTATCCTGCATCAAAGATGAACAGGTCTGATATTCCTCCTTTGTCAAATTAAAAGATTCCCATGATGATAGATCTCAAAGTACCAATTTTTCAAAAGAGGAGACAGCTGAATCTGGGGGTCCCAGTGGTACCCAAGGCATTTTATAAGGTAAAGCTGATGATGAATATTGTGATTCCTCTTTATTGAAGAACAATGTTAATTTTAGTGGTCAGATAAACTTGGATAAATCCATTTTTAATATAAGGAACAAAAGACAATCCTTTTCTTAAAAGTGATTGCTCCACTTGACTTAATCTATGCGATAATATAGTAAACACTATAGGTGCTGTTATGTGTGGAATCATTGCTGATCTCTTGGAGGTTGATGCTGTAGTTGAATCAGAGTTTGTTTTAATTGTTGGTTCTGCAGTGTTGCAGCTCCGGGTCGGCCCCGGCCGCTTCGCCTACCTCCGCGGGCTTCCGGGGCTTCCCGGCCCTCCTCGGGCCTCCGGGGGCTCTCGCCGCGGCACTCTCAGCGTCCCCACGCGGCGCTCGGGCCTGCCCCTGCTCCCACCACGCGGCTCCTGCACCGCCAGAGCAGCCGGCATCTCGCCGCGGCTAGCTCCGCCCCCTAGGGGCACGCGCGCGTCTCGGCCCGACTCTTAAAGGGCCAGGCACGGGAAACCTGCCTCCTTCCTCCCAGTGACGTCAGACGCTGCAGGGCTACTTAAGCCCTGCAGTCCCTCTCCTCAGGGCCTTGCAACGAGGTTCCCAGGGTTGTTCCTGTCTCCAGTTGCTGCGTTCTGCTTGTTGTTTTCCCTTGGCTCCTGACTCGGATTGGCTGACGTTCCTTCTTGGCTCCTGACTCCGGACTGGCATTTGGTTTCCTCTGGCTTCTGACCTCGGACCGGCTTACGTTGACCCTCTGGCTTCTGACCTCGGACTGGCTTACGTTGACTCTCTGGCTCCTGATCTTGGACTGGCCGACGGTGATCCATTGGTTCCTGACTCTGGACCAGCGAGCAACGACCCTTCGGCACTCGACCTTGGACTACAGCTGACCAGGCCCCCGCGGGCCCTCCTAAGTCCCAGCGGCCGGGTCCCTACGGGCTCCTCCTGGGGGGACTCCGGCTTCCAGGGTGAATCTCCTAAGTCCCAGCGGCCGAACTCCTACGAGCTCCTCTCGGGGGAGGATCGGCTTCCAGGGCGAAGGTTTTCTCAACACCGTGCCAGCGCCACCATCACCTCCTTCCTCGCCAGAGCCCTTGGTCGCATAGGGCTTCCAGAGTCCCGCCTTTGACCTGCCACCAGTCTGTCCTTGCCGCCTTCCGGTCGGGGTCACTGCTTCTATCACCTACAGCAGCTCTTCCTACGGCTCCGATCGGCCCAAGGGTCCACGAATCCTACAGGTTGCAAGGCCATGGACCCGGCGGACCTTGCCGGTCTAAAGGCCATTCCCGGCATTGCCCAGAAGCTACAGCAACAGCAGTCCTGCCTGGATACGCTGATGTCGGCCGTCCAACGCCTGGCGGATCGCATAGATGGGACCTCCGCAGCTCACTCCGCAGCATCCACATCTATGGTCAACCCGTCTTCTCCTGTTCCGGTACAGATGCCAGCGCCCCCGAGGTACTCGGGGAATCCGAAGACATGTCGGGGGTTCCTCAACCACTGTTACATCCGGTTTGACCTCCTGCCTGCGCAATTCACCTCAGACCGGGCAAAAACGACTTACATTATTTCGCTTCTGGACGGGAAACCTTTGACTTGGGCTTCCTCCCTGTGGGAGCGCCAAGATTCCCGCTTAAATAACCTAGTACAATTTGTCAAAGCATTCCGGAGGATTTTTGACGAACCATCCCGGGCCTCCATTGCTGCCTCGGAGCTCCTCCAGCTGAAGCAGGGTAATCGTCCCCTAGAGGAATTTGCGATGGAGTTCCAGACCCTGGCCACTGAGCTGGCCTGGGGCTAGGACAGTTTGCATGGGATCTTTCTGGAGGGTCTGTCTCCCCGGCTCCAGGATGAACTTGCGGCACGGGACCTTCCCGACGACTTGCAGGAACTCATAGAACTGGCTGGACGCGTGGACCGGCGTATCCAGCGCCGCTTCCGAGAGTGAAGGCCCGCCCAGGGGTCCTCCGCTCGGCGATCCACCCCGCCTCAAGTCCGGTCCTCACCGTCTGCAGCCACAGCTCCAGCTACAGAGGAACCCATGCAGTTGGGCCGTGGTCCTCTATCCTCCGAGGAACGTAGACGCCGACGTACCCAGGGACTGTGTCTTTACTGTGGGGGTCAGGGGCACTTTTTGGCCCGTTGTACCGAGCGTCCGGGAAACGCCCCGAACCTAGAGCTCAGCGGGGAGTTGACTCTAGGCAACATTTCACCCAGCTCCCCATGTACCGTTCCGGTACGACTTTGTCTTCCGGAGGGAGGCTTTGATACCCTCGCCTTACTCGACTCTGGGTCCGGGGGGAACTTCGTCCTCCAGGAGCTAGTAGAACAGCTACAGCTTGAGGTCCGCCCGCAAGATCCGCCTGTGCGGGTCTCTTCCATTCAAGGGAGTCCACTTCCTGGTTTAATATCCACTCGCACCAGTCCTCTGAAGCTCCAGGTTGGAGCCCTCCACCAGGAGGAAATCTCGTTTCTTATTCTTGAAAAATCCATCCACCCGGTCATCCTGGGCCTACCCTGGCTTCGGAAACACTCCCCGGTGATTGATTGGGGAACCCTTCAGATTACTTCCTGGAGTCCTGCGTGCCGCCGTCATTGCCTTCCTGCATGCCCACTGCGACCTATCGCACTCTGCACAGCTCCGTTAACGGTACCTCCACAATACCATGCCTTTCAGGATGTCTTCTCGAAAGAAAAGGCAGAGTTACTCCCGGAGCACCGACCCTTTGATTGTGCAATCAATTTGCTACCAGGAACCACCCCGCCCCGTGGGAGAGTCTACCTTCTGTCTCTGCCCGAGACCCAAGCTATGTCAGCCTATATTAAGGAGAACCTGGACCGGGGTTTCATCAGACCGTCCAAATCCCCGGCCGGGGCCGGGTTCTTCTTCGTAGGAAAGAAAGATGGGTCCCTCCGCCCCAGTATTGATTATCGGGGCTTGAATCAAATCACTCGCCGGGACCGTTACCCGTTGCCTTTGATTCCAGAGCTCCTGGATCGCCTCCAAGGGGCCCGAGTCTTCACCAAATTAGACCTCCGAGGTGCTTACAATCTCGTTCGTATACGCCCTGGGGATGAGTGGAAGACCGCTTTCAACACCAGGGACGGCCATTACGAGTACCTTGTTATGCCGTTTGGTCTCTGTAACGCCCCAGCGGTATTCCAAAACCTTATGAACGAGGTCCTCCGCGACTTCTTATACACTTCAGTGATCGTATACCTGGATGACGTATTAATATATTCCCAAGATCTCAAGACACATCGACAACACGTGCGGCAAGTCCTGCTGAAGCTACGGGAGAACCACTTATATTTATTTATTTATTTATTTTAAGTTTTTCTATACCGGCATTCGCGATGAGTATCGCATCATGTCGGTTTACAATTAACAAGAGAAGAGGTAACAAGAGGTCATAAATAACAATAAATAACAAATTAAAAAAGGTAGTAGTAATAGTAACAATATACAAGTGAAAGTTAAGGGTTGCAGTTACAATAAAACAGGGTAGTAGTAACTTGGAACAGAGAAAAGAAGCTGGGGTTTTTAACTAGATACATATGATACATATATGCATATCAATGCATTTGAGGTAATAACGAATTGCCCTAATGCTGTGGAGTTAATTTCTATGTTAAGGTAAAGTCAGAGTGATTAGTCAAAGACTGATTAAGGTTCAGTTTAGGTCAGGAAATGCTTTCATAAAAAGCCATGTTTTGAGGCTTTTCCTGAAAGTGGGGAGGCTAAACTAGAAAAATGCCAGTTCGAACAAGAGTCACTACCCTTCCTAGGATATATTGTCTCCTCTACGGGCTTCCGAATGGATCCGGACAAGGTGAGCGCCATCAAGGGCTGGCCACAACCATCAGGAATGAAAGCGCTTCAGCGGTTCTGAGGATTCGCTAATTTCTACCGCCAGTTCATCCCGCATTACTCCAGCTTGGTAGCCCCTCTGACGGCCCTCACGCGGAAGGGTGCGGATGCACGAAACTGGCCCCCTGCTGCGACGCAGGCCTTCCAGGATCTCAAGGAGGCTTTCCTTCAAGACACTTGTCTTCGGCACCGTAACCCTCAATGCCAGTTTATAGTAGAGGTAGATGCTTCCGCTGTCGCGGTAGGGGCAGTACTACTCCAAACCTCTCCCACTGGCAAGACCTGGCCTTGCTCATACTTCTCCCGCAAGTTTTCACCGGCAGAAAAGAATTACGGGATTGGCGACAAGGAGCTGTTGGCCATAAAGTTAGCGTTCGAGGAGTGGCGTCAGTGGTTGGAGGGAGCCCAACATCCGATCATAGTATATACCGACCATAAGAAACCTGCAGTACTTGTCTCATGCTCAGAGGCTCAATCCCCGACAGGCCCGCTGGTCCCTCTTTTTTAGCCGGTTCGACTTCTCGCTTCGCTACCGACCCGCAGCCAAGAATGTACGGGCAGACGCTCTATCCCGTACCACCGAGGTTGACGATACAACGGAGACCCCTCAGTATATATTGGATCCAGCTAAAGTCCTACTGGCAGCCACAAACTTAGGGCCCGAAGGGAGGACGGTGGTCCCGGTTCGTTCACGGAGGAAGGTTCTGGCATGGGCACACGACTCCTTGACGGCAGGCCATCCTGGGATTTCTCGAACCCTTGAATTACTCACTGAGTTTTACTGGTGGCCACGAGTGAGAGAGGATGTCCGGCACTATGTTCAGTCCTGTCCCACATGCGCTCAGCAAGAACCCCCACCGGGACGCCCGTGGGGCCTACTCCAGCCGCTCCCTATTCCCGCAGAACCGTGGTCCCACCTCTCCACAGACTTTGTGGTGGAGTTGCCTCGCTCTGAGGGGAAGACTGTAATTTGGGTCACTGTGGACCGCTTTTCTAAGATGGCACATTTCATCCCTCTGCCCAAGCTGCCCATGGCTCCTGAGCTGGCTGACCTATTCGTCCAGCATATTTTCCGGTTACATGGACTGCCCTCGCATATCGCGTCGGATTGCGGTCCTCAATTTACGGCCAAGTACTGGCGGGCATTATGCAAGAAATTTGGGATACAGTTGGATTTTACCACGGCTTTTCATCCCCAGGGTAACGGCCAAGTGGAGCGGACCAACCGGTCTCTGAAAACCTTCCTCCGAGCTTTTTTTAGATGAGCTCCAAGACAACTGGGTCTCTCTCCTTCCCTGGGCGGAATTTTCTTACAACCGCCATAAGCACTCCTCTATGAGTCAATCCCCCTTTCAGCTAGTTTATGGGAGGATCCCAAGACCCCCACTGCCGTTACCGGTACAAGTCACTTCCCCCGCAGCACAACTAACAGCTAACCAGCTTCATCACCTTTGGATTTCCACGCAGGAGAAGCTTCGCAGAACTGCAGCTCGCTTCAAGGCGTATGCAGACCGGTCTGCCCCGGTATTCTTACCCGGGACGAGGGTATGGCTAAGTACGAAGCACATTCAATTGCGGACTCCCTCCATGAGATTAGCACCTCGTTACATTGGACCTTTCCCGGTGGCTGAACGCGTTGGGGCGGTTTCCTATAGATTGCAGCTGCCCTCCTCACTTAAAATCCATGACGTCTTCCACGTGTCCCTCCTCAAGCCACTGGTGCTCTCTCGATTTCGGGCGGCTCCACCAGTACCCTCCAATGTTTCCTCGGATCCGGATGTCACCTACACGGTGAAGGAGGTCTTGGATGTCCGGTGCCGTCGCCACCGCTGGGAGTACCTGCTGTCCTGGGAGGGATATGGTCCGGAGGAGAATTCGTGGGAGCCTTCTTCCCACATCTTGGATAAGGATCTTCTTCGACGCTTCCACCTCCAGCATCCGGACAGGCCACGACCCCCAGGGAGGGGGCGTAAGGGAGGGGGTACTGTTGCGGCTCCGGGTCGGCCCCGGATGCTTCGCCTACCTCCGTGGGCTTCCGGGGCTTCCCGGCCCTCCTCGGGCCTCCGGGGGCTCTCGCCGCAGCGCTCTCAGCGTCCCCACGCGGCGCTCGGGCCTGCCCCAGCTCCCACCACGTGGCTCCTGCACCGCCAGAGCAGCCGGCATCTCGCCGCAGCTAGCTCTGCCCCCTAGGGGCACGCGCACGTCTCGGCCCGACTCTTAAAGGGCCAGGCGCGGGAAACCTGCCTCCTTCCTCCCAGTGACGTCAGACGCTGCAGGGCTACTTAAGCCCTGCAGTCCCTCTCCTCAGGGCCTTGCAACGAGGTTCCCAGGGTTGTTCCTGTCTCCAGTTGCTGTGTTCTGCTTGTTGTTTTCCCTTGGCTCCTGACTCGGATTGGCTGACGTTCCTTCTTGGCTCCTGACTCCGGACTGGCATTTGGTTTCCTCTGGCTTCTGACCTCGGACCGGCTTACGTTGACCCTCTGGCTTCTGACCTCGGACTGGCTTACGTTGACTCTCTGGCTCCTGATCTTGGACTGGCTGACGGTGATCCATTGGTTCCTGACTCTGGACCGGCGAGCAACGACCCTTCGGCACTCGACCTTGGACTACAGCTGACCAGGCCCCCGCGGGCCCTCCTAAGTCCCAGAGGCCGGGTCCCTATGGGCTCCTCCTGTGGGGACTCCGGCTTCCAGGGTGAATCTCCTAAGTCCCAGCGGCCGAACTCCTACGAGCTCCTCTCGGGGGAGGATCGGCTTCCAGGGCGAAGGTTTTCTCAACACCGTGCCAGCGCCACCATCACCTCCTTCCTCGCCAGAGCCCTTGGTCGCATAGGGCTTCCAGAGTCCCGCCTTCGACCTGCCACCAGTCTGTCCTTGCCGCCTCCCAGTCGGGGTCACTGCTTCTATCACCTACTAGAGATGTGAATCGTTTTCCATATCGTCTTAACGATAGAAATCGTGTGGCAGGAGAAGAAAATCGTGTTTGGCACGATTATTTCGTTGAAAAATCGTTAAAAATCGTTTTTTCCGATTAGTGCGCACTAACTCGAGTTAGTTCGCACTAACTCCCCGTTAGTGCGCACTAACTCGATTTAGTGCGCACTAACTCAAAATGATACAAATAGACACTTTCCAGGTCACTGAAGGTCAGTTAGGAATGAATATGTGTTCCTATTGGCTGGCAGCCCTCTTATCTATTGATGTTACCAAGGTTACCACTGAGGTGATGGTTGGGGGGATGGGAAATGGAACTGGAAACTCATGAACACCAACAGAAAATGAAACAAAGTGTTCACACTTCCCAGGTCAGTAAAGGTCACTTAGGAATGAATATGTATTCCTATTGGCTGGCTGTGCTCTTATCTATTGATGTTACCAAGCTTACCACTGAGGTAATGGTTGGGGGGATGTGAAATGGAAACAGTTGGAAGCTTGACAAAAAAAGTAATGTGATGATCAGCACTCACGTGACTAGAACTTCTTTGTTTATTATTTTTGTTAGCAGACACGTGCATGTTGAATTTGCCAATCACTGTGCATTTTAGAAAGGTGGTCCTGGCTGGAACTGTACACAGTTCAAATATATGTAATTGATTGTTGGTAAGTGTATTTTTTAAGTAGCCACACTGGCACAAGTATGTTTACTTTTCCTCCTACTTAACTCACTAGCTCAGCTTTGTAAGAAGGGCTTCTCTGCTTGAGTGAGGGTCAGGCAGCTCCCCCCTGTCTGTGAAGCCAGCCTCTCACTAGTAATGCAGGGAGGGAGCTGTCTCAGACTTCACCATCCTCCCCCCCCCCTCACCCACACACCATTCACTAGCTGGGACAAGGGGGAAGTCAGGAGTGAGGGTCAGGCAGCTCCCCCCTGTCTGTGAAGCCAGCCTCTCACTAGTAATGCAGGGAGGGAGCTGTCTCAGACTTCACCATCCTCCTCCCCCCCCCCTCACCCACACACCATTCACTAGCTGGGACATGGGGGAAGTCAGGAGTGAGGGTCAGGCAGCTCCCCCCTGTCTGTGAAGCCAGCCTCTCACTAGCAATGCAGGGAGGGAGCTGTCTCAGACTTCACCATCCTCCCCCCCCCCTCACCCACACACCATTCACTAGCTGGGACATGGGGGAAGTCAGGAGTGAGGGTCAGGCAGCTCCCTCCTGTCTGTGAAGCCAGCCTCTCACTAGTAATGCAGGGAGGGAGCTGTCTCAGACTTCACCATCCTCCCCCCCCCACCCACACACCATTCACTAGCTGGGACATGGGGGAAGTCAGGAGTGAGGGTCAGGCAGCTCCCCCCTGTCTGTGAAGCCAGCCTCTCACTAGTAATGCAGGGAGGGAGCTGTCTCAGACTTCACCATCCTCCCCCCCCCCCCTCACCCACACACCATTCACTAGCTGGGACATGGGGGAAGTCAGGAGTGAGGGTCAGGCAGCTCCCCCCTGTCTGTGAAGCCAGCCTCTCACTAGTAATGCAGGAAGGGAGCTGTCTCAGACTTCACCATCCTCCCCCCCCCCCCTCACCCACACACCATTCACTAGCTGGGACATGGGGGAAGTCAGGAGTGAGGGTCAGGCAGCTCCCCCCTGTCTGTGAAGCCAGCCTCTCACTAGTAATGCAGGGAGGGAGCTGTCTCAGACTTCACCATCCTCCCCCCCCCCCTCACCCACACACCATTCACTAGCTGGGACATGGGGGAAGTCAGGAGTGAGGGTCAGGCAGCTCCCCCCTGTCTGTGAAGCCAGCCTCTCACTAGTAATGCAGGGAGGGAGCTGTCTCAGACTTCGCCATCCTCCTCCCCCCCCCCCTCACCCACACACCATTCACTAGCTGGGACATGGGGGAAGTCAGGAGTGAGGGTCAGGCAGCTCCCCCCTGTCTGTGAAGCCAGCCTCTCACTAGTAATGCAGGGAGGGAGCTGTCTCAGACTTCACCATCCTCCCCCCCCCCTCACCCACACACCATTCACTAGCTGGGACATGGGGGAAGTCAGGAGTGAGGGTCAGGCAGCTCCCCCCTGTCTGTGAAGCCAGCCTCTCACTAGTAATGCAGGGAGGGAGCTGTCTCAGACTTCACCATCCTCCCCCCCCCCTCACCCACACACCATTCACTAGCTGGGACATGGGGGAAGTCAGGAGTGAGGGTCAGGCAGCTCCCCCCTGTCTGTGAAACCAGCCTCTCACTAGTAATGCAGGGAGGGAGCTGTATCAGACTGGTATCAGGGTTAGGGCACTGTTTGCAGGAAGATCACAACACTCCTGGTATTAATAGGGATAGGGCACTGTAAGAGATGACTGTAGTAGATTGAATAAAGATCTGATGTTTCTGCTCTCCTCACACCAAACAAAAACAACACACAAGCAGAGAAGCCCTTCTTACAAAGCTGAGCTAGTGAGTTAAGTAGGAGGAAAAGTAAACATACTTGTGCCAGTGTGGCTACTTAAAAAATACACTTACCAACAATCAATTACATATATTTGAACTGTGTACAGTTCCAGCCAGGACCACCTTTCTAAAATGCACAGTGATTGGCAAATTCAACATGCACTAGCATTTCAGGTGCCTGCTAACAAAAATAATAAACAAACAAGTTCTAGTCACGTGAGTGCTGATCATTACATTACTTTTTTTGTCAAGCTTCCAACTGTTTCCATTTCACATCCCCCCAACCATTACCTCAGTGTTAGCCTTGTTAACATCAATAGATAAGAGCACAGCCAGCCAATAGGAATACATACATACATATTCATTCCTAAGTGACCTTTACTGACCTGGGAAGTGTGAACACTTTGTTTCATTTTCTGTTGGTGTTCGTTAGTTTCCAGTTCCATTTCCCATCCCCCCAACCATCACCTCAGTGGTAACCTTGGTAACATCAATAGATAAGAGGGCAGCCAGCCAATAGGAACACATATTCATTCCTAACTGACCTTCAGTGACCTGGAAAGTGTTTATTTGTATCATTTTCAGTTAGTGCGCACTAAATCGAGTTAGTGCGCACTAACGGGGAGTTAGTGCGCACTAACGGGGAGTTAGTGCGCACTAACTCCCGTTAGTGCGCACTAACACGATTTAACGATTTTTAACGATAAATCGTTAGAATTTCTATTGTATCGTGTTCTATAACGATTTAAGACGATATTAACATTATCGGACGATAATTTTAATCGTTGAAAAACGATTCACATCCCTATCACCTACAGCAGCTCTTCCTACGGCTCCGATCGGCCCAAGGGTCCACGAATCCTACACTGCAGGGTACTTGGTCATTTGGGATGTAACTCTAAAAAATATCGTCTGGCACTTTGAGATTGTCTTGTGTTGCTCAATTAAATTCTGTGTGGACTGTAACCTTTTTAGGAGTAGATTTTTTGTCTTTAACCTGAAAGAGTTACTCCTCTTTTGAAACTTCACTGTTGAAGAGTCGAACATTTTAATCATCCAAGGATGCCTATTTCAGTTCATTCAAGGATTCACATAACCACTTTTGTAAACTTGCTTGACCCTTATGAATTTGGAAATTTTGATGCTCTTCAATTCTTTCCAAATTTTTTCCATCATCATGTTAAACAATAAACATTGATAATTGAATAATGTATTCATCAGATAGAATGGATGACTGTAATGAAGTCAAATGTTCCTCTATCTCTAGATGTATAGATTAAGCTGATTGGTTAGTTGTTTCCACCAATAACAACATTAAATCATAGGAGCATTTGTTAAGTATAGCAATCCATTGTTTAATGAAAAAGTCATTATCTGTGAATAGGGATGATTCTTTATAAATTCAAAGGGCACAAGATATATGTTTAGCTCAAAAATATTCATTCAACAATGCTGAATATAGCTCTGTGCAAATGAGGCATTTTTTTCAATTTACTTAATGTGGACCAATCGGCAGGCAAGTCATCAAAAGCTTTAGAAGAATCACAAAGCCAGATACTTGAAAGTACCTTAGTGGCTGCTTATTCTGTATTACTAAAATGTGCTTCCTCTACTGGTCTGGACATTTTCTGCCCACAAAAATGGTAAGCAATGGTGAAAAATAAGTGGCTATATTGAGTAAGGTGAGTGGCACAAAATTAAGATACCAATCAAAAATACTCATGTCACTACCAACTCCAAAACTTCACTTCAATTATTGAAAAAAGTGGGTTACTGAAATATTTAATTCTTAACCACAAAGAAAAAAGGTAAAGGAGAAATAAAAGACTGATTAAAATGCCAGGTCATAACTTACTCAGAAGTAGCAAGTCAACTTGTAAGACCAAGTGTGACATTTGGAAGCAACCATTAAAATGTTAGCCATGGGCACAACAAACCCAGATTAAGAACTGGTAATGGCTGCATGCCATTCTTTTTCATGGGCAGCTTGACCAGGTATTTGTTTTATATCTTTTAAATTTACATATTCTGTCCCGTGTCCTATTGTTTAAGTGGTTTTTATTTATTTATATTCAAATGCAGTAACAAGCTATGGAGGAAGCCAAGGTATACCTATGGTTCTGACTTTTATTTGTTGAAATATCTATTCACACAATGCAAACAAATTATTTAAGCTATAGCAGCCAGCTGGCCAATAAACTGTTTCTTTGTGTCAGAAATATCAGTTCCTTCTTAGTTATTGGTCAATAATAGACAGTGCATCTTGAGGAAGGCTGGTATATAAAGCAGGAATGCCAGTAATAACAAGAAGCCATGATGGTTTCACCTCAGTTAGTTCCTGCAATACTGAAATTAAGTGAGATTAATCACAAATATATGTTTACAATCTGATGAACTGAAAGTTGAAGAAAACAATTGACATGTATAGATAATATTTCCCAACCCAACTAATGTACTGGTATATGCTATAATGCACCTTATTACCGAACAAACTTTTGTTAGACCCTCTATTCACGAGTAGGCATCAATCAGTCCATCTCGTTTTTTATAAGGAGTCTCATTGCTTTAATTTTCAATCTCATCAATTTTTTGCTTTTTAGAATTAGATAATATTTCCAACATAGGACTTACCCTAGATACTTTGGGACACATAAGTAACATAATTTTTTGTCACAGCGATATCCATCTTCTAGTATTAAATACACATTCAAACATGCTTTATATGAGAACCAAGACAATGCTATCACAACGCCTCACCTGCCCTTCAGCCAGCCTAGTCGGCACCGCCCTGTCCTGGGACCAAAGCCCCGCCGACCTCTGATCGCAGCCCCAGCTGCCCTGAGCTCTGAACTCGCCGACCACGTGGGACACTCAGCTGGCCTACTCCCCGCTGCCACCAATCAGAAGCCCAAAGTCAGAAATCAGCTAAAACCCGGAACTGATGGCGAAAAAATTTAAAAAAGCAAGGTAAGAGCCCTTTAAATTTCGGCTCTCCCTTCCGGCATCGCGAGCCGGGCGTTGCGCATCGAAGGAGCGCGACAAAGGGGCCTGCCCCTTTGTGCGCCCCTTCGTGCAGCCCCGCAGGGCAGCAATAAATCCCTAAGCTCTCCTACCAAGCCATCACCAATCTAGAGCAAAAAAGAGCTAGCCTTCGACCCTTCACAAGCAAGAAATCACTCTAAAACCAAGCAACCTCTTCAATACTTTCCTCTCTTCTCCCTATAAGGACAACTCCTCAGAGACAGAAGATCCTGCCTGGAATCCCACACCCACAATACCCTGCAGGGCAAGGCCTTCACTCCCTTCACCTCCACGAGACGCGTTCTACCATCCTCCACTGCCCTCTACTCGGTCTCTACAACAAGCTTTCACATAATCAACAATGCTCAACCGCCCACGCACCTACAAATCCCTCATCCCATTCATGATTTCCCCCACCACACAGTTTTTAGGACTCACTCTATTCACTATCATCCTGTTCAACTCCCAATCGCTCACCAACAAAACATTAATACTCAACGACCTACTGCAGGACTCAACCCCAGACTTTTGCGCCATAACAGAAACATGGCTCAAATCTTCGGACGTCGCCCTCATTAACCAATTACCAACACAGACCTACAATTTTTTCTCTATCCCAAGACAAAAAAAAAAGAGGAGGGGGTATCTTCCTAGCTGCCAAAAAGTCCCTGAGATTTACACACTACCCAATCCATGCAGCTACCAAACTAGAAATAGGATTGTTCAAATCAGAACATCTCCAAATCCTCCTAGTCTATGCCCCTCCAGGCCTGCTAGAGTCCGATGCCTCCCCCATTCTCGAAATTATAGCTTCTCACCTAAACCTAGACTCTCCTGCTATAATCTTGGGAGACTTCAACTTACATGTTGACAAAGTCCCCCTCTCAACAAACTGCAAAGCTTTCCTCACCGCAATGTCAGCATTGGGTTTCAAACAGCAAATCAACACACCTACTCACAAAGCGGGTCATACGCTGGACCTTTTCTTTACAAACTCCGGCATTTCACAAACCGAACAACCAGTGTGTAAACAAGTTCCATGGTCAGATCACTTATTAATCTCTACTACCTTCTCTCTGTTACAACCGGGCTCTAATCACTACTCCAGACCATCATTCCTCTACAGGAAACCTTGCGCCTCGGAGCACCTCATCAAGCTCCTAGCCCCAGATCTCTCACACATTGACATCTCCTCACCCAACTCAGCCCTCCAATCCTGGTCCAAAATAACAGAATCTGTAGCAAATACACTATGTCCTCTGACAACTAAAAAGCTTACACAAAATGCGTCCAAAAGACAACCCTGGTTTAATGACGAACTGCGAAAACTCAAACATCTACTTCGTCAGAAAGTAAGAAAATGGCATAAAGCCCCCTCACCATCATCACTTTCTGATTACAAACGCTCCCTCCACCTATACAAGAGCATTAAACTGAAAACCAAAAGAGACTACTATGCCCTTAAGATTCACCACCTCATCTTTGACTCTAAAGCTCTTTTCACCTTCGTTTCCAGTCTCACAAAAGCTATCACTCCAGATATCCCAACCAAATTATCCCAGACTAAAGCAGACGAACTGGCTCTTCACTTCAGTAAAACAATATCCGACCTCCTCAATCAGCTGACACCAAACACTTGCACATCCGATAGCACATATCTTCTCCCAAACAAAGACATTCAGCTCAACTCCTTCAAACTCATCACCATCTCAGAGATACAATCAGTGCTGAAGAAAATGAAATCATCATCACACCCTTTTTATCAAATCCCTTCCAAAATGCTTCTTCTAATCCCTGATATTATATAAAAAACCTTAGCCGACATCATAAATTGTTCCCTGTCCCAGGGTATCTACCCAGACGACCTCAAAACAGCCTCAATCAAACCACTCCTAAAAAAACCGCACCTAAATGCCAGCGATACTAACAATTTCCACCCTATTTCCAACCTCCCATTTATAGCTAAAGTTATGGAAAAATTAGTGAACACTCAATTATCTAATTACCTAGAAGATCAGAATATTCTGTCCCCAAACCAATATGGTTTTCGCAAAGCTGCAAGCTCCGAAACTCTACTTCTCTCCCTCACGGACTTCCTCCTCGCTGGCATCAATAAAGGTCAAGCGTTCTTATTAATCCTCCTTGAACTTTCGGCTGCCTTCGATACAGTCAACCACCACCTCCTGCTAAAACAGCTGGCAAACATAGGAGTGACAGGCTCAGCACTGTCTTGGTTTAAAACTTTCCTGGAGAACAGAGGATACAAGGTAAAAATTCATAATAAAGAATCCGATTAATTTCCATCCTCCCTAGGGGTTCCGCAGGGTTCCTCTCTTTCACCCACGCTTTTTAATGTCTACCTGCTCTCACTCTGCCAGCTGCTCACGAAACTAAACCTGAAACACTTCCACTTTGCAGACGATGTTCAGATCGTGATCCCTGTAAAAGAATCCATTACAAAAACATTAGAATACTGGATTAGTTGCCGAATAGAAATCAAACACCTCCTCACCAGCCTAAACCTAATACTCAATGCTTCGAAAATGGAATACCTGCTTATATCCCAGGAAAACAACAATACATCCCCAAAGCCACCAGCCCTCCTTCAAACCTCTCACGTAAGAGACCTAGGAGCCATCTTAGACAACCGTCTCAACCTTAAATCATTCATCAACCAAACTACAAAAGATTGCTTTCATAAATTACATATCCTTAAAAGAATAAAGCCGCTCTTCCACACTCAGGACTTCAGAACAATTCTGCAAGCAATAATCTTCTCCAAGCTAGATTATTGTAACTCACTACTACTGGGCCTCCCAGCTTCGCATACCAAACCTCTACAAATGGTGCAGAATACAGCAGCCAGAATCCTTACAAACTCCAGAAGAATCAACCACATCTCCCCAATCCTCAAAGACCTTCACTGGTTACCGATCCACTACAGAATCATGTACAAATCCATCACCACCATCTACAAGGTCATACATCAACATACACAGCTCAACTTACAAATTCCCTTCAAAAAACACACGTCCACCAGACCCATCAGGGAATCTTACAAAGAATCGTTTCAGGTACCACACGCCAAAACTTACCAATACAAATCTCTCAGTGTCAGAGCGTTCTCAACAGCAGGCCCACCTTTATGGAACTCCATCCCAGCTGACCTGAGACAGGAACCCTGCCTACTAACGTTCAGGAAAAGGCTGAAAACTTGGCTTTTTAAAAAAGCCTTTCCAGGACTCGATTGAGATCCTCCCCCAACATCACAAACACTTTATCAAAAAAATGGATTTAAATAAGAAACCACTAACTTCCCCGTTATCTCCATTACAGTGTTATTAATGTCATTTGCTATACAATTGTATTATATTGGATTCGACTTTGCTACCCTGTAAATATCATATTGGAATCGATTTTGCTACCCTGTAAATATTTTGCTGTTCAGTTATCTCCCCCCCTTTTTCTTTTCCAGATCCCAGTTATTTACCTCCTTGTTTTATTGTAACTGTCTCACTCTCCTAACCTTGCTCTTGTTACTGCGGTTTGAGTTCTCTCTACCTTACACACATTGTTAAATGTAAACCGGTTTGATGTGATTCCTGTCATGAAAGCCGGTATAGCAAAATAATAAATAAATAAATAAATATCCTTGTAAGATGATATATATAAAGAGAGAACATACTAAACCACAGTTGCATTCAGACTCAGAAGTTGCATGCTCCCCTCATTGATCACTGTCTATGATGCAGGCATACACTGGATGATATTAAACTTTTCATCATCTGAACTTTTATTTATTTATTTTTATTTATTTAGCATTTTTCTATACCGGCATTCAAGATTAGAATCACATCAAGCTGGTTTACATTAAACAAGGGGGTGTAAATTAAAATAAATAACTGAACAGAACTGTAACAAGTGAAATGAAAAACTCTGAAGTTACATGTCATTTTGAAGCAGGGAAGTGATATAAACGAGTTTTTCTTCAGTGCAAATATTGGTTTATCTAAGACTTTATGGACTAAATTGAGAAGCTGAATGGCAGGCATTCATGTAGCAGTGTTTGCTTAATATTATTTTTTAATTGCCATTCTTTTAGGATTGGGTTATATGGGTCATGTGAGTTGCCTTTGATGTGATTTATATGCACCCTCACAGATTTTTCTCTCTTTTGGTCTTTTTGAATGAATTGAGGAACTCATTTTTCAAAGGTAACAAAGAATTGTTTGAAGGATCAACAGGCAATCATCTGTTCTTGTTTATGTTAATATATTGTTTTTATTTTAAATCTAGACAAACATGTTTTTGATTTGCTTGACATTTATCTTTTTCAGGTGGCAGCCATGACAAAAAGTTTTCATGTGGTTTAATTTGACACCATATTGAACCTTCTTGTACAGAAAGAAGCAATCTGAAGAAAGTTGTCTAAGAAACTTTATTTCATTCAATGCTACTGTTCTCATATGAGTTAAAGAGAACTGTTTTACATGTTTTATACTTTATGTCACCCTAAAGAAGCCACAGATGTGAAACAAAGGCTCCTAGAAGGGGTATTATTACCATGTTTAAAGGTGGTTTTTTTTGTACTTAAGCAGTGCTATGTTTGTTAGTGCAATGTTTGTGCTGCTTTCTTAAATAATTGGTTTTCAGTTTTGGAAGATTATGTTATTATAAGAATTCTTTTTTCATTTTAAGCTCATGGGACTGGTTTCACAGCACTATTTGGATAGTTCTCATTAAGCAGAAAATTATTTTTGAGTGTTTCTTACAGTGTGTAACAATTATATATGTTTTTAATTACCTGCTGCCAATTTATATTTTGACTGTGGTGTGCATAGAAACTCCAAAATAGTATAAGCAGGGAGTAATATAGGAAGAACATAAGATCAATCATAGATCAATTTCCCCAAGAAAAATGTGTGCCATCTACATGGCAATCATACGAGGCACTCCTGGTATAGAATACTTTAATTTGCCTACTTATATTCATTAGCCAATATAGACTTTTTCTTCTCTTTTTTTTAACTTTCAACTTTTTATATGCAAATAAAACATATCTTATCTTATTCAAGAATGAAACCAAAACTCCCCAACATGGCCCGTGTTTTTGTACACTGCATCAGAGGGACTTTCCAGTGATAGCCATTGCTTTGTTCATTTAGATATCAGATTGTTGCCTGTATGGACAGAGCATCTTCTTTGGCACCAAATTTCACAGACCGGATCTGACTGATGATTATAAGTAAGGCAAATGAAGGCGTTCTATACCGGGAGTGCCTAGTATAATGGCCACATAGATGGTAAAAATTGTTCTTGGGGAAGTTAGAAACTCATCATTTTTTTACTCAAAATGTTATATTCAGTTCTTAAGAACTAGTAGAAATTTATGAGTCAATATTCAGTAGCATAACTAGTCTGATGAACTTACTCAGAAATTAGAAAGTGTTTAACAGAAGAACTGAAGAAAAAATTGTCCAGAAGGTCTGATAACGTTGTTGTGTATTTTATTTTATGTGTTCTATAATTTTTTATTCTTATGTTTTGAATGTATGTTGTATCAAAAGACTTCTATTGAACGCCCAATTCCCCAAAATAATCAAACATATGTTTATAGTAGTTTTAACCGCATCATCAAGCCTGTCAGCGTGTTCTCGATCAACTCAACAGGAGAACCGCCCGGACCTCTAATCATCTGCGGCAGCGTTATATCTATATTTAGTCGTAATTTCTTGCAATTTTACGATATTTTTGTATTTTTTGTTGTTTTTAATCTTCCAGTGAATAGCACTGCTAGTATAAAAATTATTGCTATTTAAATCCAGCTCAATCTCAATAATTTTAAATAAATCGCAATAATTTTTTATACTAGCAGTGCTATTCACTGGAAGATTAAAAACAACAAAAAATACAAAAATATCATAAAATTGCAAGAAAATATGACTAAATATAGATATAACGCTGCCGCAGATGATTAGAGGTCCGGGCGGTTCTCCAGTTGAGTTGATCGAGAACACGCTGATAGGCTTGATGATGCGGTTAAAACTACTATAAACATATGTTTGATTATTTTGGGGAATTGGGCGTTCAATAGAAGTCTTTTGAGATGACATTTCCTTTTTGAAGTTAGTTTGTTGTTGTGGAAATTGTCCTTGTTCTTTTTTGATACGTTGAATTTATGTTGTACATCGCTTAGGAAGATATTTTCTGTTAGGTGATAAATAAATGACTTTTAAATAAATAATAAATAACTCAAAAGTTCTCAGGATAAATGCTAACTTTTTAATATTGTCCCCACATATCTAGCTATAATTTCACCAGGTGACTCATTATCCAGATAAAGTTTTTTGGGTTTTTTTTTAATTTCTTGGAGGTATTCTAGGCAGAGTTAATTGCCTAATTATGATATTCAGAATTAACTGGTTAACTTACCTGGCTAACTCTAGTCATACTGTAGAGTAGTCCTAAAGATAGCTGGATAAACTTCTCTGGCTTAGGGAGGTACTCCATGAAGTTAGCAAGTACAACATTTAAAACAAATTGGAGAAAATTATTTTTCCGTCAACACATAATTAAGCTCTAGAATTTGTTGCCAGTGGAGGTGGTTAAGGCAGTTAGCTTGGCTGGGTTTAAAAAAAGGCTTGGACAAGTTCCTGGAGAAGTCCATACATTTCTATTAGTCAAATTGACTTAGGGAATAGCCACTGCTTATTACCAGCATTAGTGACATGGGTTCTATTTAATGTTTGAGTATTTAACGGGTACTTGTATCCTGGATTAGCCACTGTTGGAAACAGGATACTGGGTTTGATGGACCCTAGGTCTGATCCAATATGGCAACTTATGTTCTTATGTAATCTTTAAGATAGCTGGCTATATTCAGTAGTATGGCTACACCACTGACTATCACTCCAAAATTAGCCAGACTAATGTATCCAACTAAGGGCTAGATTCATCATTCCGTGCGGAATGATAATCTGCCACGATAAAGGGGGTGTGGGGGGGGGGGGGGGGGCAAAAACAGGGGCTAATGTGCAGCCGGCTGCATCACAGTGGTAGGGTTTCTCCAGGGGTGATGCGGCCATGCTGCATATTATCACCCCCATAATGCTAAACTAAAAGGTGGTGCTATTTCCTAGGGGTGTGCATTCGGATTGACCGCATTAGTAAAACGCAACTCATATTTTTTTTTTACTTAAAAAATTGATTCGACATAAACGATCGGATTTCCCACATATCGAACATAAATATGTTCGATATGTGGGAAATCGCGATTGTTGAGCCAAAATAAAAATATAAACCCCCTCACCCTCCTTAATCCCCCCCCCCTGACTTACCACAACTCCCTGGTGATGGAGCGAGGAGTGAGGACGCCATTTCTGCAATCCTTGGCGAGAAGCATTTGGCCAGCTTGGGGGGGTCAGGAGGCCCCCCCAAGCTGGCCAAAAGTTCTTTTTGGGCCGAACGAGCCGTCAGGCGCGAACGAGCCGGGAATCACGTGACGCCGCGTCACTCGACGTGCCACCGACGTCACATGCTTCTCGCCAAGGATTGCAGAAATGACGTCCTCACTCCTCGCTCGATCACCAGGGAGTTGTGGTAAGTCTGGGGGGGGGATTAAGGAGGGTGAGGGTTTTTTTTTTTTTTTTTTGCACATATGTACATATACCCAACTCATTGGATTTTTTTTATGTCCATATTGGCCGCAAGTGGGACCCCCTTTCGGACATAAAAAATATGAACATAAAATTTTGCTCTGCACATCCCTACTATTTCCCGTGCTACTGCCGGTGATAATGTCTAAAATGTGCCACCACCCCATTTATATAAACCCCTCCCTAACTCCTCCTAACCTCCACCCCTTCCCCTAATTTTAATATTATCGCCGCAATAATGGGCTACCGCAGCTTGAAAAATAACCCCTAATTTTGCTATCCAGCCAGGACTGAATATTACCCATTAATTGTTTATTATAGTTTAGATAGAGGTCACCTTAATTATTATTTATTTTATATTTTCTTTTGTGTTTAAGTTTTTTTAAAGTATCTTTATTTAACCCTTTTGTTACTTACAGAGAGGAAGTCAAATAATACAAATCAATTTAGAAGGAAATCATAGAATAAAATGAGATGATAGGATGCACCTAGATGCTTTACACCTAAAAACATATGGTGGTATGCAGCAAGTTCTATAAATGATTGTTCAATGAAAAAAAGAGATATGCAGAACACATTACTAAGAAAAATCCTGAAGTAGGGATGAGACAGAAGGGACATGCATGTTAACACTGAGACAGATAATAAGTCCTCTATGCTGCAAAATTCAAATGCGTGCAAAAAATGTACTCCTAATAAAATTATCATGAAACTCATCTGAAGCATATCTAAACCAGTTTAAACAATTTTATGTGCCATAAGAAAAAGTGTTACTGGAAAAATATTTTAAAGTCTTAAGCAATTTATGCACCACAAATTTTACATCACTGAGACATAAATACTTTAAAATATAGATTAAAATTATTTTTCAACAACGGTTATTAAGTATAAGCATAGAATGAAAGAACAGTGATATCTAGTGGATTATATTTTGGGTTCTGTGGCTCTATCTAAAGTCTTTGTAGTTAATTTTCAAAGGTAAATGTAACTGTAACATACTATTTTAGCAATTTCCAAAAGCCCTATGATAGTCTCTTTCTCTATCTGTCCATGCCCTATGGGAGGCTGTTTTCTCTCTGTCCATGCTGTATGGGAGGAATTTTTATCTCTGTTCATACTCTCTAGGAGGCTTGTATTTTTGCTGTTCTTATGATAGTCTGTAGTCAGTTTTCCTGTCTGTCTTATCTGTTTTCTCATGTAACATTGCTCTTTTTTAAATCGCCAATAACAGGTGTACAATACTTTTGTTCCCTGTCTCTGTTTTAGCAGCAAGCAAGTGAAATGGAGAACAATGATCACAATGCTGATGGCCAAGTGGACAGACAGCTCAGTGAAGGAAAATGAAAGTTGCCTCAGGACGACAGGCAGGCAACTGCCCAGGAAGAGCTGGCAGGCCCCAGTGGTCTCCAGCTTCCATAAAAGTGATTACGTGATGTGCGCTTCTCTGATGCAGAGAAGGAGCAGCTGTGCCAGAGTGTCTGTGAGAACTACAGGGTGCTCTTTAAATCCAAGTCTTTCACATTGACCAAGAAGCAAATCTGGGCATGGATTGCACGAGAGGTCAGTCTCCAGGGGTTCAAGATACGTGATGTCAAGCAGATTCAGCACCGCTGGCATGACATCCACAGGGAGGTTAAATGGAAGGTGAGCAAAATTCTGGCTTCATGGAAAAGGACAGGTGGTGAACCTGCTTGCACTCTGATATAGACTCCCCTGGAGGAGCTGATCCTGTCAACTCTGTGCCCAAAGGCACAGAGTTGACAGGGGTGTCCACATACGACAGGTGTCCACATACGACAGGTGCAACTCAGGATGACTGGAAGGTACAGTTTTTGAACTGACTACCATGTTTACATTGTTTATTTCTTTTTTTGGTGCTTGGGTGATCAACATAACTAATTATTGACCATCGTATCCTTTCCTGCAGCCGCACCATCACACAATGTGACCACTCAGAATGTGGAAGATGGTTTGGAAGGAGATTCAGACTCACTTTCCACACCAGAATTCATGTTCCTGGACATTTCAGATGAGCACCCTTCCACTGAGAGCCAATTGGTTGAGAAGAGCCAGCCAGAGGAAGAGTGGACACTAACCCTATAGGAGGATACCCCGGAAACACAGTCAGTGGAGACTACATAGGTTTCTTGCTTTGGATATATTTAAAAAAAAATTATTATGAGTTTCTACCTTTACCGCCAACTTTATTTCAAATTCTTTCTTAGCCTACCTTATCATTTACATTAAACTTGACAATGCTTATGCTTTTTCCTATTTTCTTCAGATGGATCCTTCTTCAAATTCTGTAAGGATGATTTTTTTTGGATAAAATAGCCTTTTACACTGCACCTTTTAACCATGCTGGTAATTGTTTTGCCTTCCTTCCACCTTTCTAAATGCATGGAATACATCTGGACTGCACTTTTAAGATTGTATTTTTAAAAAATGTTCTTGCCTATTGAACATTTTTAAGCTTTGCAGTTGCACCTTTCAGTTTTCTATTTTCCTCATTTTATCAGTTTCCCTTTTGATAATTTAGTGTTAGAGCTATAGATTTACATATTGTCTCCCTTTCAGTCATTATTTCAAATTAGATCATGTAATGATTACTATTGCCAAGTGGCCCCACCACCGTTAACTCTCGCACCAAATCCTGTATTCCACTAATAATTAAATCTAAAATTGCTCCCTCTCTTGTTGGTTCCTGAACCAATTGCTTCATGAAGCAGTTATTTATTCCATCCAGGAACTTTATGTCTCTAGCAAGACCTGATGTTACATTTACCCGGTCAATATTGGGGTATTTGAAATCTAAAAGTCAACAGAGGCAAACCTTGCACATAAGCAAGTCCACTGAGCAACAAGTGCAAGCAGAAAGATAAAGTTCCATTCACAGTTCAGAAGTATATTTATTGTATATTCTGGTAATCAAAATTCATTCAATCAGGCAACTCCTTTTCGTGAACAGAAGCAATTTTCTAAATATGCCCCCCGACACGGTCCATGTTTCGTGTTAACTGCATCAGGAGGGACCACGGCATAGTATAATCTACAATAGAACAATATTTATCAGGAATGGAACAGGTAAGGCTGCAAATAAACAAATATAACATGGTAAGTACATACCTTAGTGATTCAATGCAGGAGCGCAAGCGCCCTCTAGCAGTGACAGCCATTTAAAAGGCAAAAAGGCGCGAAAGAAGAACAACTCTCGCGAGATGCTGTAAACAGCAGGCACACATACAGCACCACACATATAGAATTAATCATCAATTAATAGAATAGATACCATTCTATCTCCTTATTGAGACCATTGGGGAGAACCGTATCCAAAGTGAAAATCCACCATTGCTCCTTTCGACCTAGTATCCCGGCGAAATCTCCCCCCCGCCGGGGGCATGAGACCACCTCCAGGACCAGGAAGGACAGGGCACTGATGGGATGGCCAGCCTGAAGCCAATGTGAGACGAGGGGCTCATCAATTCTAGAGGATCTGATGTTACAGCAGTGTTCAATAATCCTTGTCTTTATCATACGTGAGGTTTTACCCACGTATAACAAGGGGCAAGGACATTTCACCACATAAATCACTCCTCTGGTAGTGCAATCAGTTTTTGACAAAAGTTTAAACACCCGTCCAGTCTTGGGATGTATAAATTCTGTGGACAGTTCCGTATGTCGGCACATAGAGCAGTGACCACAAGGGGCGTGCTGGCCTTGTATGCCCGACCGTAAATCACTAAACTGACTCGCTGTGTGAACCAGCCGGTCCCGCAGATTGGTGCCTCTCTTAAAAGTGAATCGGCCCACACCCAGGAGATCGTTCCCGGACCCCCGCTGGACCACCAGGGACGTTTGGCAGGTCTTGGGGGGGTCAGGAGGGTGGGGGGTTGTAGTAAATTAAGTCGGCAGGTCTTGGGGGGGTCAGGAGGGTGGGGGTTGTAGAAAATTAAGTTGGCAGGTCTTGGGGGGGTCAGGAGGGTGGGGGTTGTTAATTTAAAGGGTTGGGATGGGGGTTTTTTTTTTGGGGGGAGGGGTTCCCAGAGAAAGAAAAGTTTTCTGATCTGGGGAGTGGACCGAAATGGCCCTCCCCAGACCCGAAAACAAAATGGGGAGAAAAAAAAAACTATGCACTCCCCTAATTTGCTCCATAAGACGCCCAGACGCAGAGCCGGTTTAGCACAATTTTTTTTTTTTTTTTTCCCCCTCTGAATCCTAGGTGCGTCTTATAGTCAGGTGCGTCTTATGGAGCGAAAAATACGGGAAGTGTGAATTTTATAAACTTCTGAAAATTACTGTACATATTACCAAATAAGGACTAGATACTGAATGATTCACTGACGAGTTATCTTTAGGCAAATATTCAGCAGGGGTTAAAAATGCTCAATATATGCCTTAATATAACTGTTCAAAATTTCACTTAGTTCCCTACTAAGAACATATAACCTTCTAGATATAGTTTGGGGGATTCCCCACATAAACTTAGCCAGTTAGTGCTGAAAATCAGTGCTAACTGGCTATATTACATGTATTAAAACCACCCCCTCCCCATAAACTTGTGATGACTTCCTATCTCACTTCTTCCCTTTTTTACCCTTTTCTGCTCCCTATTGAAATGATAAAAATGCCCCCCCCCAATCTTTATCCCAACCCTATCCATCCCTCCTGTTTCACATTTGAATGTAAGCAAAACAGCTCACATGGTTTCAAACTGTTCTTTTCCTCCTTGTCCAGCAATCCTGATCCCCCACTTCCTTTCAATCCCATTTACATTTTTTAAATCACTGTCCAACTAGTTTCCCAATCACCTCCTTTCCAATCCTTTTCATTTATTTAAAATGAATGAGGTAGAGTGAATGGGGGTCAGGGGAATGAGAGATGGAAGTGGGAATAACCTGGGGTTTTATTTTGACCAAAACAGGTATTAGTAGGTATGGATGTGTGGGGATGGGGGAGGGAGAGCCATGGCAGAATCTGAATGATGTGCTGCACAGTGATTTAAAAAAATATGAAAAAGGGACTGGGATGTTTCCCCCTGGATAAGAATATAAAAAAATGTAAAAAGGATTTGGGAGAGGGGGTGTAATTAGGCCATCGGACAGTTTTTAACTGTAAAGAAGGTGAGGGATCAAAGTCCTGGATATATATATATATATATATATATATATATATATATATATATATATATATATATATATATATATATATATATATAGTGATGCAGTGCAGCACTGCCAGGGTCAGGAACAGCCCCGGCACCATAGGATGAAGTCAGATAATACCAGAGACAGACAGCAGAGGGCGTTGTGGAAGACAGTGAAAACTACAACTCCCAGGTTCTTAGAACCCCCACCTGACCCATGGGTAGAGCAAGAGTGGAAACAGGTGTCAGAGTTAAAGGATAACGAGTCAGATACAGCTGAATCGATGGAGTTGGAGGAAGGAGCCGTGCAGGCATGGTGACAATGGCCAGAAAAGGCTAGTTCCTCGGGACAGGAGGAGGAAGGGATGGAGGTAGGTTCTGGGAGAGAGGAATCCTCCAGCTCAGCCATGGATACTGAGTAGCCAGGAAGGGAGAAAGTTACAAATGATACCTTAAAGGAAGGTTGGGATGAAGGGCTTTAAAGAGCATGTTGGGCTTTAAATGCTTAAAAGAGGTTTTTTGACTTAATAGTAACACTGGTCAAGCACCAGTCATTAGGGAGCGGGAGTGACTGGATACTGAACTGGATGTTCAGGCACTGAGTTTCCAAGAACTGGTGGAGGTGGGAGTGAAGAAGTAAAGGCAATGAACATTTGAATTGCCTTGAAAACTGTGTCTTTGCACTGTCTTTTGATTGGGGGTGGTTTCACCACCCGCTCCTTCTAAGGGGAACCCTGAAGCCAAGCAGAGACAGGGCCTGCTTAGGCCAGGACCTGGGGAGTTACGAGTGGCTGGCTGGCGCAGGGGCGAAGAGTGACTCGCTGAAGACGTGATCAGGGATCCAGAAGAGTGGCAGTGCCGGGCAGTGCGGGTGGTGAGGCATAACATATGGTAGCAGCAGTAGGATCTTTGGAATTCGCCGTCCAGAGGAGCCCGGCTGAGGAAAAAAAGATATCAGGGCATTTACTGACCAGGTGAAGGTAAAAGTAGATAAGACTGCCTATATAGGATTGCCAGCTCGAGTCGGTGGGAGAGGCCAAGCTGAAGAGGAGGCAGTAGCCAGAGCTACGGGGTGAGGGTATCCAGGATAAGGAGGCAATTCGGACAGGAGGGGTCAGGTGTTTAGTGGCCACACTTGGGTCCTGTCTCGCTGTTTTCTTGCAGGGATGGCGTCAGATGACGTGTTGAAGTGGATGGCCGCACAGATGCAGAAGCAGCAGGAAGCGGTGCAGCAGCTAATGCTTCAGATGATAGAACACCAGCAACAGCAACAGCACCCTTTACTTCAGCTTCTGGAGGAGCAGCGAAAGGTCTCACAGCTGTGGGTGGCCCAACATACCGTAGGACCCTCAGGTACCCCACAGCCGATTATGAGTGCTGCTGGACTTGGCCGGATGGAATCCGCACTAAACATCATTTGGAAAGGATGGGGCCTGGGGATGACCCAGAGGCCTTTCTTATTACTTTTGAACAGGTAGCCAGTGTGGCAGGCTGGCCCCGAGAACAGTGGACTGCCAGGTTAGTACCGTGTTTAACCGGTGCAGCCCAGGCTGCCTACCGGGCTTTGTCTCCAGAGCAGGCAGTGAACTATGCAGTGTTGAAAGCTGCCATTTTGGACAGGTTAGGCATAACACACGACTGGTATCACCATCAATTCAGGGAGACGTGCTTTCAGCCCAGAGACAGGCCCTGAGCACTAGCCCAGCACTTAAAAGACCTGGCGTATAGGTGGCTAGAGCCCGAGGGTAAGACTATAACAAAAATAATAGAGATGATTGTATTGGAGTGTTATATAGAGGCGCTACCTTCCCCGATGAGGAATTGGGTGGTCCACCAAGGGGCGACGGGGCTCGAGAGGGCCATGGTGATCACAGAAAGATATTTAGAGGCCGAAGCTACCCTGGAAGGCAGCTTAACCTCTGCAAGAGGGAAAGGGCAAAGGGGGGTGGGTCTGAGTAAAAAGGAGAGCCAGGCAGCTCCCGTAACCTCAGACGACAAACCCCAGATGGCAGAAAGAGATGGCCGTTCCCAGGAAAGGAAGGGATGGAGCTGGGAGCCCCCTAGGAAACCCGGGCCGCTTAAGTGCTTTCATTGTGGGGAAGGAGGACATTTCCAGAGGGAGTGTCCTCACCTGGCCGTGGGGTATGCTCAACCCCCTAAGCTAGGAGGGGGAGAGGCATCTAGGGGGCAAAATCCATATTTCCAATGGGTTAGGGTCAATAGGCACCCGGTGCAAGCCCTCATAGATACAGGCACTAATCAGTTGCTGATTTCTGGGAAGACCACTCACACGGTAGGGGTAAAATCCCCACAGACCCGAAAGGGGGAGGCACTGATACGATGTGTGCATGGCAAAGTAGTTGAGCACCCAGTGCATGAGGTTATCATTCAGTGGGGACAGTATGAGGATTTGGGTAGAAGTGGCCCTGGCTGAGGGATTACCTGTTCCCCTCATATTAGGGTAAGAGTGGAAGCACCTCGCCGAGGTACTTAGAGATAAACAAACTTTTATAACCACCAGGGCTCAGGCCCAAGCGCAGGTCACCTCGGACTCTGAGCAGGTAATTGGGGAAATCTTTCCCTTTGATGAAGGAAGAGTAGTGGAGAATCTTGGGGTAAGTCGCAAACCTCGTGCCGAGAGAAAGAGGGAAAAACGGGGACAGGTGGACCTATGTGAAGGAGAAGAGGAAGGGCACACTAGCCAAATAGTGGGGACCCTGTTAGACCAGTTTCCTGAGTTTAAGGAAGAGAAGGGCAAGGATTCGGCTCTGAAGGCAGCTTGGGAACAAGCTAAACTGTCCAGTCAACAGATCACCAATAAAGGAACTGTGTTGTATCCTTATTTCATGGTCCAGAAAGGTCTGCTCTATAGGGTAGAGGAGGGGCTAGCTGGTCAGGGACCCTGTAAACAGCTGCTGGTGCATATCCGCTTCCAGAAAGAGGTCCTGTCCTTGGTGCATGATCATCCCCTGGCAGGACATTTGGGCATGCATAACACTTTGGCCAGGGTCAAGAGGAGATTCTTTTGGCCAGGAATATATAGCATGGTCAAGAAGTTTTGTAGCTCCTGCCCTAACTGCCAACTAGTCTCGCCAAGAGTACCCTCCAGAGCACCCCTGGTACCCTTGCCGGTAGTTCAGGAACCCATGGACCGCGTAGCTGTCGACATAATCGGACCATTAGAAAAGAGTAAGAGGGGCCACCAGTACATCTTAGTGGTTCTGGACTATGCCACGAGATTTCCTTGGGCTATCTCCTTGAGGTCCACGGGAGCAAGGGTGGTCGCCCCAGAGCTGATTAAGATCTTCTGTCAGTTTGGTTTTCTCCTAGAAATACTGACGGATAGAGGAAATAATTTTATGTCCTGGGATTTGGCGGGTTTATGGGCCCAGTTGGGCATCAGGCATATATGCACCACTGCATATCATCCCCAGACAGCTGGCCTAGTAGAACGCTATAACCAAACATTAAAGGCCATGATGTGCATTTGCTTAGAGAAGGATTCTGGAGATTGGGACCAACTTATCCCCTTTTTGTTTGCCTCACGGGAGGTACCCCAAGCCTCCACAGGTTTTCCCCCCTTTGAACTAGTTTTTGGGCGACAGCCTCGGGGTTTGCTAGACGTCATCCGGGAGCAGTGGAGCGGGGTGGAGGAGGATCCCCAAGATATAATAAGTTATGCTGGGGGCTTGAGGCAGCATGCCGAAACTGCTTTGGGAATAGCCCGTGAGAATCTGAGGCAGGCTCAGGCATGTCAGAAGCAGTATTATGACCAAGGTGCTAGAGAATGGGAATTTCAGGAAGGAGACCAGGTCCTGATACTAGTGCCTACATCTCCTAATAAGCTTTTAGCCAAATGGAAAGGACTGGGGAAGATATTAAAGCACTTAGGACCCCTAAATTATCAAGTTAAGGTGGGTCTCAAGCGACCACAAGTCTATCATGTAAACCTGCTCAAACCCTGGATAGAGAGAGAGAGAGGGCATGACTGCAGGCACGGTACATGAAGAAGAGATGGATCTGGGCCCCCAGGTACGGGAACTGGGTCAAAAGGAAGGGGTAAAGATAGGAGCTGAGTTAACTCCGTTACAGAGAGCACAGATAGAAAGGGTGGTCAGGCAAGCAGGAGATGCGTTTTCCCCACTGCCAGGGTGGACGACATTAATCACTCAAACCATAATAACTCCGCCGGGGAAGGTGGTTAGGAGGAGGCCCTATTGATTGCCAGAGGCAATGCAGGCCGAGGTCATGAGACAAGTGGAAGAGATGCTGCAATTAGGTGTCATTGAAGAATCCAGTAGTGCCTGGTGTAGCCCCATAGTCCTAGTGCCAAAGCTAGATGGGACCCTACGCTTTTGCATAGACTTTAGGTTGGTGAATACTATTTCTAGCTTTGATGCTTACCCTATGCCCCGAGTGGACGAATTGGTGGAGAGACTAGGGACGGCCCACTATTTGACCACTTTAGACCTGACAAAGGGGTATTGGCAAATCCCGTTGGAGGAAAAAATCCCGTGAAAAAATGGCATTTGCCACCCCAGCAGGCTTATATCAGTTCGTTTGCATGCTGTTTGGCCAGCTGCCATCGCCTTCTGAACATCGTATTGCGCCCACATAGACTATGCGGCTGCCTATATAGATAACGTTATAGTCTATTCCACAGATTGGGAGTCTCACTTGGTAAAAGTTAAGGCCGTACTACAGTCGCTAAGAGAGGCGGGGTTGACAGCTAACCCAGCGAAATGTCGGATGGCTCAACGAGAAATCAAATACCTGGGGCACCTAGTGGGAAAAGGGGTGGTCTATACCCTAATTGATAAGATTCAGTGTATCAGGGACTACTCCCAGCCCGAGACTCAGAAGCAACTATGAGCCTTTTTGGGTTTGGTGGGGTACTATAGATGATTCATACCCTGCTTTGCTGACCTAGCCAGTCCCCTCAATGACATGCTAAGAAAAGGGGCACCAAACAAGCTATGGTGGGCCCTGCTAGCAACAGAAGGGTTTGAACGCCTTAAGCAGGCCTTATGCTGAGATCCAGTATTAAAGGCCGTCGACTTTACGCTGCCCTTTGTACTACAAACAGATGCCTCTGGGAAGGGGTTGGGGGCAGTACTCTCCCAAGTCGACCAGTGTGAGGAACAACCCGTGCTGTACCTCAGCCGAAGGCTGCACCCGCATGAGGAGAAATATGCCACCATTGCAAAAGAATGTCTGGTGGTTAAGTGTGCTATAGAGTCACTAAGATATTATCTAGCAGGGCTATAGAGTCGCTAAGATATCTAGCAGAGCACTGACCATGTGCCTTTGAAGTAGCTTAACGTTATGAAGGAGTCTAATGCACGTCTAACCAGGTGGTATCTCGCTCTACAGACATACCGTTTTGAGGTTCGACATAGGGCTGGCAAGGACCATGTCAACACTGACTTTCTTTCCCGGTTGGGGGAGGATACTGGAACTCTTGGGTCAAGGAGTTCCAGGGTTTTTAAAAAGGGGGGGGGGGTGTGTGATGCTGTGCAGCACTGCCAGGGTCAGGAACAGCCCTGGCACCATAGGATGAAGTCAGATAATACCAGAGACAAACAGCAGAGAGCGTTGCAGAAGACAGTGAAAACTAAAACTCCCAGGTTCTTGCCCCTCCCCCCCCATCATTATCCCAACCCTATCCATCCGTTCTGTTTCACATTTGAATGTAAGCAAAACAGCTCACATGGTTTCAAAATGTTCTTTTCCTCCTTGTCCAGCAATCCTGATCCCCTACTTCCTTTCAATCCCATTTACATTTTTTAAATCACTGTCCAACAAGTTTCCCAATCACCTCCTTTCCAATCCTTTTCATTTATTTAAAATGAATGAGGTAGAGTGAATGGGGGTCAGGGGAATGAGAGATGGAAGTGGGGATAACCTGGGGTTTTATTTTTACCAAAAAAGGTATTAGTAGGTATGGATGTGTGGGGATGGGGGAGGGAGAGCCATGGCAGAATCTGAATGATGTGCTGCACAGTGATTTAAAAAAATATGAAAAAGGGACTGGGATGTTTCCCCCTGGATAAGAATGTAAAAAATGTAAAAAGGATTTGGGAGAGGGGATGTAATTAGGCCATTGGACAGTTTTTAACTGTAAAGAAGGTGAGGGATCAAAGTCCTGGATGGATATATATATATATATATATATATATATATATATAGTGATGCAGTGCAGCACTGCCAGGGTCAGGAACAGCCCCGGCACCATAGGATGAAGTCAGATAATACCAGAGACAGACAGCAGAGGGCGTTGTGGAAGACAGTGAAAACTACAACTCCCAGGTTCTTAGAACCACCACCTCACCCGTGGGTAGAGCAAGAGAGGAAACAGGTGTCAGAGTTAAAGGATAACAAGTCAGACACAGCTGAATCAATGGAGTTGCAGGAAGGAGGTGTGCCGGCATGATGGCAATGACCAGAAAAGGCTAGCTCCTCGGGACAGGAGGTGGAAGGGATAGAGATAGGTTCTGGGGGGAGAGGAATCCTCCAGCTCAGCCATGGATACCGAGTAGCCAGGAAGGGAGATAGTTACAAATGATACTTTAAAGGAAGGTTGGGATGAAGGGCTTTAAAGAGCATGTTGGGCTTTAAATGCTTAAAAGAGGGTTTTTGACTTAATAGTAACACTGGTCAAGCACCAGTCATTAGGGAGCGGGAGTGCCTGGATACTGAACTGGATGTTCAGGCACTGAGTTTCCAAGAAATGGTGGAGGTGGGAGTGAAGAAGTAAAGGCAAAGAACATTTGAATTGCCTTGAAAACTGTGTCTTTGCACTGTCTTTTGATTGGGGGTGGTTTCACCACCCACTCCTTCTAAGGGGAACCCTGAAGCCAAGCAGAGACAGGGCCTGCTTAGGCCAGGACCTGGGGAGTTACGAGTGGCTGGCTGGCGCAGGGGCGAAGAGTGACTCGCTGAAGACGTGATCAGGGATCCAGAAGAGTGGCAGTGCCGGGCAGTGCGGGCGGTGAGGCATAACTATATATATATATATATATATATATATATATATATATATATATATATATGAGATGTGAATCGGTTCTGATTCCGGGTCCAATTCACATTGTGGGGTTTTTTTTGTCCACCCGATCAGGTTTTTTTTAATCGGCTGTGCCCTAGCTGATAAACAAAAAACCCACCCGACCCTTTAAAACTAATCCCTTAGCTTCCCCCACCCTCCCGACCCCCCCCCAAAAAACTTTTTACAGGTACCTGGTGGTCCATTGGGGGTCCCGGGAGCGATCTCCCGCTCTCGGGCCTTCGGCTGCCACTAATCAGGCCATCCAGTGCACCTACCATGTGACAGGGGACAGCCAATGGCACGGATACCCTGTCACATGGTAAGGGCAAAGGCCATCGGCGCCATTTTGATTAGTGGCAGCCGACGGCCCGAGAGCAGGAGATCACTCCCGGGACCCCACTGGACCACCAGGTACCTGTAAAAAGTTTTTTTAGGGGGGTTAGGAGGGTGCGGGAAGCTAAGGGATTAGTTTTAAAGGGTCGGAGTGGGTTTAGGGGTTATTTTTTGTGTGCCGTTTTTCCCGCCCTCCCTCAAAATAAGAGAACCCCCACAAACAATTTTGTGGGGTTTTCCTATCAGTTTCGGGGAGCCCCCGATTTCTGACAATTTTGAAAATATCGTACGATATTTTCAATCGTCAGAAGCTCGATTCACATCCCTAATATATATATATATATGGTTTAATGTATAGAGAAATGCTAGATAAGAGTTAGATTAGATATTGCATCACCTAGATTTGGCCAGACAAGTTGTGCAACTAGCTCTGAAATTGGCATTAGTCTCTCTCATCTCATATAGAATCTGACCAGCTAAATTACTCACCTAATGAAATTTAGATGGATACATGTTGTTGGTTATCTTGGTCAAAGTTCAAAGACTTTGATCTAGCTGACTGGATCCATTTAAATAGTTGCTACTTGTATTTTATAAACAGAAACTTCAAGTATGCATGCAAACACCTAAACAAACCATGAAAAATAATCACTTTTCCAATTCCTATGGCTCCTAGACATAGAGGTTACAAATGCCTCTTATTTATTTTACTTAATCAGAGTAGTTCTAATCTAACAGACACTGACTAATTCACAGACTATAATGTGGTTATATATTATTCTTATGTTTCCATTGTTACTGAGCTACAGTATTAATGACAAAACTAATTCTTCATTCTAGTGTCAACCGTGATCTTCAGATTTATACATAATGAACTGGAATTATCTTTGGCAGCACAGATCTTGGGGAGATGAGACATGAATACTGTCTCAGGATTATGTAAAATTAATGAGTTACTATAATTTTATAGTTTGTTAGCTGGCTTACAATAATAAACATGCTTTCTTTTCAAATTTATGGCCGTGTAAGCCAGTTTTTCCTCAGTTGCTATTAGGAATGATTTTCTTATCTCCTAGGTCATTCATCTTGAATGAGCTTATATAGTACAATCAGGCAAATGTATTCTGGTTAAGAGGAGCATATATAATATGCCTAGGCATTCTATATAAATGTTGTCTGTTATTCCTGTCAACATGTTAAAGGTAAAGGCATAATAAATTGTTAAAGCTAGTTTGTATGGGTGAAAGAAAACAATTTAATAGACAGATGGGCCTATCTGAATATCTGAAAAACTGCATAAAATTCCTTTGATTTAATTAAAGTAGAAAATATTCTTTAGAACTGTCTATTTGAAAAACATGTTGGTCTTGATTCTAACCAGTTATAAAATAAGTAAGGGATGAATAGCGTTTCGGTATTGCTTTTTAGCATTACACACTGTTTCTAACTTTCTCATAATTGTTATTGGAGGATTAATAATGCTATTTTTACTGCTAAACATGTTTTGAATGTAACAATAACTTGGTCAGTAGAGCAAATTCACTTCCATTCTTCTTGAATTGAGCTATTCTGCATTGGACTGCACAAATCCCATTTGAATAAGAGATTGATTAAGTCCTATTCATGCTATTGCTTACCAATCTCAGAGTCAGGACTGCTGGAATTCCTCTTTTCCATAGAGAAAATATAATCAGTTTAATTGAAAAGGCTAAGAGAATGCAAAGTACTCTATCATCCCTGTGACTCAGCAAAGGCTACACAATCTATAGAATAAAGCACATAGATGGGCAACAAAAATGATTAAGAGGATGAAACAAAGAACACTAAACAGACAAGAATTCTTCAGCATGGGGAAGAACAGCTGAAAGAGGATATGAAAGAGGTTTATAAAATTATGTGTGGTGTGGAGCAAGTTAAAGGAGAATGGTTATTTACTTTTTCAGATAGTAAGAACATGAGATATGCCATGCTGGGTTCGCCTAAACAGCCAGCGAGACCAGCATCCTGTCTCTGACACTGACCAATTCAATTTAAATACTCTTGCAGGCAGGTATCAGCAGCAGGCAGAACAGTAGACCAAGATATCAAAAGAGGGGCAAAGTAGCACAAAGTAAGGAATGAATAACCAAAGGGGCAAAACAGCCCAAACAGACGCATGACCATTCCACGGCATTGTGAGAAGGGCTAGGCAGTATCAACAGTGGCAAGATCATCCCAAGGCGCCAAAGCATGGGCAAAGGGAATCAACAGCAGAGGCATGAACATCCAAGGGTACCCAAAAAGGGGACAAAAGCAGCACATGAACATCCCAAAGTACCAAGAGAGAGGAAGGGGTACCAACAGTGGTATGAAGACCCCTGAATTCCAAACAGAGGGGCAAAGGGCACCACAATCAGTGGTATTTGTTTACTTATTTAGTTACTGCTATTTAAATCAAAAAAATATTAAGATGAATTACACATTAAAACATATATAAAATGTCAACATTCAAATCGAACAACATTTAAATATAACCCCCAGGGAAATTCCTGTCTAAAAAAAGCTTATAGCATATAACTGAAAGAGCAGGAAACATTAATTTTCAGCTCAAAAAACTAATAAATGCAGACAGCTTTTGGCTTTCTTATTTAATGGGAAATAGTTCAGTTCATCTTTTAACTCTTGTTGAATAACATTCCACAAATCATACATAGTAACATAATATAGTAATGAAGGCAGAAAGTGGACCTGCCCAGCCAGCTTCTTATAGTAGTATCTGGTGCTCCGTGCAGGAGATCCCCAAGTCTTATGATAAGGGTAGTAATATTTACAATCAATCAAAAGCAAGAAACTGTTAAATCCATAAATTACTTCTAGCAACATTTTTACTGGATGAGGACCCTTCTTGATAATTCAGACAATGCTGCTTAATGTTTTTTGCTTTGGGACGTAGCCGTTAAAGCCGTCCTGTCCTTTTTCCCTTATGTCCTCTTGATAATTCAGGCAATGCTGCTTGAAGTTGTTTTCTTTGCCTTTTTCCCTTATATCTGTGTGTAAGTATCCCAGACTGAAAAACTCAGGTCCCATGTTGGTTGTTGTCTGTTTCCAGTTCCCCTTCGCCCTACCATCAAAGTGGGAAGTGATGTTGCAGTTTAATCAAAAGCTATTCATTGAAGGTAGTAATCCCCATGCATTCTGTTAAAGGTAGTAACTGCTGTTCCTTGCAGTTTATGCTGATTAGTGAACTCGAGGTTGTGTTATATATGACCAATGGCACCGGTAGCCCCTGTCTCATGGTAAGAGCAAAGGGCCACCAGCGCCATTTTGATTACTGGCAGCTGACAGCCTGAGAGGGGGAGATTCCTCCTGGAACCCCCGCTAAATCACCAGGGACTTTCAGTAAGTCTTTGGGGGGGGGGGGTGCGGGCAAGTCTTGGGGGGTTGGGATGATGGGAGTTTGTAATTAATTAAATTTGAAGGGTTGGGGTGGATTTTGATTTTTTGTTTTAATTGTGACCTTTCCCCCCCCCCCAAAAAAAAAAAAAAGAACCCGATAGGAAACCCACATGAAATTTCATGGGTTTTCCTTTCGTTTTGTCAGCACCCCCCCCCCCTCCCCCCGAAATGCAATGAAATAGGAAATATCTTCTTTATTCCCTATTTTGTTGCAAATGAATGCACATCCTTAATCTGGAATGCAATAATCAGAAAGAGCTGTATATGATGGGGTGTGAATGTCTGATGTGCACGGACCAAGAAAGAGACCTTGGGGTAATAGCATCTGGTAATCTGAATATGGCAAAGCAATGTGATAAGGTGACAACTAAAGCCAGAAGAATGCTGGGCTGCATAGAGAGAGGAATAACAGGTAGGATAAAGGAGGTGATAATGCTCTTGTACAGGTCCTTGGTGAAGCTTCACCTGGAGTACTGTGTTCAGTTCTGGAGTCTGTGTCTCAAAAATGATGGAGAGGGTCCAGAGAAGCATGGCTAAAATGGTGTGGGGTCTGTATCAGAAAACATATGAAGAGAGGTTGAAGGATCAGAATATGTATACCCTGGAAGAGAGGAGGTGCAGGGGAAATATGATACAGACCTTCAGATATCTGAAAGGGTTTAATGATGCACAAAATTTGAACCTTTTCTATTGGACAGCAAACAGTAGAAATAGGAGTCACTAAATAAAACTCCAGGGGGGATGGGACGACTTAGAACCAACATCAGGAAATATGTCTTCACGGAGAGGATGGTGGATGCTTCAAATGCCCTTCCAGAAGAGGTGGTAAAGAAGAAACAGTCAATTAATTCAAAAGGACATGGTATGAACATTGTGGATCCCTAAAGGCTAGAGGACCTGTTCACCAGTGATCATAAGTCAGGTCCAACAAAGCTAGAATCTTGCTGTCTAGTAGACAAATGCACCAAAGACAATGAAGGAAGATTCAGAATATTTAGCTGAGATGACTGAAACTACCTGATTGCCAGATATTGAGGTATCCTTGTATGCAGACTCTTAAGTATTAGACATAACATTTTAAACTTAAGATGAGACTCAGTTTGGAGCAAACATAACTGATAACAGTATTGGGGTAAATGTGAGTCCCTGTTGGCAGTTCTTACCTCATCCTGGCAAAGAACCTTAGTGGGCCTATTGGACTATCTGTTTAGTCCTTCCATCTCTATGTTCTACACTTCCTGTTGACAACCAACTGGCTTCTGTCTAGACAATGTTTATTACTCCCAGCTCTATGACCCATACTTCCTGCTAGTGACCAACTGGGTACTGTCTGGAAAGAGTTATATTCCAAGTTCACATTTTGCACTTTGTCAGACTTTAGTCCTAGACTCAGTCCTATGTTTGTTTTGGACTCAGTCCAAGGCTCGATCCTATATTTCATGTTCCTGTTTAATCCTAGATTTTTTCATGTATACAGTTTTCCTGTTTGGTTCTAATTTTCTTTTGCAGTGGTCCTACACTGATTCTGTGTGCACTTTCATGCCTCCAGGTTTTCCTGCAGCAGTGCTGCTCTGCTTCTTTGTCTTCAGATTTAGGATTCAATTGTTTTAGTGTGTTCCTTGTGTTTCCTGTTTATCCTGTTTAAGACCTATTGGCTGCCAGGACTCAAAGGTTCAATCCAAGGGAAAAGGTACCAAAATGGGCAGATATATGTGTCTGCTCTTGTTAAAAACTACCAGACTTGCCCTGTCTGATTATCACCCACTCTTGGCTATAGGGTATTAGGGGTGTGCATTTGGTCCCTACGTATTGGCAATCCGCAACGGATGTGCCAATATTTGTTGTATTCATGGGGAAGCGAAACGTATCGCGATTCCCCATGGATACAATGAATTTTCGCCGAATTATTCAGCCGCCAATTTAAACAACCCCCCCCCCCCCACCATCCTGCTCTCCCCCAAGACTTACCAAAACTCCCTGGTGGTCCAGCGGGGGGTCCGGGAGCCCATCCCATGCACTCTACACCCTCAGTACCAGTTCAAAATGGCACCGATAGCCTTTGCCCTACTATGTCACAGGGGCTACTGGTGCCATTGGTCAGCCCCTGTCACATGGCCATCAGCGCCATCTTGTGCTCCTGCAATGTGACAGGGGCTGACCAATGGCACCGGTAGCCCCTGTGACATAGTAAGGGCAAGGCTATTGGCGCCATTCTGGTTCCTGGCACCCGACAGCACGAGTGCAGGAGATCGCTCCCGGACCCCCAGGGACTTTTGGCCAGCTTGGGGAGGGCCTCCTGACCCCCACAAGACTTGCCAAAATTCCAGCGGAGGTCCGGGAGCGACCTCCTGCACTCGGGCCGTATTGCCAGTATTTAAAATGGCGCCGGCGCCATTTGAGTACTGGCAGCCACTAGCCTTTGCCCTCACTATGTCACCGACCGTCAGCCCCTGTGACATAGTGAGGGCAAATGTAGCGCCGGTGCCATTTTGAATATGGGCAATACGGCCCGAGTGCAGGAGGTCGCTCCCTGTCCTCCGCTGGACTTTTGGCAAGTCTTGTGGGGGTCAGGAGGCCCCCCCAAGCTGGCCAAAAGTCCCTGGAGGTCCAGCGGGGGTCCGGAGTGATCTCCTGCACTCGTGCCGTCGGGTGCCAGGAACCAAAATGGCGCCGATAGCCTTGCCCTTACTATGTCACAGGGGCTACCGGTGCCATTGGTCAGTCCCTGTCACATGGCAGGAGCACAAGATGGCGTTGATGGCCATGTGACAGGGGCTGACCAATGGCACCGGTAGCCCCTGTGACATAATAGGGCAAAGGCTATCGGCACCATTTTGAACTGGTACCGAGGGTATGAGAGTGCTCCCTGACCCCCGCTGGACCACCACGGAATGGTCAGGGGGTGGGGGGTTGTAGTAAATTTAATTTTAGCCAGGTAACGAATAGGATTCGACGTATAACAGTATCGGGACGCCATACGGACGCATGCAACGTATCTGCCCCCTGACGAATACGTATCCCGCATGCAACGTATGGCGTCCCTCTGCACATCCCTATAGGGTATTGCTTCTAGCTGAATACTCTATCACAGTAATATGATCACTTTTATGCCCACTTATAAGTATTCTGGCTGCTGTATTTGGTAGTAATTGAGGACACATTAAGATTTGTCAGTGGTAAACCCAGATAAAACGAATTTCAGTAATCCAGTGTATTAGTTATTAAAGAATGAATTATTGTTACCAAATCTGAAAGACTAAAAAAAAATGATCCTGTTATAAAATACAGTAAAAAAAAAATCAACAAAGTAAAAAAAAACCAGCACAATTGATAGATTAAACAAGGGTGGCAAAACCTAGCACACAATACAAAAGAAAACTGTGGAGTCAGCATCAAATAGTCATAAAAAATACCTCAACTGTTACCAAGAGATCTGTGGTGACACTTCCAAATCCAGATCAGATATGATTTTTCAGGGTTTAATTTCAATTTGGCATCATTAAGCAAGAGAGCAACAGGAATTATGCATTTTTTTCATCACAAACATGTCCTTAGCCTTGTCCTGACCAATATATAGCAATTACATGAATGCTATCTACATACATATTGCACTCAGTCCCATACTTATTAATCAAGATTGCTAAAGAAGCCAAAAAACATTAAACAATATGAGGGATTGAATGGAGTATTGAGGAAACCCATAAGCCAATGTCGTTGATTTTGAAGAATAAACCTCCCAATTTGCCAATTGCTGACAATTAGAAAGGAGGAGAATTAAGATCAAGGTGTTTTTTTTCTTCTATTGACTGTAGATGAGATAGAGGGATGCTGTGATTGGTAATATTAAAGGCTATTTATAAATCTAACAATGAAAAGTGCATCCAATTCCTTCATCAGCAAATGTATACTATTCATAAGTGCTAACTGGAGGGTTTCAATTTTATGGTTATTTCCTGACCAATAGGGCCATTATTAGTTTGAGTAAAAAATGTAGAAAACTGCTGGTAAACAATTCTTTTGTGTTCATAGACAGAAATGTTTGATTTGAAATTGAAGGTAGTTTAAAAGCTCATATATTCCCCCTGCCCCCATCACTCACACAAAGGGGCCAATGCAATAAAGTGCGCTCAGCTGAGTGCAGCACCTCACAACATGCGGCCAAAGTGTGGTGAAACTCATAGCGCTCATCACATGCAAATGCTTGTTGATGAGGCTACTAGGGAATCACCTGTAATGCAAAAAAAAAAAAAAAGTGCATCTAAAATGCACAATTTTACACTCGGAAATTAATGCCTGCCTAGAGCAGGCTTTAATTGCTGAGCACTCCCAAAGGTTGTATAGAAGGACATAAAATACTGCTTTTCTGTACTTCCTCCTACTTGATATCATAGCAACATTAAATAGGAGGAACAAAACTTTGAAAAAGTTTAAAAAAATAGTTTAAATAAGTGCCAGCGGTCAGGTTTGGGAAACGGACACTCAGTTACGAAGCATCCGTTTCCCAACCCTCGTCTGTGCACCAATTAGGAAAACGGATGCCAATAAATTTGGCATCCATTTTCTAAACTGGCAAACAGCCAACCGCTCACGGGATCCCACTGTCAAGGAGGCGCTAGGGGCGCACAAGTGACCCCTAGCGCTTCCTTGACAATGCAATCCCTAATTTAAATATTGCACGGAGCCCCCAGGAGGAGTGCCTGTGGGAGCGTTAGGAAAGCGGGTACTGAACACTCAGTACATGCTTTTAGCGCATTTTAATTGCATCATCCCCAAAGCATTGTGAGATGGTTAAAGCATCACGAAAAGTGTCCTAAAGAAAAAAATCTGGTGAAATTTCATTGTGGTCCTAAATTAAGGATGTACATTTGTTTGAAACAAAAGGGTAAAACACAACAAATTAGTCCATATTTACTTCATATTTTTTATGTTTCCCATCATGTCTATGACACATTCAAGTCTATGTTGTCCAATGCTGAGCAAAAAATAACTGTTAACTATAACATCCAACTACTGGCTGTGTGACCTCACAGCCTTGTCATATCTGAGTCAGGGTAAGTTGGCAAGGAAGCCAAAGAGAGGACAAATCATGGTGCAGCATCATTTTAAATTAGGGATGTGAATCATTTTTTGACGATTTAAAACAATCGTCAGATATATTTTAAATCGTCAAAAATCGTTAGAGCCGCGATACTGTAACAGTTCCCCCGATTTATCGTCAAAAAATCGTAAATCGGGGAGGGGGTGGGCAGGAAAACTGGCACACCAAAACAACCCTAAAACCCACCCGACCCTTTAAAACAAATCCCCCACACTCCCGCACCCCCCAAAATGTTTTAAATTAACTGGGGTCCAGTGGGGGGGGGGGGGTGTCCTGGCGCGATCTCCCACTCTCTGGCCACGGCTGCGTTAAGAGAAATGGCGCCGGTGGCCTTTTGCCCTTATCATGTGACAGGGCAAAGGTAGCGCCAGTGCCATTTTGTTTCCTGGCTCCCGACATCACGCGTGCAGGAGATCACTCCCGGACCCCCGCTGGACTCCCAGGGACTTTTGGCCAGCTTGGGGGGGCCTCCTGACCCCCACAAGACTTGCCAAAAGTCCAGCGGGGATCCGGGAGCGACCTCCTGCACGCGGGCCGTATTGCCAATATTCAAAATGGCGCCGGTGCTACCTTTGCCCTCACTATGTCATACGGGCGACCGTCGGCAATACGGCCCACGTGCAGGAGGTCGCTCCCGGACCCCCGCTGGACTTTTGGCAAGTCTTGTGGGAGTCAGGAGCCCCCCCCCAAGCTGGCCAAAAGTCCCTGGGGGTCCAGCGGGGGTCCGGGAGCGATCTCCTGCACGCGTGACGTCAGGAGCGAGGGAACAAAATGACGCTGGCGCTACCTTTGCCCTGTCACATGATAAGGGCAAAGGGCCACTGGCGCCATTTCTCAACGCAGCCGTGGCCAGAGAGTGGGAGATCGCACCGAGTCCCCCCACTGGACCCCAGGTAATTTAAAACATTTTGGGGGGGGGGTTCGGTAGGGTGGGGGATTTGTTTTAAAGGTTCGGGGTGGGTTTTAGGGTTGTTTTGGTGTGCCGGTTTTCCCGCCCTCCCGCGATTTACGATTTTTAACGATTTAAAAAAAAAAAAAAAAAAAAAAAACACGACGATCAGATTTCCCTCCCCCCCCCAGCCAAAATCAATCATTAAGACGATCGATCACACGATTCACACCCCTATTTTAAATAGTGTATAGCTAACTCATTCCCACTCTAAAGTCTGAGCATATGCAATAAGCAGTCTGTATTCCTTCTCTAGCTGTTGGCAAAGATAGATATATTTGAAAAAGCTCTCACAGAGTTCTAAAAAGAGCTTTTGGATTTGGAACTGGTTGTAACACTCATGGGAAAGTGGAGCCTTGATTCTGTGGTGTGATTGGCACAGCACAGTGGACAAGCCTGCTAGATCCACACCAGCAGGTGGCAGAGAAGCCTTATGAAGCATCATCTAAGCCAGCTGCCTACAACACAGGTTGAGCCTTAGGATTCTAGTGGCCAGCAGGCCTTAGGTGGGTCCCTATGGCAATCCAAACATGAGAGTCCAAGTCCAGGCAATGGTCAAGACATGCATCAGACAGCAGAGCAGATAACTGGCCAAAGGTCAGGGCAGATGGCAGATAAGGCAAGGTTGGCCCAGGAAACAATCTGGGAAACTCAAGGTCCAAGTAGGATCAAAATCTGTGAAGTCAGGCTGAGGGGAACCAGGAAGAGCAAGGACCAAGACAGACAAGACAAGGCTAAGGCAGGGCATGGATGAGACAAGGGAAAGGCACGAGCAAAACAAGACAAGGCAGAAGCACAGGAATACAGAAGAAAGAAACAATATGTAGGAAAAAACTCTGGGATACAAAACACACCAGCATACCTGTTGCTGAGGCATTGAGGTAGCATTCTTTTTTTTTATAATTTTATTTTTATTAAATTTCCAAATAAATACAAGTAATACTTATGCCAAAAAGTTGAGATATATAACATTGAATATTTCTCTTGATATTTATTTATTTATTTAAAAAAATGTTCTATACTGTCGTTAAGTTAAATACCATCACAACGGTTTACAGAAGGGCACGATAAAGAGAAATATGGGTGGTATAGATTACAAATTACTCATGTGCCATCATAGTACGGTAACAATGTAAAATAATAAACTAGGTGTGTAAATTAAAAACCTGATTGTTAGGAACAAATTAGGCAGTTTGATTTTAACATTAATATGCTTATGTAGGTTACTAAAAACTTCTAGCTTGGTTCATCCTTATCACTCAACTATTTTTCTCCTTTTCTTTATCTTTATAAAATGCTTGTTTAAAAAGCCAGGTTTTCAGATTAGTTTTGAATAATTTCAGATTTGTCTGTAGTCTTATTTCGAGTGGCATGGTATTCCAGAGTACAGGACCAGCCAGTGGCAGTGCTCTTTCCCTTACTTGCGTGAGATGTGCTGATTTGACAGAGGGGACAGTTGGTAGAGCTTTATTTGCAGATCTCAGGTTCCTTTGTGGTACATGCATGCGCAGTGCCGTGTTAAGCCAGTTGGCTTTATCATCGTGGATTTGTTTATGGATTATACAAAGTGCTTTATATTGTATTCTTTGTTTAATTGGAAGCCAGTGGAGTTCAGCAAGTGTTCCTGTAATTTGGTCACTCTTTTTTTTGCCTGTCAAAACTCTGGCAGCGGAATTTTGCAATATTTGCAGAGGCCGAATTGTAGATTGAGGTAGTCCTAACAGCAGGGAGTTACAATAATCTGTGCTAGCAAATATCATTGCTTGTAGAACTGTGCGAAAATTGTTAATCGTTAATAGAGGTTTTAGTCTTAGGATCATTAGTTTTGCATAACCTTCTTTTATTTTCTGTGAGATGTGTTGTTTCATGTTTAGCACAGGGTCAATTATTACTCCTAGATTCCTAACTTTTGTTGCTAACTCGGTGGTTTGAATATTTTTGATTGTGAATGTTGGTTGTGTGTGGTGAGTGTTTTTACGTTCAAGATGTAAGAATTCAGTTTTGTCAATGTTTATAACCAATTCCATCTGGTTTAGGAGCTGTTTGATTATTTCTAGGTACATATTGGCTAGTTTCATTGTTTCTTCAATTGTGTTTGGAATGGGTAACAGTAATTGTATATCATCTGCATAAATGTAATGTACGATTCCCAGTCCTGCTAGTAAGTGACATACTGGGAGGAGGTAGATGTTAAAGAGTGTTGCAGATAGGGCTGATCCCTGTGGGACACCAGTTAGCAGTTTGACTTTGTCTGAAAGTGCATTTTTGATTTGTACCTGAAAACATCTATTGTTTAAGTATGACTCGAACCATTTTAGTGTTTTGTTAGTGAGTCCTATTTCTTTCAGTCTATTGATTAGTATTCTGTGATTTACAGTGTCAAATGCTGCAGAGAGATCTAATTGAACCAGAATGTAGTGTGCTCCTGTATCAAATCCTCTTAAGATATTGTCTGATAGAGCTAATAGCAATGTTTCTGTACTGTAGTGTTTGCGGAATCCATGTTGTGCTGGATATAGTATGTTGTTATTTTCAAGGTGGTTAGATAGTTGTTTTTGAACTGATTTTTCGATTAGTTTGGCTATTAGGGGTAAGTTGGAGACTGGTCTGTAGTTGCTAAGATTTAAGGGGGTCAAGGTTCTTTTTCTTAATAATTGGCTTGCTTATGGCTCCTTTCAAGGTATCCAACATTACTCCTTCATCTAGTGAGAGGTTGATGATTTTAGTTAAGGTTGGGGTTATTGTGTCGGCTATTTTTTTTAAGTTCTGTAATGGGTATGGTGTCGCTTTTGTGGGTAACAGGGTTTAATTGTCTAATCATTTTTTCTACTACAGGGTGTGATACCTCCTCAAATTCAGCCCAGATACTGACGTCTCTAGTGGGCATCCTAATCTCTTGTTTTGTAGTTACAGGGATTTTTGTCCTTAGATTCTCAATTTTGTCTTTAAAGAATTGGGCTACATCATTGCATTGATTTTCTTGTAGAGTTAGATGGTTGATAGTGTTGTCACATGTTAGGTTGTTTACTATATTAAATAGGGTTCTGGCATTGTTTACAAATTTTTCTATTTTTGAGCTGTAGTATTTTTTTTTTTTGGTGTCTAAGATTGTTTTTTTGTAGTATGCTAGTTGTTTTCTGTACTTAGTTAGATTCTCGGTTGATTTGTTGTTGATTTGTTGATATTAATTACCACAAGTATGATATAAATATATCAAATCTCTCCACATATATCTTAATAGGAAAATGGGAGACCAAGGGTTTACTGAGCGAAAAGGGGAAATAAGAGAAAAAGAAATCTCCAGAATTATCCCCTTTATTAACTTAGACAGTCCTCCACACAAAATAAAATTTAGGAGTGTGAATCCAGATGTGCTCTTAATTGAGAAGGCTCAAAGAAAAGATATTTAGAATTTTGAAATTGAAGAAGACATTTTACATGGGTATCTTAAAGAAAATCTAGCTCCTTGCGATACCATCTCTTCTCTCATCAAAATAACTTTCTTTCATTGTTATTGTGTAGACCTGGTTATGTTGGGGAAAATCTGAACTTTCTGCCCATGAAATAATTGTGATTGATTACAAAAGAAAAATCTTAACACAGAGTTCCTTTCTGAAACAAATGCATAAGTCACAAGTAATGTTCTTCTTGTCTGAATAACAGTTTCTTGGGTTAGTTCCAAAATGTCCGTGATATTTAAGGAGGCATTTTGAGGTAGCTTCCCTGATATCTCATCCTTAGAAGAAGGCAGATAATAGATTGTTGTTATGACAGGAAACACTTCATCAGGAATTTTAAGAACTTGAATAAGGACATTTCTAAATAAGTCCTTTGAAGACACCATATGTAATTAGGGAAAATTCAAGACCCTTAGATTCAGAATTCTTGAAGAGTTTTCCAAATTTTCCAGTTTCTTTGAATGAATAATCTCCAATTGAATCAAATTATTCTGAGCTGTTTCTATAGTTGTCCCTCTTGTATCCAAAACTTAAATTTTTGTAACGAGGTTTGTAATTTGGGATTCAATAGCCAGCGTCTTAGCATTAGTTTCCTTCAATACTTGAGTTAAAGAAAGTATGGCTTTCTCTAGAGAAGGCAAAGCATTCCATATGGAATCTAATGTTATTACTGACGGTTTCATTAGTGATGGTTACAAAGTTAGGCATACCTTAGGTTCCTTTTCTCCTGATTCCATGGGGTTTCCGGCACTCTTCACAACTTTAGACACATGCAGAGCCTCCGTGGGGCCTGTGGAATCCTGAAGCAGGAGACTCTCCAAAGGCAGCGACAAAATAGCGTCCCTTCTCGGGGCCTCAGATTTTTGCTCATGGATTAGCTCTCCAATCAAACATAATGACAAATCCCTCAAGTTAGAATCTTCATCTGAAGCCTTGAATGGTGGCGCTGGTACCATCAGCACACCGGAGCTCAACGATGTCTCTTCTGCCAGCAGCTCCGGCATTCGCTCCATGCCGGTATCTGATACGGCTCCTCCCTCAAGTGCCTGAAGCAGGGGAGATGCAAAGAATGATTCAATCCATGCTTGTCATTGTTCAGATATTAGTGAAGATGCCAGTATTTGCCAGAGTTTTCTTTTCTTTTAGTATGTGGCATTATAGTTTATCTTTGAATATAGCTGGATAGATGTTAAAGTTATCCAGCCTTGTGTGGCTAGTATCTTAGTATTTATCCAAATATCTTTAAAAGATATCTGGGTAAGTAGCACTGTGTTACGACCGTCGCTGCCCGACGTCTCCACCCCGCCCACCTTACCTCTGTGGCAACTCCCTCTTTGCTTGTTGGATGTTTGGCAGCCACGCCATCATCTTGCCATCCTCCTCCAGCATCCCCGGACTGGCAAGACGGTGCACTCCGCCCTGTTTTCCAGAAGCCTAAGGGCAAGCGCGAGTGGCACGGCCCCAACTCAAGTACCAGCAGTGGCACGAACCTCAGGGATGCCCCCCTGAGATGACGTCATCCGCACCGGATATTTAAGGTCTCTGAATTCACTAACTAATTGAGTTAGCAAGGAAAGGAAATGGAAAGGTACTCTTATGCTCCTAGCTACTCTGCCTCCTCGGACTTACCAGGGGTAACCACTCCTCGGGGGCCTCGTTTCTCTTTTGCCTTTCAGGTTGCAGTCTGGAACCAGTACTCGCTCCTCAAGGACTCATGTTCTCGGACCTGCTTCTGAATACCACTTCTGCCAGGAAGTCATCGCTGCCTACAACACACCAGTGAGTTACCATCTTTCTCTCAGAGCTTTCCCTGGAACCAGGTACTCGCTCCTTGAGGGTCTAATCCATTCCAGCTCCTGGGCTGCTTCAAGAGACTATTGTGTGAGTGTTACCATCAAGGTTCTGTTCCTGAACTCTGCATACCCTGCCTACTCACTATACTTAGTTTCTCTACAGCTCTGCCATCCTGGGATCGCTGTTCCAGGATCTGAGGGAATACAGCCCAGCTGGGCACTTCCAGCTCACTACTGCTACCTCTGGTGGTTCAGTATACTGTTTAATAAAAGAACTAGTGTGTGTCTGTCTCCAAACTCTGAGCCTGACCGGTGGTCCCGCTCGGGATCTTTCCTGGGGGCATGGTCATCTGCCACCGGCCCAAGGATCCACCCACAACTATCCCAAACAATAACACACTGCATCGGTAAAAAATGAAAAAAAAAATGAAAAAAATTAAAGGGCCACTACTCCCATCTGCTTGTAAATTGCAATATCTAGCCCAACATTGCTCACATATTAATTAGCAGGCAACTGTCCTCTATCACCCTACTGTAACCTTTTCCCATATTCACTTTTCACTTTAAAAATGTCTATTTCACCCCCTGACTTTAGAACTCCCTCTCCCAGTCACAAACAATGTTCTATTTCAACTCCCAGACACCCATCACATCACAACCTCCCCCTGTGACAAAAAAAATAATTCCAGCCAGGAGCTAGGGCTCACTCATCAGTTCCCATTGGCTCTAGCTCTGCATCTGATGTGCTGGAAGCTTAAACAATGCTCAGTTTATGCTTCCAGCTCTCCCATATATAACACTTGGGAGCACTGGAAGTATAAACTGAACATAGTTGACACTTCCAGGGCTGCCTATCAGATGCAGTACTGGAGCCACTGTTCGTGTGTGAGTGAGACCCTCGCTCCCAGCTGGAATTAGTACTTTTTGTTATCAGAAGGAAGGGTGGCTTGGGATCGGGGTTTGGGTGGGGGTGCTAATACATAGTTCGTGACTGGGAGAAGGGGTCCAAAGTCCAGGGGTCAAAACAGAAATTGTTTTAAGTGAAGATATAAAAAGGGTTTTGGGGGAGGAAGACAGTCACTTGGTATTTATTTAGTATTTAGGAGCGCTGGGCTACATATTATAATTTACAAGCAGATGGGAGCAGTAGGACCTTTGATTTTTTTTTTTTTTTTTTTACTGATACAGTGCTACTTACCTGTATATTTTTTAAAGATATCCAGATAAGTAAAAAGATATCACGCAACACAAAGCTAGAAAACTTTAGACCTGTTTTAAAGCAGGACTAAAGATATCCAGTTAACATAGATGGATATATCCAATATTTTACTCGGTTAGCCAAATATCTGTCTCTCTCCAAAATGCCCCTGATATGCCTCTTTTTTATCTGGCTAAATTATAGCCCAATGAATACTTGTATACTTATATAATTTAGTCAAATATTTGGCTGAATATGTGACATTTGCTATTTAGATGGATAACTTTTGAGTTATCTGTCAACAAGGTTTTAAATATGGACATCTTAGTGCTTAACAATCTTTTTCTGTGTGGAGTCAGTCAGCAGTGAACACAGCAGAGCACACATATAGGGGTAGATTTTAAAAGGTGCGCACGGGAGTAGATTTGTTCGCGCAACCCGGCGCAAACAAATCTACTCCTGAATTTATAACATGCGCGCACTGCCACGCCATTGTTATAAAATACAGGGTTGGCACACGCAAGGCTGCGCAAAATCGGCAGCCTGCGCACACCAAGCCACACAGCCATCCTCTGTTCCCTCTGAGGCCACTCCGAAATCGGAGTGTTCTCGGAGGGAACTTTCCTTCCAGCCCCCCCACCTTCCCCTCCCTTCCCCTATCTAACACACCCCCAGCCCTAATTAATTCCCCCCTACCTTTATTTTATAAGTTACGCCTGCCCGAGGCGGGCTGCCAGGGCGCCATGTTCCGGTCCGAGGGCTGGTCCGGAGGCTGTGGCCATGGCCCCAGAACACCCCTGGGCCGGAACCATGCCTACAGCCCCTCCCTGGAACACCCCTGACGATGCACCAGCCGTGACATGCCCTGACACGCCCCCCCATGAAAGCCCCTGGACTTACGTGCATCCCGGGGCTTGCGCGTGCCACCGAGCCTATGCAAGATAGGCTTGGCGCACACAGGGGGTGGAAGGGGCAGCTTATATGTCCCAGTAATCATCATGTTGTATTGGCTGATGAATGTGTCATCTGTGATTATGGAGGACGTTTGCAAAACAAAAAAACAAAAATTTGATAAATGTATAAATTACAAGAATTCTGTATTACATCAGTTGAGGGTAATTTCTTAGATGGCTGAATAGGAAGAAATAGGATGTTTCCACATTTCCCTTCAGCATATCAGTAAAAATTAAATTCTATTTTCTCCTTGATAACAGTTCAACTTCAAAAAACTCCACTTCAAATATATTATTTCAGAAAAAGGAGGAAAAGACCTAAGAGTTAGCCTTCTAATGCTTCAATGAGCCAAATTGAGCAGCTATATCAGCCTCCTGAACATTATTTTATTAATCTTTCTTGATTCTAACATAATATTTTTATTTGTTTTATTTTTTATTCTCTTCAAATTCAATTATTTATTAAGTAATATCTTATAAAGATCACTTATCTGCTCTTTGCTTCAGTAGCTTATCAGTAAGGTGGCAATCCCTGAGAGATGAAAACAGAGCCAACGTTGGCTATGTTTCGTATTGCACTCACATGAACTGCTTCAGGGCAATATCTATGAAGAAATAAGTTTTATATATTAAGCTGTTATTGAGCAAAATATGTCTTTTATAATACACTTATATCCACTTACTGCAATATTATTTTACAATGTACAAATCCTGAGCTGAATGTGGAGCAGAAGCCCTCACTCCATCTTTGCAAGAAATGCTTACACATGCAGATTGAAATTTCTTCTTTAAAAAAAAAAATTAATTAATCTTTCAATTGATTAATGAAAATTACTGAAATGAAATAAATGTCAACCATAAAATGCACTCCATGCAATTACTGAATTCATGCCCATTGGTTCCAAGCTTTTAAAATGGATATTCCACCTCTTTACTAATTTTAACAGTCCTCTCTACCTCTTCCTCTTACATCTCGTTTCACATGATCTATTGTGAAACAATGTAACTGTTGCATGAATTCATGCTGATTATCAATACAATGTGACACAAAAGGAGATTCAAGTCTTTTGTTTTTTAAGCAGCTCTTGTGCTCAGCTGTCCAAGTGCATAAACTTCTTATTGTTTTCTCCATATAATATAAAGGGCAGGGAAAGTAATTATATAGATGACATAGTCTGTAATACAAGTAGTGAAATGTATTAAAGTATACATAGAATCATCAACAGGATTGGTGAATTCTTTGATCTGAGCTGTTACTGTGCCTACTGAACATTTGCCTCAGTTCAAATGACCATGTAGCAAATCTCATGACAATGTTTTATTCTGTGAATTAAAAATAGTTAACATCAAAGGTGAAATTAATTCTTTCAAATTATTTGATCTAGGTTAAGAAAAACACATTTCTTATCTCTGAAACAAGGATGTAGATCCAGAACTGAGCAATGTTTTTTATAATCTTAATAATTTCAGGACAAAGTTATAAAAAATTGAAGAACAAAATGTAAAGTCTCTTCTCCCACAGAAGATGGTATGGTTTTAGAAAGCAACATCTTCATTTGAATATAATGCTCTTTTATAAACTATCTTGATACATGACAATGTATCTCCATGCTTTTTCTATCAGATATTAGCTGTGAGTGAATTTTAAAATCTCTGTATTAGAGCAGTTGCAATGATTTCTCAAAAATTGTGAATACGGAAGACTGTCTGTCATTTCTGCTGGTTGGAGACTAGTATGGTGCAGGAAAGTGGTGTGATCAGTAGTGTGTGGAAAACAATCCTTCATTGGTATTATTTATATGCATATCCAAAAATATATGCATATTCTTCTCTCTATCCAATATGTTAATATTTCAGAAAATATTTGTCACATGAATTGAGCCAGGAGTGAAATAATAATATTGTTCTTCCACAGAACCATTCCATAATAGAAAAACATCATCTTTATATCTTCTCCATATGCAAATGCATTGCATGAATGGAGATTGTGCAATCCTAACCCTTCTCAAAATGAAACATAAACAGATTGGCTACAGATGAGGGCCATCATGACTTCCATCACAGTACCAGAAATTTGCTGCTAAAATGTGCCCTAAAAAATACATTCCTGGTCAAAGTCAATGTGAACAATTGTATTAGAAAACCAATTGGAACTGTATATGGATGAATGTCTTGTGATAATGTTTCTTTTAATTCTGTAATAGCCTCAGCTTGAGTTGACATCTAATGTTGCCAAAATTAATTTAATGCAAATGTTAGCTCTGCTTTCATCTCTCAGAGATTACCATCATACTGATAAGCTGCTAAAGCAAAGAATAGATAAGTGATCTTTATAAGACATTATTTACCAAATAATTAAATTTGAAGAGAATCAAAAACCCCAAAAATAAAATATAAATATTATACATTACAATCAAGAATGGTTAATGAATAAATATTCTGGAGGTTTTTCTAACCTATGATCAGCTGATATAGCTACTTAATTTAGCTTGTTGAAGCCTTGGCAGACTATCTCTTAGGTATTTTCCTTTTCTTTCTGCAATAATATAATTGGAGTTTGTGTTTTTTTTACGTTGATTGGTTTACCTTGCTGCACTTGCCTTTGTTTGTTTCTGATACCTCATTAACAGTGACACAACTTTCTGCATTACCTGAGAGTTTGTAAAGTAATGGAAAACACTGCAAAAATGTAACTCATAACCCATATAGAAAAACTGCAATTCCAAAACAGTACTAACTCTCAGAATGCAAAGAGCAACAACCCTACCTATGAAAAGGTAGCACTGCAAATATTTCACTAGGTCTTAAACTCCCAAAACACCATGTATTGAAAAAAAAAATAGAAGAAGCAAGTCTACTACAGATCATTTCGCAGAGCCTATATGCTAGAAGAACACTTCACATTTGGTCACATATGTAGTACACAGACCCTCTCCAAATACAGAATAAGTAACCACAAATTATAAATAGAAATATGCAGACAAATACTGAATTCTTCTTTGCTCTGTTGCCTACTCCAGCACCACTACTCCTTTTCTGTTCCCTACAGCCAGGTTGGGGAGAACAGAAGAAGGAAGGGCTAGATTCAAGAGTTGAGGGACTATTCTTTGCTCTACAGTGTCTGCTTCAAGTTAACCCTTTCTCTCCTGCCCCTGGGGAGGGCTGAATTGGAGAGGAAATTAGTTCTTTTTTCTCTGCTTTGTGCTCTGTCTTCTCTGCACTTACCCCTCTCCTCCTATTCCCTGCATGCTCTCTGGGAGGTGATGTGCTATTGCGTGAAGAAGAGGCTGTTTTCTACTGGACAATAGAGTCATAAGGAGTCAGACAGAGCCCAGTATGCTTATGCAATTGGCTCCCTACTATGCAGGACCCAGGATAGCTGGAAAATGTGGTCCAGTGGGTACAAATCTAATAACAGGTGAATATGAACATTCTGTACTGGCCCTACTAGGTACCTTTGGAGAGAAAGTATGTTTTTCCTTCCATTTTTGTTGTCAAGCTACCCTTTCAGACCATTAGCATGCTGGAAACACTACTAGCAGTGGCTGGGGTCTCTAGTGCTACAATGTAAAGTATTGCTTACCATAACTAGTATGGATGACAGACACAAACAGCACAGCAGACAAGTCACAGTCATTTTTTTATAGAAAGAAAGTGTGCCATACATTGCTATCTGCTTCTTGACTATGTGTAAATATACACAGTAACTAAGTGACATAGTTTGTGGAAGAATCAAAAACATAGTACTCTTGTTTCTTTACATTTATAGAAAGAAAGCAAAGGCTGCTGTACCTGGATGTTCCTCAGAGTCAAAGCTGAATATCATTGCTATGAAACATATATCTCTTTTCTCTGCTGCAGAGTGCAGATAACACACTCTTACCCCTGCTAAATGATGCAATAATTCTGTAACTGTCAACAGAGAGATTACAATATCTCTTCTGTAAGGATGTGCTTTCATAGTTTTATTGATTTATTGTGCACACACTCAAACTCTTCTTGCACAAGGAAACTGACAATAGGCAACAGCACACCTTGTTTTCTCCCTCCTTTATAAACCTTTTTTTTCATTCTTTTTTTCACAGTGAAAAAGAATTTCAGAATCAGAACTCTGAAATCCAATAGAAAAATGACTGAACAAAATGGTAAGTGCTCAAAGTTATATTTATCTTTCAGTTTCAGGATAAAAAATGTGCAAGGCGTGTTGCAATAGGCTAGTTGAAAATGTGGTTCACTTTGATTGGTCTCCTTCCATCCTTGACCTTTCCCATCCCTTACTTTGCTCCATCTGTATTCAAGAGAAAAACAACTACAGTTTTCCTTGCCCCATGGACTATAAAGTGTCAAAACAATGAATGAACAAAAATTGTGAGACATTTTCAAATGCACTATTCATTTGTTTTGGAAACAATAAAGTGAACTAAACATTGATTCATTTGTCACGTTTTACACATTAATTTGAAATGTTTGCAAATCCCTTCCACAGACTGCAGCATTTAACGTCATTGGAAAACATGAATCAGTAGGGGAGGGATTAGTTAAAAGGCATTTATTTGGGTAAAACATTGTTTTATATGCAGAAATTACAAAATTGCATTTCACTATGCAGGTAAACTTGGATGTGTTTTTCATGTTTGCCAAATGTCAATACTGCATGTAGGCATTCTTGTGGTTGGAGCTGGGAAAGATTTAGGTACATGGATTTAGGTACATAATTTTAGCTTTTAAAAAGTATGCATACCATTTTCATGAAAAAGATTTGTGGATATTTTAGCAGGTGAAACTTGTGAGGTTATATTTGGTGGGATTATTTTTCAAAGCAGATTTATGTTTATGACTGTAAATTTGCTTTGAAAAGTGATGTAATTTATGCTCATATTTCCTGATATTTTTATATGAAATGTTACTAAAATACTGCTGAATATTCATCCATCTCCTCAGAAAATACTGTGCATGTTTATTTGTGAATTAGTGCCAAATGCTTTTCAAAGTATTTTTCTTCTTTATTGAGTTTATTTTTTTAATCTTTAAACACAAGGAATATCTATGGGTACTGTGATGACACCTGATATAACCAATTTATGTATGACCAATTGTCAGGTCTAATAAAGCAGGAGGATATGTTGTCTAAGAAAGCCGTTTAGGCAATAATGTAGATTAGATACCAAGGAATGTCCAAGTTAGATCCCAGTTAGATCTTTATTTAAGAGCAGACATATATTTTGTACTTGTGCCTGACTCAGGCCGAGTTTTGCCCCACCAGGGGCTGCCTCAGGGGCTAAAATTGACAAATAAATAAACAAACAACATGAATAATACCGGACATACATAAATCAAATTAAAATATAATTTTAAAATCATAACCAATATCTAAAAAAGGTAACACATAGATAAATTGAAACAATTAAAATCACAGACAACACATAATAAAAAACATAACGAATAAGATTTCATCATTTTACCTGTATATAGGTGATCACTACATGAGCCAGAAAATTTGTTTAGCTTAAGTGCGCCAAAATTTACACACTCTTTTGGTCTGCAAAAAATTGAAAAATTACAAGAAAAGAAAATCTAATACAGCATACAGTCAAAAAATCAAAAAATGAAAATGACATTCAGGCACTCAAATAATATATAACAATAGAGGTTGGTAGTGTGGGACTAATGCAGTTACAAAATCATCTATGTAAAAATAAACCTATAAAAGCATACTTCACAGTCACTGAAATACAACTCCTAAATAACTGAATATTGTTTTAATATAGACACTAGGGCCAACTGTGAAATGTTAGATAAAGACAACAATTAATTAACTACATTCAAAAATGTGCCTACTAAATCGGTAATATAAACAGAAAATTTATTTTGCAGCGATAAGAACATTGTCATGACTCAACTCTCAAGAAAAACACGTTACATACAAAGTCGGCATATTTTCACATTGAGATTTGCGATTTACATGCTCTTAAACAGCCTTTTAATGCCGACAGCTTTAGTTTTAGTTTTTTGGGCGCGATGTTTTTATGCAAGTATGTTGATTTAGTTGCGAGTTATATATTGGTTGTATAAATAGCTTGTTCATAGTACAGTCAGAATGTGTTTTTCTTGAGAGTTGAGTCATGACAATGTTCTTATCACTGCAAAATACATTTTCTGTTTATATTACCGATTCAGTAGGCACATTTTTGAATGTAGTTAATTAAATTTTACCTTTATCTAACATTTCACAGTTGGCCCTAGTGTCTATATTAAAACAATATTCAGTTATTTAGGAATTGAATTTCAGTGACTGTGAAGTATGCTTTTATAGGTTTATTTTTACATAGATGATTTTGTAACTGCATTAGTCCCACACTACCAACCTCTATTGTTATATATTATTTGAGTGCCTGAATGCCATTTTCATTTTTTGATTTTTTGACTGTACGCTGTATTAGATTTTCTTTTCTTGTAATTTTTCAATTTTTTGCAGACCAAAAGAATGTGTAAATTTTGGCGCACTTAAGCTAAACAAATTTTCTGGCTCATTTAGTGATCACCTATATACAGGTAAAATGATGAAATCTTATTCGTTATGTTTTTTATTATGTGTTGTCTGTGGTTTTGTTTCAATTTATCTATGTGTTACCTTTTTTAGATATTGGTTATGATTTTAAAATTATGTTTTAATTTGATTTATGTATGTCCGGTATTATTAATGTTGTTTATTTATTTGTCAATTTTAGCCCCTGAGGCAGCCCCTGGTGGGGCGAAACTCGGCCTGAGTCGGGCACAAGTACAAAATATACGTCTGCTCTTAAATAAAGATCTAACTTGGACATTCCTTGGTGTCTAATCTACAATTGACAGGTCTGACTACTATGGGACTTGAAATAAGGATGGCTTGTCTGAAGGATATATGCCCAGGCTACCTAGAAATGGGAAAACAAAAACCTCAGGTGAATAATTTTCTGTTTATTCTGCTCTAAAAGAACCAGATTAGTTGGAAAAACATTAAACATGAATTGATGGGAACAGTAAAATTTCCCCAGCAACTTGAGAGCCACCATCCTTACTTGCCAAGGAAACTTATTCCTGTGTTTGATTCTGGTTTTGGCCTAACTCATCTGTAACTTGGACCTGCCTCACACCAGGACCTTGTCTGCTCAACTGTGGACTTTAAATCTTGATTCAGGATACTGGTTCACTATTGCAAGCCTCACAATAGTCCTATTTCCTTGTCTCTTGTTCATTCAACTTGAAATAAAAGCCTAGCCTTGTACCTGACCTACTTTTACATCTTTTTCTCAGTAGTCCATGACTGCATCACAACAGGGATCTACCACTAATGTTTCACTTGTTAGTTCGCAATTGTCAGAAAACAACATGATTTGGTGTCTGCATATGGATGATATTTTTCACTTTTAGAATGCTACATTTGATGAATGAAATACGTCAGTGTTTGTTAAATGTTTTTTTATCACACTGTGGGGTTTAGTGAGCCCTTGGAACACTGTTAAGTTGATACATCCTATCTTCTGCAAGCCCAAGATAAGCCTTAACAGGAGATAGCTGAGACACCACAAGTCAGAGTTAGAGTCTAGGCTAAGGTCAAGGCAGATGGACCGCAAGACTAAGTCTAGGTCCTAGCTGTAGTTGGCAATTCAGACCAAGGGAGATGAGACACAGCAGGACAGACAGAGCCACCCAAGAGAGGCTGGAAATGGACAAGGCAAGGCAGGCTGGAATGACAAGGCTGGAACATATAGGAATAAAAATGAAACACAATGCAGCAACTAGCACTGCTAAACAAGCAGGAGACCTGTTGCAAAAGCACTGGCTGGAAGTACTGCGCTTCCTTATATGTTCATATAGGATGTGATGTCAGATAGCACCACAGGAAGTCCTGGCTGCCAGACCTATACAAGGAAATCCAGAGCTACATGAAGTTCTAGCTAAGGTCATTGGATGAAGCATGCTGCTGGGTCAGAGCTGCTTCAAATCAGAGGTGAAGTGTTACAGTTGTGATCGTAATTTATAAACTTCATTTTTTAATATATTGATTGATAAGGATTTTCTCTGTCAATGAAAGGGAGAAATCCCTCAAAATTGTGGAAATATTACATATATTGAGAAGGGAAATTGTCTGGAATTAATCAGAGGCATCTCATGTTTCATGTATAGTGTCACTATAGGATACCATTGAGGTTCATATTCAGCCGTTGTACAGCTTGGGTAGTTGAATAACTTTATCTTTCAGTTCCAGGATAAAAAAAAATAGGAAGGCATGCTGAAATAGGCTGGTTGAAAATGTAGTTCACTTTGATTGGTATCCCTCCATCCTTGACCTTTCCCACCCCTTGTTTTGCTCCTTCTGGATTCAAGAGAAAAACAGTTACATTTGTACAGGCCAATCAGAGTTAGCAGGATTACATTATCCAGCTAACTCTGAATATTGGAGGTAGCTGGAAAACGTATCCAGCTAACTCAGCTCCTCCTATTTATAACCCCAGAATGCCCCTTAACCAGTAAAAGTTTAGCCAGATAAAAAGTTATCCAGCTAGAATATAGCCAGATAATTGCACAGATATTCATCTAGCCGAATAACTTCTGAGTTACCTGGATAAATGCTTCTGAATAAGGACCTCATTGGAGCATATTGAGTTGGATCATCTTGACTGATTATGCTCATCTTCCATAAGACTTATGTTTAATTCATTTTAGTAAGAGACATGCTATTCTTCTATCCTGCCATTGTTCCTCATCTCCTTCCATGCCACTTTGTCCATTTGTCCTTGTTCTTTTTCCTACTCCAGCCCTTTAACAATCTAAAAATATCAAAGTGCCTGCATGTAAAAATCAATTTCCTTAGGAACTTAGGCAAGCTACTCAACAGCTGCATCAAGCTGGTCAATGCTAGGGGACCTGGGAGTGGTTCTGCTTTATACTTTGACTAGAATTTAGACAAACTGTAGACAGAAGACCGGTCAGATATAGCATCAATAAGTGGCTCACTGAAGCTCGTCAGTCATAAATTTAGCCCCACTTTTTCTACCCTTTCATTTTCTTCTAGATTTGGAAGCAGATTATAATAGGGTGATGTGAACAGTCATTAGAATTACCACAACATTATTACTGAAGTGGGTATTGTGGGCTTGGCATTATGTGCATTTGACATGGTAACCACCTGCGTAGTCCTGTTTATGACTTTAGATTCTCACCATTTCTTGCCATGGGTTATGATAACCTGCCATGCTATCTCATATTGTGAAAATCTTAATTGGGTATAGGTTTCAGGTCAGCATTAGGCAGAAACCTACACCCAACCTGGGTAGAGATGTTTTTTTTTCCATGAGGGGCTCCTATTGCAGGGGTAGGGATAGATACATAAATTCAGCTGGGATAAGTTCATCAACCCAGGCCAGATAGGACATAAAGCTGAGTGTGCAGAAAAGATTGGGGGTGTCCTTTGAAGTCCCTGATAATTGTATCCCCTTGCGAATCTAGGACAGGATACAGCTACTGAGGTAGAGTCCAAGGTTAGGTATCTCCTTTGTCTCAGGGGAAAAGGTTCATGCTGACATTTCTATCCAAACTTGCACAACTCTATCCAGTTAGCCCTTTTATGAATAGCATAATTAAAGATCTCTCTCATTTTCTCACTGCGTCTCTTTCCCCTGTGACTGCTTCACTGCTATTCATGCTCAGGGTATCAGTTCTATGATTTCTTTAAAGTTTCTTCAATACTTTTCTTTATCCCTCAGTGTTCAAATTTAGCTGTAGTGATTATCGTCTTATCCTTCAGCATGCCTTCTTTCTTCTCATACCTTTCATTTATTTTTCAGATTTGCTCCTTTTTTCTTCCTTCTGTTCCTTTTTGCAGTATATTATCCATATCTAATTGGTTCTGTCAGTGCACTCATTAAGAAAAACCTATTTATCACACGAGCTACATTTTGTCTTGGGAAATGGAACTATTTACTACTGATAGCACCTCACTAGAGATTTTTGGATCAATTTTCTTTATATGCTGTATAAACAGTCATTGTTTCTAAAGCACTTTGAGTGGACAACTAATTTAGAGCTGAAAACATCTTTAATCAAGGAAAGATCAGTTTGTTTATTAAGTCCCCTGGTATGTTTTCCTTTAATTAGCAGACAGAGGTAAATATATGTTCTAATTGTAATGTATTATTATATTGCATTTAATGTTGCATGATCAAAGAATACAAAATCAAGGGATGCATATATTTTATTACAGGGAGTCACACTGTTCATATTCAGGATTTCAGGTTAAAGAAAATTGTGTATAGGGTTACATTTCTGAAAAATAGATAAAGGTGTCTTTCAAAGTCTCACTGAAGAGATAAAAAAATTGCTGTGAATTAGCTCTGATCGGATATTGGTATTTTAGTGCTGAAAGATATATAATGTCCCAAAACCTATCAAATTCATTCTTTAATCTTTAAAAACAAAAATGGATCTTATCTTTGAATCAAATTCTTATAAAAAAAAAAGAATTTTTTTTAGAAGATGCAATTTGAATTGATTTTTGACATGCCAAATGGAAATTATTGTGCCATATTTCAGTTCCCTGTCCTTTTCAATGAATTTCAGATCATGTTTTAGAACTTTGAAATAGTATCACAATTAATAATAATACAAAAATAATGAACCCATGTGGCCAATCTAATAGTACAGAGGCAGTGCTGTGCATCCCATGCAGGAGATTCTGATTTTATTTCCAAACCATGTTTTTGCTACCCAGGTTGACTGGAGCTGAGGCAGTATTTATATGTATAGCATGTGGGGGAAGAGGATTTCAAGTCATTGAGCAATTGTGATCTAGTGTTCATACACTGTGCAGACAAATTTGACCTGAATGAGTTGTCTGTGGTCCCTGGTCAAGAACTGTCTCTACCATGAATGGGCTAGACTGGAGTGCGTGAATGTGTATATATGCTAAAGGTTCAGATATAAAAACTGGGCATAATTATTTAGCTGTGTATTATTTAGGCTCTGGGTGTCATAGATTAGTAGAAGCTGTTTCTGTTTAAACTGAAAGCTAATTGTAACAGCAAGAAACTACCAGATAGACGGTTGAAGAGCGCCTCACCATCAGGCGCCAGCGAGCGGGGAGGCCACCCTCCATCCTGGGCCCCCGCGAGAACTGAACACCAAACTGAATGGCAGGGGGAAAAAGATACGGAACCAACAGCAGGAGGTGAGGGAAATGAATGACTGCGATCTTTGACCATGCCCCCCCCTGACGTCACTGGGAGCTCCGGCGACGGCTGAAGAGCGCCTCACCATCAGGTGCCGGCGAGTGGGGAGGCCACCCTCCATCCTGGGCCCCCGCGAGAACTGAACACCAAACTGAATGGCAGGGGGAAAAAAGATACGGAACCAACAGCAGGAGGTGAGGGAAATGAATGACTGCAATCTGTGACCACGCCCCCCCTGACGTCACTGGGAGCTCCGGCGACGGTTCAAGAGCGCCTCACCATCAGGCGTCTCGAGCGGGGAGGCCACCTTCCATCCTGGGCCCCTGCGAGAACTGAACACCAAACTGAATGGCAGGGGGAAAAAAGATACGGAACCAACAGCAGGAGGTGAGGGAAATGAATGACTGCGATCGGTGACCACGCCCCCCCTGACGTCACTGGGAGCTCCGGCGATGGTTGAAGAGCGCCTCACCATCAGGCACCGTGCGCCATGTGTCGCGCGCCGAAGGGGCGCAACAAAGGGGCTCTCCCCTTTGTGCACCCCTTCGTGCAACCCTTGTGCTTCTAAAAAAAAAAAAAAAAAAATCTTTTATATTTTTCTGTTATTTAACCTTTATTCCAATTCTTTACCTTTTCTTTTCGCTTGTTAACAATTTTAATTAGAAATGTTCATTGTATTAGACTATGGAAATTTATTTCCTGCTATTCTGTTTAATGTAAACTGGTATGATTTACATCGGATGTAAGAATATCGGTATATAAAAATTAAAAATAAATAAAAAATAAATAAATATACCCCCTCAACAAAAAAAAAAAAAAAAAAAAGAAAAGAATGAAAAGAAATGGTAAAAAGTGCATGCCAGAGACAATGTACATAGCTGCATTTTGCCCACTGACCTAACCAGCTCACCTCCTGCCTTGATGCACTGTAGTAGCTCCCTGTTCTTGCTGATGGTTCAAAGGAAGAGCTGACTGGCTTTCTGCAATGGGTAGCTTATGAGTTTGGCGGGACTACCAGCAGGGCAGCAGAGACCGGTGACTGACAAGCCCCCATCCTTGTGTTGAGGTTGATGGTAGCAGAAATGGGGAGCTCCAGGGCTAAATGCTGCAGCAATGGAAGAGCAAGAGATACATATTGATTGGAACCAGAGACAGGCACCTGCCAGGGTCAGAGTGCTAAGGGCAGCATTCAAGAAACTTACATTGGAATTTGGTGGTTGTGCATGAAAGCACTGGGGCTGGGTTCTACATACTTCTTTTCTGATATAAGTTGTCATGTGCCCTCAAAAATGTGTACAGGTAAGTGGACTGATGGTTATACACTTGGCAATAAGTATTTTACTTTTGAGAAAGGCCCCTCAAAATAAATAAACATAAGTAACACAAGGAAAATATTACTATAGTCATAAGAACATAAGAATATAAGACTTGTCATATTGGGTCAGACCAAAGGTTCATCAAGCCTAGTGTCCTGTTTCTAACAGTGGTCAATCCAGGTCACAAGTACCTGGCAGGATCCCAAGAGATATATACATTCCATTCTGCTGATCACAGAGAAGAGAAATGGATTTCTATAACTCCACCTTCATAATGGCTTATGGACTTTTCCTTCAAGATCTTGTCCAAATCTTTTTAAACAAAGCTACACTAATAGCTTTCACCGCATCCTCTGGCAATGAATTCCAGAGCTTAATTATGCTTTGATTAAAAAAAATATGTTTTTATTAGTTTTAAATGATTCACTTAGTAATTTCATTGTGTGTCCCCTGGTCTTTGTACTCTTTGAAAGAGTAGACTAATTAACATTTACTCGTTCCTCTCCACTCATTATTTTATAGTGCTCTATCATATCTCCCCTCAGCTGTCTCTTTCTGAGTTGAAGAGACCTAACCTCTTTAGTCTTTCCTTCTAAGGGAATTGTTCCATCCTTTTAATCATTTTGGTTGCCCTTCTCTGTACCTAATTCTGATATATATATATATATATATATATATATATATATTTTTAGAAGTGGTAATCAGAAATGCACAGAATATTCAAGATGATGTTGCACCATGGAATGATATTGAGCCATCAGGGCCAGGGCAAGGGTGTTAGGTACCCTAGGCAACCTTCAGCCTTGCTTGCCCTCCCCCCCCCCCCCCCCCCCATTGCGTTGACTCCCAAAGACGCACCCAAAGTCCCTGGTGGTCCAGGTGGGGTCCAGGAGCAATCTCCCATTCCCAGGCCATCGGCTGCCAGTGATCAAAATGGTGCCGGCTGCCTTTTGCTCCTACCATGTGACAGGGGGCAATGGATGTCACCTACCATTGGATAGGAGCCGGCCAAAGGCACCAGTAGCCCCCTGTCACATGGTAAGGGCAAAAAGCTGCCAGCAGCATTTTGATCACTAGCAGCTGACGGCATGCAAGCAGAAGATTGCTCCTGGGCTCCCCCACTGGACTACCAGGGACTTTGGGCGAGTCTTGGGGTGGCTTTATATTTAATTAAATTTGAAGGGTTGGGGTGGGTTTTGGTTTTATTTTAAAGTGAAATTAATGAGAAAAAAAATTCGGATCCAGGGGTGGACTGAAATGGCACACCCCCAATCCAAAAATGAAACAGCCCCACAAAAAAAAAACAAAAAAAAACTAGTTCTCACCCGATCCAACTCGAGTCAGTAGTTGGGTCAGGTGAGGACTGAGGATGGATGGGTCGCTCGTCAGTCAGCAGCAAGAGAGATGATGCAGTGGCTATCTCTTCTCTCCTGCTGCTGCCCCTGGAATCCTAGCGCCCTAGGCCCCTACCTCGTTCACCTCATGCTTCTGCCAGCCCGATGAGCCATTATGATATTCTCAATTTTATTCTCAACTCCTTTGCTAATAATACCTAGCATTCTATTTGCTTTCTTGACTGATGCTGCACATTGAGCAGAAGATTTCAATATATTATCAACAATGACACCCATATCCTTTTCCTCAGTGGAGACTTCTAATATGGAACCTTGCATTATGTAGCTATAATTTGGGTTACTCTTCCACAAGTGCATCACCTTCCATTTGTCCAAATAAAATTTAATTTACCATTTGCATGCCCAATCTCCAAGTTTTGCAAAGTCCTCTTGCAATTTCTCACAATCCTCTTGTTCTTTAACAACTTTGAATAATTTTGTGTCATTGACAAATTTTATCACCTCACTCATTATTCCCATTTCTAGTTAGTTTATAAATATATTAAAAATCAGTGGTCCCAGAACAGATCCTGTGGCACTCCAATATTTACCTTTCTCCATTGAGAAAATTTACCATTAAGCCCTACTCTCTGTTTTCTATCTTTTAAACAGTTCCCAATCCACAATAGGACACTGCCTCCTATCCCATGACTTTTTAATTTCCTAAGAAGTTTCTCATGAGGGAATTTGTCAAATGCTTTCTGGAAATCTAAATACACTATATCAACTGGCTCACCTTTATCCACATGTTTATGCTCTCACAAAATGTAGCAGATTGGTGTAGCAAGACTACTACTTGGCTAAATCCATGTTGGGTTTGTCCCATTAAACTATGCCATTCTTTTTGTTCAGTAATTTTGTTCTGTATGATATTTTTACCATTTTGCCTGGCAAAGATATCAGATTCATTGGACTGTAGTTTCCTGCAACTCCTCTTGATCCATTTTTTAAAACTGGCGTTACATTGGTAAAATCCCAAGGAGTTACTAGATGGTGTTGCAGGTTTCTTTGCTAGGCTATGTATTTATTGTCAGTGGTTAATGGCAGTCAAGAGTCCATGCCTATACTTTAAAATGAGAATGTTCTGGTTACCAGGGTTTATCTAAAGTTTATCTCAGGGAGGATGGCTAGTAGGAGGAGATAGTGAGGATCCCTTCCTCAAAGGAGGCATCCCTTATGTGCTTTTTTCACAAAAGGTTAAAAGTTTATTCTATTTCTTAAAATAGGGAAGGCTTTAGAGTGTGGTGCAAGGCCTGTCTTGTAGGTGTGTGCAGTGGTATGTATGACTGCTATTCAGTGGGTAAATGAGTTGCAGTTGCATTTAAGGATTAGGTATATAAATGGGGTAGAAGTACATGGGCTCAGGGCTCGTCATTAGAGATGTGCATCGTTTTTTGTGTTCATGTCGTTCTTTGTTTTTCGGCCGCCATGGAAATTGTCGTTTTTTTTCGGTTCAGGTCTTTTTTTTCGCGAAAAATCGATTTTTAGTTAGTGCGCGCTAACTCCCCATTAGTGCGCGCTAAACTCCCGTTAGTGCGCACTAAAAAAAACCGTTAGATTTTGTTATTTTTTGTTACTTTTTGTTAGTTTTTGTTAGTGCGCACTAACGGGAGTTAGTGCGCACTAACGGGGAGTTAGCGCGCACTGACTCCGGTTTGTGCGCACTAATCGGAAAAACGAATTTTTGCAAAAAAACAGGAAAATCCTGATTTTTTTCAGGCTCCCTGAAACAGGCCGAATTGGACAATTTCGTTGCAATTTTCCAATTCGGCAAAAACGAATGCACATCTCTACTCGTCATCTGAAGAAGGAGTCAGGACATCAGGAGGCTCTGGAGGTTCCATGTCACATGGGTGGGAGGAGAAACAGCAGTGCTTCATCCAGAAGTGTAGCTAAAAGCTTCCGTGTGGGCTGGACTTAGAAGAGAAACCAGTGTGGATTACAAGTGTGAACAAAGGAGTGCCTAGGGTGTTCCAGCTACCCTGAGATGGGACAGAAGTGTATGGAAGAGGATTACAAGTTCTTACTTAAGAAGATAAAATCTAGAATTTGGAGTTTGGATACAGAAACTACCCTGGGGGGAGGGGGGGATGGCTGGACTCAAAAGGAAAGTTGTAGTTGATTATTTCAGTGCAGCGCTTGAGACGGACTGGGGCAAGCACTGTCTTAAGAGCTGCTTCTGTGTGCAGAGACTGGATTGTGAGCTGAAGATGAACAGTGAGTACTAAGAACAAGGGTAGAGGTTTATGTGTGGACCTAGACTCAGGGAATAAGTTTGGGGAAGGGGCTGGCTAGAATGTGAAAGGGTTGCAGCTGGCTATTTCATCACAGGGCTGGGGACAAACACACTTCCTGAAGGACTGGGGGTTTACAGACTCTGATGCCACTCCTGAGGTATGTATCTGTATGTGAATTGCATCTGAAGTGAATGCAGAGTGGTGTCTTCTGTAAAAGAGGACAGTATACCACCTGGGACACCATTTGTTCCATAAATAATGATAAAGTGAAATTTGCCCTGAAGTGCAATAATAATTTAAGAGTGCTGCATGAGAGAAACTGCTCTGAAGTGCAGAATAAGGAATACGAATAAAAGGAGCTGAGTGAAAGAGTGACTGCATGGAAATTCAATAAAACAGGAGAAGGAGATGGAGCCACAAAGGGTTTGTACAATACACGATACAGTGGCGTAAACGAAGGTGGTGGGTTGGGAGCTTGGTGATCTAATCCAGATGACTTAAATTATATTCAAAGTTTGGACTAAACTTTGAATATGGGAATTTTTCTACTTCTATCTTGTTGGATTACAATAAACATTTAAAGTGAATTTTAAAATCCCTACACGTGCCAAAGCCGGGAGATATGCACTTATCCTGGGCCAGTGCATGACGTGGGGATTTTATGAAGCCCGGAGTATGCATGTATCCCCTGGTACACGCAAAAATCAAAAAGTTAAAAAAAGGGGTGGGGCATGGTCATGGTCTGGGTGGAGCATGGGAGGGACATGGGCATTCTAAGAAGGTAACTTGAAATATCTGCATAAGTTCTTATGCACACAAGCGTGTGTTGGGGTCCCCTACCATTTAACTTTAATTCTGCTACAAATGGCATATAAGTGTTAAAATAAATGAAATCAGGGCTAGTCAAGACGGTTTGAAGGGTTGAGGCTAATAGAGTTAAAAGGGAGGAAGGTTAATTATGGGAGTCAGGATGTTGTGATCCTTTACCTAGAAGAACTGAGAATGGACTGGGGAAACTGGAAATTGTGTCAGTGTGCATATCTAATAAAATACACACACTTATGCAACTGAGCTGGTATTTGCGTGCATAAAGTACATGTCCATATAAAATTGTGTCCATATGTACATGCATACAGCTGATTTTATAGCATATATGCATAAACACACGTATGTTATAAAATGGCTGAGTCCATTTTTGTGAGCCTCTATATGCATGCACATGTATAAAGATGTGGCTGTTTAACAGTTACCAACTTATTTTATTGGAGCACAAATCAGGTGTGGAAATTGGATTTTATGCATTGTGATTGAAGTGTTCTCACTTAGTCCAGCCTCACAGGTCATACTGTCCCCTGCCCATGCCTAGAGACTGTCTATTCCACTCTGGGACTGCTAGCTCAATGATCCCCAGGGCTGGGAAAGTGTCCCTTTGGAACTGGGGTTTTATTGGTAATCCTCCATTCTTCAGGTACTGTAGATGATTTTAATGATAGTTACCATAAAGAAGATAATTAAAACCCTCACAGTGGATAACGGTATTCATAGATATTCATGGTGCAATGCTTTTAGCCAGACTAAAAAGAAGCATTTCTGGCAGCTTCTTCAGGTCAGGGGAGTAAACAGAGCACATACATTTTAATTTTTAATGTACAGGCACTGTTTTACCACCCATTGTCCACCCACAGACATTATAAGTACAAATACATGCAGCTACTTTGTAAACACACACATTGTATACAAATTCCCAGATAGTTTAGCTTGCAAAAATTAGCTGTAAAGTATGGGAACACCTTGCAACACCACAGGTTACTGAAAATTTTCCTCAGAATGAGCAATCAACTAGATTGAATTTCTGGTTTGTAGTACAGTCACAAAGATGGAAAACATGGCAATCTGAAATTAACAGTGGCAACAGTAGATTAAATTTTTTTTTTAATTCAAGAGAACAACTATTTCTTGATATGGAGTTGAACTTTTCTGTTATACATGATATTATACAGTTTACCTTAATATCAGATATCTAGGCATTTTTTTCTTTTACTAGGACACCATTTACAGGGAAGTCTTTTTAAACTTTTTTGCATTAGTGTTTTGAGGATACCTACAATTCTAAATTTAAAAAAGCAGTAAAAAATAAAACAGAAAAATCAGCCCTTCACATTGTTTAGTTATACAAAAGAGAAAATATAATCACTGAAATATTTGAATTGAACAGTAAGCCAAATGATCACTTTAAATAAATAGTTCCCAAATAAAGTCACAGAGAACCCCAACAAGTCAGATAATCAAGATGAGAAAACAAGCAGTGAAATAAATAACTAAAGACAGAGGATGGAAAAGGAAACTGGCAATGCTAGTTATCAGTAATAAATAAGGAGAGAGACATAGTCCCAGTCCAAAACTGACATTGATTACAGTGTAATTTTCTTGCTGCTATCAACAGAAGTAAAGTAATCTAGAGCAATCAAGACCACAATGTCCCATCAGTGTACTTTCTTACCTATCTTGCCACTCTGAGCTGTATTTTTTATTTTTCTATGGAAAATAATTTAAGTTTAATATAAATAGAGATGTATTGCTGGCCCTGATATATAGTGGTACTAGAAAGCAGTTTCATTACAACTGATACCACTGTCCCAAAAGGACTAACATTAGAGACTTTTTCACATGTATTTGAAAGGAGTAGTGCTACTGTGATCAGTCTACTTTTCTAATACTGCATATAATACATATTACATATGGCACTAGTTCCAGTAAGTCCACTAGAGCACTCTTAATCACATAGTATATCTTTTTTGTTTCTGTTAAACTTGTGTGGTCCCTGTGTGCCACAGAAACAATTGCAGAGTGTACTGTGTAGAAATTGTATTGTAGTTAATGTGATTTCCCTCCCCTATGGGAAGTCCTAGAGAGTACAAAAGAGCACGGAAGTTTCCAACTAGTAAAAGGTTATCTGTTGGTCAAGAGGTGATTCTGAATTTCTTGACAGACAGACTAGTTCATCCTCCTGTGCACAGTTTGGCCTTGCAGCTTGGCTGCTTCCAGCCCATGACCCAAATGAGATTAATTTTCTCATTATGGGAGAGTTACCCCAGGCTCCCCAAAGCAGAGAAGGTGATCTCCAATGGACAGAGGTTTACATATGCTAATATAGACAGATATTAATAGAAGAAGAATAGAAAGGAAAAAGTCTGCTTTCTGTTTATAGCCAGTGGAGCATTGCCTGTTTTAGAATACAGAAGCTCCTTATCCTCAAGTCGTTCTACCAGGAGGTCTAGAGGGGGCACTCATCATAAATCAAGTAGTCATAGCACTGAAATACAACTGTTCTGAGAGGCTGCTGGTCTTTCCTTTTTTATAGGCACCAGATAGAGACATTTGGATATATTCAGTGAAAAGAGGAATAAAAATCATAGCTTTTATATTTTAGAACATAAACTACATTTTTGTAAAAAATGTTACAAAATGTGTTTCTTAAATTTTTAACACTCTTTATTTAACAAATGGTATCCACACCCAAAGTCATATGCATCATATATAATATATCCAAAAGCACAAATATATTTTGATAGCTAATATGATACTTGTGATATTAAAAAAGTTACCAATAAGGGCCAAAAGTAACAGATAAGTATGAAAAAAATAAAAGTGAAAGCTTCCTGGGCAGACTGGATGAGCCATTTGGTCTTCTTCTGTTATTTCTATGTTTCTATGTTTCTAATAGTATTTCTGCTTCAGGGATGACTCAAGGCAGTCTGCTGCCTGAAGTAAAGGGTGAGATGGCACTCCCCCCACCCCCCAACCCTTAAAGGCACAGTGCAGCTAAAATCACCCAGAAGGACAGGAGATAGGATTGAAAATCCTTCTTGGAATTTTCCTTTGCTAAGTAGAATCCTTAGAGTCAGGCCCTGTTGGTGATTTGAAATCCTGGGGAACAGGAGAAGCAGCAGTCCAGGTTCCCAGAGAAGTGGCAGAAGACATGGTCAAGGCGACAAGCACAGAACAGTGTAAAAGAGGTTTAGACTAGTTCTTAGGGGAAATATTAATCATACGTTATTAGCCGATAGACTAAGGAAAGTTATTGTTACCCTTGTCAGTAGATCTACATTTTGTGATCTACTAGGTACTAGTGACCTGGATTGGCCATTAAGAACAGAAGAACATAAGAAGTTGCCATACTGGGTCAGACCAAGAGTCCATCAAGCCCAGCATCCTTTTTATAACAGTTACCAGTCCAGGATACAATATCTGGCAAGTACCCAAACATTAAATAGATCCCATGCTACTAATGCCAGTAATAAGCAGTAGACATGTGCAAAGCCCAAACCTTTTGGTTCAGGCTTTGTTTTTGGCCTGCCACAGGAAATTTCGTATTTCCCACAGTTCAGGCCTTTTAAATTCAGGGGTCCCGAATTTTGGGTTAGTGTGCGCTAACTCCTGTTAGTATGCGCTAACATTTTAATGTTAGTGCATGCTAACAGAAGGGGAGTTAGCGCACACTAACCCAAAAACCAAATGTTCCCAAAATTTCGGGAAAATTTGGTTTGGTTTTGGGGTTCCCTCGAACCAGGACGAATTAGCCAATTTCGTTGAAATTTCCTAATTTGTCCTAAACAATTGCACATCCCTAATAAGCAGTGGCTATTATTCCTTGCTTGACTAATAGCAGTTTATGGACTGTTGGAAATGGTGGGCTTGATAGGCCTTGCTCTGACCCAGTTCCTATATGGCTGATATAAAAAAAAAATTGAGCTTCTAAATTTAGCACCCTAAATTTGGTCCCTAAGATAGAAGCCTATTTTCAGCCAAACTTAGGTTTTGCCCAGACCTGGAAGCTCCTTCTTGGTTCTGCTTATTTCTTCAGCTCTTGAATGCCAAAAGATAGTGTCCACTGCGGTCAGATGGAGTTAATTAACTCTGACTCATTAACCCCAGTGGGCGGCACCATTTTGATGTATGGCAATGACTGTACAGCCTCTAGGTTGGCTCTGGCCCAGGCATCAGAACCCGGCCTTCAAGTCGAATTGGGTTGCAGGATTGGGCCTTTGGTTTGGCCTTCAGCCTAAGTTAAAACCTTGGCCTATGCAAGCCCGAGGCTTTGTCCTTGCTCTTGCTGGTGGATCCATATCAGAGCGGGCAAGTGGGATCTGGGGGGTTCTTGATCCGGCATTTTCTGAGAGGGTGGGAGAGAGGTTTCAATTTAATTTTTTAGCCATTTTTTGGGGACATTTTTTATTGCTTGATTCATTTTTTTATACAAATTAAATAAATCAAGCAATCCACAAACTGTAATTCTTGAGAACAAAACACCCCAAAAACAAACTGAATAATGAAAACAAATTTTTCCCTTTCACATCCCTAACCTCATGTTGTTAAAGTACTTTTCAAAATCAATTTATATCTCCTATAGTGTTGTTGACTGCTCTTTTTGATTTATGCACCTTCATCCACCCCAGATATTTATATATGCCTTCCTGCTCAAGTTCTTTATGCAACAGTCCTCTGTCAGAGAGATACTTTCAGTTTTACTTAAAGCCACTTTACTGCAAACTCATCTTAGCACATTTATCCAGACTGAATATCATTCTGGTATCATGTGAGAAACTCTACATTATTCTGAGCTATTCCACTAAAAGATGATTACAGCAGCTATAAAGCTTCAAATCATCTACAGACAGTTATAGCTGCTGTAATTGTCAAGGCATCTACAAGCAGTAGGTATGATGTCTGGAGATTATTAACGTCCCTGGAATTAAGACAAAATCCATTGCCCGAAGAGTTAATAAGGATACTCAGTGCCAGGCAAAACAAGAATGGTGAAAGAGAATTTCCCTGAAATATTCCTCACTGGATCTTTATGTTAGGAATAATATATTCTCAATCTTCCTAATCCAGATGGCGTGTAATCTGCAATATTTTCAGTATTTGCTTTGTACATTTCAAGGCAATGTATTATCCAAGAGTGTGGGAAAATATCAAAAGCTTTTGCATAGTTTATCCATTCTATAGTGAGCCTACAACCTGCTTTCAGATGATCATGATGGCAATATTCACCATCAACTGATGCTAGTTCCATATGTTCCCTTTGTTTCCCTTCTGTTATACTGCAATAATTTTTATTAAACTCTATATGATCATGCATTCTATTTGCACCTATTGTAGTGAATAGCTTACACTGGGCAACAATGAAAGTGTTACTGACCTAAAAAGGTCCTACTCTGTAGAATCTTGATGTGCTGAACACGAATATGACCATGAAAAGTTTTTATTGGCTCTCGTTTGAAGATATTTAATATTTTATTTATTTATTTATTTATTTAAGTTTTTTATATACCAACATTCAAGACGGTGGTCCCATCATGCTGGTTCACAAGAAACAGGGGTGAAACTTTACCATTTAACAAAAGTGCAGAAAAGCACTTTTGTTAAATGGTATATATAGTTCATTTTCTATGTTTAGTCATGTAAATGTATCCAGTAGGACTGTAAATAAGCCTACAATGATGTAATATTGCATCATATTGCATAATACCATCATGCACACATCATCCAGAGTTTATTACATCATTTTCTGATGCAATGCAGTTCTACTGCCATGCTGCTGCTGAGTAAGCTGACGTCAGCAGTGTACTATATGAAGCCCAGTCAGAAAGGGTGAGCATTTGAAATATTCATGCTGGCTGACTACTGCTGGACACTCCGCAGAGATGCTCCTGAACAGGTGTACAAGAGGCAAGCAAAGAAATCTAAGACGTAGTCTATGACTTCATTTTTCAAACGGTATTAACTGTAGGTCTCCTACTATTGGCATCAATTCAAGATGTAATTATATTATTGCATATTACAAAAAAACTAGAGCCAATTTTGCATTTTCACAGTCACATTCATGTTTAGCACATGGAAATTTATAAGAATTGACTAATTTCATTTCAGTAACATGACTTTTGTGAAAATGTGTTCCCAAGTGAGCTATTGGCATACAGTTCAAGATGTAATTATATTATTGCATATTACAAAAAAACTAGAGCCAATTTTGCATTTTCACAGTCACATTCATGTTTAGCACATGGAAATGTATAAGAATTGACTAATTTCATTTCCTTAACATGACTTTTGTGAAAATGTGTTGCAGAGTGCTATATATTATAGGTAGGAATGTCATTGGTCAATAATTATTTTAGATGTTACTTGAGTCTCTCTCGTGAAGGAGAAGTGTTCTTATTATTAATCATTGTGGTGTTAATTTTAGTTCTCTGATCTACTGATACAGTTTTTATGATCTTTGTTAAAAGATATTAACTGTTTGAACCAAAAATTGGGCACCCATTAGGAGCTAGGTTATTCCAATTTGAGTCTTTTTTTCAACCTAGCCTTTAACTCACTTGTTGCTTTCTGACCATTCCATAGTTTTGATATTTGCCCTTTCCATATTTTCCTGAATGCTAGGTAACCATTCTGCTTTCTGTACTCTATAGGATCCTCGTTTAAAATTCTCAAAACTCTTCTGTTTCAGCAATAGTTGGTGGCATTTAAACTGTAATAATACTCTTTCCCAGTTCCTTGTAAAATGTCTTTTGGTTCTGTCTAAATGTTTTATTTTGAATTCTTTACTTTCTATTGACTTCACATCTCCAAAGCTTTTGTGCTTCTGCTGCTATTTTCAGTTTATTTCTGGAGTATTTGAATTTAATATCTTTTGTTCATGCAGCATATTTAAACTTTACATTTTAATTGATATTTTCATTTTTGATGTCTTCAATGTTTTGAAGAACTCATTTATCCATACATAATGAGTTAAATTTTTTTTCTCTATACCTTTTTTTTTTTTTATGGGGAAGGGGTTATTATTTTTCTACTTTGCTTCTAGCCCATGCCTTTATTAGTAGAACTCTTTCAGTCATCATTTTTGCTGCACAGCATTGTATCTGATTATTTTTGTGATATCCATAGATGGCCCCTTTATACATATTACAGCCCTAATAATATTGCAAATCATCCTTTTCACTTCAGGGTTAGGGGTTATCTCAGGCAGTCTTTTCTTTTCCAGGACCTGAGCACTCGTATTTATTTCCATATAAGTCAGCAATTCAACTGCCAACTCCTCCATTTTCTCTTCACTCTGGTTCCTGGCCTGCATTACATTATCATACATTACTTTCATCCTCTTGTTTTACGCCTTTCTCATTTGTTCGTAACTTACCTGTTGCCTCCTCTAACCACTCGCTGTTCTGGTCTGTTCTGTGAGGAGCCTCTTATCTTTTCCAATGCCTTCCATCCATCTCTCCTTAATTGCTCCAGTCCCTTTCTTCCAGTACTCTTTATTATAGTATACTCATCCTCACTTGCTGTTATCTCATATTTTATGTTTTTTGATTCCTCTACATGTTTCTGCTTCCTTTTCCTGGTATTTCCTGTTTATTTATTATTTTATTTATATGTATATATATATATATATATATATTCTGCCTTTTAGGCACTTCAAAGCAGATTTCATTCAGGTACTGTAGTTAATTCCCAATCCCCAGAGGGGGTGATTTTCAAAAGGATTTATACACTTAAAACTGTGAGGCCTTTTGTTGGTAAATGCACTTTACATGCATAAGTGGGCTTTTAAAAATTGTTGTGATAGATTAGATACTATTGAATTGCCAATAGGATTTCCAGACAAAAATGCACTTTAATTGCATAAATGGGCTTTTGGAAATTGCTATAATATATGCTACTTTTAACGAATAAATCCTTTCAAAACATTCTCTCCGAATGGGTCTGTTTACTAAGCCGTGATATATTACTGCCGAAGGGGTGAAATCTCGTGGGGGTAAGTGGAAAAACAGATAATGGTATCCCACTCTACATGGGGCCACCATCATGTTAAAGCGGTACGTGGCTCTAAATAGCTCTCCCCTGCCCCAAAGTGAAAAATTCCCCAGGCATCATGGCAGATCTCCACCCACCTCCCTGATACCTATTGAGGTGGCCTAGACATTTTAAAATGTTTAAAAAATTATTGCAGGGTCATGGAGGAATGGCCTGCCTCATCCAAAACTTTGCCAACCCCCCTCCCCCCTCCAGTTAAACCCCCTTTGCATGCCCCTCACCTCGGAAACCCTGAGCCTCCCCCTCTGGACCGCCTCTTACCTTTAAAATATTCCCTGAAGGTACAGTGGTGGCTCAGAGTGTCCCCTAGCTCTGGGTCAGTCAATACTATCTTTCAATCTTGAGCCAATTGCCTTTTGCCCCATCACATTATCGTGTGCTTTTTTTCTACAGTTTCATTTTGAAAATGCTATGAAATGATAGGAACAATACTGTTGCCATTGTCTGTCATTTCAAATGAATGCATACCACTAATGCTTGCTATATTGTGTGATTCACGGTGAAAAAGAGTCACGCCCTTCAGTTCAGTATCTCACATTCATGAAGGAAATGCTGGTCACTCGGATATGTCTATTGGAGCATCAGAGACTGAGGCACAGTGGGGATGTAGCACAGGAAAGAATGGTCACCCCAGACAGTAGTGCAAGCAAGAGAAATACCTTGTCAGCTACCACTTCCTCTCCATCCTCATTGACCACAAAGAGCCACCTCTCCTGACACAGGTCACAGCTACAGCAGCTTACATGAGAGACCCTTGAACCACCACAACAAAGGAGACTAAATACAAATTTCTATGAAATGCTATCTCACACAGCCCATCAAGGATATGGAAACAGATACTCGCGTGTATTGGGCACACAAGTCCAAAGTCTGGAAAGACCTAACCAAGGTGGGTCAATAATATCTTTCCTACCCACCAATCAGCGTGCCCAGTGAATGTATCTTCTCAATGGGAGGGGCCACTGTAAAGACACATCAAGGCTGGTGCCAGAGTTGGTGGAAAAGTTTGTCTTTTTCAGAATTACCATGAGTGGCAAGGTGACTGAAAGCACCTTGAAGGCCTTGCTGACACTCTGTCTATCTTTCAAGACCCAAATGGACCAACTTTAGGGGTCTTGCTGCCACATGCCTACCTGCATTGCCACAGATGTACCACCCTAGGAGATTTGCTGCTATCACTCTGCTTACCTGCAATGCTCCTGATATTCCATCCTAGGGGTCTTGTTGTAACCTTATGCATCTTGCTGACATCATTCTGCTTACTTGCCATGCCCCTGATATACCACCTTAGAGGTCTTCTTGGTAATGTGCCTACCTGCTAAGCCCCTGATATTGCTGCTATGATGCCTACCTTCAATGCCCCTAAAATACCACCTTAGGGATCTTGTGCTACCACACTGCCTATCTGCCATGGTCCGGATATACCTTCTTAGGGCTCTTCTTGCTACTATGCCTACTTGCCGTGCCTTGACATACCACCTTTGGCTCTTGCTGCCATCACTCCATCTACCTGTCATGCCCTGATATACCACCTTGGGGTCTTGCTGCTTCTATGCCTACCTGACATGCCTCTGATATACCACCTTAGGGGTCTTGGTGCTTCCAGACTGCCTACCTGCCTTGTCCTAATATGATTTCATGTTAGTCTCTTTTTATTTGTTTTATTGTAATTAATGTGTATTTGTAATTTGTTTTTTACACCATCTTGAGCCTATTATAATATGTAGTTTTATAAGCTGGGAAAATAAATAAATAGGAGAGCAAAATTTTTAAATTGTTTTACTCTAGGTAGAGGCTGAAAATGTCTCAACCTGTTAAGTCCTTTCTTTCCTCAGTTACTAAAACAAAATAACTCACACTACTATTTCTAGAATATTTTCCTTTTTTAAGTAACCGCTCAATCTTCAACATATCTTCAGCTATTACAATCACATCATTGTATACTCCATACAAATTCATACATACGCATATATTTCCCTGTATGTACCTGGATCAGTCCAGACAGCTGAGTTTTGCCTCCCCTCCAGCAGATGGAGGCAGAGAAGTTTTGACTGACTGTACCCTATAACCTGAGGTGCCACCTTCAGTCCATCAGTATTTCTCTGTTTCCAGTAGATGGTGGAGGTGCAAAACCTGCAGTCTAGAGAGATTAAAAAAAAAATAAAAGAAACAAAGAAGAAGAAAAGGTTTCTTCTGCGTCCCAAGGGGTTGTTAGGTCCTGGTGGGACCATCCCCCCTGGTATCAGAGGCTTCAGGGCAGCAGGTTGGGGACCTTGTGAGCTCTTCGTCCGGCAGCCGGGTTAGGGTGATACCTGAGAGCCCAGCTCACTCACCCTGCAGGACCATAACAGAGCCTGTTGCTTGCTGGGAGGTTTGAAGTTTTTAAAGTTCGATTTAAAAAAACAAACAAACCCCGAGTGTCTTTTTTTTCTATCTTCTGTCTCGCGACCTGCTGGGTTCAGGCAGTGTGGGAGGCTCGGCTAAGGTGCTCTGGTCCCATTTTTGGTCTTCTTACTTGCCGGTCTTCCCCTGTGATGCCACTGGGCTCAGTGTGCTACGCTTGTGGGGATGCCTGCGAGCATCTCTCGTTTGGCGTGCTTTGTTCTCGATTCCTCCCTGGGGGGGAGGGGACATCAAGAAACGCTTCAGGGGACAAATCTTCCAAGCATCTGGAGCTGGGGCAGCTCTCTATGAAATAGCAGTCCTTCAGGAACACGCAGGACCCCTTTTCCCTCAGTATGGGAAAGGAGGCCATTTTGTCTGCCTTCCGATCTACTGCACGAATGCAGGGGAGAGGAGGATTTCCTGCCAGCTTTGTCTCCTAAGGCGGGGGCCTCAGGGGGGGGGGGAATCCAGAGCCTGATATCTCTGTGGCATATGGTGAGGGGGATACTGGAGAGAATTCAGATTCTTCTTCCAGTTTTTCCTCTGATTTTATCTTGCTGCTGCATAAGGCCTTCAAGGCCTGGAGATCCGCGAAGCACCAGGGTGGGATGAATCCTCCTCCTGCCCTTCTAAAAAGCACAAGTATCTGGAGAGGTTGGGAACTTTGACATACGGACAGCCCCAAGGGGCTTCAGAGGCATGTCCCATGTCTGAGCCTGCCCAGGATGTTTCAGCTCCAGAGGACTCGCCAGGGCAGGATCTCCTGGGAGTGGACTAAGCCTCAGCCTTGGGTGACCAGGCGCTGGACAAGCCAGCTATGGTTGAGAGGGATGATCCTAGATTTGTGCAGTTGTTTTGCGAGGATGAACACATCCCCCTGATTCCAGCGGTTCTGGAGGAACTGGGTATTGAGTGCCCTCAGGAGGTCAACAAACTGAATTTGGTGGATCTGGTCATGGTGGGCCTGAGAGGTCCAACAAGATCTTTTCTATTGCACATGTCCATCACTGACTTGTTGTCCCAGGAGTGAGACACTCCAGATAAGGGTCTGAAAGTCAGCAGAGCTATGGATAGGTTGTACCCATTGCATGAGGACGCTCTGGATTTACTCAGAGTCCCAAAAGTGGATTCCTCAATATCAGCGGTTACAAGGAAGATTACCATCCCTGTCACTGGAGCTACTGCCCTCAAGGACATTCAGGATAGGAAGATGGAACCACACCTCAAGAAGATTTTTGAAGTGTCAGCCCTCGGCGTTTGGGCAGCCATGTGTAGCAGCTTTATGCTACATTCCAGACATTGTTGGGTTCAACAGTTGCAGCAGGACAGGAACTTGTCTAATTCTGATGTTCACCAGGCGGAGCGGCTGGAAGCTGTGTGGCCTATAGCTCAGATGCTCTGTATGATCTCCTCCGGACCTCCTCCTGTACTATGGTATCCATGGTTTCCACCCACAGGCTCCTGTGGTTACTGATGTGGCTTCCAAGACTCGGCTTGGATCCCTGCCTTTTAAGGGGAAGTTGCTGTCTGGCAAGGACTTGGATGAGATGATTAAGTCTTTGGGAGAGAACAAAGTACATAAGTTGCCAAAGGATAAGCCCAAGCTGAGCAGCTCCTCATCTCAGCGCCCCCATTTCCAGGGTAACTGCAAGTTTCGGGCATCCAGATCATCAGACTCCTTCAGACAGGCTCCTTCGGGCAGGCCGCACTCCTGGGGGCAGTCCTTTTGTGGTCGGCAATCTGGCAGAGAAGGCACCCAGGGATCCTTTGGGGGTCAAATCTTCCCAATGAAGCGACGCCAGTCCACTTCTCGGTTCCTAGAATAGGAGGTTGGCTGACACTGTTTTTCGAGGAGTAGGCCACCATCACATCGGACCAGTGGGTCCTAAATGTGATAAAACATAGTTACGCGTTAGAATTTGCTCAGCCTCAAAGGAAGTGTTTCTGGTGTCCCCCTGCTCGTACCAACAAAAGTGAAGAGCTGTGTGGGACACGCTTCATCATCTCAGCGATCTCGGGGTTGTGGTTTCATAGTGTCAAAGAAGGAGGGTACTTTCCGACCCATATTAGACTTGAAGAAGGTGAACAAATTCTTGCAAGTTCCTCACTTACATATGGAAACCCTGCATTCTGTGATCACAGCAGTACACAGAGGGGAGTTCCTGGAGTCTCTGGATCTCACAGAAGCATACTTGCACATCGGGATCCGGTCCGATCATCAGAAATATCTGAGATTGATGATGCTGGGGGAACATTTTTAATTCCGTGCTCTCCCCTTTGGTCTGGCCATAGCTCCCAGGACCTTCACCAAACTGATGTTGGTGGTGGCGGTGAGCCTGCAGAGAGAGGGGGGTCCTTGTACATCCCTATTTGGAGGACTAGCTGATCCGGGCGAAATCGGAGGATCACTGCCAAACTTCAGTCAATCTCATCCCGTGACACTTGAGCTTTTAGGGATGGATCATCAATTGGGCCAAGAGCCACCTGAACCTTTCCCAGACACTGGAGTTTCTTGGGTGCAGTTTGATGCCAGATGGGGAAAAGTTTTCCTCACAGAAGAGTGGATCTCCAAGTTGCAATCTCAGGTCCACAGCTTGATAGCCAACCACTTGCCCAGAGTTTGGGATTACTTACTGGTCCTCGGATCCATAGCATATTTCTTGGATTTGATTCCATAGGCATTATTTCATATGAGACCTCTTCAATCTGCCTTAATTTCCTGCGGGAACCTCATGTCTGAACAGTTCCAGCTATCTCTTCCCCTTCCAGAGACCGCTCAGTCCAGTCTAGCCTGGTGGCTCCTTCTGCAATCTCTGCGATGGGGAGTGGACTTAGACATTCCTTCCTGGACAGTGGTTACTACAGATGCCAGCTTCTCTGGTTAGGGGGCGCTCTGTCAGGGGAAGTACATCCAAGGCCATTGGTCAAGGAGGGAGGCGGTTTGGTCTATCAACCGTCTGGAGACCAGGGCTATCCAGCTGGCATTACAAGCTCTGCTTCTTCATCTTTGGGGGCAGCCGGTGGGAGTACTGTCAGACAATTTGACAACGGTGGCCACTCCAGGGCCATGAGGACTACATCGCCTAGATGTATTTCTATGAAGCACAAGATTTTGCCTAGTAACGGCCATGGAGGGAAGATGTAGAGGAGGACATCCGATGGCCAAGGGAGCACCAGGGCATCCACCCCCTCCACTCACATCTCCCTGCGCAGGCTGAAAAACAGAGGGGATTTATTATTGTGAAATGTTGCCATCAGAATCATACATGAGGTGCCCCACCACTGGCAAATGAGACAAAACGTGCCATCTGAGAGTTCACACTCTCAGGGATCCAGACAATGATGACTCAATTAGTCCTCTTGAATGTTGCCCAACCCAGCGATGTGAGATGCTGCCAATCTGTCCAAGATAAGTTCCACCAAGGAGGCACCAAGAGCTGAGCGATGGCTCAGGAGGCCCAGGCCTTAATCACCTTGGTGGTACTTATCTTGGACAGATTGGCAGCATCTCACATCGATGGGTTGGGCAACGTTCAAGAGGACTAATTGAGTCATCATTGTCTGGATCCCGGAGAGTGTCCAGCAGTAGTCAGCCAGCATGAATATTTCAAATGCTCACCCTTTCTGACTGGGCTTCATATAGTACACTGCTGACGTCAGCTTACTCAGCAGCAGCATGGCAGTAGAAATGCATTGCATCAGAAAATGATGTAATAAACTCTGGATGATGTGTGCATGATGGTATTATGCAATATGATGCAATATTACATCATTGTAGGCTTATTTACAGTCCTACTGGATACATTTACATGACTAAACATAGAAAATGAACTATATTAAATATCTTCAAAACGAGAGCCAATAAAAACTTTTCATGGTCATATTCGTGTTCAGCACATCAAGATTCTACAGAGTAGGACCTTTTTAGGTCAGTAACACTTTCATTGTTGCCCTTGGCCATCGGATGTCCTCCTCTACATCTTCCCTCCATGGCCGTTACTAGGCAAAATCTTGTGCTTCATAGAAATACATCTAGGCGATGTAGTCCTCATGGCCCTGGAGTGGCCAAGGTGCCCCTGGTTCACAGACCTGATTACTCTGGCAACAGATGGCCCCTTATGTCTCATGCGTCTGCCCAACTTCCTGCATCAAGGACCCATTTGTTTGGATTAGGCAGATTGCTTTTGTCTAGCAGCATGGCTTTTGAGAGAGAGAGCATTTGAAGACCAAGGGTTATTTGGATGGTGTAGTCGCTACCCTCCTACAGTCCAGGAAGCCTTCCATTTCTCTGGTTTATGTCCATGTGTGGAAGGTCCGAGTCCTGGTGCATTCAACATCACATGGATCCCACTAGAGCCTCAGTTAGGGATGTGTTGGCCTTTTTACAGGAACGTTTGGTGAAAGGCTTGTCCTTTAATTCCCTGAGAGTAAAGGTAGCAGCATTAGGTTGTCTTCATGGTAAGGTAGTCGGGGGCCCCGGTTTTGCATTCGTACTTATCCCATTTCCTCCAGGGGGCAAAGCATTTGTGTCCCCCACTTTGGAATTCTTGTCCCTCTTGGAGCCTTGCTTTGGTTCTACGGGCCATGTGTGCTCTTCCATGAGCTCCAAGCACTATTGTGAAGGGAGCCTTTTCTGCGGATTTCAGATGCGGGAGTGTCTTTGCGATTCATTGTGTAGGGGTCCTCGTCGGGGACAGAAGTCCTCTAGAGCCACTATTTCCAGATGGTTGAAAGATGCTATTACCTCCGCATACATTGCTCAAGGCTGTCCAGTCCCTTCAGGGCTTCGGGCTCATATCACATAGTCGCAAGCAGCTTCTTGGGCAAAATGCCAACAAGTTTCGCTGAAGGATATCTGTGGGGCGGCTACTTGGAAGTCACTGCATCCTTTTGCTAAGCATTACTGTTTGGATGTCCAGGTTCCAGTTGCAGGGGGTGGGGAGGGGGGTTGGTGACAGTGTGCTTTGTGCGGGACTCTCGAGTTCCCACCCTGGGTAGTGAGGCTTTGGTACATCCCAGCTGTCTGGACTGATCTGGGTACAAACAGGGAAAGGAAAATTGGTTCTTACCTGCTAATTTTCGTTCCTGTAGTACCATGGATCAGTCCAGAGCCCCACCCAGTTTTCAGAGTGGAGAAGATAGAGAGTCCGTTCATTTTCAGTTATTTATAATCAGAAGAATGGCACACGTTAAGAATGGCACAGGTTCTGTTCCTGCACCACTTGTTTTGGTGTCTGGTGACAGTGTTTGAGATTACAAAAGTTCCTCTCCTTCTGTTTTAAGGGGAATTAGTATTGTTTGGTGTTTTTATTCATCTAGCTTGGGTACAGTTCCATACTGACAGACTGCAGGTGGCACCTCAAGGTACAGGGTACAGTCAGTCAAATCTTCTCTGTCTCCATCTGCTGGAGGGGAGGCAAAACCCAGCTGTCTAGACTGATACGTTGTACTACAGGAATGGAAATTAGCAGGTAAGAAGCAATTTTCTTATATGCATGTGCATACAAACATACAGATACATATACAGTCTCAGCAAAACTTTGACACTGCACATATCCAAATGTTTTTCTTCCAGTGAGTCTCATGTCTTATCTTTTTCCTTGCTTAGTACAGGTGTATACCAATGCACAACAGTTATCCTGAGAAAATACATATCACACCTGTACTGCCACCACCTGAAATATGGTTACCTTTCTCAGCAAATATTAGAATCCTCATTAAAGAGTTAAAAAGTAGAATGTTTACTTCCATAAAAATATAGGGCTACATTCTCAGAAGATTTGTCAGGCCATGTTGAGGACTAGCCATTATATTTATTTACTTATATATAAAATATATAACCTGCCAATCCATAGATCTCAAGTGGGTTACAATAAACATACAAAAGTGCAAGAGCAGATGATGAGGAACTAGCAGCTGCTCTAGCATAATATTTATGATTTGCAAGGAGATGGTAAGTGCTTCTTTTTCTTCTGCATGGTATTGAAAAACTTTGGGGTACCCAAGTTTGCAAGAAGGTAAGGGGGAACATTTGATGGCTATCTCCCCAACATTTTTCCCTTAAATTTTGATGTGGGTGTGTTTGTAAGGGAGAGATTGGGCCACTGTTTGTCCAGGAGAATTTTTTAAAATTAATTAGTAAGCCGGTGAATGGAAAAAATATCTAGATAAATTTAGCTGAGTATATTCAGTAGGAGACATGTTAGCTAACTCAATATGGACCTAATAGTAATGCAGCATAGAAAACCCCACCAGCAATAAACAATTCTCTCACCCATAATTTTGTTCTTATTGTCTTCATTTTCTTTATTTTCATCCTTATTTCCTCTATGATCTCAGCAGTAAAGAGTAAATAGAATAAGCCAATGTGATAATCAGGAAAAGCATGGTGAGAGCATGGAACAGGCATTGTTAATGTCTTAACCAAATTAGAATTCTAGGAGCGAATCTTAGGAGAAAGTGACCCATAGGGAAGAAAACATGTGACCATGTTTGCTCCAATGTTTTGCTATGTTAATCTTTCAAACTTCAAGCTAGTGTTCTGGTTCATGGCTCCTACAGGGCAAAGGTAAAATATCAGGGTGATATTAGAAAAAAACACAAGAATGGCATCAATGAAAATATTTGAATTATCCATAAAAACATCATTCCCCTTATTCCCTTGTTCCCTTCACGATCCCTAGAGCATTAAAACTTTAATACTAATTTATGATCAGACAATCAGATGACAAAGTAAAGAATTTTGCCTCAAGAAACCAGTCCCTGCAATACACTCACTGAAAAAAGAAGATACCAAGAGAATTACAAGAACAGTGAGATTCTGATGTTAGAAACATTCCAGAAATGTTGTTTCACGAGAAGGACTAGAAAGTAAATTTCTATCTCCTTTACAAGTATTGAGCTCAATTATTACATATAAAAAAATAATAACCTCCCTATGAATTGATATGAGTATTATAGTAGAATCCGTTTCAGTCATACAAAACTTTCCAGAGCAAGTAAAAGCTATAAGTTTGTAACCTTTAAAATTAAAATTCAGAACATGCCAAGAAATAACATAATAAGAGACAGCAGACAAAGATCAATTAACAGCAGGCTTATGTTAATTATGCAAGCCTGAATAATTATAGTTATTAATAGCCTATTATTATTTATTAGAAAAGCCTTCAGTAGTAAGTTATTAGAAAACAAAGTCAGCAAGAGATGAGTTAATTCCAGAACATGTATTGATTATTAAATGCAAAAAAAGACATCCAGATAGCTATATATTTACATACTGTTAAAGGGGCATAATTGTCAAATTATCCATGGTAATAACCTACCAAGCTTAACAAAAAATTTACATTTATTAGTCATAGCATTTCCAAACTTGAGTAAATATTTTGCGGTAGAAATAAATCAACATTAAATGATTGCTTAATTAGTGTTTCAATATAAGTAAGTCAGACAATATGCTTAATAAAAAACATCTCAGAATTGAAAGGTTAATTTAAATTTGTTAATTGATTTATCATTTTTCTTTTATTAGGCATTACAGTCTAAATCAAGGTCAATCCTACCAAACATTTTGCAAAACAAAATTGTTCCATGCTTTTATCATCATCAGGCATCAGGAGGCTCAACATACTTAGAGACTTTGGTAGAGGTTTCAAGGGAAGAAGTCCCTAACTTAGGGGTTTATTTTCCAAGCTGTGTTTGCATGCGAAAAGCACCATAATGATTGGTGCGATGCAAATTTAGAAAAGGGGTGGAGATTGGGGTAGGATTTCTGGCCAAGTGGACTGGCTTTGCAAATTGCAAAACCACATCGCACAGTTTTAACAGGCAAATAACTACACCTTTTTCATTTGCGTTAAGCTGTGTGACATGCTTTATTGCACTTTGCGATGTTTTCAAACATAGCATTGTTAGTCTTTTAAGCTACCTACCACCACTGGGAAAGAGAGAGAGAGCACCTAGCTATAGGGCCTTCATAGTAGTTAGGTATTTATACCTCAAGGGGAGGCCCACCTAGTTACACGAGGTGAGGTTTAGGTAGTAGTGTAGGGGTTAGTGGCCATTTTGACATTCCGAGTGAGGCGTACGAACAGAACAGTGCACTCTTGTGAAGATTTAATGTCCTTTGGAGTGAAGAAGCTCACCCAAAGATGAGATTTGTACAATATTCTCTCAACCTAGCTTGATGTTACCCAGGTAGAGAGTAATTACGGAGTCGGTGACAAAGAACTGCTCGCCGTGAAACTCGCCTTGGAAGAATGGAGGCAGTGGTTGGAAGGAGCCAATCACCCCTTCACCATTTACACGGATCATAAAAATTCTCCTTTCTCCACCAAGCCCAGCGCCTGAACCCAAGACAGGCCCGGTGGTCTTTGTTTTTTGACCAATTTGACTTCATGCTACTTCAGCCGGAGAGAACCTCCTAGAGTAAAAGGAACACAGGAGAAGCTGTCCATTGTCGGAGTGCTGGCTCAGCACCGCTCCAACAGCTACATTCGAGGCATCGACCTCAACCACGAATGGCCAACTGGGATCAGGATGGCGGAGTCATGTGTCTTGTAAGAAGGCCTTTTTCAAATCCTCGAAGGCTTGGCAGGCTTGGGCAGGCCAGTCCACCGCATTGGCTCCCTTCCGGGTGAGCACAGTCAGAGGAGCCACTATGCAAGAATAGCCGAGAATAAAATGCCGATAAAAGTTAGCAAAGCCGAGAAAACGTTGCAACGCCTTGAGACCCCTCGGCTGCGGCCAGTTCCTAATTGCAGCGACTTTCTCCAGATCCATCTGGAAGCCGTCAGCCGAAATAATATACCCCAGGAATAGCAAGGACGTCTTTTCAAAGCTGCATTTCTCAAGCTTAGCGTATAGGCTGTGCTCTCTGAGAATTTGGAGCACCTGGCGAACATACTGGCGGTACGTAGGCAGATCATGGGAGTAAATCAGGACGTCATCGAGGTAGATGATCACACAGATGTTGAGGAAATCCCGTAGCACCTCATTCATCCGGTGTTGGAAGACTGCTGGGGCATTACAAAGGCCAAAGGGCATTACAAGGTATTCGTAATGCCCATCCCGAGTATTGAACGCAATCTTCCTTTCGTCCCCGGGACGAAGTAAAGACTCTTGCGCCTTGGAGCCGATCAAGTAATTCTGGAATCAATGGAAGAGGGTAGTGGTCCCGTTTGGTAATTGCATTGAGCCCTCGGTAGTCGATACAGGGCCTCAAGGAGCCATCTTTTTTGCTGACGAAAAAGAATCCCGCCCCGGCGGGCGACTTTGACGGGCGAATGAATCCTTTCGCCAAATTCTCAGTGATGTACTCAGACATGGCCCGTGTCTCGGGCAGGGACAAGGGGTACACCCAACCCCGAGATGGCATAGATCCGGGCAATAAGTCAATAGCACAGTCATATCGACAATGCTGCGGAAGAATCTCTGCTTTAGTCTTCGAGAAGACATCCGTAAAGTCCTCATATGGCACTGGAGGTCCAAGGGTGGAGTGCAAAAGCAGAAGTGCTGGAGGCTTGGGAACCTTTATACAATGAGAGAGGCAATAGGGACTCCACTTAGTGATTTGCAGAGTATCCCACTGAATCACAGGCGAGTGCTTTTGGAGCCACGGCAGCCCTAGCACCACGGGGTGGACAGTCTTTTCGAGAATCAGGAAGGTTATCTCCTCCGAGTGGATCGCCCCGATGCGGACTGTGATGGGGGCCGTAGCAGTCAATATGCGAATTGGAAGGAGCGTTCCCTGAATGAAGGTAATCCAGAGTGGAACTTCTCATCTCTGCATAAGAATATGTAGTTGAGAGACCAAATCTTGCTGGATAAAATTACCTCCGGCTCCGGAATCCAGGAAGGCGAGGGTTTCCAAGGACCCTCCGGGAAATTCCAAGGTAATGGGTATCATACTCTGAGGAGCTGTGGCACAAACTAGGAGGAGCTCCTCCCAACCGCCTAGGTTCTGGAATTTTCTGCACGCTGCTGGCAGCGTGCCAAGAAATGGGCTTTCTGACCACAGTAAAGGCACAAGCCCAATGAGCGGCGGCATTGTCTCTCCTCAAGGGAGAGCGGGGCACATCCCAACTGCATGGGTTCAGAGGCAGAAACATCAGGACGGGCAGGTCTGGGTGAAGGCAGCGGGCGTGAGGAACAGTGGGCAGGGCTGTGCTTTGTCATGCGTAACTCTCGTGCTCGCTGTTGCAGGCGGCGATCGATGCGGGCAGCCATGTCAATGAGGGCGTTAAGATCTTCTGGAAGATCCCGGGTGGCAATCTCGTCCTTGATGCGCCCTGACAACCCTTCCAAGAAGATGGCTTTATGGCTATCCTCCTGCCAACCTACTTCCTGAGCGAGAGTTCTGAAATCCATTGCATAGTCCGCCAGGGAACGGGATCCTTGGCGAAGCTGTAGCAATTCAGACATGGCTGAGGCCTGGCAGGCGGGTTCGTCAAAGGCTTGGCGAAAGTTGGTGACAAACTGCTGTAAGTCGTCCAAGGAAGAGTTGTTTTGCTCCCACAGGGGGGAGGCCCACACCACGGCCTTACCATCGAGCAGGGAGAGAATGTACGCTACTTTGACAGAGTCCGTGGAAAACTTCCGGGGCAAAAGCGAGACGTGCACGAAACACTGGTTCAAGAACCCACGGCAGATCCTAGCATCTGCAGCGTAGCGAGCAGGTGGCGGCAGCTGAGTCACGGGTGAGGCTGCATCCTCAGGTCTCGAACCCACAGCAGACAAAGAATGGGTATCATGGGCATCCATTCGGGCAGCGAATTGCCCAATGGATCCAGCCAGGACATCCAGGTATTGTTGTTGCTGTTGTAGCTGCAGAGCCAACCCAGGAAGATCCTGGGATCCTGGTACCTTGGCCGAGTCCATGGCCTTGCAATCTGTTGTGAGTGTACTGTTTAGTGGACCCTTGGTCCGACCTGTGAGAGACTGGGGAGAGGTGTACTATAGTCTCTGGAGAGTGACAGGTCGGAAGGCGGATACCAGGCAGGAGCTGAAGGTGAGGTTCACCCTGGAAGCCGGTACTCCCCCGGGAGAAGCCCGTAGGAGCCCAGCTGCTGGGACTTAGGAGATCACGGAAGCTGGAGCTGTAGCAGGCAGGCAGGGATCAGGAGACAGGCAGGAACTGAAGCAGGCTAGGACTGAAGCAAGCAGGAACTGAAGCAGAACTGGCTACTGGAACCAGACAGGAACTGAAGCAGAATTGGCTACTAGAACCATACAGGAACTGAAGCAGAACTGGCTACTGGAACCAGACAGGAGCTGAAGCAGGGCTGGCTACTGGAACCAAGCTGGAACTGAAGTAGAACAGGTTACTGCAAGCAAGCCAGACAGAAGCAAGACTTGGGCATGGAGTGAAGCAAGTCTCAGGCAGGAACGGAGTTGCTAACACGATAGCACACTCCGGGGCACGGAGCAACAGAGAACCGCAAGGAACCCTGTTGCAAGGCAAAGTCCTGGGCTCTGTGGCGGCCTTACATAGGCCGTGGCGTCTGACGTCATAGATAGGGCAGAGCTTCCAGTGGCGGGAAAAGGCCTTCATAAGTGCGGACTGTGCGCGCGGACGCGCCTAGGGAGATGGCATCCAGGCAGGGCTTCTCGGCGGCGTCCCCCCCGGGAATGCAGCGAAACAGGCCGCAGATCCTCGGAGACGGGCCGGACCAAGGAGGTAAGGCCTAGTTGCGGCTGCCACGACTGGGACCACAACAGATATCAAACAACAATAAAGGATGAGACAACAGATCAGGAAAGGGATGATGGAGTATTCTGGCAATGTTTATGACTTCAGACAGGGGGGAGGAGGTTGGTACCACCATAAGTGATTGTGGCTACTGGCATGCAGGAGGGAAGGGGGTTGTTGGAGGGAGGTAAGGTAATTGGGCCCTTCATTATTAAGGTATAGTGTGCAAAATGGGATGCCAGAGGACTGTCAGTTTCACACTAATATAATAAGTTAAAGTTTCAACAGGCTTCAAGTCCCCTGGTAGGGTATAAAACTGAGTCAATTGCTGCTGGCCAAGCTTGAAAGGCCTAGGCATTAACACACATACTGTCCTTTTCCCCTACTTGCCTAACTGCACTGAATTCTGCTGTGTATATATAGTGGATTAATTATTCTATAATGTTTCTCTGTGTGGCCTCATATACTGTGCCTTAAGGAAAACGGGCTACGGGTGCTACAGGCTCAAATGAAGAGCTTTCAGCAGCGTGTTTGTTTTTAATCATTGGCCACTTAGAGGTATTTTGTAAGTTGCTCCAATGGATGGAGCTAACTGAATTGCTCTCTTGTGCGGAGCTGAATGTAAGGTACACTTATCTTGCTGATGGAATGTTATGAACCTTCCAGTTCAATTTTTGCTGGTAAAGTCCATACATACAGTCCATGCACCGTGAAGAAGACTGACTGGGTGAGAGATCCGACACTGTCTGACACTCGGCGTTTCAGAGAAATCTCCTTCTTCAGGGAGTCGGATGTAGTATTTGTCGGTGCAGGAACTAGAAGTTGAAAACAAGAAAGTATACAGAGTAATCCACATATGATTTGTAAAAAATGCCGCTGATGTTGGGGAAACACTTACATTTGTGTGGTGCTCATATGTTGCTGTGACACTCGTTTCAAATTGAGCTGCAAAAAATGACCATTTACTGGGTTGTATAACACCCTCTCTATTTGCCCGTCTTGCTCTGTTCTGACCCCTTTCCACATTCTTCATCTCACCCTGTCTCCCCAAATGTGATACTGCCTAAATCCTCCCTACTTATACTCCTTATTATAGTTCTCATTTTCACAACTCTTCTGTCCCCAAATGCATCCTTCCTGTGCCTCTTACTGTCCTCCTATTATCATTCATCATAATCACTTGCTCATCATACTCACGATCCTAGGCATTGCACCACAGCCAGGAGAGAGCTATATCTTTGTCTGGAATGCTGCCCAACCTCTGCTGTACATCAAAATGGCACTCTCCGCTGGGGTGGATGCACCGGAGTTTACTCCAGCGAGTCCCAAGCAGATGCCACCCTTTCAAGTATGAAAATAGAAGAAAGAAGACCTCCAAAGAGAACCTCTCATACCTAGGCTCTGAGCCTGTCCTTACCCTGGGCCGAGGCCCCTGCTTTGGGACCTGGCTTCTGGGCTGGACCACAGTATTAGGACTGAGTCCAGGCCAAGGCACAAGCAATGGGTCCCGGTCTCTAGGCTGAGCCCTGATATCGTGCCTTGCCCCAGCTTCCTAGGCCAAGGCCTAGGCATTGGGGCCCAGCTCTGGGCTGGGTCCTGGGTCTTAGCTGAGGCCCTATCCAGGGATCAGATCCCGATTTCTGGATAGGGCCCTGGCATCAGGACTGAGTCTGGGCCTAGATCAAGGCATCGAGACCTGGCCTCTAGATTGGGCTGGGACATCAGAAAAACTATGTGAAAAAAATATAGAGACATGGGCCTTTGCTTGTGTTTCAGTCGAGGCTGCAGTGCCTTTGTCAGGCACAGATTCTATATTGGGAAGACCCAAGCTTTAGGCTTAGGCCGAGGCCCCTGCTGTGGATCTCAGCCTATCCCCTAAATGAGGCCCTGGCTTTGGACCTAAGCCTAAGCCTAACAATATCGCCCTGGTTCAAAAAATGTGCAAGCAGACACCCTGTCATGGTCCACCGAGATTGAGGAAACCCCTGAGACACCCAGGTACATTTTGGATCCCAGGAAAGTTTGTCTCACCGCCACCTCCATGTCTTCCAAAGAAAAGACCATAGTCCCATGCCGCTCTCGTAGGGCCGTGTTGGCATGGGCCCACGAATCCCTCACTGGAGGGCATGCAGGCCGTACCGGTATGCTAGACCTACTCAACCGGTTCTATTGGTGGCCAACAGTAAGACAAGATGTTCATCTCTTTGTCGACTCCTGCACCACTTGTGCATTGCAAAAACCACTTGGCAGGAAACCTAGAGGGTTGTTAGACCCCTTGCCTATCTCGGTGGAGCCCTGGACGCACATCTCCACAGACTTTGTGGTGGATCTCCCAGCATCAGCCGGGAACACGGTCATCTGGGTTGTTGTGGACTGGTTCTCCAAAATGGCACATTTTGTTCCCCTGTCAAAATTGCCTTCAGCGCCCGACTTGGCTAATTTATTTGTTCAACATGTGTTCCGACTTCATGGTCTTCCCCAGGACATCATATCAGACCAAGGACCACAATTTACCGCCCGCTACTGGAAGGCGTTATATAAACACTTCAATGTCCAGTTGAGTCTCTCATCAGCCTTCCAACCTCAGAGTAATGGGCAGACTGAATGTATGAACCGGACTCTGAAGACCTTCCTGCACTCCTTTGTAAATGAAAGACAAGACGATTGGGCCAAACTTCTCCCATGGGTGGAATTTTCATAAAAAAATCATACACATTCTGCTACAGGAAGTTCTTCCTTCTTAGCTGTCTATGGGAAGCAACTTAGGTCACCCTTGCCCTCGCCTGAACCCAGCACACTGCCAGCAGTGCAACTCTCTGCCCGCCAGCAACTTGCCCTCTGGACGTCTATCCAAAAGAAGATGCAAAGAGCTGCCCTTGCTGCCAAAAGATGGGCAGACAGCCACCGTCAGCAAGCACCAGTCTACCTCCCTGGGGACCATGTTTGGCTGAGTACAAAGAATCTACAACTTCGGTTTCCTTCCCGCAGACTCGCCCCCAGATTCTGTGGACCATTCTGCATTGCCGAGCACGTAGCAGCTGTTTCCTATCGCTTGCGCTTACCCTCCTCGATGCATATGCACAATGTCTTCCATGTGTCGCTTTTGAAGCCTCTCATCCTCTCCAGGTACCATCCCAGAGCTCCTGAATCTGCAGATCCTTCCGTGCCAGGAGACACCACCTACCAAGTCCGGGAGGTTCTAGATGTCAGATTCCATCAACGTCGCTGGGAGTACCTCATCGCCTGGGAAGGTTGTGGATCCGAGGACAACACATGGGAGCCAGCCCGCAACATCCTTGATAAGGACTTATTGAAAGCCTTCCATCAAGACCACCCAGGTAAACCCGGGCCTGCTAAGAGGGGGGGTACTGTGGCAGTCCCAGTCATGGCAGCCGTGACTAGGCCCTTACCTCCTTGGTCCCGGCCCATCTCCGAAGGTCTGCAGCCTGTTTCGCGGCATCCCCGGGGGGGGGGTGGGATGCCACCGAGAAGCCCTGCCTGGACGCCTTCTCCATAGGCGCGCGTGTGCGCGCAGTCCGTGCTTATGAAGGCTGTTTCCTGCCACTGGAAGCTCCGCCCTATCTATGACGTCAGATGCCGCGGCCTATGTAAGGCCGCCGCGGAGCACAGGACTTTCCTTTGCAACAGGGTTCCTTGTGGTTCTCTGTTGCTCCGTACCCCGGAGTGTGCTATTGCGTTAGCAGCTCCGTTCCTGCCTGAGACTTGCTTCACTCCGTGCCCAAGTCTTGCTTCTTTCTGGCTTGCTTGCAGTAACCTGTTCTGCTTCAGTTCCAGCTTGGTTCCAGTAGCCAGCCCTGCTTCAGCTCCTGTCTGGTTCCAGTAGCCAGTCCTGCTTCAGCTCCTGTCTGGTTCCAGTAGCCAGTCCTGCTTCAGCTCCTGTCTGGTTCCAGTAGCCAGTTCTGCTTTAGCTCCTGTCTGGTTTCAGTAGCCAGTCCTCCTTCAGTTCCTGTCTGGTTCCAGTAGCCAGTTCTGCTTCAGTTCCTGCTTGCTTCAGTTCTAGCCTGATTCAGTTCATGCCTGTCTCCTGATCCCTGCCTGCCTGCTCCAGATCCAGCTTCCGTGATCTCCTAAGTCCCAGCGGCTGGGCTCCTACGGGCTCCTCCCGGGGGAGTACAGGCTTCCAGGGTGAACCTCACCTTCAGCTCCTGCCTGGTATCCGCCTTCCGACCTGTCACTCTCCAGAGACTATAGTACACCTCTCCCCAGTCTCTCACAGGTTGGACCAAGGGTCCACTAAACAGTTCACTCACAACAGATATCAACGCTGATAGTGTACACTATCAGCTTCGATGTCACAGCAACAACTAGGCTTTCATTATTTTACAGTTGGGACTGAATGGGGATGGGGGAACAGATTTGAGAAGGGAGTTTGTGAAAGGTTTTATAATTTCAGATGGGTGGGAGGAAGGTGCCCATTTTCAGATTGTAATTCCGTCACGCATGTTCTAACTGATTTACCAATCAACCAGCCTTTAAATGAGGAAAAGAAGTTCAGGAGGGTGGAGGACAGAAACATAAATGATAGGAATGTTTTTCAGTGTTTTCCCACAATGGTTAACGTTCAAGCATTGAAGCCGTGGTTGAGCAACTATGGTAGGACATAGGATGCTCGTTTAATAGAGGAGGGTTTTGAATTTGGTTTTATAATTCGTTTTGTTGGGTGTATTGTCAATAATCAGGTGGCTAACTTCTGTATCAGTGTTTGCTACTGAAATCTGTTTTAAAAAAAATTGGAAGGAGAGTTTCAATTAGAGCAGATTGTGGGTCCTTTTAAGTCCAGTCCTTTCCACAATATGTTTGTTTCTCCATTAGATGTGATACCTAAGAAATTGCAGGGTATATTTTGATTAATACATAATTTATCCTGCATGGCCGGTGAATCAGTTATTGATTTTCTTCCCAGGAAACTATGCATGGTTCAGGATGCACCTTTTGATTATGCAGAGGCACTTGTGAGTGACCTGATAGCCCTATGGCAGCCTGTCTAGATAGCTTGCAAATTGAAAATATCATGGGGGTAATGACTTTAGCATGTGTTGCAATAAAATACCTGTGCAAAGTGTTAAAATAGTACATGGTATGGTAACTCAAAAATTATCCTAGCCATGCCCCTTTTCCTTATTGCAGGCATTATTCATGCAAAATTTATAGCATTTTAATGAATCTAGGCCTCGGTTGGCTGACAGGATCAACTCGCGTTATGGTATTTTCGCATACGTTAAAGCGAAAAGCACCATAACGCATGGTGCAATGCTAATTTTTAAAAGGGGAGGGATTAGGGCAAAATCAGGAGCGGGAATTTTATAAAAGTGGGCTGGCTTCACAGCCATAACACACACTCACATAGTTTTAATGCCAAAAATAACCTTTTTTATTAGCTTTAAGCTGTGCGATGTCATGTGATACGCCCATAACACAAATTCTGTTTTGGTTATTTTCAGGCTGAGGAAGGGCTTGAGAGAAAGGGAGGGAGAGAGGGAGAGAAAGCCTTTGGGGTTAGTACCAAAATCATCAGTTCAATGTGCTGCAGCAGTCAAAAAAACAAACAGAATGTTGGGAATTATTAGAAAGGGAATGGTGAATGAAACGGAAAATGTCATAATGCCTCTGAATCGTTCCATGGTGAGACCCCACCTTGAATACTTTGTTTGAATTCTTGAATTCTTGTTGCCGCATCTCAAAAAAGATATAGTTGCGATGGAGAAGGTACAGAGAAGGGCGACCAAAATGATAAAGGGGATGGAACAGCTCCCCTATGAGGAAAGACTAAAGAGGTTAGGACTGTTTAGCTTGGAGAAGAGATGGCTGAGGGTTGATATGATAGAGGTGGTTCAAATCATGAGAGGTCTAGAATGGATAAATGTGAATCGGTTATTTTCTCTTTCAGATGATAGAAGGACTAGGGGGCACTCCATGAAGTTAGAATATAGCACATTTAAAACTAATCAGAGAAAGTTTTTTTTCATTCAATGCACAATTAAACTCTGGAATTTGTTGCCAGAGGATGTGGTTAGTGCAGTTAGTGTAGCTGGGTTTAAAAAAGGATTGGATAGGTTTTGGAGGAGAAGTCTATTACCTTCTATTAATTAAGTTGACTTAGAAAATAGCCATTGCTATTTCTAGCATCAGTAGCATAGACTGAGTGTTTGGGTGCTTGCCAGATTCTTATGGCCTGGATTAGCTACTGTTGGAAACAGGATGCAGAGCTTGATGGGAACTTGGTATGACCCAGTATGGCATGTTCTTATGTTCTTATATCTTCATCACTGTCTGTCACAAAAAAAACAAAACAAAAAACATGCCTGAAGACTACTTCTCTGAATTAGCTGGCAATCCTCTAGCACCTTTCTTATGCCTGATACAATAGAACATAAGGTATTCAAGTTATCACCGAGATATGTAAAACATTCCACCTGAATCCTGATGTTCATCCCAGCTAGAGCTGCTGCCTGCCCCTGCTTCAGTCAGCTACTATTATTGTGTCATCATAGAAAGGTAAGTGTGTATAGCATTTGCACTGGTGCAGTGCATGTTCCTTCCCAATACCTTAGCCGTTTGTCCTTTAACAAACTACAGTACTAGTCATACAGAGTGCCTACTAAATGTAGACAGCACTTTGTAATTGGAGACTAATAGGTGGAGCAGATGCTTAAAGCCAATGATATCCACTACCTGAAGGAGTTGGTCAACTAAAGAAATAATTTTCTCAAAGCACCTCATTACAACTTTTAAGGCTGCTTGCCTCTTGCCTCAAGAATGTGATATAGAACACAATCCCATTTTCTCTAGGGTGAGCTGCTGCTGCAGACATAAGCAGCAAATTGCTGGCTGCAACCTGACTGGTGGAAATGACTGTGAGATCAATTTAGAGAAAACTCTTCTCCTTTTCAACCCCTTTTCTATGGCTTTTGCTTTGAATAGTAGATGGTAGGGGTGTGCATTCGGATTGACCGCATTAGTAAAACGCAACTCATATTTTTTTTTTACTTAAAAAATTGATTCGACATAAACGATCGGATTTCCCACATATCGAACATAGATATGTTCGATATGTGGGAAATCGCGATTGTTGAGCCAAAATAAAAATTTAAACCCCCTCACCCTCCTTAATCCCCCCCCCAGACTTACCACAACTCCCTGGTGATCGAGCGAGGAGTGAGGACGCCATTTCTGCAATCCTTGGCGAGAAGCATGTGACGTCGGCGGCACGTCGAGTGACGCCGGCGTCACGTGATTCCCGGCTCGTTCGCGCCGGACGGCTCGTTCGGCCCAAAAGAACTTTTGGCCAGCTTGGGGGGTCAGGAGGCCCCCCCAAGCTGGCCAAAAGTTCTTTTTGGGCCGAACGAGCCGTCCGGCGCGAACGAGCCGGGAATCACGTGACGCCGGCGTCACTCGACGTGCCGCCGACGTCACATGCTTCTCGCCAAGGATTGCAGAAATGACGTCCTCACTCCTCGCTCGATCACCAGGGAGTTGTGCTAAGTCTGGGGGGGGGATTAAGGAGGGTGAGGGGGTTTAAAATTTTTTTTTTGCACATATGTACATATACCCAACTCATTGGATTTTTTTTATGTCCATATTGGCCGCAAGTGGGACCCCCTTTCGGACATAAAAAATATGAACATAAAATTTTGCTCTGCACATCCCTAGTAGATGGGGTTCCCAGACTAGTACTGGCACCCTTCCCTGATGACAAAGCTAACAGACTGAAGCTGCTTCTGCAGGTGATGCTGCATTCCATCATTAGGCAGATGTCTTATTTACTTCCCTCAACTGATGTGCTTACTGCAGCGAATGCAATGAAAAAAAACACAGGCCCTTCCATACTTAAAGTGATTACAATCAGGTATATCTTGTACAATGTATTCTCAGCATCCTTTTTGGCTGATACTGGCACTGGAGTTGAAGTTGATGAATGACTGTGAGAAAAAAGGTCAAGGGCATTATTTGTGCTCTTTACCTGCACTGCCTGCTCTTGCTGTGGGGTTGCTTTCAACACCATCAATATTGTCATTTCCCACCCCCATCATCTCCCTGGATGCTATGATACTACAAACTAGACTTCTTCATCTTTTAGCTATTCAATAGCTCACAGTGTCCCCTATCATTGGAAAGACAGGTTCTCTTGGCATGTTGATTGCTGAGCAGGGAAGATAATGTTGAGCCACCTTGGCCAAGTATGGTTAGACCAGGGACTTGTGTGCCTAATATGCACTCTATTAATGGGTGATTTTATGCCTTTCTGCTGTCTGTGATACCCTATATTCTACACCTTGAGAGAGATTTGATGTTTTTGCTCTGTTTGCGCTTTCAAACACTCTGTACTTAAGGATTTTTTAAACTATTCTGCTGTTTGTAATTCCTTATGCTCTGTGCCTTAGAAGTTTTGATATATTGTGATGTTTATGATTCCCCACACTCTATGCCTTGGGGGTTTGATGCCTTTGTACTCTTTGTGATTTCCTTCACTCTATGCTTGGAGTTTATGATGCCTCTGCACTATTTGTGATTCGCTGCACGGTATGCTTTGGGGGTTTTGATGCTTTTATGCTGTTTTTGATATCTCACACTATATGCCTTGGGGTTTTTTGTGCATTTGTGCTGGTTGAAATTTCACGCATTGTACACCTTGGCATTTTTTTTACATCTTTCTAAAGTTTGTGATTCCTTGTACTGTATGCCTTGGAGTTTTTGATGATTTTTTTTTTTTTTTTTTTTTGCTGTTTGTGATGCCCATCATTCTATGCGTTTGGAGATGTTGATGCTTGTATGCTATTTGCAATACCTTGATTTCTATATGTTGGGGGGTTTAATGCATTTGTGCTGTTTGCAATACAAAACACACTACACCTTGTGAGTTTAGATGCTTTTGTGCTACTTGCAATTACATGAAATCGAACTTTGGGGGTTGTGATACTTTTGTGCTGTTTGTGATTTCCAAACTCTACATATTGATGGTCTTGCTGCCACTCTGCCTAGCTGCCATGCCTTTTATGCACCACCTTGTGGGTCTTGATTTACTCAGCCTGGCTGTCATTCCTTAGACTATACATCTTTGGGGTCTACCTGCAAATCAGCTTTGCTACTATACTGCTGAGGCTATACTTTGGGGGTCTGTTTACCAATAAGTTTTGCTGCCATACACATAATTTATATATTGGAGGTCTTTCTGCCAAATGTCCTTGCTTCCATACCTCAGACTCTACATCTTGGATTGTTCTTGCTACTGTTGGTGACTGCTTTGCATATATCAATATATCTTAGAGTCTTCATACTACTCTTTGTGCTGTTTTGTTCTAATAGTGCCTGGGTTATTTGTCTACCACATTTGCTGCTTTGTTCCCCCATAATGGTGCCTTAAAGTTTCAATGTCACTCTTGATGCCAATGTGCCCCTTTCATACTGCCTTTAAGTGTTCATGCCACTGTTATTGAAATATTTTTTTAAAACCTTATGGTCTTCTTCTCTTGATGCTGATTTTCTCCTCAGATGGAACCTTGAAGACTTCCTTTCACAGTTGGCAGCCTTTTACACACACACACACCCCTATGGTGCCTTAGGATATTCTTGACACTTTTGGTGCCACTTTGCCACTTTTGGTGTCTTGGAGTTTTCTTGCCACTTCCAATATGTCCTACCCACAAATTTAATTAGAACTGAGTAAAAATAAAAATTTTAATCTCTAAATAGGGTTCATTGCTACCTCCATAGACATAAGAACATCAGATTTGCCACTGAATCAGATAAAATGACTATCAAGCCCAGTAACCTGTTATCAGCAGTGGCAAATCTAGGCACACATACCTAGCAGGATCCCAAAAGTATGATATATTCCATGCTGCATATCCAAAGTCCACCTTAATAATGGTTTATGAACTTTTCTTACAGTCACTTGTCTAAACCTTTTTTAAACCTAGCTATACTAATGGCTTTCACCATATCTTCCAGTGATGAATTTCAAAGTTTAATTATGCATTGAGTAAAAATATATTTTCTATATTTACCCATTCCACTCTACTCATTATTTTCTAGACATCTACCACATCTCCCCTCAACTATCTCTTCTCCAAACTGAAGAATCTTAAATTCTTTAGCTTTTCTTCATAGGTAAATTGTTTCATCCCAATTATTATTTTGGTTGCCCTTCTCTGTACCTTTACTAATTCTTCTATATCTTTTTTGAGATGCAGTGACCAGAACTACACATAATATTCAAGATGTAGTAGCACCATGGAGCAATATAGAGACAATATTATATTCTGTTTTATTCTCTAATAATTCCTAGCATCCTATTTGTTTTCATGGTCATTGCAGTACACTGAACAAAGGATTTCACCATATTATCCATGATGACACCTAGTTCCTTTTCCTATTGTGGAACCTTATGTTGTATAGCTATAATTTGGAAGGCTCTATGTGCATTAGGGATGTGAATCGTTTTAGGACGATTAAAATTATCGTCCGATAATTTTAATATCGTCTTAAACCGTTATGGAACACAATACAATAGAGATTCTAACGATTTATCGTTATAAATCGTTAGAATCGTGAGCCGGCACACTAAAACCCCCTAAAACCCACCCCCGACCCTTTAAATTAAATCCCCCACCCTCCCGAACCCCCCCCAATGACTTAAATAACCTGCGGGTCCAGCGGCGGTCAGGAACGGCAGCGGTCCGGAACGGGCTCCTGCTACTGAATCTTGTTGTCTTCAGCCGGCGCCATTTTCCAAAATGGCTCCGAAAAATGGCGGCGGCCATAGACGAACACGATTGGACGGCAGGAGGTCCTTCCGGACCCCCGCTGGACTTTTGGCAAGTCTTGTGGGGGTCAGGAGGCCCCCCCCAAGCTGGCCAAAAGTTCCTGGAGGTCCAGCGGGGGTCAGGGAGCGATTTCCCGCCGCGAATCGTTTTCGTACGGAAAATGGCGCCGGCAGGAGATCGACTGCAGGAGGGTCGTTCAGCGAGGGTTCCGGCGCCTCGCTGAACGACCTCCTGCAGTCGATCTCCTGCCGGCGCCATTTTCCGTACGAAAACGATTCGCGGCGGGAAATCGCTCCCTGACCCCCGCTGGACCTCCAGGAACTTTTGGCCAGCTTGGGGGGGGCCTCCTGACCCCCACAAGACTTGCCAAAAGTCCAGCGGGGGTCCGGAAGGACCTCCTGCCGTCCAATCGTGTTCGTCTATGGCCGCCGCCATTTTTCGGCGCCATTTTGGAAAATGGCGCCGGCTGAAGACAACAAGATTCAGTAGCAGGAGCCCGTTCCGGACCGCTGCCGTTCCGGACCGCCGCTGGACCCGCAGGTTATTTAAGTCATTTGGGGGGGGGGTTCGGGAGGGTGGGGGATTTAATTTAAAGGGTCGGGGGTGGGTTTTAGGGGGTTTTAATGTGCCGGTTTTGCGATTTTACGTTTTTTTGATTTTCACGATTTTTCACGATATTTTACCCCCCCAAACGGCAACAATACGATTCCCTCCCCCTCCCAGCCGAAATTGATCGTTAAGACGATCGAGGACACGATTCACATCCCTAATGTGCATCACTTTGCACTTGTTCACATTAAATATAATCTGCCATTTGGATGCCCAGTCTCCTAGCTTTGCAAAATCCTCTTTCAATTTATTTTGTGATTTAACAACTTTGAATAATTTTGTGTCATCCACTTCACTCATTGTTCCCATCTCTAGGTAATTTAGGAACATAATAAAAAGCAGTCCCTGGGCACTCTACTATTTACCTTTCACCATTGAGAAAATTGAGGATTTAGCTCTTCTCTCTATTTTTCATCTTTCTATCATTAATGGGAAACAAAATAACAAATGAAACAAAGAAACTTGTTTTTTTTTTTTCATTTGAAACTAATGAAAGGAATGGAGGTGACCTACAAAATGAATAAACAAACCAAAATGAAAATTGTGTCTCCTTACATGCCTACTATATGTATCTCAGTTTAGTCTCCTTGTGGTACCTTTAAGGTGGAACATAGCTCAGGTGATGTCTGTCTTTTCATTTTGGAGCTTTGAACTTACCTTTCTAGCAGCCCTTTTCTTTGTTTACAAGCCAATACTTTTTTATACTTTTTTTATTCATGGTACCTGTATATCTCCATAGCCGGTCCCAAACTCTGGAACATTCTCCCTTCAGAACTCAGATTAGTGCAATGCCCCACTATATTTAAAAAAAGACTTAAGACTTGGTTATTCAACCAAGCTTTCTCATAACATCAGCCTGTGGAATTTCCCTGCCAATGATCCCTTCTTTGGTAACCCACTAGAGAACTATATAGGTCATATCTAGTACTCCCTAGAACCCCCCAAAGAATTCTCAGGTCAACTACGAATCCTTGGCAGTCTAAAATCAAAACCCAGCCCATACCCTTCACCTGTTTTTCTAGCCTACATTAGGCTCCATTTCATTTACTTTTGTTGTTAACCCCATATATCTGTATCCAAGTTCTATCGACCTGTTCATTGTAAGACATGTACTTGTCATTGTTATTGTTTAGAATGTAAACCGAATTGATCAGTAATTCTGTTATTGGAAAGTCGGTATATAAAAATGCTAAATAAATAAATAAATATTAAAGGCTGAAATTTAAAATATCTGCATGAGTAAACATCAGCATTTTCGTGCATGGCCGGGTCCTGTGACACCACGCACATTTTCATAAGGGCCCGGCCATGCACATAAGTGCCGATATGCACACAAGTGCTGGGCCCTGAAAAAGGGAAGGGCCAGGGGGGCATGGCTGGGCAGGGTGGGACAGAGGCTAGCCAGGACAGTGGCTATTAGCCGCTGTCCTGGGGAAGTATGCACCGGCAGCTGGCCGGCGCATGCAAACTACTTCTGCTCCAGGGGAGCAGGAAGTAGTAAAATAAAAAAAATGTAAGTTGCTGGGACGGGTTTAGGAGGTGGGGAGGAGAGGGGAAGAGGGAGAAAGTTTAGGTGGGGGTGTAGGTAAGTTCCCTCTCAGTCCGCTCTTTAATTGTAGTGGAGTGAGAGGGAACTGGGGGAGGCTCTATTGTGTCACCACACATAGTTTGCAAAAATTTTCCACCCCAGCGCACACCGCCCACACATGCACACAGCCTTCAAATTTTATAACGTGTATGCCAGCATACGTATAAAATAGTCATGTCCATGTGCACGTGCTGGGAACTTTTTGCAAGCTCCTTTTAAAATCTACCCCTAAATACAAACTGTATTAGTTTCAAAAAATTGAAAAAATTTCTAACCTAAATATTATTTTATGAACATCTGAGAGAAGTCTGGGTTTGATGTGCTGTGATTATGCAAAAAACATAAACCATGCGTTAATGAGAGAAGTTTGATGGCCATGTATGAACACAACTTTGGCACTTAATTTTTCTTTCAAAATTTTTAGTTTTCAGTTTTTTGAATTTCTTTATATGCTCTGAGTTATAGAAGACTATTTGCTCCACTGACCTGGAGTAATACTTAGCTTGGCTATTCATTTTGTCTAATGTCCATGGTCTTTTTGATTTTTTTTTTGCCTCAGCACTATTGCTGTAATGCATTTGATGAATTTATGAGCTTAATTTGTTTCTTCATGCATAATGTAATTATAAGCTCCAAAAGCAAAGCAAACAGTTTCTTACTTCTCATTTGCACATTAATACTGCATACCAAAAAAGATTATGATTGTTTTTCTTTGCCACTGAATGCATATTTATAACATAAGGTAGCTTGATAATGAACATATGTTCTGCACCATGCTTCTGTTGGGAAAGGTAAATTAACTTTTCAGACTATTAAGAGTCTTTATTAACAGTTTCATGGAGTGTGTATGTGCCCTATCTTTGTAAGAAGAAATAGATATTAATGCAGAGTTCTTCTTTTCTATACCCAAATATGTAATACAATATACCCAGTTCATTTTGACTAAAATAGACTATCATGAAACTTAGAAATTCATTTAAGTATATACTTTATGGCGAAAAAACAAACTATTAACTGATCTTTTGTAAATTCTGGAAGCATATTAAATTGTGCTGAAAGAAATGACTGACTAATTTACTATCAGAAGAAAATTAGTTCATCAGAAAGGTATAATGACAAAATCTAGATGTAATCATTCTTTAGCCCTGTCCAATACAATACCTAGTATTTTCTGTATAGAATTAGAAAGATGATGATTATGTGTCAACCAGGGCAACAAGGGAGCCCCCCACTGTCACAGCAGCCTCTAAACTTCCACCAACCTCTCCCACCAAGTACTGAAATAAACCCTGGTAGTGTGGTGAGACTACCCTGTCTCATCTCCATCTAACACTTGAAGTGGCACCATTGATCAAAAAACATGAAAAGGAAGCAGTGCAGGCTTATGCACTTCCCTCCCAAGCCCTGTTCTTTTTTCCCTAAAAATTATCCCCCAGGCTTCTGATCCACCTTCCCCAATTTTCCCTCTCCTTCTTGCTATAATTTTAAGTGGGCTAGTGAGGCCTGGAGTAGCTGCTAGGCCTTTGAGATAAGGACAAATATATAATATATGCTAACCAGCTCCATTTTGAAAATGATACTGCCAAACCTAGAGCCTTAGGGGATGATCACAGGTGGGCCCTACTCAAGATATATCAGGAGGGGGGTTGAGAGGAAGTGTAGGGTGGGAAAGATGGGGAGGTGGGGTCAGTTGTCTAGAGGGTGTAATTTTGGGGGAAAAAAGATTGGAGTTGGGGAGGGGCCTTTGCACTAAGATTTCATGTTTTATTTTTTAAATTTAGACTTGAGGCTGTCTCAAAAAGTAGTGAGGGGTGGAAGATGAGGTCTCACCAGACCCCCATGGGATTTTCCACTACTTGAGGGTTACTCTTTTGGCCCCCTGGGCTATGGGGCTACTATCATATGCTGCTGACAGGGCACTTTACTGTGAAAAATACCACAGGATTCACACTATAAAATCAATACCATGTTTTAGTCAATATACTACTAAGATAGATATGTATTTTAGATATATTTTACTCCAGTGGTGCATCAATTAGTTTATGCACATTTCAACTGATACCAAGCCTTTCAAACTTTTCACTTCACAGCAGATTTAGAGGAGATCACTAAGAATGTCTAAGCGAATTAAGAATGAATAGAGTTCTCATTTCCTAGATCTCTAATAAATTATGCATATAATTGAATGCAAATATTTAGGCACTTCTGGTCAAACTGTATGTTTCAATGAATCTTTAAGTCAGCAGAAGCTGATATGGTAGAAAGCTAAACATTAAAAAAATGTTTACCTAAAAACACATATTAAGCTGTGACTCACTTCAATATGTGGTTTAATGTTCTTCTCCTGTAGGTAGCACCAACCTTGTCTCAGCCAAGGGTCCACCGCGCAGTAGTTTGTTGAAGCCATGGACCCGGTGGATCCTCCCGCACTGCAGGCCATTCCGGGCCTAGCCCTTAAAATTCAGCAGCAGTATCTTGAGATGCTGGCCAACACCATGGAACACCTTGATACCCGCTTGGACGCGATTACTTCTGCTGGTTCCAGTGGTTCCATGTCCCCGGCACCAGTTCTTCCTGCAGCAGCAGCAGCAACCATCCGTCTTCCGGCTCCTCCTCGGTATACAGGAGATCCCAGGCAGTGTCAGGCTTTCCTCAATCAATGCTTTATGCATTTCTCCCTTCAACTGGCTCAGTTCTCATACGACAGTGTCAAGACGGCCTTTATTCTTTCCTTGCTTGACGGGAAGTCCTAAGCTTCGGCCTCCCCTTTGTGGGAGTGTGGTGACCCAGTACTGCAGGAACTGCAAAGCTTTGTGCAGACCTTCAAGCAGGTCTTCGATGAGCCTGGATGCCTAACTACTGTTGGCTCTGATATTCTTCATCTCCGGCAGGGTTCCAAGACACTTGCAGAATATGCTATTGAATTCTATACCCTGGCTAATGAGTTGACTGGCAGGAGGACAGCTTCCGAAGCATCATCTTGGAGGACCTTTCTCCTAGGGTTAAGGATGAGTTTGTTGCCCAGGATCTTCCTGATGGGTTGGATGCCCTCATAGACCTATCAGGAAGAATCAAGTGTCACCTTTAGCAACAGCTTCGAGAGTCTTAACCACCCCTCCGACCTGTCCTGCTGGCTCCATCCTTCTCATGCCCTCTGGCACAAACTCCTTCTGCCGAGGTCAGCTGTCTGTGCTCCGAAGAACCCATACAGTTGTGCCGAATCCATCTCTCACATGAATAACAGCAGCGGAGACGCTCCCTGGGCCTCTGCCTCTATTGTGCCATTGAGGGGTCACCTCTTGTCTCAGTGCCCAGTGCATCAGGGAAACTTCCAAACCTAGGTGTCAGCAGGAAGATGACACTATGTTGCACCACTTCTGCTCCCAATGTACTCTTTGCATCTCCATTCTCCTCCCACACTGCATTTATCCTACCCTGGTGCTGGTGGACTCCGGCACCAGTGGGAACTTCATTTCCAGCGAACTGGTAACTCAGCTAAGTCTGCCTGCTCTACCCAGGATTCCTCCTATCATGATCTCCTCGATTCATGGTGAACCCCTAGTAGGCCATATTACCTGGATCACCACCCCAGTTCGATTTTGCACTGGTGTTCTCTATGAGGAGATGATTCAATTTCTTATCCTTGAGAAATCTATTCACCCCATTGTGTTGAGACTGCCATAGCTGCAGGCACACTCTTCCCTCATTGATTGGATCACCCTCTAGCTGACCTCGAGGGGCCCTTGGTGTCAATCTGATTGTCTCCACTGAGTTCAATGTGTTCCTGTTCCCTTGGCTGCCACCTCCAGTGGTCTACCTCCTCAGTATGCCAACTTTAAGGATGTTTTTTCAAACAGAATGGCAGAGATGCTTCCAGAACATCGACCCATTGATTGTGCCATCGACCTTCTGCCAGGCACCATGCCTACCAGGGGTTGTGTGTATCCTCTACCTCTTCCTGAGACCTGAGCTATGTCTCAATATATCAAAGAAAACCTAGAGAGGGGGATCCATCTGGCCATCCACCTCCCCTACAGGAGCCGGGTTCTTCTTTGTCACAAAGAAGGATGGAACGCTCCAGTCCTGTATAGCCTATCAGGGCTTAAATGCCATCACCAGGAGGGATCGCTGGCCCTTGCCCCTTATCCCAGAGCTCCTGGATCATCTGCAAGGGGCAAAAATCTTCACCAAGCTGGATTTCTAAGGCGTCTACAATCTGGTCTGAATTAGGCATGGCAATGAGTGGAAGACCACATTCAACACCCAAGACAGCTCTATGAATATCTAGTCTTGCCATTTGGCCTGTGCAATGCTCCTGCTGCATTCTAGCACATGATGCATGAGGTCTTCTGTGACTTGTTACATACCTCAGTGGTGATATACCTTGATGATGTCCTGGTCTACTCTAAGGATCTCCAATCACATCACCAAGACGTCCGACTGGTTCTCCAATGACTCCAGATAAATAAGCTCTACGCAAAACTCGAGAAGTTTCTCCCTGGAGGAAAGGAGGAGCAGGGGTGATATGATTCAGACTTTCAGATACTTGAAAAACTTTAAATGATCCAAAGACAACGACAAACCTTTTCCGTCAGAAAAAAATCAGCAGAACCAGAGGTCACGAGCTGAGGCTCCAGGGAGGAAGACTAAGAACCAATGTCAGGAAGTATTTCTTCACGGAAAGGGTGGTGGATGCCTGGAATGCCCTTCCGGAGGAAGTGGTGAAGTCTAAAACTGTGAATGACTTCAAAGGGGGGTGGGATAAACACTGTGGATCCATCAAGTCTAGAGGGCGTGAATAAAGAGGAGGCAGCAAAACACTGCACGGAGCGGCAGTAGCCACAGAGGCATTCAAACACTGCACGGAGCTGCAGTTGCCACAGAGGCATTCAAACACTGCACGGAGCGGCAGTAGCCACAGGGGCATTCACAGAGCGGGATGCCAGTGGCCAGTAGTTGGTGTTCCACCTTCACGGAGCAGAAGGATGTAGGGCTGCTATCTCCAAAAAAAAAAAAAAAACCAGGGGTGGGTAAGAGTATGGGGTAAGGGTGTGGCCTACTTGTTACAGCAGTTGCTACCCCTAATTGAGCTGGACGTTCACCTGGATGCAGATACGGCGCTGCTCTCTAGATTGGTGGTGGGGTGGAGGGGAATTAGGGCTGGAGGGTACTGGAAGCCATTAGTAACAGGTGGGAGAGAAGAAAAAAAGGGGGAAAAAATGGATAAAGTGCGTGGCTTGCTGGGCAGACTGGATGGGCCATTTGGTCTTCTTCTGCCGTCATTTCTATGTTTCTATGTTTCTATGTAAGTTTCTGTTTGAGTGTGAGTATCTCCCCTTCCTGGAGTATATCATCTCCAGCACCGGATTCCATATGGACCCAGAAAAGGTGTCCTATATCCAGGGGTGGCTCCATCCATCTGACCTCCAGTCCTTACAATACTTCTTAGGGTTTGTGAACTTTTACAGACACTTCATTCCTTGGTATTTACAGCTCATTGCACCACTCACTGCCCTCACTGGAAAAGGGCAAATCCCAAACAGTGGCCTCCAGACATGGTCACAGCATTCAATCAATTGAAACAAGCATTTCTTCAGGATACCTGCTTGTGCCATCTGGACCCCACGTGTCCATTCATTGTTGAGGTCGATGCCTCCACCACAACCAAGGGAACTGTGCTAAGCCAGCATTCTGACAAGGGAGGCTTGCTACCTTGCCCCTTCTTTTCATGAACAATTTTCCTGGTGGAAATGAACTACGGTATTGGAGATAAGGAGCTTCTGGCTATCAAAATGGTGTTTGAGGAATAGTGTCATAGTCTTGAGGGTGCTCAGCACACCATTATGGTATATACAGATCATAAAAACTTGGAATACCTCACAAACATGCTCAGCGCTTGAACACCCGCTAAGCTCACTGGTCCCTATGTTTCAGCCGCTTCTACTTCATTCTGAGGTATAGGCCAGCTGCCAGGAATATCTAGGCTGATGCCCTTTTATGAGTCTATGAAGCAGAGGAGACACCTGAGTCCCCAGGATACATCATTGATCTGGCTTGTATGCTTCTGGCCACCTCCCTGCCAGCTCTGCCTGGGAAAACCATGGTCCTTCTGCAGCATCACCAAAAGGTCCTAGCCTGAGTCCATGACCCACCCATTGCTGGTCATCCAGGAAGGAAGTGAACCCTGGAGCTGCTACAGCGGTATTATTGGTGGCTGTAGGTAGAAAAGGACATCAAGGCATACATGGAATCTTGCCCAACATGTGCTCATCAAAAGACCATGGTAGGGCAATCTTGGGGGCTGTTATAGCTGCTGATGGCCCACAAGGAGCCCTGAACCCATCTGTCCACTGATTTTGTGTTGGACCTCCCTCTCTCAAGTGGCTGCCGCATCATTCGGGTTGTCATAGACTGATTCTCAAAGTTGGCTCTCTTCCTTCAGCTCCTTAACTGGCTCAACTATTTGCCACTGACATCTTCCACTTACACAGTCTTCCTCAACACATTGCTTCTGACTGGGAGGGTGCAATTTACTGCCAAGTTCTGCCATTCATTATGCCACAAGTTCAATATCTAACTGGATTTTACTACAGCCTACCACCCACAGGGGAACGGCCAAGCCGAGAAAATCAACCAAACTCTGAAGATCTTCCTTCAGTCATTTGTGAATCAGCACCAGGATGACTGAGTTAACCTGCTCCCTTGGGCTGAGTTTTCACATAACTCACATGTTAATTCAGCTACAGGCTCCTCTCCATTTCTTATCATATATGGCAGACAACCTGCTCCACCGCTTCCTATACCCTTGACCATGCCATCTCCAGCGGCCCAAATGAAAGCCCTAGAACTCCAGTAACTCTGGAAGAAAACCCAGGACTTGATCCAATGAACTGCATTGAGATCTAAGGAGATGACAGATAAACATCAATGGGCAGCACCTCATTTCAATATTGGAGACAAGGTATGGCTCAGTACCTGGCATATTAAGCTCTGGGTACCTTCAATGCGGTTAGCTCCTCTCTATATTGGGCCTTTTTCCATCTTCAAAGGAATTGGTCCTGTTACATATCAACTGCAGCTAACCTTCTCTTTAAGGATTCACAAATCTTTTCATGTTTCTCAACTGAAACCTCCAGAGCTGCAAAACCTGTCCTCTGAGGGCGATCAGATTTACCAAGTGGAAGAAGTTCTAGACATCTGGCAGCATAATGGGAAGTGGGAATACCTACTTTCCTGGGAAGGTTTCAGCCCAGAAAATAACTAATGGGAGTCGGATTCCAATATCTTGGACAAGAGACTTCTTAAGCAGTTCCATTCTATTCATCCCAGGAAGTCTAGACCCTGGGGAGGGAGCCATAGAGGAGGGTGTACTGTTGTGGTCGCCGTATCCCCAAGAGAGCCACTCCTGTGCTGTTCCAGCAGCGCAGGAGTGGCTCCCAGTCCTCGTCGGGCCTCTTGGTGAGGCTCCTTGGTGGCTGACACAGTCCACACCACCAGTGTTTCCGACTCTGCTGCCAGCCCCCTAGGCATGTGCGTGCAGCTTCTCCTGCCTTTTAAAGGGCCAGTGGCAAGAAACCTTCCCGTGACCCCAACTGATGATGTCAGGCCAGGGGACTATTTAATAGGGATGTGAATCGTTTTTCAACGATTAAAATTATCGTCCGATAATTTTAATATCGTCTTAAATCATTATAGAACACAATACAATAGAAATTATAATGATTTATCGTTAAAAATCGTTAAATCGAGTTAGTGCGCACTAACTCCCGTTAGTGCGCACTAACAGAAAATGATACAAATTGACACTTTCCAGGTCAGTAAAGGTCAGTTAGGAATGAATATGTGTTCCTATTGGCTGGCTGCCCTCTTATCTATTGATGTTACCAAGGTTTCCACTGAGGTGATGGTTGGGGGATGGGAAATGGAACTGGAAACTCACGAACACCAACAGAAAATGAAACAAAGTGTTGACACTTCCCAGGTCAGTAAAGGTCACTTAGGAATGAATATGTATTCCTATTGGCTGGCTGTGCTCTTATCTATTGATGTTACCAAGGTTCCCACTGAGGTAATGGTTGGGGGGATGTGAAATGGAAACAGTTGGAAGCTTGACAAAAAAAGTAATGTGATGATCATCACTCATGTGACTAGAACTTGTTTGTTTATTATTTTTGTTAGCAGGCATGTGAAATGCTAGTGCTTGTTGAATTTGCCAATCACTGTGCATTTTAGAAAGGTGGTCCTGGCTGGAACTATTATACACAGTTCAAATATATGTGGTAATTGATTGTTGGTAATTGTATTTTTTAAGTAGCCACACTGGCCACCAGTATGTTTACTTTTCCTCCTACTTAACTCACTAGCTCAACTTTATAAGAAGGGCTTCTCTGCTTGTGTGTTGCTTTTGTTTGGTGTGAGGAGAACAGAAACATCAGATCTTTATTCAATCTACTACAGTCAGGCAGCTCCCCCCTGTCTGTGAAGCCAGCCACTCACTAGTAATGCAGGCGGGATAGGGCACTGCATGCAGGAAGATCACAACACCCCTGGTGTCAGGGTTAGGGCACTGTGTGTACATGAAGATCACAACACCCCTGGTATCAGGGTTAGGGCACAAGTTCTAGTCACATTGACTGATCACATTACTTTTTTTTGTCAAGCTACCAACTGTTTCCATTTCCCATCCCCCATATACTGTCAGTGGGAACCTTGGTAACATGAATAAATAAGAGGGCAGCCAATAGAAATACATATTCATTCCTAAACTAACCTTAACTGACCTGGCTACCGGTCCATATCGTCTTAACGATTGAAATCGTGTGGCAGGAGAAGAAAATCATGTTTGGCACGATTATTTCGTTGAAAAATCGTTAAAAATCGTTTTTTTCCGATTAGTGCGCACTGTGCGCACTAATCGGAAAAAACGATTTTTAACGATTTTTCAACGAAATAATCGTGCCAAACATGATTTTCTTCTCCTGCCACACGATTTCAATCGTTAAGACGATATGGCACACGATTCACATCCCTACTATTTAAACCCTCCCTGACTATCAGTTCCTTGCCTCAGCAACAGGTCCCACTCTACTTAGAGTCGCTGGTTGCTCTGTGTTCCTGATCCTGCTCCATGCTACTGCTCCGTGTTCCTAATTCTACTCTGTGTTCCTGATCCTGCTTGAGTTCCAGTTCCTGCCTTGCCTCCATCTTCCTGGTCTCTGCTCCATTCCTTCCACTCTGTGACTGCTCTTCTGGTTCTGACCTCGGTACTTTTCTGGACTTCGTCTCATCTGACGCCTGTCCTGACCACTTGCTTGTTCTTTGGTTCCTCCTGTTTGCTGCCTGCCCTGACTTTTGGCTTTCTTCTGGACTTCACTGTTAGCCACCTGCCCTGACCTCTGTTATACCTGACTACACCTGTTGTCATCATGGGATTCATCATCATCTGGAGACCCACGCCTAAGTCCAGCCAGCCCTGATACCCAAGGACTCAACCTGCAGGGAATGAGGGCTGGTATTGGTGAAGGTCCTTTTGGGTCTCCGCACCGAGCACACCCGCTTCTGATGATGAGGACCTGCTGGAGTTCTTCTCCTGTAGGTAGCACCAACCTCATCTCAGCCAGGGGTCCACCGCACAATAGGATCATCATAATAAATGCACTCAACTCATCTGTGTGAACAATGCCATATCAAGGCAATAGTGCAAAGCTATAATCACAGAACCAAAAGGTTTGATTCTCTTTTTCTTTATTATTTTTCTAAAGTATGTAATTTAAAACTCAAAAATATTTTCCATGTTTCCAGGTGAAGAAACACCTGAACACATATTATCAACAGCTTCACAAAAAATGCACAATAATCCCAGTCTGACACAGTACTGCATTTTGTGATTTTAACTTCTCTCTGCATCAGGGAGTTGAAAAAGTACAACGTGAAACTATTTTGCTGGTATCTTCGCAGAAACACTTACAGATTGGTAAAAGAGACAACCATCTTGCACACAGCCAGTCAGAAAGTTAAATATGACATCTCTCAGCAATTTTTAAAGCAAAATTTATATTTTATTTGCATATTTTTACAGAATGACAATAACAAAACAGTTCATTTGGCATCTGTAAATGTTTGGATACCATTTTAGTCAAAATCACCTCTTTTAGCAGAAATAAAACTTCCAAATCTTTCTTTTTTCCAGTTGAGAGTTTTTCTATTCTTGATTTTGAAATGTATTTCCTGTCTTCCTTGCAGAATTCTTCTAGCTCGGAAACATTGTTAGGGTATCCTTGGATGTATTTCCCACAGATTTTCAATAATGTCTCCAAAACTTTTCTCCATAGATTTTCAGTAATGTTCAAAACTGAGAACTGCAAAGGTCATTCCAAAATCTTCATCTTTCTTTCCTGTAAATTCATCATAGTTGATTTTGAATTATTTTTCTGATCATTGTCTTGTTGAAATATCCATCATCTTTTCAGCTTCAATTTCTTCACTTACCTGTGGGACATTAGCTTATAGGGTAAATTCTAAAAAGTTTCAGCTTATCATGGTTTTCCTTTGCATACTTTATATGATACATTTTGTGTTGAGGTCATTAAAGAGTCTCCTTCCAGGAATTTTCCTCTGCAGATCATTGTGTAAGCAATTCTGAACTATGGACATATTTACAGCTGCTCCAGTGTCAGTGAAAAATTCCAGCAGATTATATGCAATGATATGAGGGTTTGTTTTGTATATATGAGGAATTTTGGGGAAGTTCTATAAGACATTTTTCATGGTCTTCTAGACCTTGCCATGACATCCATTACTTAACAATGTATCTGATAGTTGAAATTGCTGGCTGGAAACATTTGAAGAATGCTTTGTAAATGCTCAGACAGCTGCTTTGAGGAGCCCATGGTTGCTAAAAGTAGTCCAGAAAAACAATCACAACCTGAACGGTGCAATAAAAGCTGCCAGCTGTCCCTGAGACAATATTTTGGCATCATCCTGACAGCTGCTGGTGACATTTTTAAATTACAGAATGTGAGAGAAGGAGTGAATAGGCATTTCTTCTGCCTTTATGTGGCAAAAAAATGTGGAAAAAAGGATTTGCATCCACAAAAAAGCAGGGGAGTAGCTTGCTTGTTACGGCGGTTACTACCCCAAATCAAATAAGCCTGATACTTCACTTTCAATGCACATCCAGCATAGCTCTCTCCTTCAACGGCAGGGAAAATGAAGAAAAGATGATTTATATTCAGCATCAACCAACAAGGAATGAATTACATAGTCTGGGTAAACAGATAAGCATAGGAGTAGCTGGCTTGTTACGGCGCCTTCTACCCCCGAATCAATTAAGCCTGATACTTCACTTGCAATGCACATCCAACATAGCTCTCTGCTTCAACGGCAGAGAGAATGAAGAAAAGATGATTTATATTCAGCATCAACCAACAAGGAATGAATTACATAGTCTGGGTAAACAAATAAGCATGGGAGTAGCTGGCTAGTTATGGCGGTTACTACCCCAAATCAAATAAGCCTGATACTTCACTTTCAATGCACATCCAGCATAGCTCTCTCCTTCAACAGCAGAGAGAATGAAGAAAAGATGATTTATATTCAGCATCAACCAACAAGGCATGAATTACATAGTCTGGGTAAACAGATAAGCATAGGAGTAGCTGGCTTGTTACGGCGCTTACTACCCCTGAATCAATTAAGCATGATACTTGACTTGGAATAAGTATCCAGCGCAGCTCACTGCTTCAGCAACAGAGGGAATTAAGTAAAGAGGATTTTTATTCAGATAACCAACAATAGCTGAATTGCACATGCAGGGTAAACAAACGGGCGTAGCTTGCTTATTACAGCGGTTACTACCCCAAACCAATTAGCTAGATACTTCACTTAGATGCAGCTCCAGCACTGCTGTCTGCATCGATGGTGGGGGTGGAAGGGAATTGGAATCAAAAAGCTACCAATAAGGGCCCTGATCTCAGCGGTCAGAGTAACAGATTATGAAAACAAATAGGTGTGAAAGCTTGCTGGGCAGACTGGATGGGCCGTTTGGTCTTCTTCTGCTGTCACTTCTATGTTTCTATGTTTATGGATATTGCAGAGCCCATGGATGGAATAAGTGGGGACCAAGGAGTTTCACGGCCTCAGACATTATTTTCTAGGCAATAGTGGGACTCAGAAGGGCTCAGAGAGGCTCCTTCGTGGCTAAAATCAGCCCAGATGGGTAGGTCTGGGTACTAGATTTGATTTTAAAGGGCAGAATGGAGGCTGGAGGACTCCAAAGAAGCCTAAATTGGGTTTTTGTTGTTTATATGAGGGTGGCTGTGTATTTAGTACTTTCTTTCAGTTCAGGAAACAAACTGAATTGAAAAAAAAAACTTTAAAGAAACTAAAATAAAAACAACAAAAAAATCCTTGAAATTAAAAATCAAACTGAAACATTTTGAACCTCCATATTCCTAGTATCTGTTACTGGCATGCTTGAATTCAGCCACTGTTTAAGCTTATTTCACCTCTGTAAGGAGTATGTTCCAGATATTTATTATGGTATAAACATGGTGCAATATAGGAAGAAAATAAAGACAATAGTAAAAGAACGAACTTCCCCAAGAATATTTTTTATTACCTATGTGGCCATCTTACTAGGCACTCCCGGTATAAGATACCTTCATTTGCCTTACATATTGTCATCAGCCAGAGTATGCTTTCCTCTTTTCTTAACAGCATAAGAACATAAGTTTTATATGCAAGTAAAGACTTATCTTGTCTGATTCCCTGGTGAAACAAAACTCTCTGACATGGGTCCATATTCCGGTCTGTGGAATTTGGCACCAAAGAAGACCTAGGGATGTGCATTTGTTTCATTTGTTTAATTCGTTTCATACGTTTCCCATTACATGTCAATTAGATGTGCATTCATTTCATATGTTTCATACGTTTCATATTACATGCTTGTATAGGAAACGGATGAAATGAATGCACATCCCTAGAAGACACTAAGGTGAAGCAGGCAACAATCTGATATTTAAATGAACAAAAGAGTGGCTATCGCTTGAATAATTCTTCCTGATGCAGTGTACGAAAGACAGACCCATGTTGGGGAGTTTTGTTTCACCAGGGAATCAGACAAAATAAGTTTTTACTTGCACATAAAACTTAAAAAAAAGAGGAAAGTCTATTTTGGCTATTTTCCCAGGTAGAGAGTCCATCAAGCTAGGTTGAGAGAACATTGTACAAATCTCATCTTTGTGTGAGTTTCCTCTCTCTCTATGCCATATCACACAGATTAATGAAAAAGGTGTAACTAAAACTGTGCAATATGGCCCTGCAAAGCCAGAACTCCTCCCCCTTTTAGCATCACGTCATAAAGCAAATTGATAAATGACCCCCTAATTTAGCCAGACATATCCGGCTAACTTTGGCCTGGATTTATCAAAATGCAGTAAGTATTGCATGCAATAGCAAAAGGGTTTATGCAAATATTCATTTTATCATAATTTGTGCTAATTACCTATGTGAAGAGCTAAGTTAGTGCAAATTGCAATAACACTATCAGACTTTGTGATAGGAACCACACCTGTTGTATTTCTGAGAGAGAGTGAGAGAGAGAAAGAAAGAGAGACTAGCCATAGTGTCTTCTCCCTAGATAGTTATTTGTATCCCTATGGTACGCCCACCTAGTAACTCAAAGTGAGGTTTAGGTATTAGAGAAGGGGGTTAGGGGCCACTTTGACATTCAATTTTAGATGTACAAACAGAACAGTGGTCTCTCATTTGATGACCCTTGGAGTGAGGATACTCACCCAAAGATGAGATTTGGGCAATGTTCTCTCAACCTAGCTTGATGGACTCTCTACCTGGGTAACATCAAACTAGGTGGTGAGAACATTGTACAAGAGACCACTGTACTGTTCGTAAATCTAACATCGAATGTCAAAGGGGCCTCTAACCTAACCCTCACCTCGAGTTACTAGGTGGGCCTACCATAGGGATACAAATACCTTTCTAGGGAGATGACATTGTGGCCAGGCTCCAAAGCCTTAGCACATTTTGATTAATGACCCCCTTAGATACAAGGCCAGCTTTTAATTATTGAACTCCTATATATCATGAACTGGAATATTTTCAAACCCAATCAAAGTTTTTAATCCTGTGCTTTTGGAATTTCAACATGTCAGACCTGGGGAAGTTCAGAAACTATAGTAGATATGTTTAAGAAGTATCTGTTGGATGTATTGAAGAACCAGGTAAAAGCTGTTCTACTTGTTAACAAAGTTAAGAAGTAATTGCTGGATGTAATGAAGAACCTGGTGGAAGCATTTGTATCTGTAAACAAAGTTCGCTATATGCTTGAGGTAAAATGCAAGAAGAAGCCCAGAAAGGATTCCAGCAATCTATACACAGTTTAGATATTTCTAGGCTCTTGGAAGATTCTCTTCAGGGAGTGTGACATAGGGCTACTCTTTTAGGGAACTTTGCATTTGAACAAACTCACAATACAATTACCTGTTTGTTTTTTTAACTATAAACAAGCATTGTTTGGGGTCATAAAGACTGAGTTTTGCCTTTCCTTCCTTTTTCTACAGTACATCTTTAACTCCTTTAGTTTTTCTATAATTTGCTTATAGTGCATGCCATGTATTGTTTTGACTTTTAGCTTAAATTTCTTTAGCCTGTTAATATTCTTTTGTTGATGTTGTCTCAGCATTGCAAAGTACTAAAAATGGGGTCTCACCAAAGATCTGTTTAAAGGTGATATTACTTTCCTCTTTCTTCTAATGGTATCTCTTGTTATGCCCTCAGGTACTCTGAGGTCAATATTCACAGCCATTTGGATGAATGTTTCACAAGTTATCTATCTAACTACAAGTTATGCATTTAAATTTTTAATTTTGAATATTGACCTCACTTAGCTTTTTAAACTACTTTGAAACATTAATTGGCTACTTTGAATTAATCAGAAATTATGACTCCCATTCCCTTTCCTATTTGAAAATTGCTGGTTCTTAACTTACAAAAAGATATTTGCCTCTTGGATGTTTTCACCACACATATAATTTACCATTTCTATGGATTAAAGAATAGCTATCAAGCCCTTGACCATGCATCTGTTTTGTTTTTATCATTTGTCTTTTCTTTTCCCCCTGGCATATCTATCATGTTGCAGATTTTGATATCATCTACAAACAAAACACATTCCCTTCAAGCTCTTCAGTAATATCACTGACACTTACAAAGACATTGAACAGGGCTGAGTCTAGCAAAGATCAACATGGTTCTCTTCTGGCTATGTTCCCTTCATCAGAATGTGCCCTATAGACCACCATTTTCTGAGCCCTCAAAGCTAATCAACATTTAAAGCGGCTTACTGTTTGTTTTTTTTCATAGATTTCACACTAGCTAGCTTCAGGCTGGAATACATTTTTATGAGACTTGGAACAAACAGAGAAGAATAAAAGCCATGTATACAGTTGTGCAAAACAACATTTACAAGCAGTTCTCTGAGCAGAATGAAGGATGTAAATGGAGTAGCTACAACTGTACCTCATCCTGTCTTTCTTCTGGTCATGGCACATATTTTCTTTTATTTGCTGAATATCGCCAAAAATATCTGCTTTGATGGCAGATGACATTTGGATTTTTGGAGATACCCACCTTCCAAAAACATTTTCAATGATTTGATTCAATAGTGAATAATGGATTGAGGTTACATTTATTTGGATAAAATCTCTCCTAAATTAATTATATCAGTACTTCCTTGCCCTTGTTCTAAAGCTTCTTTAGGATCTGTGTTTGCTTAAGGTACTAGGGTAAAAATAATATGGTAAATGTGATACCATGGCCAAAGTGATATTTCTTTATTTAAAAACTTTACCATCGTTTAGTAATGCACCATCACAACAGTTTACAATTAGGCACAAAATAAGTTTGGTTTATAAATTATCCAGAGGGTGCCAATAAATTTTCGGTTACATGTTTCAATAATATACTCTATGGGGCGGATTTTCAGAGCCCTGCTCGCGTAAATCCGCCCAAAACCGGGCGGATTTACGTGAGCAGGGCCCTGCGCGCCGGTAGGCCTATTTTACATAGGCCTACCGGCGCGCGCAGAGCCCCGGTAGGCCTATTTTACATAGGCCTACCGGCGCGCGCAGAGCCCCGGGACTCGCGTAAGTCCCGGGGTTTTCGGAGGGGGCGTGTCAGGGGGCGTGTCGGGGGCGGGCCCGAACCGCGCGGCATTTTCGGGGCGTGTCGGAAGCGTTCCGGGGGCGGGCCCGGTGGCGTGGCTGCGCCCTCCGGACCCGCCCCCAGGTCGCGTCCCGGCACGCAGGAGGCCCGCTGACGCGCGGGGACTTACGCCTCCCTCTGGGAGGCGTAAATCCCCCGACAAAGGTAAGGGGAGGGGGTTTAGACAGGGCCGGGCGGGGTGGGTTAGGTAGGGGAAGGGAGGGGAAGGTGAGGGGAGGGCAAAGGAAAGTTCCCTCCGAGGCCGCTCCGATTTCGGAGCGGCCTTGGAGGGAATGGGGGTAGGCTGCGCAGCTCAGCGCGCGCCGGCTATACAAAATCCATAGCCTTGTGCGCGCCGATCCAGGTTTTTATAGCAGATACGCGCGGCTCCGCGCGTATCTACTAAAATCCAACGTACTTTTGTTTGCGCCTGGAGCGCAAACAAAAGTAGGCTATTCGCGCTCCTTTTAAAATCCGCCCCTATGTGGAAAGTGGATTGGGATTTCCCTTTATATGATTAATAGGATAATCATATACGTTCTCTACTGTCCTTCTCTTAATTTAATACTTAATTATGATGAATATTTAAATATTTAAACAGTTTTTGTGATGTAAGCAATCTGAATTTTTCTTGAAATGTATGAAACAAAAATATATATGATAAAACCTGTATAACATCAAGATCCTCTATAAACATCGGTATACATACCCCAGAATTATATCTGCAACAAAATGGAAACAGAGACCAAAATGGATGAAGAGGCCGCAGTTTATTGTTGACATTATTAATGAGAAAATAACTCCCTGCATGAGACCAGAAACTGCTGACACCACCATATCTTCCAGTGCCGCTCACCATGTTTCCTAGCAAAACACCTGGCCCCCCACCATGACCACCAAGCAAGGGGGCCATCCCAGGCAGGCAAAGTCGGCCTACCAGCTCTTGCATCCACCTAAAGCTTCAACAATTTGTCATATAGGTACAATATTGATGATGATTCTAACTAACATGACTACACTATCAAATGAAACAAGGGTAAGTATTTCTGCCTACGCCCACCAATAAGTAGTTAACATTTAACCTTAGGCTGCAACGTGAAGGTAGTGTGGGAGGGAATGCAATGGCCGAGGAGGGGAGAAAGGGTGAGAATGCATGTGTCGGCCGCTTAAATCAGGCCAGTGATGCGACCTCTGTGCACTTGGCACAGATAGATGACACTGATACTACGTCTACTTAGGGGAAGGCAGACACACGTGAGTATCTAAGAATCTGAATCACATGGTGGAAGCAGGTTGAGCTAACCTGATGCAGCCTCGCTATTATCAGCGGGCCATAAAGCACTCAGTGCTAGCCCTCACTGTAACATCGAGATCTGCTATAAATGTTGTACATACACCCCGCCCCAGAACTCTACTTGCAAAAAAATGGAAACACAGACAAAAATGAATGAAGTGACCACAGCTTTATTGTTGACATTATTAACAAGAAAATAACTCCCTGCATGAGCCCGGCAACCGCTGCACCAACCATGGCTCTCGGTGTCGCCCGCCATGTTTCCTAGCAAAGCAACCCTTAATGACCAGACCCCCACCATGACCACCAAGCAAGGGAGCCACCCCAGGCCAGCAAATTCATCCCACCAGCTGGTGAACCCACCATCAGCATAAAGAATTAACACTTGCCTCATGCCCCCCCCAAAAGCTGCTGCCTCTTCACCTAAAGAAGCATTCAAATGCCTCCTGTATAGTGTTATTAAACAGATCATAGCTGATATCAGAAAGAAGAATTTGGTCAGGCCTGTAAAGGCCATCTCACATTTCATCCACTCACTCGTGCCTTATCTGCTGACCACCTAGTTCCAAACCCATATGTCCACCTTCTGGTTGATCTTCTTGCCACCCCGCTTCCATAGTTTACTATCATTCCACTTTATCCAATGAATATCTGACCACATGAAATATATACTGGAAAGGTTACATAGTCCAAATCTTTAAATATTCAAGTAATACTTTTATTATTCATCAGTATGGCAATGCCACTGTTTTCAAATGGTAATTTACATAGCAGGGGTCCCCCGACATGGACCTGTGTTTCGCCGAGACTGCATCGGGAGGGACAAGTAATGCTTATACAGCGAATCTAAACACAAACATAAAGTTGACTATGTTAAATAAATGGATGTACAGACCAACCAACAATATTCTCAAAACATATAGAATCATTTTACATACCGTATATTCCTTTAAACAGATTTAGCAGGGAGCACATAAGAGTTCACATCAAATGTATTTTTAAAGCACTGAAAAAAGGTGCCAAAACAATGTAAACCAATCAGCATACAGGAAAGGAACAGCCAATCCGGATCAAGGCAACCAGAGCCTATCAAAATCAAGTAAAATATGTCCATTCAAGTTCCTTATTGATTCCGTAAGGTGTTACGGTGTTTAAAGTGTAAATCCACTTCTGCTCTTTACGAATTAGATACTCAGAAAAGTTACCTCCTCAATTTGGACAACTGATAACTTCTAGCACAAAGAAAAATATATCAGAAATAGTGTGAGAGCACTGGGCCCAATGATCTGTCAAAGGTGCATTTTCTCGTAAGTGTTTAATGTTAGATCAATGTTCAGTGATTCTGATTTTAATCTTGCAAATGGTTTTCCCAACATTTAATTTCTGACATGGGCATAGAATGATGTAGATAACTCCTTCTGAATTGCAATCTGAAAAGATTCTCAACACATATCTCTTACCTGTATTGGGGTGTATGAACTCAGATAAAGTGCTCAAAAGTGGACAAACGGAACATTGTCCACACGGTTTGTGCTCACCAACAACCTGTTGGTCAATGTGTGCTGGTTTGAAATCTGAATGCGTTAATAAATCACGTAAATTGACTCCTCTCTGATGTGTAAAATGCAGTGTTCCCTGAAAGAGATTTTGCAGGGCTAAAGCATGCCAATGTTTTTGAATGATATGAGAAATTGTACAGCTCAATGGGGAAAAAGATAAGATACAGTTCAAAGTCATATCTGTGCTCTGATTATGTGGCAGAAACAAAAGATCTCTGTTAATGTTTAAAGCCCATTTCTCCAGGGTCCTGGGGTACCCTCTCAACAAAAACCGAGATGTCATCTCCATAGCTTGAATGATGAAGTCAGTCTTAGATGAACATAACCGCCAAACCTCAAGAATTGACCAGTGGGGATATTCTTTTTGAAGGCTCTAGGGTGACAACTGTCACAACTAAGTAAAGTGTTTCTGTCAGTGTTCTTTCTAAAGATTGTAGTGGAGAATTGGAAATTCTCATATGATATAAGAATATCCAAAAAAGCAATCTGAGAAGGGTGGATATTACAGCTAAATTTTAAATGGGCATTACCCTGATTCAACCAGTCAAAAACCATGTAGAATTGCATGTCTGTTCCCAACCATACTAGAAAAATGTCATCGATGAATCTGAGCCAAACATAAAAATTTTGACCAGTCAGAGGTATAGATATGTGTCTCCTCAAAATTAGCAACATAAAGGCATGCCAAGCTCGGAGCCACGGTAGCCCCCATGGCAGTGCCCTTAATTTTCTGATAATATACATTATCAAACCTGAAATAGTTTTTGGTTAATGCCAAATGTGTAAGTTCCATTAAAATGAAGTGGGTACACGTACAGGATTCAAACGTGAATCCAATATTTTCTCAATAATCTGCAAAGGTTCCCCCTGGGGAATGTTAGAGTAGAGGGATACTATGTCCAATGTGATCAAATAAATCGGACCAGGTGGAATCTCTAAATTCTTCAAAATAGTGATCAAGTGTGAAGAGTCATGAACATATGATTTAATCAAAGGGACGAAAGGTTTTAAAAAGATGTCAACAAATTTTGAAAGAGGTTCCAGAATGGACCCGATACCAGAAACTATCAGGCAACCTGGGGGATTCTGTAATGTCTTATGAATCTTAGGGAGCTCATAGAAGACTGGTGTGATTGGGAATTGTGCCAACAAAAAACTAGCCTCTCTAGATGTTATAAATTTCTGCTATATAGCATTTTCAATCAATGATGAAATACGTGATGTCAAAGATTCTGTGGGATCACTATTCAAAGGAAGATAGAAAGTATCATCATTTAACTGACATAACACCTCTGTTACATAATCCACCCGATTCATAATAACAATACGACCCCCCTTGTCAGCGGGTTTTATTATTATGTGTGGATCATTTATCAGAGATTTCACTAACACATTCTCTCTTTTGGTCAAATTGTAATGGATATATTGTCTATCAGATACTAATACATCAATATCGGATCTCACCAATTTTTCAAATACAACCAGAGAGGGATCAATGGTGGCTCCAAGATAAGGTCAAGGAACTCCGGCCTAAGGTGTTACCTGGGTTGAAGCCGGTTAGCTCCTCTGCTTTTCAGATGGGTCCAGCAATTCCTGTTGTGGATAAAGAGGAACCGATGCAACTTGGTCATGGTCACTTGATCTCTAAAGAGAAAAGACTTCTGGAAACAGGTGGTACATGCATGTACTGTGGTCAGTCCGGCCATGATGTTTCTACTTTACTTGGAGGACGTGGGGATTCTAGTCTGGTGGAAAGACTGTTCTTTGGACTTACTGCATCTTCTCCTCCACTTTCTCTTCCCATTTCCCTGACCTATGGACCAGTCATGGTTCAGACTCCTGCCCTGGTGGATTCAGGGGCAGGAGGCAACTTCATTACTAGACGGTTAGTGGAATGTTTAAGGATTCCTGTCATCAACTTAAAGAATCCACTACTGTTATCTTCCATTCATGGGGAGCCCTTGCCGGGTGATGTGACTTGTGAGACCGTACCAATTATGCTTCGCACCGGAACACTTCATACGGAGATCATCTCCTTCTTTGTACTGGAGAAGGCGATACACCCTGTTGTTTTGGGGTTGCCTTGTTTGCAGTTGCATCAACCCCAATTTGACTGGGTTTCCATGGATCTTTCACGTTGGGGCCCAGAATGTCATGGAAAATGCCTTCAGGAAGTTTTGTCTATAAACTGCATGACTACAACTCCAGCGGTGCCAGGACTGCCACTTGAATACATGTCCTTCCGGGATGTATTTTCTAAAGAAGCAGCTGATATTCTCCCTCCACATAGGTCTTATGACTATGCAATTAGGCTAAAGCCCAATTCTGAACCTCCAAAAGGAAGGGTGTTCCCTCTCTCAGCTCTGGAGAACAAAGCTATGTCTGAGAACATCAAAGAAAATCTCCAAAAAGGGTTTATTTGACCTCAGTCGCCAGTCGGCACAGGCTTTTTCTTTGTGGGGAAGAAGGACGGTACCCTACATCCATGTATTGATTACCGAGGTCTAAATGAAATCACGATCAAAGACCGTTACCCCTTGCCGTTAATCTTGGAGTTGTTTGATAGGCTGCAAGGGGCCAAGATATTTTCTAAGCTTGACTTGAAAGGTACCTATGATGTCTCCATGCAGGTCAGAGGGAACTATTTTTTAAATTATTTAAATAGAACACTGAGCTTGACAGACAAACCTTGACATAACCTTACATGACCAATGGGAAATTGATGATGTCATCTACCATCTCAAAGTACCTTGTCAATGTTTCACCTGAACAAACCTCTCAGCTCTAGCTGAGGTTAAAATAGATAGCATTTCCCCACAGCAACCAGCAGCAATGCCACCTTGAATCAAATCCTGATGCATCAAGCAATCCCACTTGTCATTGCAGTACATTTCATTGAAGAAATCAATGTAATTTTCAAAGACAATTTCGCCAGGTCCATTTTCTATTATCTGATTTTGCTGATAGGGATGTCATGATGTCAGACTGAATCTGCAGCATAAAAAAAGCAATCAAAAACTTCAACATAACAAATACAGTCCAAAACTTACTGATAGAGCCAATCACTAAATCCAGAGGCATCAATTACATGCTCTTTAAATTTATATTCAACTCTATTCCAAAAATCATAAATATTAGGGATGTGCAGAAGGAAAACATTTGTTTCATTTTGGTTTTCGTTTTGCCAGGGACCAAATTTGTTGCATTAGTTTCATAGGGAGGAAAACCAATTTGTTGATTATTTTATTATTTATTTGATTTATATTTCAATTTTTGCACTATTTTCAGCACTTCAAAGTGGATTACAGTCCGGTACTCTAGGTATTTCACTATCCCTAGAGGGCTAGTTATATTAGTTTTATTCGTTGTCCATTTTCCCATTCAAGTCAATGGGGGAAGCATTTGCAGCCTATTATTGGCTGCATAATTGGGGTTTTCTTATCAATTCTGATGAAACTTCTGGGGAGCAATCATCAGAATGAGGAAAGAGCTCCAAGGTACTTAGACTGTGACAAAGTGGCACCAAAGTGTCATGAATAGCTAAGGCACTGTAAAGGGGTACCAGAAGTGGGAAGAGTGCTTTATCAGAGGTGCAAAGCAGCAGGACCTACATTATGGAACTCCATCCCACCAGATTTGAGACAGGAACCCTGCCTTCCAACATTTAGGAAAAGACTCAAAACATGGTTATTTATGAAAGCCTTTCCAGACTCCAACTGAACCTTAATTCACCTTTAAACGACGCGCAGATTTTAACTTAACATGGTAATCAATAACTTTGCAAATACCATAAATTTGCAAACACCATTAATTGGCAAGTTTGTTCTCTCTGTTAAATTACTATCGCCTTTTCATTGCCCCAAGTTGTGTTATTCCCCAATCCCCATCGCCTTTTCACTGCTCCAAGTTGTGTTATTTCCCTGTTTTATTGTAACTGCAACTTGTTCTTTCAGCACCTGTTAATGTTCTTATTATATCCCCTTTTTCACCCCTTGTTAATTGTAAACCAGCATGATGCAATTCCCATCGCAAATGCCAGTATAGAAAAACTCAAAATAAATAAATAAAGAAAACACACCACAACTTCAAAAGAGAGCACCAATAACAGTTGCATGAACTCTCAAAGGCAGCACGACAGGCAAAGTGGCAAGACAAGTGTCATTAAAATCCTACAGCACTATGAAGGAGGAACATAGCAAGCAGGGTGTCAGAAAAAAAACCACTAGGTGCTGATAAAGGGACAAAGCAGCAGAAAGACTAGCACCAACACACTGAGGAACCATGATAGTGGCAAGAACACCACAAGGAGTAGAGTGAGTGATCTGGTATATGGCAGCAAGGCAGAGTGGCAGAAAGTTGAAAGGGGCAAGACAGGCTGGCAGAGCTGAGGTAGTCAGGTCCCTGTGGTTTTGATAGGAGCAAGACAGGCTGGCCCCAGGGAGAGTTCCCTTTCCTTTGCACAGGAAAAGGCTCCCTAGAATGGGTTTGCCCCTAGAGTGGAGTGTTTCCGTTGGCATCTAGTGAGTTCGCGCTGGTCTTTTAAAATCTGGTGGATGTAGCAGATATATAAATGAGAATTTTCAAGGCCGAGGTGGAGGAGGTTTCCATGTGAACAGCGGTTCAACATGGGCCAGTGGGTGTTAAGAGCTAGGCTGGCTACACCCGGGGATAGTTCCCTTTCCTTAGTGCAGGAAAGGGCTCCCTAGAATGGGTTGTTGGCCCCTAGAATGGAGCACAAGCCTTCAAGCGTGGCAAGTCAATGCGGAGGAGGTTTCCATGTGAACAGCGGTTCAACATGGGTCAACAGGTGCTAAGATATAGGCTGGCTACACCTGGGGAGAGTTCCATTTCCTTTGCGCAGGAAAGGGCTCCCTAAAATGGGTTGTTGCCCCTAGAGTAGAGCACGAGCCTTCAAGCATGGCGAGTTGACGTGGAGGAAGTTTCCATGTGAACAGCGGTTCTGGTTCAACATGGGTCAACAGGTACTAAGAGATAGGCTGGCTACACCCGGGGAGAGTTCCTTTTCCCTTGCTCAGTTAAGGGCTCCCTGAAATGGGTTGGCCCCTAGAGTGGAGCATGATCCTTCAAGCGTGGTGAGTCAACGTGGAGGAGGTTTCCATGTGAACAGCAATTCTGGTTCAACATGCATCAATGGGTACTAAGAGATAGGCTGGCTACACCTGGGGAGAGTTTCCTTTCCTTTGCACAGGAAAGGGATCCCTGAAATGCATTGGCCCCTAGAGTGGAGCACGAGCCTTCAAGAGTTGAGATTCAATGTGGAGGAGGTTTCCATGTGAACAGCGGTTCAACATGGGTCAACGGGTACTAAGAGATAGGCTGGCAACACCCAGGGAGAGTTCCCTTTCCCTTGCGTAGGAAAGGGCTCCCTGAAATGTGTAGGCCCCTAGAGTGGTTCTGTTGGCATCTATTGAATACCCAGAAGCTATTAACTGTACTTATGCACATCAGCTAATGACAAAGGAACTTGAAGAGCTCTCAGAAACAAGAAAACTGCTACTCAAGTCCATATCTATAATATCAACCTATGTTGACTTTGTACCCTACCGTGCCTCTGTAAACTATGGGAACACAGAGGATGAACTAAAGTACAACTACCACCAGTTTTCTATAGCACTAGAAACATTATTGTTGGTACCTAAGAAACATCTAGGGAAAATGGCCTGTATTATGATGGTCATGAAAATTATTGAGCATATGAAATATCCAAGCTCCAAGCTGGATAGACAGGCACAGCGTTAGAGGTCAGGCCCTTGTAGGGACGTAAGACCTGGACAGACAGGCACAGCATTAGAGGTCAAGCCCTTGTAGGGATGGACAGGCCTGGAAGGACAGGCACAGAATTAGAGGTCAAGCCCTTGTAGGGATGTAAGACCTGGATGGACAGGCACAGCATTAGAGGTCAAGCCCTTGTAGGGATGTAATCCCTGGATGGACAGGCACAACAGCATAGGATAGACATCAAGCCCTTGAAGCAACATAAGGCCTGGATGGACAGGCACAGTATTAGAGGCTAGAGGTCAAGCCGTTGTAGGGTCATAAGGCCTGGATGGACAGGTACAGCATTAGAGGTCCAGCCATTGTAGGGTCATAAGGTCTGGATGGAGAGACACAGCATTAGAGGATAGAGGTCAAGCCCTTCTAGGGACGTACAGACTGGACGGACAGGTACAGCGTTAGAGGTCAAGCCCTTGTAGGGATGTAAGGCCTGGATGGACAGGCACAGCATTCGAGGATAGAGTTCAAGCCCTTGTAGGGACATAAGGCCTGGATGGACAGACACAGCATTAGAGGTCAAGCCCTTGTAGGGATGTAAGACCTGGATGGACAGGCACAGCATTAGAGGATAGAGGTCAAGCCCTTGTAGGGTCATAAGGCCTGGATGGACAGGTACAGCATTAGAGGTCCAGCCATTGTAGGGTCATAAGGCTTGGATGGACAGGCACAGCATTTGAGGTCAAGCCCTTGTAAATACCCAGAAGCTATTAACTTTTCTTATGCATGTCAGCTGATGACAAAGAACTTGAAGAGCTCTCAGAAATAAGAAAACCGCTACTGAAGTTCAAATCTACAATATCAACCTATGTTGACTTTGTAGTTTACACAGTACCTCTGTAAACAATGGGAACACAGAGGATGAACTAGAGTGCAACTATAGTACTAGAAACATTAATGTCGGCACCTAAAAAACATCTAGGGAAAATGGCCCATATTATGAAGGTCATGAAAACTATTGAGCATATGAAATATGCAAGCTCCAAACATCTTAAGTCAGCTTTTTATGTTCTTACATTCCAAATATTGCAAAACAGGAAAAAGAATATTCTGGAAAGAAATGATGCACAAATACAAGAAATTAAAATTAGAAATACTAGAACTAAACTCAGACAGGCACAGCCTTTGAGATCAGGCCCTTGTAAGGACGTATGGTCTGGACAGTGGACAGACTGATACAGCATTTCAGGTCAGGTACATGTGCTGATATTATCTGGAGCATAGGAGGTAGTTGGAGCTGCTGCAAGGCTTTCAATTGCTTTTATTCATCTTCAGCAAATGCTTGAAACCCACCTTCTCCACTATCTGCAAGGGCTGGTCATCAAGGGCAATCATTTCCCCAATGCTCCTGGTTACAACTTTTGAGGCTGCCTGCCTCCTTCCCTGGCATAGAGTTACTGAACACCACCCCATTTCCTCCATGGTGGGTTGTATATTCTTCCACATGTCAGGGGGTTGCTGGCTTGCCACCTGACTGCTAGAAGGGGCTGAGGGTGTGGGGTTACTCTTCTCCTTTTCAACTACTTTATGCTGCCTAGAAAAAGGGGTCCCCTGACTGGTAATGCCACCATCCCCAGATGGCAGTCATGTTGGGTGTTGCTTCTGCATATGAAGCATCATGTCAAAATTAGTTAGATGTCCCATTTGCTTGCCTCTGGTAATAGCCCTGGCACAGTAATTACATTGAGCAAAACGCAGGTCCTCAGTCACTAAAGTGGCTCCAGATCACAGATTTATTTTGTGATCCCTTCTCTATAGCCTTCGGGGTGGATGCTGAACTGGAGCTGAAGTAGTGGGTGCAACCTGAGTATCAATCCCAGAGGCATCAGTCACACTCTGTGCCTGCGCTGACTGCTATTCCTCCTCATCATCATCAGTTTCATCTCTCCCCTGCAGCACAGAAGTGGAGGCTAAGACAGAACTAACTAATCCTCCTAAACCTTCTTCAGCTATTACGTCTTCCATTTCTGATGATGAGAATCCCACACAAGATGATTCTTCATCAGAATCAGAAGCAAACTGTGCCTGCACTACATTTTCAATGCTAATTTGAGTCTGTTCTCGCACTGCTGCTTTTGGGTGTCGCCTATTGTCTTGCATGACTCAGCCTCCCCTTCCCTCACCTCCAAAACTACAGGGTCAGAAACAGGTGGTGGCGATCCTTCATCTTTAAATTTCATTTTTTCCGGTTGGAACTGCCTGCCCCTCCAGAGATTTTAGATTGGAACATGTTCCTTTTTAACTTTAATGGGGGACTGGCACTGCCTTTTGAAGTGCTTCTTCTGCCAGTGCCTCCTTTGCCAGTCCCAATCACTCGACCATGTCTAGCTTTCCCCGACATCATGGATTTAATGTCACTGCCTACTAGGGATTTCAATTAAAAGTGTTATTTCCAAAAGAGGCCTACTGGGGATTTGGCTTCAGAGAGCACCGCTGTCCCAAAATATGTGAGTCTCCAAAACTGCCCACTGATGCCCAGTGCACTGCCTGCTTGGCTTAAAAGAGCACTGCTGTCCCAATATATGTGAGTCTGCAAAACTGCTCACTGATGCCCAGTGCACTGCCTTCTTGGCTTAAAAGAGCATAGAGAGACAGTCTGAGTTCAATAAAAAAAAGCTGCAGTTAACAGAAAATCCTGGCTTGGTACAGCAGCAAAAATGAAGAAATTTCTTTTTCAATGGAAAATTCTTTCAAACTAGCTAGAAAATGAATATATCTCCCACTCACAACACCCAAATCCTGCTTGCAACCTACCCCAAGGGGTAAAATATAAAAATAAGTAGCAAAATACTACTGCTAGCAGCTTGTCTCAGTGGGACTTACAGAGAGACCATCTGAGATCAATTAAAAAAAAATGCGGTCAAAAAAAGCATGGCTAGCTGGGATAGTGCAGCAAAATTGAACAAATATCTTTTTCAATGGAAAATTTTATCAAAGTAGATAGCAATTGAATACAGATTGAGACACTCAGACTAGCTCTGAGTACAGCCACCTCCCCGGACCACCCCGCAAAGAAAGTGGATGGTACGCCACATGCTTAACATATAAATAGTATAGCTTCATCAGGAACAGCATCACAGAGCACTGAGTGAGAGTGGCGATTGGATGCATTAGAAAAATGCTTAGCTCTGATAGGTTGCATTCTTGTCTCCTTGCCAACCTGTCTGACCCACTCTATGACACGGCTATGAGGTCACTTATGACTCACAGGAAAGGGCTGGTTTTTGCTATGGATACTCCCACATGGCTTTCTCCTGCTTCAAACGGCTGCTAAGAAATCACTGCGAGCTAAAAGAATGAAACTAATATGATATGTTTTATTTGTGGGGGATTGCGATGCATTTCGCAAACCCATGAATACAACGAATAGGGACTTATGCATGGCAGATTGCACATTCGTTGAAAACGAATGCACATCCCTAATAAATATACACTAAGGTCCAAATCTGTATTTAAACTCATGGGTTTTATTGTTTTTAATTTTTATATTCATCTCTGTTCAGCCTGTAGTAACCTGTAATCAAAAACGTTCCCTTGCCACTTAGGAGTGATCTTCTATAACACAAAATTGAAGATGATAAACATTATGTGACTTCTCAATATAGGGGTAGATTTTAAAAAAGAGCGCGATCGTGTACTTTTGTTCGCGCAGCAGGCGCGAACAAAAGTACGCTGGATTTTATAACATACGCGCATAGCCGCGCGTATCTTATAAAAACCTGGATCGGCGCACGCAAGGCTGCCGATTTTGGGCAGTTTTCACGCGCCGAGCCGCGCAGCCTGCCTCCGATCCCTCCCCTCACCTTCCCCTCCCTTCCCCTACCTAACCCACCCCCCCCGGCCCTATCTAAACCCCCTCTTACATTTGTCCCTTGATTTACGCCTGCTAGAAGCAGATGTAAATCTACGCGCGCCAGCGGACTGCTGGAGTGCCGTCATCCGACCAGGAGGCTGGTCCGGAGGCCTCGACCACACCCCCGGGTCGGCGCCACGCCCTCTGTCCCGCCCCCGACATGCCCCCTTAAAAAAACCCCGGGACTTACGCGCGTCCCAGGGCTCTGCACGCGCCGGTGGCCTATGCAAAATGGGGTAGATTTTAAATATTTGCGCGTATCTTATAAAATCCGGGGTCGGCACGCACAAGGGGGTGCACATTTGTGCAACCTGCATGCGCCGAGCCCAGCGAGCGCTGCCTGTTCCCTCCGAGGCCGCTCCGATTTCGGAGTGTCCTCGGAGGGCACTTACGCCCTGGGACTTACGCGCATCCCGGGGCTTTACGCGCGTCCCGGGGCTTTACGTGCGCCGCCAGCCTATGCAAAATAGGCGCGCCTGCGCGCGCGGGCCTTTTAAAATCCACCCCAATAGGCGCGCCGGCACGCGAGGGCCCTGCTCGCGTAAATCCGGGCGGATTTACGTGAGCAGGGCATTTAAAATCCGCCCGATAATGTAGAACCAAAGTTGCATTGAGGCAGCGTGTTACAAGATTGGATCGATATTCTGTCATCTGTGTTTCCAAATTTCGTTTAGTTTTGCCAGTATAAAATTTGCCATATGGACAGCTAATTGCATCAATTACCCCTGCTGATACACAAGTTGTATGTTCTTGTAAGAAAATAGTTATTTTCACCATTGGCGCATAAAATGAGGTGATGTCCATGGATATGTGACATACTGTGCAGGACCCACAAGGTCTGTGTGATCCCATATCTTTTTGTACTTTTACACCTAACAACAGGGTAGAATCGGAATTAACAAGATGGTCCCCTAAACTTGATCCTCTGGTGTAAGATATGCATGGATAATCTTTAAATATCCTATGTAATTGAAAATATGCCAGTTCTGTAATATGGTCACCTTGACCAAGTGTGCTGGTGGTGAAAAAGGAATCACACGTTAGTCAATCTTCATCTTTCTCTTGTGTATGATGGAGAAACAGCCTCAACTTGTGGGTGTATTTAGCTCTTAAATAAGCCCTTCTAATTTAACTGGATACCCTCATGATAGAAATCTATCACGTACGGTTTTAGCTTCACATTGATAATCAGCTGTGGTTGTGCATATTCTCTGCAAATGAAAGAATTGGCTTATAGGTAAGCTATCTTTTAACAATTGCGGATGGGCACTAGAAAGGTGTAGCAATGTGTTACTGCAAATAGGTTTGTGGTATAGGGTAGTATGGAAACCCCCATCGGTCTTGGAAATCAAAATATCTAAAAAAGCAATCTGTTGATCTTGGATCTCCACTGTAAATCTTAAATGATCATTACAATAATTCAACCAGGTTAGGAATTTATCAAATATTGCTCATGTGCCATTCCAGATGATAAAAATATCATCAATCTACCATTTCCTAGTTATCATTGTAGTCCAGAATTCATGTGCTTCATCAATCCACTGGGCTTCAAACTCCCTCATATACAGATTAAATAAATATGGGGCCATTGTTGCTCCCATTGCAGTTCCACAAATCTGTTCGTAAAATTTCTGTTCAAAAGCAAAACATTTTTTGTTAATGCTATTTCTAGCAAGGCATATAGAAACTCAAAAGGAATTCTATGTGGATACGGGTGTTGTTCAAAATAAAGCATTGCAGAGTCAACAGCCTATTGTTGGGGAATGCAAGTATATATCCAAGGTAAATGTAATCATGTGTTGCAAATCCTGAATATATGATGGTAATATTGATATAAATGGAGAAAGAAAATAATAAATCTGGAGAGAGGTTCAAGTAAAGAAACTCTACTTGAGATGATTGGACAGCCCGGTGGATTGGTAAGATTCTTGTGCACCTTCAGTAGAATATAAAACACCATAACTAAAGGATTGGTTTTAACAGCTCCCCTATGAGGAAAGACTAAAGAGGTTAGGACTGTTTAGCTTGGAGAAGAGACAGCTGATGGTTGATATGACAGAGGTGTTTAAAATCATGTGAGGTCTAGAATGGGTAAATGTGAATCGGTTATTTACTTTTTCGGATGATAGAAGGACTAAGGGGCACTCCATGAGGTTAGCATGTAGCACATTTAAAACTAATCAGAGAAAGATTTGTTTCACTCAATGAACAATTAAACTCTGGAATTTGTTTCCAGGGGATTTGGTTAGTGCAGTTAGTGTAGCTGGGTTTAAAAAAGGATTGGATACATTTTTGGAGAAGTCCATTACCTGCAATTAAGATGACTTAGAAAATAGTCACTGCTATTACTAGCATCAGTAGTATGGGATAGAATTAGTGTTTGGGTACTTGCCAGGTTCTTATGGCCTGGATTAGCCACTGTTGGAAATAGAATGCTGGGCTTGATGGACCCTTGGTCTGACCCAGTATGGCATGTTCTTATGTTCTTAACTAGAAAAGCTGGTTCTGTAGCAGTTAGAAAACTAGCTTGACTACCCTTCTGTACCAAATGCTCTATCTCTTTTTTAATCTGAAGTGAGGGATTAGCATCTAAAGATGAATACATTTTTTTATTCTGCAACTGTCGCAGTACTTCAGTAATATACTGAGACCAGTCCAGCAGAACAATCTTGTCTCCTTTATCAGCTGGTTTTATGATTAAATCAGAATTTTCTCATAAACTTTAATTGCAACAAATTTCTATCTTGTCAAGTTATAAAACTGATGTTGATCATGTGGAATCTGTCAAATCTCTTGTAGAGTCACTTGATAGAATGTGCTAATGATTGCATCTTCTGGGCCTGGTGTTCTCTAATTAGAGGGTTTCTCATAATGGGCATATCTGCCTCTGTTGGTTGGGAATCAAAAAATGTCTATGTACAAATTTAAACAATGAAACTTCAAGGTTAAATATATCAAATCTGGGTGTTGAGACAAATGAAAGATCCCTCTCCATTTAGAGTTGATTAGGTGACCGGGGCTCCTGAGGAAGCTGGGATGTGAAACAACAGCCACTGTTGAGCCAAGATCACTATCAAGATGATATATATATATATATATATATATTCAATATATATATATATAGTTGTATGATTTTGTTTGCAAAAAGAAAATAGACTAAAAAAATGTCTTTCTCACATGAGTCGCAAATGATAGAGCTGCCCAGCGGCCTATTTTTTAAGAGCATGCCATCAGTCTTGCTGATGTGTTATTAAAGAGATGTAATAAGTTCACATCATGATATGTTTGTGTTGCAAGATAAGATTATTAACCCATTTGAATTTTTGGGATTTCCTTCTTTTTGGTTAAAATTTTATATTAAGAACTATTCAATTGTGAATAATTATTGTTTAAGAAATGATTATGAGAATTGTACTGTATTGCAATTTTATTTGTTTATGCACAATTATTTTATTTTATCTTGAATTAGGTTTTGTGTGCTGCAGGAGGAAGAGATTTAAGAAATAGATGATAATGTAATGAACTAAATCAATGATTTGGTTAAGGGAAGGGGGTGGACAGTTCATGATGGTGGAGAGGCATGGGGAAAGAGACCTGCACACTGTCTGTTGTCTCTCATTTATCTTCCCTTCCCGTGTTACCCCACCATTTGCCACTCTGTCTGTGTGTCACCATGGCTCAATCACAACCCTTTCTCAGGCTAGGTAGGTCAGCTATGGTATGGACACACACATAGGCTGCTGGAGAGAACTGGATACTAGATTAAATTGTCTTCCTAGAACCCCTAAGTGGTCCTCTCAACTGCATGATGGTCAACATAATCAAGCGATCCTACAAGCTGTACCTCCAGTTATTCAGCTTTTATCCCATTCCTCTACCTCTGTGACAAAATGAGTGTGTGGCAGGCCACCTGGGCAGAGACACCCCAGTTATTTATGTCACCAATACACTAAAGGCCTGATTTTAAAAAGGAATTACATGCATAAAACTGGGTTTTAATTGAGTAAATGTACTTTATTTGAGTAAGTGGGTTTTTGAAAATTGAAACACTTGTATGTTACATTTATGAATGTAGTTCCTTAGAAAATTTCCTCTTAAGTGTGGTGCCACCTATTAATGTTGATTCCATAAATGAAGATTCCAGCTTTGAGTTTAATATCTCTCATAACTGCTTTGAAATGAAAAAATACTTCAATATTTTTTTTCTCAGGTTTTCTTTGTTTTTAAACCTTCATATCACAAATTTTGGCACAAAAATGTTAAATTAGACATTGAGTTCAAGTGGAAAAGAAAATGAAAAAGTGTTCGTACTAAGATCAAAGAGAGTACTTGATTTGATGGGGAAACATACATTCTGATATGTTTCACATACATTGACCTTTTCTTTGTGGAACTAGTCAGTTTATAGTGTGAATTGCATTTAACATTATACAATGCTATTAGAAGTTCTAGAAATTGTAAATTATAAATATAGTATATCAGGCCTCTTTTCAAAAATAATTATTTAAGTGGAAAATTGAAAATATGGCCATATATCTGTTCTCTGAAAGATTAGCAGCATTCAGTCTTTACAAAATAAATAGGAGACATTTATCAAATGTTTACCCCAGTTTATACCAGCGTTTTTTCTCATTGAAAACACTTGAATGATAACAAAAGTTAGAAAAATCTAACCCACAGAATTGTTAACAGAGTGTCCTAATTTCCATTTGCTAGTGAGGAATGGGTCTGTTCCATGCAATACAGCCCCATAAACATAATATATGGCATACTTGAAAGGAGAGTGTGAAAACTAATAGATTAATGCAAAGGAAAGCAGTGTGGAAGCTTGACAAATATTCAAAGGATGCATGTAATGAGAAATGGAAACTAAGGAATAAAATGCCCATGGTGGAAATCATTGTAATCAATAATTGGATGTGGCATTCTTCACACTGCAGTAATATGTCTTTTTTATGTTTCAAATGATGCATTGTGCTAAATATAAGAAAGCAAGCACCTTTTGCTTTGCTAGGCAGCAATTTCTAATGTATAACTATTTTTATGCAGGCATATGAAACATTTCTTATACTGTTTTTTCCATTGTCTGTGCAAACTATTAATCAGGCTAAATATGCATTCCATCACATGTCTTTTGGTGGTCAGAGGGGATGGGGGAGGGGGATTTATAACTAGGTTCAAAGAACCCCTTGCAGTTCTCATTATATGTTGCACAGTCTTTGGGGGGAGGGGGGGCTAACCACTAACCTAGCTCACCTAGGTCTTTTTTATATAGAAGTGGCTTATCCTTTTCTTTTTTGGTGTCCCTTAGCACCTATAAGATTTCAGATTCTGAGTATAGTGGCAGGCGCCATTTATTTCAGAGAAAATTTATCCTACAATAACAAACAAAATGCAGCAAAGACTTTGACAGCTGTCATACGGTTGTCACTTGAAACAAAATAAGATAATCAAATTATCAGAAATTCACTTAAGTCATTGTTTTTCCTTACAATATACAGCAAAGGAAAATCTCTAAGGTTATGATTAGGAAATCTCATGCATTTAAAGTCACATTTTGTGTGTGTGTGTGTGCGTGCGCGCGCGTGTGTGTGTGTGCGTACGTGCATGTGTGTGTGTGTGTGTGTGTGAGTTCAGAAGTGGAAAGGATCTGGAATGTTAGTTAAGGAGAAAACACTTCCGAAATCTAGATGTAAGTGATGTTGTTATAAAGGACCATTTTTCATCAATGGCAGGGCATATTTATCTAATTGTTATTTTTGAAAGATTGAACTATTGCAGAGGTGAGAAGGAAAGAAATAAAGCAACACATTTCTCTATGCATTGTCTGTGCAAAGCAGCCTGGGAAAAGACTTAGCAGTTACAATTGCATATGGGTTGTGCAGCTTGAGTAGATATATCTCACAAGCATCCAGCATAAATAAGTAAGTGAATGAATGAATGAATGAATGAATAAGCAAAAGCAGACATCTGTGAAGGGTTTAATCAGCTCCATTGTGCTCTATTTGTAAAATAAGCATCAATTTTTAATTCCATTTTTTATGGTATGTTCAGTTATCTCTTTTAAAATCTCATTGAAATGAGACCACATTGTATTCTGGCATTGCTAAAGCTGGCTTTGATCAGAGTTTCAGGGCTGTTTACCTGTGCTTGGAAAATATCTGTAAACTTTGTTGAAAATGTTACCTGTCACTAAGACCAGATCATGAGATAACTGGGCAGAGCGTAATGAGTTCCTTACTTATTTCAAACATTTTTGTGATAATAAATGTAATGCCTAAGTGGCATCTAAAAGTGTTGCCAGCAAGTCCAAAGTCTCAGTGTAAGTTTGAAAAGGAAGGTTATGTGAAGTCTATAGCTGCTCCAGAAGAGCATAAGAGAGATATGGCAAGAGATGAGGAGAATACCCAGTCTTTGTTGAAAGATGAGCACTTCCACACCTATAATGATGCACATACACCAGATTACTTTGGACATCGCTAAGGGTGAAGGAGGACAAAAGAAGATGCCAGCTTTTTTTCAACAGTTGATGAAGAAGTGCCTTCTACTCCAATTGAGAACACATGCTGGCCCAAATCAATAGAGAAAATATACAGGACCTAATGGAAGTAATGTTCAAGAAGCTGTAGGGTATAGGTTGGTTGCTGTGGGAAGAATTCCATTCCATTAATTTATTTTCAAACTAGATGCTCCAGCAGCATGTCAACTGTGCTGCACCTTTAGTATTTCCAAAACCACCAGCATGGTTTAAGCCTTTACTTTCTGTATCTCTAACAGTCCTGAGGGAGGCTCCCCATGAGTGTCTAACATCTTCTATAATGCCTCCTTCTATGGTTCCACCACCTCCAAGGAAGCCTTCTCTACCAATACCTCCATCATCTCCATCCCAATGACACAGGTGTCTCCACCTGCCTCTGTTGAGATGGAGATGCCCTCATCATGCATAACCTGTAAAGACGAGCAACCCATCAGTTCTACCAAGCCTTCATTTTTCAGCTCCCCAAATGTCAGCTTTCAGGAACCTCACTCACTTCCATGTAGCTATCACCCCATGCCATAGACTTATGTGTCCATGATATCCAAAGTAAGAGTAGTGATCAAACAACTCTGCAGCAAAGCACCACATTGAAGCAGTTCAAGGTTCCTGAGATCCCCTCCACCCTAAAAAAGGGCATCTCAGGAAAAAATAATGTTTGCAAAGCACAAATATAACTTTTCATCTATAAATAAATGTGCCTTCACCTGTGAAAATTCATTGTATCATTGGGTTCCTTGTTTCTACAGCCTGCTGGTAAGTCTAGCAATGCACCTCCTGCAATTCCTCCTCATACAGGTCATATGCCTTTTTTTCTTCCTTGTCTTCTTTATCATTCAGAATTGTAAGGTGAGCATCTTCTGCATCTGGAGGAATCAGGCCTTGGCAATTGCCCATCTTGTCTATGCTTAACTCTGGGCCTTAGCCTACCACACATATAATCAAATGTACCTTGATTTCTAAGGTCATGCTAATATTTGGAGATATAGTAGGATCCCACCTATTCATCCCCCAGGAGAGGAGTCCAGAAGTCACTGCAAGCGATCCAGGGATTGACGTCCACAGCCCCAGTTTCCAGAGGCCCCGCACCCTTTGCAGTAGAGGAGGACTAGAAGCACGTGCCGAATCTCATACCTTTCCATTAACTGAGTGAAGATTAATTTAACGGTGGTTAAAGAGGATTGGTAAGTATAGCCTTCAGAAATGTTTGGGCTTATAAAAGTTTGGTGAAAGGTGAAATTGAGGAATATATTCTTTAGAGTTTGTATATCTGAGGTAATAAGCAAGCCAGAGATAGTTAATTCTAGTGTCTGTCTTTCCCACCCACTCAACCCTTGATTTTTAGGCACTAGACACTTTCTCATTAAAAATCAATCAGGGTCTTATCTAATCATACTATTGTACCAGCCCTTACTGAAAGTTTAATCATCCCCTTGTAGGACACTAGCTGATTAATTAGTAAATTCACCTGTAAATTTAAACTACTCTCATTCCAACTCCCTTAGTATCCTAAACTTAACTAGGAACTCAATAAAACTAAGATGAAGGCAGCACTCCAGCAGCAAGAGGGGGGCTATCCAGTCTTTTGCATTGAGTGTCACATATATGATTTTTTACCCGCTGGTGAGAGATTGTATGTGTGCACTCAGTGCACAACCCATATTATTCTTAATTATTGTTAGTTACTGAACCACAACGGCACCATCCATGTAAATTAGGATCTACACTTTCTTTGATATAGGTGCCTTATTGTAAACCGTTATGATGGTAGATAACTTAATGATGGTATATAAAAACGCTTAAATAAATAAATAAATACAATAAACAAAGAGCTCCTGGCTCTCAGGGAACGAGTCCGATCTCTGGAGGCTAGAGTAGCAGACTTGGAGGAGCTGAGGGAGACAGAGAGGTACATTGACGAGACCTTCAGGGACATAGGAGCCAAGTCCCAAATCCATTCTGGCAGCCCAGTGCTGCCTTGGATCAGAAAGGTCTCCCAGTAGGAGAACATCACCCTGGTGTAGCAGGAAGTGATCCTGTAGCTAGGACCTGCTCTCCAGGTGATGTATTGTCCTCTCGCACCGAGAACAAATCTCCAAGGGCTACTGCCCAGGAGGGAAAGGTTAGGCCGGCCATCATAGTTGGTGATTCGATTATTAGACATGTAGATAGCAGGGTGGCTGGTGGACGTGAGGACCGCCTGCTAACTTGCCTGCCTGGTGCGAAGGTGGCAGACTTCACGCGTCACCCAGATAGGATTATAGACAGTGCTGGGGAGGAGCCGGCTATCGTGGTACATGTGGGCACCAACGACATAGGAAAATGTGGGAGAGAGGTTATGGAAGACAATTTAGGATTTTAGGTAGGAAGCTGAAATCCAGAACCTCCAGGGTGGCATTCTCTGAAATGCTTCCTGTTCCACATGCAGGTCCCCAGAGGCAGGCAGAGCTCCAGAGATGGTACAGGGAAGAGGGATTCAGCTTTGTAAAGAACTGGGGAAACTTTTGGGGAAAGGGGAGACTTTTCTGAAAGGATGGGCTCCACCTTAACCAGAGTGGAACCAAACTGCTGGCATTGACTTTCAAAAAGGAGATAGATCAGCTTTTAAACTAGAACAAGGGGGAAAGCCGACAGTCACTCAGCAGTGCATGGTTCGGAGAAATGTATCCTTGAAGGATACTAATGAAACAGGAGAGTGAGGGTATCCCAACAGAGAGATTCCATTAAAAGCAAACATAGTTCATATGACTATATGTAAAAAATCATCAAAGCTAATGATTTCCGAATTATCCCAAACAACTGAAAAAAAGGTTGTTAAAACAAGCAAAAACCACACTTTGAAATGTCTGTATGCCAATGCCAGAAGTCTAAGAAGTAAGATGGGAGAGTTAGAGTGTATAGCAGCAAATGATGAGATTGACATAATTGGCATCACAGAGACTTGATTGAAGGAGGATAACGAATGGGACAGTGCTATATCAGGGTACAAATTATATTGCAATGATAGGGAGGATCAACCTGGTGGGGGTGTGGCACTTTATGTCCAGGAGGGTATAGAGTCCAACAAGATAAAGATCATACAAGAGAGTAAATGCTCAGTACAATCTATATGGGTAGAAATCCCATGTGTGTTGGGTAAGAGTATAGTGATAGGAGTATACTACCGTCCACCTGGACAAAATGGTCAGACAGATGATGAAATGCTAAGAGAAATCAGGGAAGCAAGCCAATTTGGCAGTGCAATAATAATGGGAGATTTCAATTACCCAAAAATAAACATGCAAGGAAGAAACTAATAGTTCCACCAAAAGTTCCAATGTATCAGATCAATGTTTATTTCACAGCTGTAATAAATGGCAACTCCACATTCATTTAAAGCAATCAGTATAAGTCCCCTGACACGGTCCCGTGTTTCGCTGGTGGCTGCATCGGGAGGGACCACAATATCAATATAATCTAAAATACAAAAGTGTAATATAGGTGAAACTAACATATGTGCAGCTACTCATTCTTAATAGCACTCTTACATTCTGTACATACCTTGTGTATAAGTCATGGAGCGCAACTGTCCTCACTACTGTCAACTATTTGAAGAAGCGGATTGGCGCCAAAACAGATTCCATCGCGAGAGCCTCGGACCAATCACCGCCCACAACCACTCACCCAAACAGGAGTGTGCGGAAAACACCAGAGCCTAGGGGGTCGGGAGGAGCTCCTCCTAGGCTGTGCTTCAGCTCCTCAATGCACTGTGCCAGTTACCTTGGAGTATCCTGGGGGGTCCTTCGAAACAATGGCGTTTCTGGATTCTAGAGCCGGAGGTAATTTCATCTTACAGGACTTAGTCTCCCAGTTGCAAATTCCTACGCAGAGATGGAAGGTCCCGTTACGGATTACCTCTATCCAGGGTACGCTTCTTCCTGGACCTGTCTTGATGTCCACCGCACCCATTACGGTCCGCACTGGGTCAGAGGAGATAACCTTCCTCATGTTAGAGAAGGCTGTCCACCCCGTGATGCTAGGGTTGCTGTGGTTGCAAAAACACTCGCCCATGATCCAGTGGGATACGCTACAGATTGTTAAATGGAGTTCCTATTGCCTATCCCATTGCATGAAGGTGCCTAGAACTCCTGTACTCCCCTTGATGCATTCTGCTCTAGGTCCTCCTGCACCTTACGAGGACTTCACGGATGTATTTTCCAAAGCCAAGGCGGAGATCCTTCCGCAACATCGACCCTATGACTATGCCATTGACTTACTGCCTGGTACCATGCCTCCTCAAGGAAGGGTTTATCCCTTATCTCTTCTTGAGACCCGGGCCATGTCCGAGTACATTGCTGAGAACCTGGCCAAAGGTTTTATTCACCCGTCCAAGTCACCTGCAAGTGCAGGTTTCTTCTTTGGCAGCAAGAAGGATGGCTCATTGAGGCCATGCATAGACTATCGGGGCCTAAATGCTATTACAAAGAGAGACCGCTATCCACTCCCATTGATCCCAGAGCTCCTCGATCGGCTCCAAGGAGCAAAGGTTTTTACGAAATTGGATTTGCAAGGAGCATACAGTCTGGTCAGAATTCGTCCTGGTGATGACTGGAAAACTGCATTTAATACCCGGGATGGGCATTACGAGTATCTCGTGATGCCTTTTGGGCTTTATAATGCCCCGGCGGTGTTCCAGCACCTGATGAATGAGGTGTTGCGGAACCTTCTGAATGCATAGGTAATAGTCTGAATTGACCTTCTGAACGCATAGGTAATAGTCTGAATTGACGATGTGTTAGTCTATTCCCAAGACTTGTCGTCACACCATCAACATGTTTGTCAAGTGCTCCAGATCCTCAGGGAGCATAGCCTCTATGCAAAGCTGGAGAAGTGCAGCTTTGAGAAGTCCTCTCTACCGTTCTTAGGCTACATAGTCTCCACAGAGGGCTTTCGAATGGACCCACAGAAAGTGGCAGCGATTAGGAATTGGCCACGGCCAAGGGGCCTGAAAGCGCTCCAACGCTTTCTCAGATTTTCCAATTTCTACCATCACTTTATTCCTAATTATTCTCACATTGTGGCTCCACTAACCACATTGACCCAGAAAGGGACTAATGCAGTGGATTGGCCTGCTTCTGCCTGTCAAGCCTTTGAGGCTCTCAAGGAGGCCTTCCTATCGGATACCTGCCTTCGTCATCCAGATCCCACTCAACCCTTTGTGGTGGAAGTTGATGCCTCCAATGTGGCTGTGGGGGCAGTAATGAGCCAGTACTCTGATTCTGGACAGCTGTTACCTTGTTCATTTTTCTCAAGGAAATTCTCCCAGGCTGAGAGCAACTATTGTGTTGGTGACAAGGAGTTGCTAGCTGTGAAACTTGCCCTGGAAGAATGGAGACAGTGGTTGGAGGGAGCCAACCATCCAGTTACCATTTATACAGATCATAAAAACCTAGCTTTCTTGAAGCAAGCTCAACGCCTCAATCCGAGACAAGCCCGGTGGTCGCTGTTTTTCAACCGTTTTGACTTTACCTTGCGCTACAGACCCGGCTCGAAGAACGTCCAAGCAGATGCCCTTTCACACGCCTCTGAAGTTGAAGAGACCCCTGAGATGCCCCAATATATCTTGGACCCAGAGAAAGTAAGCCTAGCAATAACTTCAGTGACCTCTACTGAGAAGACTGTGGTTCCCCGTCGCTCTCGAAGAGCAGTTCTTGATTGGGCTCATGACTCCCTTACTGGGGGCCATGCTGGTTGGAAAGGGACCTTGGATTTGCTAAATCATTTATATTGGTGTCCAACAGTGAGGCAGGATGTTCAAGCCTTCATGAGCTCATGCCCTACCTGTGCGATTCAAAAACCACTCATCGGCAAACCCAGGGGTTTGTTGCAACCATTACCCATTCTGGTGGAACCGTGGATGCACATCTCTACAGATTTTGTTGTGGACCTGCCTGCCTCAGAAGGGAATTCGGTCATTTGGGTAACTGTGGATCGATTTTCCAAGATGGCACACTTTGTCCCTTTGCCAAAACTACCTTCTGCACCTGACCTGGCTGGCTTGTTTGCCCAGCATATTTTCAAACTTCATGGTCTCCCGCAGGATATAGTCTCCGATCGAGGACCACAGTTCACAGCTCACTATTGGAAAGCCTTATGCAAAAGTTTTAAGGTACAATTGAGCTTGTCCTCGGCGTTCCACCCTCAAAGTAATGGGCAGATGGAACGAATCAATCGAACCCTGAAGACCTTTCTTCGGGCCTTTGTGAATGAATGACAAGATAATTGGGCCAAACTACTTCCCTGGGAAGAGTTCTCGTATAATAATCACACACATGCTGCTACTGGAAGTTTGCCATTCTTTGTTGTGTATGGGAAGCAACTTCGTCCACCTTTGCCTTCACTAGAACCTAGTGCACTCCCGGCAGTGCAACTTTCAGCTCGTCAACTTCGTTTTTTATGGACCTCCACCCAGGAAAAGATCCGTAAAGCCGCCCTGTCCACCCAGAAGTTGACAGATAGACACCATCAGCCAGCACCTCTCTTCCTCCCAGGAGACTGTGCATGGCTTAGCACCAGAAATCTACAGTTATGAATTTCTTCCAGAAGACTAGCTCCAAAATTTTGTGGGCCTTTTCGAGTTGCCGAACGAGTAGGAGCTGTTTCATACCATCTGCGCTTACCTCTTCCATGAGGATACACGACGTATTCCATGTATCCTTACTGAAGCCGCTTGTGTTATCTAGGTACCACTCCCGAGCTCCTGCATCATCAGATCCATCTGTACCAGATGACATCACGTATCAAGTGCGTGAGGTATTAGATGTCCGGTTTCATCAACGCCGATGGGAGTACTTGCTTGCTTGGGAGAGATGTGGACCTGAGGATAACTCATGGGAACCGGTCCGTAACATCCTCGACAAAGATCTGTTATGGCAGTTTTATTTGGACCACCCCAGTAAACCCGGACCCGCTAAGAGGGAGCGTAAAAGGGGAGGTACTGTTGTGGTTCTGGCTGCTACTGCTGCGGCCAGTCCCTTACCTTCACTCTCCCGAACCTGCTCCCGGCTCCTGAGGCCTAAGTTGCAGCCTGGTTGACAGCATCCCCGCTGGGCTGCGCTGCGGCGAGCTCCCCCATGGACGCCCAGCCCCTAGGCAAGCACGCACGCCACTTGGGCGCTTTTCTAGGCCATTTCCCACCACTGGCGACTCTGCCCAGATCCTGAAGTCAGATGCCGCGGCCTTCTTAGGTCGGCCGCGGTCAGCCAGTCTTTGCCTTGCAACGGGTTAGCTTCCTAGTTTCCTGTTGTGTTGTGCCCCGGAGCATCTGGACTGTCTTCGTCTCTCTATTCCTGCCTGCCTGCCTGCTTGCTACAGTACCTGCTTGGTTCCTGCCTGCTTGCTACAGTCCCTGTTCCTGCCTAGCTCCAGTAGCCGAGCCTTGCTGCAGTTCCTGCCTGGTTCCACTACCCGAGTCTTGCTATAGTTACTGCCTGGTTCCAGTACCCGAGTCTTGCTGCAGATCCTGCCTGGTTCCAGTACCCGAGTCTTGCTATAGTTCCTGCCTTGTTCCAGTACCCAAGTCTTGCTGCAGTTCCTGCCTGGTTCCAGTACCCGAGTCTTGCTACAGTTCCTGCTTGGTCCCAGTACCCTAGCCTTGCTACAGTTCCTGCCCAGTTCCAGTACCCGAGTCTTGCTGCAGTTCCTGCCTGGTTCCAGTACCTGAGTCTTGCTACAGTTCCTGCCTGGTTCCAGAACCCGTACCCTGTTACAGTGTAGTTACTGTGTTAGTCTGGTTCCAGTTACCCGTCCCGACCCACCGATCACCTAATTCCCAGCGGCCGGGCTCCTACGGGCTCCTCCCAGGGGGGCTTCGGCTTCCAAGGGTGAAGACACCTAAGTCCCAGTGGTTGGGCTCCAACGGGCTCCTCCCGGGGGAGTGCCAGCTTCCAGGGTGAATTGCATCTGCGTCCAGCCTGATCATCTGCCTAACGGCTTACTGTATAGAGACAGTGTCCTTCTTTCCCAGTCTCCAGTGGGTCGGCCCAAGGGTCCACTAAACCGGGACTCCCATAACACCAGGGGTGATTCGGGTAACTATAGACCAGTGAGCCTGACTTCAGTGCCGGGAAAAATAGTAGAAACTATTCTCAAGATCAAAATCTTAGAGCATATAGAAAGACATGATTTAATGGGACACAGTCAACATGGATTTACCCAAGGGAAGTCTTGCCTAACAAATCTGCTTCATTTTTTTGAAGGGGTTAATAAACATGTGGTTAAAGGTGAACCGGTAGATGTAGTGTATTTGGATTTTCAGAAGGCGTTTGACAAAGTCCCTCATGAGAGGCTTCTACAAAAACTAAAAAGTCATGGGATAGGAGGCGATGTCCTTTCGTGGATTACAAACTGGTTAAAAGACAGGAAACAGAGAGTAGGATTAAATGGTCAATTTTCTCAGTGGAAAAGGGTAAAGAGTGGAGTGCCTCAGGGATCTGTACTTAGACCGGTGCTTTTCAATATATATATATAAATGATCTGGAAAGGAATACGACGAGTGAGATTATCAAATTTGCGGATGATACAAAATTATTCAGAGTAGTTAAATCACAAGCAGACTGTGATACATTACAGGAGGACCTTGCAAGACTGGAAGATTGGGCATCCAAATGGCAGATGAAATTTAATGTGGACAAGTGCAAGGTGTTGCATATAGGGAAAAATAACCCTTGCTGTAGTTACACGATGTTAGCTTCCATATTAGGAGCTACCACCCAGGAAAAGGATCTAGGCATCATAGTGGATAATACTTTAAAATCGTCTGCTCAGTGTGCTGCAGCAGTCAAAACAGCAAATAGAATGTTAAGAATTATTAGGAAGGGAATGGTTAATAGAATGGAAAATGTCATAATGCCTCCGTATCGCTCCACGGTGAGACCGCAACTTGAATACTGTGTACAATTCTGGTCGCCGCATTTCAAAAAAGATATAGTTGCGATAGAGACGGTACAGAGAAGGGCAACCAAAATGATAAAGGGGATGGAACAGCTTCCCTATGAGGAAAGGCTGAAGAGGTTAGGGCTGTTCAGCTTGGAGAAGAGACGGCTGAGGGGGTTATGATAGAGGTCTTTAAGATCATGAGAGGTCTTGAACGAGTAGATGTGACTCGGTTATTTACACTTTTGAATAATAGAAGGACTAGGGAGAATTCCATGAAGTTAGCAAGTAGCACATTTAACACTAATCAGAGAAAATTATTTTTCACTCAACGCACAATAAAGCTCTGGAATTTATTGCCAGAGGATGTGGTTAGTGCAGTTAGTGTAGCTGGGTTCAAAAAAGGTTTGGATTAGAGATGTGAATCGTGTCCTCGATCGTCTTAACGATCGATTTCGGCTGGGAGGGGGAGGGAATCGTATTGTTGCCGTTTGGGGGGGTAAAATATCGTGATATATCGTTAAAATCGTTAAAACCCGCTAAAACCCACCCCCGACCCTTTAAATTAAATCCCCCACCCTCCCGAACCCCCCCCAAATGACTTAAATTACCTGGTGGTCCAGCGGCGGTCCGGAACGGCAGCGGTCCGGAACGGGCTCCTGCTACTGAATCTTGTTGTCTTCGGCCGGCGCCATTTTCCAAAATGGCACCGAAAAATGGCGGCGGCCATAGACCAACAGGATTCCACGGCAGGAGGTCCTTCCGGACCCCCGCTGGACTTTTGGCAAGTCTTGTGGGGGTCAGGAGGCCCCCCCCCCCAAGCTGGCCAAAAGTTCCTGGAGGTCCAGCGGGTAGGGATGTGAATCGTTTTAGGACGATTAAAATTATCGTCCGATAATTTTAATATCGTCTTAAACCGTTATGGAACACAATACAATAGAGATTCTAACGATTTATCGTTATAAATCGTTAGAATCGTGAGCCGGCACACTAAAACCCCCTAAAACCCACCCCCGACCCTTTAAATTAAATCCCCCACCCCAATGACTTAAATAACCTGCGGGTCCAGCGGCGGTCCGGAACGGCAGCGGTCCGGAACGGGCTCCTGCTACTGAATCTTGTTGTCTTCAGCCGGCGCCATTTTCCAAAATGGCGCCGAAAAATGGCGGCGGCCATAGACGAACACGATTGGACGGCAGGAGGTCCTTCCGGACCCCCGCTGGACTTTTGGCAAGTCTTGTGGGGGTCAGGAGGCCCCCCCCAAGCTGGCCAAAAGTTCCTGGAGGTCCAGCGGGGGTCAGGGAGCGATTTCCCGCCGCGAATCGTTTTCGTACGGAAAATGGCGCCGGCAGGAGATCGACTGCAGGAGGTCGTTCAGCGAGGGTTCCGGCGCCTCGCTGAATGACCTCCTGCAGTCGATCTCCTGCCGGCGCCATTTTCCGTACGAAAACGATTCGCGGCGGGAAATCGCTCCCTGACTCCCGCTGGACCTCCAGGAACTTTTGGCCAGCTTGGGGGGGGGCCTCCTGACCCCCACAAGACTTGCCAAAAGTCCAGCGGGGGTCCGGAAGGACCTCCTGCCGTCCAATCGTGTTCGTCTATGGCCGCCGCCATTTTTCGGCGCCATTTTGGAAAATGGCGCCGGCTGAAGACAACAAGATTCAGTAGCAGGAGCCCGTTCCGGACCGCTGCCGTTCCGGACCGCCGCTGGACCCGCAGGTTATTTAAGTCATTTGGGGGTGGGGTTCGGGAGGGTGGGGGATTTAATTTAAAGGGTCGGGGGTGGGTTTTAGGGGGTTTTAATGTGCCGGTTTTGCGATTTTACGTTTTTTTGATTTTTCACGATTTTTCACGATATTTTACCCCCCCAAACGGCAACAATACGATTCCCTCCCCCTCCCAGCCGAAATCGATCGTTAAGACGATCGAGGACACGATTCACATCCCTACCAGCGGGGGTCAGGGAGCGATTTCCCGCCACGAATCGTTTTCCGTACGGAAAATGGCGCCGGCAGGAGATCGACAGCAGGAGGTCGTTCAGCAAGGCGCCAGAACCCTCGCTGAACGACCTCCTGCAGTCGATCTCCTGCCGGCGCCATTTTCCGTACGGAAAATGATTCGCGGCGGGAAATCGCTCCCTGACCCGCGCTGGACCTCCAGGAACTTTTGGCCAGCTTGGGGGGGGGCCTCCTGACCCCCACAAGACTTGCCAAAAGTCCAGCGGGGGTCCGGAAGGACTTCCTGCCGTGGAATCCTGTTGGTCTATGGCCGCCGCCATTTTTCGGCGCCATTTTGGAAAATGGCGCCGGCCGAAGACAACAAGATTCAGTAGCAGGAGCCCGTTCCGGACCGCTGCCGTTCCGGACCCCCTGGTAATTTAAGTCATTTTGGGGGGGGGTTCGGGAGGGTGGGGGATTGAAGGAGGTAGGATTTGGCAAGGAAATGTTTAAGTTATTTGGGGGGGGGGTTCGGGAGGGTTGGGGATTTAATTTAAAGGATTGGGGGTGGGTTTTAGCGGGTTTTTGTGTGCCGGCTCACGATTCTAACGATTTATAACGATAAATTGTTAGAATCTCTATTGTATTGTGTTCCATAACGGTTTAAGACGATATTAAAATTATCGGACGATAATTTTAATCGTCCTAAAACGATTCACATCCCTAGTTTGGATAAGTTTTTGGAGGAGAAGTCCATTAATGGCTATTAATCAATTTAACTTAGGGAATAGCCACTGCTATTAATTGCATCTGTAGCATGGGATCTTCTTAGTGTTTGGGTAATTGCCAGGTTCTTGTGGCCTGGTTTTGGCCTCTGTTGGAAACAGGATGCTGGGCTTGATGGGTCCTTGGCCTGACCCAGCATGGCAATTTCTTATGTTCTTATGTTTTGCCTCAAGTATAAACTTGCAAATGATTGAGAAGACCGAGCGTTCTCACTCATTGTAGGAGATATGCTGCCTGGCTTGCTGATGCAGTTTATACTAAAAGTATATTTTTTTTTTTCATATGAATTGGTTTTGATATTCTTATTTTTGAATCAGCTAGCTTATGCGTGAGCATTTTTTGAGTTTGGCACATTGGTTTCCCTTTTTTGTGATAGTCTATGTAACTATACAATGAGAAAATGAAGGATGACCAGGGAGAGGGATAAATGAAAACCTACTCAAATTTACTCACAAACAGGCTAAGCTTGGAGCCATGGTAGCCCTCATGGCAGTCCCTTTTATTTGCTGATAAATAATCGTTTGAAATTGGTATAGGTACATAGACTACATTTTTTTGATTTAGACAGGGACTGATATTCAATTCTTTTTATTTTTAGACTGGTTGAATTCTTGTAATGATCATTTAAAATTTAATTTTTCAATTGTCCCAGTTAAAATTACCTTTTTAGATATACAGGTTGAGATTCAAGATGTTTCCTTCACAACATCCATTTTTTGCAAAAGTACAAACTGCAATACGTTGCTAAGATTTGATAGCTATCATCCATGAACATTAAGAATGAATATCCCAGGTAGTCACCTGCTCAGCCTGTGATGTCTCTGTTCTTCTTAAGCAGCCTTTATGTTTCAAGCTAAACAGATGCTTCTTAGGTTTAAGGAGAGATGGTACCCTCATGATCTGTTATTTAATCCTCAAGCTAGAATAACTAACACATATGTAAACTGCATTTTACCCTGCTCCACCCTTGTAAAAAATTGTAAAACTTCACTGGTCTATGTTGGCTTTGCATAAGGTTTTTGATTGTCCACTATGCTTTTCATTTTGTCACTGTAGAAATCTTAAGGATCTTTTAGTACAGTCCCAATTTCAGGACTCTCCTGTGTCTTTCTCGCAAAGTCACACTGGACATCAAACATCAAAAATGCTTTCAAAATCCAATTTCCATCTGACTCTAGAATGAAGGAAACCAGCAAAATAAATTTTTCCTCTACTTTATCCTGTGACTTTTCAAAAATTCCTGTTAAATTAGAAGCTATTTCAGAAACAATATTCTGAAGAAGTCTATTCTCCAAACCACTATCCAATTTGCCTATTAGAAACTGGACAATATCTTCTCTCAGTCCATAGAAAAGATTGAACATTTCGAACCTCAGTCAGATATCAATGGAACATGTCTCCTGGAGAAGTAGTTAATACTAGGGATGTGAATCGTTTTTTGATGATTTAAAACAATCGTCAGATATATTTTAAATTGTCAAAAATCATTAGAGCCACGATACAATAGCAATTCCCCCGATTTATCGTCAAAAAATCGTAAATCGGGGGAGGGGGAGGGCGGGAAAACCAGCACACCAAAACAACCCTAAAACCCACCCCGACCCTTTAAAACAAATCCCTCACCCTCCAGAACCCCCCCCCCCCAAAATGTTTTAAATTACCTGGGGTCCAGTGGGGGTGTCCCGGCGCGATCTCCCGCTCTCTGGCCATGGCTGCATTAATAAAAATGGCGCCGGTGGCCCTTTGCCCTTATCATATGACAGGGCAAAGGTAGCTCCGGCGCCATTTTGGTTCCTGGCTCCCGACGTCATGAGGGCAGGAGATCGCTCCCGGACCCCCACTGGACCCCCAGGGACTCTTGGCCAGCTTGGGGGGTCCTTCTGACCCCCACAAGACTTGCCAAAAATCCAGCGGGGGTCCGGGAGCAACCTCCTGCACGTGGGCCGTATTGCCAATCTTCAAAATGGCGCCGGCGCTACCTTTGCCCTCACTATGTCATACGGGCGACGTCGGCTTATGGAAATGAGATTTTCTCCACTGACAGTCTTAGGATGCTTTCAAGACAAATGGTTGTTTCTAGCCAAACTCCCTAACCTGAACTTTACTCAGTTAAACTTAAAACACTTGGTCCCAATTCCTCTATCATTTAAACAAAAAATAGTCACTTCTCTCTGTCAGTATTCCACAGATACTTTCTTTTTGGTTTTTTTTTTAAGATAGAGTGGGAGTGTTGAATAAGTTATTTAAACTAGAATCCTTTTAACTTTTTTTTTCTCAGTCACTTTCATTCAAAGTCTGAAAAAGGCAGAAAATTAATTTCCCATGCCTTTGCCCAATGCTACTTTTACCTTTTAAGAAACATTTACTTCCTTTACTAGAGAGCAGCATTCATTTGTTTCAATCATATATATATATATATATATGAATGCACAAGCCTAATATACAGTATATCTAGAAGTGTACTGAGGAAACTGAAAGATCAATTTTTTGGCGAACTGAAAAGTAGCTGGAACAATTTTATTGACAGTGATATCATCTGAGTAAAGATTTCTGTACTAAAACATGTACAGTAGTGACAGTTGGGGAGAGAGTATTGAAAAAAAAGAGTGCAATGTCTCTAATGAAGAGAGGAGTTCTTCATTAGAGATTTGGAAGCGTTAAAAAAGAGGTTGAAGTTTTATATTAAAAAAAAAAAATATATATATATATATATATATATATATATATATATATATATATATATATATATATATATATTGGTTAGGGCTTTTTTTTGGCAAACTGAAAAGTAGCTGGAACAATTTTATTGACAGTGATATCATCTGAGTAAAGATTTCTATACTAAAACATGTGATATATATATATATGTGATATATATAAACATGTGATATATATATATATATATATATTTTTTTTTTTAATATAAAACTTCAACCTCTTTTTTAATGCTTCCAAATCTCTAATGAAGAACTCCTCTCTCTAGCATCGCACTCTTTTTTTCAATACTCTCTCCCAACTGTCACTACTGTACATGTTTTAGTACAGAAATCTTTACTCAGATGATATCACTGTCAATAAAATTGTTCCAGCTACTTTTCAGTTTGCCAAAAAATTGATCTTTCAGTTTCCTCAGTACACTTCTAGATATACTGTATATTAGGGATGTGCATTCATTTTGGATGAATTAGACAATTTGAACAAATGCAATTTTTCCAAAATTTCAGAGAAATTATATTTTTGAGTTAGTGCGCACTAACCCGAAAATCGGAGTCCCCTGAAAAAAAAAAAAAAAAAGCCCTAACCAATGGAAATACGAAATTTACTGTGGTGGGACGAAAACAGCACAAACAGAAGTGCAGTATATCTGATACATAATGGGGTAGATTTTAAAAATGTGCGCGATCGCGTACTTTTGTTCGCTCACCAGGTATGAACAAAAGTACGCTGGATTTTATAAGATACACGCGTAGCCACACATATCTTATAAAATCCGGGGTTGGTGCGCGCAAGGGGGTGCACATTTGTGCAACCTGTGCGCGCAGAGCCCAGCGCCTCGGATGGAACTTTCCTTCGCCCTTCCCCCACCTTCCCCTCCCTTCCCCTACCTAACCCACCCCCCCGGCCCTATCTAAACCCCCCCCCCCCTTACCTCTGTTGCATGATTTACGCCTGCTAAAAGCAGATGTAAATCTGCGCGTGCCAGCGGGCTGCTGGTGTGCCATCACCCGACCCAGGGGCTTGTCTGGAGGCCTCGACCACCCACCAGGCCTGCGCCACGCCCCCAGGCCCACACCCGAAACGCCGCAGCATGCCCCCGAAATGCCGCATCATTTCGGGAACGCCCTGACACGCCCCCTCCCCGCCCCCTCCCCCTCCCCGCCCCTTTTACGAAACCCCGGGACTTACGTGTGTCCCGGGGCTCTGCGCGCGCCAGCGGCCTATGCAAAATAGGCCGCTGGCGCGCACAGGGCATTTAAAATCCGCCCCATAATATATATATATATATATATATATATATATATATACATAATATTGGTTTGGATCCAAATACTAAACGTTACACCTCAAACCATGGGGAAGTTGGTTGTAGGATTTACTTAGTTTCCTTCCACCAAAGTTTACAATATGACATTTTCTCTGTCATTAGGATCTTCTCCAGGCAGGCAAGTTACCATGGCAACATTATAACCTTTGAACTGCGATAGGTAAACTCTGAACTAGATTTGTGATGCTTCTGCATACCTTTAGTGAACACTCTAGCACTGCCCAATTTTTTAGTATTTTTTTCAAAAAAAATTTCCACAAAAATGTCTTTTGGCAATTTAAGGTGAAGCAGGTCATCCCAAAATTAAATTTTTGCTCCATTTGTCTTTTTGTATTTTTTTTAAAAGCCTGTATCCCTAAAGAAATACATGTTTTTCTGCTCTCTTTCTTAGTGCAGAACTGCCTTTGTTGTAAAAGTCTCACTCTTTGTGAGCTCTGTCATTGCCAAGCAACACAGCATAAACTTTTTTTTTTTAATATTTACAGAGGATGCAGCAACATTCTATTCTTTTAAAAGGAACAGCATGAAGCCACCAATTATAGCAAAATCTAAATTTTAATCACTTATTCTATTAAACATGTCTTAGGTTATTAAAGTATTTCTTTCTTCAAGTGCATTACTTGCCATATACATATTTTACATATCAATAAGATGCTTGCATTGGCTTCTGCTAAAACTCAGCACAGAAACTTCCTGATTTACTCAGACTCATAATTATGGTGAAGATAAATTTAGCCACCATTATCTTTAATAATAATAGGCCAGTGTCTGTCATTCAGTAGGTTATCCTGTAACACTGGGCTGTACATAAGCACTGTTCATAGCTCCAGAGGGTATTTGATGTGGTGGAAGGCCGCAATGCTTCTGGAGTCTGCATACCCTGCTACGGTAGGAGAAGAGAAAGCCCCAAGGTGAGAGGAAGGAGCAGAAACAAGGGAAGGAGAGGTAAGCAGAAGGGTAGGGAATATGAAAGGAGGGGAAGGCAGTGTCGCGTGTGAGGAGGAGGAAATGTGAGGACAGGAGAGAGGACGAGGGTTATAGGATGGGAAGGGAGTATGAGTGAGGAGGAGGGAAATGGAATGTGGAGAGGGAAATAAGACGAGGCAAAGGAGGCAAAGGTAGAAGCGGGATGAGAGAGGAGTGAGAGGAAAAGAGCGAAGGGGCAGAGGAAAGGGGTGAGAAAGAAGCAGAAAAAACAAGATTGTATGGAGGTCTGAGTGGAAGAGTTCTGCTACAATGACAACACCCTAATTTTCCCCCTCCACCCACATAGACATAAGAACATAAGAACAAGCCATGCTGGGTAAGACCAAGGTCCATCAAGCCCAGCATCCTGTTTCCAACAGTGGCTAAATCAGGCCATAAGAACCTGGCAAGTTCCCAAAAACTAAATATATCCCATGTTACTGTTTGCTAGTAAAGCAGTGGCTATTTTCTAAGTCAACTTAATTATTAGCAGGTAATGGACTTCTCATTCAATCCTTTTTTAAACACAGCTACACTAATTTCACTAAACACATCCTCTGGCAACAAATTCCAGAGTTTAATTGTGCGTTGAGTGAAAAAGAACTTTCTCTGATTAGTTTTAAATGTGCTACATGCTAACTTCATGGAGTGTCCCCTAGTCTTTCTATTATCTGAAAGAGTAAAAAACTGATTCACATTAACCCATTCTAGACTTCTCATGATTTTAAACATCTCTATCATATCCCCCCTCAGCCGTCTCTTCTCCAAGCTGAAAAGTCCTAACCTCTTTAGTCTTTCCCCATAGGGGAGCTGTTCCATCCCCTATATCATTTTGGCCGCCCTTCTCTGTACCTTCTCCATCGCAACTATATCTTTTTTGAGATGTGACGACCAGAATTGTACACAGTATTCAAGGTGCGATCTCACCATGGAGCGATACAGAGGCATTATGACATTTTCTGTTTTATTCACCATTCCCTTTCTAATAATTCCCAACATTCTGTTTGTTTTTTGACTGCTGCAGCACACTGAACCAACAATTTCAATGTGTTATCCACTAGGGATGTGAATCGTTTTTGAACGATTAAAATTATCGTCAGATAATTTTAAAATCGTCCAAAATCGTTAGAGTGCACGATACAATACGAATGCCCCCGATTTATCGTCAGGGGCATTTGTATTGTATCGTTAAATAGGGTGCGGGAAAACCGGAACACCAAAACAACCCTAAAACCCACCCCGAACCTTTAAAACAAATAAATAAATGATAAAGATTTTATATTGACTATAAAGGTTTCAAAGTACGGTAATTCAGTGAGCATTAGTATATGACCTGTTATTAATTTTCAATTGGTTGTATAAACAAAAAACAACTATCCTTGCAGATTTTGGGATTGTATGCTTACAGAAGCAACCGTGTTTAAGTATGGCGGTCAACTGGTCGGAAACGTTGTGCTACATCAATGCACAGTTGGGGGAGTTGTTAAAGGCCCCCTCAATTTTTACACATAGGGGCGGATTTTAAAAGGAGCGCGAATAGCCTCATTTTGATTGCGCTCCAGGCGCAAACAAAAGTATGCTGGATTTTAGTAGATACGCGCGGAGCCGCACGTATCTGCTAAAACCCTGGATCGGCGCGCACAAGGCTATGGATTTTGTATAGCCGGCGCACGCCGAGCCGCGCAGCCTACCCCCGTTCCCTCCAAGGCCGCTCCGATTCGGAGGGAACTTTCCTTTGCCCTCCCCTCACCTTCCCCTCCCTTCCCCTACCTAACCCACCCGCCCGGCCCTGTCTAAACCCCCCCTTACCTTTGTCGGGGGATTTACGCCTCCCGGAGGGAGGCGTAAATCCCCGCGGGCCAGCGGGCCTCTTGCGGGCCGGGCCGCGACCTGGGGGCGGGTACGGAGGGCGTGACCATGCCCCCGGACCACCCCGGACCATAGCCACGCCCCCGTACCCGCCCCCAAAACGCTCCCGACATGCCCCCGAAACTCCGCGACGACCGGGCCCGCCCCCCGACACGCCCCCCTCGGAGAACCCCGGGACTTACGCGAGTCCCGGGGCTCTGCGCGCGCCGGTAGGCCTATGTAAAATAGGCTTCCCGGTGCGCAGGGCCCTGCTCGCCTAAATCCGCCCGGTTTTGGGCGGATTTAGGCGAGCAGGGCTCTGAAAATCCGCCCCATAATGTGTAAAATGTTGCAAATGGGACATGGGAAAAGATTGTTTGCTTGAATAAAAGATTAATTAGAACTGAGGCCCATACATAACCCTAATTGAGTATTGCAGGGTTCAGAGAATCCCTAGGGGTTTGCGAGTTCAGAAAGAGCCGCACCTCTATAATGAAGATGCACACTTTGTCCGCAACTGGAACATGGTGCTTAACAAGTGTGCATTAGATCTAATGTTACTCATCATAAAAAAAAAGCACAAACATATGCAGTGCAGTTAAAAGCGGATTTGGAGATGGAGGTGACTTTAGAAAAATTCAGGCTCTCAGTGGAGGCCTGTGAGAAACTTGAAAAAGATCTAAAAAGTCAAATGGAGGAATTCTCCACTGAAATTAAAAAATGTAAGTACTCCAAATTTGTTAGGGATGAAATGGATTATAAACGCGGCTCAGTCTATCAGTAGATGGGACCGGGTGGAAAACAGAGAGAGAGGCGGGTTACCTTTCAGAATTTGTCTGATGATTCTTCAGGAGATGAAAAAGAGGACTTGAGGAGAAGGGAGGAAGATGTGAGAACTAACACTAGGGGGAGCATAGAATATTAGGGATGTGAATCGTTTTCCATATCGTCTTAACGATAGAAATCGTGTGGCAGGGCAAGAAAATCGTCTTAGGCACGATTTTTTAGTTAAAAAATCGTTAAAAATCGTTTTTTCCGATTAGTGCGCACTAACTCGAGTTAGTGCGCACTAACGGGAGTTAGTGCGCACTAACTGGGAGTTAGTGCGCACTAACTGAAAATGATACAATTTGACACTTTTCAGGTCAGTTAAGGTCAGTTTAGGAATGAATATGTATTCCTATTGGCTGCCCTCTTATTTATTCATGTTACCAAGTTTCCTACTGACAGTATATGGGGGATGGGAAATGGAAACAGTTGGTAGCTTGACAAAACAAGTAATGTGATCAGTCAATGTGACTAGAACTTGTGCCCTAACCCTGATACCAGGGGTATTGTGATCTTCCTGCACACAGTGCCCTATCCCTATTAATACCAGGAGTGTTGTGATCTTCCTGCACACAGTGCCCTATCCCTAATACCAGGGGTGTTGTGATCTTCCTGCACACAGTGCCCTATTCCTGATACTGGGGGTGTTGTGATCTTCCTGCACACAGTGCCCTATTCCTGATACCGGGGGTGTTGTGATCTTCTTGCACACATCCCGGTATCAGGGATAGGGCACTGCATGCAGGAAGATCACAACACTCCTGGTATTAATAGGGATAGGGCACTGCATGCAGGAAGATCACAACACTCCTGGTATTAATAGGGATAGGGCACTGCATGCAGGAAGATCACAACACCCCTGGTATCAGGGATAGGGCACTGTGTGCAGGAAGATCACAATACCCCGGAGGAGTGAGGGTCAGGCAGCTCCCCCCTGTCTGTGAAGCCAGCCTCTCACTAGTAATGCAGGGAGGGAGCTGTCTCAGACTTCACCATCCTCCCCCCCCCCCCCTTACCCACACACCATTCACTAGCTGGGACATGGGGGAAGTCAGGAGTGAGGGTCAGGCAGCTCCCCCCTGTCTGTGAAGCCAGCCTCTCACTAGTAATGCAGGGAGGGAGCTGTCTCAGACTTCACCATCCACCCCCCCCCCCTTACCCACACACCATTCACTAGCTGGGACATGGGGGAAGTCAGGAGTGAGGGACAGGCAGCTCCCCCCTGTCTGTGAAGCCAGCCTCTCACTAGTAATGCAGGGAGGGAGCTGTCTCAGACTTCACCATCCTCCCCCCCCCCCTCACCCACACACCATTCACTAGCTGGGACATGGGGGAAGTCAGGAGTGAGGGTCAGGCAGCTCCCCCCTGTCTGTGAAGCCAGCCTCTCACTAGTAATGCAGGGAGGGAGCTGTCTCAGACTTCACCATCCTCCCCCCCCCCCTCACCCACACACCATTCACTAGCTGGGACATGGGGGAAGTCAGGAGTGAGGGTCAGGCAGCTCCCCCCTGTCTGCGAAGCCAGCCTCTCACTAGTAATGCAGGGAGGGAGCTGTCTCAGACTTCACCATCCTCCCCCCCCCCCTCACCCACACACCATTCACTAGCTGGGACATGGGGGAAGTCAGGAGTGAGGGTCAGGCAGCTCCCCCCTGTCTGTGAAGCCAGCCTCTCACTAGTAATGCAGGGAGGGAGCTGTCTCAGACTTCACCATCCTCCCCCCCCCCTCACCCACACACCATTCACTAGCTGGGACATGGGGGAAGTCAGGAGTGAGGGTCAGGCAGCTCCCCCCTGTCTGTGAAGCCAGCCTCTCACTAGTAATGCAGGGAGGGAGCTGTCTCAGACTTCACCATCCTCCCCCCCCCCCTCACCCACACACCATTCACTAGCTGGGACATGGGGGAAGTCAGGAGTGAGGGTCAGGCAGCTCCCCCCCTGTCTGTGAAGCCAGCCTCTCACTAGTAATGCAGGGAGGGAGCTGTCTCAGACTTCACCATCCTCCCCCCCCCCCCTCACCCACACACCATTCACTAGCTGGGACATGGGGGAAGTCAGGAGTGAGGGTCAGGCAGCTCCCCCCCTGTCTGTGAAGCCAGCCTCTCACTAGTAATGCAGGGAGGGAGCTGTCTCAGACTTCACCATCCTCCCCCCCCCCCTCCCCCACACACCATTCACTAGCTGGGACATGGGGGAAGTCAGGAGTGAGGGTCAGGCAGCTCCCCCCTGTCTGTGAAGCCAGCCTCTCACTAGTAATGCAGGGAGGGAGCTGTCTCAGACTTCACCATCCTCCCCCCCCCCCCCTCACCCACACACCATTCACTAGCTGGGACATGGGGGAAGTCAGGAGTGAGGGTCAGGCAGCTCCCCCCCCTGTCTGTGAAGCCAGCCTCTCACTAGTAATGCAGGGAGGGAGCTGTCTCAGACTTCACCATCCTCCCCCCCCCCCCTCACCCACACACCATTCACTAGCTGGGACATGGGGGAAGTCAGGAGTGAGGGTCAGGCAGCTCCCCCCTGTCTGTGAAGCCAGCCTCTCACTAGTAATGCAGGGAGGGAGCTGTCTCAGACTGGTATCAGGGTTAGGGCACTGTGTGCAGGAAGATCACAACACTCCTGGTATTAATAGGGATAGGGCACTGTAAGAGATGACTGTAGTAGATTGAATAAAGATCTGATGTTTCTGCTCTCCTCACACCAAACAAAAACAACACACAAGCAGAGAAGCCCTTCTTACAAAGCTGAGCTAGTGAGTTAAGTAGGAGGAAAAGTAAACATACTGGTGCCAGTGTGGCTACTTAAAAAATACACTTACCAACAATCAATTACATATATTTGAACTGTGTACAGTTCCAGCCAGGACCACCTTTCTAAAATGCACAGTGATTGGCAAATTCAACATGCACTAGCATTTCAGGTGCCTGCTAACAAAAATAATAAACAAACAAGTTCTAGTCAGGTGAGTGCTGATCATTACATTACTTTTTTTGTCAAGCTTCCAACTGTTTGCATTTCACATCCCCCCAACCATATTGGTAACATCAATAGATAAGAGCACAGCCAGCCAATAGGAATACATACATACATATTCATTCCTAAGTGACCTTTACTGACCTGGGAAGTGTGAACACTTTGTTTCATTTTCTGTTGGTGTTCGTTAGTTTCCAGTTCCATTTCCCATCCCCCCAACCATCACCTCAGTGGTAACCTTGGTAACATCAATAGATAAGAGGGCAGCCAGCCAATAGGAACACATATTCATTCCTAACTGACCTTCAGTGACCTGGAAAGTGTTTATTTGTATCATTTTCAGTTAGTGCGCACTAAATTGAGTTAGTGCGCACTAACGGGGAGTTAGTGTGCACTAACTCCCGTTAGTGCGCACTAACACGGAGTTAGTGTGCACTAACTCCCGTTAGTGCGCACTAACACGATTTAACGATTTTTAACGATAAATCGTTAGAATTTCTATTGTATCGTGTTCTATAACGATTTAAGACGATATAAACATTATCGGACGATAATTTTAATCGTTGAAAAACGATTCACATCCCTATAGAATATATTCATAGTGAGCCAGTAGGGGAACATTTTTCAGGCACTAGAGAAACGTGTTCAATCTTTCGGGGGGGCAACAAGGGGAATTTTTTTTAGGACCCAGAGAAACGCGTTCAACTTTTTTGGGGGGGTCAACAAGGGGAGGGTTGGACCAACAATTGGAATTGAGGGAAAATGGTTTGGGACACCCACGACAATACACGGCCACAAACCATGTGCCAATGGCAAGGACAACAGCAGTGGTGAATGTATCTTCCAAGATATTAACCACAGATCAAGTGTGACTGTTAGGATTGGGTCTCTCGTTCATGCCTACAAACAATACAGATATTTTCCGGTTTCACATAGCGATTCACAAATTAATTTGAAAATTAAAATTGAAATAGTTTTTTTTAACAATCAGCAGCCTGTTGGTAGGGATTGTTCTATGGTGCACCCCAAGTCATATTGGAATCCACCGGGACCAGTGATCCAGACATTTCTTTCATTGGTGGAAAGGGATATTGGAAACATTGTGCCAAAACACATTGTGCATCATTGTGCCAAAATACATTGTTTTGGCCTCAAATTCTATATATACACGGATGATGTACAAATCATCATACCCATACAAGAATACATCTCTGAATCATTAAAATTCTGGGAGAAGTGTCTCGTTTCCATAAACTCTTTACTTACATATCTCCATCTCGCCCTCAATACCAACAAAACAGAATTGCTCCTCATATCCAACCACCAATATCCTAACCCCACCCTCTCTTGCGACCCGGCATTCAGCTCTATTTCCTCACACTCCTTTGCACAAGATCTTGGTTTTCTGATTGACCTGCATTTAAACTTCAAAAAGCACATCAACACTATCCTCATGGAAGGCTTCTACAAGCTCAATATCCTAAAAAGCTCAAACCCCTACTCCATGCCCAGGATCTCCGCACTGTTATCAAGGCGACCCTCACATCCAAAATGGACTACTGTAATTCTCTTTTCCTTGGACTACCCTATTCCACCATAAAACCTCTTCAAATGCTGCAGAATGCTGCATCTAGAACCATCACAAATGCCCGTAAATATGACCACATTACCCCCCTCCTTAAGGAGCTCCATTGGCTCCCAATCCACTCACGCATCATCTACAAAACTCTTACTATTGTTCACAAATCCATATACAACCACAACTCCAACTGGCTTGATAAGCCTTTCCACTTCTTACCCCACAAATGCCCTACCAGAGCAACAACCAAAGGTACCCTCCACATCCCATCCCTTAAGAATGCACACCTTACCTCCACTAGAGATCTTGCCTTCTCAATTACTGGCTCCTCCCACTGGAACTCACTACCCACAAATCTCCGCCTTGAGCCTTGTTCCATCAAATTCAAGAAAAAGCTAAAGACCTGGCTCTTCAAACAGGCATTCCCAGATTAGTTCACTAGCTCCCTCTATCCATTGCTTTTATTATGCCTTCAAATCAATACCCATTTTCTAATATGTTAACTTGTTTTCAGCTGGATTTCCTGCTTTTCTGTTTATTATATTTACTCTTGTTACGTTCCTACAATCTACTGCCCAGTCCCTGTTTGATGTAATTTTTCTACCTGCAGTTTGATGTAAACTAATATGATGTATCTACTAATATCGGTATAGAAAAGCTGTAAAATAAATAAATAAATAAATACATAAATAAATAAATACATAAATAACTTGACCAAGTCAGAAAGGAGGGCCTTGAGAACACTACAGTTGGACAAAGAGATCACAATAAAAGTGGAGGATAAGGGAGGGGCCGTTGTGATTATGGACACTAGTGATTACATGGCTGAAATTGAATCACAAATTTCTGATAAATGGTTTTACTTAGAATTACAACAAGATCCCATGAGTAAATTAAAGAGGGACATAGATAAAATATTGGAAGGAACCCTTACCTCAAATTGGATCATACATAGGGAGTTCAAATTTTAAAAGTATAACATCCGGTTGTTCCGGTGCTGTATGTTTTGCCTAAAATTCACAAAAGACTAGATAAGCCTCCGGGTAGGCCTATCAGGTCTTCAAAGGGGTCTCTTTTAGTGCCCTTGTTAGTCTTTGTAAATCATTTGCTCAGGCCGTTTGTGGAAGAACAGCCCTCATATATAAGAGACCCTGGGCACATCGTTACCATATTAGAAGATTTTGTAATTCCGTCATCCGATATGTTGATGGACATCTTGGATATGGTTTCATTATATACAAATATCACCCAGGAAGAGGCAATTGACATAGTAAGGGATTGCATATCGTTGAGGAGGGGTTGGATTAGGATCCCTACAGAATTCATAGTTGAGTTGACTACATGGGCTATGATGCAAAATTACTTTTGAGTAGGACAACAATTTTACAAACAAATAAAGGAGGTGGCAATGGGGGCATCAATGGTGCCCGATATAGCAAACTTATACATGGGTTCTTTTGAGAAAAGGATTTTGGCTGAGTCTCCATACAAAGAGAAGATCAAGCTCTGGAAACTCTTTATCGACGACATTTTGGTGATTTGGGAGGGTTCAAGGGAAGATTTTTACAGTTTTCTGATATGGTTAAATTTACAAAATCCAAATTTGGGTTTTACAGCAGATATCAGTGATCAGGTACTGCACTTTTTGGACATTCAAATTAGTGTAGAGGATAATAATTTTCAATTTACTATCTACCGTAAAAGTATGGATCGTAATACAATTTTACATTTTAAGAGCTGTCATCTAACAAGTTTGAAAAGGAATATTCCCACAGGGCATTTTCTCCACCTTAGAAAATTGTGTTCTTCAAATGTAGAATATATGTCAAAAGCGGGGGAAATGTTCTAGAGATTTAGGTATAGGGGATACCCAAAGTATTAAAAAAAAGTGTTGAAGAGGGGTAGATGGGTGAATAGGGATTTGCTTTTGACGCCCCAAAAGAGGGATAAAAGGTCTAATATGGTATGTGTTTTTTGCCATTCACACCAGACTCGTGGAGGGTACTCAAGAGTATCATTAGGCATTGGGATATCTTAAAACTCCACCGGGTATTTCATGAAAAAACATTATTTGCCTTTTCAAGGACCACAAATTTGAAAGATAGCCTTGTACATGTGTCAGTGCATATGGAAACAGAGAGGGAAAGGGTTTTAAAGGGACATAGCCCCTGTGGTCGATGTAATGTTTGTCCTCAGTCTGCCCAAAGTGAGGAAGTTATGTTGGAAAACAGTTTTTTATTTAAATTACATATGAAAACAACTTGCGAGTCTGAAAGGGTGGTGTATCTCATTTGGTGCCCCTGTGATTTAAAGTACATTGGTAAAACAATCAGAAAATTAAAGATTCGGATACAGGAGCACATGAGTTGCATTAGGTACAATCGCATAGAAGCACCTCTTGTCCAACATTGGGTTGAAACAGGTCATGAGTAGGAGGTTTTGAGATTTTGGGCTGTGGAGCAATTACCTCTGGGAATCAGAGGAGGTGATGTGAACAAACTATTAATAAAAAAAGAACAAAGATATATATTTGAATAGAACACTGTGACTCCAAGAGGACTCAATAAAGAGGTTGAGTGGTGGGTGTTCAATTAGGGTTTGCAAGTCCTCGGTATTGTTGATTGTTCATGGTCCATTTGTGAAAAAGTCCTGCAAGCATTTATCCGGGCAGTGTCTTCAATAAGGTTGGGCACCATTTTAGTGAGGATTATAGTGTAGAAGGTATTTGTAGAAAGACATCATCAGAACGATGTAATTGATTGTAGATATACAAAAGAAAAAAAAGGGGGGTTTGAATTTAGGTAGTGTTTCCCTGGGCTACAGTCAGGTCCACTTTGTTAACATTTTATTAGTAGTAGGCAGTTGTTAGGTTCTCAATTGGGTCATGCGGGTCCCCACCAGTATAGTAAGGTTTGTAGTTGTTTTCAATCAGGACGGGTTGGTGTCACCAGTATTGTATGCGTAAGGATTCAGCGAGGTTGTTTTTTTAAAGAAATAAAAAGGAACGAGTTAGCAAAAGTGTTTTTGAAATGATCAAATATATTGTGACCGGTAGAAAGTATGTGGAATTGAACACAACTTTAAAATGAAAAAGATCCTGTGCATTTGTGATGTCACAACATAGGTGGCAGTAGGGGGGTGGTTTGTGGCTTTTAAAAGTCGTGATATGGCAGTGAAGCTCACAGCCACAAAAACAATGTGCAGTGTGAACATGGGTAAGTAAATTGGGGATATGGTCATGAGGGTAGCTTATTTGATTGATATGTGTTAAAACTGCTTGAATGTTCATATTGTTAACAGATTGGATGCCGTGAGGTGAAGCGTTTTGAGTGAACATTCTTATGATACGAGTAGGTTGAACTGTGAAGGTGTTACACCAGAAAAAAACCATGTCAGTGCCAATGAGCCAGTAAAATTCCATAGTTGGTTTGTAACAAGAGTTCTTAGTTGTTTCAAGACAAAGCTCTCAAGTTCAAGAAGTCCCCCGATGCAGGTGGCAGGTTAGCCTCCGAAACGCCATAGCGTCGGGCATGGTATAATGAGCTGTATTGAAACCTATATTGAAATCTACAGAGCGGCTAGTTTGGAATGTGTGAATTGTTTTGGACATAGCAAATATTAATCATGCAAAAGGAGCTACTGCCATCATCTAGAGACAACTTTATATGCTATAACTTTATTGTTCTATGAACTATATTGATATGGAATCTGCAGTGCATTTGGATGTTGTGAAATGTTTGGACATAGCAAGTACAAATTATACAAGAGAAGCTATTGCCATCATCTTGAGCATATTTACAATTAAAGTTGGAGTTGGATATTTATAGTCTGTTATCAAAGACTAAATTGAAATATAACTTGAAGTATAACTTATTTGTATTTTTTAAGACATTTTGATTGAGCATATTAATGTTTACAGTGGGAAAAATTGTTTTATTGCCATTTAAAAAATAGTTATATTACAAACACATTGGGATAGGCAATGACATGTATATTGGTGTGGGTATATAAACTAACATTTTAAGCATGGTATTGGGGGAATATATGAATGTGATATGATTGTGAATGGTGTGTGTAAGGGTTGATTGATTAAACATTTTTGAAATGTATTTAAGAGAGTATTTATGATAACATGAAATAATTTGGAATAAATAAATGATAAAGGTTTTATCTTGATTATAAAGGTTTCAAAGTATGGTAATTCAGTAAGCATTAGTATATGGCCTGTTATTAACATTAAAATTAACATTTAAATGTTACCATTTGTTGCTTTTTTCGTTTTCCCATATTAGCCTGAGCAAATGATATAGCTTTCACTTTTCTTTTCTATTTAGGTTAGTCATATCCATCATATATACTGTATCAGTTGTTTAACTATTCCATAGATTTTTTTCTGCTATAGAAAATATTTTCAACCTTGTCTCTTGTAATTAATTTCTCAAATAGAAGGAACTACCATAAGATGTTGCGCAAATTATTTTATTGTAAAGTTCGAAGTGGATTCTATAAGGAAATCTATTAGCTAAACTCCTAAATATATTGCCTTGTGGATTAATATCAAAGTTATGAATTGTGATTTTTAGTAGATTCACAGACAGTGCAATTCTTTCATTTGTACAGATATATTTTCATTTCATTTTGTGACTGCTGTTATTTGTACAGCCACATTTTGCACTACCTGCTAAACTTTAATTACATATTTAGGTAACCTCAAATATAATGAATTGCAATAATCAAGCTTGCTAAGAACAAGTGCCTATAGTACCAAATGGAACTCTTGATAGGAATGATCTTAATAATTGTAATTTATAGAAGACTGCACTTACAACATGACCTACATATGCTTTCAGATCTAATTTGGAATCCAACACTATCCCTAAATTACAGGTTTTCCTATCTACTTCTAAAGGCACATTTTAAATCTTTAACAATGACATTATATCTGAGGGTCCTTCTTTACCTAACCACATATTAATTGTTTTAGATAAATTAAGCATTAAAGGCCGATATTCAGCACTACTTAGCCAAATAAGTAGCAACTTATCCAGCTAAGTGGTGGCCACTGAATATCTGGCTATGTTCAGCAGTTGCCACTTAGCTGGGTAAGTATTTTTCCACCTAAGTAGATAGCCAGATATCAGGGGGACAGGGTAAGGGCAGATCAGGGTTGTCACTACTTATCCATTTAACTTTACTTAGTAAGTCTCACAAAACAGTTTAGGATGTGGAAAATTTTAGCAAGACACTGATTTGAATAGTTTGAGGAATATGGGCCAGAGATAAAACAGTTTTTTTCCTGTTATGTTGCTTAGGTCAGTTTAGTAGGGAGGAAGCAGAATAAAGAAGATGACTGGAAAGAGTTGAGGATGACAACTCTGATTGGTACCTAGGGCAAGAAAGAATTATTTTCCAAACTAAAGATGTATACACACACTAATTTATTCTCAGGTCTGAGTGAAAACATACATGGATATGTAAATCTTAAGTAAGAACATAAGAACATAAGAAAGAAATTGCCATGCTGGGTCAGACCAAGGGTCCATCAAGCCCATCATCCTGTTTCCAATAGAGGCTAAACCAGGCCACAAGAACCTGGCAATTACCCAAACACTAAGAAGATCCCAAGCAACTGATGCAATTCATAGCAGTGGATATTCCCTAAGTAAACTTGATTAATAGCTGTTAATGGACTTCTCATCCAAGAACTTATCCAAACTTGTTTTGAACCCAGCTACACTAACTGCACTAACCACATCTTCTGGCAACAAATTCCAGAGCTTTATTGTACGTTGAGTGAAAAATAATTTTCTCCGATTAGTCTTAAATGTGTTACTTGCTAACTTCATGGAATGCTCCCTAGTCCTTCTATTATTTGAAAGTGTAAATAACCGATTCACATCTACTCGTTCAAGCCCTCTCATGATCTTAAAGACCTCTATCATTTTCCCCCTCAGCCGTCTCTTCTCCAAGCTCAACAGCCCTAACCTCGTCAGCCTTTCCTCATAGGGGAGCTGTTCCATCCCCTTTATCATTTTGGTTGCTCTTCTCTGTACCTTTTCCATCGCAACTATATCTTTTTTGAGATGTGGTGACCAGAATTGTACACAGTATTCAAGGTGTGGTCTCACCATGGAGCGATACAGAGGCATTATGACATTTTCTGTTTTATTAACTATTCCCTTCCTAATAATTCCTAACATTCTGTTTGTTTTTTTGACTGCTGCAGCATACTGAGCTGACAATTTTAAAGTATTATCCACTATGATGCCTAAATCTTTTTCCTGGGTGGTAGTTCCTAATATGGAACCTAGCATCGTGTAACTACAGCAAGGGTTATTTTTCACTATATGCAACACCTTGCACTTGTCCACATTAAATTTCATCTGCCATTTGGATGCCCAATCTTCCAGTCTTGCAAGGTCCTCCTATAATGTATCACAATCCGCTTGTGATTTAACTACTCTGAATAATTTTGTATCATCCACAAATTTGATAACCTCACTCATCATATCCCTTTCCAGATCATTTATATATATATATTGAAAAGCACTGGTCCAAGTACAGATCCCTGAGGCACTCCACTGTTTACCCTTTTCCACTGAGAAAATTGACCATTTAATCCTACTCTCTGTTTCCTGTCTTTTAACCAGTTTGTAATCTACGAAAGGACATCGCCTCCTATCCCATGACTTTTTAGTTTTCTTAGAAGCCTCTAATGAAGGACTTTGTCAAACGTCTTCTGAAAATCCAAATACACTACATCTACAGGTTCACCTTTATCCACATGTTTAGTAACCCCTTGAAAAAAATGAAGCAGATTTGTTAGGCAAGATTTCCCTTGAGTAAATCCATGTTGACTGTGTTCCATTAAACCATGTCTTTCTATATGCTCTATGATTTTGATCTTGAGAATAGTTTCCACTATTTTTCCCGGCACTGAAGTCAGGCTCACTGGTCTATAGTTACCCGGATTGCCCCTGGTGCCTTTTTTAAATATTGGGATTACATTGGCCACTCTCCAGTCTTCAGGTACAATTGATGATTTTAATGATAGGTTACAAATTTTAACTAATAGATCAGAAATTTCATTTTTTAGTTCCTTCAGTACCCTAGGATGCATACCATCTGGTCCAGGTAATTTGCCACTCTTTAGTTTGTCAATCTGGACTACTACATCTTCCAGGTCCACAGTGATTTTGTTTAGTTCATCTGATTCATCACCCCTGAAAACCATCTCAGGAACTGTTATTTCCCCAACATCCTCATTAGAAAACACGGAAGCAAAGAATTCATTTAGTCTTTCTGCAATAGCCTTATCTTCCCTAAGAGCCCCTTTAACCCCTCTGTCATCTAATGGTCCAACAGACTCCCTCACAGGTTTCTTGCTTCGGATATATTTTAAAAAGTTTTTATTATGAGTTTTTGCCACTATGGCCAACTTCATTTCAAATTCTCTCTTCGCCTGTCTTATCAATGTTTTATACTTAACTTGGCAATGCTTATGTTTTATCCTATTTTCTTCAGATGGATCCTTCTTCCAATTTTTGAAGGATTTTTTTTGGCTAAAATAGCCTCCTTCACCTCATCTTTTAACCATGACTGTAATCGTTTTGCCTTCCTTCCACCTTTCTTAATGCAATATCCGCACGCATAAACATGCACTCATGATTGAGCGCATGCTATCCTAATGCACGGCTATCTACCTCTCCTGGGTACTTAATTTAATATTTAAATGGGCTGCCATGGTAAAAAGGAGGTGCTAGGGGAAATTGTGTGTTCTTAGCATCACCATGGCAACAGGAGCCCAGGAGAGGTGGCTGTCAGTGTGGGTTAGGAAAACTGATGCTCAGTTTTACATGCGTCTGTTTTCATAACCTGTGCACAGCCACGGGTTAGGAAAATGGATGCTCATTATTTGCCACCAGAGATATATATATATATATATATATATATATATATATTTATATGTATACATTATTTTCAGGTATACGCTGGTTTGGACGCACATTTTGGATGTGCTAATCCACTTATCGCATAATGGGTTTTGGATGCATGTCCTAAATGCGCATCCAAGCGCATGTGTATATGTATGCTCTAGGGATGTGAATTGTTTTTTGACGATTTAAAAAAATCGTCAGATATTTTTTAAATCGTCAAAAATCGGTACAGTGCGAGATACAATAGAAATTTTCACGATTTATCATGAAAAATCGTTACTCCTGTTAGATGGCGGTGGCCATCTTTAAAGATGGCGCCGGCCAGCCAGTGCTCCTACCATGTGACTGGGGCCAGCCAATGGCATGGATACCCTGTCACATGGTAAGGGCAAAGGGCCATCGGCGCCATCTTTATGAGTGGCAGCTGACGGCCCGAGAATGGGAGATCGCTCCCGGGACCAACACTAGACCACCAGGTAATTTTAAAATGTTTTGGGGGGATCGGGAGGGTGGGAGAAGCTAATGGGTCATCTTTAAAGGGTCGGGTGGGTTTTTTTTTAATCGGGCCATCGGCGCCATTTTTGAGTCGCAGACAAAATGGCGCCGATGGCCCGAGAGCAGGAGATCGGTCCCCGTGCCCCCACTGGACCACCAGAGCACACTATATTGCATTGGCCTGATTATGAGGGAAATCGAAGGGAAGGATTCTTATATGATGATCTATATATATAAAAAAATGAGATGACAGCAATTAGAATAGAAAAACATTCTTCCTGCTGAGAAGGTTCTGTAAAGCCAAAGTGTTTTTCATTGTAACTGCATGGGGAACATATTCATAAATGTTAATTGTTTTTATGTAATGTTAAGAAACATATCATTATAACTGTTTACATTTAAGTAAAGCTGACTGCTGCATGTTTTAAGTCTAGTAACGTTAATTGGCTCCCTTGTTTCCCTCCTTATCTCCGGGATATTAAACTAAGTGGGTTCTGGGTCCTTTTAAAATGTAAGAACTTGGTCGGAATAAAGGATTCCCCTTTGTGACCGCCTGTGAGGGAATCTATTATCTAGTATAACATTCAATTTCCGTCATCATGTGCAGGATAGTTTTCTGATTCCTCTGGGTGGGTTACATTAATAAACAGTAAACATATATTTAATTCCTCTGAAGTACACAAATATAAGAAATCAAATGTATTGGGACATCTATGAATGAGACAAAAAATAGAAGCACTAGATTCAGGAATCAGATAAATTGATATTTTGAAGAATCTAGTTATTACTGCTGCTTTAAAATCTTATATTTTATTTCATACTGGGAAATTAGATGAAGCAAGAAGCAGGAGATGATAGTCTCAAGAAAATTGTTTGCAGAATGAGGATTAAAACCTGCAGGTGCTAAATCAAAGAATCATGATTTCTGTCCGTGGTTCTATGCCTGCTGTGCTCAATTGGTACTGAATAGAAGTCTCTATAACAGTAACTTAATCGTTGCTGCAAATTAGACCACACTTGGAGATCATTTTGCACATAGTTATGAGATTTTCTATTTAGTATGCATCTGTTTAAAGCAGTAATATTAGATAAACAATTAGATAATAGAGTTGGAATAAAATAAAGTTGTTGAGCTTGATTCGCCCAGATTCAGAACTTTGAAACATTTCAGATTTTGAGCCTATCATATAGTTAATCACAGAAGAAGCATAAATGAAGAATTCATTGTTCCAGATCCTCACACAGACATGCAAGATATACTTTATACCATGTTCACATGTAATTATTTTAGTCTATACATGCTTTTCTATTTTATTGTGTTAGGTATAAAGACTAGAAAATGTCCATCATTTGGGCCCACAGGCTAGGGTAGGGGATGCTCCAAGCTCCGACTAGACTTCTATGGAATTCTTGGCGACTAAAGGAGGGAGCTCCAGGGTGGTCCACTAGACCATAATGAATTGTTATGAGTATAAAGGAGGGGTTTAGGTGGTGGGGTTCCACCAGACCACTAAGAATACATTTGTCTATAAGGGAAGGGGGTAGGTTAGGGTTCATGCCTCTCAGCATCTGGTTGCTGGATGGGGCAATGGGCATAGGGCTCCCAGAACTTGATTTAAAAGGGGAGGGGACAGGGGTTGTACTCGGGACCAATCCCCTCCCTTTTAAATCAAGTCCTAGTGCGTGTGTTAACATCTTGTGGTTCTCAGGGGCTGTTAGCTGCAACTCTGCTGCAACTTTGCTGTAATCATGATTGTGAAAAAGGATAAGATGCTAATTCTGTTTATGTAATGTTGCCATTTGGAACAATGTATGTAGTGGTCTAAACAGAATGTTCTGTTCATTGCAAAATACAATGTCATGTGCAATTACATATCTTGTCCTTGCAGAATGTGATTACCAAAGATATTAACTTGCTTTCAATATGTTGACATTTGTTGTGTAATAAAGTGATCACAGGATTCAAAGAATACTTTCTGCTTGTCTGTTTTTATTGTGTGCTTTTTCTCTTAAGAGTTCACTAGGTAAATGTTTGGGATTTACATGACCTTGCATGCTAGAGTGCCAGTGGCCATTCCAAGTAGGCAATTTTCTGGCAGGCAAAACCATATAGCCTATGGCATACATTCAAAAGCAGATTGTATGCTCCCAAGGAAGACAGCAAGCACTAAACAGGAAGCTCCTTACTGTGGAACTTCAGTATTGGCTCCAGTTGCCTTCTCCAGAGAGCATGCTATAAGCTAACTATTGGTTACATGAGCATCAATGTGAGATGGCACTAGCTTGCAGGTGTTCATCTCCATATGCAATCTGGTGGAATAGGTATAGAAATGTTTGCCTAGAGGTAGAGGTGCAGTAGCTATGTCTTTTCTATGTTGAGGACCAACATGAAGATACATTGTAAAAATATATCACCTCTGAACAAACAATGGCCCGCTCTCTGGCTCTGGCACCAAATGCTATCGTGACATAAGTCTTTAGTCAGAGGGCTACTTGAAAATGACATAAATTCCTAAGTGTCTTTTCTCTCTAGGGAATGTCAATATGTAGCTGGAGGTGTCTGGGACAGAGAGTACATAGTGTACATGTAAAGCCTGTGTGATGTTAAGGACAAGTTGCACTAATCACCCCAACAGAATTAAAACTGGACACTTACTTTGGTCCTCACGCCACCTAAAAGGGCATCTGGACAAGACTCTTTTCAGGTTCCACACTCAACAAAATATCTTCTACTTGCAGGATGCTCCAACACCATGTCAGCAACTGTGTGACAACTGGTGAGGAGTGAGAGAGTTGTGTAGGTTATAGAAAACCCATAACCCAAGAGCAGACAGCTAGGAGTCCTGCTGTGTTGGTTTGCCTGCTCCCAAAACAGCATGCCTCCTAGTTCTCTGCTCTTGGGCTGTGGGTTTATAAGAGAGCTGCATAATGTACAGGATGTGTAGAGGACAAGTGATGCGAGGAAAATCGACTGCTAAACCTGTCCCTTAAAATCTTCAGCAGAAATGTGACACCAGTTCTATATATGCTAACAAAACATATGAGCTACATATGGCAGCATCTTTGTAGGCATAACCTGCCAGCATATACAGCTGGCAGAGTAAGGTGAAAAAGACATGGCCTAGTGAGGCAGTCTCTATGTGGAGTGTCCAGCAACTGTTCTGCAGAGAGGAGGGTAGGCAGGCGACAGACTTGAAAAAGGAAACCTCTAATAGAGTGCTAGAAGGCCTCAAGTAACCCTCCCCCCAAAATTACAAACCCTATTTGGCAGCTGAATCTCTTGCAACCATGCATACCCACAAATAACAGGACAGTCAGGGCCACTTCAAGTACTAGATGAAAGAACATCAAGATTCAGGGGGTGGAAGGTGTACACTACTGGCAGATATTGACTCATCCAGAAATGTGGCACACCATATCTGAGATCAGACCCTGTCAAGATTCAGGCCTACAGGACAGCAACTCTTTCAGCTTGGTCACAAGTCCTGCCAGCCACATGAATCAGCAATGATCTGCAACCATAAAACCTGTGAAAGGTAGTGAGTGGCCTTCGAAATGGGCCATTCTTCAAGCTCTTCACCCCAGGAGTCCTCAGGCTATGTGCTTTAAGGGTAGCCACAGATAGCATAAGGATGGTAACTGATACTAGACGTCACAACAACCAAAGTACTCTGCATATTTTCTCGGTAAATACATATATACAGCAGCACTGCATGACTAGCCCTGAGCTAGACCAGCCAAGGGCCTTGCAGCACTGTGACATCTCCATATCTGACTAAGGCTACCTATGATGGGTCACGCAAGGTAAATTGCATCTAACATTCTTTTGCATTGGGTTCAATGACTTGAACCTTTTCTTAGTAGACATATGGGTAAAAATTTGTAACCTATCATTAAAATAATCCATTGTACCTGATGACTGGAGTGTGGCTAATGTAACCACAATATTTAAAAAGGGCTTGAGGGGCGATCCGGGAAACTACAGACCAGTTAGCCTGACTTCAGTGTCAGGAAAAATAGTGGAAAGTGTTCTAAACATCAAAATCACAGAGCATATAGAAAGACATGGTTTAATGGAACAAAGTCAGCATGGCTTTACCCAAGGCAAGTCTTTCCTCACAAATCTGCTTCACTTTTTTGAAGGAGTTTATAAACATGTAGATAAAGGTGAAACGGTAAATGTAGTATATTTTGGATTTTCAGAAGACAAAGTTCCTCATGAGAGGCTTCTAGGAAAAGTAAAAAGTCAAGGGATAGGTGACGATGTCCTTTCGTGGATTACAAACTGGCTAAAAGGAAACAGAGAGAAGGATTAAATGGACAATTTTCTCAGTGGAAGAGAGTGGGCAGTGTAGTGCCTCAGGGATCTGTATTGAGACCCATACTTTTCAATATATTTATAAATGATCTGGAAAGAAATATGAAAAGTGAGGTAATCAGATTTGCAGATGATACAAAATTGTTCAGAGTAGTTAAATTTCAAGTGTGCTGCGGCAGTCAAAAAAGCAAACAGAATGTTGGGAATTATTAGAAAGAGAATGGTGAATAAAATGGAAAATGTCATAATGCCTCTGTATCACTCCATGGTGAGACCGCACCTTGAATACTGTGTACAATTCTGGTCGCCGCATATCAAAAAAGATATAGTTGCGATGGAGAAGGTACAGAGAAGGGCAACCAAAATGATAAGGGGAATGGAACAGCTCCCCAATGAGGAAAGACTAAAGAGGTTAGGACTTTTCAGCTTGGAGAAGAGACGGCTGTGGAGGGATGTGACAGAGGTGTTTAAAATCATGAGAGGTCTAGAACGGGTAGATGTGAATCGGTTATTTACTCTTTTAGATAATAGAAAGACTACGGGGGACTCCATGAAGTTAGCATGTGGCACATTTAAAAGTAATTGGAGAAAGTTCTTTTTCACTCAACGCACAATTAAACTCTGGAATTTGTTGCCAGAAGATGTGGTTAGTGCAGTTAGTGTAGCTGTGTTTAAAAAAGGATTGGATAAGTTCTTGGAGGAGAAGTCCATTACCTGCTATTAAGTTGACTTAGAAAATAGCCACTGCTATTACTAGCAACAGTAGCATGGAATAGACTTAGTTTTTGGGTACTTGCCAGATTCTTATGGCCTGGATTGGACACTGTTGGAAACAGGATGCTGGGCTTGATGGACCCTTGGTCTGAACAAGTATGGCATGTTCTTATGTTCTTATGGGTACTCATAGAGTCATTAGAGAGAGCATACTGTGATGTTGCCATTTTTGAGGTGACTTGCAAATACAAGTAAAGGCATGGAACCATCTGATTGCCAATCCTGCCTTCACTGTCTGTCCAACATCCTTGTGTTGCCTCCTCGAGAAGCTTAGCTCACTATTATGACATCCCAATGGCCAAGGCCCCATCATCTGGACATGATAGTTGACAATTTGCCTAGGTAGGTGTAGCAGGGTACATCTGTGTATGGATGCATGCAACCACAAAGAGGTATGCTAAGTAACTTATAAGGACCTGTGAGCATTGTGGAAATGCCACAATGTTGCACAGACACTTTACCAAAGACTGTGAGTAAAGGCCTGCTAGTTAAATACTCTGTCAGAACAATGGGAACTCTGTGATTGATACCTTAAACTGTCTACTAGGGATGTGACTCGTTTTTTGACGATTTAAAATATCGTCCTATATATTTTAAATCATCAAAAATTGTTAGAGCTGCGATACAATAACAATTCCCCCGATTTATCGTTAAAAAATTGTAAATCGGGGGAAGGGGGAGGGGAAGGGGGAGGGCGGGAAAACCGGCACACTAAAACAACCCTAAAACCCACCCCGACCCTTTAAAATAAATCCCCCACCCTCCCGAACCCCCCCAAAATGCCTTAAATTACCTGGGGTCCAGAGGAAGGGTCCCGGTGTGATCTTTTACTCTCGGACCTCCGTGCATTGTAGAAATGGCACCGGCGCTACCTTTGACCTGTCATATGACAGGTCAAAGGTAGCGCCGGCGCCATTTTGTTTTTTTGTCCCCCGACATCAGGAGCGTAGGAGATCGCTCCCGGACCCCTGCTGGACCCCCAGGGACTTTTGGCCAGCTTGGGGGGGCCTCCTGACCCCCACAAGACTTGCCAAAAGTCCAGCGGGGGTCTGGAACGACCTCCTGCAGTCGAATCGTGTTGCCGTACGGCCGGCGCCATTTTCCGTACGGAAAAATGATTTGCGGTAGGAGATCGTTCCGGACCCCCGCTACTCTCCCCATCTCTACTGTCTACCTGTGTCTTTAGGCTATGTTCTTAAGCTTCTGAGCTACTTGTGATTTCTAGGATTTTTAGAGCTGTTGCTCTCCAAGTTCAAGGCCCAGCTGGATTCTCAACACACCTATTCAACTATTTCACATACATGTGAGAACTAGGACAGGATCCTAGGGGGAGGCCCACCAAGCCAAATGCCACAAGCAAGGCCAAGCTATGTACACTGTTTTGGCAGTCCTTCACAAACTCTCTTGCAACACATGCCTCTTTTAGATTCACTCTCAGAGAAAAACATTAGGCCAGCCATATGTATTTGGTGTCATTTTTAATTTGACTACAATCTTTCAGGTACAGTCTACTGCTCCATTGTTGAGATGAAGGCTAAGTAGGAAGGAGCCGATTGCAATTAAATGCAGGGTGGCCTCTGTCACATGGTAGGGGCAGGTTAATAACAATATCATATGGAGAGGGAAAATAAATATTCCCAATAATATTAAAAAACGTATTCAAATATATGTAAATAAAGAGAGAGGTATCATAGAATCAAAGTGCCTATTGGTGTCAATCCACCGTCTCCCACCCTTACAGGGCCACAGACGGTGTCAGCTCTTATGGCACCATAAATTATAATCACTTACCCACTCTCTTATACATATATATGTTTTTAAATTTTTGTCTGTAATTTACTTTATTTATCAAACCTCTAAAACAACAGTACTATAGATATTGCTCAATTATAACCATTGAAATCTTGGTTCAGAAAATACTTAGCTCAATCACTGGTGTATCGATATAATATTTTGCTAATGCTGTATCATTTCAATAAATCATAAGCAGGTTAATGGCAGGTTAATGGCACCGGTAACCCCTGTCACATGGTAAGGGCAGCCAATGGCCCAGGAGTAATGCATTGCTCCTGGGTCCCCCGCTGGACTACCAGGTACTTTGGGTGAGTCTTAGGGTGGGTCATGAGGGTGGGGGCTTTATATTTAGTGAAGGGATAGGGTGAGTTTTGGCATGTTTTTTAAATGAAATATTGATGAAAAATAAATTCTGATCACTCCTGGTCCCCCTCCCACTGGACCACCAGGGACAGGAGGGGCAGCCATGGGGGAAGGAGGAAAGGATTCAAACAGGAAGGGCAGCTATAGGGGAGGGAGGGAAGTATTCAAACAGGGAGGACAGCCATGGGGGAGGTTTTACCCTCGACTTATCCACAGGTGATGAGATTGACTTATACATGAGCATATATGGTAAGCTGATTTTCAGCCAAATCTATCTGGTTAGATTTTCAAAAATCATCCCAAATATATGGTTAAAACTTAGTCATCTAAAATTAGGGCACTCAGCCTTTAGGAACCTAAACCTAGCCACTTGGCAATGAAAATAAATGCTAGCTAGTTAAATTTTCTTCTATGAATGTGAAAAGAACTAGTGGCAGCCCTTCATCAACTTCCCAACTATCTGATTCAAACAAACTAGGAGAGCTTCCACCCTTGGAAGCCATCTATCATCTACTCAAAGTCCAGGGCTTATAGTCCATCCAAAACCCTTCCTCCTCTCCACCCAATTAAAAAACAACTTGATGCCAACAACCTTTCCTATCTCCTTCCCATCAATCAGGAGGGCAGGCGGAGGAGAACTTAATTTGCCATCAGGCAGATGAGAGGGGTGTCAGAGGACCTTATCAACAAGTGGACAGGGGGAGCTTGGGCAGACACTGTAGGTCTCATAAGATTGTCATTGGACAAGCAGCAGCAGAAGGATCTTGGACACTGGCCATAGTAGATACAGTAGCATTTATCTTTAAACATTTGACAACGTCCCTCATGAGAGTCTCCTCTGGAAATTAATAGAGGGGCAAAGTCCTATCATGGCTTGGTAGTAGGTTAAATGACAGGAAACAAAAAGTAGGAATGAATGGTCATTTCTTTCAATAGAGAAAGGTAAATAATGGGGTGTCCCAGGGATCTATATTAAGAGCAATGCTTTTTTAATATATTTATAATGATATGCAAAATGGAGTGATGAGTGAGGTTATCAAATTTGCAGATGACACAAAATGATTACAAGTAGTTAAATGTGAGTAATTGCAAGAAAACCTTGTGAGATTGGGAGATTGTGCATCTATATGGCAAAAATTGTAATGTGGATAAATACAAATTGATGCATATAGGAAAGAATAATACAAACTGAACTATAGTTACATGATGCTGGGTGCCATATTAGATATCACTACCCAGATAAAGGATCTTTGAGTCACTGTGGAAATACTTTTGAAATTCTCAGTTCAGTGTGCCATGATGGTCAAAGCAAATAGAATATTAGGTAATATAAGGAAAGGAATGGAAAATAAGATTGAAAGTATCATAATAGGGATGTGCATTTGTCTGAAACAACTGGACAAAATGTAACAAATGAGACCATTTTTTTTTTTATTCACGAACCCCTGAAACAAATGGAGGTTGCCCACAAATTAATCAGCTATTGTACTTTTATTTGTTTATGTTTCCTGTTCAAGTATTTGTCCCATTTATAAGTGCTGCAGTGAAGCTAATCAGGATATTTACCGAGAAATGCCTGAGTGATGTAGTAGCTAGGGCAGAACCAAAAAGGTAAGAAGACAAAATGGAGGACCTATCAAAGTGAAGTTGTTCTGCTCCTGACAAAACATCAGCCTTTACAAATTATGGGTATTGATGCTACTCTACCTTGCTGCTATAACAATAATGCAACTCTTGGGGGGTTTGCTGTAACTCATCCTAGTTGCCATACCCATAATGCAACAACTTGAGGGTACTGCTGCCAGTATACATTGCTGCCATTCCCCTGATGTACTACTATGGGGATCTTGCAACTATTCAGCCTTGCTGCCATAACTCAAACTCTTCATCTTGGGGATCTTGCTGCCATTTTGACTTGCTCCCCTGCTTCTGACAATACACCTTGGGGGTCATGCTGCTGCTCTTCTTTGATGCCTCCATTCCCCTTATGCTACACCTTGGGAATCTTGCTGCAACACTTCCTTGTTGCTATAACCCTTAGGCTACACTTTTAAGGTATTTCTGTCACTCTGTCTTGCTGCCATGCCCCAGACTCTTCACTTTGGGGTATCACTGTAGGTGGAAGCTTGCCCTTTCATGGTGCTTTGGGAGTCTTCATGTCACTCTTTGTGCTGCTTTGTACATATGTCAGTGCCTGGGGTTGTTTTCTGTACCTTTGCTACTTTGTTCCCCTTCTTGGTGCCTTAGGATGCACATGCCACTCTTGGTGCCACTTTTCCCCTTTCAGCTGCATTTGGGGGGATTCATGCCACTGTTATTAGTGTCCTCTTTTAAAGCCTTGGTGTGTGTTGCATCGGAGGTGGACCCTTGGGCTGAGGTTGGGTTGACGCAACCCGTAGGTGAGGACCTACGGGTCCCCACCATCAGCAAGTGGAATGGTCTGAAGCTAGAGGCTGCTGGAGCTTCACCTATACCAGCCCTCGTTCCCCTCGGGTTGAGTCTTTGGGTGCTGGGGCCGGCAGCACATAGGTGAGCCTCAAGGTTAATTAGAGATGAGGATTGATTCAGTCCAGAGATAGCAGCTGGTAGATGGCGTAGTCCTACCCTGGACTGGATTTGGTACTGGAGCTCAGGCGCCAAAGGAACAATGAATAGCTGGAGGCTCTCAAGCAAATGAAGGCCTTAGCCTTGTAAGTCCACGTCCCGAGGATAGGCGAGATGAGGCATCACTGACAGGTTAGGATCAGAGCCGGTGACAAGTGGAAGTTGTGGCAAGCAACGTAGGACTCTGGACACAGAAGAGTCTGTAGCATAGTCGTTCAAAGTGAGGGTCAAGGCACGGAGAAGGCAAGCATGGTCAGGTAATGTTCAGGGCATGGAGAAAGCAGGCGTGGTCAGGTATAGCGGAGGTCCGGGGCTGGAGATAAGCAGAAGTGTAGTCAGGCATAGCGGAGGTCCGGGCCGGGAGAGAAGCTGAGAAGCTGAAGAGTAGTCAGGCGTAGCAGTGGTCAAATCCAAAGAGTCAGTCCAACACATAGACGAAACAGGAACAAGCACAGCAACCAGTAACCATAGGAAACAGGAATACGATGAGATGATTCTAGGAACAGCAACAAGTACGAGGAGTGTGAGGAGACCTGTTGCAAAGGCAACGCTATGGAGCGAGGCCTGATCTTATATACACTGAAGAGTCTGATGTCAGCATCCGGGTCCACGGCCAGATTCCCACCGCAGGCCCTTTAAAAGAACTACTGAGGCGCACATGCACGCCTAGGAGGGGGCATGGCACTGATGGCGGTGTCTCTCTGCGGGCCATGCGGAGAGGCCGGATGAACAGGAACATCTTGGCTGGGAACACTGGGTAGCGTGGCAGAGCCGGAGGCACCGGAGGGAGCCTGAGGTCGAAGCTGGTGGCGCACCACCACCAGTGATGAGGAGCCAGGAGCTGGAGGTCATGTGAAAAGGTGAGAGGGCCACACTGCGGGGCTGCCGCGGGTGGCACGCGTAACAGTGTGTTTTGGATATTCTTGCAGCTGCTTTTCTCCTCTGAATATGCCATGAAGAACTCAAGCCACTGCTGGTATCCTTTTATACTTTTATAGTGTCTTAGGCAATTTATGTCACTTTTGTGCCACTTTGTCACAGTTTTAGTGCCTTGGAGCTCTCTTCCCTCCTCTGATGTTGTCTACCCACATATTTCATTAGAATTGATTAGAAAATCCAAACATTGAAGCATAAAATAGGCTGCATTGCCTTCCCCATTGTCTTTAATCAGACACAAGTGTAACTTGTCAGCAGTTGTTAATATGTTGAATTTTACATTTTACACTACCTTGTCCCTCCCAATGAAGCTTGATTGTAAAACATGATTATGACAGGGCACTGACTTTTATTAAAAATGAATGCTTTAGTTTGGACTAATGCATTTTGAACTTTGATTAAAGCGTATTATTTGGCTACTCCCAGTGGGGCGGATTTTCAGAGCCCTGCTAGCCTAAATCCGCCCAAAACCGGGCGGATTTAGGTGAGCAGGGCCCTGCGCGCCGGTAAGCCTATTTTACATAGGCCTACCGGTGCGCGCAGAGCTTCGGGACTCGCGTAAGTCCCGGGGTTCTCCGAGGGGGGCGTGTCGGGGGCGTGTCGGGGGTGGTCCCGGTCGTCGAGGCGTTTTCGGGGCGTGTCGGCAGCGTTTTGGGGGGCGGGTACGGGGGCGTGGCTACAGCCCGGGGCGGTCCGGGGGCGTGGCCGCGCCCTCCGTACCCGCCCCCAGGTCGCGGCCCGGCACGCAGGAGGCCCACTGACGCACGGGGATTTACGCCTCCCTCTGGGAGGCGTAAATCCCCGGAGAAAGGTAAGGGGGGGGTGTAGACAGGGCCGGGCGGGTGGGTTAGGTAGAGGAAGGGAGGGGAAGGTGAGGGGAGGGCGTTAAAATCCAGCGTACTTTTGTTTGCGCCTGGAGCGCAAACAAAAGTAGGCCTATTCGCGGAGTCTGAAAATCCGCCCCAGTGTGTGGATATTTGTTACCAATAAAAGCCAATAAAAATCCATCTACCAACAATCACTGAGACATCAAAGCTAATACATATTTAATGATAAATCAAACAAAAGAAAAACCCCACTGAATCACAATAAATAAGCATTTTTTGAGGAAAAACTGCTTAGATCATTTAAACTCACATATAAAATTTGTGAAGATAGTGGATGTTTCATATATACACTTTAAATGGCACCCAACTAGGATACCCAATGTGCTTGTATAATCATTAACATGCCAACAGCCACCTAATTGTATTAATAAAAGCAGTGCCCCCCAAAAAACATGAATATATACTGTAAAAAGTGCCTATATATTTTTTGAAAAATTCTTTTAATATTGGTTTTAAAATCAACTGAAAAGTCTCTGAGTTATATTACTGATTAGCCATAATATAACCGCTTAGACATTTGAAATTATCTTGCTGTATATGAAAAATATTCAAGCCGTGAATTTTTATGAAACAATGCTAAATATATGAACAGTTCACCATGAACTTGAAACAGTTCTTGATTTTTCCACAAGTATACTTAGCTCAAATGAAGCACTCCCAATTCACAGCTTAAATTTATCATGTACAGCAAGATCATTTCTAAAGTCTAAGCAGTGATATAACGTTTTCAGAGACGTTTCAGTTGATTAAGTTATGTTACAATGTTTTTCTTGTTTTCTTGTGATTTCAAGCAGCCTGTTGCTCTAGTTTGCAAGTTCCATTCTATATCTCTGTTCCTATCTAATCCCATCCCTGTACCTGTTTAATGTAATTTCTAACTTCAGTTCTGCTGTAAACCGATATGATGTAGCTACTAATATAGGTATAAAAAAGTGTTAAATAAATAAATAAATAAATTTTAAAACCAATATTAAAAGATTTTTTCAAAAAAATATAGACACACTTTTTTTGAGAATATATTTATGTTTTTTGAGGGCACTGGTTTTGTTAAGACAATTAGGTGGCTGGTAGCATGTTAATGATTATACATGCACAATGGGTAACCTGGTTGGGTACCTCTTAAAATATATATATGAAACATCCACCATCTATCTTCACATATTTCCGTATGTGAGTTTAAATGATCTATTTTTTCCTAAAAAGAACCATGCATTTATTGTGATTCAGTGGGGTTTTTCTTTTGTTTGATTTATCATATAGAAATTCCCAGTAAGTGGAGAATTTTGGTTCTTTTTTTGGTTTGATAAAGATTTCATGTCAAAGTCTAAAATGACCTCATATAGTCAGAGATGCTGACTGCACTCATTTGTTGGAGTTACAGAGGTGTTGTTTGTGTCAGAATTTTTAATCATAGTTCATATACATTAAATGTCATTGTTGAATTGCTTTAAATAAATGTGAATCTTTCACCATTGCCACTTTAAATTCTACTGGGCTCAGAAAAACTAACACATGTTCTTTACGTCCCTGATACAGATATCGAAACACTGTCACCATGTTGTGCCACTGTTGAAAAGTAACCAATGCTTTTGCCTGGAAGATGTGTTTTTATCTACAGGATAAAAAATGAAACAACAAACATATTTCATGTATATGACCTATGATTATAAATTCTGAACCAATTAAACACCTCAGTCACTCCAAGAAATGAGTGCACTTGATGTTTTTGACTATATGAGGTAATATTAGACTTTGACATAAAATATTTCTCAGCTTTGTTGTCTCAATGATTATTAGGGGTATGCATTAGTTTGCAACATATTGGCAATCCGCAACGTATAGGGCCATATTTGTTGTATTCGTGGGGAAGCGAAATGTTTCGCGATTCCCACGAATACAACAAATCTTCACCAAATTATTCGGCTGTCTAAAGGAGCGAATTTAAACAAAACCCCCACCCTCCTGACCCCCCCCCCCCCCCACAAGACTTGCCAAAAGTCCCTGGTGGTCCAGCGGGGGTCCGGGAGCGATCTCCTGCACATGGGCTGTCGGCTGCCGGTATTCAAAATGGCGCCGATGGCCCCTGTAACATAGTAAGGGCAAAGACTATCGGCGCCATTTTGAATACCGGCAGCCGACGACTCGAGTGCAGGAGATCACTCTCAGACCACTGCTGGACCACCAGGGACTTTTGGAAAGTCTTGAGGAGGACCCCCAAGACTTTCCCAAAGTCCCTGGTGGTCCAGCAGGTGTCCTGGAGCCATCATCGCCAGTATTCAAAATGGCGAAGATAGCCTTTGTCACAGGGGCTACTGGTGCCATTGGTTGGCCCCTGTCACATGGTAGGAGCACAAGATGGTGCTGGCCGTCCATTGCTCCTAGCATGTGACAGGGGCCGACCATTAGCACCGGTAGCCCCTGTGACATAGTAAGGGCAAAGGCTATTGGTGCCATTTTGAATATCAGCAGCCGATGGCATGAGTGCAGTAGATGGCTCACGGACCCCTGCTGGACCACCAGGGAGGTTTGGTCAGTTTTGGGGGGGTCAGGAGGGTGGGGGTTGTAGTTAATTAAATTTTAGCTGGGAAACGAATAAGAATGGAACTCATGAACAGATCGGGCCCCCCCCCCCTTGCCAAATGAAATGTATATGCCACCCCACGAATACGAATACCAAATGTAATGTATGCGGACCCTCTGCACATTCCTAGTGATTATTAGTAGGTGAATATTCATTGACTAGTCCTAGAGTATGGGGTAGATTTTCAAAGGGGTACGTGCATGCCGCGTGCCGGGGGGCGTGTCGGGGGGCGTGACGGTCGTGACGCAGTGTTTCGGGGGCATGGCGCGGGTGATGCGACGTTTCGGGGACGGCGCCGTGGGCATGGTTTCGGCCTGGGGGCATTCCAGGGGCCTGGCCGCACCCTCCGGAACAGCCCCCGGGTTGGGTGATGGCATGCCAGCAGCCCGCTGGTGCGCGCAGATTTACATCTGCCTCCAGCAGGCGTAAATCCAGCGATAAAGGTAGAGGGGGTTTAGATAGGTCCAGGGGGGGGTATAGGTAGGGGAAGGGAGGGGAAGGTGAGGGGAGGGCGAAAGAAAGTTCCCTCCGAGGCTGCTCCGATTTCGGAGCGGCCTCGGAGGGAACGGAGGCAGGCTGCGCAGCTCGGCGCGTGCAGGCTGCCCAAAATCGGCAGCCTTGCTCACGCTGATCCCGGATTTTAATGGCTACGCATGTATCTATTGAAATCCCACGTACTCTTGTTCACACCTGGTGCGCGAACAAAAGTACGCGCTCGCACAAAATTATAATATCTACCCCAGTGTGTGCAATTATGGTCTCCATATTTCAGAAAAGATGTAACAGAGCTAGAAAACGTATAGAGAAGGGCAACCAAAATGATAAAGATGTTGGAACAGCTCCCCTACATGGAAAGGTTAAACAGGTTAGGGGTCTTCTGGTTGAAGAAGAACCAACTGAGAGGAAGTATGATAGAGTCTGTAAAATCAGGAGTGGGGTAAGATAGGTAAATAAGGAATGGTTATTTACCATTTCCAATGGTATTTGGACTAAGGGACACTTCTTGAAGCTAATAGGTAACACATTTAAAACAAATCATTGAAAATATTTTTTCATTCAGTACACAATTAAACCATGATGAAAAATTTTAATGTAGCTGAATTTAAAAAGAGTCTAGACAGGGTACTGGTGGAAAAGTCCATTAACCACTATTAACCATTTAAACTGAGGAAGGACACTGCTTCTTTGGATTCCTATCAGGTACTTGTGCCCTGGATTGACCACGTTCAGAGGCGGGTACTAAGCTTGATTGACCTTTGGTCTGTCCCAGTATAGTATTTCTATGTTCTTATATGTTAAATCTATGACTCCCATTTCAAGGCTTAGATATGGCTGGCCAAGTTAAATGCACAAAGTTAAAGGCACAAAGAGGCAATGCTAAATCTCATAAAATTCATTGTAAGAGGAGTGAAAGAGAACTGTTTGGAGAGGCTGAGAGCTATCTGCATACCGGGGGTAAGGTTTGTCCCTGGCCCCGACGGAGTTGCCATACCACGCCCTCCCGTGTGACGTCGACCGCTGGGTCCTTGAAAACCGGATCCCAGCGGCGCATCGCGTCTGCCGGCGCGTCGCCTAAGCCGCGCGCGCCGAAGGGGCGCGCGCAACTTAGCTCCGACTTTGCTCAAGACTTTCTCAAGAATTGGACGGTTCTCTTCCACTTCTCCCCGAAGGGCAGGTAATTGCTAATTTAAAAGAAAAGGTGAGGTAAGCCCGTTTGAATTTCTTCTGACTGTATAATGCCTCATACAAAGCGGAAAGGACGTTTGAGACAGGAGTCCTCTGCTGCTGACCCGAACACTCCCGCTCAACTCAAAATAGAAGGGTTTTTTTCACCGGTAACAGCTTCAACACCGGGTGAAAAGTCCGCGGAGGTTTTTGGTGGGGAACAAGGCCTAAACCTTATGGACTGCCAAACATCTCTAAGCCCAGGTGCACCCGTGACCCCCCCACCTCCTAATCCAGGAAAAATCCAGGACCTCGTCCAAGAGAAACAGGCTAATGGCCAGGGGACTCGGGAATCAGAGGGAGGAACTGGGGAGAGTACTGGGGAGTCCCTTCGAGTAATCAGGGATTTGACGAAAGAACGTGAGAGGGGGGATGATACGGCAGGCGAAATTAGTAGAATTTCGGAAGCCTGTCGTATAGGAATGGTGAAAACTGATTTTGAATTTCCTAAGTTAGATAGACCTAAAGTTATAACTTTGGACTCCATATGGCAAGCTATTGTAATTTTAGAAAAATCAGTGTCAATGCTAGCTACTAGTATGAATAAAACACAAGATATGATACAAGCTATTGAACCAAGGGTGAAAGTTCAAGAAGAACAAATCAAAGAAGTAACAAATAAAATATCTATAGTGCAGGATATTCAATTAACTATGATACAATCTGAAAATATTATGAAAAGGAGAATCGAAACCATGGAAAACAAATTAAGATATCTAAATTTAAGAGTCCTTAACTTTCCCAGTGTTAAGTTAATCTCCCCAAAGGAACAGTTTAAAAAATACCTTAAGGATATTTTGATGATATCAGGTGATAAGGTACCAGAGATATTAAAAATGTATTTTGTTCCTATTCCTAAAAATACACAGGAGTTAAAAACTGGTGAGGTAAATATGAATTTGAATTTAGAAGCAGATTTAACTGCATATATAGAAGCACCATCAGAAGAATATATAGAACAAAGAGGAACTTTATTAGTCTCCTTTAAATATCCTACAGATAGGGATTTAGTTCTTAGAATTTTCTTAAAGAACCGTAATAAACTATATTACGGTCAAAAGGTATGGATATACCCCAATATAGTAAAAGATACTCAGACCCGAAGGAAAGTGTTTGTGGGGTTAGCAAAAGTAGCTAGAGATATTGGTGCCCAAGTTAACATTAGGTACCCCTGTAAATGCCTAATGAGGCATAAAGGAAACAGATATATTTTCTATGACCCTCGATACATGGAAAAATATTTGGATAACAACAAAGAGGGAACTAGATAACCAAACCAACAGGTGATAAAGGAATAAGCTGTTATATTCTTTGTTTAAAATTATATACTATTGAAAAGTATTGTTCCCATTTTAATTACTGTAATGGGCCCTTCATTTCTTTCTTTATACACTGTAAACAGATTATATGGTTTGCTATTAATATTTTTCATTGCTATGTGAATTGTGGGTTATATATGTAGGTAAACCGATTGTTTGTTAAAAATGAAAATGATGATAAATAAAGAATTATTAAAAAAAAAAATTCATTGTAAAAAGCTACTAATTTCATTGTAAGAAAGTTACTAATTTCATTGTAAAAAGTTATAAAATTCAATGGCCACTGCCGTATTTAAAGATGGCCGCCGCCATCTTTAAAGATGGTGCCGGCCATCCAGTGCTCCTACCATGTAACAGGAGCTGGCCAATGGCACAGATACCCTGTCATATGGTAAGGGCAAAGGGCCATCGGCGCCATCTTTAAGAGTGGCAGTCGAAAGCCTGAGAACGGGAGATCGCTCCCGGGTCCACCACTAGACCACCAGGTATGTTTTGGGGGGCTCGGGAGGGTGGGGGAAGCTAAGGGGTCGTTTTTAAAGGGTCGGGTGGGTTTTATTTTTATCGGGCCATCGGCGCCATTTTTGAGTGGCAGCCAAAATAGTGCCGATGGCCCGAAAGTGGGAGATCGGTCCCTGCGCCCCCACTGGACCACCAGGTAATCGTAAAAAGTTTTGGGGGGGTTCGGGAGGGTGGGGGAAGGTAAGGGGTTAATTTTAAAGGGTCGGGCCTCACTGCAAAAAAAATAACGATGTGAATCGGAACCAATTCCGATTCACATCACCCACATCACCCACGATCAGATTTTTTCCCCCCTCTAGCCGAACCCAATCGTTAAGACAATCGGGCACACGATTCACATCTCTAATGCTCACCTTTAAGGTGCCTAAATGTAGGCACCTAGTGAAAAATAGGTGTCTAAATTAAGATGCTCAGTAGAAAAAATGTTAATTTATCGAGATCTAGGTGCCTAACTCCTGAAGTTAGACATCTAAATGTTTTGAATATCATTCTCTTATTGACACAATAACATAGTAAATGATTGTAAAAACAGACCATTAAGTCAATTAAATCTGCTCAGTTATCCTCTCTTCACTGCTAAGGATATATCCCAACTGATAACACAGATTTTATGGTTATCGCTCACAGGACAGACCTGCAAGTGACTTCACTCATCCCAGAAGCTGCCAGGAAGCTCTTATGGCTGGATGCCGCTGCCTTGCAGCAGATGCTGCTATTCTTTTAGGACCTTTTCTAGGTGCAGTGCCCTTGAAGTCTGCAACCTTAAAGGACTCATGACGGGAAAGCCCACAATGCCCTCAGATGATTTCATGATCTGCTGTCCTATAAAAGGGCTCTCCTTACACCACCTTGTTGCCGCAGCAAGGTCTCCAGCTGATCCTGCTTTGGGCCTGTTTTGATACTCCCTCAAGCCTTGGCCTATTTCAAGTCTTTGGTCCTGCTTCAGTCTTCAGCCTGTCTTCAGCCTGCTTTAGTCTTCAGCCTGTGCTGTTCCAAGTCTTCAGCCTGCTTCAGTCCTCAGCCTTGTTCCACTCCGAGTCTTCAGCCCTGCATCCAACATAGCTTCCTGGATTCTGTCATAGCCTGACCCATGCAAAAACTCACTCACCTGCTGTCAGTACAAACCTCAGGGCTCAGCCATGGCAAAAGGGGTTCATGCTCACATCATTTGCAACAGGTTGCTGAGACCATGAACTCAGTAAACACATCCCTATGATGGGTCATGAACTTACTGGGTGTGTCTATATGATAAATCAAACAAATGAAAAACCCCACTGAATCACAATAAATACATGTTTTTTAAGGAAAAAACTGGCTACTCAGATGCAGGAGTAAAAAATGAAATTGATGAGTTTCCTGTACTAGTTCATGCAACAGGCACAACAACAACTCAATCAAGTTAAATATTCACTACAGACTGTGTCTCAGAGTCTAGATATGATACAAGTCCTATGCCCAGCTTCTATTCCAGGTCCGGCTCTAATGAATCCCGCACCGGCAACCATCCAGACTAAGGAATCCATGATTCAGTTTCTGCCACCTCCAAGGTATAGTGATGATTGTATAGGTGCAGAGGATTCCTCAATGTGTACAAGATACTCTTTGAATTACAGCTTGATCATTACATATATCCTCTCCTTATTGGATGGTCCTGCTCTTGCTTGGGCTTCTCTCTTGTAAGAACAAGATGATTTACTTCTCAGGAATTTGGATAATTTTACTCTACAATTTTGCCTGACCTTCAACCAGTCCAGGTGGGTTACTTTTGCTGCAAAGAGAACTTCATATCCATCAAGGCATCTGCTCAGTTGGCAAATATGCAGTTGAATTTCGTACTCTAACCTCCAAGCTTGGTTGGGGTGAAAATAGCCATACTGCCATTTTCTGGCAAGGATTATCCAGGAGAATGAAAGATGAACTAGCAGTTTGGGACCTTCCTTCATCCCTCAAAGAACCTTTTGCCTGGATATTCACATAGACCTGAGTTTTCCAGAACAAGCTCATGAAAAAATGACCTCCCAGTGAATAACGTCTGTGGCTGCCAGACCTCTGAATCTCACACCGTCCTTCTCAGAATCACCAAGAGTGTTTGCCATCGAAGAACCCTTGCAATTGGGTAATACCCGACTCTTGCTCAATGAGAATGAAAGGCAAAGAACACACAATCTCTGTCTCTATTGTGCTGCGCAAGACCATTTTGTAAGTTGGTGTCCTATGAGACCAAAAAAATTCAGTAAAATGAAGTCTCATTGGGAGGGTAGCAATTCAACCTGCTTCCTCTCCATAACAGATACTGAGGTGTCTCACCTATGGAAAACATTCAGTTCAGACTGAAGCCTTGAATCTCATCAAGAGAACATTCAGTTTATTTATTTTATTTATTTATTTAACATTTTTTATATACCGGCATTCGTAGGACACATCATGTCGGTTCACAAGTAACTGAGAAAGGAAATTACAGCAGGATGTGATAGATCCTTGTCTTGTTGTCAGGGACATGTCTAGAGGCAGCAGGATGTGACAGATCTCATTGTTGTTGATGGGGATATATCAGGAGGCAGCAAGCTGAGTCAGAACACAGAGTTATTGATGGGGACATGTCAGGAGGAGGTAAAAAGAGGAGTAAAGCCTCAGTGTTGTTGTTGGGGATGTATCACGTGGTAGCAAGATGTAACTTGCCCCAGTATAGTTCATTGGGACATATCAGGAGGTAGGAGGGGAAGTGAAGCCCCAGTTTGTTGACGGGGACATGTCAGGTGGAAGGAGGATAAATAAAGCCTCAATGTTGTTGATGGGGATATATAAGAACATAAGAAAATGCCATATTGGGTCAGACCAAGGGTCCATCAAGCCCAGCATCCTGTTTCCAACAGTGGCCAATCCAGGCCTTAAGAACCTGGCAAGTACCCAAAAACTAAGTCTATTCCATGTTATCATTGCTAATGGCAGTGGCTATTCTCTAAGTGAACTTAATAGCAGGTAATGGACTTCTGCTCCAAGAACTTATCCAATCCTTTTTTAAACACAGCTATACTAACTGCACTAACCACATCCTCTGGCAACAAATTCCAGAGTTTAATTGTGCATTGAGTAAAAAATAACTTTCTCCGATTAGTTTTAAATGTGCCCCATGCTAAATTCATGGAGTGCCCCCTAGTCTTTCTATTATCCGAAAGAGTAAATAACCGATTCACATCTACTCGTTCTAGACCACTCATAATTTTAATCATCTCTATCATATCCCCCCTCAGCCGTCTCTTCTCCAAGCTGAAAAGTCCTAACCTCTTTAGTCTTTCCTCATAGGGGAGCTGTTCCATTCCCCTTATCATTTTGGTAGACCTTCTCTTTACCTTCTACATCGCAATTATATATTTTTTGAGATGTGGCGACCAGAATTGTACACAGTATTCAAGGTGCGGCCTCACCATGGAGCGATACAGAGGCATTATGACATTTTCCGTTTTATTCACCATTCCCTTTCTAATAATTCCCAACATTCTGTTTGCTTTTTTGACTGCCACATTTTGACAACTGACAATTTCAATGTGTTATCCACTATGACACCTAGATATCTTCCTTGGGTTGTAGCACCTAATATGGAACCCAACATTGTGTAATTATAGCATGGGTTATTTTTCCCTATATGCATCACCTTGCACTTATCCACATTAAATTTCATCTGCCATTTGGATGCCCAATTTTCCAGTCTCACAAGGTCTTCCTGCAATTTATCACAATCTGCTTGTGATTTAACTACTCTGAACAATTTTGTGTCATCTGCAAATTTTATTATCTCACACGTATTTCTCTCCAGATGATTTATAAATATATTGAAAAGTAAGGGTCCCAATACAGATCCCTGAGGCACTCCACTGTCCACTCCCTCCCACTGAGAAAATTGTCCATTTAATCCTACTCTCTGTTTCCTGTCTTTTAGCCAGTTTGCAATCCACAAAAGAACATCACCACCTATCCCATGACTTTTTACTTTTCCTAGAAGCCTCTCATGAGGAACTTTGTCAAATGCCTTCTGAAAATCCAAGTATACTACATCTTCCAGTTCACCTTTATCCACATGTTTATTAACTCCTTCAAAAAAGTGAAGCAGATTTGTGAGGCAAGACTTGCCTTGGGTAAAACCATGCTGACTTTGTTCCATTAAACTATGTCTTTCTATATGTTCTGTGATTTTGATGTTTTGAACACTTTCCACTATTTTTCCTGGCACTGAAGTCAGGCTAACTGGTCTGTAGTTTCCCGGATCGCCCCTGGAGCCCTTTTTAAATATTGGGGTTACATTTGCTATCCTCCAGTTTTCAGGTACAATGGATGATTTTAATGATAGGTTACAAATTTTTACTAATAGGTCTGAAATTTCATTTTTTAGTTCCTTCAGAACTCCGCGGTGTAAACCATCCGTTCCAGGTGATTTACTACTCTTCAGTTTGTCAATCCGGCCTACCACATCTTCTAGGTTCACCGTGATTTGATTCAGTCCATCTGAATCATTACCCATGAAAACCTTCTCCATTACGGGTACCTCCCCAACATCCTCTTCAGTAAACACCAAAGCAAAGAAAGCATTTAATCTTTCCACAGTGGCCTTATCTTCTCTAAGTGCCCCTTTAACCCCTTGATCATCTAACGGTCCAACTGACTCCCTCACAGGCTTTCTGCTTCAGATATATTTTAAAAAGTTTTTACTGTGAGTTTTTGCCTCTACAGCCAACTTCTTTTCAAATTCTTCTTAGCCTGTCTTATCAATGTATTACATTTAACTTGCCAACATTTATGCTTTATCCTATTTTCTTCTGTTGGATCCTTCTTCCAATTTTTGAATGAAGATCTTTTAGCTAAAATAGCTTCTTTCATATCCCCTTTTAACCATGCCGGTAATCGTTTTGCCTTCTTTCCACCTTTCTTAATGTGTGGAATACATCTAGACTGTGCTTCTAGAATGGTATTTTTTAACAATGGCCACGCCTCTTGGACATTTTTTACTTTTGTAGCTGCTCCTTTCAGTTTTTTTCTAACAATTTTTCTCATTTTATCAAAGTTTCCCTTTTGAAAGTTTAGCACGAGAGCCTTGGATTTGCACACTGTTCCTCTTCCAGTCATTAAATCAAATTTGATCATATTATGATCACTATTGCCAAGCGGCCCCACCACCGTTACCTCTCTCACTAAGTCCTGTGCTCCACTGAGAATTAGATCTAAAATTGCTCCCTCTCTCATCGGTTCCTGAACCAATTGCTCCATAAGGCTATCATTTATTCCATCCAGGAACGTTATCTCTCTAGTGTGTCCCGATGATACATTTACCCAATCAATATTGGGGTAATTGAAGTCTCCCATTATTACTGCACTACTAATTTCTCTTACCATTTCACTGTCCGTCACACCATCTTGACCAGGTGGACGGTAATATACCTCTATCACTAAAGTCTTCCCCGACACACAAGAGATTTCTACCCATAAAGATTCAATTTTGTATTTAGTTTCATGCAGGATGTTTATCTTGTTGGACCCTATGCCATCCCGGACATAAAGCGCCACACCTCCTCCCGGGTGTTCCTCTCTGTCATTGCGATATAATTTGTACCCCAGTATAGCACTGTCCCATTGGTTATCCTCTTTCCACCATGTCTCTGAGATGCCAATTAAGTCTATGTCATCATTCACTGCTATACATTCTAATTCTCCCATCTTACTTCTTAGACTTCTGGCATTAGCATACAAACATTTCAAAGTTTGTTTTTTGTTTGTATTTTCATTCTTCTTTTTAATTGATAGGGATAAGTTAGAAATGTTTAGCTTAGGTGAGTTTTTAGTTACAGGCACTTGGACTATTTTTCTAATTATTGGAACCTCACTGTCGGGATGCCCTAATTCTAATGCATCATTAGTATCTTTTGAAGATACCTCTTTCCAAACCATACACTGCTGAGCGACTGTCGGCTTTCCCCTTTCTTCTAGTTTAAAAGCTGCTCTATCTCCTTTTTAAAGGTTAGCGCCAGCAGTCTGGTTCCACCCTGGTTAAGGTGGAGCCCATCTCTTTGGAAGAGACTCCCCCTTCCCCAAAAGGTTCCCCAGTTCCTAACAAAACTGAATCCCTCTTCCTTGCACCATCGTCTCATCCATGCATTGAGACTCCGGAGTTCTGCCTGCCTCTGGTGACCTGCGCGTGGAACAGGGAGCATTTCAGAGAATGCTAACCTGGAGGTTCTGTATTTAAGCTTTCTACCTAAGAGCCTAAAGTTGGCTTCCAGAACCTCCCTCCCACATTTTCCTCCCTCTCTCCCAATTGTAGCAAAAATATGCCTGCAAAGCATTTTTCAGTTTCTGTTTTCATAGTCATACATTAGTAAGCTGTTTTGCATAATTTTGCATTGAAGCTTATTACATAATTTTTGCATTGAAGCATATTACATAATTTTGCATTGAAGCATATTACATAATTGCATATTACATAATAACATATTTAATAAAGAACACTACATATGAAAGCTAAAAGTTGAATTTTGAAAGCCAGGCAAGAGCCAATATGTAGGACATGTGTGTGCCCACCTGAATGTAAAAGCTGTCCACACTCACACACAATTCCCAATGCAAGAATATCTCACATTGGAACCAAGAAAGGGGCAGGGATGTGTGTGTAGGCATTCCGATGTGAGACAAGAGATGTGAGCACCAAGTAACCTACATACCTGGGCATGTACCCAGTGCCAGTGCTGCATAACTTTGCTTCTACTGTGAAGGAAGTGCAAATCTTAATAAAACTATTTCCAGGCATGTGTGAGGGGTTTAAGGGGTCTGGGGTAACTGAGGGGAAGTGCAGACTAAAGAACCAGGGATGTTTGGAGGACCTAGCTCTAGAATGGGCAAACTGGTGGACGAACTGCACACAAGCTTAAAATTAGGTGCACATATATGCATGCCCATGCTATTTTATAACATGTATGCATATGTGCACTTTGCGAGAAAATGAGTACAAATTGCTGAAATTTGCATGTTTTGCACTGTTTATGGCATGAAGCTCCCTTTTGCAAAACATTTCCCAGCTTAGTACATCAGCCTCTATGTGAGGATGCAAGGTTACAACCTGATACTGGGTAGGCTCTACAATGGTGGATCAGATAAGAGTAGATAAATTGCACCATGTAGTAATGACTGTATTTACCATCATTTTCTCTATTTCTTTCATCTACTTTCTCTTTGTCTTCTGCTGTTTTATTAAATCTTATTTCTTATTATTTACCAATTATTTGGCTTATTCTTTCTATTCAATATGCATTTCTTTACCAAATGCCAATTTATTTCTTGCTTACCTTCAATTATTTTTTCAATTATTTCTTAGCTCTTGGAATAATCTTGATTCAAAAAATGCTTTTAAAATGCAGGTCACATCTACAGTTTATTAATATTTCATTCAGTTTAATAATTCAAGTCTAGAGAAAACATTCTTCAAATGAGAAAAACATCCATGCACACAAAAACAAATGGGACATAGAATGCATATCCACCATGATTGTTTTTTGGGTTTGGTATTTTTTTGCAATTTATTCTAAAATTATAAAAATCTATGTTTTCATTCCCATTTATTGAAATTAATGTGTTTCAGAATTAATTGCACTGAAATATTTCAATAATAAATAATAAATGACTATTGAGTGCAGTAAATAAGATCTCAATAGATAGACTATGTAAGACTATATTGCCAGCAACTCAACTGTATTCTGCCTGGATATTTACATATATTTCATTAATATATTGAATATATCTAGAAGTGCTTTAAATAGGCACATTTAGAAAATTGATTTTGTAATTTTGTCTCTATGGGGAAACATAGAAACATGATAGCAGAAAAAAGACCATATGGCCCATCCATAGGTCCTCATAACAACCAAAGCTTAGTTTAAATGGTAAAAAATCATTATGTTTGTTCTACGAATTAATGCATACAATTTTAATCACTTGAAATATCATACAAATATTTCTACAGGACAGTTTCTTCTCTGCTTCTAAAATGTACTGATGTGTAGCATTCATATCATGAGACAGGGGAAATATTGAGAAAGTCTCCATTATAGAGACTAAAAAAAAGTTGTCTTAATTAATGTAACCACTGACAAGGGCAGGATGGCAGCAGGTGAGACTTCAGGGAATGAGGCAGAGGGAGCACAAGAGAGCTCGGGTAAGAGGAAGAAGTCTAAGGATAAAAGTTATTCTTCTTCCTCTTCCTTGACAGACTTATCATCCTCTAATAAGGATAGTCCAATTATTCAGGGGGTAGCAGGTGAGAGTCCTGGGCTGGACCTGGGGCATCCGGCATTGGTGGCTTTCACAGAATTTTGGGGTTTTTGAAAAAAATTAGGAAAAAAATTAGGAAGCAGCATTACATAGACATCTTCAAATTATTGGAGGGTCAAAGGAGGGATAGGAAGGAAGGAGGAAGAGGAAAAAGCAGAAATATTTTGAATTGAGTTAGGTATTTTTGCGACTTGCTAGTGTGGTGGGACATTTTGATCCTTTGCAGTACAGAGCCTTGTTTGTTGGAATTGTGGATGAGGAAACAAGCCGAAATCAGAACCAGGAGATCAAGCCAAGGAAGAGGAAGAATGAACTAGGGACAAGGAGAGGCATGGAGTCAGGAATAACAGGAACAGGACTCACAGGATCAGGAACCACAGGAACAGGAATCATAGGAATCGCAAGTTCAGCAACTAACACTCAAAAGAGAAGGACCTATTGCCAAGGCAAAGAACTGAGGACTGAGCCAGGGTTTAAATACCCCTCAGTCCTGATGTCATCTCCAGGGGCCAGGCCATGGTTTCCTGCCGTGGCCCTTTTAAGAGTTGGGCAGAGTTGGGCGCCTAGGGGAGCGCACGTAGAAGGAAGGTCGGTGGCATCCCGGGCCGTGTGGTGACCATGTTGGCGGCTGAGTCAGGAGTGGAGCGTGCCTCACCAGAGAGTGGTAGGCCTGCCAGTTGTCAGGGGCAGGTAGGGGGGGACCGGCCTTGGGTTTCCATGGCTGGGAGTCCCAACAGTACCCTCCCCTTTATGTCCTCCTCACAGAAGGTCCAGGCTTGTTAGGGTGTGTTCGATTAAAATGCTGAAGCAAGGACTTGTCCAAGATGTTTGAGGCTGACTCCCAGGAGTTTTCCTCTGGACCAAATCCTTCCCAGGATATCAGATACTCCCAATGCCTATGGTTGTATCTTATGTCCAGTATCTCTCTATCTTGATAGATCTTCTGCAGAGGCGATATCCAGAGTCACTGAGGTATAGAGTAGAATGTAGAGAGCACCAAGGGCTTTAACAAGGACACATGAAAGGAGTTGTGTATCCTTAAGCTAGATGACAGGTGTAGGGATAGGAGACCGGCCCCAACCGCTCACTGACAGAAAACGGTCCAATATATTTTGGAGCTAGTCTCATGGAGGGCACATGAAGGAGAATATGGTGCGTGTTTAACCACACCCAGTCCCCGGGTCTGAAAAAAGGAGTCAGATGGCGGTGTTTGTCGGTAGTCTGCATGGCAGCATTGGCGGCAGAATGTGGAGTGTGGAGTTGCTGTGCTGTGAACTAGGCCTCTGGGGAAGGGACAGCCAGGGATAGAGGTAGCGGAGATCTGGGCTACTTGCCGAAGACTACCTGGAATGGAGAATCCCCTTGGCAGAGTGAACATGCATGTTGTGCGAGAATTCTGCCCAAGGTAACAGAGATGTCCAATCGTCCTGATGGCTCCCGACGAATGAGCAGATGAAGGTTTTCAGGCCCCAATTAATCCGCTCAGCCTGGCTATTTCCCTGAGTGTGGAAATCAGACATAAAATCTAGTTGCAAACCGAATTTCGTGCATAGGGAAAACCAGTACTTTGCCGTGAACTGGAGATCACGGTCAGATGTGATGTGCTGTGGGAGACCGTGGAGGAAAATGTGCTGGGTGGAAAAGCTGGCTAACTCAGGCGCTGAAGGCAACTTAGAAGAGGTGTGAAGTGTGCCATCTTGGAGAACTTATCTACTATGACCAAGATCACCTGGCTCCCATTGGACAGGGGCAAGTCCACCACAAAGTCTGTGGAGCTATGTGTCCAAGGTTGTTGAGGGACTGGGAGAGGTTGCAGGAGTACCCATGGCCAACCCAGCAGCGGCTTCTACTGGGCGCAGGTTGGGCAGGAGTTGATGTATGCCCGGATGTACTGGGACGTCTGATTCCACCAATAATAGCGAGACAGGAGTTCCAGAGTATGCGCTCTACCTGGTTGTCCGGTGGTGAGTGAATCATGGCCCCAGGATAAGACCTTTACAGTCTATGGGACGGTTCTCCAGGCTGTTTGGTGGGCTGCTCTACATTTGTAGACATGTTTTTTTGCGCCCACATGTTACCAACATACCATCATATATAAGGGATTCTACACACATGATTACTATTCTTATGAACACACCTCCTGTAAATAATATCATTTTAGTTACATTGGACGTGGATTCATTATACACTAACATCCCTCAACAAAGAGCTATAGAAATAATTGGGCAAACAATTCAAGAATAAAACCTCTTGACACAGATCCTTTATTGCATACTATGTAAATATTCACTGTAAATGCGTTTTACTATGTAAATATTCCTGTCCCTTTTCTCTTTTTCCTCCTATCCCAGTTGGTAATTTTCCTTGTTCATTGTAACTATTATTTTCTGCACCAGTTCAATTACCCTAGTTCTATGTTTATTACACGACTTGTTAAATGTAAACCGACTTGATGCAACCTTTGGTCGTGAAAGCCGGTATAGAAATAAATAAATAAATAAATAAATAAAACACCAACACGAGAATCCCAAATCAATTGATTTTAGAATTGGCCACCATCGCCCTTACCAAAAATGTCTTCTCCTTTGTTCATTAGGGATGTGAATCATTTTTGAACAATTAAAATTATCGTCAGATAATTTTAAAATCGTCCAAAATCGTTAGAGTGCACGATACAATACAAATGCCCCCGATTTATCGTCAGGGGCATTTGTATATTATCGTTAAATAGGGCATGGGAATTATTTGGGGGAGGGCGGGAAAACCAGCACACCAAAACAACCCTAAAACCCACCCCGAACCTTTAAAACAAATCTCCCACCCTCCTGAACCCCCCCAAAATGTTTTAAATTACCTGGGGTCCAGTGGGGGGGGTCCCGGCGCGATCTCCTGCTCTCTGGCCATGGCTGCGTTAAGAGAAATGGCACCGGTGGCCCTTTGCCCTTATCATGTGACAGGGCAAAAGTAGCGCCAGCGCCATTTTGGTTCCTGGCTCCCGATGTCACGCGTGCAGGAGGTCGCTCCCAGACCTCCGCTGGACTTTGGCAAGTCTTGTGGGGGTCAGGAGGCCCCCCCAAGCTGGCCAAAAGTCCCTGGGGGTCCAGCGGGGGTCCGGGAGCTATCTCCTGCACACGTGACGTCGGGAGCCAGGAACCAAAATGGCACCAGCACTACCTTTTGCCCTGTTACATGATAAGGGCAAAGGGCCACCGGCACCATTTCTCTTAACGCAGCCATGGCCAGAGAGCGGAGATCGCGCCGGGACCCCCCACTGGACCCAGGTAATTTAAAACATTTTGGAGGGGTTCGGGAGGGTGGGGATTTGTTTTAAGGGTCCGGGGTGGGTTTTAGGATTGTTTGGTGTGCCAGTTTTCCCGCCCGCCCCCGATTTACAATTTTGTTAAACGATTTAAAAAAAAAACAAAACACGACGATCAGATTTCCCTCTCCCCCAGCCAAAATCGATCGTTAAGATGATCGATCACACGATTCACACCCCTATTGTTCATAAGTATTATTTACAAATTAAAGGAGTGACCATGGGCTCTACCATGGCCCCATCTGTTGCTAATCTCTATGTTGCCAACTTTGAGAAACTTTTTCTCACACAGCATAAATATTCAGAAAACATCATTTATGGAAGAGATATATTGATGATGTTCTATTGATAAGGAAAGGCACCGCTGATGATCTTATAGATTTCAAGAATTGGCTCAATAGTCTGGATACCAATTTACAATTTAAAATGCAATATGATTCTAAATAAATACCATTTTAGACATTCTCATCGAACATATACCAGCAGGATTTAGAACAGACATTTACAGGAAACCCACAGACACCAACAAAATTCTGAAGTTTACTAGCAGTCATAATAAATCACTTTTACGCAATTTATCGTACAGTCAATTCTTCCGCCTTAAAAGATTATGACAGATGAAGATACATTTCACAAAATATCTATGGAAATGAGAGACCAGTTTCTAGAGAGAGGATATCCCAATAAAGACATTCTTGATGGGTTCTCAAGAGCAGAAACACAGAAAATATCAGCTCTATTGAAGCCAAAAATAAAATCAGCTAAGACGAATAAAATTATCTGTCCACATCACTTTTACGGGTTATCTCATGACATTACCAAAATTATTAGAAAACATTGCTATATCCTTCAAATACTTCCGGCATTCCAGGACAAAAGTATCATGGTGGCCAATAAAAGACACAGGAATCTAAAAGAATTTCTGTCTCCTTCAGTTTACCTGTTATGAAACCCATGATGAAAATGCATGTAGGCCATAGATCCTGCGGAAAATTGCAGTGTATGCACAGTAAACTTGAGTGTACAATCCTTAACAATAGGCACAAAAAGGCAAGGAATCCACCAACTGTAAAACTGCAGGAGTGATCTATGTCGCTATCTGCCCTTGTAAGAAAATGTACATAGGGAAGACTATCAATTTAATAGGAGGAGTAATCGAGCCACAAAGACACAGTGAAGGGCAAACCTCTTGTTGCACACTTCTATTGAAAAAGGTCACCAACCGCTTTGAAGATTTCAGATTTTGCATAATTAAAAAAGCATCATATAATTGGAGAGGAGGTGATTTAGACAACATGCTGTTAAGATGGGAACAAAAATGTATTTTTTATTTTAAAACACTACTCCCTTTCGGATTGAATTGTGATACTGATTTAAGTGTCTATTTATAAAATGTTTGGTGTTACAATGGATCATGTACACATACACACATCTTTTTCAAAGAATTTTTTGTTTTTCATATTTTATTTTTTTTACTTATTTTATTGTCTACTTTTAATATTATATTTTTTGTTTTTGCGGTCTTTTTTTATAGATTATTTCAATTCATTTTTCATGCTTTATTACATTATCAGATTTTATTATTGCATTTTATAAACTGTTAGTATCAGCTATTTTTATCAAATTCTATACCCCACACATTTAAGCAATTTTTGTACATACATCTGTGAGCAGTTGGCACCTCACTGCAATTTTTTCAACATCCTTCATTAGTATACTTCACAACTTTTATTTTATGTAAGTGACAGCGATTTTAACATAAGAAAAACATCAATTTTGTTTACACATATTTTAAACTCCATTTCATTTATAGCCGCTTGATTTTAACCATGACAAGCCAGACTCGAGCGCGTTCTGACTTCAATATCTCTTTTTTACATTTGTGTACTGCTCTATATCTGGAGTCTTTATATTTATTTCATTAAAATAGCTGCTGTCATTTTTTGAGCTGCACAGCATTAAACTAGTCTTCTATATTGACCAGACAATCATACTGTGGGTTAAAAAAGTTGCATTTATGGAAATATTTTTTGGCGGCAACCCGCGACTATGGTACCGACTCAGCTGTAGTATAATTAGTAAAGTTGAACTTTTGGCGGGACCGCCATAAGTGTTATCGCGAGGTTTGCATATAAACATTCTAAATCACATCACCAACTTCTTTTCTTTGAACTACGTGACTAAGGTAAGACCACTATATGTTTATGGTACTTATTTTTGCTTTTCATGATCGCGGTTTGTAAATGCTACAGCTTTTTTCAACATATGACTGGTGCTCGATGTACCGATTTAAGGAACATAGCGTCTTTCATGATTTGATAGTGATTCTGCTTTCGAATACATCCATAGTTGCAGTTTTTTCTATTAGTTTTCTCATACTTCATTTTGGGTTAATGGCGTCGGGTGCCAGCATAATTTTTAAATCATGCCAGCATGATTTAAAAATTATGCTGGCACCCGACGCCATTCATTAAGCCCACAATACAACTATATTTGTGCAGTACTGGTACCTTACTCAGTGAGCATTGCCGATACAGTTTTTTAACATGTCATCTGTGGTTGGCATACTTACACGAATGACTATACAGTTGCTATTATCTTTATAATTTTCTTAGCTTAAACAGACCCTCTGTCACTTACCACATTACATTCATGGTTTTATTTCAGATACTTACTGCATTAAGAGTGCCGATTGTTTTTTCAAAAAAACATTCACACTCCGATTGACAAACTACTGTCTCTACATTGAGTCAACTTTCCAGTAAGTGCAAAGTCCACTTACTATTATATATATTTTAGATTGTTGCTTTTTTGCAATACATTTTTTTTTCATTTTTCTCATTTTAGTGCTGGCAGTAAATATTTTTTAATATTTTTAATATTATTACTCTTATGTTCATCTTTTGTTAATAATTTTTTTTAATGTTTATATTTATTTTAGTGTCCTTTCCCACATTGTTTTTATTTTTTAACCTTTTATATGGTTCTATTTGCCAAAAAAAAAATTTACGTTAAAAATTCATTCTATGTGAGCATGTCTACATTTCCCATATAACATTATGCATTCTTTGTTTCCTAGTAATTCCAATTTATATGATGTGAAGTTCTCATATTATTCATGTGAGATAATACAAGCAACCATTGGTACAGGTACTTAACATTATACAAGTCCTCCTCTTTATAGACTTTCTCCTGTCCATATCACACCCTTTGATTTTAGACATACACATACATAATCAGTTTTTGCATGACATGGCCATAAGTTCCACAAGGTCACATAGTAAATGTTAATCACACAATGTTACAATATGAATACACAAATGTGTGGTTTGTTTTTAATTATTGTTAGTATTTATATATGTTTATCATTTTATTCATTTTCTACATTTTTTTTAAGATGGTGACATTTTTTAAGTTGTTGACACTTTATATGTATTAACACATATTTATGTTTATTTGTCAATGTATATGTATGTCAGTCATGTGTAATTTCAATTAATATTGTTCTTGTAGCAGCCCCTGAAGCAGCTCCTGCGAGAGCAAAACTCGACCAGAGTCGGGCTAACACCAATAAAGAATCCCAGATTATACCGATCACTACATTCTGTCCTGCTTTTCAGCATTATTGATCGGCTTCCAATTTGTTTCTTATGTATGATACCTAGTCCTGCCAGTAGGTGGCAAAAGGGGAGCATGTAAATGTTAGAGTCGCCAAAAGTGCTGAACCTTGGGGGACCCCTGTTTTTAGTTTGATTTTGTCTGATATTGTGTTTTTTATCTGTAACTGAAAAGATCTATTGTTAAGGTAGGATGTGAACCATTCAAATGTTTTGTTTTGTAATCCTATTTCTTCTAGTCTTTTCAGTAGTATGCTATGGTTTACTGTGTCAAATGCTGCTGATAGATCTAATAGTATCATAAAGTAGTGTTTTCTCTGCTGTCAAAGATCCGTGTAGTACGTTATCTGTTAGAGAGATTACTAATGTTTTGGTGCTATAAGTGTTTTCTGAAGCCCATGTTGCGTGAGGTAGAGTATGTTATTGTTATCTAGATGTTCCGCTAGTTTGCTTTTGTACTGCTTTTTCTATTAATGTACAAGCATAGGTAAGTTTGAAAACAGGTTCTAATAGAAACAGAGAAATGACGGCAGAAGAAGACCGAATGCCCATCCAGTCTACCCAGCAAGCTTCACACTTTTTTCTCTCATACTTATCTTTTTCTCTTAGCTCTTTGTTCTATTCCCCTTCCACCCCCACCATTAATGTAGAGAGCAGTGATGGAGCTGCATCCAAGTGAATATCTAGCTGATTAGTTAGGGGTAGTAGGGGTAGTAAACCGCCGCATAAGCAAGCTACACCCATGCTTAATTGTTTTACCTAGACTATGTTGTACAGCCCTTGTTGGTTGTTTTTTCTTCTCCCCTGCCGTTGAAGCAGAGAGCCATGCTGGATATGCATTGAAAGTGAAGTATCAGGCACATTTGGTTTGGGGTAGTAACCGCCATAACAAGCCAGCTACTCCTCGCTTTGTGATTGTGAATCCTTTTTTTCTTCATCCCTGTCGTTGAAGCTATGCAGGATATGCGTGAAGCATCAGGTTTTTTTTTTTGGGGGGGGTTTTTTCCCCTGGCTGTTTGAAGCAGAGAGCTATGCTGGAAATTCGTGATGTATCAGTTATTCTTCTCTCCCTGTCGTTTGAAGCAGAGAGCTTATGCCGTATATGCATTGAAAGTGAGTATCAGGCATATTTGGTTTGGGGGTAGTAAACCGCCGTAACAAGCCAGCTACTCCCCTCTTTGTGAGTACAAATCCTTTTTTCCATTTCCTCTTGCTGTTGAAGCTTAGAGCGATGTTGGAGTCACAGTAAGTATGTGTAGTTACTTAAGACATTTGGGTCACTGTTTTTCTTTTTCATTATTGGTTTTATTATTGCATTTTTAAGTGAGTCTAGCATTACTGCTTCGCTAAGTGACAGATTAATTATTTTGGCTATTGTGTAGGAAGTTATATCACATAGATTTTTTTATATCCTTGGTGGGAATGGTGTCAATTTTATGTGGTGCAGGATTCAAATTTTTTATCATGGATTCCACTTCGATCTGGGATACCTCATCAAATGTGAGAATGTTATGCCGAACACTTGGATCAGATGGTCTGATATCATACTCGGATGGACATTCTTGGATCAGGCTTGTGAAAGTGCAGAATTTAAAATGTTAATAGACAAGTGGGGTCTTGGGTAGAGGAAGAGGGTGGTTTCTTCGGGTTAGACATGATTGGGCAGGTAATGCTTGTGAGGAGTTGGTATTGTCAGATGGTATTTATTTGTCTGACATAGGAATTGACTTGTTTAATAATGTTGATTCAAGAAGCATTTGAAGTAATTTTCAGGTAGGGGATCTTTAGGGCTGCAGTGGGAGGGAATGATGACTACACGGGTTGTCCTTGTTTTGTGCAGTAAACCCAAGCCTAAGGGCCTCATTTTCCAAGCAGTTTACCGTGTGCGATAAATTCACAAATCGTGCTAACAGCTGTTAATGTGATTTGCAAATGGCGAATTACTAATTTGGTATTCAGGGGGTGGAGTATATGTAAAGCGGGAACCGGTTTATTCCCAGAGAGAGAGACTTTCCTATAATGCCTATGCCCTAGACAAGTATTTGTATCCCTATGGGAGGGCCACCTAGTAACTCGAGGTGGGGATTAGGTATGAGCGTCGGGGGTTGGGGGCCACTTTCGCATTCCACATGAGACGTACGGAAAGAACAGTGGTCTCTAGTGAAGATTTGCTGGCCGTCGGAGTGAGGAAACTCACTCCAAGAGGAGATTTGGGCAACGTTCTCTCCACCTAGCTTGATGGACACTCTACCTGGGCAACAACAAGCTAGGTGGAGAGAATGTAGCCCAAATCTCCTCTTGGAGTGAGTTTCCTTACTCCGACGGCCAGCAAATCTTCACTAGAGACCACTGTTCTTTCTGTACGTCTCATGTGGAATGTGAAAGTGGCCCCCAACCTCCGACGCTCATACCTAATCCCCACCTCGAGTTACTAGGTGGCCCTCCCATAGGGATACAAATACTTGTCTAGGGCATAGGCATTATAGGAAGTCTCTCTCTCTCTCTCTCTCTCTCTCTCTCTCTCTCTCTCTCTCCTCTCTCTCTCCTCTCTCCTCTCTCTCTCTCTCTCTTCCTCGTCCTCCTCCTCTCTCTTCTCCTCTGTCTCTCCTTCTCTCTTTCTGTCCCCTTCTCTCCCCTCCTCTCTCTCCTCTCTCTCTCTCTCTCTCTCTCTCGCACTGTGATAATTCAACCAATGAATCATTGTGGTGCATGATGTTTCCCCACTGCATGAAAAATGCCTTATTTGCATAGGACACGCCCCCTCATGTGTTACTGCTGCAATATTGGAAAATGAGGCCCTAAGTTTGTTTCAACAATAATGATTTGTACTTGGGAGGATCTTGTGTAGCTGAGAGATCTGCTACACAAGGTGGCTTCATGCAGTGTGGTCACTGTGCAGGCTGCAGGGACGTGGAAGGGAGGCCTGATAAGTGGCAGAGGGAACCACTGATTGCATTGGCTGTTATGGGGAGGAGTGAAAGCAGTATGTCACTGGGACATGGTGACATAAACATTATGAGGAGGTAGGGAGAGGGTAATTTTGTTGAGGCTTGGGTTAGGATTTGTTAATAAACTGCAGCCTTGTTGAATTCCCAGTTGGTGTCCTGTGTGGTTGAGGGAGAATGCCTTATGTCCCATGTTATATCCTTGGCTAAAACCCTGTACAGTCCAATTGTCCCAAGGTGCAGATTCTCTGAAATGGGTGGACAGACCTCTAGTGCCAAAGCATATGGTTAAAAAGTATCCACTAGGTATATGTATGTAATTGGATATAAGAACAAGAATAAACAGATGGGTCATTCTGTTTGTTTACTGCAGATATTCTATACACACCTGAATCTGGTAGATTCCATGTCCCAAAGTTATTCTTAAATGGTTTCTCTATCTGTCAATGTGTCCCTGGGCATTGGATTCCTGAAATTGTCTCACATTCCAGAGCATGGAAAGGCAAATATCCCAGATGTTGCAAGTATCTGCTCTTCCCTGACAATAGCTGAGCTCCAGATATATTTCAGATTCTCCAAACTACAAAATATATTCTCTTCTTTAAGGGCAAATACTCCAATAGGTGTTTCCAGATGAACAAACATCTCTTATGTTTCTCTTCTTATGGTAAAAGGGGGATCTTTCAGACGAAAGGTCCAGTGTATCAGAGAAAAATAGCTTTTCTCTTTTTCTCATTATTGGTCAGGTGGGGGCCACAACAACAACCACCTAGAAGTAAAAATCCCAAAATCCTCAACAAACTACAGAGTAGACTAAAAGCATCTAGGAAACAGTAGGTCATGAGGCCTAGCCTGTGAAAAATTAGGGGACCAAAAATAACACTCCCACCTAGACTCCTAACTCAAAATGCTGCACTAATTCCTGCTCTGCCTCCCTTTGACAGACAGAAGGTCACCACTGAGCTAATCTCACAGGAACTGGTATATTCCTCTCCTAACTCCTAACCCCATAATAACCTACAGACTAGGGCTATCTAGTGGAGATCCCAAGAGGTTCTCTGCAGAAGGAAAAAAAAATAAGCAATGCTTTAAAAGTATACTTGCTAGCATGGTTTCCAACGGTTTCACATTTTATAAAGCAAGAGCAAGAATGCCTTTTCTTTTTCATACAGATAGATTATTTTATTTTCTTTATATTCTTCCATATAGTCCATTGTAAATTTCAAAGTAAAATTTAAAAAAAAGATCTCATATAAGGCTAGATATACAAAACATTTCTCTCATAGATACAAAATAGGAAAATGTTATTAGTACATTACTCCCATAGTGTTCACTCATAAATATTAATAAACTCAAATTATTATTTCACACTGGCTTTGCCACACTCAAACTTGGGGCGCAAAAGTCCTTTTTTTCTGAAAAATATTCATTGTTATGAAAAAAAAAAGTTACAATTCTATGTTAAAAAATTCAGCTTATAGAACCTGCACTTCTGAGGAAAACTGAATAAATCCCATTGATACAAGACTGCAGATTAACCCTCCCAGCTCTGAATGAATAATATATTATATCAACTTCATTCAGGTTATACCAATTTGAGTATCTCTTTCTGAATATGCAGAGTAACTCTTCTGATTTTACCATATGAAACTGGGTACGCTTCAGTCATGAAGCCAAATCAAAATGAAGGGCATGGAGCTGAAAATTATTAACCACATTTCTCTCACCACACTGTTTCATTTATATAAACTTTAAAGCATTTACAATTATAGAGTAGACTGCCTAGTAGTCAAAGAGCAAAATATGGATTAATAAACACAGGGAAATATTTATTTTATAAAACACCTTTCCAAATACATCCCAATCTGTGTAATTAATGATTAGATTTCCAGTGCTTTCCAGTGCCAGTTACAAGTTTAGCATCCCTTAGTATGGAACCCTATTTTTAAGAAATGCTACTTCCTTATTTGTAAAAGCATACATGGAGTTTTGGGGTTTCTGCACACTTTGTACATAAAGCCTCGTTTGTGATAGATATATCACGGACCTTAACACAGGGGGAGGGGGAAGTGGGAAACTGGTAACAAGACTGCTGGGGATGGAGGTAGGAAGAGAGAGGGGGGGGGTGGGTAACAAGAATGCTAGGGACTGAGAGGTATGAGACGGGGCTCGGCAGCAACACTTCTAGGAATGGGGGTGGGGAGGGAGAGTGGGCTGGGGAGCAAGGCTGAGAGATCTGGGAGGGGGCTGGGGAATAAGACATCTAGGGATGAGTGTGGGAAGGGAGAGGGGGCTGCGGGCAAGACCGGGAGTCCTGGGAGGAGGCTGAGAAGTAAGACTGCTGGCATCTGGGAGGGGAGAGGGGTCTGGGGACTGGTAAAGGAGAAGGGATTGAGGGACCTGACTGCTGGGGACCTGAGGGGGTGACAGGGTAGGAGCTTTAGCTGCTCTTGGTTCTGCTTCTGCGAGATGTAAAGATGGAATTTAGGAATAATTTGATTCCCTCTGTTATTTTTTGGTAAATGTGTGTCTGTGAATATTTCTATTGCTTATAGTACAAGAAAAATGTATTTGTTTGTATTTCTCTGGTTTTCCACTTGTGACAGAATCTGGCATTTTGGGTTTTCCAGTTAAGCTTTGTCTCACCATTTTTATTTCTAATTTGTAGTCAGTAATCTGTTGGTGAGGGTCATCTGGGGATCCTAGGTGAGGTATTCTGCTATTGTGCAGTTTCTGTGAAGGAGTCTGTAGTAGATCTGTCTGCACCTCCTAGTACAAGGGTGTATTGTGCTGTAAAGCATTGAACATATGTGTGAGCCTGAAAGATGGCAGGTGTGTCAGTGAGTATGTGTGTGAGAATTAATTTGTGTGTTAGAGAGTGTGTATATGTTTATATTTTTATGGTATCTCCATGCTGGATTTGGTGGGGGTCTGTATTTTCTAGTGAGTGATTTCTGTGTAGGGATCTAGAGCAGCCTGGCTTGTTCTGTTTTCCTAAAGGAGGTGCGTTGGTGTTCTATGGCCTGTTGTAATATTTAAAGTGTTGGTTTTTCATAGGTGGGTTTGAGTGCTGTCAGTTAGTGCTCTCTTGGTTTTGGAGGTTTCTATATTGTAATTGTAATTCAGTTTACCCAAAGCTTTCTGAGGGCCGAGCCCTTCTTACATTTTTGCAAGGTTTTCGGGTAGACACCACAGCAGTGCATGTAAATATAGGGGTAGATTTTATAAATTTGCGCACATGCGTACTTTTGTTCGCGCACCAGGCACCAACAAGAGTACGTCGGATTTCAATAGATACACTCGTACCCGCGCATATCCATTAAAATCCGGGGTCGGCGCACGCAAGTCTGCCCAAAATCGGCAGCCTGCGCATGCCGAGCTGTGCAGCCTGCCTCCGTTCCCTCCGAGGCCGCTCCAAAATCGGAGTGGCCTTGGAGGGAACTTTCCTTCGGCCTCCTCCCACCTTTCCCTCCCTTCCCCTACCTAACCCACCCCCCCCCGGCCCTATCTAAACCCCCCTACCTTTGTTGTACAAGTTATGCCTGCTCGAAGAAGGCGTAAATCGCGCGCGTTGGGCCGGCCACTGGCGTGTCAGGGTCCGATCCGGGGGCTGGTCAGGAGGCCACGGCCATGCCCCTGGAATGCCCCCGATGACGCGCTGGCCGTGACACGCATCCTGACACGCCCTCCAGAATGCCCCCAGTGACGCACCGGCCACGACACGCCCCCGACACGCCCCCCAGAACGCCCCCCCCCAGGAAAGCCCCGGGACTTATGCGCGCCGCCGAGCCTACTCAACAGAGGCTCGGCATGCACAGGGGGAGTTTAGGCCAGGTTTTTGGGGGGTACGTGCGTATCTTACGCTCGTATGCCTTTGAAAATCTGGCCCATAATATACAGTTGTTGTAAGTGATATTTTTCCTCAGAAGGCAGTATTGTGAATGTTGTCTTTTCATGTTAAATTTGTTATTAGAAAAGGGCCTAGACTGAGCTGAAGGAGAGAAGATCTAGGATGGTGTTGAAAAGAGGGGTAGAAAGGATATATATATATATTTTTTATTTTATTTTTTTTTGGGGGGGTTTAAAGAATTACAATATATATGAAACCAATGAAGGTTAAATATTATTTTGTTTTGCTTTTTTCATTTTCAAAACAATTCAGGACTGAAATATTTCCAGATTTATACCTCAGACACACCGCAAGAAAAATCTCACTCTTTGGCCTTGAGTTTCACTTATTGAGACTTTAATTCTCACTTTTTGAGATGAAGGGCTGGGGCGGACAGTGCAAGTTCATCTTAATTTAAAATGCCCAGTCTTCATCTTCATCTACTTTAACAGATATTAGGGATGTGCAGAGCAAAATTTTATGTTCATATTTTTTATGTCCGAAAGGGGGTCCCACTTGCGGCCAATATGGACATAAAAAAAATCCAATGAGTTGGGTATATGTACATATGTGCAAAAAAAAAATTTAAACCCCCTCACCCTCCTTAAACCCCCCCCCCAGACTTACCACAACTCCCTGGTGATGGAGCGAGGAGTGAGGACGCCATTTCTGCAATCCTTGGCGAGAAGCATGTGACATCGGCGGCACGTCGAGTGACGCCGGCGTCACGTGATTCCCGGCTCGTTCGCGCCGGACGGCTCGTTCGGCCAAAAAGAACTTTTGGCCAGCTTGGGGGGGCCTCCTGACCCCCCCAAGCTGGCCAAAAGTTCTTTTTGGGCCGAACGAGCCGTCCGGCGCGAACGAGCCGGGAATCACGTGACGCCGCGTCACTCGACGTGCCACCGACGTCACATGCTTCTCGCCAAGGATTGCAGAAATGACGTCCTCACTCCTCGCTCGATCACCAGGGAGTTGTGGTATGTCGGGGGGGGGGGGATTAAGGAGGGTGAGGGGGTTTATATTTTTATTTTGGCTCAACAATCGCGATTTCCCACATATCGAACATATCTATGTTCGATATGTGGGAAATCCGATCGTTTATGTCGAATCAATTTTTTAAGTAAAAAAAAATGAGTTGCGTTTTACTAATGCGGTCAATCCGAATGCACACCCCTAACAGATATAACATTAGTGAAATCAAGTGCCTTCTGTGTGGCAAGGCTATGATTGCAATTGGCTCCATTATTTCAGGGCAGGTTGATACAGTCTTGGTTTTACTCCACTGCATTCAAGTACTTGTAGTTCTGATTTCTCCATTGCATTTATTTTTTCTTTATTTCTTTATTTATCTAATTTTTATTCCCTAAGGAAAGTATTTGCATGAAGTGGAATAAAACTAGGGCTGAATAAATGTGTCCTAAAAACCTAATTGGAAACCTTAGACAAGGCTGCCTCAGTTTCTCCTATGCATTGCTCTAATTAGATTATACTTCACTTTGTCTCTTTCTTCATCTAAAGGTTTTGTACAATACTCAATAAATATATTTTTTGAATTCTGATTCTTTCGTGATCCTCCCTTCTCTAAAGCCTTGGGGGTGGAAGCTGGCACTGGAGCTGAGGTAGTGGGTGCACCCTGAGAAGAAATGCCAGGGGCCTCAGTCACCCTCTGAGCCTCTGCTGACTGCTCTTCCTCCTCATCAGTTTCATCTCTCCCCTGCAGCACTGAAGTAGAAGCTAAGACAGAACTAACTGATCCTCCCAAAGATTCATCAGCTATTACTTCTTCCATTTCTGATGAGAGTCCCACACAAGATGATTCTTCATCTGAATCAGAAGTATCAGGTCTCATGGGGCAAACTGCAATTTACAGCAGACTTACAACTGCGCTACATTGTCAACGCAAAATGTTAGTCGAGACTTCTGTCCCCCGGCTGCTTTTGGGTGTCAACATTTTGTCTGGCATGACTCAGCCTCCCCTTCTTTCACCTCCAAAACTACAGGGTCAGAAAAAGGTGGTGGTGATGGCGATGCCTCATGGTCAGATTTCATTTTTCTCTGAATGGAACTGCCTGCCCTTCCAAAGAGTTTACATTGCAACAGATCCCTTTTTAACTTTAATGGGGGAGTGGCACTAGTGCCTTTTGAAATGCCTCCTCTGCCAGTCCCAATCACTCAGCTACATCTAGCTTTCCCTGACATTATGGATTTAATGTAACTGCCTAGTGCCTACTGGCTGCCCACTATCACAGTGCCTTGCTATGCACTAATGTACTGTGTGTGGTGTGCACACACATACATCTTGCTTATAAGCACAAAAGAGGCAGACTGGGGATTTCACTGCACAGACTGTCCCAATAATAAGGTTCAGTCTGCCTAACTTCCAGCCCACTGAAGCCCAGTGCACAGAGAGACTGAGTTGAATTATGCAAACTCAGTTTAAAAAAGCTGGAATTGTTGGCACAGCAGGAAAATTGATGAAATATATTTTCCAATGGAAATTCTAGCAAACTAGCTAAAAATGGAATATATCTCTCCCAGCCACAACTCCCAAATGGTGCTTGCTTACAGCCTAGCCCAGAGGGTGAATTAAACAAAATGGTACTGCTAGCAGCTTCTCTTCCTGGCACAGAGAGACCATCTCAGATCACCTGAATAAACTGCTGAAAAAACAAACAGGGCTATTTTGCACTGCAGCAAAATAAAGAAATATATTTTCCTCTTAAGTAACTAGCCTAGCTAGCAATTGAATAGAGATTTCTGAATTCAGACTAGCTCTGAGTGCAGCCACCTTCCGCAGAGACCACCTCCCCAGACCACCCCTGCCAAGAAAGTGTGTGGCATGCCGCGTGCTTAAGTATATATAGTGCTGGGTCATCAGGAAAATCGTCACCAAGCACTGAATGACTGCGCGATTAGCTGCATTCAGTGCATTTCATAAAATGTTATCACTGATACTTTGCATTCTGGTATCCATGCCAACCTGTCTGACCCACTCTGACAGGGCTGTGAGGTCACTGATGACTCACAGGAAAGGGCTATTTTTTGGCTCTGGATACACCCAAATGGCTTCCTCCGATTGCAAATGGTGGCGAAGAAAAGCAAGCGCGCACGCCATGCCTGCAACGGATGAAAAGGATTATACATTATATTTTGGGGAGTCGCGTTTCCCTTCCCCACAAATATAACGAATAGGGACATATATGTTGCGGATTGCCAATATGTCAAAAACGAATGCACACCCCTAATATGTAAATATGTTTCTATTTGTCATCTTTCTAATGGATCTAACCATTAAGTTAGGCTACATAGGGCAAGCACAGAGCAAGGTTCTGCCTTGCATTTTTTACTATAACAGTGATTCAGATAGAAGCCAGAAGAGCAAATGAACTTAGAATTTTCATATAAACAAATATTGCAAAACCCTTCAGTGCATCCTGCTTATATCTTAGATAGTTCTATATTTATTTGCCAACTTTTGATAGAACAGGATAAACTTAAAGCAAAAAGTATGCAAGTTAGTGCTCTTCTCTGTTGAATCACCTTAGCCCATTATTCACTCTTTCACAATGGTTGCAAATGCTGCCATATTGAGGCCAACATTTTATTTCACGTCAAAGAATAAAAAGTGACTGTTGAGCCTAACTGTTTCAATGCATATGACAGCAAAACATGTTGCAAAGCCTGAAAGTCATGAAGGGTTGGCCTCTACTGGATATCTTATTCTGAAATGTATCAGGTCTCATGGGGCAAACTGCAATTTACAGCAGACTTACAACATGCAGCATACATACTATACTATTTATGCTGACTAATGTGCAGCTCTTGGTTTTGACATTTCAGCTCCAGCAGCATGTTCCCTTCCAGGATGTCATATTTGATAAAATTTCTTTTTCTTTTTTGCCCATCAAATGATAATGTATATTTACTATTAATTAACAGGTACACATTTGTATTAAGTTAGTAGATAGAAGTTGCTGTTATAGAAATTGGTTTTAGTGATTTTGATAAACATCTGTAGAATATATAAAGCACTGGGAAAAGCAATATAATCAATTACTGAATATAGGATGTGACGATGGTTAAATGATAAATGATCTTGTTGCAATATGTAAGATTAATCAGATGTGTAAGGGAAATCTCTCTGTTAATGAAGGAATGTCCCATGCCTACCTCTGTCCCCTTTAAACTGCATGAATTCACAGGCTTTCTGGCAATGTATTAGTGCCATATTTGAGCATATCTCATTATTCATATGTTTACAGATTGAGAGCTCGGAGGAACATCAAGAGGGAAGATGAAAGGAGCAATAGATGGTGGAAATGGAGATAAAGAGAGGTCGAAGAACGCTGAAGGGAAAAAAGAGGAGAGAAAGAAGGGAGACAGGATAAAGCAAAAATTATTATAGAGGCATAGGGATAGAAGTAGGAAACAAGGAGAGATACACATGAAAAGGTTATCCTGCAGTACTTCCATGTTCATATTGACTTCCATCTGCCACCTGAAAATATTAATACATAACCATAACCTTGTGTGCTATTTCTTTCCAATCTGACAATCAACATTCCTATTTGCACTTTCTCAGTACCAATACTGAATCTTTAGCAATTCATACTCTTTAAACTTCATTCCTTTTTCTCTCCATACAAGTTTACATTCACACACTTCAAAATACAAGTGTATTTCAGTCATACAAACAATCATCAATGTCAACCACATTCATGTAATTTTTTTCTATTACTCTCTGTTGGTATTTAATGAAATGCTTACATATGCACATTGGATTTGACAACCTGACTATAGAAGCAATTATCACCCTTATGCTTGCAAAGTCTCACCTAAAGGAACTTTTCCTTTTCTAGGGAGAATCTGGAAACACAATTAAAGTACTCTGAGGTGTTATTGATAAGAAAACCCCAACCCAAAATATGTCAAATAATAGGAAATTACGTATCCAAAAATACACATGCCAGAATTTCAAGTCCATGAAGTCCTTCTGCTCCTTCACCTCCTGCAAGTCCTTTCCAAGAGGTTCTGATCATTAGACTGACAAGTATCAAAACCAAGAATGGCACCCAGTGCAGAACCGTAGGAGGAGGAGGGGGTTTAGAACTAGAGAATGGTTCTGATTAACACCATTTTTGCTACTTCACTATCTTTTCTTGCAATTGTATAACAAAAGAAAAGTAGACTGAGAAATAAATAGATCTACAACATAGAAATCAAATGCCATTTATCTCCTTCTACAGATCAGATTGATGTGATAGTATCAAACAGGTTCTAAGAACAAAATCTGGACAGAACATCCGATTATGTGAATTCAACAAAGCTCCCTCTTAGATTTTCTTGAACCAAACACATGCACAAAGTTACACGTGTTTCTGAGCAGGTGTAACTTCTTGAATATATTCATGTAAATCTTTTGCTCACCCCAATACTGCCCCCACCCCTGTTGCAAGTGTACATTAACTGACACATATAATTGAAAATCAATCCAAAATTAATTTTGTCTGCCTCTTTTGTGCTTACAAGCAAGATGTGTGTGTGTGCACACCACACACAGTATATTAGGGCATAGCAAGGCACTGTGAAAGTGGGCAGTGGACAGTTTAACAGACTGAACTTTATTATTGGGACAGTCTGTGCAGTGAAATCCCCAGTCTGCCTCTTTTGTGCTTACAAGTAAGCTGCATGTGTGTGCCCACCACACACATTACATTACTGCATAGCAAGGCACTGTGACAGTGGGCAGCCAGTAGTCAATAGGGAGTTACATTAAATCCATAATGTCAGGGAAAGCTAGATATAGTTGAGTGATTGGGACTGGCAGAGGAGGCATTTCAAAACGCACTAGTGTCAGTCCCCCATTAAAGTTAAAAAGGGACCTGTCACAATCTAAACTCTTTGGAGGGGCAGGCAGTTCCATCCAGAAAAAAATGAAATCTGACCTTGAGGCATTGCCATCGCCACCACCTGTTTCTGGCCCTGTAGTTTTGGAGGTGAGGGAAGGGGAGGCTGAGTCATGCCAGACAAAATGTTGACACCCAAAAGCAGCAAGGGGACAGAAGTCTCAACTAACACTTAGGGCCTTGCGCGCCGGCGCGCCTATTTTCCATAGGCCTGCCGGAGCGCGCAGAGCCCCGGGACTCACATAAGTCCCGGGGTTTTTTGTCGGGGGCGTGTCGGGGGCAGGGCCGATCGATGCGGCGTTTTGGGGGCGGGATGCGGCATTTCGGGGGCGGGCCCGGGGGCATGGTTTCGGCCCAGGCAGTCCGTGGGCATGGCCGCGCCCTCCAGAACTGCCCTCGGGTTGCGTCTCGGCGCGCCAGCGGGCCGCTGGCGCGCCGTGGATTTACGTCTCCCTCCGGGAGGCGTAAATCCGTGGACAAAGGTGTGGGGGGGGTTTAGATAGGGCCGGCGACTGGTGCGCCAACAAAAGTAGGCGAACGCACATTTTTTTAAAATCTACCCCTTAGCGTTGACAATGTAGCACAGTCACAGTTTGCTTCTGATTCAGATGAAGAATCATCTTGTATGGGATTCTCATCAGAAATGGAAGAAGTAATAGCTGACGAATCTTTGGGAGGATCATTTAGTCCTGTCTTAGCTTCCACTTCAGTGCAGCAGGGGAGAGATGAAACTGATGAGGAGGAGGAAGAACAGTCAGCAGAGGCACAGAGGGTGACTGAGGACCCTGGCATTTCTTCTCAGGGTGCACCCACTACCTCAGCTCCAGTGCCAGCTTCCACCCCAAGGCTTTAGAGAAGGGAGGATCATGAAAGAAATCAGAATTCAAAAAATATATTTATTGAGTATTGTACAAAACCTTTAGACGTAGAAAGAGACAAAGTGAAGCATAATCTAATTAGAGCAATGTATAGGAGAAACTGAGGCAGCCTTGTCTAAGGTTTCCAATTGGTTCTAGGTTTTTAGGACGCATTTATTCAGCCCTGGTTTTATTCCATTTCATGCAAATACTTTCCTTAGGGAATACAAATTAGATAAATAAAGAAATAAAGAAAAAATAAATGCAATGGAGAAATGAGCACTACAAGTACTTGAATGCAGTGGGGTAAAACCAAGACTGTATCAACCTGCCCTGAAATAATGGAGCCAATTGCAATCATAGCCTTGCCACACAGAAGGCACTTGATTTCACTAATGTTATATCTGTTAAAGTAGATGAAGATGAAGACTGGGCATGTTAAATTAAGATGAACTTGCACTGTCCGCCCCAGCCCTTCATCTCAAAAAGTGAGAATTAAAGTCTCAATAAGTGAAACTCAAGGCCAAAGAGTGAGATTTTTCTTGCGGTGTGTCTAAGGTATAAATCTGGAAATATTTCAGTCCTGAATTGTTTTGAAAATGAAAAAAGCAAAACAAAATAATATTTAACCTTCATTGGTTTCATATATATCGTAATTCTTTAAACCCCCCCCCCAAAAAAAAAAATATGTGCCCCAGCGCTCATTCAAGTTCACTTCCTGTAACTTTACTTCTGCTATGGAGGATGTGTAACTTAAAAAAAAATAAAAACAATTAGCCATTTCTCCTGGATTTAAACGGTCTGGGGTAACTGGGGGAGTACAGGCTGTCAAACCAGAGGGAGTTTGGAGGGCCTAGCTCTTACCTGGGTGAACTGGTGGATGAATTGGTGAAACTGGCAATGGCATGGACACCCCCATTATAAATATCCTGACTTAGGCCTGGATTTTCTTATGGCGCAGAGCTCATTGAATCTCATGGTAATGGGGGTTTGGGGATGAAGCGCCTGCCCTTTTGCGCCTGCCCAGAGGCAGGCGCAAAAGGTAAAACACAATTTTTGAGTTTGGTTAGAGTAGGGCTGGGGGGAGGAAGGTTACGGGAAGGGGTGGGAAGGTCAGTTTAGGGGGAACGGGGGAAGGCAGTGTGGCTCGGTGCGAGCAAGGTGTATAATTGTGCACCCCCTTTCACACACCGACCCCTGATTTTATAACCTGCACATGCCTGGGCACACAAGTTATAAAATCAGGTGTACATGTGCACGCAACCTTTTAAAATCTACCCCTAAGAGTTCTATTGATACATTTCTTGATACTTGGCAAAAAGCTAATTTTCAGAAAAGTGAATAGAGGGACGGTTACTTTCAAACTGCTGTGCAGATGCACATTTGCATGCATGTGTCGACATGCCCATTGACATGCTATTTTCCAACTTTGCAGCTATATGCGGACGTTATAAATTAGCCTGGCCATGCTCTCATGTGTGCCAAATTTTAAGTGGGAACATGCATAGGCACGCAATCCTGCTTATACCACGTAAATCAAGGGATTTCAAAATGGGTGTTCACCGACACTATTCCCAGTTTTACCAGCTCATCCCCAGTTCACCCAGTTAAAGATAATTCTTCCAAATCCACCTAATTTAATAGCCTTCACTCCCCCTAGTTATCCCTAACCCTTAAAATCCCTCAAATCTTCCTAATTGTCTTTTTTTTTATAACTTACACCTCATCCATAACAGAAGTAAAGTTATAAGGCAGGGGACCTTGGAACATGCCGAAGGACGTATTTACATGCACATGTGTATATCGAAGACTTTTAATTGGTGTACGCGAGCCAGACTTATTTGCACAACCCCTAATTAATGCACATGCCGAGCTTTTAAAATTCACCTCAAAGAAAATTAATTAAGAAAAATTCCATTTTATATGCATTTCTGTGCCTTGCTATGGAAATTTGTGAAAAATAGAAACTAAATATCTGATTGATTTCAGGTCACTGATGCTACAGCCACGTATTGTTCCCAGCAAGGCTTAAATTTATTTATTTATTTATAACTTTTTATATACCGAGGTTCAATTAACAAGATTAATTATCACTTCGGTTTACATTACAACCAGCAAAAATAACAGAGACAAAGTCTTGTTTTACAATGAACAGGGTAGAAGTAACCTGGATTAAAACAATGAATAGGGTAGAAATAACCTGGATAAACATAAAATGGGTGAAGCAAGTATAGAGAATTGGGTCTGTATAACTTGGGCGAAAAGCAGGGACATTAAATAGGGGAGGACTATGAAGGCCTCAAGTTGGATAGAGTACAATACAATAAAGACTACAAAGATCTATGTTAATATATCAGAAGGTATAATTACAAAAAGAAAACCTGTTTTGAACATTTGAAATAAAAAACTAAACAATAAGGGCCGGATTTTATAAATTAGCGCGATCGCGTACTTTTGTTCGCGCACCAGGCGCGAACAAGAGTACGCGGGATTTTAATAGATACGCGCGTAGCCGCGCGTATCCATTAAAATCCGGGGTCGGCGAGCGCAAGGCTGCCCAAAATCGGCAGCCTGCGTGCGCCGAGCCGCGCAGCCTGCCTCCGTTCCCTCCGAGGCCGCTCCAAAATTGGAGCGGCCTCAGAGGGAACTTTCCTTCCACCCCCTCGCACCTTTCCTTCCCTTCCCCTACCTAACCCACTCCCCCAGCCCTATCTACCCCCCCTACCTTTGTCGGCAAAGTTACGCCTGCTGGAAGCAGGCGTAACTTTGCGCGCGCCGGCCGGCTGCCCCGCTCCATTTCCAGTCACGGGGGTTGGTCCGGAGACCGCGGCCACGCCCCTGGAAAGCCCCCGGGCCGAAACCACGCCCACGGCGCTGCCCCCTAAGCGCCAAGTCACTCGCGGCCCGCCCCCTAAACGCTGCATGTCTCACGGCACGCCCCCCGACATGCCCCCCGACACGCCCCCCGACACGCCCCTCCATTCAAGCCCCGGGACTTACGCGCGTCCCGGGGCTTGCGCGCGCCACCGAGCCTATGCAAAATAGGCTCGGCGCATGCAGGTGGGGTTTGGGGTAGGTTTTCGGGGGGTACGCGCATATCCTACGCACGAACCCCTTCGAAAATCTACCCGTAAGGAATCAGTAAAATAAACCAAAATCACGACACACAAAATGAGAGTGGAAAGCTTTTCAAACTGATAGTCTAGTTATTGTGGTCAACATTCTCAGGTACAGACCTTTGCAACGGACTCACCTCCATTATTTTGGGCCTTCTTTGGCAAATGCTGCAAAATGTTTTTTAGGGATGTGCAGGGCTAAAAATTGTGTTTTGTTTTTTGGTTCATTTTTGGAAGGCTTTTCCTCACAAATTTTGGTTTGTTTAATGTTTGATTCATTTCAATTGTTAAAAAAAATGAATCAAACATAAAAAATTAAAGGGGCAGATTTTCAAAGGGTTACGCGCGTAACCCCGAAAACCTGCTCCTGCACGTGCTGAGCCTATTTTGCATAGGCTCGGCGATGTGCACAAGCCCCAGGGACGCACGTATGTCCCAGGGCTTTGAAAAAGGGGCGGGAAGGAGGCAGGGCCGGGGGGGTAGCTCCGGTCCGGGGAGTGGGACCGAGGCCTCCGGCACATCGGCCGTGCAGGGGGATGGTGCACCAGCAGCTGGCCGGCATGCACAAGTTAACCCTGCCAGAGGCAGGCGTAAATAAAGGTGGGGGGATTTAGGTAGGGCTGGGGAGTGGGTTAGATAGGGGAAGGTGGGGGGTGCGGAAGGAAAGTTCCCTCTGACGCCGCTCCAATTTTGGAGTGGCCTCGGAGGAAACAGGGAAAGCCATCAGGGATCCCCTAGGGCTCGGCGCTCGCAAGCACCTTGCGCGCGCCGACCCCGGATTTTATAACCTGCGCGCGGTTGCACGCACATGTTATAAAATCGGATGTACATTTGTTCACTCCGGGTAGCATGCACAAATGTACCCCGCGCACGCAGGTTATAAAATCTGCCCCAAAATGAATAAGAAAAGAAAATGGGCTCCCAAGACCTCTGACCCCCAGCTCCATCTTACCTGTCATGTGTCCTATATCCTGTATACTCATATGGTTTAAGATGTCCACAAGACACATCTTTCAGTGGTGAAAAGGCTGTAATAGTTGAGCTTTATGTCCTTCTTACCAGGCATCACATGGAAAATCAAGGTGTCAAGTGGGAAATAAGAGGGATGGTCAAGTTTGGATGTACCTCTCCAGTGTTTCCACCTCTGGGTTATGAGACCCTGAGATGGCTGCTTCTCTATGATGTGGATGGAGTAGGTATCCTTGAAAGCGGGTGGATTTGGGGAGAAACTTTGGGAATTTGCTTTACTGCAGTATTGCAATGTCCTGTGCAATTGTTGCGCTTAGTGTGTCCAAAGATAACTACAGGGATTCTGAGGTTTTAGCAAGAACAGTTGTCAATGTGCTAGTGCTGCTCCAAATGTACAGGATGTTCATAGAGGGGAATGGTCAGATGCTGATGTCCTTATGTTGCAATGCTGGATGATTTTCCTTTCTAACATCAAAGGCATGGATGAGCTGGCTGAGGCATGCTCTGATGCCAGTCTTTCTCCTCCTTAGCAGATACTATATCAGATTTGGTCTGGATTTACTACTCCTGAGAGTCTCTTCTTTTTTTTACCTGCTCTTCTGGGATCCAGATTCTCTCCTACTTCTGCCTTCAGCACTGACAACCAGTCTCATGTGGCAGACTTCCTTGCAGTAATGGGGCTGAGCTATGAGGAAAAGGGCACTATACATGCTTAGTTTAGCGTGTACCTAATATTTGTAATGCTGCATGCCATTTAGTATGCAAAAGCTATTAGCACATAGAAACTACAGTTTTATAGGTTAGCATGCATGCATCCACTAAAAAAATGTAGTGGCTCATATACTAAGTTATGTTTTAGTGGGCAATAATCAAACATCCCACATTGTTGCAAAGACTATGGGTACTTTTATCTGTGGATTTGAACAATAATCAATGAAAAATTATTCATGTAATTTTGCTTTGAATATTGCTATAGAAAAAAGTACCCACTGAGATTAGTGCTAGGGAAAAAAAAATGTGTGTTTCGCAAATCCAAAATTATGTTCATTATTGCCTCTCCTAGATGCAGGTTAAATAGCTAGCATGCTTTTACTTGCATAGATGCTGGACAATTTTCAGAAAGTGCATTTCAATGGCTTTGATTCTACACATTTTTTTCCTGGTGTTAAGCTATCCAATATGCCCGAAATGACTGTAAAACAATAGATTTGTGAGAGAGAGAGCGAGAGAGAGAAAGAGAGAGAGAGAGAACCTCTGGGGAGACCCTCACAGTGTGTTACTATTTATATCTCTATAGTAAGGCCCCCTAATAGGTCAAGGTGAGGTGTTGGTGGTGGTTTAGGGTGTAGGAGCCAGTTTCTCATGTAGAGTGAGACGTATAAACAGAACAGTACACCTCGGTGAAGATTTGATATAATTTGGAGTAAGGAAATTCTCACAAAGATGACATTTGTACTGTGTTCTCTCATCCTTGGTTGATGGTACTCTATCATTCACCAAGATGTACTGTGCTGTTCATACGTCTCACTCTAAATGAAAAACTGCCCCCTAAACCCTAAACCACCTCCCACACCTCACCTCGACCTATCAGGTGGCCCTCCTATAGTAATATAAATACTTCACTACTATGAAGGGCTCTCTCTCTCTCTTTCTTCACCCCCCCCCCCCCCCAGTGCAAGATGTAAAAATAGGAATTTTTGCGGGGTGCAATAAGTTTACCATGATACTACCAATGTGAAGCAGTATCTTATCACGTGGTGTGGAAATTCTAAAATGACTCTAAATACTCCCCTTTTTCTTATCATGGGTGTTATCCATATATTAATAATGTATTTTGATGAATCTAGGGGTAAATGTTGTGACCTATACACCTACAATATTTTAGTACTAATTTTAATGCTTACTCCCTTATATGTTAGCTTTAGTTCACTGATAGTAGTTCATTTTTAACTGTAAACAATTCTAGCAGAATCCTGTTAAAAATTACTTCTTCACAACAGAAATAAAAATAAATACAGTAAATCTAAAAGTCACTGACTAGAGATTTTATTTATTTATTTTATTTATTTAAAATCTTTTCTATACAGTCGCTAAGTTATATACCATCGCAACGGTTTACATGTAGGCACATATTTAATGTAGGTAAAAGCGTACTATAGTACATTCTAACAGGTGCCGTCAAAGGTTCGGTTACAATATATCATTAGACAAAATAATTTTTAGAGAAGTGGTTCATGACCGAGTGTACTGAAGGTACTTTTACGGGTAAATTTATCATACATAGTAAAGGAGAGATGGGCCACTCACTGCTTGTGTCTTTTGCTTAGTATGCACAGTGTTCCTTAGTGCTAGAATATTGCTGTTATATTTTGCAACTAGACACATATACGTTTAATGAAACAAAATTGCACTTTCTCTAAGTTCAAACCAGTCTTCCACCCCAGTCCCTCCCTTTCCCATCATCCACTCAGAATATTGTAATTAATATGCAGGCAATATATTTGCTTACACTGGATTTAAGAACCTAAATAATGTATGAAAATACATTGCATACATATTCATTAGGGGTACCTCTCCACCCCCCCCCCCAAAAAAAAAAAACAAAAAAAAACCTAACAGCAGCAAATGGGGGCATACATGTAAGAAATGGGTTGTTTGAAACTCCAGTCATAATAATTTATCAATCACTGCAAAGTAAATATCTTTAATTTGTCTTCAATAACATAATAGCCCTTTTTGTAGGCAGAAAAATGCAGTTTATTGTACTGTGTAATACTGCATCTAATTGCTCCTGGTTTGTATACTATGAAAGATACACTTGAAAGAGATGTGATTTCTGTCTCCTACCTACAATCAGCACAAAAGAAAACATGCAATCCCTTTGTTTGTGACAACATACTGAGTGTATTACCCCATGTTTAAGTCTGGGATTGACAGTTCAGTCACATAGAACACAATATACATTTTCTAATCTGCAGGGAAATTGGACCTGCTAAAATATGTGCTTTAGGAATGAAGAATGATGGCTATCACAGTACTTCCAGCTTTCCTGACATCTTTCATAGCTGACCTACTGAACAGAGTCCCTAAGTTAGTGCATATTTTTTTTTTCTCTCTGACTTTTATGTGATTCAGTCTCTTGCCATTGATTCCATTTTCCGAGGCTGTTTTTATTAAGATATTTATTCTTACCTCAGTCAAGTTAATTTCTCTGTTAATAACCACTGTTTGGTGCTGTTGCTCCTCCTGTGCTCTATATTGAATGCCAGACTTGTTCCATAATTTTTAATTGGCCATAGAAATATCTATACAGTAGAAAACAGTTTAGTATCCCTGGAGAGAATGATAGCTTGAAGTAGATGGGGCTTTAGCTGCAACAGATCAATATCATTCTTGAAACAGTGTTGTTGCCATTTATGAAGATACATTATTTGCAGAAAGAGCAAGCATAACCTTTTTTTTTTAATACATTATTTTAGCCATTTTAATAATTGCTATTAATAGAATGCATTTTATAATTTCCAAAAGTATTTTTGACAGAAATGGATCAATATTGAGAGAGAGAGAAAGGAACACATGAAGGGAGGAGGCAATGAAAGGAAATGAAGAGAGAAAGGAAGGAAAGAGGGAAGAGAAAAAGGTGAAGGGAAGATGATGGAGGAAGGGAGTGAGTGAGTGAGAGAAAGTCATAGTAAAGGAGAGAAACAGCAAGCCTGCAATACTAAGACATTTTTATGTGTCCATTGAGGACGGATAAAAAGCTTTGTAATTCAGACCCAAAGTAAGAAGAGTGAGATACAGAAAAATCTTTCACTGTCAGCCAAAATTACAGGCAGAAAGGTTCAGATAATTTTGCCTGCTATTGAGTTAGCATTAAGTTGAGTTCTGGAACTTACTGGATTTCAATGATGAGAAAAATCATTTTCTGAAGAGTGAATTGTACTGTCAAAAAGTTTTAAAGAAGTTGGATTTGAGACAATTACTGAAAAAAAAAACCTTGTCCAGAGTTTAGAAGTGCTTCTTAGGTATATAATGACCATAACATAAAGTCATGGTGCTTATTTGCTTATCTGCTGTTTAGCAAATTTAAAAATACACAAAATTTGCTTGTGACTGCAGTTTGATGAGAGGGAATTTTAAGTTAGTATTGTTTAATTCAATTACAGATTTTAGGTTCCTATCCTTCTGCCCTATTCGAATAGTAAAGCATGGTTTGTGGGACCTTCACGGAGCAGTACAGATTATTCAGATTTCTAGTATAGTATATTCCATATTCCGGGAGCTTTCATCATGGGAATATTCTATCACTGATTAGTTTTGCCTGGATGGGTCTGATAATAGAACACACAATCTTGAATACTCAGATAAGTTAACAAATGCAATGCAAAATGTAGAATGTTCTCTAGCTGATAGTGGAGGTTATAAATTATCTTTGATTTCAGTTTTTCATGTTTGTCAGCATGTCATTTGATTTCAGAATGTTAGGACAAGTGTGATCTTGAAAACAAAACAAAAAAAAAGCAACATGAAGAATAGCTCCTTTCAGAGGTATGATTATATAAAACCTGACATTTAGAACTGATATTTTGTTAAAAAAGCAAATGTGACTTCAAGGCATAGGAATACACAAGTAATCATTAGGAGTGGAAAGGAGAGAAAATAAGGTTTTGGTTTTCATAAAAAAAAATTTTTAGGGGGGGGCTTTTTCCTTACAAATTCCATTTTGAGTAACGTTTATTTCAATTATTTAGTTATAGAAAAAATAAAATAAACACTGAAAATAAAATCCCCCAAAAATGGAAAAAAAAAAACGAGGCCCCCCACCCATCTCTCCCACATCCTCCCACCAGGAAAAGTTCATGGGACAGGATTCATACTGGCCAGAACTTATCGATGAGGCCTAGGCCTAAGCCAGAGCCTTGCATGAGGCTTAGGCCGAGCTAGTAGCAACCTACAGCAGCTTAAACCTATGCAAGGTCAAGCCTTTAACCTTGGCCTAGGCATCAGGGCCAGATGGTTCTGAAGCCTTATCCTTGCGTGGCCTAGTCTACAGTAGGTCACCATGACCTCAGCCTAGACTTCATGAAAGGCTCTGGCTTGGAAGTCTGGACCCAATGCCTGGGCCTTGAATTACACCAGGGCCTGGACCTAGGCTTGATGCCGCAGCACAGTTGGGAGGCCGGGTCCTGAAGCCTAGGCCTCATTCTAGGCCAAGACTTGGACCCAAACTTGATGCCACAGCCTGGCTTAGAGACTGGATCTTGACACTGGACCCTCAACATAGACCCAGGCCCAATGCCTGGCTCAAGCCTGGAAGCCAGGACCTGATGCATAGGCATCATTGTAGGCTAGGGCCTGGACTCATGTCCAATGCCACAGTGCAGCCTGGCAGTTGGGTCTCGATGTTGGGGCCTCAGCCTAGACCCAGGCCTGATAGCAGGGTCAGGCCTGAAGAGAACAGGTCCTGATGCCTAGTTCTCACTGTAGGCCAGGGTATGGACCAAGGCCCAACCCCATGGTGCAGCCCAGAGTTTGGGTTCTGATTCCTGGGCCTCAGCCTAGACAAGGGTCAGAACCCAATCCCAATGCCACAACCTGCTCCATAGGCCAGGTCTTAATGCCTGTGCCTCAGCCTAGGCCAGGGCATAGGCCCTGGGCTGACACCATGGCCTGACTCAGAGGCCAGGTCCTGACACCTGGGCCTTGGTCCAGACCAGAGCCTGACCCCAGGCCTGATGTTGCACTCCAGCCAACAGGGTAGGTCCTGACATCCAGCCTAGGTTAGTGCCAGGACCCAAGCACTGGACTAAAGCTGCAGTTTGGTTGGGAGGCCAGGGTCTCTTTCCTGACCGAGGCCTGAGGCCAGGGCCCAGTCCAGATGCCAGGTCCTGACACCTGGGTCCAGGGTCACACACAGGCCTTGGCGCTCCTCTTCAGTATCTTCTTTCTTCAGCTCTCCTTCATCAACTGATAGCATCAGCTGTGGTTGCTGTGCTGGAGTTAATTAACTCTGGCACAACCTCCCCAGCACAGTGCTCCATTTTTATGAACGGCAGTTGCAGTAGCTGCTATACATCAAAAGGACATCCTCCACTGCACCAAATGTGCCAGATTTAATTAACTCTGGTGCATTGATCCCAACAGATGATGTCAATTAGTGAAGAAGAGCCGAAAAAGGATGTCATCAAAGAGGAGTTCTGAGGCCTTGCCTGTGGGCCTGGGCCTGATCCTGGGCCAAGGCTGAGACATCATTACTCAGCCTTCAGTCTGGGCTATGTCATTGGATCTAGACCTAGGCACTGGCCTAGACTGAGGCCTTGGCATCGGAACACAGCATCTATTCCAGACCCTGGCAACAAGCCTGGGTCCTATCCAAGGCCCTGGCAAAAGTCCCAGCATGCAGGTTGTGCAACTATGTTGGGTCTGGGTCTGGGTCTGGGCCGAGGCCCCAGATTTGGGACTCAGAATTCAGGCTAGGCTACAGAGTCAGGTCTAGGCCCAGGCCCTGGCCTAGACCAAGGACCAGGCATCAGGACCTGGCCTCTGGATTGGGCTGCTGCGTCGAGTCTGTCTTCGTGCCAAGTTCTCTGATGTCAGGAGCGGGCCAGGATGTGGCATCTGTTTAGTAAGTATGGGGGGAGGGGCTCATCAGCTAATTTCCCAGACATTTGATTTTGCATTGGGCCAGTGCCTAGGCTCAGACCCCGGCACTGTGCTACAGCATAGCCCTTTGCCCCCTTCATAGGATTGCGGCCTATGCATAGGCAAGGCCTAGGCTAAGGAGCCAAAGTCAGGCTCGGTCATAGGATGGGACCCCTGCTTTCAGTCTCAGTCTACTCTCTATGCGAGGCCCCAGCTTCGGGCCTCAGCTTACGCCCACCCAGTGACTTTTTTAAAATAGATTTTCAAAATAAAATGAGATTCTGACAAAATTTCATCAGAATTGAACTCATTCTATTTTGAAAATGATCCAAATGAAATAGAAAATTTCATCTAATTTCCTATTTTGTTTCTCCAGAATGCCCATCCGTAGAAATCATTACAATTTCGATATTTTCTAAGCATAATGTTGAGTTCTAAAAAAACAGCAAATGTTGCAGAATTGACTTCTCTGGGACTGATTTAATCTTTCATGCAGCAGTTATACATCAGGACAAAATGTGTGCACAAGATTTTCTGACATGTATGTAGCAATTCATCAATTTCAGTATAAAATTTCAAACGTATGTCATTTGTTTAAGCCTTTTTTATACTGCATTTGGGATACTGAAATATATAGCCTTGCTCTTGAACACTGTCTAGAAAGGGTAATAAAAATATTCCCTCCTCAGAAAAAAAAAAAAAATCAGGAGTGGGTGATTTTATTTTTTTTTTACAGTTGTAGTATGTAAAGCTTTGTAGAAAACTTTAAACTTTAGGTCACTTGTGCAATAATATTAGGACAGTAATAACATCAAACAATGTAAAACCATTTCTCATCTTTAATATTAATATATTTTGTCTGTTTTGAAACTTGTATTAGTTTCTTTAATTGGTTTGATGGTTTTTTCACTGATATATATTTAATTAATTGATACTTTTCAGAACATGATGTGTCCCTTAACAATACTAAAAAGATTTGAAATCCATGCAATAGTGCACATAGGCTCTGAGAGAAAAATAAAACCTCAGAAAATCAGGTCCATAATCTCAATGAATTATGGTGTTTATTAAAGTAAATGAAAAGCTAGAATGAAATACTGAAGGACTATGTAATGTGCAAGTGTAAATAAATGAAAGTGACACACAGGGAGCAAAGCGGTGAATGAAAGGAAAGTATGCATTGATTAAGATGGTATGGACCCTCTGATCTTATGTACTATATTATTCTATATATCAGTGTTTAAAAGGCAAGAGTTGCTATCTCAGCCCTCTTAAAGCAGCAATGACCTTTTAAAAGCATATTTTGCTTTGGAAAATATAGGAATTTAGGAAAAACAGAAAAAAAAAACCTTTTTCAAAATATTTTGGAGATGATGTTTGGTTACATTAGTAGATGAAAGTAAAGCAAGTTAAGGGCATACTTTCTCAGTTAGGCAAAAATAAGTGTGCCTCATTGTATTTACTTATTTATTTCTATTTGTAACCCATCAGTGCCAAGGCCCTAAGTGGCGAACAGAAAAAATTACCTTTTTGGACTTTTATTGTCTTTGTCTGTCTAATTAACATGTCTTTTTTACAAGGATATTATGCATTGATTTTAAAATCAACATATATTAGGCAATTCAAAAAAAAATTCTTTGGATGCCACTATTATGTTTATTTATTTATTTATTTTCTGGTTTAATATACCGTTATTCAGTGTAGCCATCATAACAGTTGCATTATTGATGTATTTCCAATTAAGTCATTGTGGGAAAGCATGCTTAATCTATAGTTACCTTACAACTGTAGGAGTTTTTAGAACTTAAGAATTGTTTTGATGAAGTACAGACCAGTATTTAAATTCAGATTTATGAAGGAAACAGTGCTGCACCAACCGTCATTCTGCTGCTGCTGCCACCAGCACCACAGCCTATGCTGCCTCAAGCTGAACCTTCCTGCAGCCATGACCTTGAACTGCCACACAATCTTTTGCCCTCTGAGGGCAGCACAAACAGTGGCAGAATTCCACTGTGACGGAGCTCCCGGTTAGGGCAGTCTAAACCTTGTGAGCTTCCTGCAGCAAGAAAAACAGGCCGGCCAAGGAAGAAATAGTTTCTTTTCTTAACATTTATTTTGGTGCACCTTTTCTGGTAAATACATAAATACAGATTCACCTTTTGAAATGTATTTTTATCAGAGGGCTCCTTTCTTTTAAAGCCTGCCTTTGACTCATTCGATGTATCTCCTGCAATTGCACCTGAGACAGCTCCTCTTCTTCCTCCTCCTCCTTATCCTCTTCATCTTGATTTCATTGCAGTTCTTCTGGCGTAGAAATGCATCTGTCTTTGGCAAGGTTATGTAGCATACATCAGGCTAGCAGGAACTCACAGACTCACAGACTTTAGGTGGGCTGAAAATAAAGCATCCTCCGGATCTTTCTAGACAGCTGAAACGTGTTTTAAGTAAGCCAAAGCCTTCCAAGTCTCCTGCCAGCGCAGGATATTTCTTTGTGGGGAAAAAGGAAAGGGATGTTACATCCGTGCATTGACTACAGAGGTCTGAATGAGATCACCATAAATGACCGCTACCCTTTACCACTCATCTTGGAGCTATTTGATAGGTTACAGGGAGCAAGATATTCTCCAAGCTAGACCTTAAAGGAACATATAACTTAGTTCGCATCCGCTCTGGTGATGAATGGAAGACAGCTTTTATCTGATAAATTTGTTTGGTCAGATATTCTCTTTTGACTTTAATCTCAGGTAAATATCTATCCATACCAGCCTTAAATAAAATCTTATTTTGGTTGATTTTTAATTCTGCTATTTAGCTTTGCAAGGCTCAATATTTAAAACTCAATAACAGGTCTAGGGTTAGCCAGAGAAGACTTATCTGGCTACCTCACTTGGTATATTCAGTGCCATGGTTTTGCCACTGAATATAGCCAAATAATTTGCTAGTTAGCTGGATAAGTCTTATCTGGTTAACTTTAGACTGCTATGTTAACCAGATAAGTAGCTCCTTCCTGTAATGTCCATTTCCTCACCACCCTCTCTTACTCACCCCTTAGCTGGATAAATACTTATCTGTCAATGTACTTAGTGGCAGCTACTAGAAACTAGAGTTGTGAATCGGAACCGGAATCGGTTCGGTTCCGGTTCTGATTCAAATCTTATAATTTTTATCATCCGGCCCGTTTTGTTTATCGGCTGCGCCCGATCCGATAAACAAAAAACCCACCCTGACCCTTTAAAACTGACCCCTTAGCCTCCCCCACCCTCCTGACCCCCCAAAAAACATTTTAAAATTACCTGGTGGTCCAGTGGGGGCGTGGGGAGCGATCTCCCGCTCTCGGGCCGTCGGCTGCGCTAATAAAAATGGCGCCGATGGCCCTTTGCTCTTACCATGTGACAGGGTATCCGTGCCATTGGCCGGCCCCTGTCACGTGGTAGGAGCACTGGATGGCAGGCGCCATCTTTAAAAATGGGGGGGTCGGGAGGGTGGGGGAGGCTAAGGGATCAGTTTTAAAGGGTCGGGGTGGTTTTTTTTTTATCGGGCCATCAGCGCCATTTTTATTAGTGGCAGCCGACGGCCCGAGAGCGGGCGATCGGTCCCAGGGCTTCCAGTGGACCACCAGGTGATTTTAAAATGTTTTGGAGGGGGTTTGGGAGGGTAGGGGCAGGTAAGGGATTAGTTTAGGGGGTGTTTTGGTGTGCCGGTTTTCCCGCTCCCCCCCCCCCAAATAACTCCCGTTAGTGGACACAAACCCGATTAACGATTTTTCATGATAAATCGGGGGAATTTCTATTGTATCACACTCTTTAATGATTTTTGACGAATTAAAAAATATCGGACGATATTTTAAATCGTCAAAAAACGATTCACATCCCTACTAGAAACTGCCTGAAATTTAACTGCTTACACTTAGCTGGATAAGCACTTACCTATCCATCTAAGTAGCACTAAATATTGACCTCACAGTGCCTAACTTGCCTCTTAAGAAATCTGAGACCTGTATGAAACCAAGGAAGGAATGTTTATGATTTAAAACATTTAGGGGTAGATTTTATAAATCTGCGCCTGCACATACTTTTGTTCGCGCACCAGGCGCAAACAAGAGTATGCGGGATTTTAATAGATACGCACGTAGCCGCACATATTCATTAAAATCCGGGGTCGGCGAGTGCAAGGCTGCCCAAAATTGGCAGCTTGCGCGCGGTGAGCTGTGCTGCCTGCCTCCGTTCCCTTCCACCCCCCACAGCTTCCCCTCCCTTCCCCTACCTAACCCACCCCCCAGCCCTATCTAAACCCCCCCATCTTTGTTGTACAAGTTATATCTGCCCGAAGCAGGCGTAACTTGCGCGCGCCGGGCCGGCTGCCAGCGCGCGATTCCCAGGCCCGGGAGCCATTTCGGAGGCCTCGGACATGCCCCTGAAATGCCCCTGGGCCGGAACCATACCCGTAGCCCTGCCCCCAAATGGCACGCCGTCGAGATATGCCCCCGACTTGCCCCCCCACGAAAGCCCCGGGACATACGCACGTCCCGGGGCTTGTGCGCGCCGCCGAGTCTACTCAACATAGGGTCAGCGCGCGCAGGGGGTACTTTGGCCAGGTTTTCTGGGGGTACGCACATATCTTACACGCGTACCCCTTTGAAAATCTGGCCCTTAGCTTTCAGTGGTGCTGATGTATTAAATTATTTGAAAAGAATATTATACCATAAATCAATCTGTATATCTAATGATAAGTCTGCAAAAACATCAAAGAATTGAGAAACAATGATTAAAGTTTCTAAATTAATTTGAGCAAGATTCCTAAAACAGACTCTCTAAGCTGTATATGGTAAACATTTAAATGGCAAGGCAATTATCTTATTCATTACTGTACCAGTGTTTCACAAACCTCTCCTAGAGGCACACCTAGCCAGTTGAGTTTTCAGGATATCTATAATGAATATTCATGAGATAGATCTGTATACATTGAAGACTCATGCATATTTATTCTGGAAATCCTGAAAACCTTACTGGCTAGATGTGCCTCCAGGAAAGGGTTGGAATTCACTGCTATATACTGAGCCCACTGAAAATGCAGGTAAATTTAGGGGACAATCTTCAAAAGTGTCCCTACTGATAAATGGCTGTTTATGGAAGAACCCTCTTTGAAATATGATCTTCCTGCTCTGCAAGAAAAAATGGCAGATATACATATCTCAATATGAAATAGAGTGTGGAACATTTAACAAGCTGCAAATTTATATGAAAATCTGTAAATAATATGTGGGCAGATGTAAGCAGTCTGTAGAGAGCTCTATATGCAGTAGAGTTATTTTCCATATATTACCTGTGGAAATTGCAGCTTTATAAATTATTTACTGTATATCATCATTCATTTAATAATGAAGCCAACTGCTATAGAATTCCCCTAATCCTTGCTAAGAATACATAGAAATGGTTGATGTAGCACAAATTTGAAACTCAAAAGCAATATCACTCATCAAGGTTTCAGTTTGTTACAGTTATATTCACTCATCTTTAATAAATATTTATTTAATAAAACTTCCTCCATATTAAAGCATATTAAACATGGTTTGATTATTTATTTATTTATTTTTGATAAATAATATTAGCATAGTCTTTACATCTTACTAGCATTAGGCACATTTTCAGATTGTCACGAGTTTGTTCAGAATGGAGAGAGAATTTTCTTTTATTTTTGTAAAGATTGTTTTTACATCATCTCGTTGAGGCAACTCTGATCATTTGAATACATATGGAGGGCTATAAATCATTGTGGATCCCCCATGCACTCTACAATAGACTTCAGAGAAATTAATCTTAGAATTCAATAGCGATGTGATTCAGCCGAAGCTTTCGGTTCAGCCTTCGTTATCGGCCCGCCATGGGAAATTTTGTTTCCCATGGTTCGGGCCGTTTTTTTTTTCGACTGTCCCAAACCGGAAAAAAACCAAACACCCCAACCCTTCAGATTTAATAAATTACAATCCCCCACCATCCCGACCCCCCAAAAACTTGCCTAAAATCCCTGGTGGTCCAGCGGGGGTCCCAGGAGTGATCTCCCGCTCTCGGGCCGACAGCTCCCAGTAAACAAAATGGTGCCAGTGACCTTTTGCCCTTACCATGTGACAGGGGCTATCGGTGCCATTGGCTGGCCTCTGTCACATGGTAGGAGCAATGGATGGCCGGCACCTGATGCTGGGTCCAGTCACCGGATCTAAGCCTAGACCAAGACCCAGACTATGAAGACCGGGACCAGGCCATCTACTGTCTTATTCCTTCTTCCATCCTCTTCAAAACGCCATCCAGTGGAAGGACACACACATCAGCGAGGTCACTGTGGCGCCTTCCTCCCGAATGGATGGGGCCATATTGTTGTATAGTCAATGAAATCTACAGCAATACCTTACTATAGCACCATCCACTCGGGAGGATGGCGCCACAGTGACTTCTCTGAGATGTTTCCTTTCACCAGATGGCATAATTTTGAAGAGAATGGAAGAAGGAATAATACTTTTGAAGGTCTGGTCTTGGGCATCTAGGGCAGTCTAGATTCAAACCTGGGCCTCGTTGATGGGACCAGCCTCAGCCAGTTTCTGGTATCAGAGCTGGGCCTGGTCTTGGGCCTTGGGCCTAGGCTTAGGCCTTGGTGAGACCTAGCCTTAGTAATGGGATCTGGCTTTGGATCAGGACTTAGTGATGGGCTTGGGGCTAGGCCTGGGATACAGCCTCAGGTCAGGACCTAGCACCATTTTTTCTTTTACAATGAAGTCAATGGGCTTATTGATTGCTTCTTCATTGATTTCAATATAAAATGAAAAAAGGAATGAAATGAACACTTTTTTTTTGTTTTGAAATTAATGAAACAAATTTAGATGCCCACAAAATGAATGAATAAACAGAACTAAATATTTTTCATCTGCACATCCCTAGAATGCCTTTCTCTTAAAGTACATAAAAGTGTATGAATTGTCACAAATTCTAGGAATATCTAATTAAATTCCTTTGTTAGTGATGCCAACAGCTGTCAAAGAATAGAGGCTGATTGGTTAGCCTTACCAATATTGCTGAAACAGTTTAAGGCAGCAAACCAAAGATGATGTAGCTTAGGGATAAACATGTTATATGCTTAGAAACTAAGTGTTGCATGCCCCGTCCGTGCCCAGTCCATTCATTGGCCTGCTCACCTCGCTAACTCCTCTGCAGGTCATGGGTTGGCCTCCCCAGTGGCAGCCGCGAGCACCTCCAGGCCTTGGCATCCCACGGTGGTGGTCGACAGGCCTTCCACTGCGCACCAGGCCTCACGCCAGAGTTCGGCGTCCTCAGTGGCGTTGGCCACACCCTTACACGCGCGTGAACCGCCCGGCTTCTTGTAGAGCCAAGGACGGGTCCTAGCTCCGGGGCACACCCTGATTGAACATACGATATAAGGAATTCCCTGCCTGCACTTCCTTGCCTTGGCAATCGGGTCGGCACTGTAAGTGTACTAGTTTTCCTCCGCATTAGTCTTTTTCCAGCCTTGTTCCAGCCTTGTTCCAGTCTTGTTCCAGTGTCCTACTGTTCCAGCGTCCTTCTGTTCCAGCCTTGTCCAGCATCCTTCTGTTCCAGCGTCCTTCTGTTCCAGTGTCTGTCTGTCCTGTCTCACCAGGAAGTACCCTCGGACTGTCTCTCTGGTACTGACCTCGGCCTGCTCCTTGACCATTCTGCTAGCTGCCTGGATCTTGACTCCTGCCTGCCTTGTGACCTCATCTGATCTCTGGAACCTGACCCCTGCTTCATTGACTACTCCTGGACTGATCCTCGGATTCTGACCCCGGCTGCCATTGACCACGTCTCCTGATTCTGGCATGCCCCTTGCCTTGTCATCGCCTACTGGTCTTCCTTGGTTATCCGGGCCTACAACCTAGTGACCGACCACACTCCCTTGCTGTTCATGGGCACGCCTCTCTACTACCTCTTCGGGAGACCCTGCAAGGCCCAACTAAGTCCAAGCGGCTTGGGTCCCTACGGGCTCCACCCGGGGGAACTGCGGGCTTCTAGTGGTGAAGCTCATTATAGCCTCTGTCTTCTCCTGTGCTCCGCCCCTGGGGGCAGGTGCTTCCTGGTCCCTACCAGGGAGCCATTCTACACTGCTTCAGGACAAGGGTTCACCTCCAAGCACAACACTAAACTAACCATATACAGTCATAAAATACAACAAAAGCAGAAAATATTTGCTGCAGAGGATGAATCACTATGGATGTTTCCTTACTGTACTTCACTCTGACACCAGTTCACCCAAGTTCATATATGCTATTTACTTCTGAGCACACTCAGATGACTTTATTCACTCCTACTTCATGATGCTGTAAGTTTGAGTTGGAGCCCTATAACTACAATTGATAGGTATGTGCAGTCATTTTGGGGCAGATTTTATAAATCTGCGCACACGTGTACTTTTGTTCGCGCACCAGGCATGAACAAGAGTACACGGGATTTCAATAGATACGCGCGTAGCCGCATGTATCCATTAAAATTCGGGGTCGACGCGCACAAGGCTGCCCAAAATCGGCAGCCTGCGCACGCCGAGCCATGCAGCCTGACTCCGTTCCCTCCGAGGCCACTCCAAATCGGAGTGGCCTCGGAGGGAACTTTCCTTCGCTCTCCCTCCACCTTCTCCTCCCTTCCCCTACCTAACCCCCCCCCCCCCCGGCCCTATCTAAACCCCCCTACCTCTATCACGAAAATTACGCCTGCTTGAAGCAGCCGTAACTTTTTGTGCGCCGGGCCAGCTGCCACGCTCCATGTTCCGGTCCGGGGACTGGTCCGGAGGCCGCAGCCACGCCCCCGGAACGCCCTGGGCCGAAACCACCCCTGCGGCACTGCCCCCGGATGACGCGCCGACCACGTCACGCCCCGACACCCCCCCCCCCCCCCCGATGATGCGCCGACTGAATCACACCCCCCGACACGCTCACTCCAAGAAAACCCCAGGACTTATGCGCATCCCGGGGCTTTGCACGTGCCGGAAGCCTATGCAATATAGGCTCAGCGCGCGCAGGGGGGTTTAAAAGGGTTATGCGCGTACCTTATGTGCGTAACCCTTTTAAAATCCGGCCCTTTATGTATTCTGTTTACTATAAGCACAAAATTATTTATATATATATAAAATTATACTTATGTGCATAGATGCGACTTATGCATCTAAAACCAAAATATTGTGCATGAAGTAATCAAATTGAGAAAAAGGAACAAAACAAATGAAGCACTCAACATAATGCTATCATAATGCAATTAACAATTGGTTCTATGTGCAGGCCTTCATTTAATCCCTAGCCCCTGTCACATGTTAGGGGCAAAGAGGTGGCCAGTACCATTTTGACTAGTGGCAGCTGCTGGCCCAGGAGTTGGAGGTTGCTCCTGGGCCCCCTGCTAGACCACCAGGGATTTTTGGTGAGTACTGGTGAGGGCAGGCTCCACTGGTGGGTAAGCTCCATATTTTAATGAATGGGGAGAGTTGGAGTGGGTTTGATGGTTATTTTATTTTTTAACAAAATGGAAAATGAAGGGTAAAAAAATAGGATGAGAGGGTGGACCTGAAATGGCCCATCCCAGAGCGAAAACAAAATTGCAATAACATTTTTAAAAGTTTCTACCCCTAGTTGTTGTTGCTGTGTGTACTGAGAGAAAGCTATATAGTGATGTGTTTTCCTGAGAAATACAGCCAGAAATTGATCTATGCATATGGCTATAGTGACTGACTTATTCCAGCCATGAAACATTAGAGATGTGATTTGGCTGAACCTTTTGGTTCGGCCTTTGTTATCAGCCCGCCATGGGAAATTTTGTTTTCCTGCGGTTTGGGCCAATTTTATTTCAGATGCCCACGAACCGAAGCCTGTAACCCGCCCCAACCCTTCAAATTAAATTATTACAACAGGGGGTTGTTAAAACAACCTTAAACCCACCCCAACCCTTCAAATTTAATTAATTGCAACCTGCCTGACACCCCCAAAACTTGCTGAAATTCCCTGGTGGTACAGCGAGGGTCCTGGGAGCGATCTCCCCCTCTCGGGCCGTCTGCAGCCAGTAATCAAAATGGCGCCGATCGCCCTTTGCCCTTACTCTGTGACAGGGGCTATTGGTGTCATTGGCCGGCCCCTGTCACATGGTAGGAGCAATGGACAGCCTGCGTCATCTTAAAAAATGGCACGGGCCATCCATTGCTCCTATCATGTGACAGGGGCCGACCAATGGCACTGATAGCCCCTGTTACACGGTAAGGGCAAAGGGCCATCGGCGCCATTTTGATTAGTGGCATCCGATGGCCCGAGAGGGGGAGATCGCTCCCGGGGCCCTGCTGGACCACCAGGGACTTTCGGTAAGTCTTGGGAGGGGGGTCGAGCAAGACTTGGGGGGACGGGAGGATGGGGAGTTGCAATTAATAAAATTTGAAAGGTTGGGGTGGGTTTGGGGTTTGTTTATTTTTTTATGTGCCCTTCCCCCCCCCCAGAAAATAATAAGAAAACCACACAACATTTTGTGGGATTTCTTATCGTTTCATTGCCCCCCCCCCAAAATGCGACAAAATAGGAAATATTGTCTCTAGTTCCTATTTCTTGCAAACGAATGCACGTCCCTATGAACCATAAAGGTATCTGGAAGGTGCTGGTGGCCAAAAAGGAAAAGGCCATAGTGGCCTTGAGGTGTTCTGCCAAGACGTGGCCTCTCTGAGTGAAAGGGCACAGGTTCTGCTCTGCTGGCATAAGCATAGTATGCTTTCTTTTTTTAACCTGAAACTGTGCAAGACTTTCTCCTCTAACAAATCCAGAAATGGTGCCATGATCCTGTATACTCTCTCTAGGAGATAATTCCTCCTCTATTCTCTCTCCCTCCTCATAGTGCCCTGAGAATCCATAAGTTTATAATAGTTCTATTGAATGTCATTTCACCACCACTTACTCACACTCCAGTTAGCTCCAGTCAGCCCTAGTGACACATACACACATAATACACACACACACACACACACACACACACACACAGAGTTAGCTCCAGGAAGCCCGCAGTGACACAGGCACAGACACACACACACACACACACACACACACAGCTACAGTCAACTCCAGTGAAACACACCCATACCCACACACACACACACACACACACACTAGCATACACCCAGTTACCTCGTGTCAGCCCCAGTGATTCTCCCTCCCTTTCCAGAAATGCAATGCAGAATGGAAGCAAATCTTGGATTTTTAAAGGTTTAAAAGCACTTGCACATTCTTGATAATATTCCCTCGTACACTCTTAATAAAATAGGAAAGTACGCATGAACATCCAAACTATGCACTGACAAAACCCCAAACATGCCCACATTCTTCTCACATTCTTTGCTGCATGAACACACAAATATGCATGTATTTGGCTAGTATTTAAAATCACTCATACATGTGTATATCAAATATACGCACGGATAAGGCAAAACCACTTTGAACATTTTCGCCTTGGACTGTAAGCCCTCTGAAGAAAGGGAAATACCTACAGTACCTGAATGAAATCCACTTTGAAGTGTCATAAAAGGTGGAACATACATTAACAATTATTATTATTATGTGTTTCCATGTGTCAAATATATGAGCACATAACTTTTAGTGTAATTAACAGCATGATAAACTGCTGATAATGAGGGCCTTTTCTACATTCATAAACTCATAAATGGAAACATAACAAGGACTTTCTCAATAAAATATGAAAAGATGGTTGCACTGCTACAATTCAAATACAAAATGACATTCTACAGTTAAAGATTTGTAACTTACTGTATATGCCTTAAAATGATAACATAGATTTTGTATTTGGTACATGTTTTATTTCTATATAGTTTAAATATTGTTTATAAACAATGTAGCTTTTCATTTTAAAAAAATGACTTTTTGAATGATCAGAGGTGTGAATATTTATACAAAATTATGCAAATTTGTCACATTATTGCCACAGAATTTGCTAAATGTTGCCACTGAATCTTGAAAATATCTGCTGCAGGAAACAGCGGTTTCTGAGTTTGAGTCTACAAAAACTATGATTGGAAGAGAAAGAAGTCAATGAATTAGCAGCTATTGCTTGTCTATGCCCTCCCTTTTCAGGGGAGAAATAAATCACACCCTCTAAATGCCTGGTAACAGTTCAGAACTGCTAGCTAGAATCATATTAGAAATAGAGAAAAAGTGAGTCAAACAATTTACATAATTATAAAGTAAAATAAATATACAAAGCAATGGTAAAAAGCAGTACTTGGTGTGACTGTACAATTGTATACGTGATACATGTGAAGATGAAATTAATAAAAGTGGTGATCATTCTGAATTTCTGTGACTGTCAGAACTTTTTGTTGAGTGGTGGATTGCTATTGCTCTTTGATGTCCCCCAGAAGCTTCCACAATGTTGGTCCTTTCTGGAAGCCATTTGGTGCATCCATTAATGATGTTCTTTCTTTTTAAATGAATTTAAAAAAATGTGACAAATAAGGGCAACTTGTTTCATTTGGGGGGCCCCAAAATGAATTGAGGGCCCCCAAATGAAGCAAACCTTATTTGGTATATTTGCCTAAAATGAATGCTTCATGCCTGGGCCTAGGCCCATGTCTGAGGCAAGGACCTCGCCAAGGGCCTAGGCTGAAGCCCAAAGCAGAAGCAACAGATTATGCTTGAGCGTCACACCGAGGTCTTGGCCTTGGCAGGGCCAAATACAGGGCCTAGGCTAAAACCCGAGCCCCCTAGTCACTTACCTGATCCATCAGGTATATCAGTGGCAGTCTTGGTTTTGTTGATTACATCTCAGCCAAGGACCAGGCATGATGCCAGGTCCTGGCCGGAGACAGGGTGCCAATGCCTGGGTCTCAACCCCAGCCCCAAGCCAGACAATGGGGCCCAACTCAGAGGATGGGTCCTGAAGCCTGGGCCTTGGCTTAGGGTTAGGAAGAGGCCTGGAGCCCAGACCTTACTGCTCCACTGATGCCATCTTCTTCTTCTTTTTTTCTTTAAATTGATTCTGTGTGCTGAGGACATGCTGGAGTTAATTAACTCCAGCACATTCACCCCAGTGGAGAGCACCTTTTTGATGTACAGCTTTGTTCGGCATTGAGGTCTAAAGTAACTAGGAAGACTTCATAAAAGGTATGAGATTTGGGACTTATGCTCGGATGCAGTATTGGGACCTTATTCTAACGACTCCACAATGGGGAGAAGCTGGGACCAGATTGGAAACTTAAAGGAGGAATGAACTATCTTTAATCAAGGTAAGATGAATAATTTGAGTAACTGGGAAAAGAAAGAGATCAGTGTTAAGAAGAGTGCTTCAAAAGGAATTTAGAGGCTTGCCTGAAAAGAGTGCGGTCAAAAGTGTATTAATCCTTCTGCTGTCCTATTGTTTATTGACTTTATTTAAATGTTATATTGAGAGATGTAAATATTCTTCAGTCATCAAATCAACTATCAGTAAAAGAAGTTGGAACATACGAACATAAGATATGCCATACTTGGTCAGACCAATGGTCCATCAAGCCCATTATCCTGTTTCCAGCAGTGGTCAATCCAAGTCAGAAGTGCCTGGCAAGTACCCAAACATTAAATAAATCTCAAGCTGCTACTGCTTGTTAATTAATAGCAGTTTATGTATTTTTCCTCCAGGAACTTATCCAATCCTTTTTTAAACCCAGTACACTAACTGCTGTAACCACATCTTCTGTCAATGACTTCCAGAGCTTAACTATGTGCTCAGTAAAAAATAATTTTCTTCAATTAGTTTTAAATGAGCTACTTCCTAACGTCATAGAGTGCCCCCTGGTCCTTCTATTATCTGAGAGAGTAAATAACTGATTTACATTAACTTGTTAATCTCCTTTCATTATTTTGTAGACTTCTATAATACCCCTCAGTCATCTCTTCTTCAAACTGAACATCCCTAACTTCTTTAGCCTTTCCTCATAGGGCAGCCATCCCATGCCCCTTATCATTTTGGTTGCCCTTTTCTGCACTTTCTCTAGTGCAGCTATATCCTTTTTGAGATGTGGTGATCAGAATTGCACACAGCATTCAAGGTATGGTTTCACCATGGAGCAATACAGAAGCATTATGACATCCTCCATTTTATTTGCCATTCCCTTCCTAATAATTCCTAACATTCTGTTTGCTTTTTTGATCACCACAGCACACTGAACTGATGATGTTAATGTATAATCCACTATGACACCAAGATCTCTTTCCTGGGTGGTAACTCCTAAGACAGTAATTAGCATTGTGTAACCACTGCAAGGGTTATTTTTCCCTATATGCATCATTTTGCACTTATCTGCGTTAAATTTCATTTTCAATTTGGAAGCCCAATCTTCCAGTCTCGCAAAATCATCCTGCAATTCATCAGAATCTGATTGCAATTTAACTACTCTACATGATTTTGTATCATCTGCAAATTTGATCACCTCACTCATGGTACCCCTTTCCAGATCATTTATAAATATATTAAAAAAACACACGTCCAAGTACAAATCCATGAGGTACTCCACTGTTTACCTCTTTCCACTGTGAAAACTGATCATTTAATCCTACTCTCTTCTTCCTGTCTTTTAACTGGCTTGCAATCCACAAAAGGATATCACCTCATATCCCATGACTGTTTAGTTATCTTAGAAGCCTCTCATGTGGGACTTTGTCAAACGCCTTCTGAAAATCCAAATACACCACATCTACCAGTTCCCCTTTATTCACCTCTTCAAGACTTCCCTTGGATAAAACCATGTTGGCTGTGTCCCATCAAACCATGTCTATCTAAATGTTTTGTGATTTTATTCTTTATAACAATTTCCACAATTTTTTTCCAGCACTGAAGTCAGGCTTACCGGTCCATGGTTTCCCAGATCACCCCTGGATCCCTTTTTAAATATAGGGGTTACATTGGCAATCTTCCAATCTTCAGGTACATCGGATGATTTTATTGATAGGTTACAAATTCATTGAAATAGGTCTGAAATTTCATATTTTAGTTATTTCAGAACCCTGGGGTGTATACCATCCAGTCCAGTTGATTTACTACTCTTTAGTTTGGCAATCAGGCCTACAGTATCTTCCAGGTCCACCCATGAAAACTTTCTCTCCAGCATCCTCTTAAGTGAACACCAAAGCAAATAAATTGTTTAATCTTTCCACAATGGCATTAACTTCTCTAAGTGCCCCTTTAACACCTTGTTCATCCAACGGTCCAACCAACTCCCTCTCAAGGTTTCTGCTTTGGTTATATTTTTAAAAGTATTTATTGTGAGTTTTTGCCTCTATGGCCAAATTATTTTCAAATTCGTTCTTTGCCTGTCTTATCAATGTCTTACATTTAACTTGCCAATGCTTATGCTTTATGCTATTTTCTTCTGATGGATCCCCCTTCCAATTTTTGAATGAAGATCTTTTGGCTAAAATAGTCTCTTTCATTTCATCTTTTAACCATGCCAGTAATTGTTTTGCCTTCCTACCACCTTTCTTAATGCATGAAAACCACACTGTTTCTTATTACTAGGGTAATTAGTGCTGTTTACAAAGACGGAGAGGGACTTGTACTAGATGATTGCAAAAAGGCCTTAGAACTATGGTTCACCCCCACTGGGAGCCCTGGAATTCAGGTTATAATTGTTATCCATAGAGACTGATTTGTCCACTGGTTATCTCTTTGTCATCTTGTCCTACCTCAGCTCTGACAAGGTGTTATGGCCGCTGATTATGGCCTTCCATGACCGGCAGATGCCACTCACCATCACAGTGCCGCCTCTCTGGGCTCGGGCACACTGGCCGCGGCGACCAACTGCTCCCGGGGCCCCTCTCAATGGCAGCCCCTGCTGCCACATGGGTAGGCCTTCTGCCAGGCTCCTCCAATGTGCTCACTGCTCTTAGTATGGGATCTCCCCCACTGGGTATCTATAGGCCTGTGCACACGTGTCTCTCTGCCAAAATTAAAGAGACTGTGGCCCCTCCTGCTCACCCCACCTGTCCTTTTCCTATTTAAGGCAAGATCTGGCTCACAGACCTTGCCTTGGCTTCTTGATTTCTAGGTCCTGTATCCAGTTCCTTCATGGAGGATATCTCCTGCACTCTGACTTGTGACATTCCGGAACCTGATCTATGCCTGGAACCTCGACTACCTGAACTGCTGCCTGTCCTGACCTATGCTTGGAACCTCGACTATCTGAACTGCCGCCTGTCCTTACTCTCACCTGGTATTCCGCCTCTGAGCACTGAAGCCTGTCCCAGCCTTTGACCGCCTCTACACTTCAGTTTTCTCACCCATCTCCAGACCCACTCCTGGCATCCCTCCAACATTGCCTTCTCTTCAGTCAGAGACCCCATGTAACTCCAGCCAGCCCCGGTACCCAAGGACTCAACCTGAGGGGAACGTGGGCTGGTAGTGGTGAAGCTCCAGCGGGGTCTGCTTCATCCTAGCCTCGCCTTCTGACAGTGGGGACCTGTGGGGATTTCTCCCACAGGTGGTGCCAACTCCAACTCGGGAAAGGGGTCCACCTTCCAGAACCATAACACAAGGTTCTGACAAAGCAGTGAGGCCACACTTGCAAAAATGTTTTGATATCGTTATCTTCTTTTTTTTTTTTTATCTGTAGTACACAGCCATAGACTCAATGGGCACAGAAAAGAATGGGAAACATAAACAAGTTGGACAAAGATTATTTGTTTTATTTGTGAGACCTTTCTACTTGTAATGATGGGGGGCCACTAATGAAACAAATATGGACTCATTCATTATGTTTTACCCATTTGTTTCGAATAAATGCACATCCCTATAATTTCATTCATTTCCTCAGAAATGTAACCTATACTAAAAAATATTTAATCTGATTTATTTATATACTGTATATATTTGAGTATTTCTTGTATTGCATTTATATTATAACAATACTAAACTTATTATATTATAATACATGAATATAATCATAGTAAATAGAACATAATACATTAAACATACAGAGATCAATACTGATATGCTACTTATCCAGATAAGTAGGACTTATCCAGCTAACTTGTAGCCACTATGTTCAGCAGCTGCCACATAGGCAGATAAGTCACTTATACAGCTAAGTAGTTAGCTGGTTAGTCATTGGACGGGGAACGGGCGTACTGAAGCAGTACAACTTATCTGATAAGTGCCTATATTCAGCCTTATCTAGTTAAGTTAAATGAATAAGTTAGACCTGCTCAATAACAGTTCTAAAGATATACAGTTATAATGTATCTGGCTAACATAACCAGATAAGTTCAACTTGGAGAAAAGGTGACTGAGAGGGAATATGACAGAAAATCTTGAGGGGGCTATTAATAATATAGGTAAACACAGACTGGCTCTTTATCCTTTCATAGAGTGCTAATTTTAGGGTACACTGTATGACACTAGCACGGGGAGTTCAATACTCAAATGCTAGATAGCCAGACAAGTAGATCTTATCTGGCTATGTAGTGGCAGCTGAATATCCGATTATCTTCAATGGCTATTACATAGCTAGTTAAGTCCCTTACCAGCTATCAGAATAGCTGGATTAGTTGTGGGTAGGCAGTACGCACAGCTGGGCAGGACTAGTTAGCCAGATAAATTATCCAGCTAAGCAGCAATATTCAGCCTTAGGAGGATACCATATCCAATTATGTGAGACCTGCTCAATAGGAGATCTAAATTTAAACGGATATGACATATCCACCTAAGTAACGCTTCTATGGGGATATTCAGCAGCATAGTCGTGCTGTTGAATATCCCATTTAAGTTAGCCAGATATGTCTATCTGGCTAACTTAAATAAGTGGTTAGGTTTTGAATATCTACACCTAGGAAATTTAGAAGAAATTGAAGAAAGAGAGTCTGATATTCAAAATAGAACTTAGCTGGATAAGCTTTTACAAAATGGAGGCTTAAGGAATATATGGTCTTAGATATAAGATGGTTGACAGAGGGGCATACTATGGCATTATAATATAAGTTAATGAATCAGTATATGATTGTTTTGGGGTTTGTAAGCTTGACTCTTGATTGGCTGTGGGGTATAGCAACAGATAAGAAGATATGACGCAGGGAAATGCATAATCAAATTATAATCTGTTGATTGGTTCTTTATGCCTTCAAAGATAAGTGAAATTTATATTAATGTCTGTCTGTGCTGCTAACAGGCAGAGAAGTTGTAAGATTGTCATTTTGTCCTGTTTTTTATCTTTTACAATAAAAATCACAAGGAGGAAATTCTGGTTGGATGTGAAATAATTCACTTATTGCCATTTTTTTCTTGTAAAAGTTCCTGAAGGTAAGTTGCTCTCTTGGAGACGGATCCCAGGGGAAGCTTGCTTGTGGCTTTATATAGGGGGCACTTTCTTAACCAGAAATCCACAATAGCCAAATAAACTTATCTGACTAACTTTAGAATAGTTGGATATATTCAGCAGCATGGTCGCGCCACTGAATATAAAGGCTGTTTATTTGGTTACCTTGCTGAATAGCACAATAAGGATCCCACAGCTAATATAGCTGCTTATACTCTTTGAGTACAGAGCAAACAGCTCTATTTCTCTTACAAACTGCTGAGTCACCGTGAGCAGACCCGAGGAACCAAATACCTTTCTGCGCTTCTTAATCAGAGTATAATTCAGTGGAATATCGCTTGGAACACATTTCTTTGCATCTCTGTTGTATAAACAGGAAGCTGAATTTTCTCCTCCCTTTACTCTTAGCTGAGACTCCTGCTGCATGCACTGGGTTCTCCCAATAGTTCTAAATTAGCAGATTTTATATCCTTTCTTGCAATGTTATGTGTCAAATCAACTCATGCACAGCATATAAATAGATAGCAATTGGAATTTTATGTAGTTTTGCCAGTAAAACTTTCAGGTACCATGGCAATAACTCAAAGCGCTTGGATCATGATTTAATACTTTCACTAAGTTCTAGAGAATAGACATGCAATTGTGGTGATGTGGCAATTTTATCTGGAGAAATCACTTCTCCGACTAAGTGGTGCCACTAAATATATGTCTATCGTCAGCAGGTACCACTTAGCCGAATAAGTGAGTTCTCCAGATACGTTTTTAGGCAGATAATTCAGGGGTAGGGAATGGGCGGACTAGGGAATACTCCAGTCGGCTTGATAAATGTATCCGCTAACTCAATATTCAGAATTAGCTGGCTCAGTTATCTGATCAACTCTGGTCAGGCCATAGTGCTGACCTAAAGTTAACGGGTTTAACTATCCATCTAACTTTAAGATAATCAGGTATATTAAGCAGTTCAGCTGCACCTCTGAATATACAGCACTATCTGGCCAACTAGTACAGCTGTGCATCAGCTGCATATGGACCTCTTCTCTCAAAGCACAGTCAATCTGTGGAATTTTTTACTGAATGATCTGGACAAGGCTTCCAGCATAGCTAGATTTAAAAGCGGTTTTGACATGTTCCTAGAGGAAATTTCCATAACAATTAGTCATAGAACTGAAAAAGCCAACACTTATCCTTCGAAGAGAGCAAAAAGGAATGGATCTATTCTTTTGGACCTACAGTACTCAGTACTTTCTAGTGACTCAGAATGGACACTGTTGGAGACAGGTTGTTGACCTCAATGTACCTTTAGTCTGCCCCAATATAGCACAATTTACTGTTGTCATGAAATTATGTCTAAGGCAGTCCAGGAATATGGACCATGGTGGAAAACATGGCTGTGGTGTGGTCCCCAGGTATACCATGCCCCAACCCACCCCCACCCCATTTTTATGTTGTAATCATGAGGCTTATCTCTTACCCCAGTGGGATTATTGGTCAAAGAAGATTTTCTTTATTTAAAAGTTTGTTTGGTCAGGCGAAGGAGGGGTGTTATAGGCTGGTACTCCTTCCTCATGGGAATTTTGAATCAAGCTAAGGATGGAATGGGCAGTTCCCATAAGGTCGTGGAATGGAGTGGGGGAATATAGCATTGTGGGTGAAGTTGCATTGTGACTGGTTAGCATGCTTACTTTGTTTGGTCTGAGTGCTCTTTACCAACTTCCTCCCTTTTGGGGGGTTGGATTGTGATTTCTTGATCTATGTCATAGTTGACGAGTAACCCAAGCCTATTTACCTTTTAGTTATGTGTACCCAGAAGTGATGGTAATCTAACAAGTGAACTAAGGGAGGAGAGGGGTAAATCTGGACTGTTCAGCGCTATCTGGTCATTTTGTGGATAACAGTTCTAAAGATACTGGAATATAGTGGGGGAAGAGATTTTGGTGGGAGAAGGAGTGGCCAGAGGTTCACTATTCCAGCATTGGAAGCTGGTTTGGCTGCTGGTTGCTGCTGGGACTTGGCGAACAGCCATGGGCTAAGGATGTGAAGTTATGATTGCTATTCATGATTAATTGTAACCCTATCTAGGGCTGAGTTAAAGTTCTCAATAAACTGTGGCCTTTGCTTTAATCCAACCTCCTGAGTGTACGGCTTGTGTATATTGAGTGGATAGGGTGGCAGGAGGAGGGAAAACAAAGGTAAGTCTCCAAGTATGCCTATGTTTTTGTATTTACTAAGCTCAATGAAAATCTTTCTGTTGCAAATTTTTCAAAATTCAATATAAACAAATTCAGAAATGGTTTAAAATTTTCAGTTTAATAACTGTATATTAAAATTTAATGACTATATAATCGAGTGTCTATTAATGCCTTTCAACCAATGTAGTGATGTCCTTATTTTATCATTCAGTTTTTACACTGACTGCTAGAAACCTTTTTCTAGCTTTTCTTAGCAATAAGAAGTAGTTAAATGGAATACGTTTCAAGAGCAGGACTACATTAACATATAGGAGCTGAAGATTTGATCCAAATTGGAAAGGTATATACTTTAATCTTTTTTTTTTTTAATTTATTTTTTTCAGATAAGGTTGCCTTTTCCCATCATTATTTATTATTAAGGTCATCTAATGACATTGCTCTAGCCTTACATTTCTAATATCACTACAACAAAAACATCCAGTACTAATGGAAACAAAAGTACACTTAACTTTGATTTTCTACATGATTTCCATGTTTAAAGACTTAGTTTATTTGCTGTGCATTTTTAAGTTCTATGAACATTCATTTCCTACAGTATAGATAATTTTAATATTACCAGCTTTAAAAATTCTTCTTTTATGTCCCTGCAGCTGTTTTTTCACCACTACTAAGAATATTTGTCTTTATAACAATTGTAATTAAAATTGAAAGTAATTATCTATCTTCTGCATCTAGGTGGCCTCTGTGGCTTGAATATGTAACTTAGCAGCATAATAGATATAGGCAGATAAGAACCATTTAGCCCACTTACAGTATTCAGTCTGGTTTTGCCTGCATGTATTAATGTTGCTAATATCATCTTCTAATGTAAGTCACACAAGCTTGATCACCTACATTACTCTATTGCTGGCCATAACCTTTCTTTGCCCTTACCATCACCCACTGTTCTAAAGGTACTGCCCACATATCAGTCATACAAGTTGTATTGTCATTTTCTCCTTTTTGTGCTTAGTTGGACAGTGTAGTTAAGTTGGCAGAGCAGTCTTCCTCATAACCATGCTGATGATATGGGACCTAATTGCTTCACCTGTATGCAGAAATTTTTAGGTTATGTAGAACAACAATGCATATTTCTTTCCTTGTTTTTTACTGCTGTGAATACTTACCTGAATGCATGTCTCAATAACCTTGTAGTTACTAAAAATTACTTTCCTTTTCAATATACTTCGAGTTCGGATCCTGCTTACAGATGAAATGTAAAGTGAAATATGATAAGCAAGGTGAATTCATGCTGCTTTTTCATAGTTCCATTAGATTTCATGGAACTCTGAGGTAGCAATGGGTTTAGCTTTATTATATCTTCAGGAATTGTGACAGGCTAGCTGGGTGAGTGACAGGGAAGAACTTCACACAGATTTTAGAATCTTAAAATACACTTTGAAACACTTTTATTAACAAGTGCATTTAAGGTTTAAGTCCTTTAAGAAATGTAATACCATGAAACAGACATAAAATAAGCATCTATGTCCATCCAGAATCTGACTATCTGCCCATGTAGGAACCTTTTCCATGCAATATTTTAATTAAGTGTTCAACAAAACTGATTCTATCATGAAAAAAATAAATAATCTTATCCCTGCCTTAATAGCGACAGTAAGCAGTGTCCAACCTTCTGGTCATCAGCTAATTTAGGTGAGTTCTTTCTCTTTGAATTTATAGTATAGAGACTCTTTTCTCTTACACTAAAAATGGGAGGTCCATATTCAGAAACAGCTGGATAACTCAGAAATTAGGGGCCAGATAAGTTAGGGGCATTCCAAAGGCTTAACTGGGAGGAGCTGAATTATCTCGATAATTTATCCAGTCAACTCCGATATTCAGACATAACTGGATAACTTATCCAGATAAGTCTGGCCATTCTGTAAACTTGTCCTAAAGAAAAGGTGGAATGTGAGTAGAAATGGCCTCCTATTAAGGGCCACTGAGGGTCTTAGATCTAAGGTAGGCTAGTTAAGAGTGTCACATTGTGGAACAATATAAAGTTAGCTTAGTGTTCTTTTTTCTGCATTTATCAAGTCTTTTGATTTGATGTTGCCAACAGCTTCTTGTTTTCAGGGGCCAGTCCCTGGAATCGGGCCTAGGTTTGGGCCAGGCCATGGCATCAAGCCCCGGACCTTCTGGCCTAGGTCTGGGATCCAGCCTAGGCTGAGGCCCGGATGTCGGGTCCAGGCCTCTGGGCTGAGTTATGGCATCGGGCCTGGGTCTGAAAATGGGACCCAGTCTCCGGGCCAAGTTGCGGTGTCGGGCCTGGGTCGAGGCTCCAGCCTAGACCCAGGCCCTGGAGCCAAGGCCTGGTCTCGGTGCCAGGTTGCGATGTCAGGCCCGGGTCTTGACCGAGTCCCCAGTATTAGAACCTGACTTCCAAGTCTGGTCGCGGCATCGGGCATGGGTCTGGGCTCTGGCCTTGGCTGAGGCCCAAGTGCCGGGTCTGGGTTCAGCCGAGGTGTCAGCCTTGAAAAGGCCAAAGCACTGTAGGTAGGTTCTGGGCTTAGGCCTCTCTGGTTGATCCCCTCCAGGCCAGGAAAAAGGGGGCCTGGGTGGGATCCTGGCCCCAGCATTTTTCCAGGTAATTGGGTGAGAGACCCTGTTTTCGATGTTTGGCTGTTATAGGGGTTTTCTTTTATTTTTATTGTTGGTTTCATGTTTTATCTCATGAATTAAAAATGTCAAGCAATCAACAAACCAAAATTTGTATGGGGAAAAACTACGGAAAACTTTTGAAATTGAAAACAAATATTTTTCCCCTGTACATCCCTAATAAATAGTATGGAAGTACCCCAGGATATCCAGGAGATGTAGGCAGTCTGAGAGATAGTGTGTTCAAGTTGTGGTCCAGTTTGTAATGTGCCTATGCTAAGCTGTTTCGGGGCAATTTTCAAAATATGCATTTTGAAACAGTCTTAAGGGTACCTTTTACCTACAGACTTTGCTCCAATTTGCAAAGCAAAAGTACATGAATTATTTTACTTTGAAAATTGCTGCTAGTATAAAGTACTTGTGGACATTTACTCCTATTTTCATTTCCTATGGGTGTTTTTTTTCATAGAAATAAAGTGTAGATTTGGATATACAATCTATGGGCCTAATTTACTAAGGGCCTGATTTTAAAAAGCATTGATACACTTGATTGGGTTTTACATGTGTAAATACACTTTACCCTGTAAGTGGGCTTTTGAAAATTGCTATAACATATGCCATTGAATTGTCCATAGGATTTACCTATGTAAATGCACTTTACATACATAAATGGCTTTTGAAAATTGCTATGGAGATATGTTACATTTGATACGTAACTTCTTTGAAAATTAACCTGTTAGGCTTTTCTCCCATTCTGTTCTATGGAAAAATTGCTTTAGTAAATGAGGCCCTTTATGTGATATTTTCCTCCCCTAACCTGGAATGCCTTCTCTTAACATGACAAAAATTACAAACATTGGGAAGCAATGAACACTCTTTAGCTGCAATGAGAAAGGCAATTTTCAGATGGTGAATCACTATTTATATTCATACATGACTTTGATAATTGCATTCTTTCTATGTCAAGTCATTGAATGCTGCTGAATGAAGATGGGTGTGTTGTGTGAGGCATACAAGTACTACTTTCTTCAACCCTCATCTTTTCCTCTGTTAAGCTGTCTTGTATTGTCTTCTGACACTGCTAATATAAGGCCGGATTTTAAAATGCCTGCGGGTGCAAAAATCGGGCTTTATGCATGTGGCCGGGCCTTGCACATACCGAGCACATTTTCAAAAGGGCCCAGCCACGCACATAAGTCCTGATAAGCACACAAGTGCCAGGCCCTAAAAAAGGGATGGCTGGGGGGCGTGGTCTGGGTGAGGAGGGGCGGGGCAAGATGGAGACTGGCCAGGATGGAGTCCTGCCGGGACGGTGGACATTAACTGCAGTCCCAGGGAAGCGTACGCCAGCAGCCGGCCAGCGCATGCAAACTACTTCTGCTCCAGGGGAGCAGTAAGCAATAAAACAAAAAAAAACGTAAGTTGATAGGTAGGGTTTAGGAAGTAGGGAGGAGAGGGGAAGAGGGAGGGAGTTTAGGTAGTGGGGTAGGGAAGTTCCCTTCCAGTTCGCTTCTTAATTGAAGCAGACTGGGATGGAACTGGAAGATGCTCGATTGTGTCACCGCGCAGAGTTATTAAAAATTTGCCCCCTCCCCCCGCGCGTGCAGATTTTAAAATCCAGCACGCATGTGCGCGCGGGCATCTGATTTTATAGCATGCACATATTATAAAATTGACGCACCCATGTGCGCGCACCGGGAACCACACGCACATGGACACATAAGCACTCCTTTTAAAATCTACACCTTATTACACAATTCTGAGCAGGAGGCAGTCTAACACAGTATAAAGGAGTTTATTTAGTTTTCTTGGACATATGGGCTCTCTGAGCCACATTTATCTATTTAAGATTTGAAGTGATTGTTTAAAATTGGATATAAAAGTAAAACTTTGTAAATAAACACTACAGTAAGTAACTCTTTTCATGCATCTTCAACTACGTACTAGAGCCTTCTTTTGCTCATATAAAATATCCTTGCTTCTTTTTTATTTTTAATTATTTTTTTACCTCATTTTTTTTCCACTTCTTCCTTCACCATACAACTCATATGGAGATTTTCTCATCCTATTTCTTCCACATTTTTATCCATTTCATCTCTGTGAGATCTTATATATAATTACAACTGTTAGAAATCTCCAGACTTTCTTTTTCTCATATGTATAGCTGATGTCTCCCAATCTATAGTCTCATGCAGAAAAAATATACTTTTCCCTTCTTACTTAGGCTACTGAAGCATTTTTTATATGGAGCTTTGTTCAAAGAGAAAAACTGCTTCTCAAAGTATACCCTATCCATTACTTCCACACCTTGTCACATTCCAAAAACCACTTGTGCCTCCATTTACAAATATATTTTGTGATTTTCAACAAGCATTGTATCTTCTGGCACTCCCCAGACTCTCAACTATTTTTTCTTCCTCTTTCTCTGAGATATCTTCCATTGATTTCCCAGGTATGTTTCCCCCCCTTCATTGAATAGCAGCAATACTATATGCTGTGTGGAGTCCTGCAGTATATATCTCAACAAAGAAGAGAGTTTAAGGGCTTCAGAACTAATAAGAAACAATGAAGGCTGTCTAAAATTGATGGAAGCAGATCAGTTTGCAAGAATCAATAACTATTTGCTATTGTCAGAATTTACAACCTCTACTGTCTTGTTAAGTTATCTAATGGTTTCCACTTTGCACTTATTTTAACTTCTGTGTCTCAGGATGCTGGAAGCCTGCTCTTTTTTTTCATTCTGCTCTTCTTGTCACACCTTTCCTTGTTTACTGCAGTTTTTCCAAGACCTGCATATTGATTTAGACTAATATAGCCACTCAGAATGTTTTTTCTTCTCATTCGAGTGAAACTTTATATGGTCATTTTTCTTTATCGTGTTTGATCTTCATCTATTTGCCTCTGGTAGCATGGTTGACTTTCCAAAAGCAGAAGCAAAATTCAATTTTGATTTCCACTGACCCACCTTAGTAGGTACTTAATAGGTCTTGGTGGCATTTGCTCCCATAATCGGTCCTGATTCCTCTATGACCTACCATCCATTCAAGCTGCAGTATTTCTTTGTTTTACTAGGCTCTCTCGTTCTCTCTCTGTTTTGACTTTTATGCTTTGGTATTATACTTTCCTTCTCTGCTTCTCTTTAACTTTTTTCCTTCTCCCTCCATTGTGATCTGATAGTCTGTAACTACTTCTTACTACCAGCTCTCTGATTCTGAATTTAAAGATAGCAATGAAATTGAAGGTATACAATATATAAAAAGGACAGAGTTAAAAAGTCTGCATAAACCCTGAGATTCTAACTGAACAGATTTTGGTTATGATTAATGCCTAGAAAGGTATAGGATTTACATCATATTCCTTTGTAATCATTACCAACTGTTTAATAGCAATCAATATTATTTGAAGTATGTATTTTTACTGGTACATTTTAAACTATTAATTCTCATGCATGCTGCAGTACTGTACTGCAGAGAAAATATAGTTGTTGAAGGAAAAATGTAATGATAGTATCTCAGTAAATGAGTGCATTGTACAAGCTTTCATCTTTAAATGTTCTGTCACTTTGAAATTTATTATTTGTATATTTTAGGGATGTCCATTCAGTTAAAACAAAATAGAAAATGTCAACAGCATTATCTATTTTGTTTCATTTCTTTGGAATCACAAAATGAAAAAAAAAAAGCCAAAATTTTGTGTTTTATTTTTACTTTTGTGGTTAATGCACACAAACTGGACTTAGTTCATACTAACCACAAAATTAGGGAAAAATGAAAAAACAAACAAACAAACAAACAAAAAAAACCAATGAACCATTTTAAAAACAAAATCAAACAAAAAAATGACATGAAACAAAAATGACACAAAAAGAAAAAACATTTCACACCCCTAATATATTTACCAATATGTTAAAAAATTGTGGTCAACTGTCTGCAGTTGTTTAAGCCATTTCTCTTGTTTTTTCTATTTTGTTATGTTCTGGAAAACAATTCTTCTATTCCAATATTATTCAAAACATTTTAAAACTCCGTTTTACTACACATGTTACAAGTTTAAAATCAAATAGCTTTTCAAAAGTGGCCACCATAGTGATATCATATGCTTTTTCAGAATCAGAAAATAAAATCACTGAGAAAAATGAATGCCTCAAACAAATTTTCACAATGTTGCTTAGACTTTTATCTCTGTAAGACCACTTCTAATCCAGTTCAGGACAAAAGAGCCTATGTGAAATGAGTCAATGGTTTCTGTTCAGTTCCTGCTTTTTAGGGTCACTCTCTCTCTCTTCGCTTATTTGTATCTTTTTGGTTGGTGGAACTCTGTAAGTGGTTTGACTCTGTTCATCCCTCCCATTTTTTCATGTATGACAGTGTGTACAAGAATCAGTTCTCTGCTCAGATGCTTTCTGCACTTGCAGGATATTGTTTCATGATAGCTGAAGGCTGTCTACGCAGTGTGCACATCATTAAATCCACCAACACAATTTGGCATTAATTAGCACTACTGTTGGCAATTTCAGTAGAGAGGCCGAAGATTATAATATATCAACCCTACAAATCAGGGCTTAGGCACTGTTGCAGTGCCCATGCTATTCTTGTTATATGGATAAACAAAGGACTTTAATTTCCAGTTTTGTAATTCAGGCAACAATTATCAAAGAACTATCAAGAGGCTAAGTAATTTAACAGTTATTTTCATCATTTCACCTGGTATTAATGTCAGGCTCATTGATCTGAATATTCATGGATCACCCAGTAACCCTTTTTAAAAATTAGCATTATAATTCCACTCTCCAGGCTTCAGATACAGTGATAGAATTAAATGATAGATTACAGATTACTAATAACATGTCTTCAGTCTCATATTTCATTTTTATCAGAAGTTAGAGGTGAATAACATCAGGTTCTAGGAATTTGCTACTATTTAGTCTGTCAGTTTACTCCAGAACCTCTTCAAGATTCATAAATATTTATTTCATTTTCTCTGAATCATCATCTAGAAAACTGAATCTGCTGTGGGACTTTCACCAACATCTTCTGCAGTCAAACTCAAAACAAATTTACCCATATATGTTCTGGGCCTTGGAATTGGTATTTTAGTATTTTACTAGCTCTCACAGATTGAAGTCTTGTTCATTGAGGCAGATCTTATTTTATTTATTTCATAAAATTTTCCACAGGAAGTAACGTTTACTCTGAAATATATGACATGCTCATAGCACCCAGTTTCAATGGGCATGGTACAAGTTTATTTTTATGAATAAAATAAATGCAATGCCTTTTTATGGACATTGATTTTCATTGGTTATTTGTCAGGAAAAAAATGCCTGTTCTCAATCCTAATCCAAAATATGCATCTCTGTATTCTGGAAGGAAAAATCCTCCTGGGGTATCACCATCTAGAGAATGAGGTCTATGTAATCAAACTCACACTAGAAATTGTTTAGTATGTGGCCCACTAAAAATGAATGTGCATATTTAATACAGAAATTAACATGTAGGTTGCGGTCAGTCAAACTCCCACACACACACCGTTATCTTAATGCGTGTGTTTCTCATTTTTTTAATATTCTTATTCTTTTTTATTTTTAAACAACAAAAAACTAGAGTTAAGTAGTACTTTTAGCTAAGACAGAGAAAACTGGACATGACTTATAACACCCACCAAGTAATATTTATTATAAAACTATTTTACAGTATTTTTGATGGCACCTGTTTAGTTGTTAGAATTCTAGACATTTTACACAACATATAGTTATGTGCCCTATTGTGAACCGTTGTGATGGCACCCGCTTAACGACAATATAGCAAAAGTTTTAAATAAATAAATAAATAAACAAACAAATAAATAAATAAATAAATATCATTTTCAGTCCTTGAGGACGAGGATATGTTTAATATGCATGAGATAGATTTTCATAGATTTGCATGCACATTGCCTAAATTGTATCTCATACCTATTTATTCAGTCTGATTTCAAAAAACTTTCTGAGGTACACCATTTGCATGCATAAGTGGGCACACAAAAATGTATACTAGCATTTTATAAACTGTATGGTGGTAGCCACACAATTTATAAAACACTATGTATTTCTGCCCCAGAATATGCTGCATATGTTTCATTATATGTGTATATTTGAAATGCAAGAACATGGTTACTTTCCTTAACCATTTAAAAATAATATGTCCATATATTTTACACATGTAATAATTTGTGTATAATAACCTAGAATCAAAACATAGAGACAAGTATTTTATAATGTAGGTGCTTAGTATCCTTCTGAAAATATTTACTTCTGCATACTTAGAATCACAATTTTACTCTACCAGTTCACCTAGACCTCCACCAGTTCACTTAGACCCTCCAACACTTTACCATGATCTTACCCAGACTTCCCACCCAAACATTGCAGACAAAAATACGTGTCTGATTTCAATTATGCAAATCAATTAGCAGGTGTACAATTATTTGGACAATTTAAGTAATATATGCACATGCATTGCTTACAAAATAGCAGTTTGGGCTCATACTTCTGAATCCTGCTCCTGAATACCACTAAACTGCCTCTTGCCTGTTAAGATCTACACAATATACTGCAAGCATGCACATAGGAGTAGATTTTCAAACCTCGGTGTGCATAAATCCCGGGTTCTACGTGCGTGACCGGGCCTTACGCGCGCCGGGCCAATTTTCAACCGGATCCAGCCATGCACGTAAACCCCAGGATGCGTGTAAGTCCCAGAGCTTTAAAAAGGGGTGGTCTGGGAGGCAGGGCGGGGGCTAGAGGAGGGGGCAGGAGCAAAAGGTAAAATTAGGGGTAGTTAGGATAGGGATAGAGGTAGGGCAGGATAGGGGAAAGGAGGTTAGGCTAGGGGGTTGGGAAGTTCCCTCCCAGTCCGCTCCTTAATTGGAGCAGACTGGGAGGGAACAGGAAGGCCCCAATGTGTCGCAGTGCGTATTTACAAAACTATATCCCTCCCTTGTGCACGCCGACCTGAAATTTTATAACATACACGTGCCAGCGCACGCATGTTATAAAATTGCGCGTTCATGAGTGCGTGCAGGGTAGCACGCACATATGGATGTGCGCGCATAAGTTTTGAAAATCTACCCCACAATCTTTATTATTATGAAATAGCATATAAGCTTGAACATGCTACTTGCACATATTTGTGTTATTTTTATGTGTGAAACCCTCATGTAATTCTTTGAAAATTACCTCCATCATAGATATCCTGAAAAGCCAATTCATTTGCTGTACTTGAATGCTGGAAGTGAATACCACTGTGCTAAGTAATATATTTTAGCAAGTCAAAACTAAAGAATAACATTAAAGATTACTGTGTGCATACTTGCCTTACGAACTCGTTCTATCCAGAACAAGCTGGTTTACAGTGGAATTTCTTCCCCCACTCAAGTGACAGTATAACCTTCTGTTCCACTCATAATGACAGTACCCGCTCCCAAATTACAGCATAGAACTGTTGCGGTCCCAGTCGCTAGTCTAGCGACCGGGTCCTTACCTCCTTCTTCCCGCTGGAGGCTGCATCGGGGCTCGGTGTTTTCTGGGCCCACCGGGCCACTCTGCGGCGGCATCTCCACAAGGGAGACACCGCCAAGGCCCAATCCTAGCTCCGCCCCTCCAGGGGCACGCTCACGCACGAAGAAGGACCTTTTAAAGATCCAGCACCAGGAAGCAGTGGACAGATCCCTGGATGACGTCAGACGCCAGCAAAGTACTTAAGGCCGGCGTCTGCCTGGAAGAAATCACCTTGCAACAAGGTTCCTCTGCTTTGAGTGTCTAGTTGTGTTCCTGCTGATCCTGTGCTGGTTCCTGTTGTTCCTGCTCCTGCTGTTCCTGCTCCTGCTCCAGCTGTTCCTGCTCCTGCTCCTGGTCTTGCTGTTCTTGATCCTGTTCCTGCGGTTCCTGTTCCGGATCCCCTTAGTTTGTTTCTCTGGTTCCTGACTCCGGCTCTGCTTCCGATTTTCCGTGTCTGCTGCCCGCCTCAACTTCTGGATCGTCTTCTCATCTCTTCTCATTGCCATCTCCTAAGACCCAGCGGTCCAGGTCCTCACGGGCTCCTCCCGGGGGGATCTAGGGCTTCCAGGGTGAAGACTCCATCTTCTCTACAAGTCTTGCTGCCGTCACCTAAGTCACCAATAAAAACCTTTGGGGATTCAATTGGTTGCTTCTAAGCTTCCCACAAGTATGGAGGCATTATTGATAAGCATATATAATTGGTGTATTATGGTAATTTATAGTCCTCCAGATTTATCTATACAAGATTTTGAATCTTTATTAGAGGATTTACTTATGATGTCTGAAGCTCACTACAATTTTATATTTGTGAGTGATTTAAATGCTCTTTGGGATGAGGTTGCCTCCAGCTGCCTGAGAGGTTTTGAATCTGCTATGTTCACTATGGATTATTCTCAAATGATCTCTAACACCACACATAAGGCAGGACACATACTTGATTTACTAATATGTCCAAAGTGTGAAATACTTGTGATAGGTGACGTAAGTGTGAAAGAACAATTATGATCAGATAATTTTCTGATCACCTTTAGGATTTAGTTTTATAAAAAGCTTGATAAGAAAAGTACTTTTATAAGGAAATTGGTACACACCATGGTGAATGTACCAAAATTTGCTGAAAGGAGAGGTGAGATGATTAAGTATCATCTTGGAACATATCTCTTGTGAATGATTCAGTACAATTATGGAATACAAGCCTCACTGAGTCTTACAATCATGTTGCCCCATCCTTTGAAAAGAAAGTAAGAGCAAGAAACAATTCTGCTCCTTGGTTTATGAGCAGTCTGTTTATGCAAAGATATGCTTTGAGAAAGGCAGAGAAAAAATGGAGGAAATGTGCAATTGAACAAACTAAACAGGAATAGGGCATACTATTAAGGGAGTATCAACTTCTATTTCAGATAGCTTAATGACATGATAGAGAAGTCAGTGAATTGTCCACTAAAATTATTGCTACTGGTAAGAAACTGATGATACAATCTGCTATCAACCAGGCTTTTCCAGATTGTGAGATTTTGGTGCAATATTTTTATTTAAAAAATTCAAGATGTCCAATGTCAAATTGTTGGATTAGTATCTGTTGATAGTTCTGAGTCATATGTTGACCAGGTAGAGGTATGGAGGAAGTTTAGGTCATTAACATTAAAGGATGTTATGTCTGTAGTGTCACACTTGAAATCCACTTCTTCCAGGTTGGACCTTTGTCTTTTCATAGTTGTTAAATCTCTGAAGGAGTCTACTTATGGGTTAATTAGATCTATTGTGAATCAATCATTGAATGAAGGCGTTGTTCCTGAGTCTTTAAAGAAACCAATAGTTAGAATGACTTTAAAGGGTGAAAGTAAGCCCATTGGAGACTTGGCAAAAAATTATTGAGCAGGGTACATTAATACAATTAGATGAATATGTGGAAAAGCATAATCTTCTTGATGATGATCAACTTGGTTTCCATAGAGGCAGGGTCGGTGCAGGGGTATTGGGCACCCTAGGCAACCCTTGCAGTGCTATACTCCCCCACCTGTTTCGGAGCCGACTGTGTGCTTCTCAGGGCACCGAGCCATTGGGGGCACTGAAGAGAAGCCATGCGGTGTCATAATCGGAGGCTATCCCATTCGTGGAAAACAGAAATAGAAACAGTCGTAGCCGAAACAGGTGGGCGGGGGGGCACAACACTGTGTGCTTCTCAGGGCCGTGAGCAGTGTGCTGCTCGTGGCCCTGAGAAGCACACAGTCTGTATTTCTGTTTGCCGTGAGCGGGCTAGGCCCCACTTGCAGCACCATGTGGCTGCTCTTCGGCACCCCCTATGGCTCGGCACCCTAGGTGACTGCCAAAGCTCGCCTAATGGATGCACCAGCCTTGCATAGAGGGTACAACACAGAATTGTTGCAGTTATCATTGATGAATACCTTATTGGGGAAGCTGGATCAGGGTAAGATGAGTATCCTGGTACAGATGGATGTGTCGGCTGCTTTTGACACAGTTAACCATATAATTTTTCTGTCTAGGTTGGAGGCATATGGGCTCTTGGGACAGGTTTTAAATAGGTTTAGATCTTTACTATCTGGGAGAATGCAAAAGGTACAACTGGGTGAACTTAGCTCTAGCTGGTATAATGTGGATTTATGTGTTTCACAGGGTTCTGAACTGTCCTCTACTTTATTCAGTCTTTACCTTACTTCTTTGGGGAAGTTGTTGAAGGAGTTAGGTCTAACATACTTTATTTATGTGGTTGATGTGCAGCTCTTAATTCCATATAATAGAGTTAGCAAGTTTCCCGTACCTTTTTTCAAAGATTTTATTATGAAGGTTAAAAACTAGAAATGTGAATCGTTTTTTTTGTTTGTGTCATTCTTCATTTTTTGGCTGCTGCAGGAAATGTTTTTTTTTGTGTTTTTTTTTTTTACGAAAAATCATTTTTTGAGTTAGTGCTCACTAACAAAAAATGTTAGATTTTGTTATTTTTTGTTACTTTTTGTTAGTTTTTGTTAGTGCGTGCTAACAGAGTTAGCGTGCGCTAACTCCTGTTAGTGCACACTAATCCAAAAAATGAATTTTCATGGGAAAATGGGAACATCCCGATCATTTTTCGTGTCCCCCGAAACATGCCGAATTGGACAATTTCGTTGACATTTTCCAGTTCCGAATAGACGAATGCACATCTCTATTAAAAACTGGTTGGTAAGAAATGGATTAATGAATTTAGAAAAAAATAAATTGTAATGGTTGGGCTCTCCAGCCTTGATTTCCACCATGTCTTCTATCACAGTTGAGGATATTGCATTGTTAATAACAACAGACCAAAAGAGATTTAGGCATCCTTTTGAATTCTCATCTTATATTTCACTCACAAGTTTGTCGTGTGCTTCAAATTTCCTTTTTTAATTTAAAATTGGTCAAGCCATTCAAAAATATATTACCAAAGGACATGCTTAGAACTGTCCTTTAAATTTTGGTCTTGAGTCAGTTAGACTATTGCAGTTCTCTTTATGTGGACTTGCCTAGGAAATTATCTTATGTGTTGCAGTTAGTACAAAATGCTTCTGCCCATGTTTTGACAGGGTTGCTGCGATGGGGTGACCACATTCAGCCCACATTGAAAGAACTGCTTTGGTTGCCAGTGCAGTTAAGATCAAAATTTAATATCCTTACACAACCAAATCACAATTTGTGGTCAATAAATAAAGCACTGTTAAAGGTTCTGTTGAATAATGTGGCTTGTTTTCAGAAAACAATGGCGAGGGCTTTTTCATTCGTGACCACTATTTTGTGGAACTCTCACCTGACCAATTGAGCATTCTATCTGATATGAAGGACTTTAGAAGACAACTAAGATTGATTCTGTTCTGTGAAGACTTTGAGTAATGGTCATAATTGTTTTTAATTGTTGTATGCATTTATGTATATTTTTATAAAAGTGATTTATTAATGTCTTTTATGGTTATTAAATATTTATTTATTTATTTATTTATTTAAAGGCTTTTTTTTTATGCCGTATTTGTGGGTGCATCATATCAGTTTACAGAGAACTTAACGAATTACAAAAAACAAAGGGGGTGAACGAGGGGCAAAAGTTTAACAAAAATACTATGTACATGGAGTCAAGTGATGATATCATATAAACAAAAGAGTAACTGTTATATACAAGGTATCATGAGCATGAAAGTCAAGGGATAATGTATACTGAAATACAAGGGGACAAGAAACCGGACAATCAATGTACAAAGGTGCATGGATTATAGCTAGTAAAACACAGGGAAATTAATGCACAAGGGCTATAAGGTAATGGGATAATAGGACATAATGTATGCTGGTATACACAAAGATTAAAGTACAGGACTAACAATGAAAAATATGAAGGATACTAAATGCAGCTGCAGTTTCCTTTCTCCCTCTGACTCAGTACAAGGGAAAATAGCTCAGCTTTTGACTAACATTTTCAGTATCTGTTCCTCCCCCTCTCTCCTTGTTCTATTACCTCCTCTGTTTGTGAGCTTTTCACTCTTGCCAGGAGTCCTCACCTTCCCTTTGCTTTAAAGACACCACCCTCAGAAACCCACTTAACGTCCTGTCTCACCAGCAAAGATTGCTGGGACTAGTGGTCTTAATTTCTTTGCACAGATGATCCTCTGTACCTTAACTATGCCCTCTGCATGTGTACACTCTCACAGATGTACTCAGAAGAACTAAGGCCTGGATTTTCTAAGGTCGCAGACCTTAGAAAATCCAGCGATAATGGGGGGGCGGGCCTGTGAAAGCCAGCAGCGATCGCACCGCCGAGATGCTATCGCTGCTGGCTTTCGCACCCAATAGCGCCATCGTAAAAGGTGGTGCTATTGGGCACGAAACTGGCAGCGAAAAGGGCCCTTAATTTTTCGCTGTCAGTGACAACTTCGCAGTGTCTGCCCCGGTGCTGCCCCGACTCCTCCCCTTCCGGTGCGGACGCCACCCAGAACCCACCCCAATCTAGGTATCACACGCGAAAAGGGACTTTTCGAGTGTGAAAAGTCCCTTTTCGCGTGTGATCCCTTTTGAAAATGACCCCCTAAAATTGAGAAGAGTTCAATGGCTGTACAGGTAGTAGAAGGTGTACCTGGATTCCATTCATATCTTCTTTTTATTTATCTATTTATTTATTTACTTATTTTGTAGCTTTAGCTTGACTAATTTTCTTATTCCTCTTAGTGACATTAAGGATGCAAGTTGAGTGTCTTTCATAATTTTACTTATTTGTTCAATTGCTTTTTAGTCTATGAACTGCAGTTTGTCAATGATTAGCGACCAGGATCTCACTTCTGTTTCAGATGCAGTCTTGGCTTCCTCCACTGATTCTTTCTGACTGGATCTGGCTCAGACTCAGAAGACTCGGGCGCAAACTCAAAAAGTCATTAGTGCAGGAACTGGATTGAGAAATTGTCAATGTAGTCTTTTTCCACTGTTTATACATGCCACAGCTATAGTTATTTGGCAGGCAAGCAACCCAAAAGAAAGAAGAAACAAAGACGTACAGCTCTTGTATTCCTGGGGCCACTGAGTCCCACAAATAAGGAAGTTTTTAAAGCTCAAATTACATTGCAGCGTTTCAGTTTTCCACAATAAACAAAAGTAGTTGTTAAAGTTGAATTGATGCTGCTTCTTACACATCCCTCTGGTGCCATACAAGAACATATTTGTAACTCGCTAGTGTGTCAGGATTCTTCAGCTGCCCTTTGCCCTGAACACTCCAGCTCTAGAGTACTTCTTTGCTTCATTGCCAAACTTCTGCAGCCACTTGGGTTTGTTAGAAGCCAAAAACCTCCAAAAATCAATATACTGCTTGGATTTCTCTGCCCTAGCTCTCCCTGCTGCATGCCCCTGAAGCCATTCCAGCTTTCAGGTAAACAAAACACAAATAAATCTTCACCAAACTCTCAAATCCCATCTTTCAAGCTTAAACAATCTTTTCAGTTTGAACTTACACTTTTCAATTTAAATCCAGTGTTGTGCATCACAGTGACCTAAGTCTGTCTCCATATCCACAAGTCTCCAGTTCCTCTGAGGTTTCCTACTCCAGTTGCACTGGCTCTTCCTGTATCTGCTCCTGCCAGCTTTGTCCCTGTTCTACTTTGAGAAAACCTCTCTCTGCTTCTCTATGTCTTGCCAGCAGAGGCGGCTCAAGGCAATTTGCTGCCTGAGGTGAGGAAAAATAAAAATCCTGCCCCCCCCCCCCAAAGCGTGGTACAGGTCAATCACTTGAAGTCTAGCCCTCTTGGTGATTTGAAATGCTGGGGAAGGGAGATGCGAGGGTCAGGGTTTCCAGAGGAGTGGCAGATAGAGTGCTAGATAGGGATGTGAATCGTTTTAGGACGATTAAAATTATCGTCCGATAATTTTAATATCGTCTTAAACCGTTATGGAACACAATACAATACAGATTCTAACGATTTATCATTATAAATCGTTAGAATCATGAGCCGGCACACTAAAACCCCCTAAAACCCACCCCCGACCCTTTAAATTAAATCCCCCACCCTCCCGAACCCCCCCCCCAATAACTTAAATAACCTGCGGGTCCAGCGGCGGTCCGGAACGGCAGCGGTCCGGAACGGGCTCCTGCTCCTGAATCTTGTCGTCTTCAGCCGGCGCCATTTTCCAAAATGGCGCCGAAAAATGGCGGCGGCCATAGACGAAAAAGATTGGACGGCAGGAGGTCCTTCCGGACCCCGCTGGACTTTTGGCAAGTCTCGTGGGGGTCAGGAGGCCCCCCACAAGCTGGCCAAAAGTTCCTGGAGGTCCAGCGGGGGTCAGGGAGCGATTTCCCGCCGCGAATCGTTTTCGTACGGAAAATGGCGCCGGCAGGAGATCGACTGCAGGAGGTCGTTCAGCGAGGGTTCCGGCGCCTCGCTGAACGACCTCCTGCAGTCGATCTCCTGCCGGCGCCATTTTCCGTACGAAAACGATTCGCGGCGGGAAATCGCTCCCTGACCCCCGCTGGACCTCCAGGAAGTTTTGGCCAGCTTGTGGGGGGCCTCCTGACCCCCACGAGACTTGCCAAAAGTCCAGCGGGGGTCCGGAAGGACCTCCTGCCGTCCAATCTTTTTCGTCTATGGCCGCCGCCATTTTTCGGCGCCATTTTGGAAAATGGCGCCGGCTGAAGACGACAAGATTCAGGAGCAGGAGCCCGTTCCGGACCGCTGCCGTTCCGGACCGCCGCTGGACCCGCAGGTTATTTAAGTTATTTGGGGGGGGGGGGGGTTCGGGAGGGTGGGGGATTTAATTTAAAGGGTCGGGGGTGGGTTTTAGGGGGTTTTAATGTGCCGGTTTTTCGATTTTTCGATTTTTCGATTTTTAACGATTTTTAACGATTTTTCACGATATTTTACCCCCCCAAACGGCAACAATACGATTCCCTCCCCCTCCCAGCCGAAATCGATCGTTAAGACGATCGAGGACACGATTCACATCCCTAGTGCTAGAGATATTCCAGGAAAAATATTGTAAAAAAGCAAGATACTTACAATCCATTTGGTATTAGACCTATTGTAAAGTGTGTTAGATGTGAGCTTGGCCCTCAGAAAGATAAGAATAAACTGAATTACAATACAGTAAACCTCTCATACCAAAACAGCACTAACTGCCAGAACTCAAACAGTATCAACCCTACCCAAGAAAAACAATGCTGCAAATATTACATCAGGCCCTAAAACACCAAAATACCTCCTATTAGGAAAACAGAACAAGCCAGGAACATAAGAATATAACAAGTTGCCATACTGGGTCAGACTGAGAGTCCATCAAGTCCAGCATCCTGTTTCCAACAGTGGCCAAACCAGGTTACAAGTACCTGGCAAGTATCCAAACATTAAGTAGTTCCCATGCTATTGTGCCAAAAATAGCAGTGGCTATTCCCTATGTCAGCTTGATTAATAGCAGATAATGGACTTCACCTCCAAGAACTTATCCAAACCTTTTCTAAACCCAGCTACACTAACTGTACTAACCACATCCTCTGGCAACAAATTCCAGAGCTTAATTGAGCATTTAGTGAAAATGAACTTTCTCCAATTTGTTTTAATTATGCTACTTGCCAATTTCACAGAATGCCCCCTAGTCCTTGTATTATCTGAAAGAGTAAGCAACTGATTCACATTTACCCATTCTAGTCCTCTCATGATTTTATAGACCTCCATCATATCCCCCCTTAACCATCTCTTCTCCAAGCTGAACAACCCTAACCTCTTTAGCCTTTCCTGATAGGGGAGCTGTTCCATCCTCTTTATCATTTTGGTTGCCCTTGTTTATACACTCTCCAGTGCAATTATATCTTTTTTGAGGTGTGACAACCAGAACTGAACACAGTTATCTAAGTGCGGTCTCACAATGGTACGATACAGAGGCATTATGATAGTCTCTGTTTTATTCACCATTCCCTTCCTAATAATTCCTGACATTATGTTTGCTTTTTTGACCACCACAGCACATTGAGCTAACAATTTCAATGTATTGTCCACTATGACACATACATCTGTTTCCTGAGTGTTAACTCCTAACAAGAAACCCAAAATCATGTTATTACAACATGAGTTATTTTTCCCTATATGTTTTGCCTTGCCCTTGTCCACATTAAATTTATCTGTCGTTTGAACGCCCAGTCACCCAGTCTTGTAAGGTCCTCCTGCAATTTATCACAAACTGCTTGTAATTTAATTACCCTGAATAATTTTGTGTCATCTGCAAATTTGATCACTTCACTCATTGTTCCCCTTTCTAGATCATTTATAAATATATAGATCCCTACACAGAAAGTACACGTTAGCCAAATACAGTCACACATGCAAAACATAGACAGATCCTCTCCAAATACAGAAAAGGGAGGTCATACTATAAATAGAAACATGCAGACAAACTGAACTGGAAACTGCAACAAAGCCAGATAAGTAGTGCAACAATGGAAATAGAAAAAATCACCATTACTTATAAAACACAGAACAATAAAAACACAAAATATAAGTTATCGTACTAAAACCATACTAATAAAAAGAATATTTCAAAACAGCTGATGAATAGAGCATCCAACAATCAAAAATTGAAAAAAAAGTTTTAAACATTTCCTAATACCAATAAAATATTTTAAAACAGCAGACACATGAAATATCATCCAATAATTAAAAAGAATAAAGGATTTTAAAAAATTATCTTCATTCCTAGGAACTGTTGATTCCATTCACCCTGAGACTGTTGTGAATTAGTCACAATCTTTCTTCTCTCTTTCATATACAGACAACGTAAGACATATGTTCATTCTTATACACACTTTCTCATATGCTCATTTACAAACAGTCCCTGACACTCACACATACTGACTCACTGACTTGTTCACACACATACACTCACTGCTTGCACACATACTCTCACGCCCATACACATACATTCTCACCGAATTTCACATACTCTCTCTCTCTCTCTCTCATATTTGCATAGTGACTCATGTTCTCTCTCATCCTCACACACACACACACTCACTTGTTCACGGACACCAATGTCCTGTTATGCTCACATACATGCTCAGAGTTGCACATGCTCATTGACTAATGCAATCTCACAGTACTCACTGACACACACACTCACTCTCAGTCAAAAGCACACATTCATTGACTCAGGTGATTTCTTTCTCGCTTCTCTCCTCTGAATGAATAAATAAATAAATAAATAAATAAATCAATCAATCAATCAATCAATCAATCAGTTTTTACTTACCTTGGTGGTCAGGGGGACCCAGGCAGGGCCCCAAGATTAGGTTTTGGACACGCTGCCTGTTGCTGCTTTGTTTCTTCCCTTGGTTTGGGAAAGGGTAGGTTAGAAGGCCCCAATGAAAAGGTTTGGTTTTTGTTTTTCAATTACTTTTATGTCATGGCCCAGCAGCTGAGAGCAGCTATGACCTATACCAGGCCCCACATGATCTTTCAGCACAGAATGGGAGCCTTCCCGGAGGCTCTGCCTTGACACTCACTCTGCTGTCTTTTTTGTTTTTTTACTGGCCCGGCAGCAACGGAGACAGTAACATCAGTGGCAGCTTCATGCACCTGTTGCCGTTGCCTCTGCTCTGTACAGGCACCTCCTCTCCACCATTGTTGCATTCCTGGCTTCCTCCCTCACATGGAACAGAGGTGCCTGAGCAGAGCAGAGGCAATGGCAACAGGTGCATGAAGCTGCCACTGCTGTTACATCCTCCGTCACTGCTGTGCTGGTAACAAAAAAAAAAGGATGGCAGAATGAATGCAGAGCTTTCGGGGAGGCTCTCGTTTTGTACTAAAAGTTTGTGCAGGGCCTGGTGTTGGTTGTAGTGTCTCCATGGTCATGGGGCCACAACGACCAAAGCAAATCCCATGATCCTCCTGCCTGGCTTTCCGCAGGTCCGGTCTTTCTTTCTTGCTTCCTGCAGGGACTGAGGACCCTGTGGGTTTGTCAGCAGAGCTGCGTGCTGTTGAGCCTGAAGGCAGGTGAAGGCAGCCGTGGGTGGAGAGTTTTGAAGGGCAATTTTTGCCGCTTCTAAATTTTGCCGCCTCATTCTGCCTCAGTATAGAACCGCCCCTGCTTGCCAGGCTTACCTCACCTGTTCTATTAGTGAGGTAAGAGTCCCTACCCATCCTACATTCAGGAACTCCCCTCTGAGAGCCCTAATGGTCTAATTCTTTATAAGCATCCCTGGAAGTGTTGCCATACATGTTTCTTGCCTTAGGGTTTCATATTGTCTGCCTCACCCTGGCTGTCAGATTATGATCTCTTCCTCCTATGCACAGTGAGATGGCTACCTCATCATAATTTGTATTTATAAAATTGTATTTTTGAATGTTGTAAGCTTCTCCAGTTGGTCCTTTGAGGCTAAGGGAGTGGCATATAAATCCAATATTAGAATAGATGAGCACCTACCCTGAGTGACAGAAACACCCTCCACTGCAGGACTGTACCACCACCTGAGCCCTTTTCCAGGTCTCCAACAGTAAATCCTGACCTGACCTTCCAAAAAAACCTTATATTTGCCATCCCTCTGGAAATAAGGCTCGCCATTCTGGAGAGTCCCACCTTTCCTACACAGAAAGAATGTTAGAGCCCTCCTGCCCACACCACTGCTGATGTCTGCATGACACTGCTAGAGGCCCTGTATCACAGCTCATGGGTCAGAGGGAGGTATCTTCCAAAGATGCTTGCAAAACAGGGAAATAGAATATCCCAGTGGAGAGTTGTGCTTAAGGCTGAAGTAGCATAGGTGGATGTAGATGCACAGATGTGAATAACTCTACATTGTTTTAATCACCTGCTAATAAGCAGGTTACGTTTTTAGATGCTATAAATGACTGCTTCATGAAGCAGCTGTCCTAGAATTAATAAGAGGGACAGCTACTTTAGATCAAGTCCTCAGTGGAATGCAAAGGCTTACAGTGGTTGGATCACTAAGCAATAGTGATTATAATGTAATCAAATTTGACATAATCACTGATGGGAAGAGCTAAAATAAAACTACTTCTTGTATAAGAAGAAAAGATACAGATGCTTTGTAAGATTCTACTATGTGTTTAATAATAATAAAAAAGTTTAAACATAAAATGGGAGACCGTGATAGAATGAAGAAATTAGAAAAAAATTAGGAGTAGTTGCAAGCATTAAATGTTTGCATAGGCATGGTCATTGTTTAAAAAAAAACCATCATGGAAGCCCAGATAACAAGTATTCCATGCCTTTAAAAAAGATTGAAATAAGACTGAGCAGCTATACCAGCATGGTTTAATGGTGAGGTGAAAGAGGTAGTGATTACTAGTGAAAGCCAAAAGGACATCATTCAAAAAATGGAAACAAGACACAAATGAAGAACATAGACAAGCGTTTACAGGTAAGCTGTGGAAAGTTAAATGTAAAATAGTATTAAGACAGCCAAAAGACAATTTGGGAAGAATCTTGTTAGAGGGGTAAAAAAGAATAATAAACCTTTTTTAAGTACATTCAAAGCAAAAAGACTGTGAGGGGGTCAGCTGGACTACTAGATATCTGAAGGATAAAAGGAGTGGAGAGTGAGGACAAGGAAATAGGAAAACCAAATGAATTATTTGCTTTGATCTTTTCTGAGGAGGATATTAGAAATATAACAACCCCTGAAACACTGTTTAATGGTAATGATTCTGAGCAATCCCACTGATAATGGAGGAGATATTAGATCAAATTAACAAACTAAGGGGGTCATTTATCAAAATGTGATAAGGTGTTTTTGCATGCAAAAAGCCCTGTTAACACATGCGATAGCATCATATTGTATGGTGTGATGCAAATTCAGAAAATGGGCTGCGTTAGCCTGTCTGTGAAGAGCTATTGCACAGTGGTAATGCTGATTTTAACAACACCTTTTTGAATTGTGTTAGGCTGTGTGATAAGGTTTCATTGCCTTTTGCAAGGCCTATTTGAGGTGAATTGAAGAGCCCAGAGAGAGAGAGACAAAGAGAGAGAGAGAGAGACTGGCCAAAATTTCATCTCTTTAGGTAAGTATTTGTATCCCTATGGTAGGCCCACCTAGTAACTCAAGGTGGGGTTTAGGTATGAGTGTAGAGGGTTAGGGGCCACTTTGACATTCTACGTGACACGTACGAACAGAACAGTGGTCTCTTGTGAAGAGCTGATGGCCTTCGGAGTGAGGAAACTCACTCCAAGATGAGATTTGGGCAATTTTCTCTCCACCTAGCTTGATGTTACCCAGGTAGAGAGTCCATCAAGCTAGGTGGAGAGAACATTGCCCAAATCTCATCTTGGGGTGAGTTTCCCCACTCCGAAGGCCATCAGATCTTCACAAGAGACCACTGTTCTGTTCGTACGTGTCACGTAGAATGTCAAAGTGGCCTCTAAACCCCTACACTCATACCTAAATCCCACCTCGAGTTACTAGGTGGGCCTACCATAGGGATACATTTTATAGATGGCTGGAAATAGTTTCAGGTAGACTTACACCTCCTCCATAGCAGAAATAACTTTGTAATCCATGAGACCTGGGCATACATCCTGGCATATAGCTACATGGTGGTAATGCATTCTATAACACAGGAGCTGCATATAAATAGGCCTTTAGACATGTCTTTTGCAACTTAGATTCCCATAATGGCAGAAAAACCAACAAATTTTGCCCAGATGACTGTCCTAACTAAGATGATATCCTTGATGATATATCATTATGAATAACTGTGAGAAATAATCGTATTCTCAAATGAGTTGGTCACAAGTAAAGTTCCCTTAATTATGGCCAAATACTTTCACTAATTCTGGCACTTGTTATTATTCTAATGGCTGCATTTTGTACCAGCTGAAGAACATTCGGTAGAACTATTAGGAGACCTAAATAAAGGAATTACAATAATCTAGTTAATGCAAGTGCCTGTACAAAAGTCCTAACATTTGTTGTAGAAATATAACACCTTTAAACAACATATTAATCATAGCGCAGAGCTGGGAAAAATGGTAGAATTCTTAAAAAGCAAAATTACTGGCCACAAACATCAATGGGGAGGAGTCAATATGATTTTAGAAAAGGGAAGTTTTGCCTTAGGAATCTGTTACATATTTTTGAAGATGTAAACAAACATACCCAGCTAAACCAAAGCTACCCAGCACACGCACATGTACACCCGATTTTATAACTTGCTCACACATGCACGCGGAAGTTATAAAATCAGAGATCAGCACGTACAAGGGGGTGCACAATTGTGCACCTTGGACAAGCCGAGCTGCGCTGCCTTCCCCCCGTTCCCTTCCCCTTAGTCTGACCTTCCCACCTCTTCCCCTAACCTTCCCCCCCCAGCCCTACTCTAATCCCCCTGTGCTTTGTCTTACCTTTTGCGCCTGCCATTGGGTAGGCGCAAGTTGTGCACGCTGGCAGCTTGCTGGCACGCGATCCTCTGACACAGCGGCAATGGCTGCTCTGTTGGAGGCTCTGGCCCTGCCCCTGCCCCGCCCCAGACCACCCATTTTATAAAGCCCCGGGACTTACACACGTCCTGGAGCTTTATGCGTGCTGCCGGGCCTTTTTAAAATAGGCCCAGCATGCATAACGCCGGTTAAGCATGTAAATCCTCTGGATTTTCAGATGGCATTTGACAAAGTTCAATTAAAATGTTAAATGAAAAAGAGATTAAACAGAGACATGTGTGAAAATGAGAAAACTTGAAAAAGTATTCACCTTATGTCTTAATTTTTAAACACCTCCATTGGGCTGTGTCGCATATTTCCTAGTAATAGGTTTTGAAATTTTAGAAGTGTGGACCATTATACCAAATGCACTTATTTATTTATACCATCAATGGCATATCAGAACAACAGTGCCATTGATGGCACAAATGAATAAGTATATTCAGTATGATGGCCCACACTTCTAACATTTAGAAAAAAAAATCCAGTATCAGAATTAAAAATGCATGAAATAAACAACGAATCCTTAATGGCAAGAGAATAGTAATAAAGCACCATTATAATCTGCATGGCGTGACTATTGCTGCCTAAAACAGCAGTGATATCACTGCATTGTACTGCTTTCCCCTTTACTGTCTTTCCTTGTCTTCTCTTCCTGTCCCATTTCCTCCAGATCCTGTATCTCTTTTACACACTTCCAATGTCCTTTAATTAAGCAATCTTGACTGCTTATTAACCAGTATCTGCTAAAAATTATTTGTAAAAATGTGTTGGCTCAACTCATCCCAACCATTTTTAAAGCAGACCTTTTACCTGGCAAAAATAAAAAGTCAGCTTGATTGACATACTTGTGAAAGGAAGCACAGTATTGAAATAGCACCAAATACTCTTAAAAGGAGAATTCATTTTATCAAACACATCTCTGTAATTTGGAGCTTGGTGCTTCCAAAGAAAGCCCTTGTTCTTCCTTAGCTTTAGCTTCCTGCTGAGCATATCATGACGTAGTAGACGTACCAGGCTTCCATGATGTCTCTATGAAAGACACACCGGACAATTTATTGAACCAGATGTGAAAAGAAGGGAAGAAAAGCCTGAAGGTTTCTTTTAAAAATGGTGTCAAACTCCAATGCAGTTTTGTTAAAGTTTAATGCCCTTATTTCACCTTCTTCCTCCTTCTTTTTAGTCTTTGCTTTAATTAACACTTAATGATATTAGGGTCACTATTTGTTTCTTAGGTGTTCAATGTCCCCTTTACAAGTCATCATCTCCTCATTAATTGTAATTACTAGTCTCAACATTGTTCTCTGTTCAATTATTTCCTTAACTTTCTGGGACAAAGACATATCCTTGAGATTTATCCTTCATAAACATTATCTTTGGATAATTACCTTCCTCCTTACTATAACCTACAATGTGCTGACTACAAATTTCAGCAGGATTTGAGTTTAATATATTTTCATTTCATTTTCCTCACTGATATTTTTGTACTGTACAGTGCATGTATTTTTAATTCTTTATTCTAGTACTTCCTTCTCAGCCAAGTTCTTATCACCCTGTTATATGTAACTGCCTTTTCAGCACCTTTGTTATAGTTATGTTTACTATGCACCCCTGTTTTATGTGAACCAGCATGATGTGACTGCTGTCTTGAATGCCGGTATATAAAAATCTGAAATAAATAAAATAAATAAATAGTATGTATTATATATGTATACAACTGGTAGCTGAAAACATCTAAAATAGGTTTAAGAATATGCAGAAAATTTAACTTTTAGTTGTCAGAAATTTCAGATTTTATGCAGATGGGATTTTTTTTCAGATTTTTTTATGGTGGAAAATCAAAAGTATATTTGCTAAAAGCAAAAGCAGCTCCATTAATTAAAATACATTCACCTGAGTTTTCCTAAAGTCTGCTTCATATTGATTTTAGATTCTAAAAGGTTTTTGTTTAAATATGGATTTTAAAAGTTTGTAGAACAGATGTATTTATTTATTTATTTATTTATTTATTTATTTATTTATAAGCTTTTATATACCGGCATTGGTAGGACACATCATGTCGGTTTACAAGTAACTGTGAAGGAGGAAATTACAATGAACGAAGACAGAGGGCTAGCTAAGAGGAGAGGGGGTAGGGGTCAAGAACTGGGCGATGGAGGGAGGATGGAAGAGTGAAGAAACGAGGGAGATGGGTAACCCAAAATTACAAAGGGCAAAAACGAAAAACAGTGTCACAAAATTCACAGAGCATGTCACAACTGGGTTAACAGTATAAACTTATGAACAGCCAACTGCGAAACAATATGATCTTATGTACAGATAAAGGCAAATTGCAAGGGGATGGGTGGGAGGGGAGTGCTGGGCTGAAAGTGCTGGAGGTGAGTGGATGATCAGGGAGCTAGGGTGGTTCAATGGAGATCACTGTCTGGGTTTGATTAGAGTCAGGATAGGCCAGCTGGAGTAGCCATGTCTTGATTCCTTTTTTGAATTGGTTCAGGGATGGGTCTAACCAGAGCTCAGCAGGAAGGGAGTTCCAAAGGGTGTGGCCAGCAATGCAAAAGGCCCTTTCTCTGGTGGTAGTGAGGTGTGCAGTTTTGAGTGATGGGGTGTGAAGGGTACCTGCAAGGGAGGTTCTGGTGGGGCGGTTATCTATGAAACGTTTGGTTCATTGAACTTGGTAGTAATAATTTTAAGTGATTTAAACATTCCTAAAAGGAGTGAAAGAATATTTAAATAATGCATGAAATATGCTAAGTAGCAATGGAAATATAGGTCAATTTTTCATCATAGAAATGCAACATTCTCAAATATTTCTCCCATATCATTTCAGCTAATGGTGGTTGCAATGTAATAAGGGTTTCAGATATATCTGAGTTGCCAAGCCTGATCTCATAGGAAAGCAGAGCCCTTGTAACCATTTATATGGCTCATGTGGGGGTCTATCCAATGGAAAAGAATAACCTATTGATAAAGCAACAAGGAAGGCTGTCTAACAAAGCCATGGAGGCAACAAGATAAGAATTAGCAGCCAAAATGTCCAAAATTCAGATTCTTTATTGTAAAAACAATATCTTTAAAAAACCCGAGTCAGGCTGAGTTTCACCCTCTCACAATAGGGCTGCATCAGGGGCTACAACACATAAACAAATACATAAACACTAATAAATAAAAGAAATCATAAAAACTCATCAACATCAGACATATAGAATGGTAACATGAAAATGTGAAAACAGAATGTATATAACAGAAATGTATATGGACATTACCTCTACTTCGTCAAATTGAAATTCTTGATTATGCTAATAGAGTGTATAGAGTGGCATCAACATGGTCTGGAAGATGTAAAATTGTAAAAATTAATACTTAAGACATAATAAATTAAAGCGTAGGGAGATAGCATTATTAATAAATTGCAGCATTTATACACAGTGACAGTAGTGTTCTACGCAGGAGGTATTCTGAATTTTTGCAATGGAAACATATATACAGAAGTCTTAGTTTAGTGCAATTACCGCCAGGATCATTAGGAATTTATTTTACTTCTTTTTCCATAATTTTTTTGGGTTGTTTTCTCATTAATATGATGTGACTCCGGATGTCTTAGGTGTTTGCATATGTTTTTAGATAGAGGTACTAATCCGGTATATTTATTATATGTAGCATTAATATTATTGTATTCTATTTTTAATCATTATTATAATAACTTTCAAATACAGTGTGCTGTTTGAATTGACCACTAATGTTCGACAATTAAACAAACATCGATTACAGCACTACACTTACTGGTGCCACCATCTAGAGGTACCTCATTATTTATTTATTATTATCATTTTTTTTATTTCTCCCTACACTTTAATTTATTATGTCTTAAGTATTAATGTTTACAATTTTACATCTTCCAGACCATGTTGATGCTACTCTATAAACTCTATTAGCATAATCAAGAATTTCAATTTGATGAAGTAGAGGTAATGTCCATATACATTTCTGTTACATACATTCTGTTTTCACATTTTCATGTTACCATTCTATATGTCTGATGTTGATGAGTTTTTATGATTTCTTTTATTTATTAGTGTTTATGTATTTGTTTATGTGTTGTAGCCCCTGATGCAGCCCTATTGTGAGAGGGCGAAACTCGGCCTGACAAGGGCTTTTTAAAGATATTGTTTTTACAATAAAAAATCCGAATTTTGGACATTTTGGCTGCTAAAGAATAACCTATGCCTCTGCTCTTGTTCGTTAATTTGAAATTATATATCTTTCTCATGAACTGTATATATTTGAGAAAACCACTCAATATCCCCAGCTATTTCCCCACTACATTTAAAAAATAATAATTTGGTTGAATAGCACCCTTTGAGCTTCAAAGTAGAAATTATGGAGTCAATATTCAAAGATATTTAGCTGGATAAGTCACAAGTTAAATGGCAAGGTTTTGATTATTAAGGCACATAAGTTATCATCTGGTTAAAATCTAGCCAGATTAATAGGAAGTAGTCTGGGTGTGTTCTGTGGCAGACACAGGTTTATTTGACTAACTTAGTCAATTTTCAGTTGTTTCTAAGGCCTGGATTTATCAAAATGCACTAAATATCACATGCAATAGAAAAAGGGGTGTATTTTATGGTAATAGGCAGTTTATTGAAATTTGCACTAATGCCTATGTGAAGTTATTGCAAATTGTGATAACTTTTTTGCACTATGTGATAAGTGCCAGAATTGTTTTATTTCTTACATAAGCTATTAGGGCTAAGACAGACAGACAGACTAGCCATAATGCCTGCCTCCTAGGTAGGTATTTATATCTCTATAGGAGGCCCACTTAGTAACTCAAGGTGAGGTTTAGGTATTAGTGTAGGGGTTAGGGGCCACTTTGACATTCAAAATGAGAATGTGAAGATTTGATGAACTTCAAGAGAGGAAACTCACACAACAATGAGATTTGTACAATGTTCTCTCAACCTAACGTGATGGACTCTCCACCTGGGTAACATCAAGCTAGGCTGAGAGAACATTGCACAAATCTAATCTTTGGGTGAGTTTCCTCTCTCCGAAGGTCATCAAATCTTCACAAGGGAGCACTGTTCTGTTCATATGTCTCATTTTGAATGTCAAAGTGGCCCCTAACCCCTACACTAATACCTAAACCTCACCTCGAGTTACTAGGTGGGCCTCCTTTAGAGATATAAATACCTACCTAGGATGAGGGCATCATGGCTAAGTTTCTCTCTCTCTCCCCTCCCCCTCTCCAGAAAGAACCTGACAGTTAAGATGGCCCCAGGAGCTAAAAACATCATCTGCAAAAAAACTCACAAAGTGCAATAAAGTCCTAACACACAGCTTAACATTAATGAAAAATGTGTAGCTAAAATGTGCAAAACAGCTTTACAAAATTGTTAACCCAAACTCCTCCCTTTTTTCTTATTTGCATGGCACCATGCACTATGGTGCTTTCGTAGGCATTAAAGGCATTTTCACATGCATTAAGGCATTTTTGCATGCCTTAAAGGGGCTTAACACATGAGAAAATGCCTTAATGCATGTGAAAACACATTACAGCAATTTGATAAATGACCCTGTAAGTTAGGCAGATAACTTTAAACCTGCCAGATAACGTTAACCTTGCCATTTTACAGGATATATTCAAAGATATCTGGTTAAGTAGCACTGTTAAAAAAAAAAAAAAGTCAATTCAGGCATTTGTCCTGATTCCCTCTCCCCACCCCAATACTTTGTAAATGGCCCTGCTTGTCTGAGCCTCCCTCCCCCCACATCCTCCCAAACTCCTCCAAATCTGAGTAAAACATGTTTAGAGTTCCCAGGTCATCCCCCGGTCCCTCTGCAATCCATAAGAATATCCAAATAATTTCCCTTCTTCCTTTACCCCATCCCAGCTCTAGCCCTCCTGCCTATCCATTACCTTTAGATAAGAAGGCCCCCCTCTACCAGGACCGCTGTTCTTGAGAACGATCCAAGCTGCTTCCTGTTGAGCCTTTAAACTCAGCTTCATGGTGCTGCCCCAAGAACACACACACAGAGGTCCAATACCAAATTTAGAAACAAAATTGAGTTTATTATTTAATATCAAAAGATAATCATGTGAGACCTCTGGGAGATAATAGAGTAGCAGTTCATCTTTACAAACTGCTCCTGTATATCTCCCCGTGCATTAGTACATTTCACTTTTTTATAGGTAACAGTCTCCATCGCCGAAGTGCTTGATTCTATGGGAGGATCACATACCATGTGTCTTGTGTCCCAATAAGACAGGCTAAATCTGAGTTGCCCTGGTCCCCCCTCCTACCTTAAGATCCAATTTAGCCTAGATAAGACCCACATGTCTGCTGAGTACTGTCAATCTTCTATTAGTTCTTTGCTCTGTCAGTCTTTCAGTCTCTTGATCAGACTCCTAATCTCAGGGGGATCTCCAGTTACACTGGGCCCCTCAGTCGAGCCAGTATTCTGTGAGACCATGGCCTCGTCCATGTGCTCTTTGTGACCCCATGACCCTCCATCATATTTGCACAGCTTCAAATTCATTCCAGATGTCTAGTCAAGCTGGGGTCAGTCTGAGTTCTTCATAGCCAGAGTCTGTTACCCAGAATCCTCGCTGGCTTAGGCCAAGCTGCAGTCTCTGTGTTGATTTCAGACTTCAGGCACACAGTTCTCATTCCCCCATTGCTAGGTATAATATCACTGGATTGACTAGAATTGCACTCAAGAATTGAGATATTGGCAGACAGGCCTTCTTACCTGAATATACCAGATGGGTAGAAGGGTTAGGGTTGGAGTGAGGATGAAAGAAGGGGCAGTTTAGGACATTAATTATAGAACTGGGAAGTGGGCAGGGGGATTACCTAGAAGCTTAAATATTTTGTATTCAGTTAAGGAGGGTTGTGAGATGGTACAGGGGGAAGTGACTCATCCCGGCACGGCCATTTATGAAGTATTACAGGTGGGGGTGGAAATCATGGACTCTGTTTATACCGCCAAAAATGTTTTTGGCAGCGCACACGGCACCCTAATTAGCAAAAAGGCATCAGTTAGCAAAAAAGAGCTTCATCAGAAAAATGCTTTTTTTCCTTTCTAGCAGCACATTTATACTCATTTGTATTCTGTTTATGGAAGTGTGGTTTGAAATAAGCACTGCTGATACCCCTGTGGTGTCAATTGGGATCACAAGCTCCCACCTTGGGGCTTTTATTTCATATCCATCAGTTGTCTCCTGCTCTCATCTACATCTCATTTTTTTCCACTTGGTGCATTGGTTTTATGCACCACTGTGATTTCATTTGCATTCCAAAAATGTTCACCCCTCATGCAGGCATGACTGTCAAAACATGGCCATGTTATTGGATGGCATATTTATATATAGTATATATGTATGTAAATAGGAGAAAAGAAGATTTATTTTTTTTTGCCTGGCCTGGATGGCTTTGAAAGGTCCTGGACCTGGGCTGGTGGGCTCTGCAGGTGGGAAGCCTGTGGAGAAGTGCTCGATGTTTTTTTTATGTTTTTTTTCCCCAAGCTCAGGAGGAAGAGAAGCTTCTTGTAAGCTAGCAGCTTCAAGCTGCGATCAAAAGGGAAAGTCAGCCGCGAGGGGTATTTGGGAGCCTGGGGAAACTCCCGACAACAAAAGAGAGAGGCAGCAATCACGGGTGGGAGTCAGAGTTAGCGGCCAATGAGGCTGCCACTGTATCTACGACTCCTGTCGCTCAGCTGGGGTTGCATTTGTGAACAATAAATCTGTGCCCCCCAAGTGTGGCTGAAGTCAAACTGCAGCGGCAGCCATGGGAAATGCTGCCGCTGCAGGGGTTCGGACATAATGAGGCACGGAGGCCCTTAGACAAACCTCCAGCACAGAGCATGTGTAGGCCCAGGTCCCGCTGATGTCCCTGCTAACATCAACGGGCTACCCATGCCAAATTTGTTAAATTTAAATAAAAACTGAAAATGGAACAAAATCAAATTTTAAAAACATTATGATTTAGGTGGGGAAGTCTAGGAGATGTTTCCCACTGAATTAGAACCCCAGGAAGCACATTGGCAAACCTGGCACCAAAACAGTAAAAACATCTCAAAATTAATAACATTTGTGACATTTTCTGTTAAAAGACAAGCTCCCATTACTTTTAAACCTTTGTAAAAGATTTATTTATGAATGTATTTACTTATTTAAGATGTATTTCATGTTTATATAAAAATAATTTAAAAAAAATCCTGGTCATTGAAGTATTTAGAGCAAAGATTTAAAGCTATCCCCACCTACTGCCTGTCACTGCCCCACTCCAGCATTCACAATCCTCCCAGCACCGTATAAATGACTAAAAGAAAATTAAACAGTATTTACAACCCTCATAGCCCCACACTCATAATTCTTCCCAGCCCTGTATAGCTTTAGAAATAAAAAATAGGCACAACATTAAGCCCCAGAACAGTACTCAGTCTCCCCTGCTGCAGCCTCAGCCTTGTACTGACAATTATATTAAAAAAAAACAAAAAAACCTCACAATTGCAATCTCCCCAACCCCACATTCATAATCTCTCAGCCACAGCTCCACTCTCACACTCACAGTCCCCCAACTCAGCACAGCATATTCAATAAAAACAGGCACATCATTCAGTCCCTGCACAGAACTCACAATCACCCTATCATTGACTCACCTATCACTGGCAATATGTGTTGATAGTATGTTATTGTTAATGTGAACGCTAACCTCCATTATCATGCATGCCAATTAACATGCTAGGAATCAAGTTCCTAACATGGGAAGAAAAATGAATTATTTAGAGTATATATGGGTGCTTTATATTTTAAGGTATGATCTTCAAAGCACTTTATGAGCATAAAATTCCATTTTATTTATATAAATAAAACTGATCTGGGAGGGAGGTATTTTGTGCTGGTAAAAGAACATGATGATCCTGATTTTGTGTGTTCTTTTACCCACAGGTGCTAGAGGAATTCCAGGAACTAGAGTTAGGGGTAGGGAAAAGGATCCATGTGCAAATTTTCAATTTTCAAAAGTATGAGTGTAAATGTAGATGCAGAAAGTTATACCTGATTTGAGCAAGATAGACCTTTCTGCATACTTTCTGGGATAACCCACAACATTTCAAAGTGGACTTAATACACATAAGACCACTTTGAAAATTTCAGCTAAAGTCTGCGTGTATGAAGTACAAAGTACCCTCAGACTTTAGCTCTATGTAGGCTGTATGCAAATTATCCTTGTAGAGGATAATTTTCAAAGGGACTTCTTTGGTAAAATAGTGAATTATCTGCACAAATGGCCCTTTAGATAATTGTGCAACAGATACCCATATATAATTACATGCATATATACTATGGGGCACATTTTCAAAGGGGTACGTGTGTAGGATACGCGTGTAACACCCGAAAAACTGCCCCGTCCACCCCCTGCACGCGCCGAGCCTATATTGCATAGGCTCGGTGGTGCGCACAAGCCACGGGACCCGAGTAAGTCCCGGGGCTTTCCTGAGGGTATGTGTCGGGGGCATGTCTGGGGGCGTGTCGTGGTGGCACATCATCTGGGGGCAGGGCCACGGGCATGGTTCCAGCCCGGGGACATTTCGGGGGCGTGGCCGAGGCCTCTGAAACTGCTCCCGGGCTGGGGAATCGTGCGCGAGCAGCTGCCGGCGCGCACAAGTTACGCCTGCCTAACGCAGACGTAACTTTTATAGTAAAGGTGGGGGGGTTAGATAGGAAAAGGGAGAGGAAGGTGGGGGGAGGCAGAAGGAAAGTTCCCTCCAAGGCTGCTCCGATTTCGGAGAGACCTCAGAGGGAATGGGCAGCGCGCACAGGGCTCGGCGCGCGTAAGGTGCACAAATGTTCATCCCCTTGCGCGCGCCAATCCCGTATTTTAAAAGATACGCGCGGCTACTTGCATATCTATTAAAATCCGGCATACTCTTGTTTGCGCCGGGTGTGTGAACAAAAGTACACGCCTGCGTATTTTTTAAAAATCTGCCCCTATGTATGTGCACACTTAGTGGAGAGGCATTAAAGGTGTTATGTGGGGCAGATTCTGGGCAGGTTTGGGACTTAAACATACTTTTAGATTTTAAAAAGATGGAAGATAACTTTCAAAACTGCTTGTGTTTCCCATATTAACTGAATTTAGTACTATATTTTATAATCTGCAAACAAATAATACGTGCAGCTTATAAAATATGAGTACATATATGCACAAACATGCTCATTTATGTAAAAACCGCAAGTTCAGACATAAGAAGAACATAAGAACATAAGAAAAGTTGTGACACTTATCTAGATAAGTTCTGATTTATGTGGCTAAGGGTAAAGGGGGGTAGGGGACGAAGCGGGGGGCGGGCCTGCGAAAGCCGGCAGCGATCGCACCTCTGCGGTGCGATCGCTGCCGGCTTTCGCACCCAATAGCGCCATCATAAAAGGTGGTGCTATTGGACATGCTAGTTACAGTGAAAAGGGCCCTTACCTTTTCGCCATCAGCGGAGTCGTCGCGGAGTCCACCCCAACTCCTCCCCTTTCGGTGCGGACTCCACCCCAACTTCCCAAGTCCCTTTTTGCTTGCGATTGCTTTGGAAAATGACCCCCTAAATCTGAAAAGCACCACTTGCACATCTAATTTGTACTTTTATGACTCTGAGTAAGTAAGATAGCCAGATAAGTCTAAAACCAAAGCTTTACTTATCCGGATAAGTTCTAATTTGTTCAAATAGTGGCAAAGACACTAGTTAGCAGGATAAGTCCTAATTTAGCTGGATAAGGGTGCACAAGTGATATATCTACATATTTGTACTTTGAATTTTAAAGAGTTAAGTGAATAAATTTACCTCTGTTACTTAAATACATTTACCTGCCTCCGTACATAAATTGCTTTCATATTATTAGGGGATTTTATAAAACATGTGTGGCAATGAAATTACCAGTCTACCACAGTGCTTCTCAACCCAGCCCTTGAGGAACACCTAGCGAATTAGGTTTTTGGGATATCCACAATGAAAATGTATGAAGTAGATTTGCTTAGAAAGGAGGCAATGCATGGAAATCAACAAAATTGTCTAATTCGTCCTGGTTCAGGAGAACCGAAAAACCAATGCAATTTTTCTGAAATTTCGGAAAAAGTTGTTTTTCAGGTTATTATGCACTAACAGGAGTTAGTGCGCGCTAACTCCTGTTAGTGGATGCTAACTTTAAAATGTTAGTGTGCTCTAATCTGAAAATCGGCATTCCCCGAAAATAAAAGCCTGAACCACAGGAAAAATGAAATTTCCTGCTCTGGGCCGAAAATGAAGCCCGAACGGAAGTGCAGTATGCTGTACATATCTAGTAAGAATTTATAAACCCCTGTAAGGAGCAGAAACCTTGAAACAATCAACAATCTAACAATTCTGCTCCTGTGGCTCAAATATTATTATTTTTTATTGTATGGAGGATATGGATGACCATCATCTGTGTCTTATCACTGGCTCATAATTGTAGCCTATAGTGACACTGAGACCTGGTATGTGTGGTGCAACAGGCTATGAATGTTTTATGAAGCCTTAAAGCACAATATCCAGTTTAATCATCGGTCATTCCTCATCCCAAGATTTTTCATATAGGCTCAGGATCGCTTGGCTGTATAGAATGTAGGATAGTGCACAAATCAAATCATAAAGTGCACTTATCTGACGCGGCACGTCTTTGACGTGGCAAAGACAGATACAGCGTACATTGGCACGCTGAGAGGAACAGGTAGAGGCAGGTGGGGCTGCCGACCGAAACCGACTGAGAATGAAGACATTCCAGTGGTGGATGCCACGTGAGTATTATGTGATAGTTCTGCCCATGGAAGAAGATCGACCCAGTTTTCCTGCTGGTCATTAACGTAGGACCGGAGAAAGGCCTTCAGGGTGTATTGGTCCTTTCAGCCTGGCTGTTGGTCTGCAGTTGGTAGGTGATGGTAGAAGAGATGGCTGAGGGGGATGTGATAGAGATCTTTAAAAGCATGAGAGTTCTAGAATGGGTAAATGTGAATTGGTTATTTACTCTTTTGTATAATAGAAGGACTAGGGGGCATTCTATGAAGTTAGCAAGTTACACAATTAAAACTAATTGCAGAAAATTATTTTTCACTCAGCACATAATTAAAATCTGGAATTTGTTGCCAGAGGATGTGGTTAGTGTAGTTAGTGTAGCTTGGTTTAAAAAAGATTTGGATAAGTTCTTGGAGGAGAAGTCCATTAACTGCTATTAATCAAGTTGACTTAGGCAGTAGTCATTGCTATTACTGGCATCAGTAGTAGTCAGCTATTACTGGCATCAGTAGCATGGGATCTTCTTAATGTTTGGTACTTGCTTGCAGCCTGGATTGACCACTGTTGCAAACAAGATGCTGGTCTTGAGGGATGGCAATTTATTTTGCTCTTATGTTCTAATGAGTTAGGCCACATGCTTGCTCTATTGCTCAGCAGGCACTTAATTCATATTATATTTGAAAAAGCAAACAAACACTGAAGAAGCGCTTTTTAAAGGAATATAGGAGGTAAAAAATGTGGAAAGATTTTGTATAAAAACAGACTTGTTTTTATAGAGCAGTCATGAATTACCATAGCATAGAGATCAGTTACCAATGATTCAGCAATATAATGATGAACATATCAGAAAGGAAAACTTGCATTGGGAGATCTGGTAAAAGAGGCATGGGTACAGGTAGCACTCTCATCTCTCTGTAGAGTAATTGCATTTCATTGTAAAAGTAGATCTATCTGTCTACAAACTTCTCAAAATAACAATAGTAATAGTAATGGCTGATCAAAAATCTTATAGCTAGCTATAAACCAGACCAATTAGAAATGATGAAATATATCTGGTACAGTAGAAAAGTTCAAGCAACTCCAGTTCATACATTTTCAATTCAGCAATCAAATACCTGACAAAACATGTAAGATTTGGCTGCCTTCCTGAATTTTAGATAATTCAGTTCTGCATGGGTGTCAGGGGAATGAGAATTCCAAAAAACCAGCGCCTGATAACTAAAAGAGCACTCACGGGTGCTCTCCAGCCTAATTATAGAAACAGATGGAATATGTAAGAGACCTTTTTGAGATGATCTCAGAACTCTCATAAGTAGATAAGGAATTAACAAATGTGACAAGTATAATGGATGACCTGTATGCAGTGCATGAAAAGTCAGAGAATTTTAAAGCAAATGTAACAGATAACTGAAAGCCAATGGAGTTTCTTAAGAATTAGAGTGACATAATCAAATTTCTTCAGACCATAAATAACCTTGGGTGCTCTGTTTTATAAAAGCTGTAAACATTGGAGTTGAGTCAATGAGACAGAGAAGAAGAAAATTATAATAATCAATTCTAGATATAGCAAATGCATGAAGCAAAAGCCATAGATCACAAAGACAAAAAAAAGGATGTAAACCGAATATATCTGAGAAAAAAAAATTGAGGCCAATATTCAGAGTAATTAAGTAGAGACTTATCTGGTTTAGTGGTGGCCATTGAATATCTGGCTACATTCAGTGATCACCACTTAGCTGGATAAGTAATTATCCAGATAAGTAAATAGCCAGATATGTTTTGAGCGGGCAATGGGCTTATCAGGGTACTGCTACTTATTTGGTTAACTTAGGCCAGGAATTATCAAAATGCTATAAATATAGCAGAAATAGAACGCTTGTTAAAAATTTGCAAGTTTTTGCCATTGCTAGACATACTGTTTCACGGAGGAAAAATTCTAAACCCGCGATAATGTGATGCATCACGGGACGCACTATCGCGGTGTGCGACGCATTAGTACGTTGTATGCCCAAAGCGGGAGCTAAGTGCAGAATTCGGGCCAATATGTGCATTTTTTTTTTTTATGTCACAAGTATGTGCACATCTCCCCGTGTGAAAACAAGAAGATAAAGGTCGGGGCTTTGGCTTAGGGCAGAGACCAATAGATATACACGTATATATTTACGTGTGCACTGGGGTCCCCTGCCTCATTATTTACTAATGCTATGGATGGTGTGTAAGTCCTAAAAGTAAAATAAATAAACTATTCAACTGGCTAATGGCTGTAACAGGTTGGAGCTAACACAGGAAAATGAAGAAGTATAAACTAGGGGGATTAGAAAGTCCTATCCCATGCCTATGGAAACTGGGAACAAACTAGTGAAACTGGTGATGGTGGTGGCACCCATCTCTTTAAAAATCTCCCGACTTATGTGATGAAAGTGGAAATAGAACATAAATGTGCGTGTCCATTAGAAATAGCCGGTAATGGGTGCCCATGTGCACAGCAGGGCATTTTATGACATGTACACATGTGCAAACATTTTGTAAAATGCAAGTATGTAGACCCTGCCGATTGTGTGCACAGATATGAGCACATGCATGTGCACGCTCATGCATGCATACTTCCTCGAGGATGGAATCTCCTATTCTTCCTGGACCTGCTGCTAGTGCCTCCACTAGTGCGCCAGCCCAATTTTACTACCAGGGACATTGCCTATTGGCATCCCTGGTGGTAGCCATTAAGGATCATATCTTTCTGTGCACTGGTGTGAGGCACAATCTATGTGAAAGCATACAGGCCTGGGAAGACCTGTGGATAACTTTTAATAGAGGAGCTTCCCACCCACGTAGGGTAAGTGCAGCATGTGGGAGCCAGTAGGGGCTGGATGTGGGGTACGTGGTGCATAGGAGGCACATGGTACCAGAATTGTCCAAAATATAGTACCTGAGTAAATATCTTTGCCTATATAATGTTATATAAATATAAAAAAATCATCCTTTAATATACATATCTAGCATTATACAGGCAAACATATTAACTCACCTGCTATATTTTGGAAAGTTCTGGCAGTAATGTTTATACATAGCCTGTCATACATTGTTAAAGCCTGCTGCATAGTTCTTCATACTCCACAAAGCTGTCCCCTCTTTGTATACTGATCTTCTTGCTGCCTGCACTGCACAGTTACCTTAATAGTGACCTAGGGTATTAGAGCCCTTCATACAGGCCATAGGAATACTTTTTGTGCAGGTGTCATAGCATCACTTCTATTTACAGTAAAGTAGTGCAAAGATCCATGCTACCCACTTCAGACATCAGCGGATACTCTATAACATACTATTATGCAAATTCCTTTTAAGTTAAAGTGCACACTCAACTTTTTCATCCTATTCCTTCCTATAGATTGAGGACCTAAAGAAGAAGGCCCAGTTATTGTACCTACGGAAGAGGAGGTAAATGGACCTGATGCATGCTCTGTGGGCTGGGGCAGGAGATAAGTTCTTCTCTAGCTATAATCACATGGTCTATTTAGGTCCTATTTCTATCAGCACACACTCATGGGCCTATTGCTCTGCTTTAAACTAACAAGGATCCTCACTCACACATGCTTACATCCAGAATGTTCTCAGGGTCACAGGCAGAGCTGTCATGAGGTGTTAATTGAAAGGAACCTTCTGGCCTTGCTGGAAAACCTTCACTTTCTTCACAAACACTCAAACATGTCTTTGCATGCAAATGATATGGGGTCCTATCCCACACAGCAGGTTTGTACAGCCTCATGGCCCAAGATGCTTTGCTATTTAGACCACTACTAATCATTTCAAAGTTGGTCACATGCAAGGCAGCATCAAACAACAACCATCTAAAATAGGTGTTCTGAATGTCCAAGGATTTATCAATCAGTTAGACACCACATATAGGATGTCATAGGCTCATACCTATTTTCTTTTCCCTTGCCCTACACCTTCCCAGCTACAGCAATACCCTCTAACAGAATGGAAGCACATGACACACTATTCCCGTTCTCTTCACAGATGATGTGTTACTGGTGGAAGAGGAGGAGGAGGAAGAGCCAGATGAGGAGGCCACCAGTGACACCCCAGTCCTAGCCCCTGCTGCTCCATCTGCCACCAATGCCCCTCCCACACCCCACCAATAGCTGAGGAGCAGCGGTGTGGTCCACCACCTCCAGGAGGAGGCACACTCCAGGCCACAGCACTCTCTCCCCGACCAAGTAGGGCCTTGTTCCCTTTTTGACTGGGGTAGTAGGGATGCTGAGACCCAGAGTGGCCAGGTTTTGCTGGCTGAGGGAGGCCAGAGTCACCCTCCTCCTCTTCCAACATCATCTGCTGGCCAGGCTAGAGAACCAGGCTCAGCTTCTGGAGCACCTGCTCCATGCACTGAGCCTGTTTCTCAGCAGCAGTTTGTGTAGGCCATGCAGATGATGGTGGAAGAGTTGAGGGTGATATATATGCAGCCCTTGGATGTAATGCTGAAGAATCCACGAGCCAAGCTGAGGTCCAGCAGCACCAGAACCTGGTGCTGGTGGCCTTGGCATGGTGCATGGGAGTTTTTCGGCAATGCCCTTAGAGTTGCAGTCTCTGGCCTCCCTATAGCCTTGGCCTCTTTTTCTTTTCTTGCATATATGTTTAGTCCCTAGTATTTCCCATGCCTATTCTTTTTCTTTTATTAATAACCCCAAAATTTGTAAATAGTTTTTAAAATAATTTCAATAAAAATGTTATTGTATTTTCAACTTGGTGTGTATATCCTTTCTTTTTTAGGGCTTGATTATTAGTGTTTCATAGGTTGCCAGGGTTCATCTTGTTTAAACAGAAACCCCCCTCTAATGCTAACAGTGACTCCGAACTGAGAGTCTAAATTCCTGTGTCTTTCCCAGGTGTTAATACTGCAACAGGCTGATGCAATAATCTTGGTGCTAATAAAATGGGTGCTGGTTTTCACTGCTCATTTTGCAATGCCATTATTATTATTTTGGATATACTCGCAATGCAATAAGCTAATAATATGTTAATGCATCTGGAGTTTATAAATGGTAAGAAACTGTAAACTTTGCATTTGGCAAAGGTGCTATATACAGTTTTACTAGGAAAAAGGGTGGAAACATCCCTGATAGGCTATCTGGATAAGTGGTAGCTGATGCCACTTACTCAGAGAAGTCCATTATTATCCGTGTAAATGGGAGTGGCTACACTGTGTTAGACTATTTTTCATTCTACCTATCTCCCCCAATTAGTTTAATGTGCCCTGCTTCCCCTGACTATCATTTCATTTACTCTCTGGCATCTTCCCCCTACTCTAGTATGGTCACCAGAAATGTTGGGGGTGTATGGGAAACCAGTATGCTAAATAGCAACTCGGTCAGGAAGGTCACACACCTAGTAAGGCCTGAAGTAGTGAGACCAGCAGGCAATCACATTATGTCTCTTCAGGCTTGACCATTAGACTTCATGGCCTTCTCAAACATGACAACACTTAATACCTAAATCTGGGTCATGTGGCAATCCTGTCTCTGGGTAAACAACTCCAACACATTCAGCTTCGCTGTGCCACTCCTGGGCGAGCAGAAGTGACAAATCTTCTGCTCTGTGTGTGTGCAGGAAAATAGGAACAGGTTGACCCCCCCACCTATGTTCAATTTCTAGGGAAGAGACAGAAATAGAGTACACAAATGGCTCTTCTCCACTTCCATGGGTCCCATTAAAAAAAACCCTACAAGAAAGCCCCTCTGGTTTCTTTCCCCAAAACTTATATCGAAACATATGTACAGAGTTATGTGGCTGGGAGAAGAACTACTCCTGAATCACCGGGTATAGAGAGACTACATAAAGGGACCTTATTACCACAGGGTGAAAGGGAAACAGAGTATGCAGGGAAACAGAGTATGCAGAAACACATTGGGGCCAATGCAATATAAAGTGCAGAAAGCAGGCGCTGAAAAGTCAGCGCCCGCTTTCCTAACGCGTGCATGGCGCCCACAAGTGGAGCGCCATGCAATACTCAAATTAGGGAGTCACGCTAACAAGGAGGTGCTAGGGTCATGGCTGACATTACTGGCAGATCGCTGGTTATGAAAACCGACGCCGAGTTTACCAGCGTCGGTCTTCATAATTCGGCGGTCTGCTGAGTTATTTTTATTTTATTTTTTCTTAAAAAAAAGTACAGAAAAGCAGTTTTTTCTGCTTTTCTGTACTTCTTTTACCTGCGCTCAGCTATTAACGTCTGCCTGGAGCAGGCGTTAATAGCTGAGCGATAAATGTGCGTCTGAGACGCACATTTATTTTTTTGCATGCGGAGTAAATGAGTAATAGGCTCATTCACATGCATTTGCATGTGATGAGCGCTATTGCTTTCACTCCACATCTGACGTGGGTTAAATAGGTGCTAATCCCCCTATTGTATTAGGGGGTGGATTAGCACCTATTTAACCCGCGTCGGAGTGTATTGCATTGTCTCCATTGTAAATAAGGAATGGGCTAGGGATGTTAGATTGACATCAACTGAGCAAAGAGGAAGAGGGGTTTGGAGTAAGAGAACTCTATAGTCACTAAGCCATCTACAGTTTTCCACTGTGAACCTGCATTCCCAGTCATACAGAGTGTGAAGAAATTGTTAGGGTACAAACTTAAGAATAACAATTTCTTGTAATCTCATTTACTTCAAATGTCACAGAACATACATGTAATATGAGAAAAAACAACTGATAGGCAATAGTTACCTGTCCAAAAAAAGGCTCTGGACCAAAAAAGCAGGAGGGTAGGCTATCTAAAAAAGCCGTTTGAGCAAACAATGGAGGTTAGACGCCAAGGAATGTCCAAGTACAACTTTTATTGAAAATGGAGACCAATGGTTTATGTATGTGCCCACGTGTAAGTTTCACTATTTAAAAATATTCATGCACATTACAAATATGGTGCTAATATATGCGCTTTCAGCCTGTTCTACCATGCACTTATGTACGTACCTATATTACACTGCAACATAGGGCCCTAACACAATTTGATGAATGACCCTATACGTCGGATAAGTGCCCATATTCAGGCTTATCCAGTTATGTTAGCCAGATAAATTAGACATGCCATATGACTTACCCAGCTAGGTGCCAGTTTCTACAGGGATATTTAGAAGCACAGCCATGCTGCTGAATATCCCATGAAAGTTATCCAGATAAGTCTTACCTGGTTAATAAGTCATTCATCAAATTGCATTTGGGCCCTAACGCAAATTAAATGGGGTTTAACGAGCAGTAAGTGTGCAATATTTATTGCATCGCGTATTTGTGTACAAATTGTATAATGAGAATGCAAAAGCTAGCTCGCTTTTTATGGAAATAAGGCCCTCCTACCACCTGCAGCAAAAATGTATTGTACAATAAACACAGGGTTTCATGTCAGAAATAACACCTTTATTTGGTGTGGTAGGGGGAAAAAAGATTTTATTACTGGATGGCTGCCATTGTTGTGGGTCTTGGGTATTATGATGGCTATTATCGCAAGAGATAAAATGGTGTGTTTTCTCACACCCACCTACACAGCCCTGCTTTCCCAAAGTAAATATATGTTTCCCTCCCCTGTCTTTCTAAAGCTTGTATAGATTAGGTGGAAATGTACTAGTCCTGGGAACTGGCCAGTTTACTGACCCACTCACAGGATGGGTTTTGCGTGCACATTATCAATGCGCACACATTACAAATACAGTGCACATGCATGCGCTTTCAGCCTGTTACACCGTGCGTGCACGTACAAGTGCACGCACGGTGTAACAGGCACAATCGGCAGGGTCTGCATACACGCACTTTACAAAGTGTGCGCCCGCGCATACGTTGCAAAATGCCCTGCTGTGCGCATACGCGCCCATTACCAGCTATTTCTAATAGACGTGCACGTGTGTGCACTAATTCAACTTTCACCGCTTAAGTGGGGGGGATTTTAAAAGAGAGGGGCACCATCACCCTCACCAGTTTCACCAGTTTGCAAAGACAAAGGGTATGACTTCCTAATTCCCCTAATTGAATGTGTTCATTTCCCCCTGTTAGCCCCAACCCATTTTAGTTTGCTAATTTTTCAATTTCTTTTGCTTTTAGGACTTGCATGTCATCCACAGCTTTAGTAAAATAATGAGGTAGGGGACTCTGGCTCATGGCTATGCACTTAAGTTTATTCATGTACATTTATTGGTCTTCCCCCTATGCCAACGCCCTGCCCCTTTTCACTTGTTTTCACATGTGTGCACAACAGGAAATGCATGCATATTTGGGCGACATTAAAAAAAAATATGCGCATATTGGCTCGACTTCAGCTCGATTCTCCCACTTTGGGCATGCTCCGCGCTAATGCATCACGCATACTGCATCCCGCGATGCAACACATTACTGCGGGCTACAAATTATTCCCTGCGATTCAGTATGTCTAACATTTGCATAAACACTCCCCTTTTTCTAACACGGGTGCTATTTCTGCTGTATTTATAGCATTTTGATGATTCTAGGCCTAACTTACCTAAATGAATATTAAGGCTAATATTTCTTCAAAATAGATTAAATATGGATGACTAGAGGTAGTTGAGACTCCAAGTTCACACCTAGAGAGGTAACAACATATTTTTAGAGTAATATGAGTACCCATCATTAAAGATATTTGTGTAGGAACAATGGTCCAGGTACCAATCCATAAAGCTTCTGATTTTGAAAGATTCACTTTGACTTTCTGGGTATGCAACCAAAGGGCCACCTGAGCAAGACAGCTATTAACATTAAAAAGTGAAATAAGAGTTTTGGAATAAAAAAAATGCAGTAATTTAATGGTAAAAGCAAAACTAAGAACAGATACAAACATGTGATTGCATGGAAGATGTAAATGACATAGCTTTTGGTTTTGAAGATTATAGTGTGATATTCCAAATTGAAAATATGCTGGATAGAGATGGAATACACCTTTGCAAGGAATGGTAAGAGTATCATTGCTCATAGACCCATTGATTAATGAAGAAGACTTTCAACTGTGCTCGAGGAAAAACAATAACAAATGCACACAGGTATATAGTGGACCTAGCAACCAGAATGAAGTACTAGGAATGTGGAGGTATACAAAGAGTCCCATATTTAACAGGAAGTAGTAAATTGGAAGTCATTTATAATAATGGATCAGAGACCATGGGTTGAGAACAAGAAAGGAAATGGCCTGGTGGATGGGGTGCTGGGGAATGACATAATTCCTTGGTTTCAGGGAAAGGACAGAGGGACATGGATAACATATCTCATTCTGAATGAAAAGTCCAGTTATCTGTATGATAAATGAAGTAATACAATGAAATGATGGTTAGTTAGTTTGCAGAGTGAAAATAGGAAACAGCAAACAAGAGAAGAAAGTTGCAAAATAACTTTAAAAATGTGCAAATGCTGGTAGTCTCACAAAATCATTGAAACCATGGAGAAAATAAAAAACATTAATGTGGTTTCAATCAGTAATGATCAGGACTGGAAGAGAACAAGGTTCATATTCATAAATTATGGAGCTGAGGAGAAGCTAGCTAGTGATAAAAGCAGTGGGATATGAACCAGGGAAACAAAGGTTCAAATCCCACTGCTGTTCTTTCTGACCTTGGGCAAGTCACTTACCCTCCATGGCCTCAAGTACAAACTTATGGTGAGATGCATAAAGCCATGATAGGGCTCTAACACATGTTGAACAGCATATGTTATGTGATATAAAATTATATATGCAATACTTTGCATAGCCCTGCCCAGATTCCTTTCCCATTACAGTGATCTGCTTTGCATGTGATTTCCATCCATAGTTTCTGAAAATCCAGGCAAAGTAGCTCATGAGTCATTAATAGGTAAACCCTTGTTAATGTGGCCAACATAAAAAGTTGTCACTCGCGTTAAGTTAACAATACCTCCTCGGGAAAAGGTACTCTAATGCGGGAACATGGAGACCCTAACACAGATGTCACTAGTGAAATGGATGAATCCCCTCTTCAGGGGCACCTGCATGTGAACGTGACTCTGAGTGTGCAGACCAGGGATAACATGTCTCCTGAATGGTTTCCGTGATAACACTTTGTAAACAGGGGTTAACACTTCAAATACTTTCCTCCTGCTGCTGCTGCTGCTGCTGCTGCTGCTACTTTGACTTTGATGGGATCCATAGTCTAGTAATAGTTCCTCCTCCTCAAGAACATGCTAATGGGTATTTCTCTTTTCATGTGATGTAGCATGCCACTCTTTTTAAGATGCCTCAGTACTTTTCTTTTCCTGATGCACTTATAACAGTGAATGCACTGGAAGCAGCAGGCCAAACCCTGCACTTTGAAGTGCCCCCCACCTTGGATATTTTATGAGACTCCCTTTCTCTTTCTGCAAGATTGGGAGATGCATTTGCTGGGGCTGAGGTTGAGAGCAAACTGAGAAGCAAAATGTCAGAGACATCACTCAAGCTCCCTACTACTCCTGGGCAGGTGCACTTTGCCCTATCAGTATTGCTTTCCCTGCTAGTAAAGGGGCACAAGATAATAATAGATGCTGTTTTTTTCAAGATGAACTCTGGACCAGAAGCCTGCAGAGTTAGAACAAGGATCCTAGACTGCAGAAGGGCTACCTTCAAGAAAACAAATGGTTATTTTAAGGGTTACATTACCAGGACTAGGGTACAAATGAGCTACACTGGAACGATGGGCATTAATGAAAAAGTGTAACAAAATGTCAACAAATCTCTGTTTGGCATGTTAGTAATGGAAAGGAAAAAAAAAAGGGACCAGTATTGTTCACCATTGATATTAGATACAAAGTAAGAAAAAAAAAAACACACTTTAGCATTCCAAAAATACAAACAGATATAGAAGGAGAATGACAAGCCAATTTACCAGCTGTAACAAAGGGTAGAAGGAAGGGTAGTTAGACTGTCAAAGTTTCAAATGGAAGAGCAAACTGCCCAGTCAGTTAGGACAGGTGATAATTTCCTTAGATATATAAGTGGAAAAAAAGAGGAAGCAGCGAGAAAAAAAGGAGGGGATTAGGTTTAATGAACAGGAGGTTTAGATTGAAATCACATATTTTAAACAAATAGTTTTGCTTGCCATTCATACACGAAGGAGAGGGTAACAGACTACAATTAAAATGCAAGGACAAGGCACAACTGAAAGCAGACGAGGTTATGGAACCTGACGGGGTATATCCAAGAATAATGAAGGATCTAATGGAGATACTGACTGTACCCATCAGAGTTCTGATCAATTTATCATCTGGAATGTGCAACAAAAAAAAAAAAAAAGGTTTGGTTTAGTTCTTTTTCATTTCAGATGGTTTTAAGGACTTTATTTCTGAAAATCCCATTCAGTTTTGAATGGAGTTTTATTTACAAAACAGAAATTTAAGAACATAAGTCGAGCATACATGTACAAAATCTAGCCCTGGATTTGTCAATAGGCACCTATTAAACCTGTGCCTCGGGTGGCAAACATTTAGGGGCAGCAGCCTGGCTAAGATTTGCTTCCTTCCAGCTCTGCTGAATCTCATTCAACAGAGAACAGCCTTCTGCTACCTTGTACAGTCCCTTACAGGAGGTTAGGGGAGAGAAGAGGGAAGAGGGGAAGGGAGGGGGAAGAGGAGAAAGGAGAAGAAAGGGGAGAGGGGTTAGGAGAGGGGGGGGGAGCACCAAAAGTGCTTAAGGGCAACAAAATCCTAAATCCCACCTGATATTATCACATGGTATGCATGCAAAAAATATACTGCAGAAATCTATGGAAATTAATCGAAGGGATCTGAATCCCTATTTGTAACCAGACAATTTCTAAGAGACTGAACTAGTGCAGATGTAGTAATTCTCCACAAAGATGGAGCAAAGAGGAAGTAAAAAAACATTAGACCTGTTAATGTAATATCAGTGATATTAATGGTATCCTTAAAAAATGCAAACATTACTGAAGGATAACATAGTCCAATATTTTGAAATCAGGCGAGATTGGCTGTACGTGCATGCAGGAGCCCTGCAGGTTTTCACTGTCAGCAAGCAGACCCAGGCAAACCAGAGACCAGACAGGAACTTCACCTTTACTAGCCCGCTTGTTCCCCTCGTGTTGAGTATTTGGGTACCGGGGCCAGAAAGACTTAGGCAAGAGTCTCTGCTGGTAACTGGAAATGTGGTCCGCAGGCAGGCGGAAAGTAGATGTGTTGGAGTCCAGGCAAGGGTCAGAGGCAGGCAGCTGTCAGGCAGGCATATCCAGAGTCCAGGAAAGGATCAAAACAGGTATTCATCCAAAGGAGAAGAGGAGGAACAGATAGGGCTGGCAGATAGACAAGGCAGGAACAGGTCAGGCAAGCAAGGACTGGGGCAGGCGGAGATGAAGATTCGACCAGGCTGAAGATTAGGACCAGAACAGGATAAGACATTCTGGGTCAGACCAGAGGTCCATCAAGGCCAGTATCCTGTTTCCAACAGTGGCCAATCCAAGTCACAAGTACCTGGCAAGCAGCCAAATATTAGGTAGATCTATTGCTTATTAATTACCGTGATAGCAGTTTATGGATTTATCCTCTAGGAACTTATCCAAACCTTTTTTAAACCTAGTTACACTAACTGCTGTAACCACATCCTCTGGCAATGAATTCCAGAGTTTAACTATGTGCTGAATGAAAACTAATTTTCTTTGATTTGTTTTAAATGAGCTACTTGCTAACTTCATGCAGTGCCCTCTGGTCCTTCTATTATCTGAAAGAGTAAATAACTGATTTACATTAACTTGTTCAGTCCTTTCATGATTTTGTAGACTTCTATAATATCCCCCCTCAGTAGTCTCTTTTTCAAAGTGAACAGCCCTAACTTCTTTAGTCTTTCCTCACAGGGCAGCCATTCCATGCCCCTTTTCATTTTGGTTGCCTTTCTCTGCACGTTCTGCAGTGCAGCTATATCCTTTTAGAGATGTGATGACCAGAACTGCACACAGTATTCAAGGTGTGGTCTCACCATGGAGTGATACAGAGGCATTACTGACATCCTCTGATTTATTTTCCATTCCCTCCTTAATAATTCCTAACATTCTGTTTGCTTTTTTGATCACCACAGCACACTGGACAGACACTTTCAATGTATTATCCACTTTGATGCTTCAATCTCTTTCCTGGGTGGTAACTACTAAGATAGAACCTATCATTGTGTAACTACAGCAAGGGTTATTTTTCCCTTTATGCATCACTTTGCACTTGTCCATATTAAATTTCATCTACCATTTGGAAGCCCAATCTTCCAGTCTCACAAGGTCCTCCTGCAATTCATCACAATCCGCTTGAGATATAACTACTCTGCTTAATTTTGTTTTATCCACAAATTTGATCATCTCACTCATCATACCCCTTTCCAGATCTTTTATAAATATATTAAAAAGCATCAGTCCAAGAACATGTCCCTGAGGCATTCCATTGTTTCCTTTTCTCCACTGTGAAAACTGACCATTTATTCCTACTCTCTGTTTCCATCTTTTAACCAACCTGCAGTCCACAGAAGGTCATTACCTCCTATCCCATGACATTTTAGTTTTTTTAGAAGCCTCTCATGTGGGCATACGGTCTCGACCGTATTCCGCCATAAGGACGGTGAGGTACTGATATAAAATCTTTCAAGATAAGAAATAATTGGGATTTTCTTGATCAAGAGAAGCTTTAAAATGTTTACCCCGAATTGAAGACAACAGCTGCAGGAGGTGGTATAAGTTGTTATTTTTGAAGTCGGAGCATGTTTGAAGGTTTCTGACGTACCGAGTTTTTTTATTAAGGTGTTGGTTAAAAGGGCAAAACAGCGTTCGGTAGTTCATATGGTAAGCCGTGTGGAAGTTTGCGTCAGATGATACAAGAAGGCTGAAGAACTGATGTAATAGTGCATACCTGGATTCGGGAATATTTCTATAAAAATAAGGGGAGCCATATGGCCACAGTGAATCTGGGATGCTTTTTCTGAGCCACTCCTTTTTGTTCAGCAATAATATAATCGTGAGGTGGGAGAGATAATTCCATGTTGGTGTCTGGTCTTTTCGAGTTAATTCCCCTGAAGAAGCCTGGTTGGCGAAACAAGGCCCTTGTTGGGACACAAGAAACAACCATATAAGTGGGACACACCACCGAGGAAGAATTTAGAACTATTTTGCTTATATATCTAAAAGTGTCATTTAAACTCTAAGCTCAATGATTTAGTTTGAGCATTGTAATATCTTAAAACAATAGTGAGGACACTTACTATAAAAGCTTGAATTTGCAGTGGTTTTTCCTATTATAGAAGACCAACAGTGATGATTAAAAAACTCATGTTTGCATTTTCTGGGTAATCAAGGGACAGATTGAGGTTAGAGGTAGCATAGAGTTGAGGGCAAATACCAGTGGGTTTTAAGACTGTAAGTCTGTGAAAAGTAATGTGAAAATTAACAGTAAGGTCAAAATTAAGCAGTAAACAATATATTTTCACTTGATGTTTGTTTATTTTATGAAACAAGTAGAATTGATATTATGGGCAGTCTCTTCTGTGAACGGAGGCATTACCTGGTTCCAGAGGCATAGCTGAGCTCCGTTTCCTGGTCCCTCGGACGTCAGCGGGAGGGGCCTGCGCCCATATAATCGGCGGTACTGCGGAGGAGAAACCGCAGTCTCTTCTGTGAACGGAGGCATTACCTGGTTCCAGAGGCATAGCTGAGCTCCGTTTCCTGGTCCCTCGGACGTCAGCGGGAGGGGCCTGCGCCCATATAATCGGCGCTCTTAGGCGCGCCTTAGTCGCCGGCGCGCTGCCAAAGCCGCGCGCGCGGCTTTGTCCGGCTTAGTCCGGAGAAGGACGGAGAAGCGACGGAGGACTCCGGAAACAGTTCGACTGCCAAGTGAGAGTCCAAGGTAACTGTAAATTTCGTGGAAAAGAGATTGTAGACATATTTCTTTGTTTAATGCCGCATTCTAAGAGGAAGGGGAGAGTTAGAGGGGAACCCCCGACCCCAATTACTCCTATCCCACCTCAACATACTATAGGATCCTTTTTCACACGAATTGGTACGTTGACTCCGGGAGGGCTTCCAGATATGGGATTAAGTGCAGAGCAAGCACTTACCCCTTTGGACTTTAACATCACCTTAAGCCCCGGAGAACCTGAGGCTCCTATGCCACCGAACTTTGCTCATCCTTCAGTTTTGGTAGGGCAGAATCAACCAAAGTTGTTAGAGGAAGCTGCTACTATCGGAGGAAACCTGGAGAAATTAGGGGCAAGGCCTAAAATTAGAGGGAATTCTAATGGAAAGGATGAATTCCCCCTAACATCTACACCATCGGGGCATGAGGGGGGAATAGTGGCCTCTGATAAGAGGTTTGAACCACATTCCCCTGGAACAGTGACTTTACCTAATAACTCAATTATACCCCAATCACAGCCTATAACCTTAGAAAATGTCTGGTCTACTTTAACCGATTTAAAATCTGTGATATTGTCTTTGAATAATATAGTAGTTGATATACAGAATCGGATAATGAAAGTTGAACCAGAAATGTGTTTGCATGGAGAAAATATTGTAAGAGTTGAAAATCGTTGTGAGCAAATTGAAAAGGTTCAAGCGGGTTTCATCCAGGGGGAATTGATAAATGACAAGAAAATTGAGATGATTGAAAATACAATTAGATATAATAACTTAAGAGTTCTTAATTTCCCCAGCACCAAACTTATATCACCATATGAACAGTATAAAAAATTTATGATGGAAAATCTAATGCTTGATATTGCTGAGCTACCATCCATAGAAAAAATTTTCTTTACCTCATTAGGAAAAAGGAAGAATGAAACATTGGAAGTAGCTCAGCAAAATATAAGAGCACAAAATGATATAAATAATCTTACTGCTTTCTTAGAACAGTCTATGTCAGAGCAGGTAGATTTCAGAGGAACCTTATGTGTAAAGTTTGTAAAAAGCTCAGAGAGGGATAAGATATTAAGATTATCCTTAAAACATAGAGACAAAACCTTTCTGGGTCAAAAGGTTTGGACTTTTCCCGATATCACGAGGGGTACCCAAATTCGTAGAAAGAATTTTCTTCAGATGAATCAGGAATTAAGATCTATAGGTGCTCAAAGTACAATATATTATCCATGCAAATGTGTTGTGAAACATCAGCAGCAAAGGTATGTGTTTTTGGATCCAATTGAGTTAAGGAAATTCCTTGATGCCAAATTACCTGCACTGATTCCAAGTCTCAGTAATGAAAGTGTTGTACCAGATATTTCCTAGTTTTTGTTTCCAAAATTTTGCTCATAACTATGTTTTCTTGGCTCTTTTGTTGCCTTATATCAGGGTTTGATTTCTTATGTCTCTAAAGTTTGTAATTCTGTTTTCTTGCACCTGTAGAAATGACAAGTTGATATTGCTGCTTGTTTGTAAATATAATTAGCATAAATAAAAAATAAAAAAAAAAAGAATTGATATTATGTCATATTTTCAATAAAGCATTATAATTTTAAATTTAATAATGGAGTTTTTTGGACTAGTTAAATAAGAAGCAGTAGTGCTTTCCTTATTTTTCCCCCAAAATTTTTTGGTTTTGGGGCTTGTTTGTTTTTTGTGTGTACATGACACTGAAAGCACAAATAAAACATAGTACGTTGCCTAATTTTTGATTTATATATATATATATAAAATCAGCATAGACAGAGGTATCTCTGGTAGAAAGAAAGAGGGAAGAAATAATACCTCGGTAGAATTATTTGGAGCTCCTATACTGAATACCTTGTAGTTTTAGAGACTATATCTACAAAAGGTGTTGTGATCCCAGGTCGGCCCCGGGACCGCCACTCACCCCCCGTCCTGGATTGGGCCGCTCCCAACTCCGTCGGGCCTGCACAGGCCTCAGACGCAGCGCTCCCGCTCCTGAGGAGAAGCCGGTGTCCTCCCGCGGCTGGCCCCGCCCCCTAGGCGCACGCGCGCGCACTAGGGCTCCAGATTTAAAGGGGCCAGCGTGGGAGAACTAGGACCTCCCTTTGGATGATGTCAGATGCTGCAGGGCTATTTAGCAAGGGAAAGCTCCAGCTGCAGGGCTATTTAGCCCTGCAGCGGGAACTTTCCCTTGCCTTGCAACGAGGTTCTTCAGGTTTCCTGACTGCTAGTTGCTGCGTACTTCTGATTGTCTTCTGACCTCTGGCTTTGACCCGGCTTCATTCCACGACTTCGTCTCCAGCTTCAGTCCCTGGCTTGGCTAGTCTTCTGACCTCTGGCTTTTGACCCGGCTTCATTCCACGACTTCATCTCCTGCTTCAGTCTCTGGCTCGGCTTGACTTCCTACTTCAGGTTCCAACCCGGCTTCGTCCCTGGATCCTGCATTCACCTTCCTCCGCACCTCTGGTACCCGGTGCTCCTTGGCCCAGAGGATTTGCCTAAGTCCCAGCGGCCGGGCTCCTACGGGATCCTCCCGGGGGGACTCCGGCTTCCAGGGTGAAGACTCTTCTACCACCTGGTTCCAACTGTCATCCGTCTCTTCAGCCATTGCTTAGGGTCCTTGGTCGCATAGGACTCCCCAGTCCGACGGGCCTCAGACTCCCAGTGATGAGGCCTCTCCTGAGTCTCCTCCGAGCTGCCTCCCGGCTGGGACGCTTGCTGTGGTCCTCCATAGCATACCATCCTCTGTCCCAACCGGCCCAAGGGTCCACAACCCGTAACAAAAGGATATAGACTAGGAAAGACAATTCAAAGGATGATCACCAAAATGAGGCATGGTCTCAACTATTAACCATATACAGAAAGAGCTAAATATGCATTTTCTAGAAGAAATAATTGGTAGGGGAAGGAATGTTAACATTGAAATAAGCATCTCTTAAAAAAATGTATGGTAACATTTTCCATTGAATATAAAGGAGGAGTTTTCATATGAATCTGAAGGGAAGGTTTCACTTAGAGATTGATGGACACCTCAAACAGACTTCTTTCAGAGGTGGTAAGAGACAAAACAGTGGTAGAATTCAAGCAAGTCTGGCAGACATAAAGAATATTGATGGCATGAGAAGGGAAAGAGAAAAGCATAGATCAAGTAGGATCTATGAGGGTTATCCCAATTAAGGAGATAGGAGGAACATTTTTTATAAAACAAATCAATCAGGAAATTAGATAAACAAGGAATAACCTAGATCTTATCAATTGATTAACTCTTCTTCCCTTATAGATTATTACCAAATTAACATTAAATATTGCAAATCAACTTCAAGGATTTATATTAGATTAAACATTATTATTTCTTCCAAACTAAGGCTAAATTTACTAAGCATAGATAAGGTGACATTGCAAGTTAAATAGCATGGAACACACATTAAATGCTTTTTATTGTATGATATCACCATATCGCAGCACAATTATGTGATATACCAGAAGATTTCCTCCCCCTATGGAAATAAGCTGTTTTGCATCTATTTGCATGTATAAAATGTCCTAATGCATGCAAAGCAGCTTATGCGGATCTGTCTGCATGTTCTCTGTGGGCTCTGAGAGATACTGTGTCATTGATAGCTGTGCTGGTGTCTCCTCTGCTTGGGTGGGCTGAGAGTCACTCATGTCAGCTGCTTTCTCTCTCACCCATTGCACAACAGTTGAATCTTTCTGGGCAACATGCCTTTGGTGTTCTGAAGTGAAGGAGGAGGTACTATCTGTCGCTGACAGAGTGCTGTTCCTGCTTGGGCTAGCAGCACAAATCTCTGAAGTGCCCACTGTTTCCACCTCGAGAGTTACTAGCCAACTATTTCCAATGTCATCACTTACATCTTCAATGATTTTAAAAAAATGACCAGTGTCCTTAATATACGAAGGAATCATTGGAACAAATTCTTTCAGAAAACAAATCTTCGAATTTGGACAACGGTTCCAATAGTGATTCATTAGAGGAAATTATGGGTCTTCCAGGAGGGTTAACGAGAGATTTGTGCACCTTGGGAAGACTGTATAAGGTTGGAACCTTAGGGTATTTAGGATTTAGGAAATTGTTATCTTTCTGAGTCAGAGAACCACAGTCATGAGCCTGTTTGGTGTAATTTTTAATAGTCTTCTGTAATTCTTCTGTTGGATTTTTTGATAGTTTGCGGTAGACATTTTTATCAGCAATTTGACGGTTGATTTCATTGATGTAGTCAGCTTTATTCATTAAAACGATAGAGCCACCCTTGTCAGCCAGTTTAATAATGTATTGTGAATTACTGGCCATAGAACGTAATGTTTTACGTGATTCTTGATTTAAATTGTTCGTGTATTTATTTTTGTTGACAGACTCCAATATTTGTACTTCCTTAAGAACTAAACGATGAAAAGTTTCAATTAGAGGGTGAGTTGGAGTAGAAGGTAACCAAGTTGACGGATTGCTGATGATACTTGCATCTACGAATGGTGATTCTTTCAGAAAAAAATTTTTTAGGATCAATTTCCTAATGAACCGCTGTAAGTCTACTCTGAACTGGAAAGAATTATGTCGTTCAGTTGGAACAAAAGAGAGTCCTAAATTGAGAATTTTCTCTTCTTCTTCTGTAATACTATGGGCTCATGTTGTCTTTATGTTATTGAATAAGCTCTTCAGCTTGCAGTACTAAAAATGACAATATCAATTCTGACATTTAAACTGCGACCGTGGCTTTATTAAGATTTATATCTGTAGTAGTCTAAATCGAAGAAGAGAAACACCTAGTCCACAACAGTGGTTAAATTATTTGGTCGAAGTTGTATATGACTAAACAGCTGTAAAGTAGAAAATTAATGAAGAGAGACATTCAGCTGTACAGTAGAAAATTAATGAAGAGAGATATCGTCGAAGCAAACCAACAAGAATATTTTAACAAAAAAAGAAATTAAGAGACATTATAGAGACATTATAGACCAGTGATTGATCCTACTGGCTAGAAAATAAGAGAATATTTAAGTCCCCCTTTTTTCGCCAGATCTGAGATCTGTGTCTCTTGTTTAAAAAATGATTTAATAAGCTCATATAAAAAGGTTAAAATTTACATTTTTAAGAAAAATTGAAAATTTATACCGTAGTTTCAATAAAGGTTACTTTTAACAGAGAATTCACACATGATAACTGAAGACAGTCCCTACAGCAAGTTTTTGTGCATCTATTCAGAAAAACCAGGACACAATTCTTCTTCTGAATCTGCCTCCATTGCTAAATACTGCCTCCATTGCTTAAAATGCAATAATAATGGAGGAGTACGGTCCTAGTTTTGGGTACCACACTTCTGTTTCTTCTGTCTTTTGCTGTCGTATAATCAATTGAAGACTAAATAGTGGATGAAACCAATGGGCTAGATTTTAAAATCCCTGCGCTCATAAATCCCACCGGATTTATGCGCGCAGGGCACTCCCGCACCGGCGTGCCTATTTGTATAGGCCGCCGGTGAGCACAAAGCCCCAGGATGTGCGTAAGTCCCGGGGCTTCGTAAAAGGGGTGGGAGGGGGTTTGTCCGGGGGCATGTTTGGGGTCAGGGGGGCGGTCCGGGGCAGGTTTGGGGGCATGGTGATGGTTCGGGAGCAGGCCGGGAGGGTGGTCCCGAGTCCCTCGGCACTGTGGCCTGTGCCGGGGATGCCGAGGCGGCGCGCGCAAGTAACGCCTGCTTCAAGGAGGCGTAACTTGCACAACAAAGGTAGGGGGGATTTAGGTAGGGCTGGGGGTGGGGTAGATAGGGGAAGGGAGGGGAAGGTGGCGGTACGCGGAAGGAAAGTTCCCTCCGAGGCCGCTCCGATTTCGGAGCGGCCTCGGAGGGAACGGAGGCAGGCTGCATGGCTCAGCACGTGCAGGCTGCTGATTTTGCGCAGCCTTGCGCACGCCGAGCCAGGATTTTATAAAATATGCGCAGCTACGCGCGTACCTTATAAAATCCGGAGTACTTTTGTTCGCGAAGGTTGCATGAACAAAAGTATGCGCGTGCGTACTTATTTAAGATGTAACTCAATATTTGTAAGAACCATAAGGTAAGGGAGTTTGAAGACAGACTTTGAAACCATTAAAGATAATTGAGTAAGGCCTGTATAAAGCATTGGATTGCCAAGGATCCATAATATATCATGAAGACAGGATGAAGAAAGGTATCAAAGGCATAAGGCATCAAGAGGAACAAAGCAGTACCAGGAGTGGTTAGAAGGGTCCAAGTTTGCATGAGTGGTGCAATGTGTATGCAAAGCATTGCATTGCCAGTGCAATACCAAGAGTCAGCAAGTTATATAAAAATGTCTCTGTCTCTCACACACACACAGAGACACATATACACAGTCTGTAGGACTCTAGGCAGACCAGTGTGACACCATACCCCTGAAAATCCTGAGTTGAATGTGCCCTCTGACACTGGTAGATATATATAGTCACCCTCTTATAGTTCTCTCTCTCTCTCTCTCTCTCTCTATTTCTCTCCTAGTGAGTGATCCATGACTGATGTCATCCCTTCTTTCATATTTTGAAAATGGCATCCCCCTACTGATGCCACCCGAGGTGACTGCCTAGTCCCACCTAATGGTCACACCAGTCCTGTATATACAGTGCATGTGTGTGCACACTAGGGATGTGAATCGTGTCCTCGATCGTCTTAACGATCGATTTCGGCTGGGAGGGGGAGGGAATCATATTGTTGCCGTTTGGGGGGGTAAAATATCGTGAAAAAATCGTGAAAAATCTAAAAATCTAAAAATCGCAAAACCGGCACATTAAAACCCCCTAAAACCCACCCCCGACCCTTTAAATTAAAACCCCCACCCTCCCGAACCCCCCCCCCCCAAATGACTTAAATAACCTGCGGGTCCAGCGGCGGTCCGGAACGGCAGCGGTCCGGAATGGGCTCCTGCTCCTGAATCTTGTTGTCTTCAGCCGGCGCCATTTTCCAAAATGGCGCCGAAAAATGGCGGCGGCCATAGACGAACACGATTGGATGGCAGGAGGTCCTTCCGGACCCCCGCTGGACTTTTGGCAAGTCTCGTGGGGGTCAGGAGGCCCCCCACAAGCTGGCCAAAAGTTGCTGGAGGTCCAGCGGGGGTCAGGGAGCGATTTCCCGCCGCGAATCGTTTTCGTACGGAAAATGGCGCCGGCAGGAGATCGACTGCAGGAGGTCGTTCAGCGAGGGTTCCGGCGCCTCGCTGAACAACCTCCTGCAGTCGATCTCCTGCCGGCGCCATTTTCCGTACGAAAACGATTCGCGGCGGGAAATCGCTCCCTGACCCCCGCTGGACCTCCAGGAACTTTTGGCCAGCTTGTGGGGGGCCTCCTGACCCCCACGAGACTTGCCAAAAGTCCAGCGGGGGTCCGGAAGGACCTCCTGCCGTCCAATCGTGTTCGTCTATGGCCGCCGCCATTTTTCGGCGCCATTTTGGAAAATGGCGCCGGCTGAAGACAACAAGATTCAGGAGCAGGAGCCCGTTCCGGACCGCTGCCGTTCCGGACCGCCGCTGGACCCGCAGGTTATTTAAGTCATTGGGGGGGGGGGTTCGGGAGGGTGGGGGATTCAATTTAAAGGGTCGGGGGTGGGTTTTAGGGGGTTTTAGTGTGCCGGCTCACGATTCTAACGATTTATAACGATAAATCGTTAGAATCTCTATTGTATTGTGTTCCATAACGGTTTAAGACGATATTAAAATTATCGGACGATAATTTTAATCGTCCTAAAACGATTCACATCCCTAGTGCACACCTATCCTGCCCCTCCCCTGTGAACATTGAAAGCAGTGGTACTGCCTCTCTAGTTCCGTTTCAGTGAGTGAGATACCACTGACTGCAGCAGAGATCAGAAAAAAAGCCTTATTCAATGTCAAAGCATTCTTTTTAAAAATTTTTCTTCATCTTTAAGAGAGCTTCTGAATGCACAACTTCTCTTTTGAAAATGTAAAAGAGCAAATAGTTTCTTGCACATGGTCATACTTTTCAGAGGGGGGTACATTAGTGTCATTTGATCCACATGGCAGCTATTGTCTAGTTAAAAAGTTGCTTAACAATGATTTATCCTGTATCTGATCTTCTGACCCACCTGTCTAGCCTCAGCTCCCAGGAGGGTGTCATGACACACAGGCAAGAGCTGTTTGATATAGTTACCAGTTGGACCCTGCCTGCACTTGTTGTTTGCTCAGCACAGCATAGACTTGCATAGGCCATAAAGTTGAATGAAAAACACAAATTTAAATTTTCATTTAAATTCATAGGCATCCTTCATTTCATTTATGTGCTCTACTAATGAACCAAAAATGAACTTATTTGTTGCATTTTGCTCATTTGTGTCAAATAAATGCACATCCCTACTGAAGATTCTGTACTCTTGCAGCATTGATTTTTTTTTCTTTTCTAACTGACTGATATTTTCTCTGGAGAAAAAGATTTTTACTCTCTATTTCCCAATTTTCTTATAATCTGTAAGTCTGATTGCCAATTGCTGAACTGTATTATCTCTGCAGAAAACTCAGCTTACATTTTCACTCTGTCAGTTCTAGTCCAAGAGTGGATACAATTGTTTCCCACCCTCTACCAACCTGCAGGGAGATTCTCATTAATACTAGCAGTTACTAAAAATCTGATTTAACTTCTCTCAGTTTATGTTTTTGAAACCATTTGCCCTTTCTCAACTGCTAAAATAGACAGAAATGTGCTTTTCTCATATATCTGGCTTTTTAATAAATTAACACTAACCCCTAGCTTTATAGGGCAACTTTTAAGATTAGCATAAAAATTAATCTAGACATTCACCCTGTATGAAATTGGTTTAAAGATATCTCTCTTTACTTACTATTGTGATGTGTTTCACTGTAATTGTTTCCTTATGAATGTTTTTAAGGGCCTCTTTAGACCCTCTCATGAAAGCTGGAGTCTCTTTATCCTTTATTCTACAATTCCTGTTGCTCCCCAACTGTATCTGTAAACACAATTTGGTTCGTTAGTGGTATCATTATACTGTTAATGCCGTCAAAAGAAAAATAGTTCCTGAGAAGTCAAGTTAACTCTAGTAAAGGTCTTTATGGATCCTTACAGCACTATTCTAGATATAATCACACTTAGGGGTAGATTTTAAAAGAAGCGCGATCAGCCTACTTTTGCTTGCGCATCAGACTCAAGCAAAAGTACGCTGGATTTTAGTAGATACGCGCGGAGCCGCGCGTATCCACTAAAATCCTGGATCGGCGCGCGCAAGGCTATCGATTTTGTATAGCCTGCGCGCGCCGAGCCGCGCTGCCTCCCCCCGTTCCCTCCAAGGCCGCTCCGAAATCGGAGCGGCCTCGGAGGGAACTTTCCTTTGCCCTCCCCTCACCTTACCCTCCCTTCCCCTACCTAACCCACCCACCCGGCCCTGTCTACACCCCCCCTTACCTTTGTCGGGGGATTTACGCCTCCCGGAGGGAGACGTAAATCCCCGCGCGCCAGCGGGCCTGCTGCGCGCCGGGCCGCGACCTGGGGGCGGGTACGGAGGGCGCGGCCACGCCCCCGGGCCGTAGCCACGCCCCCGTACCCGCCCCCAAAACGCTGCCGACACGCCCCCGGAACGCCGCGACGACCGGGCCCGCCCCCCGACACGCCCCCGACACGCCCCCCTCCGAGAACCCCGGGACTTACGCGAGTCCCGGGGCTCTGCGCGCGCCGGGAGGCCTATGTAAAATAGGCTTCCCGGCGCGCAGGGCCCTGCTCGCCTAAATCCGCCCGGTTTTGGGCGGATTTAGGCGAGCAGGGCTCTGAAAATCTACCCCTTAGGGTATATTTCTGGTTTTCCAAAAATAATTTCAAATAACTCCCAAATATTGAAGGGAAGTAATTATTGTACTCTTTTTTTCTTCCTTCCACCAGAGTTTACATCATGTTATGTTACTTTTTTTTCCTTAGGCACAAGCCTCCCTCATACCAAAACTGTTGCTTTCTGCTTCTATGCAAATGAGCTGCAGGGGATAGAAAAAGCATCAGGAACCATGTTGTTCCCTGCTATTGTTCCCTACTGGGGCTGTTTGTTTGTGTGTCACTTTTTTAATTTAATTTTTCCTAATAACCATCAATTTAAACTTTCAGTCATGGCATTTTTCACTTATTTATTAATGTGCCCACATCTGTGCCACCAAAAGACTTCTGGGAACTCCCCCCCCCCCCCCCCCACACACAACTGTGCTTGTCAGGCCTCATTACTAAACCTCCCCAGTGGCTAGTGGTCGTGACTCCATGAACCCAGTGCTTCTTCTGGGCCTATGACATTACCTGTGATTTCAGCTGCTGGCCTGCCACAGCCTCACAATTTCAAAATCTCTGCATCTGCATCCCTTCTTCTCACTGCCCAGCTCCTTTCCACAACAGTGGCAGGATCAAGCAATCCTGCTTTCTGCTGCTTTCACCACTGGCCAGCTCTTACTCAAATCTTCAGGCAGAGGCAGAGTGAGCTTCCTTGCTGCATTCTCTGGCCCGAGCAGTAAAAAAAAATAAATAAAAATTGGAATCTTTATTTTTAATAAATACACTATTCCCTTACTGCTCCTGATTCTCTGACATGGGTTCATCAGCTCACGTCTGGGCCTGCCCTCCCCAACAGCAGCAGAGCACCAGTCTGGGACTTTCAGAACCATGATAAGGGCATCTGGGCATCCATTACCCCCAAGTAAGCAATTTATTTTACTATTTCTGTAACCCTGTTACAAGTATAAGGAAGCTAGTATTTCGAATGTAATAAGCTAGAAAACTGACAACCAATGCACACTCTTTAATATAGGGGTAATGTGATCACAAAAGTACTACCAAGAAAAGTAACTGAAAATAAAAGGTCCATATTCAATGAGCTGCTGAGTGGGTAACTTTACATGGATATTCAATTACACTTAGCTAGAAAAGGCTTCCATCTAATGATACCTGGATAAAGTTATTCAGGTAATTTTAGGAGAATTATTTCCCAAACCAGACTTACCCAAAATAATTCCTCTAGATAGTGCTGGACTAACTGGATATATTTTAGACCTGCTCCTAGAATGGCCTACTATCCTGTTTCTTTTTTATCCAAACAAATTTTATCCAGCTAATGAATTACCCAGATAAATACATCTGCTCAATAAGGTAGAAAATTTAAAGCACAGGGTTTTTCTGCGTAACGTGACCCAGAAAAAACGTTATCCAGAGAAAGCCTTTTAAATATCGACCTCTAAAAAAGCAAAATCCACTGAATATAATCAGTAGAATGAAGTCAATACAAAATATAGTGTACTCATTTTACTGCATCTATTGATGAACCATTCACATACAAAATGAAGCGTGCAAATATTCTAGCACTTATACATTTTTATGGTAAGTTCGAGAAAATCATTCAGGATATTAAAACATGCAATTTTATAGCCATAGCAATCTTTAAAAGCAGCATATAACAGCTTACCTGTAAAACCATCTGGGATGCATAAAGCTGGAAGCCTCATTACATTTAAATGATTAGCTTTTGATTTTCCTTCCTCTTATCTTGGCAGCTTGCCATTTGGCATTACTATATATAGAAGAAACACAATTCAATATTCTTTCTTAACAGTATCTCTAAAATAATGACTTTCTCTATGGAAGAATATTTAGGCCAAAGATAAAGCATGAAGGACAAAATTAATCACATTTCAAAATAATTCAGACTTCTAAATATAAAAGATCCACACTAAAATTATTTTTGGAAGAAAACCATAGAATTGTTGGCAACATGAAATAAGAATTAGCTAAACTGGGAACATTTCCCTATCACCTATTAAAGATTTAGGGATATGCTACAATCTTAAAGTAATATAGTTCCACTATTAACATAGTATCAATTATCCAATATAGAAAATGTTAACAGAGTTGATACACCTGTGAAAAGATTCAGAAGTTGAAGACAAGAATACACTTTTAAAATACAAGATAACATATTGCAAAGAAAAGCAAGGTGACACTCCTTGTGGGGAAATATTTTTCCAAGTCAATTTAACTATCAGGTTACTAAACAGGAAAGATATCTAATGGTGAGGTTCTAAGTAATAACCACTGCCACTACCATTGTATTGCTTAACATTTTTATAGCCTACTAGACATATGCCATGCAATACACAGACACACAGACACACATACAAGATAGTCCCTGTTCCAGAGAGCTTGAATTTAATAAAAAATATATAGATTAACAAGAGGCTTCAGAAATTGCATTTATTAAAGAAAACAAGGTAAAATCAACAAGGCTACAATAAGAAACAGCCAGAGTTTATGACTTGAAAGCAGTCTCAGAAAACTTGGATTTTAAGTGGGAGTTTCAATATGGCCAGAGATGGCACCTACGGTAGTACGCCAGCTCAGGGAGACTATTCCAGGCATAAAGTGCAGCAAGACATAAGGCACAAAGTTGAGAGTTGGTGATGGAAAAGAAGGGCACAGATAAGAGTAGCTTGCTCAATGAATAGAGTTTACAAAGATGAAAAGACACTAACAGGAGAATTTTAAAATAAATTAGGCACGTAAATGTAACTTTCTATTGTAACAATTTTCAAAAGCCATTTATGCATGTAAAGTGCACATATGAGGCTAAATCCTATGGACAATTCAATGGCATATATGGTAACAATTTTCAAAAGCCCACTTACTCGCGTTAAGTGTATTTATACATGTAAAGCACAAATTTAAGTGAGTAAATGCTTTTTAAAATCAGGCCTTAAGGTAAATAAGGAGGGGAGATAATGAAGTGAATATTGTTGAAGGTGAGTAAAAGAAGATTGAACTGAAGCTAGAAGTGGATGGGGATTCAACATAAGGACTAGAGAAAAGTGCTTTTGTAGACAAATAAGCCATGCAGGTGAAGTTTGACTAGACTGTACTAGAGATAAGCTGGTTTAATGGCAGACCTGTAATTAAGGAAGAGATTGTAGAGAGAGAAAAATGAGGAAGGGAGTTAATGAGTTTGGGGAGATAGATAAAATGTTCAGCCTTGACCATTTAAATTTAAGGTTATAATGGGCCATCAAGGAATAATGTTATACAAGCAGCCTAAGATCTGACAATAAATTTATAAGATAATTTCTGCAGCAGAGAGGTAGATCTGAGAGTCATTTACGTAAAGAGATGGTACTGAAAGTTTCTTTTGGATTTGAGGCCAAAATGCCATAGTGCAATCAAGAGATTGGCAGGATAGGAGTCTTATGTCATGCAGCAGCATTCCTTATAAAGGAATATCTGCTGCCTGTTATGACTGTCGCTGCCTGATGTCTCCACTCCACCTTCCTTACCTCTCTGGCAACTCCTCCTGCGGTTGATGGATGTTTGGCTGCCGCAGCGTCTGCCTGCCATCCTCTCCGGCATCTCCAGTCCAGCTTGGGCGCTGCCTCCCGCCATGCTGTCCAGTTGCCTTAGGGCAAGCGTGTCGCGCGGCCCTGCTTCAAGTACCTTCTTTGGGGCGAACCTCAGGGGTGTCCACCTGTGATGACATCACACATCCCAGATACAAATAACATATGTGATTGCTAGGTGTCAAGTTAGCAAAGGTTTCCTAATGCCTGGGATTCGCTCTCCGTACCTAGCTACTCTGCCTCCACTATTGGACTACTCTATTTGGGGTACTCGCTCCACAGGGGCCTCTCTCTCTTCTTCTTCAGGTTGCTGTCTGGAACCTGTACTCGCTCCTCAAGGGCCCATGTTCCTGGACTTGCTACCTGGACTTCTCTTCTGCCTGGAAGACATTGCTACCTATACCATCAGTGAGTTACCATCTACTTCTCTCAGAGCTGTTCCCTGGAATCAGGTACTCGCTCCTCGAGAGCCTGCCTTTACTTCAGCTCCTGTGCTCCATACCGAGAGACCGCTGTGTGAGTACTATACCAACGAGGCTCTATTACTGAACTCTGCATATATTGCTTGTACTCACAATCTCAGTTTCTCTCCACTACAGCACAGCCATTGAGGGATCGCTGCTCCAGAACCTGAGGGACCTCAAGTCCAGCCGGGCTACAATCCTGCTCACTACTGCCACCTCTTGTGGCTCCTCAATACTGTTTAATAAAAGATCTAACTGTGTGTGTGTCCTAAAGCTGAGCCTGACCTGTGGCCCCTCACGGGACTTCCCCCCATGGGTGTGGTCAGCAGCCACAGAGTCCAGGGGTCCACCCAAATCCTTACAAACAATAACAGATTGCTAACTCCATGGATCCGGCACAGCTCAATGCCCTGCAGGGCATTCCGGGCCTGGCTCTATGCATTTCAGAACAGCAAGACGCCTTGGAGAAACTCACCTCAGCGTTTCATCAGCTTCACACACAGAAGACCCAAGGCGCTACTTCCAGCAACGAAGGTCAGTTACATGAAGTAACTTTAAAGACTGCTGTACCGCTGGCTGCTCCAGTTCGTTTCTCGGGAGAGATTCAGAAGACCAGGGGCTTTTGAAACCAGTGCTGCATGCATTTTGCACTACAGCTTTTTGAGTTCCCTACAGCTTTTTCCAAGACTACTTACATTCTATCTTATCTTGATGGAAGGGCCTTGTCTTGGGCCTCTAAACTGTGGGAATGTAAGGATCCTATTTTGCAGGACATAGATGGATTTCTGGACTTATTTAAATCCATTTTCGATGATCCTGCTCAAGTTACCATTGCCGGTTCTGCGTTGGTGGACCTGAAGCAAGGTAACCGACCACTGGCTGATTTTGCAATAGAGTTTAAGATTCTTGCTACAGAACTCTGCTGGGACAAGAAATACCTGAAGACCCTCTTCTTCAGAGGCCTGGATTCTCGCTTAAAAGATGAGCTGGCCGCTTGCGAAACATCTGACTTGCTGGATGAACTAGTGGCTTTGGCTACTAGGATCAATCGCCGGCTTCATGATAAGGTGAAGGAGCTCCAGACTACTAGAGGATCTGGTCTGAAAGAGGCCAGTGCTAAACCTGCACATTGGATGGTTCCAGTAATTCCTGCTGCCAGTGAAGATGAGCCGATGCAAATTGGTTGCAGACATTTGACTTCCAAAGAGAGAAGACTTCAGAAGAGGCATGGCCTATGCTTGTACTGTGGTCAGTCTGGTCACAATGTTCCTACATGCCCAATTTGTCCGGGAAATGGACAGGCCTAAGTCCTGCAGGAGGACTGTTCTTAGGCCTCATGACACCCTCTCCTCCGCTCTCTCTCCCAGTCTCCTTGATCTGCAGACAGTCTAAGGTTCAGACTCTTGCCCTGGTAGATTCAGGGGCAGGAGGCAACTTTATTCTTCAACACCTAGTGGAACACCTGAGGATTCCCCTCATCAGCTTGAAGGTTCCACTACTACTATCCTCCATCCATGGAGAGCTTTTGCTGGGTGACGTGACCTGCCAAACGGTACCAGTAATTCTCTGCACTGGAGATCTCCATACGGAGACAATTTCCTTCTTTGTGTTAGAGAAGGCCATGCACCCTGTTGTCCTGGGGTTACCTTGGTTGCAATCACACCAACCCCAATTTGACTGGGCATCCTTGGAACTCTCCTGCTGGGGCCCAGATTGTCATGGGAAGTGCCTTCAGGAGATTGCTCCTGTCATCTGCATGCCTATGACTCCAGCTATGCTGGGACTGCCGCCCCAATACACATCCTTTAGTGATGTGTTTTCCAAAGAAGCTGCTGACATCCTTCCTCCGCATAGGTCTTATGACTGTGCCATAAGACTGAAACCCAATACTGAGCATCCTAAAGGACGTCTCTATCCTCTCTCAGCAATTGAGAACAAGGCGATGTCCGAATACATCAAGGAGAATTTACAGAAGGGGTTTATCAGACCATCGAAGTCTCCAGACGGCACAGGCTTCTTCTTTGTGGGGAAGAAGGACGGTACCCTACGTCCTTGTATCAATTACTGAGGTCTGAACGAGATCACGATTAAAGACCGCTACCCCCTGCCTTTAATCTCGGAGCTGTTTGACCGGCTTTAAGGAGCCAAAATATTCTGAAAATTCGACCTGAAGGGGGCCTACAACTTAGTTCGCATTCGTAGTGGCGACGAATGGAAAACAGCCGTCAACACTTGAGACGGCCACTTCGAGTACTTTGTGATTCCCTTCGGCCTGTGCAACGCACCCGCCATATTTCAGAACATGATGAATGACATCCTGCGGGACCTGTTGTATACCTGGATGATATCCTGATCTTTTCCCAGGATTTGGCCACTCATCTCGAGGATGTCAAACAAGTACTCCGACGACTCCATGAATACTGGCTTTACGCCAAACTCTCCAAATGTGAATTTCACAAAGACTCAGTGCCTTTTCTTGGCTATATCATGTCTAAAGATGGCTTCCAGATGGACCATAAAAAATTTGAGAGTATCAAGAACTGGTCCCAGCCTACCAGTCTGAAGGCCCTGAGATGATTCCTGGTGTTCACCAACTATTATAGAAGCTTTATAAAGAACTACTCTTCTTTATAAAGAACTACCCTTGACCGCGTTGACCCGCAAGGGTGCCAACACTTCAAAATGGTCTGCGGAGGCCATTTCTGCATTTGAGAAACTGAAGACTGCCTTTTCCATGGAGCCAGGCTTGCAGCATCCTGACCCCAACAAGCCCTTTATCGTTGAACTTGATGGTTTAGATGTTGGCGTGGGGGCCGTACTGAGCCAGACAGGAGACACTAAAGCCTTACGTCCCTATTCATTCTTCTCACGACGATTCTCCCCAGCAGAGAAGAACTTTGGAATCAGTGATAAAGAGCTCTTGGCAATAAAGCTTGCATTCAAGGAATGGCGGCCTTGGCTCGAAGGTGCTCAACATCAAATAACCATATTCACGGACCACAAAAATCTAGAGTATCTCCACCATGCGCAACGTCTTAACCACAGACAAGCCAGATGGTCCTTATTTTTTAATCGTTTCAACTTTGTGCTTAAGTATCACCCCGGAGACAGAAATACCAGAGCTGATGGCTTGTCACACTCCTTTCTCTCGGAGCATGTGCCTGAAGAACCTCAGCACATAATAGACCCGAAGAAAGTCATCTTGGTGACTACATCTTCTGTGCCCGCTGGTAAGACCATTGTACCTAAACACCTCAGGAAAAAAGTGTTCTTTTGGGCCCATGATTCCAAGCTGGCCATCCTGGTCAATTCCGTACCCTGCTCAAGATCCAGAGTTATATTGGTGGCCTACTATCAAGAAGTATACCCTATCCTATGTGGCATCCTGTACCAACTGTGCCAAGAACAAACCCGCTTCTGGCCAACTGTGGGGTTTGCTGCAACCAGTGCCAGTTCCGGAGCAGCCCTGGTCACACATCGCTACTGATTTGTAGTTAATTTACCCCCTTCCGGAGGAATGAATACCATCTGGGTAATAGTCAATCACTGAGGATGTTGGCAAAAGAAAGAGAGGGGGGTCTGCCTTTAGTGTGTGTGAATGTCTATAAATGGGACTCTGCCTGGGGGTGTATGTGTGTGAATGCATAGGTGCCTGCCTGGGGGTCTGTGTGTGTGAGAATGAATGTGTGCATGCCTGGGGGATGGGGAGGGAGTGGTGTGAAAATGAATGGGAGCCTGCCTGGGGGTCAGTGTGGGTATGTGTGTGAGAATGATTGGGAACTTGCCTGGGTGTGTGTGTTTGTGTGTATGTGAGGGAGACAGTGAGTGTGAGAGCATGAGTGGGTATGAGAAAATCCAGGAGAGTAAGAGTTTGTGTGTGTGGGGGTGGGGGGGGGGGGGGGGGGGGTGGAGGAGGAGAGAGTGTCTTAAAGCCTGAGAATGTTTCAGTGTCTGTGAGCGCGAAAGGTTATTGTGGATATAAGAGCATGAATGTGTATGTATGTGACAGTGTATGTGTCAGAGAGAATGGACATGTGAGTATGTGTGAGAGAGAGAGAGAGAGAGGATAACCTCCTAATCCTCAACAATATCAGGGTGACTGGAAATTAAGAGCTCCCACAGAAGGGGACAGCAGAGGCTTTTTAAAATCCTTATTAGTTTTAATTATTGGATGTTATTTGATATATGTGCTGTTTTGAAATATTTTATTGGTGTTTGGGAAATTGTAAAAAATGTATATGATTTTAATTAATAGAAATTATATTTATCAGTAGTTTTAAAATATTCTTTTATTATGGTATTACTATTATAACTGATGCTTTATGTTTCTTGATTTTATTTGTTTTATGAGGAATGGTGTTTCTGTTTTTCCATTGTTAATACACAGAGTCTGGCTTCTTGGAGTTTCCATTTCAGTTTTTGTCTAATTTGTGCTCCTTTATTTTGTATTCTGTATTTGGTGAGAGTCTGTCTCTGCTCTGTGTGTGTGACCGTGATGAGAGATTCTGCTAGCATGTAGTGTCTATATAGGGATGTATAGCAAATCGGGTTTGTTTTGTTTCCTCAGTAGGTGGTGTATTTGTATTCTAGGACTCCGTGTAATATTTGCCCTTGCTATTTCACATGTAGGGTTATTGTTGTTTGAGTCCTTGGTGTTATTACTGTTATGTTATGATGGGATTGCAGTATAGATTTTGAGTGTCTTTTTTGCGGGGTTTTGTGTTAGTTCACAATGTGCCTGGTAGTGGAAGGTGTTTGTGCTGCTGTTACTGTGAGGTGACACCAGAATTTGAAAATATCTTTACTATGATGAGCTGTAAGGGAAACATCCAAGCTCCATTGTTTGGGGGAATTTCAGTGGATGCACAGAGTTAGAGAACTAGAGATGCAGGATTTATATTGACCTTCTGTCCTTTCCTATATATTCCAGACTTCACTCTCATAGCCATAGAGAATTAGTTGAATGAGGCTATCAAATAATTTAATAGTAGTTTTACTAGAAGTGTGAAACTGGCCAGCTTTTTAAAATTAGAAGACCCTTTGGACTTTTTTATTAACACATTTATTTTGTAACCAATTTTAAAGCAGGATCCATGCTATAGAGGTGGGTGTGATGAAGAAATGTCATTTTGGCTCCCCCCCCCCCCAGAAAAAAATTCTTCTGTCTAGAATGCCACTGATTTTCTGTGACCTTAACCATTAGTACAAGAAGGATTAAGGAGGGGATGCTGGAGAGGCACACAAATGCATTAGCCCCCAGGTGCCGGAGACCCTTGGTACGCCACTGGGTGCAAACCATATGGGGCCACAAGCGGCAGCAAAGAGGAGTGGAGATTTGGCGGGCCGCCCAGAAAACCACACAGTCGATGGTCATGATCGAGAATGATGTAGGAATCGGGGCCAAGACCGGGGGGGGGGGGGGGGGGGGCGCAAGGGAGAAGGCTCGCCTAGGGCGCCTAATCCCCTTGCATCAGCCCTGCCTGTATAGGATTATTAGAATGGGTGACAGAGACACCTTTGTGTGGTCGTAATGACTAGACCACTTGGGAATGTGAGCCAGTAGCAGTGGGAACTAAATGTAATCAGACAGAAAGTGTTAGGGACACCAGTAGATTAGAAGAGATATCTACAAGTTGGTCAGCAGCCTGACTTACAGGGCAACCTTTCAGTGAGGCTCTTTATAATCCCCAACATTGTTGTTGCTATCAGAGCCCTTAAAGGGAGGATAATGGCTAAAATGTCAGGAAACACAAATGCCAATGCCAAGAACCTCACATTGGCAGGTTATAAATATTCAAATAAATAAATAAGTATGGCTGTAAAGGAATTGGGAGCTGTAATCCTGCACAAAAATGAAATACCTAAATGTTCACTAGTGGCTATATGTGGCTACCTTCACAATAGTTGACAAGGATGTCACATCCAGTTGGACATGCAGCTGTTTGAGCCATTCACCCTCAGTATGCCAAAGCTCCTGGGCTTTTTTCTTAAGGTCCTTAATTGTAGAGAAAAACAGATAGATATAAAATAAGAGCATAAGAATATAAGATATGCCATACTGGATCAGACCAACAGTCCCTCAAACTTAGTATCCTGTCTCCAACAGTGGCCAATCTGTTATGATCCTTCCTGTTATGCAGCCTCACAACCACTAGAGGTCCCCTTGGAGCTACTCCTATGTGATCTCTCTGTGATCTCATGGCTCAGCAGGGCTCAGCTTGCTTAACCCTTCCTCATGCACAGACCAATACCTTGTCATTGAGTCTCCTCAGCTCTCTGCTTGGCCCTGTTCTTCCTTGGACTACTTTCTGGCCTCCAGGCCTTTCAGCCTTGTTTTGTCTTGCCTTGTGGCCTTCTCAGGCCTTCAGCTCTTGCTTTGCCCTGTGGCCTTCTCAGGCCTTTTGATTAGCCTTGCAATGTGACCTATCTGCCCTACTTTCTTGCCTATTGCTTTGGGGCTTTTGTGTTCCTTGTTCTCTGTTCAGTCTAGTCCTGTTCTTGTCTTGTCCTGTCCTGTTTGTTGCATTTCAGTCTTACCCACACTCTGTTCTAGTGTTCCAGTCTTACTTCTACCCTGTTCAAGATTTCCACACTTATCTGCACTCTTTTCCAGAGATCCAGCTCACCTGTACATTGTTCCAGTCTGTTCCAGTTCCATGCCTGCCTCTGATTCCAGCCTTTCCTTGCCTTGCCTCAATCTCCAATCCTGCACTGCCTACACCTCTACTTTAGTCACAGTCTAAGTCCTGCCAGCCGCCAGAACCCAAGGGCCCAACCTGTGGTGGAGGTGGCTGATATAGGCCAAAGATTCTCCAGCACTGTCTGCGTCTGTCCTGAAGTCATAGACTGCCCCTGGGGGGGGGGGGGGGTGTTACCAACCCTAGCTAGACTCTCAGATGTAATACAGTCTTGTCACAAGTACCTGGGAAGTACTGAAACATTAAATAGATCCCATGGTACTAATGCTGACAACAAGCAGTGGCTATTCCCTATTTATTAATAGTATTTTATGGACTTCTCCTCCAGACTTCTCCTCCAAATCTTTTTTAAACCAGCTACTCAAGCTGCCTTAACTACATCCTCTGGCAATGAATTCTAGAGCTTAATTGCGTATTGAGTGAAAAAAGAATTATATCCAATTTGTTTTAATTGTGCTACTTTCTAACTTCATGGAGTGCCCCCTAATCCTTGTATTATCCAAAAAAGTAAATAACCATTTCACATCTACCCATTCAAGTCCTTTCATGATTTTATAGACCTCTATCATAACCCCCTCAATCATCTCTTCTTCAAGATGAACAGTCCTAGCCTCTTTAGCCTTTCCTCATTGGAGAGCCATTACATTCCTTTTAGCATTTTGGTCACATTTCTTTGTACTTTCCTCCAGTGGAACTATATCTCTTTTGAGATGAAGCATAAAGGCCAAACGTCTGGAATTTTCCTTGTCTTCTACCTTTCCCATCATTCCCTTGGTGTGGAAATTTCCTGGCCTTATAGGCACTTATGGACATTGTGTGCTTCTACCCAGCTTTGCGAAAGTGACTTTGCATTTCTGCAGTAAACCTTTCCCTTGGGAACCTTTTGCATACATAACCCACTGGTTCATTTGGCCTTAGTTTATAGTGAGAAAGGAAGTAGTTGCCTAAAATCTCTTTCTTGACCATGTTGTAGTGTTATAACCGCTCTGCATCTGGCTCAGCTACCTAGCAGCATGAGCCCATGTGCTGACCTTTTCTCCTCCCTTCTGTGCACTACAGCATGTTGAGTGTTCAAGCCTTTAAATTTCCACTTAGCTTTTCTCTATTTCAGTATCTACTTCCCTCCAGTCATTTAGCTTCATTGTTGAAGGTACTCCTGAGAGCCTTCCAGACTGCCCTTATCCTATGAAAGTTGCAATGTACCCCACCAGTGGGGAAGCACTCATTCTCATGCTTTATCACTAGAAGAGCAAGTCTCCTAATGTTCCCACTTGGGTAATTGGGCTGCCAAGTGGGAGCCGCCATTTTGCCAGCCTTAGCAGAACCAAAAACAATATCTCTCAAAAATAGGCACATACATAAAAGCAAAATGTATGCCCAGACTTATATGCATATACAAAAGTACCCCCATACTGTTTGGAGTGGAGACGCATGCATTTTAAAAACTGAGCAGATCCAGCCACAAAGGTTTTTAAAAGCGAGCATAAATCCCTGCAGACCCTCTTATGCATGCAAAGTGTGCAGCACACACAGTTTTCAAAGTTGGGCTCTTAAACTACAAATATGTTTTTAAATAGAATAAATAGTTGTTTTCATCTTATATAAGGTTTAATTTATTTTTATAAAAGTAATAACTCTCTACCTTTTGCTGTGAACTGCTGGTTCAGCATTTCTCTACTGCTGGAAGCACTTTTTTGGAATACCCTCAAGGCAAATTATTATAACATTATAAAAATATCCTGCTGTATGTTGTTGTTTTTAAGTATACAGAATTCCATGTAAATAAAATATGATAGTGCAATATGTTCATAGCTTTTGGTTGAGAGAGAGAGAGATATTTTTTACATTCCTTGGGCATTTCAGTAAGAAAAGCAAAACTGTTTTATTCAAAAATTCAAATACACAACAAAACATCATCATGATTATTCTCTGCTTAATAAGAATAGGAAAAAAAAACCATGAGATTTCATGCATGCTTTCTAGGATAGCCAACAAGATGTGTGATTACAATATTTCTAAATAAATTTAGAAAAATGCAGATATTAGTATTGTTCCTTAGGCTTTATTCACAGAGGGAGCATGTGGAATGAGAAGAGGAATAATTCAGTTATCTCATTAGGTTATATAATGAGTACAGGGAGGGTGTTTTGTGAAGTGAAAAAGCCCTTTATATAAACACTAGTAATGGAGAAATTACTTACCTGATAATTTTGTTTTCCTTAGTGTAGACAGATAGACTCAGGACCAATGGGTATTGTGCTCTCCTGATAGCAGATGAGAGACAGAGTCAGACTTCAAAGCTGACATCAGCCTACATATACCCGTGCAGCATGCTTAACTTTAGTATTCTCCTCGAAAAGACAGTGTGGATATATGTTGCTTGATACTTGATTACACTTGAGTATACTTGATTAACTTTGAACATGTTCAACTGATTATATATATAAAACCTTTTTGGCACTGGAGCCTGCCGGTGCGCTGAAACAATAAACACCGACACCTAGGTAATTGCGGGTATCTTAACATAAAGGTAGGCCGAAGCTTACCCATACAGTCTCGAAATTGATATCCAAGGTTCTCTATTTCTGGAGCAGCCGTGGGCGGGATGCTGAGACCATCTGTCTACACTAAGGAAAATGAAATTATCAGGTAAGTAATTTCTCCATTTCCTAGTGTGTAGCCAGATGGACTCAGGTCCAATGGGATGTACAAAAGCTACTCTCCTACCAAGTGGGAGGCTGCCCATGGCCCACTTAGTGCTGCCCTTGTGAAGGCTGTATCCTCCCTGGCCTGGACATCCAGGCGGTAGAATCTGGAGAAGGTGTGTAGGGAGGACCATGTCGCTGCCTGAGAGATCTTGGCTGGTGAAAGCAGCCTGGTTTCAGCCCAGGGGACTGCCTGGGCCCTTGTAGAATGCGCATTGACCTGTAGAGGTAGTGGTTTTCCTGCCTCTATGTAGGCAGCATCAATTACTTCTTTGATCCAGCGGGCTATGGTCGCCCGCGATGCCTCTTCCCCTTGTTTCTTTCCACTGTGAAGAATGAACAGGTGATCAGTTTTGTGCATGGATTCTGATCTCTTGAGGTATCGGACTAGGATTCTGCCGACATTCAGGTGGCAAAGGAGGCGTGAGTCTTCCGAATCTCTGTGTTCATCTGATAATGGTAAGGATATGGTCTGCTTCATATGGAACTGGGAAACCACTTTCGGAAGGAAGGATGGTACCGTACGCAGCTGTATGGTGCCTGGGGTGAACCTGAGGAACGGTTCTCGACAGGATAATGCTTGAAGTTCAGAGATGCGCCGAGCTAAGCATATCGAGATCAAGAATGCAGTCTTTAAGATCAAGAAGCATAGGGGCAGGCCGCTTGTTGGTCTGAAGCACTCTCTTGCTAGGATGTCTAGTACTAGGTTGAGGTTCCATAGAGGCACTGGCCACTTTAGGGCTGGCCGGAGTTATTTAACTCCTTTCAGGAAGCAAGACACATCAGGATGAGTTGATAGTCTGATGCCGTCCACTTCGGACCTGAAGCAGGCCAGTGCAGCGACTTGAACCTTGAGGGAGTTGAGAGACAACCCCTTCTGCATGCCATCCTATAGGATTTCTAGGATCATGGGAATCTTGGCTGCCTTCGGAAGGAGGGCGCGGTCTTCACACCAGGCTTCAAATACTCTCCAGATCCGTATGTAAGACAGAGATGTGGAGAACTTGCATGCTCAGAGCAGGGTGTCAATCACGGCTTTTGAGTAGCCATGCTTCTTTAGGTTAGTCCTCTCAAGGGCCATACCATAAGAGAGAATCAAGCCAGGTCTTCGTGGGAGATCAGTCCCTGCTGAAGAAGGTCCCTGTATGGCAGTAGACGCAGAGGATTCCCCGCCAATAGTCTTCACGTCCGTGTACCATGGCCTTCTTGGCCAATCCGGGGTGACTGGTAGGACTAGTCCCCTGTGGTGCTCTATCTTGTGAATGAACCTGCCCAGTAGCGGCCAGGGTGGGAAGGTATACAGGAGGTCTTCCTCTGGCCAGTTCTGGACGAGAGGATCGATTCCTTGAAACTGTGGTTCTCGTCTGCGGCTGAATAATCTGGGGACTTGGGCATTGTGATGAGTTGCTAGGAGGTCCATAGCTGGGAGATCCCATCAATTCACTATCATCTGGAAGGCTGTGTCCGCCAGCGACCATTCCCCCGGGTCTAGGCTCTCTCTGCTGAGATAATCCACTGAGATGTTGATTTTCCTGTGATGATGGAGGCTGAAATCCCTTGCAGGTTTGTTTCTGCCCACTCCATGAGAGGGTCTATTTCCAGAGACTCCTGCTTGTTCCTGATTCCTCCCTGGTGGTTGATGTAGGCCACAGTTGTGGTGTTGTCCAACATGACTCTGACAAACTCGCCTTGGAGTCTGTGGCTGAATCGCAGGCAGGCTAGTCTGACCACTCGAGCTTCCAGGCAGTTTATTTTCCATTCCACCTCTTCTTTGTTCCATTGTCCCTGGGCTGTTAGTTCCTGACAGTGGGCTCCCCACCCTTGCAGACTTGCATCCATGGTGAGCAAGATCCACTTTGGTGCGGATAGGTTGATGCCTCTGCTTAGGTGTTCTTCTTGTAGCCACCACTGAAACTGATGCCGAACCTCTGTCGGTAGTTGGAGGCAAATTGAGCAGCTCTGGGACACTGGATTCCATTGTGACAATAGGGAGCATTGTAGTGGTTGCATATGGGCCCTTGCCCACTGAACAAATTCCAGAGTTGAGGTCATGAGGCCGAGGACTTGAGGGTAGTCCCATACCTTGGGGCGAACCGAGTTCAACAGGTTTTGCTATTGACCCATCAGTTTCCTTCTCCTTGGAGGGGGAAGGTAGACCTTGTCCAGCTTGGTATCGAACCAGACTCCCAGGTATTCTAGTGACTGGCAGGGCTGTAGGCAGCTCTTGGCTGTGTTCCCGACCCACCTGAGCCCTTATAATAAGTTCTTGACTCTGGTGGTCGTGTGGCGATTCTCTTCTGGAAACTTTTCTCTGATTAGCCAATCGTCCAAGAAAGGATGTACCAGAATGTCTTTCCTCAGTGCAGCCGCTACTACCACCATAATTTTGGTGAAGGTTCTGGGAGTGGTGGCTAGTCCGAAGGGTAGCACTCGAAATTGGTAATGATTGCCCAGTATTGCAAAGTGCAGGAAGTGCTGGTGGTTCTGATGAACCGGGTTATGAAGGTAGGATTCGGATAGGTCCAGGGAGGTTAAGAATTCTCCCGGTTGCACTGCCATTATAACGGAGCGTAGGGTTCCATGCGGAAGTGTGGTAACTTCAGGTAACGGTTGATGGTCTTGAGGTCCAGGATGGTTCAGAATGTTCCTTCTTTCTTGGGAATGATAAAATAGATGGAATAGTGACCAATATTTTGTTGAGACGTAGGCACCGGAGTTATTGCCTTCAGGCTGAGTAGTCTTGCTAGCGTGGTTTCTAATTCCAGTCTCTTGGAATGGGAGTGATATGGTGATCTCATAAATTTGTATGAAGGGATGCTTTGGAATTCCAGGTCATATCCCTCTCGAATGATAGTTAGGACCCACTTGTCTGATATTACTTTGACCCATTTTTGGTAGAAGAGGGTAAGTCTGCCCCCTATGTCTTCTTCCTGTGGATGGGTCTGCATCTTCTCATTGTGGGGCACGGCTGGATCCTGCCCTTGAGCTTCCTCCTCTCTTAATGTGTTTGTTCCGAAAGGACTAAAACCTTCCTGAAGTATGAGGTGCTTGGGACTGTGTGTTTAAGTAAGGTTTAAAATGCTGCAATCCTCTACCCTTGATTTCTCGTGGGGGGGGGGGGGAGGTGGAGGAACGCCGATATGTTCTTTTGTTCATGTCTTCATGTAATTGGGGAACTGGGGATTCACCCCATTTGTTGGATAACTTCTCCAATTCGTTTCCAAACAGGAGAGATCCTTTAAAAGGCATTTTTTGAGATTTGCCTTGGAAATCATGTCAGCTGACCAGTTTCTGAGCTATAATTGTCTTCTGGCTGCAACTGCGGTGGCGACACTCCTGGATGATGTGCGCATGAGGTCAGCAATAGCATTGGTGAGGAAGGAGACTGCAGGTTCCATCATTTCTCAGGGCGTGGTAGCATCTCTGGAGAGGATCAAACAGGAACGTGCCACCAAGGTGCAGCAGGAGACAATTTGTAGCATCATTGCTGAGACATCAAAGGACTGCTTAAGGATGACTTCCAGCCTTCTGTTTTGGGCCTCCTTCAGTGCCGCTCCTCCCTCCACAGGGATTGTGGTGCATTTTGAGACACTACAGATCATAGCGTCCACTTTAGGGAGGTGTAGAAGTTACTTGGCCATGGGTTCCAGCGGGTATAGGGTTTCTAATGCCCATCCCCCTTTAAAACTGGCCTCTGGAGCATTCCGTTCCAGGTCAATCAGTTCCTTGATGGGATCCAACATAGGAAAATAACATGAGGCTTTACGGAGGTACACCAACATGGGATTCTTTTTAGGCTAGGACCCAAAAACACAAGAGAGCGAACGCTGCACTTCAATAATATCCACCAAACAAAAGTGCAGAAAAGAATTTAGTCCCAACCACGAAGATTCATCAACAGCTCTAAGGAGCAGAAACTTTTATTCATTTCATATGGCAACTCCACTGACTTACAGTAGTAACAACTTAGAACGCGTCCCCCGACACGGTCCCGTGTTTCGCCTAGGGCTGCATCGGGAGGGAGCAATGGTTTTCACAATGCACTGTAAATAAGCATATACCGGTTAGGACATAGGGCTGCAGAATGCCGACGTGAAACATCCAGTTCAAGCATTTCATTTCATAAATTTCAACACATACCTGAATGCAAATGGATTTCAAAATTGGCAGGGAGTGCGTACATCTTAGATGCAGACAGGCATTTAAACCTAACGGAGTTGGCGCGAAACCCAGGTAGGCAGGTCACATGGTCCCACGGGGGCCAATCAACAGGCTCAACTAGCAGTGCAGGCAGCAAATAACATGGTGGCCCTATAGGTATTTAGGTAAATAAATGCCACTCTAGTTCCCGATTAAGACCTTTAGGAGCAACTGTATCAAGTTGGAAAATCCATCTCTGTTCAATACGTCCTAAATGTTCACTGTAGTTGCCACCGGGGTGGCAACTACACCGGGGTAGACTCTTGTCTTGGGGCATGGTTGGAATGGCTTCTGAAAGGGAACATGAGGTAACTGCCCCCAGGGGGTGGAGCACTGAAGGAGACAGAGGCTAGGAAGAGCTTCACCACTGGAAGCCCAAAGTCCCCCTGGGAGGAGCCCGTAGGGACCCAGGCCGCTTGGACAGGTGAGCCTCGCAGGGTCTCCTGGGAGAATGGGAGTCCAGCATGCCCACAGACATAGAAGGAGCGCAGTCAGAATCGAGCTGGAGCAGGGAGAACCAGAACAGAGTTGGTGCTGACAAGGCGAGGAACAGAGCCAGAATCTGGAGACGAAGTCAGGCAGGCGAAAGGTAAATGTCCATAAGTCAGTCCGAGGAGTGGTCAACAAAGCGAGGGTCAGATACTGGAGGTCAGACAAAGTCAGAGGCAAGCAGAGGTCTTGAGTCAGGCAGCAGACAGGCAGGTAGGTCCGAAGCAGGCTGAGGTCTTGAGGCAGGCGGCAGACAGACAGGCAAGTCAGGAACAAGCTGAGGTCGTACACAGGTGGCAGGCAGGCAGGCAGGTCAGGAGCAAGCTGAGGTTGTAGACAGGCGGCAGGCAGGCAGGCAGGTCAGGAGCAAGCTGAGGTCAGTACCAGAAAGTCAGTCCGAGGGTATTACCTGGGTAAATAGACAAACACAGGAACAGGCAGGACTCAGCAACGAGGATGCAGGAACAAGTCAGGAAAAGAACTGGAACAGAAGTATCCTGGAACGAGACTAGGAACAAGCAGGAACAAGCACAGACACAATCTAGCATACAAGCCGACCTGATTGCCAAGGCAAGGAAGTGGAGACAGGAACTTCCTTATAAAGGAAGGCCTGGCGCGCAGTGGAAGGCCCGGTGACCGCCGCCATGGGACGCCGGGGCCTGGCTGGGCTAGCAACTACCGTGAGGGAGGTCGTCCTGGGACCCACTGAGGAACTATGCAGGTGAGCGGTCCCATGCGTGGGACAGCCGCGGGTGGGGCGCTTAACACTATCATTAGGCCAGAAACATAATCTGACTGGTTGCAATATACCAGCACCAGAACTTGGGAATTGCCAAGGTCCTTTCTTTAACCTGTTATTTTATTATACAGTTATCAATGGAATTCTTTCCAAAAATATTTATTTTATTTAAAACTCTTTAGGCCTGATTTTACAAAGCATGTGCATGCTTAAAATTGGGCTTTACATATGTAAATTCACTTTACTTGTGTAAATGGGCTCTTGAAAATTGCTACAATATGGCATTGAATTGTCCATACAATATTCACGTGTAAGTGCACTTTGCTCACTTAAATAGCTTTTTAAAATTTGAATGATAGTATATTACATTTACATGTGTAAAAGCTTTTAAAATTACCTCTGATTAATGTTTCAAGTTTTAACCCCTGTTCCCAGCAGTCTCTCTCTCAATTCATCTCCACCTCATGAGAAACAGACTCTGGTGGGGAGGATGAGGGTTGAAACTTAAGAGACAGCTTTACAGAAGGAGGACATGGTGGATTTGAGCCTTTTCTGCCATATTCACCCTTTCCCAAACAGATTCTCTCTCTCTCTCTCTCTCTCTCAAGTCCCTTCCCCCAAGCCAGCAGTCTCACCTCTCTTAACCTCACATTCCCCCTCTTTCCGAGCAGTCTCGCTGTCATCCCCCAGAAACTCCCATCTTCCCATCCCCAAAGCCTTGTTCTCACACCCATAAATCCTCATCTTCCTAACCCAGCAGTCTCACTCTTACTCCCCACAAACTCCCACCTCCTCCTCATCCCCAGCAGCCTCGATTTCACCCCGACCTCCCCCTCCCCATCCATGCTAGTCTTGCTATAGCCTCCAGACTCTCCCTCCCCTTCAGTAATCTCATTTCCCTGTTCCAGCAGTCTTACCCTCCCCCATCCAGCAGACTCAGCCTTTATCTCATTCTTCTCCCATCAGTGTCACTCTCACTTTCACCATCACACACTTGCCACCCACTCCCACCCTTGCATTGTCTCAAAAATGTAATAACTTTATTGGCATGACAGTTATATATGTGTTATCAAAGAAGTATATGATTAAAATAAAAATCAGAAAGAAAAAGCTAAGAAAATTGTAATAATTGTCAAATAAAGTTATAGGTTACAGGAAATACAATATCAGGGACATGTCTCAGGATTTGGTGCTGTCTTACCGCACTCTCACTCTCACCCTCAACCTCCCTCTGTCCCAGCAGTCTCAGTCTCACTCTCACCCTTCTTCTGTTCTAGCTGTTTATTACTGTCAGCCATCTCCACCTCTCTTAACTCTGATTCTCTACCTGTCATGCCTAGTAAGGTCTTGCAAGGTACAGCATGCACGCAAATAAGCAGCATCTGTTAGTGCAGCTGATTCATCATTGCCATGACCAGAAGGGCTGCTGGTTTTCCTTTGCTGCTGAACACTAGCTATCAGCAACAGATCTTCCTCCTCCAAGGAGCATTCCTGTTTGCTCTTCAAAAGTCCAGCTACTGCTCATCTTGCACTGCTGCCACTGACTAAGTGGGTTGATTTTCCTTCCCAGGACAGGCTGATACTAATCTTCCCACCTCGGTGGACTTTTTTCTTCTTGCACTGCAAGAAGCCTGCTGCAGTATGTTCTGCAGCTACATGGTTGGTCTGATTGGCCCTCCAGGGCATGCCCTTATGCCCAATAGGACTATCTCCCCCTGACACAACAACCTAACAGAAAACAAGTTAAATCTAAATTTGTGAATTCAACATGATAATATATTGTTTTAAAGATGTCTGTTGTTCTATAATGGAATTTGATGATAGGGGTATATTGTTATTACAGCATTTTTAGTTCCCAAATAACCTTGAAACCTAGCTAGCGATGTTCAGACACATAGCCCATTCCATTTTAAAGTTATCTAAGTATTTATACCTAGATAACTTTATTTGTCAATATTTAGAGGAACGTTTATCCCACTAATTATCCCAGATCAGTGTTTCCCAAACCTGTCCTGGAGGACCCCCAGCCAGTTGGATTTTCAGGATATCAACAATGAATATAAGAACATAAGAACATAAGAAAATGCCATACTGGGTCAGACCAAGGGTCCATCAAGCCCAGCATCCTGTTTCCAACAGTGGCCAATCCAGGCCATAAGAACCTGGCAAGTACCCATTATGCATGAGATAAATGTGCATGTTCTGCCTCTATAGCATGCAAATTTATCTCATGCATATTCATTGAGGATATCCTGAAAACCTGACTAGATGGGGGTCCTCCAGTTCAGGTTGGGGAACCCTGTCCCAGATAACTTATCTAACTTTAGCCAGATAAGTTATCCATTTTAAGGATTTTTTTAATATTGACCTCTTTATGTTTAAGATATAAGAAAATGAGGTTTCCTAATTAAGCATATGTTGATATAGGGCCAGATTTTAAAAACTACGCGCGGGCATAGATTTGTGCGTGCAAATCGGCGCACACAAATCTACGCCCAATTTTATAATATGCACGCGCAGCCACGCGCATGTTATAAAATCCAGAGTCGGCGTGCTCAAGGGGGTGCACAATTGTGCAACTTGCGCGCGCCGAGCCATGCAGCCTTCCTCCGTTCCCTCCGAGCGACCTCGGAAGGAACTTTCCTTCCGCCCCCCACCTTCCACACCTTCCCCACCCTTCCCCTACTTAACCCGCCACTCAGCCCTACCTAAACCCCCCCCCCCCCCCCCTTACCTTTAATTTTTAAGTTGCGCCTGCCTCCGGGCAGGCATAGGTTGCACGCGCCGGTGACAGCCGGCCCGTGATCCCGGGCACAGCAGCAAATGGCCGCTGTGCCTGGAGGCTCAGGCCACTCCCCGGGCCCGCCCCTGGCCTGCCCACTCCCCACCCATTTTTTCAAGCCCCGGGACATATGCGCGTCCCAGGGCTTGCGCACGTCGCCAAGCCTATATAAAGTAGGCTCGACGTGCGCAGGAGACTTTTAATAGGGTTACACGCGTATATTACGCACGAAACCCTTTTAAAATCTGCCCCATAGTATAGAGCAATTCTAGCCTATTAGATATTGCAGAGGTAAGCAACTCCAGTCCTAGAGTGATAAGTATGAGGTATTTTGTATGCACTGCCTTCATTGCATACACAACACTTCATGCATATTCATTGTGGATATCCTGAGAAACAAACCCATTAATGGCACTTCAAGACTGGAGTTGCCTATTCTTGAACTATTAAGTATATATAATCATGCTTTTTTTTTTTAAATTTTGTTGTTGAGAACATTATAGTGAAGTCTCTGATCAAAGATTCTCCTTTAATATTAATATGATTACAAACAACTGTAATTAGAAGAAAAGGAAAAGAAAAAATGAACAGGAAAAGCAAAATAATATTTCACTTTTTCATATTATCCAAATTGAATAAATAGAAAGAAGCATAAAACTGTTTAGTACAAATAAATATAATTTCTAAACAAGTATAAGTGTATTTATTCATTTAAAGTACAGCTCTGGGATGATATTGGTGATCAAACCTGCTTTCTGCCCAACACTCAGAAGTCAAGGCCAAGTATTGCAATGAAGTAAATCCTGTGGCAGTTTTCCATATGCTGTTGTGACCAGGAGCTTTGCATGCTCCTGGTTAAGGTAATGTGCTATGATGGCCTACATCCCAGGCTGCCATGATGTAAAGGGAGTGGCAGCCAACATGGTAGGATAAAGGTGCGCCCAGAGATGGTAGGTACCATATTTTAAAATGGATTTGGCAGGGTATGAGCCAGTGTGTTACACTCTTTTTCTGAACTACACCACCAGGAATTATAACGTGCTTTGGGGGAAGTTTTTTGTTGTTTTTTTTTTTTTTTTACCAGGGACACAGACCTTCTTTACTGAGGAGCTATAATTTTACTTTTTATTTTGATCTGCATGAGGGTCTGGGAAGGGGATTGGGAAATAGGGTCCCGATAGACCCTCAGGGATTATTTTACTTGTGGCTCTGGGAAGATTTTCTAGGTCTTGACATCCTCTTTAAGTGCTGACCCTGGGTGCATCAGAAAATGAATTAGCATTCTGATGCTTAGAGGGAAGTTAAGTAAAATGTCATTAAAAAAAACTACAGCTTCCAAACATTAACAAAAGCCATGTTATTTGATTTGCATTGTACCGGTTTTGTCTGCCATGAAATAACACATGGAAATTTCTATTCTGCTTGTTATTTCCAGGTGAATGCATTTAACGTGTGGCAAATATAGTTTGCCATGCATAAACACATTTGACCAGCTAAGTAAATAGGCCTTTTAGATTGCAAACCCTCTAAGGAAGGGAACAGCATCCTATATCTAATTGTACTCACCCCGTTCTCAGATTTGGAAAGGCTAAAACCATCATATTTGTTTCATGGATTTTCAGTCAGAGTTCAAAAAGTGTTATAGCAGTTTAAGGTTTACATTCATAACTTTACATGTTCACATCAAAGGTTTGTAGTTACATACACACATAGTTAAAGCAGGACAGTAATAACAGTTCCAACAGTTTTGTTAAGGTAAGTTAGAGGAGAATTGATACATGTACAGTTTCAAAGGCAGGATTAAATGGCACAGGATGATACTATAAGAACTGATAGTTCAGTAGCAGCATCAGTTATTTTTATTGTGAGGCTCAGACGGTAAGAGCACAGGACTGCAGCAGGTCATTCCAGGACTTCAATAGTCAAAGGGGTGAGGGGAAAAAGCAATAGTGGTGGTGAAGGGGATGGCAAGAATTTATCAGGTGTCATCAGGGGGAATGGATTTCATCTCAGGTTGTGACTATGGGCCCAAACCTGGTTTAAAGTGCCATGTTTTTAAGAGAATTCTGAAAATGAGTAGGTCTGGAGCTTGTCTGATATTGAATAGTAAAGAGTAGAGATGTGTATCGTGTGATCGATTGTCTTAACGATCGATTTCGGCTGGGGGGGGAGGGAATCGGATCGTCGCGGTTTTGTATTTTTAAATATCGTGTAAATTGTAAATCGGGGGAGGGCGGGAAAACCGGCACACTAAAACATCCCTAAAACCCACCCCGACACTTTAAAATAAATCCCCCACCCTCCCGAACCCCCCCAAAATGTCTTAAATTACCTGGGGTCCAGTGGGGAGGTCCCGTTGTGATCTTCCACTCTCGGGCATCGGGCGCGTTGATAGAAAATGGCGCTGGCGCTACAGGGCAAAGGTAGTGCCGGCGCCATTTTGGTTCCTGTTCCCCGATGTCACGAGCGTAGGAGATCGCTCCCGGACCCCCGCTGGACCCCCAGGGACATTTTAAGCAAAATGGCCGGCGCCATTTTGCTTAAAATGGCCGGCCATATTGCCGTACAGCAAAATGGCGCCGGCCGTACGGCAACACGATTCGAGTGCAGGAGGTCGTTCCTGGACCCCCGCTGGACTTTTGGCAAGTCTTGTGGGGGTCAGGAGGCCCCCCCAAGCTGGCCAAAAGTCCCTGGGGGTCCAGCGGGGGTCCAGGAGCGATCTCCTATGCTCGTGACGTCGGGGAACAGGAACCAAAATGGCGCCGGCGCTACCTTTGCCCTGTCATATGACAGGGCAAAGGTAGCGCCGGCGCCATTTTCTATCAACGCGCCCGACGCCCGAGAGTGGAAGATCACAACGGGACCCCCCACTGGACCCCCAGGTAATTTAAGACATTTTGGGGGGGGTTCGGGAGGGTGGGGGATTTATTTTAAAGGGTCGGTGTGGGTTTTAGAGATGTTTTAGTGTGCCGGTTTTTCCCGCCCTCCCCCTTCCCCTCCCCCTTCCCCCGATTTATGATTTTTTATGATAAATCAGGGGAATTCCTATTAAATATCGCCTCTAACGATTTTTGACGATTTAAAATATATCGGACGATATTTTAAATCGTCAAAAAACGATTCACATCCCTAGTAAAGAGTTCCATAGAGTGGGAACTGAGCCCTGGAAGGTCCTCTTTGTAAGGCTTATGAGGCTTAGTTTCTTGAAGGGAGGCATAGTTAGCTAGGCTTGTGACTGTGAAGCAGAAGGTGGCTGTGCATATATGAGAGAAACAGTGATGCAATGCCTCTGGGGACCTTGCATCCAAATCCATTATAGCCTTTGCCCTTGCTGAACCAAATTTCATTTTGACATTGGGTGGGTGAATCAAGCCTCCTCCAGGGATTTCCTCTGTCTTCTCCCTGTCTAAGAGTTTGAACCAATTTGGTGCCCTTTGCCCCTCATTTGCAGCCTTGAGGTGTTTTTGCCTCTCTGGGTGGCTGCTTTGCATCTCTCATGACTCTTTGGGGTCTTCACATCACTCTTTCAGTTGCATCACCCTCTGTCACTGCCATGGGGGATTTTCTGTCTTTTGTTTCCCCCTTCGTTACTCCTTCATGGTGATTTGAGCTATTCTTGTCACAATTGCTGTTGTTTTGTCTCTCTTGTACAGCCTTGGGGAGGTTTCATGCCTTTGTTGTTGGCGCCCTTTTCCCAAAGTTTGAAGCTTTTGGGGTTATTTGGCCAGTTTTGTTGCTCTTTTCTTCCTCTGACAGTGCCATGGAGTGCCGTGGAGAGCCCTTCATACCACTTTTGATGCCATGTTGATTTAAAGGTAAATTTTAAAAGGGGCACGAGCATGTTATAAAACCTGATACTCGCACATGGATGTGTGCCTGATTTTATATCGGCATGTGTGCGCGGGTGCCCACCCGCACATGCAAGGGGGAGGATTTTATTTACAAGCACGCGGCAATGTGAACGTACCTTCCCCAGTTTCCTCCCAGTCCGTGCCAACAAAGGAGTGGACTGGAAGGTAACTTCCCTAACAGCCTAGCCACTCTACCTTCCTCTACTCCTCTCTGCCCTGACCCCTTAAACCACCTTAACTTACCTATTTTTTTTTTATTTTGTGAACTTACCTGCTCTCCCGAGCAGTAGTAGGTTCCACGCGCTGGCTGGCTGCCGGTGCACGCTTTACTGGGACAGTGCCTAATGGTGCTGTCCCGGCCATTCCCCACCCAGGCCCTCCCCTGGCCCACCCCTTTTTAGGAAACCGGCTCTTCCGCACATACCGGGAGATACACACGTGGCCAGGCTGCTTTGAAATTGCGCTCGGTGCGCTCGCGGCCCGGCCTCGGGCGCATCCCATGGTATTGGCACATGCAGGGGTTTGAAAATTAGGCCAATAATCTTGATGCGTTGACATGCTTTCACCTTTCTGATGATGTCTACACACCAATTTTATTAGAAATTATTAGAAAAAAAATGTGGATTCCAAAATAGGCTTCATTGCTTCCCTGAATGAATGAAACTATTTTAAACTAATTCAACAAATGGGCAAACCAAAATTAAGTTTTCCTCTGCAAACCCTTACTCAGCACAAAATAGTTCAAATAGAATTAACAAATGTTCAAATATAAAATACTGAAAGTTTTTATTTACTGAAAATATAGTTTACTGAAATAAATCTGTCTTTTAGTATTTTCTGGCAGGGTGAAGAAATATTGAGGAGGATGGAGAATAATTGAAAATCTCTGCTTTCTTGATTGCTGCTTTGGGGGTGTTTGGTGACCTTTGTGTCTATTATGACTGCAGATGCTCATTAAATCTCTAGAGCACAATATTGCTGTGCGGGTGAAAAAGTACAGAAATAAAATAAGCTAACAAGCACTTTAGACCTTCCTTATACCTTACTTAACTAATAATAAGGGTCATGTTTAATATCATGCCTACAAAGATGAAGAGAAAGCTGAGAAGACTGATTGAGGCATAAAAAAAGATTAAAACAACATGAGGATATCATAAATAGTATCTGTAAAAGTTTAAATTCTGTAAACATAAAAACCATGTAATATAGCAAACAATTAAATGACAGATCATAAAACATTGTAACAAGGCTGGCTGCTAGGTAGCCACCTGCTTGCAGGGGTCCTTAATGGGTCACTCAGACACTTTCTAGACTCTGTCTTGAAGGCCGCAAGATGTAGCACGGCCAGCCCTATAAAACCTTTCCTCATGGATAACTTCCCGCTTCAGCATGGAGTATTAGGTCTCACAGTGGTCTCCCTTGCCTATGTGTTCCCAACCTTATTCTTGCTCTGTATTAGAGATGTGAATCGTGTCCTCGATCGTCTTAATGATCGATTTCGGCTGGGAGGGGGAGGGAATCGTATTGTTGCCGTTTGGGGGGGTAAAATATCGTGAAAAATCGTAAAATCGTGAGCCGGCACATTAAAATCCCCTAAAACCCACCCCCGACCCTTTAAATTAAATCTCCCACCCTCCCGAACCCCTTCCCCAAATGACTTAAATAACCTGGGTGTCCAGCGGCGGTCCGGAACGGCAGCGGTCCGGAACGGGCTCCTGCTATTGAATCTTGTTGTCTTCAGCCGGCGCCATTTTCCAAAATGGCGCCGAAAAATGGCGGCGGCCATAGAACAACACAATTCCACGGCAGGAGGTCCTTCCGGACCCCCGCTGGACTTTTGGCAAGTCTTGTGGGGGTCAGGAGGCCCCCCCCAAGCTGGCCAAAAGTTCCTGGAGGTCCAGCGGGGGTCAAGGAGCGATTTCCCGCCGCGAATCGTTTTCCGTACGGAAAATGGCGCCGGCAGGAGATCGACTGCAGGAGGTCGCTCAGCGAGGCGCCGGAACCCTCGCTGAACGACCTCCTGCAGTCGATCTCCTGCTGGCGCCATTTTCCGTACGGAAAACGATTCGCGGCGGGAAATCACTCCCTGACCCCCGCTGGACCTCCAGGAACTTTTGGCCAGCTTGGGGGGGGCCTCCTGACCCCCACAAGACTTGCCAAAAGTCCAGCGGGGGTCCGGAAGGACCTCCTGCCGTGGAATCGTGTTGTTCTATGGCCGCCGCCATTTTTCGGCGCCATTTTGGAAAATGGCGCCGGCTGAAGACAACAAGATTCAATAGCAGGAGCCCGTTCCGGACCGCTGCCGTTCCGGACCGCCGCTGGACACCCAGGTTATTTAAGTCATTTGGGGGGGGTTCGGGAGGGTGGGAGATTTAATTTAAAGGGTCGGGGGTGGGTTTTAGGGGGTTTTAGTGTGCTGGCTCACGATTCTAACGATTTATAACGATAAATCGTTAGAATCTCTATTGTATTGTGTTCCATAACGGTTTAAGACGATATTAAAATTATCGGACGATAATTTTAATCGTCGAAAAACGATTCACATCCCTACTCTGTATTAGGCCTCCTGGCAGCCTTTCTCTCCAGGGTTTTCCTAGCTTGCCCTTATCCTATGTTGGGCATCCCAGTGGCCTTCCTTGACCTTGTGTTCTTTGCTTGCTACTATCCTATCCTGGCTTGTTAGTGGTCTCCTTGTCTGTGTATTTCCCTTGTGCCATCTATTGTTGTTCATGCATAGTCTCTGGTCCTCTGTGCTTACCTGTCCACCCTATCTTGTCGGTGCGTACTCTACTTACATTCAGTGTGGTGAAGGCACCCTCTTGCCCCTTATATCTGGCTGCCTACCAATCCCGATGGGTGTCCTGTCCCTGACTCTGTGCACTGCCTGCCACCTGCACCAGAGGGCTCAACACAAAAGGTAGGTGGTTGGTCAGGCAAAAGACCTCACACCTGACCTGCCTGCTCCTGACCCCTGCATTCCCTCACCTTAGGGGTGTCATCAAATCGGCCAGTGTAGCTGTGACACACATCGAATAACATTGATGAATTCGCAAAACTAAATGATCAAATATTACCCCTACTCTACCTCACAGATATACATGGAGATCATGCAGTAAATAACCAAATCTATTATACAAAATGAATGGTACATCCACTGACAAAACAAGAATATGTAACAACTTTACTTTTCTGAAATTCAAAGAATTTGCAAAGCAGCCTTGCTGTCACATGAACAGTCAATGAAAACAGAAAGAAAATGATTCACACATGAAGTCAGAGATAAAGCTCAGCAAAAAAGTGAAAGTTGACAAGGTTTTATTAATATACTAGCTGTACCCGGCCACGCGTTGCCGGGCTCAGTCTGGTTTAATTTCACAATGCGCATTAACTCTGCTCCGGCTGTTCCAACTCCCTCCCCCCCCCTTCCCCGGCGGTGGACGGACTGGCTCAGCGACTCTTTTACCCTTTCCTCCTCCTGTGTGTAACTGTCCGGCAGTCCCTAGTCCCTTCCCCCTTCCCCAGCAGCAGAGGAACGGGCTGAGCCGTTTCTCGGAGCGCGTTGCCGTGGCTCAGTCTGGTTTAATTTCACAATGCGCATTAGCTCTGCTCCGGCCGTCCCAACTCCCTCCCCCCTCCCCTTCCCTCGGCTGTGGATGGACTGGCTCGGCGACTCGTTTACCCTTTCCTCCTCCTGTGTGTAACTGCCCAGCAGTCCCTACTCCCTCCCCCCTTCCCCAATGGCGGAGGAACGGGCTGAGCCATTTCTCGGAGCGGCGACTCGTCTGCCCTTTCCTCCTCCCTTCTGTGACACCCAGCACGTAGCGCAGAGCTCTATGGTCCGCACATGCGCGGTAGAGCTGCTCTCTACTGCACATTTGCGGTCCGTCGGTCAGAGCCCATTTATATTGTGTGTTGCTTTAACGTCCAACAGATGGTGCTGTTTTCCAAAATAAACATTGTTTTACCTGTCACAGTGTGACATCTGTATAATATAGGTATATAAAAACACGCGTGAATTCGAATGCAAAGTTGTGTCAAAATTTCAAAGCAATCGGTGAAGAACTTTTGGTGATTTAAGATTTTGAACAAACGAACATTTACATTTTTATTTATATAGATTTGTAACTAACTTTGAAGAACTGTGCTACCTTTCTTCACTTAGGGAGCAAATTTAAGACCCATACACATCCATGTGGATGCAGTTTCCGGCATGCACACATGGACACGGCTATTTATTAGCATGCGTGCATCAGCGTGCACGTGTTATAAAATAGGTTATCCATGCGCGCATGCGTGGCAAATTTTAACATCCATGCGAACATGTGTGGGTGAGTGGCCTCCTCTGCGCAAAGGGGGGTTGGAATTTTAAAAGGCAATGTGTAGCGATGCGAGTAGGGCTTCCACAGCTCCCTCTCAGTCTGCTCCTATTAAGGAGTAGAGTGGGAGGGAACTTCCCTATATCCCTACATAACCTTCCTATCCTTTCCCCTCTCCTTCCTTACCCCTAACTCCTTCCTAGCTACTCACAATTTTTTTGTTTGATTACAATACTTACTGCTCCTTGGGAGTATAAGTAATCTCCATGCACCAGCCAGATGCCGGCACTCACTTTCCTGGGACAATGGCTAATGGTGCTGTCCCGGCCTGCCGCTACCCCTTTTGCAGGGCCCGGCACTTCTGCGCATAACCGGGGTTACGCATGCGGTTGAGCCTGCTCTAAAATGTGCATGGTACACGCAAGGCCCAGCTGCATGCGTAACCCCCATTTTTTGCACATGCAAGCCTTTTAAAATCAGACCATATGTGCAGAATTTGATGAAAGAAGCACAGGTCTTCAAATGTCACTACAAAAGGATTAATTCAATTAAAATTATCACCTATAGCTTGGGGCCGAAGCAATACAGTGTGCTCAGCCGAACGCACTGTATAACGCGCACTTGGTCGCGGGTTAAATAGGTGCTAATCCACCTCTTAATGCAATAGGGGGATTAGCGCCTATTTAACATGCGCCCGATGTGGAGTGAATGCAATTAGTCTCATCAACTGCAAATGCATGTGAATGAGGCTATTACTCATTCACTCCGCATTAAAAAAATATGTGCGTCTCAGACGCACATTTAGCTCTCAGGTATTACCTGCCTGGAGCAGGCGTTAATAGCTGAGTGCATGTAAAAGAAGTACAGAAAAGCAGAAAAAACTGCTTTTCTGTACTTTTTTTTTTTTTTACTTAAGAAAAAAAAATACTTTGGTAAACCACCGAGTTATGAAGACTGATGCCAATAAACTGGTAGACGGCCGGTTATGAAAATCGATGCCGAGTTTACCGATGTCGGTTTTCATAATCAGCAGCCACGGCGGGGTCACATTAGCAAGGAAGCACTAAAGTCATGCAAGTGACCCTAGCACCTCCTTGCTAACGTGATCCCCTAATTTGTTTATAGCATGGCAGGCGCCATGTGCGTGTTAAGAATGTGGGTACTGAAAAGTCAGCACCCGCTTTCCGCATTTAATATTGCATTGGCCCCCTTGTTTGTTGACCTTCTAAATGTACAAGTAGACTGACAGCACCCATATCACTTTATACTTGATACGAAACATGCACATACTATTCATTTCACAAAAGTATATGTAAACCGCCTTTACACGGGTTACCCTCCCTTTTTTTATATAATACCCAGGCCGAGGGAAGGATGTGGGTAACCTTGGTGTTAATAGTAAAGAGGTATATATGAAAATCCTCTTTCCTTATCAGGTACTTTATAAAGGATAGAGTGAAATACACTCTATCACCTGATCAGTTGTACTCCTGCCGATTAGGAGAGGAATGAGGTAAATTAGAAAAAAGATAAAAGTCAAAGTTGTGATTATTATTATCTTTTACCTTAAAAGTTTTTTTTTTCTTTTAACCAAACAATACTTCAAATACACATTAACCTCTTAAAGAAATTCAGATAAGTATAACTTATAATCATTACTATTATAATTTTACATCAGGTTTTCTTTTACTTATATCTTGCTATTGCTTTAAAAACTCTTTTCATTGAATAAGTCCTTCAGTTCAGTCTTTGTTAGTCAGGTGAGTAATTTTTCTTTACTTCCAACACTATTTATAAACAAGCTTGTTTATGTATTTACTTAGCTTTAGTTCTTCTTATCTTTGTTTTGTCTTTTTATTTTACTTTACTCATGTGCGTTGCTAGAGTACGATGAATAGGTTTGTTTCTTCTTCTTTTCTTTAAATAATCTTGCTTCTTCTTCTTTTCTTTCTTTCAGCTGTTAGTACCTACTTCCTACCTTTAACAAATCAACAATAAATACTATCTCCTTAAAGATGAGTTTGCATAAGCATGTTATCTAGATGTATTACAACTGAATTCTAGCTAAAGAAAATAAAAGATAATCAAAATGTTCCCTAACTTGGCAAGTTGGTTTTTTTTTTTAATGCTTTTTACACTATATTGTGAGTAGCACTATAGAGACTTTTCTTCTTAAATTCATGTCTTTTTCTTTTTAGAGTGCTTTTGTCATTCACAGACAATTGTCCAGTATCTGTTTAATACAGATTTCTGCTCTATAATACAGCTTCTTACTGTATTATATATTGTTCCTTCTTATATTCTTTACAACTTTTAACTTATGTACTCTTTCTTTTCTTTTCCAGCTCAACAGCATATATATTCACTGTTCATAATAATGTTTCTCTTATTTTCAGTCTCTCTAACAAAAACTGTCATCAATTTTACGCGGGACAGTTATTTTTTTAAGCTTACCTACACTATTACCAACATATGTATACTCACATTCTTATTCTTTACAAGCTTGCCAAAATGCTACTTCTTATTTTCATTTGAGCAGAATAGAACCAATAACTATGAGGAACATTCATGCAGCACCTCCTCTCTCAACCAGTTCTGCTCAGGTTCTGCCTATGCTTTTCTAACTGCCACTTACTTTCTGAAAGGATTTAGATACATGCTCTCTGATGTCACTTGCACTATTTTTTTTTATAAAGTAAATTATTTCTTAACTTTTGTATGTAATGTTCTTTCCTTCGACATTCTTTTAAAATATAATTTATTATAATTCTTTCTCCTATCTTTTTGATTTTCAACTCAGTATAACTTTTAATTATTTTCAGTGCTTTGACCTCTAATGGTATCATTACTCTAGTCTTTTCACACGTAGCTAAGGAAGCTATATTGATGTCATTCTTAGATACCATCAGGGAACTTTGATAACTACTATAGCAACCAGATTAAACCAATACATGTAGGGGATCTCAGTCTGTTCTAATTATATAATCAAGTCTGATTTTAAATAGATTTCTGATATAAAAAGTACCTATAAATAAAAACAAATATTTCTTATATATTCTATTTTTAATGCCCTTCAAAACTCTTTATTTGTTCAAAAGCACTTCAAAAACATTTCTAATAGGTTGTCTCTACTGTAACTTAACAGGTAAACTTCCCTCTGTCTTTCATTCTATTTAGTTTTAAAGCTGTGTATTTTCCTGCCGTGTCCTCGACACCACAACTAAACAGCTGTCTATGTCCAAATGGCAACAATTTTATTTCTTACTGCGTCAACTCAAACACAGCACCCTCCCCCTCTGATTGTAACTGTTTCTTCTGCTGAGGAAGCTCAGTCAGAACCAAAGCTTCAAAACGGCACTTCAGCTGCTTTTCTCCATTGCAACCGGATACCTCTGTTCTATCTACTATGTTACATTCTGTAATAGAAACATTTCCATGCCTCGCCAGGGCAGAACAACTACCTTAGTTAACTCTTTCTTATCTTTCACTTTTCTAAGATTAAAGTAGCCCCGAGAAACACCATGACAGTCTTTCTTTAGATCTGTGTTTACCCTTAGTGACCACCAAACCTCTTTCTCTTGGTAAGTACTATTTTTATTACTTTAAATATTTTAGTCCTATCCACATTCCCCCATGCTTAAAATCTAATGTTGACCTCAACATTCTATCTTATTATTCTATCTTATTTTCAATTTTATTTATTTATTTTTTTAATATCATATCTATTACTTAAATAAAATTAAGGTCTAGTTTTATATATTTTTCCTAAATAATAATAATCAATGTGTATTTTCTAGCATCATACTTATTCATGACACGTGTGTTACAAACAAGAACCTTATGTAAAAAATTGATTCTTAGACAAAGCTCTATAATCATACATGTATGTATCACCAGCTTAGCTCTGCTTATTAATAAGGATACAAAGTAGTCTATTTATATACATTTTTAATATAAACAATAGTTTTCTTGTAAATATCTTGGTACTTTTCCTTTTCCCTCTCTCATTGACTATCTTACTTCTATTGACTCAGTTTCCTCATTATCATCAATTCTTATATTTTCTTCTATAAACATTTCTGTTGGTTCCAGTATATCTAATCTACTATTAATTACTGGATCTTCAATAAGACACCAAAGTGTTTCATAACTTTCTTCTGGCTTTTCTATAGTTTCTAACACTTCTAAATCTGTATTTTCATCAGTTAACATTTCTTCATCTGGTGTAAATGGGAATGGGCACAACTTAATAGGGATGTGAATCGTTTTTTGACGATTTAAAATATTGTCCGATATATTTTAAATCATCAAAAATCGTTAGAGCCATGATACAATACCAATTCCCCCGATTTATCGTCAAAAAATCGTAAATCGGGGGAAGGGGGAGGGGAAGGGGGAGGGCGGGAAAACCGGCACACTAAAACACCCTAAAACCCAAACCGACCCTTTAAAATAAATCCCCCACCCTCCCGAACCCCCCCAAAATGCCTTAAATTACCTGGGGGTCCAGCGGGGGGTCCGGAACGACCTCCTGCAGTCGAATCGTGTTGTCTACGGCCGGCGCCATTTGCGCCGCCAGCAAAATGGCGGCACAAAATGGCGCCGGCCGTAGACAACACGATTCGACTGCAGGAGGTCGTTCCGGACCCCCGCTGGACTTTTGGCAAGTCTTGTGGGGGTCAGGAGGCCCCCCCAAGCTGGCCAAAAGTCCCTGGGTGTCCAGCGGGGGTCCGGGAGCGATCTCCTGCCGCGAATCGTTTTTCCGTACGGAAAATGGCGCCGGCAGGAGATCGACTGCAGGAGGTCGTTCCGGACCCCCGCAGGACTTTTGGCAAGTCTTGTGGGGGTCAGGAGGCCCCCCCAAGCTGGCCAAAAGTCCCTGGGGGTCCGGGAGCGATCTGCTGTCGCGAATCGATTTTTGTGCGGAAATAGGGACTGGTTATTTCTCCCATCACGGAGAGATGATGATAAATCCTTAAACTGTATTTTGCCTTTTTCACCTTCCAGTCACACAATCTCTAACATCCTTCGGAAACACTGGTCCGCCCTATCCCTTTCAGATTTGTTCCAAGGTCCTTTGAGATTCACATACCGTAGAGGGAGAAATCTCCGGGATATTCTGACAAACTCAGACTTCTCCTCGAATCGATTAGATAGAACACAGGTGGGGACTCATAAACCATGTTGAAACTGTTCAGTGTGTAAACATACATCTGTACTTTCACAATTCACTGACCCTAACACTGGTAAACATTATGTCTTAAATCATGATTCTGACTCCGGTTCTGAAGGAGTTGTTTACATTATACGCTGCCCCTGTGACAAACTATATGTGGGTAAAACCAAGAGACAGATACACACTCAGATTACAGAACACAGGTCCAACATTAAACACTCTCGGAACCTGGCACCTTTGGTTGATCATTGGGCTCTGCAGAACCATACTGTATCCGACCTGTTTTTCTTTGTTTTAGAGCTTGTTCCCCCCTCCTTGCAAGGTGGCAATTTTGACACTCTACTTACACGCTGTGAACAAAGATGGATACACCGTTTAGATTCTGTTATCACGAAGGGCCTCAACAAAGACATTGAATGGTTCCACTTCACCTGACTCTGATAGGTTGCAGGTGTTTTGCTCCTTCACTTGTGATTGGCTGTACGTTCCTCCATCCTGATTGGTCTGTGAAACCTGTTTGGCACGATTTTTGACAGCTTTTAAGTTTGTTTCAGTTCAAGCTCAAGCGCGCTCCCTGCCCTGAATCTGTGAACTCCGATAAAGGTAAAAATGATTAAGCGTGCTTTATGTATATGTACTTTTTCTGTACTGGTACCATTCTTCTAATACAGTGCTTTGTAATTGTTTTTAGAAACTCTTTAATAAATTCTTCCTGGGCATCCCTCCCGACGCAGCCTTTGGCGAAACACGGGTCCATGTCGGGGGACCCCTTGCGTGTGAAAGATAATGTTGATTATATACAGTGGAGTTGCCGCCTTCTGAATAAAGAATTTTTGGACATATAAACCCATTTGAATCCTGGGACTGTATCACTTTTTTCCAGCATTTGTTGTGACTTTACAGTATGTTGAATGCTGGCTGATGCTCGGCTGCTTGTGGAAGGCTTAGACTACTAACATATCTGGCTAATGCCTAATATTGTAGTTAGCTGAATTAGTAACTCACTTAAATCTGCCTTACGCCAAAAGGCTTCCAACATGCTTAGATTGTAAGCCCTCTGGGGATAGGAAAATACCTACATACCTGAATGTCATCCACTTTGAAGCGCTGAAAAAAGTGCAAAAAGCGGAATATAAATCTAAATTAATAATAGTAATAATAATAATAAGATGCCCATTTCTTCTCTTGCTCATAGAACTGGAAAATAATTGGCAAGAAGGTAAAGCAAGAGCCTTTGTTACACTTGTGCGTTCTCTATCTAAATGGCAACTTTGCCATCTTGCCCTGTAGATGAAGAACTTTCTCAAGTTTTCTATCTAAAAGGCATTTAATATTTACCTCCTAAAAATTAAAATAAACCATGCTAGTCCACAAATTAGAGAAAAATAAATCGCCTTTTTATTGGCAAACGTGTCAAAACAACATTGGTATTTGGTGTTTGCAATAACACCAGAAAGATGAAGGATAAGAGACAGAGGCCATTATTACCTTTCAGCCTTTGTGGTCTGAATACATACATCTTATCCATAAACACACAAGTGAATACAAACAACAATTAGAAGAGAGCACAGGCACCATAACTAATTGATAGAACATGTCCAGATATCTATTTAGCATAGCACTATGAGATCCTGCAAGTAACAGTTCAGCAGTATGGGGAAAGCAGCGAAGAATAAACACCTCAATACAATCCATAGGCATGAAGCAGGCAGCAAAGTGTGAAACACCCCAATACAGTTCAGAGGTGTGGGGCAGGCAGCAAAGAATGATACACCCAAGTACAATCCAGAAGTGTGGGCTGGTTGCCTACTATCATTTCCTATGTAGGATAATCTCTATGGGAAGTCTGTTATGAAAGGTGATGGCCATTTAAGAAGCCAATATAGGATCATGAACACCAGATGCAGGAGCCAGGATACCAGATGCAGGAGGCTGAACACTGAAGTCCAGATGAAGGAGACTGAAGACTCGGAACCAGAAAATCAGATACAGGAGCCAGGAGACTGGAGAGCAATCAAAGGGCATTTTTATTAGAGATGTGAATCGTGTCCTTGATCGTCTTAACGATCGATTTCGGCTGGGAGGGGGAGGGAATTGTATCGTCACCGTTTGGGTGTTTAGAGTATTGTGAAAATCGTTAAAATCGTGAACCGGCACACTAAAACCCCCTAAACCCCACCCCGACCCTTTAAATTAAATCCCCCACCCTCCCGAACCCCCCCCCCAAATGCCTTAAATTACCTGGGGGTCCAGTGGCGGTCCGTAGCTAAATCGGGGGAAGGGGGAGGGCAGGAAAACCGGCACACTAAAACACCCTAAAACCCACCTCCGACCCTTTAAATTAAATCCCCCACCCTCCCAAACCACCCCCCCAAATTCCTTAAATTACCTGGGGGTCCAGTGGCGATCCGGAACGGCCTCCTGCAATTGAATCGTGTTGTCTTCAGCCGGCGCCATTCTGCGCCGCCATGCAAAATGGCGGCGGCCATAGACCAACACGATTCGACTGCAGGAGGTCATTCCGGACCCCCGCTGGACTTTTGGCAAGTCTTGTGGGGGTCAGGAGGCCCCCCCAAGCTGGCCAAAAGTCCCTGGGGGTCCAGCGGGGGTCCGGGAGCGATCTCCTGCTGCAAATCGTTTTCCGTATGGAAAATGGCGCCGGCAGGAGATCGACTGCAGGAGGTCGTTCAGGCCGGGGTCCGGAACCCCCGCTGAACGACCTCCTGCAGTCGATCTCCTGCCGGCGCCATTTTCCGTACGTAAAACGATTCGCGGCCATTTTCCGCTGTGCCCAGGATCGCGGGCCGGCCGTCGGCCGATATGTGCAATCTACGCCTGCCCAAAGGCAGGCACAACGTATAAGTTAAAGGTAAGAGGGGGTTTAGGTAGGGCTGGGCAGTGGGTTAGGGAGGGGAAGGGAGGGGAAGGTGGGAGGGGCAGAAAGAAAGTTCCCTCCGAGGCCGCTCCGATTTCGGAGCGGCCTCGGAGGGAAAGGAGAAAGGCTGCGCATCTCAGCATGCACAAGTGTGCATTCCCTTGCGCGCACCAACCGCGGATTTTATAACATGCGCGCGGCTGCCCGCGCATGTTATAAAATCGGGCGTAGATTTGTGCGTGCCGGGTTGCTCGCACAAATCTACACCGCGCCTAAATCTTAAAATCCGGCCCTATACATCAGTGAAGGGAATGTATCATAGTTGTGCAAACAGTTTTGCAAGTACTTTTATGTGCATTCATAAACATTATGTTATTTTGATCCTGGAGATAAACTTTGGATAACTCAATTCCCGTAAAACAATCTTGCAAAAATACCTACACAGATATCTTTCTAAATTTGAATAAAAAGAGGACTTTCAAGATATTTGAACCTCCTTTGGCAGATTAAATTTGGTGGGGAAAAATGCCAGAGCCTCTGGATAGCTGACAGTGAGAAGATCACTGATTTCCCCACTGACCACTATTTACACTTCATGTTTTCTTTATGTATGGTTTACTCTTACAGATCTTGCAGCTTATTTCTCATGCACTCTATCAGAATGATTGTAAGCAGAGGATTGATTTATTCAGCTGTTCAACATTCAATATTCCAGAACAGCACAGCTTAGTTAACAGCCAAAAAAATCCACTTTTGCATGCTGACCCTAAAGGACCTGAGGTAATCAGTTTACCATAATGAATGCAATTATAAATTATACCAAGCACATTTATATTTACAGTACAATAATATATGTGCCATTTTCTGTTTGTTTGGCTCCTATATTTACTTTGTGCTATTTGAAGCAAACATTTTTTGTTTATGATGAAATTAGGACGAACTCACAAACTATTTCAAAACATATTTTTGTTAGAAGATTCACTTCCTTTGTGTGCACTTGTTTCACTAGAAAAAACAAAAAATGTTTGCTGATTTAACTACAAAAAAAGCAAACATTGTTGATAAATACTTTGCTTTCTTTTTTATTTCAATTATATAATAATTTTCATTATTTGTTTTTTATGTGTATATAACATATTTCAGACCCTTAAAATAAATGTACTGTTGATGTCCATTAAACTATTCATAGATTTTTAAAAGGTAGAAATTTTCCAGGATTTTCTGTTTTCTTTTCCTATAACATTTGACTAGAAGAGAGTGAATAAAGTGATATATTCAAAATTTCTATATATCAACTTTCATAAAATTGAATCCTTTCCAAAAACAGAAATATTTACCACAGTAAGAAGGACTTACATAAACATTTTCCAGTGTTAAACATGAACCTATCTCTCTGGAATGATTCACCCAAATTAATATTCGCTATTTGCATTGCTACCATACTTATCAGGTTCAAATGAATTAACTATAGCTTTCAAAAGTACCAGTTTAATCAATATACCATACAAAAACAGAATATTACATATAAGATATTGAAAAAAGGACTTTTTGTGGAACTGTTATAAAATAGCACTTCCAGACCCAAATTAAATCATCATTTAGTTCCACGAAATATGGATTTTTACACAAAAATTTAACACACTGTGCAGTGTGTTTAATTCATAATGTGCAAAAGATAAGCAACACAGCTATATATCTTTACTCAATGAAATTCAACTCATTAAAGTTGATATTTTATCCAACGTGGACAGGTGAAAAAATGCTGATCAAGAAAAGCATTTTCATCAAGCATCATAAACAAATTAAACAAATTTGCTGATATGGCACCACATTTAGGTAAAGTAGTGAATTTTAATGATTGGTTGCAAATTACTAGTAATAGATTATCTCCACAAATCAAAGATGAACTGGCAGCCCGGGAACTCCCCACCTCTCTTGAGGCTCTTATAAACCTTACGGGCAAGATTGATCGGAGACTCCAGGAATGAGCATGAGAAAACCATGCTAGATGAAGGGGCCGTTTCCCCAACTCTCCTCTTCTGGTTGAAGATCATGTCCCTTCTGGGAATGAACCTATGCAGTTAGGACAAGCCCAGGTTTTGGCAGTCGTAACTACTCCACATCAGCCGCCAGAGGATATCAGTGACCCCAGATTCTCCACCTTCACCCTTTCGGAGCAAAAAGGGTGTCTTGAGACTGCGAAGGGTGTCAACCATGATCCTATAGCGGCTTCACCTTTATTTTTGTTACCTGCCTTTTTGGAGTTGTCTCCGTCCAATAACCTTATACAGGCCTTGGTGGATTCAGGCGCTGGAGCTAATTTCATTCAACAAGATATTGTAGAATATTATCAGATTCACACCTCACCAGTGAATCCTCCTATTGTACTTTCGTCAGTGCATGGAGACCCTCTTCCGGGAAAAGTCAGTCGCATTACGCAATTACTACCCTTGAGGATTAGAACTAATCATTTTGAATACCTTTCCTTCTTTGTTCTACCCGAAGCAGTGAGCCCTATAATTTTGGGATTACCCTGGTTACAAAGACATCAGCCTCAGTTTGATTGGTCTTCCCCTGATCAGATCCAATGAGGTCCATCCTGTTCAACGTCTTGCTTAAAGACATTCGTATCACCCAGGGCCACATCTGATTCTAAGAGACGATCTGTGTCATTCTTCAACCAGAGGATGTCTTCGTCATCTGAGAAATCTGTTGCGCAAGACGAATTTGCACACAAGGATGAACAATTATATTACAAGGAATTGAGAAACGAAGACGTGATGAAACCTCAGGGCCTAACCACGCAAGGTCTTCTAGCTGTACTGGAATACAAGGAACGTGAGATTCAGCACCTGCATGCTCTTTTACAACACCAGATGCATCCTCCTTTATAGTCTACTGATACCAAGTACAGGAGACGGATGAGGAGGGCTGGACTACAGAGGAGGAAGAGGAGACTGATGAACCGTCTGGAGGGGCCCTTGAAGAGGGGGTACTGTTATGCCTGTCAGCCGAGGAGGCTGACTCAACTTACCCTCTCCGCCAACGATCTGACGCGTTGCCGATTCACGGGGGCTGCCACGAGGTCAAGGGGTTTGCGACCACGTTTGAGATGCGGTGGAAGCAAAGGCTCTGCCCCAAATGTCCTCTAGATGCATGCAGCAAAGCCAGCCCTGGTTTTAAAGAGGAACTACTCAGGAAGGGCGGCCCTTACCAGTGACTCCGCCCCTTCCTGGGAGTATATTAGTTTGCTTCACTGCTGACTGAATTGAGTTAGCAAGGACTCGCTTGGTCTTAGCTTCTCTGCCGCTCCCGCTGTTACTGGAGGTTCTCTCCACCCTCCAGGGTTTTTTTCCTTGGGTACCCGCTCCTCGGGGGCCCTATGCTTTCTTTACCTACTTTGTTTATTTCAGGTACCTACTCTCTGTCCAGGTACTCGCTCCTCGAGGGCCTGAATACATATCTTGGTATCTGCTTCATCTACCATCTGCTGGAACACCATCCTCACAGCTATAAGAAGAGTGAGTAATTACCATCATCTTGCAGTACCTTACCTTCAGCCTTTCTGGCTATCTGCATTGGAACTGCTTTTCCTCCATTGTGGAACAGGACTCCTCAGCACTGCTATAGATTCTACTCACTGCTGCCCTCTGTGGTTGCCTGTTCTGCTAGCCTTCAGCTCCAAGTATTACTCACTACTGCCACCTCTGGAGAACATTAGAACTGTTAATAAAAAAAGTTTTCTGTGTGTGTGTCTCCAACGCTGAGCCTGACCTGTGGCCCCTCTCGGACTTCCCCCCATAGGTGTGGTCACCACTGGTCCAAAGATCCACCCACAACCTTTACAGTTTATAACACACTGGAACGGAGGCAGGCCCTCGAGGAGCGAGTACCTGGTTCCAGGGAGACAGCTCTGAGGAGTGGATGATAGAAGTACTCACTGATGGGAGAAAAGTGCATACTCGGGCAGCTTTTAAAATCCACTCTGTGTGTGCCACCTGACATATTTGCATATTTCTCAGTTTTGGCACTCTCTAGGCTTTTAAAATTCACACTTTAGTTACAAATCTAGAAACAGTGTGTTGCACATCTTTCCAAAAAACGTGATTCAAAGAACACACCACAATACGTAAATAAATGAGCCTGGTAGATTACAATTCTACTGACAGAAGAGGAAATATTAGGACCCCATTTACATAGGGTAAAATATGTCCTCAATAAGTTCTATACTTTGGTTTTAACCAAACCTAGAAAAATAGAGCACTTTAAAGTGTATCTCCAAAACTCAAACCAAAAGGTTTAATGAGTTTGCTGTCCTAAGATCTCCTGCCACTGTGCAATGTACTTATGGCCCGGACTCAGTGCCTCTATTTCTATCATGCTATACAAACAAAAGGCCAAACCCTGGAAGCACCCATTCCCAAAGACTTTCTCAAAGCCCATTGTTGAGTGAATGAAATGTAATAGTCTTTCTGTGACAATTGCAAAATGCCTGACTTGAAAATACTGGAAAGGTGAGATTTGCCATAATAGTCCTCAATTAAATGATTCCTATCTAAAAACTCACCATTAACAAAAAATCAGTATAAATGTTAATGTCTGCATATTACCTGCAGGGGAATACCAAAAACTCTTCCCCATATATGTAACAGATAAAGGAGAAAATGAAGAATAATAAGGGGAAATATTCATAAATCTACAAAATTTCCTCCAAATTTTTATCACTGGGGAAGAGAGTGATTCATAGCTATAATTTTCTTCTCATACTATTCTAGAAAAACAATTCAAAGGTAAAGATATAGGAAAAACCAAATGTGCCTCAATTCTTACCAAATGCAAGTAAGCTATGGATTTACACCAAAAAAAACAAAACAAAAAAATTTCACAGCTTTTAAGCAAATATACCAACAGTACAAGTAAATAGTAGAAAATTGTTTCCTCCAGCCAACTTAGAAGTGATTAACATCGTATATTTAACATGAACCGTCTTCACTTTCTATGTGATTTTAAAAAAAAGGATTTTGTAATGTGTAAAAACAATAAGTGATGAATTAAGATAGACAGTTGAGAGAATAGGAACAATATCTGAGGAAGAAGCAGAATTTTAATTATATTAATTCTTCCAATCTAAGGTAATGCCATATCCCTCCATTTTCCCAGATGTGCTTTAATTTCCTCTAACAATTACCTATAGTTAAATCAATATAACAAAGCCAAATTATTTTGGATTATTACCCCAGAAATCTATATATATAAATGCCAAAGCTCTCACTGTCTCACTTACTCACTCATTAATTCTCCCACTTTCCAAGAACCTACAAGGCTGAAACTTGGCTCCATCATTCCCTATCATGTCCTTGGAAAAACTAACCACTTCTCAGTTTCCTACATTCGATGGTTCATTCCAGCCATCAAATGCAATACCCTCCAGGGTCACTTCGGGGTCACCAAAAATAATGTTGATTACTCCTTTTTGGCTCCACTACTTGTTACATGTATATGATAGAGTGGCAAAAGTGAGGTCTTCCCCACGTCTACATCCTCCTATGGCTGAAAAATCAGATCAAACCGGACCTCATTGATCAGTATCACTGCAGAGATTCCTGACCCTGAAGTTCATCAGCTACTCCACCAAATCATTAGGTCAATGATGCTTCATGAACAGTGTGGACTCCAAAACTGAAATTCCCCTTGCATGGTAAGTGGATCCTGCAGTAAGAAGTACCCCCATCTGCTCATCAAAGAAACTCAGACAGGAAATGACAGATAGCCCTAGTACTGACGGCTCACTCCTTCCAATAGCAGCCACACTGTCACCATCAATGGGGTCGAGCTTGACAACAGATGGTTGGTCCCTTCAAACCATGTACTCTCCCGAACCTTCCATGCTCATACTAATGTCAAGTTTTGCAATTCTGTAAAATAAAAAGTACATCTGTAAATACATCAACAAGGGCAGTGACCAGGCCATATTTGCCCTGGAGAAAAAACATGATGAGGTATCATAGTATGAGACAGGGCATTACATCAGCAGCTCTGAAGCAGCCTGGCGCATATTCTGTTTCCCTATTCATGAACGTTTTCCCCTAGTCGTTCATCTCGCTGTTCATCTGGAGAACAGCCAGGGGATTTACTTCACAGCTGATAGTTCTTTGATCTTTGCACACAGGATGAATTTGTCAAACAGCTCCTGTACTCTGAGGTTCCAGTCTACTACGTTTGTAAAAATAACCAATTTGTTAGGAGGAAACAGGGACAGCGCGTACCAGGCTACCCAGGAGTGAAAAAGGATCAAGTCCTCGGCAGAGTGTACACAGTCCACCCAAACAATTCAGAGTATTATCATCTCAGACTCTTGCTTCATGAGGTCAGAGGGCCCACGTCCTTTCAATATCTTAAAACTGTCGCTGGTGTGCTACAACCCACATTCCAGTCTGCTTGTTGAGCACTCGGTCTGTTAGAAGGTGATACACACTGGGACAATATTCTCCAGGAAGCTGCACTCTCACATTCGCCACCTAGGATCCATCAGCTCTTCGCTATTATGTTGTTGTTCTGTCAAATGGCAAACCCCTTTCCACTATGGAAAAAACATAAAGATAGTCTTTCAGAGGATATTCTTAGGCAGCTGCTGAGGGAATCTCTCCAAGACGATGTCCAAGAACAGTGGTCCATAATCTGTAACAAATACCTCACCTTCCTCCAGGATTGTGTACTGGCTATAGGAAGTCAACTTCTTCACAAGTACGACTTGCCTGCACCATCACATGAACACGAACACACCATAGCTAACCCTGATTATTTCAGAGAGCTGGCTTACAACATCTGTGATCTGGCCAAGACAGTTGACGACAACGAGCCAAGGCTGAATACCAAGCAGAGAAATGTCTATCACGAAATCATGACCAGCATTCACTGTCAAAGTGGCCAAATCTTTTTCCTAGATGCTCCAGGAGGTACTGGTAAAACATTCCTCATCAACCTGTTGCTTTCCAGGGTACAAAGAGACTCAAACATTGCCATTCCTGTGGCTTCTTCTGGCATCACAGAGATTCTTCTGGAAGGTGGACAGATGGCACACTCTGCCTTAAGCTTCCTCTCAATCTCAACAACACCAAAACACCTCTGTGCAACATCTCCAAGCAGAGCAACATGGCGCAGGAACTCTGACAGTGCAAACTCATAGTGTCAGATGAGTACACCATGGCCCACAGAGGCAGCTTCGAGGCTCTCCATAGGACGCTCCCAGACATCAGAAATGATAACAGCCTCATGGGAGGGTTGACAGTACTGCTCGCCGGGGACTTCAGACAGACTCTGCCAGTTGTTCCGCGGGGGTCCCATGCCAATGAAGTTAAAGCCTCTTTCAAATCCTCTTACCTGTGGCCCACAGTGAAAGTCCTGTCCTTGAGAGCAAACATGAGGGTGCACCTGACAGGTGATGTCAAGGCAGGAGAGTTTTCACACCTTCTTTTGGCTATAAGAGATGGTACACTCCATGAACAAGATGGCAAAGTGAAACTGATGGCAAATCTATGTCACCTGGTCACAGATTTGAAAAGTCTTACATAAAAGGTATACCCAGATCTTCAAAACATCCACATGAAGGACACATCGTGGTTTAGAGAGAGGGCAATTTTAACTTCTACAAATGACACGACAAACTCTATCAATGACACATTCCTGCAGGCGTTCACCTCAGAAACAAAAACGTATAAGTCTGTGGACTCGGTTATCGGTCAACGACGTGGTACATTACCCTGTCAAGTTCCTGCATAGTCTCAACCCTCCAGGCATTCCTCAGCACAATCTCATTTTGAAGGTCGACGCACCAATTATGTTACTAAGAAATCTACAGCCACCAAAACTCTGCAATGGCACCAGACTTCAAGTCAAGTCCCTCCACAGAAATGTCATTGAAGCAATCATTTTCACAGGTTGTACACGAGGGGAAACAGTTTTCATCCCTCGCCATCCCCCTTATACCATCAGACCTATCCTTTCAATTTAAATGCCTGCAGTTCCTGGTCAGAGTGTGCTTCATGATGACTATTAACAAATCTCAGAGCCAGACTCTCAAGGTCATTGGTGTTGACTTGAGGCACCACTGCTTCTCGCACAGCCAGCTGTATATGGCCTGCTCTAGAGTCAGTTCAGCTGATAGCCTCATCATACTGCAGCCAGAGGGTTGCACAGCAAACGTTGTATACAAAGAAATCATTATGTCATGACAGGCAATTCACAGTACATTCATTCCATATATTAATTTCACATTTTTTAATTAACACCAACCTCACTCTATAATAATAACATGTTCATTTTAAATATATAAACTCCAAAGCCCTCACTCACTCAAAACAATTACTTTTCAACTTGCGTGAAATAAACTCACACATTTCTATCAACTTCTCCACCATAGCGAAGCATGGGTATTCCACTAGTTTAAATTTAAAAACAACATTAAACCCATGCTTCTCCAGTACTGAAGACCTATAACTCAAAATCATCTTGAAGGACATAATTATAGATTTTGAGAAATTAACAGAAAACCTTTGAGACCATAACAAACACCTGTTTAATTCCATTAAGTGTGGCAGGGAGAAATTTTGGAGGAACAAATCAACATTTCATCTGTATACAATGATATTGAATGAGTGTATTCCACACCATCCCACTTCAAATTCCCTTACTTTCCCTTATTGAGACTGCAAAAAATTCCACTGCCAGAGCAAATAAAAGACATAATGGACCACCCTGTTGTGAGCTTTACTCTAAAGCAAAAACAGGAGGGCTGACCATTTAAATATTTATTACTGCATGAATAGGAGCAAAATAGAGTGCCTTAATCAATTTAATGAAGTTGTCCCCCAAACAAAATTTAGCAAATATGTTGAAAGGGTTTTTCCTTTTTGCATCTAGGGAAACAATAGCAGAGCTAAAACGTCAGAATCCTTTACACAATGTTGAATATTTATCAAGCGTCTCACATTACCAAATCTATAACATCCTTTTAAAAATCTTTTTTTTTTTTTTTTATCAGAGTGTACTAGATTAGGAATGTAATGCTCAATTCTAAGGCTTAAAATGTTTGCAATTATTTTATAATCAACATGTAACAAAGAAATTGGTCTATAGCTAGCACATAACCCAGGATATTCATCGTCTTTGGGAATTACAGAAATAGAGAGAGCATAAAAGGAAGCAGTAATTTGCCCTTAGATAAAACTTCATTAAAGAATTCCACCAAAACTGGAGCAAAGCTCTATAGAGAGACTATCTGGTCCCATTGCCTTATTGTTCTTTAAATTCTTAATAGCTCTTTCCACCTCTAGCAAAGAAAAAATACCTATTAATCATCTGTTGCACCCCCTTATCCAACTTTATCAACTATAAAGTTTCTAAGCAATTAAAAATACAATTCTGATCCACCAAAAGCTGCAAATAGTAAAGATTTCTATAGAAGTCAGCAAAATATTGAGCCATTTGCCTAGAAATGGTTGTTTCGTCCCATGGCCTGATTACATTTTATGAATTTGTCTATTAATTCTTGTCCACTTCAATTTTCAAAGCAACAATTTAGATGATTTATTTGCATGCTCATAAAAATGTCTTTTGGTCAAACTCATATAATATGCTATGCAAGAGCACTCAAGTGTATTGAGCTCTCCCCTTAATTGTATTAATTTCTGCAGTACATTGTCCCCCAGAATATTTATGCTTCTCTTCAAGCAACACCTGAGCCTTTAACAAAGCTATTTTTCCTTGTCACTGCATCTTAAAAGCTGAAGCCAGGGACATAATCTGGCCCCAAAGAACAGCTTTAGCAGCATCCCACACTGTAAAAACATGAACTTCATTGTTATGATTACATTTTATTTATTCTTTCCAAGTCTCAGTAAGCTTTGCTACAAAATCTTGATTTGCCTAATGATGCCTATTCATGTTCTATCAGACTTCAATTTCCATAAAAACTGTGCATGATCTGAAATTAAAATATAGCCAATATTATACGCTTTCAATTCGTACAAAATTTCAGCAGATATAAACCTGAAATCAATATGGGAATAGGTTTTCTGTGCAGAAAAAAAAAATGTATGGTCTCTAGCCCCTCTATTGGACTGAAACCAAGCATCATATAACTCAAATTCCTTTGGAAAGGATTTTTAGCTTTGTTCTTCAACCTAGCTATGGGAATTAAAACAAATTTAAAATGTACCCCTAGACCAAATGGCCCTTTAATGTGAATTTTTAAAACCTTTGAAGAAAGTGTGAAAATCCTCCAAGATAATTCAGTTTGGGACTTAAATGTTACCTAATGTGAGTTTAAGACCATTATGTTCCCCTACATGTTGCGGACAGGACGGTGGACCCTTGGGCCGGCCTGGCGGAACAGGAGGCTCCTCTGTAGTAGGTAGGCCGGGAGGCGGAACCACGGCAGAGGCGCAGGTAAACTCTTCACCCTGGAGATCCGAGATCCCCCCAGGAGGAGCCCTTGAGGATCCGGACTGCTGGGACTTAGGAGATGGCAGTGAGAAGAGATGTGAAGACGGTCAAGAAGTCGGGGCAGGTGGCAGGCACAAAGTGTTGGAAGCAAACCAGAGTCAGGAGCCAGAAGAACAAACCAAGGGCAGCTGGATCAGGAACAGCCGAAGCTGGCACAGGAACAGCAGAAGTGGAACCAGGAACAGCAGGAGCAGACCCAGGAACAACAGGAGTGGAACCAGGAACAACAAGAGTGGAACCAGGATCAGCAGGACGCAACTAGACTCTCAAGTAGAGGAACCTCATTGCAAGATGATTCTCTGCAGGCAGACGCCAGCTTAAATACTTTCCCAGTGTCTGACGTCATCCAGGGGGCTGTCCACCACTTCCGGGTGCTGGACCTTTAAAAGTACCCTCTTTGCGTGCATGCCCCAGGAGGGGTGGAGCTAGAATCGGGCCTCGGCAGCGTCTCCCTCGTGGAGACGCCACTGCAGTGCGGCCTGGCAGGCCCGGAACACGCTGGGACCCGACGTGGCTCAGAGCAGGGTAAAGCAGGTAAGGACCGCAACAGTACCCCCTCTCTTGCGCCCCCTCTTCAAGGGGACCCGGTTTACCAGAGTGATCTGAGTGGAATTTTTGCAGAAGAGACTTGTCTAGGATGTTGCGAGCGGGTTCCCAGGTGTTTTCCTCCTCACCACAACCCTCCCAAGCCAGCGACGGTTGAAGAAACGGACGTCAAGGACCTCTCGAACCTGGTATGTGGGATCATCAGCAGTAGGGGTCGCTGCCGCATCAGGAGGTCATGGATGAAACTGAGAAAGAACTACCAGTTTAAGGAGAGAAACATGAAATACATTGTGGATGTAAAGGTAGTAGGCAAGCGTAAGCGATAGGATACCATCCCAATTTGTTCTGCTATTCAGAATGGTCCACAATATTTAGGCACTAGCTTCCTAGAAGGCAGTCTAAGGTGGATATGTTTTGTGCTGAGCCAGACTCTGTCTCCTGGAAGGAATATGGGTGCTGGTCGACAATGCCGGTCGGCATGCTTTTTAGCAGACTTGGCCGCGGTAGTGAGTTTACTTTGAATGGAATTCCAGAGTCCATGCAACTGCTGGGCCGACAACTGGGCTGCCGGTGATGGTACGGACATGGACAAGGATAGTGGTGTCTTAAGTTGCTTCCCATATACTGCTTGAAAAGGCAATTTCCCAGTAACGGAGTGAATCTGGTTATTATAGGCAAACTCAGCCCAGGGTAACAACTCCACCCAGTTGTTCTGTTTGTGATTAGCAAAAGCTCGAAGGAATATTTTTAGGGAGTGATTCATACGCTCTGTTTGACCATTGCTCTGATGGTGAAATGCTATGGAGAAACTGAGTTGCACTTCAAAATTCTTACATAGAGCTTTCCAGTAACGATCCATAAACTGCGGACCTCGGTCCAAGACAATGTCCTGCGGAAGTCCATGGATGCGGAAGATGTGTTGTGCAAACAGTAGTGCTAATTCTGGTGCAGACGGTAGTTTGGTCAATGGCACAAAATGAGCCATCTTGGAAAAACGATCCACTGTGACCCAAATGACTGTTTTCCCATTGGATGAAGGCAAATCTACCATGAAGTCTGTGGCTATATGAGTCCAAGGCTCAGTAGGAACTAGCAGTGGTTGCAATAACCCCCAAGGATGACCAATTCGCGGTTTCTGACTGGCACACTTGGGACAAGAACTCACATAGGTAAGGACATCTCGTCTTATGTTTTGCCACCAGTAGTAGCGGTTCAACAAATCCAGTGTCCTGTCGTGACCGGCATGGCCGCCAGACAAGGAATCATGGGCCCAACTTAAGACCCTCCTCTGGAGGCGCTTGGGAACTACTGTATTCCCCAATGAACTCACAGCTACCACTGCCAAGCTGACCTTGGTGGGATCCAGGATGTATTGAGGACGCTCCTCCTCTTACTCAACCTCAGAAGTTTGAGACAAAGCATCTGCACGGACATTTTTGGATGCTGTGCGATAGCGAAGGGTAAAGTCAAACCAATTAAAAAAAAGAGAATTCCTGGCTTGTCTGGGGTTTAACCGCTGTGCGTGACACAGGAACTCTAAGTTATTATGATCGGTGTAGACTGTGACCGGATGAATTGCACCCTCAAGCCATTGCCTCCATTCCTCAAAGGCTAGCTTGATCGCCAAGAGCTCCTTGTCCCCAATACTGTAAATGGACTCGGCTGGAGAGAACTTCTTGGAGAAATAGGAACATGGAAGCAACTTGCCTGAGTCTGAGTGCTGGCTGAGTATCGCTCCCACTGCGATGTTAGACGTGTCTACCTCCACAATAAAAGGACGTTGTGGGTCCGGATGATGCAAGCAAGTGTCCATCAAGAAAGCCTGTTTTAACTCTTCAAAGGCCCGACAAGCCATTTCAGACCATTCCTTGGCATCCGCCCCCTTACGAGTCAGAGCAATAAGGGGTGCTACTTTCAGTGAATAGTGAGGAATAAAATGTCTGTAAAAGTTTGCAAATCCAAGGAACCACTGCAAGGCTTTCACCCCATGGGACGGGGCCAGTTGGTGATCACTGATACTTTCTCTGGGTCCATTTGAAGCTCAGTAGATGACACAATGTAACCCTGAAAGGGAAGCGATTCACACTCGAACATACATTTCTCGAGCTTGGCGTACAAATGATTGTCCTTCAGGACTTGCAACACTTGTCTGACATGTATACGGTGAGACTCTAGATCTCTGGAATAAATTAGAACATCATCCAGATATACTATGACATGTGAGTTCAGGATCTCTGTTAAACACCTCATTCATGACATTTTGGAAGACTGCCGGAGCATTACACAACCCAAACAGCATTACCAGATATTCATAATGCCCGTCTCTTGAGTTAAAGGCAGTCTTCCATTTGTCTCCAGGATGGATGCGAACTAAATTGTAAGCCCCTCGCAGATCGAGCTTGGTAAAGAACTTAGCTCCTTGCAATCTGTCCAAGAGTTCTGGAATCAAGGGAAGCGGGTAGCGATCTCGCTTAGTAATGGCGTTCAAGCCTCTGTAGTCAATGCATGGTCTGAGAGTACCATCCTTCTTCCCCATGAAGAAAAACCCCGCTCCGGCTGGGGATCGAGAGGGTTGAATAAATCCTTTGGCGAGATTCTCAGAGATGTATTCGGACATTGCACGTGTCTCCGGCAGGGACAAAGGATACACTCGGCCACGTGGCGGCATGGTGCCAGGCAGTAAGTCTATAGCGCAGTCAAAAGGGCGGTGACGTGGCAGAATCTCCGTTTTCTTTTTTGAAAAGACCCCTGCAAAGTCCATGTAAGGTGTGGGAGGCAATACGGAAGTGCTTAGCAGGGGTACAATGGAAGGCCTCGGTACCTTGAGACAATTGGAAAAACAAAAGGAACTCCACTGAGCTATTTGTAGGGAGTCCAAATGAATGATGGGAGAATGTTGCTGCAACCATGGCAACCCCAATACCACTGGATGCACTGCTTTCTCCAAAATCAAGAAGGATATCTCTTCTGAATGCAGTGCTCCAGTCCGGAGAGTCAGAGGTATCGTAGAGTCCCGGGAAGGACTGTACCTCAAATAGAAGTGATGCATAGTGGGGGACTCCATGGGACTGTAGGTAGCTGCAGCTTTTGTACCAAATCTGATACAATGAAATTCCCCCCTGCTCCAGAGCCTATGAAGGCCAAAGTGTGAAAAGACCCTCCTGGGTACTCCAACATTACTGGTACTGTCATTGAGGAGCAGAATTAACACAGCCTAGGAGTAGCTCCCCCGTACTGCCTAGGCTTTGGCGTTTTCCGGACGCTCTTTGCACTGAGCTAGAAAGTGGCCCTTGCTGCCACAGTATAAACATAGCCCTAATGTGCGGCGTCTTCGCCTCTCCTCAGCAGTCAGTGGTGTGCGGCCTATCTGCATTGGCTCTTCAGCTGAAGGTTCTGCGTGTGACACTCCCTGACTTGAGGTGCCATCATAGCTCTAGAGAAGGCTGGATCTAGCGATATGGGACGACGTAACGAATGTCCCTCCTTGGCCCTTTGCTGAAGACGTTGGTCAATCCAACCAGCCAAATCGATCACATCGTTGAGGTTATCTGGAATGTCTCTGGTGGCCAACTCATCCTTGATGCGCCCAGACAAGCCCTCCAAAAAGACTCCCCGCAAGCTGTCGTTGCGCCAGCCCACTTCCATGGCGTGTATGAAATTTGATAGCGTAGTCTGCCAGGGACCGAGATCCCTGTCTCAGCTGTAACAGCTCTGACGTCACTGTGGGCAGGCATGCGGGTTCGTCAAAAGCTTGTTTGAAATTAAGAATAAACTGCTGTAGATTGTTCAACAATGGATCCTGGTGCTCCCACATTGGTGAGGCCCAACTCAATACCTTCCCCTCGAGCAGAGACATGATGTAGGCTACCTTCACAGAATTGGATGGAAAATGTCCTGGAAGAAGCGAGAACCTGATGTAACATTGGTTCAAGAATCTTCGGCAACCTCTGGTGCATTATTTTTTTTGCTTATATGTACCAGCTTCCTGCAGCTGCCTTTTTGAGGGTGTGTCAGGAGTTGGAGAGAAGAGAGGAGAACAGATCTCTGGAGCACTTCATTATTTATCTTTCTTCATGGGGAAAATTTACCATTTAGCCCTTCTCTATGAGTTCTGTCTTTTAACCAGTTTGCAATTCACAATGGAACACTGCTCCCTATCCTATGATTTTTTAATTTCCTAAGAAATCTCTCATGAGTGACTTTGTCAAATGCTTTTTGGAAATACAGATACACTATATCAGCTGGCTCACCTTTATCCGCATGTTTATTTATGCCCTCAAAAAATTCTAATTCTTTATTGTGGGCTTTTCTAAAGTTATACTGGTTACTGTCGAGTACATCATTCAGTTGAGTCAAATGTCTTTTTTTCCAGGAACTTTGCTATTGTGGGCAGATTAGAAATGGGTGGTTAATTGGAAATCTCAGAAAGATCAATATGAATATTTTCTGAATGGGTCAGATTATAACTCTTTTTAACTGATCAGGCACATAGCCCTCAGCTAATAGTCTATTGATCATAAGCTTTGTAATGTCAAAGGATACCTCCTTCGTGCCCCTAACAATGGAAAAAGGACAAGGGCACAATAAAGAGGATGAAGACTTTAAACCTGAAATAATGGACACAATTTCCTTCAGTGTTATTGGGCTAAAGTGTGATTAACAAATAACTAGAAACACTTGTAATTGACATGACTCCCAGCTGCTTCTGGATAGTGATACTTTTGTTCTCAAAATAATCTGCCAGTACAATGCAGTCCAGGATGTTATTTTAAAGTGAACAATTTCACTATAGTGAATAGTTCAAGTGATCTATTAGTAGATGTTTCAATGACTTTGGAGTAATATTCCAGCCTTGCCGTTAGACAGGCAGATCTATAATCATGTAGTAGAGAGCAATATGCCAACTTATGCTGGTCTTCTTTCGCTCTTCTTCATTACCTTTCATCCTTATGGAGAGTTTTATATAAGTCAAAAAGTGACCTAGAGAACCATGGAGCAGGTCTAGATTTATCACGCACTAAAATTTCACATGAAGTTGCCAAACAGTTATAGATGGCTAAAGAGTCCTTCATAGGGATGTTATCCTGTATCTCATATTCAATTTCTATAGTCCATGCTGGCATAAATTGTACAACAGTAACTAAAAGAAGAACATGTTTTTTCAGACAAGGGAAATGGACATACAACCTCTTGGGACACTGCACATTAAAAAAAAGAAAGATGGTGTGACTACAGGAACTCATGAATAGATAGATCAGAGATCTTATTATTCAGACAGTCACTGCCAAATGGAATTTCTAAAATATAGCCAGCCCTATGAGAGTGGCTGAACATAATTGGCAGCAGTCATTGCAGATGAAAAAACCTTAGTGTGACTAAAAGAAGCATCATCAATATGCATATTAAATCACCCACAATTTTAAGCTTGGTAACAGACAACAAAGTCAAAGAAGTTGTGGGCCTCAAGGCCCGATAAGCCTTCCAACACCTCCCCTCTAAAATTTACAAAATAAATCAACTTACAGCTACCGTTTTCTAAATTCCCCCTTTCTCATCCCACCTTAAGATCAATCTATTCTTGCATCTAGAATTTCTGACTCTCACTGTTTAGAGGTACCAATGTCTGCCTGACAAAAAGTAAGCAACATTTACATTTTTTTTAGTAATGCTCGGCTCCCTTAGCCATCTCTTGTTATCAATGTTTTATTGTGTTATATTACATTGTAATTCTGTGCACTGACAAGATAGACTTGACAACATAAAACACCTTGCTTCAAAAGGACTTCTTCCAATTTATCTAATTAAGAATTATTTTGAAGATAAGAACCATAACAATATTAAGTTTCTTTGAGCCTAACAATGAAGCATTACTTTAAAATAAGAAGTGACATTAATGGTAGAAAAAAAACAATGGCTAAAACAGGGATATGACTAACAGAAAAAAACTGAATTAGGAGTCTACTTAAAGTATATGCTCCTGTCTTTCAATTTAAATTATTTTTCTTTCACTGTTGGACTCAGAAAGCTCATTGTTTCCCAAAAGGTTTGCAATAATTTTCTTCAGTAGAAAATAAATGCTATTCTCGATAATTTTTGCTAAAATCTAGTGGAAGTAAATTCTCATTTTCAGCTCTTCACCCATATATTCTTGATTTGTCTTGGTTGTTAATAAACTCCCTAGGGTGCTTTATGTTAATTATCAAAGTTGTAATTATATAAAACTCTTACACTGCTTGTCTGTTGGATTTACAACATTAGAATCCTGATAAATAAAAATACTCCCAAGAGCAGTTCACTTCCATTTTTTAATTATACCTTACAATGCTTAATAAACATGTAAAAATGTTCCTCACTGAGCCATCTGTTGTTACTATAATTTTGCAAGCAATTTTCAGCCTTTGTAAAGTCTGCAGGTACCCTTTACCTCAAGACTTTACACTAATTGTCTAAGCAAAAGTAAGTGTATATGTTAATTTTGAAAATTATCCCAACAAATAAACTACATGCACACAGTTACACCTGCTATTTAGTGTACATAGTTTTGCCAATAGAATTTATGCACATAATTTTAAAACCAAAGTATACATGGAAGTCCCATCCAAACTCCACCCTCCTCCACTGCCTCTCTCCTGTATGCATGAACTCAAGTACTTTTACGTGTGCATTGGTGGTACAATTTTGTAAAGGGCTAGTTCTGTGAGTATAGCACTACTTTAATCATAGAAGTCCCTCTGAAAATTACCTTGCTGATTGTCAAAGTACTTCTGGAAGACGGCTTTCACATCTTTATGTACAGGTTAATATATTTTAGACATATGTCATTAGCCTGATTATATCTATCATTTCAGGGACATGAATTTTAGAAACTGAAAATTCTGCATTTTTGTAGAATAATGCATGACACACAATTGTCACTAATTATTCAAGAGAATAGACTTAGGGGTAGATTTTCAAATAACGCAAATTGGCCTACTTTTGCTGGCGCATCAGGAGCAAGCAAAAGTAAGCTGGATTTTAGTAGATACGCGCGGAGCCGCGCGTATCTGCTAAAAACCTGGATCGGCGCGCGCAAGGCTATTGATTTTGTATAGCCGGCGCGCGCCGAGCCGCACAGCCTACCCCCGTTCCCTCCGAGGCCGCTCCGAAATCGGAGCGGCCTCGGAGGGAACTTCCTTTTGCCCTCCCCTCACCTTCCCCTCCCTTCCCCTACCTAACCCACCCGCCCGGCCCTGTCTAAACCCCCCCCTTACCTTTGTCGGGGGATTTACGCCTCCCAGAGGGAGGCGTAAATCCCCGCGCGCCAGCGGGCCTCTTGCGCGCCGGGACGCGACCTGGGGGTGGGTACGGAGGGCGCGGCCACGCCCCCGGACCGCCCGGGCCGTCACCACGCCCCCGTACCCGCCCCCAAAACACTGCCGACACGCCCCGAAAACGCCGCTGCGCTCGGTCCTGCCCCCCAACACACCCCCGACACGCCCCCCTCCGAAAACCCCGGGACTTACACGAGTCCTGGGGCTCTGCGTGCGCCGGTAGGCCTATGTAAAATAGGCTCACCGGCACGCAGGACCCTGCTCGCCTAAATCCGCCTGGATTTGGGCGGATGTAGGCGAGCAGGGCTCTGAAAATCCGCCCCTTAATATATTAGACTTGAAAACATAACAATGTAGAAGATGTCAGAATATAAAAACCACTTGGTTCACCTAGCTTTCTTTAAAAATGGCGTGGGCCATCCATTGCTCCTACCATTTGACAGGGGCCAACCAATGGCACCGATAGCCCCTGTCACATGGTAAGGGCAAAGGGCCATTTGCGTCATTTTGATTAGTGGCAGCCAATGGCCCGAGCGCGGGAGATAACTCCCGGGACCCCCGCTGGACCACCAGATACTTTAAGAAAGTTTTTTGGGGGGTTGGGAGGGTGGGGGATGCTAAAGAATTAGATTTAAAGGGTCGGGGTGGGTTTGGGGGTTGTTTTTGTGTGCACTTTCTTCCCGATTCCCCCCAAAATGATAAGAGAACCCCCACGAAAAATTTTGTGGGGTTTTCCTATCGGTGTCGGCTACCTCCCGATATTTGATGCATTCTAAAATATTGTATGATATTTTCAATCGTCAGAAAAATGATTTATATCCCTAGAATGCATTGTGTGTCTTCATTGATGGAGGTAGTCTCAGACTGTACATCAGATTCCCTAATCGCCGAAGGATAGCAAAGGGTCCAACATAGCGAGGTGCAAAACATGTTGAAGGAAGTTTAAGGCGAAGATATTTGGTACTTAACCAGACTTTGTCTCCAGGCTGAAACTGTGGTGCCTTTTGATGATGAGCATCGTAGGTTCTTTTTGCCTTTTGTCCTGCTTAGAGGAGAAGCTCCTTCATTTGCTTCCGAGTTGGGATAACTGTACTGTGGTGGTCTGCACAGCAGGGGAAGCCACTGATAGTGGAATTGGCAGAGGAGACAGTGGTTGTCGTCCGTAGATGAGCTGGAAAGGAGAAGATCCCGTAGAGGTAGCAGGATGCGAGTTGATAGCAAATTCTGCCCAAGGCAGTAATTCAGCCCAGTCGTTCTGTCTAGAAATGACATAGGAGCGCAGGAACTGTTTCAGTATTCTATTCATATGCTCAGTCTGACCATTAGACTGAGGATGGTAGGCGGAGGTTAAGTCCAAGGCGATGTCAAGTTTTTGACATAAAGCTTTCCAAAACTTTGCAGTAAATTGCACTCCTCTGTCAGATAGGATATGCTAGGTGGAAGATGTGTTTAATAAAGAGTTTTGCTAACTGTAGCAGAGGGTAATCCTGGTAATGCTATAAAATGTGCCATTTTGGAGACGTGGTCAACAGTGACCGAAATGGTGTTGTTTCCATTAGATGTTGGCAGGTCTACCACAAAATCAGTAGCTATATGTGTCCAAAGTTCATCCGGTGATGGTAGAGGCTGTAAGATGCCCCAAGCATGTCTGGCTGGTGGTTTTTGCTTGGCACAGACAGCACAGAAACCCACATAAGCTTGTATGTTCTTTTTCATGGTTGGCCATCAATAGTACCTTTGTAACATAGCTAGGGTACAACTCTGTCCCGGATGACCTGCCAGACGGGAATCGTGCACCCACTTCAACAGTTTATTCCTTAGATTTCTGGCCACCACCGTCTTCCCGGCAGGTACCGCATGAGTGGCTGTAAGGACCACTCTTTCGGGGTCAATGATGTGACGGGGTTCATCTGGTACATCCTGAGGAAAGAAGGAGCATGACAAGGTATCAGCCTGAGTGTTCTTTTCTGCCGGACGATAATTCAGAAGGAAGTCAAATCTGTTAAAGAACATAGACCATCTTGCTTGATGGTGATTGAGTCATAGAGCATGTCTGAAGTACTCCAAATTCTTGTGATCTGTGTAGACTACTATTTGGTGTTGTGTGCCTTCTAGCCACTCTTCAAAAGCCAGCTTGATTGTGAGTAGCTCTTTGTCTCCGATTCCATAATTTCTTTCGGCAGGCGAGAACCACCTTGAGAAGAAGGAGCAAGGATGGAGCACATTAGATTCACTATACTGACTTAGAACCACTCCCACACCAACATCTGATGTGTCGACCTCGACGATGAATGGATGATGTGGGTCAGGATGGAGGAGGCACGGCTTCTTTTGAAAAGCCTCTTTGAGCATCAGAAAGGCTGATATGGCTTCTGGAGATCATTTGGCGGGATTGGCTCCCTTCTTGGTCATAGCAGTCAGAGGAACTGTCAATAATGAGTAGTTTTAAATAAAGGATCGATAGTAATTGGTGAAGCCCAAGAAGCGGCGCAGAGCCTTCAGGCCTGTAGGTTGAGGCCAGTCCCGGATACTCTCTAATTTCTTGGGGTCCATCTGAAACCAGTTCTTAGAAACAATGACTCTCAGGAAGGGTACAGACTCTGTGGAATTTGCACTTTTCAAGCTTTGCAAATAAGTGGTACTCACGCAAGTGTCATAAGACTTTCATAACATCCTCTTGATGAGTTTGCAGATCTTGAGAGAAGATCAATATATCATCGAGATATACTACTACACATTGATAAAGTAAGTCCCGTAAGATGTTGTTCATCATATTTTGAAAGACTGCATGTACGTTATTCAAACCGAAGGGCATGGCAAGATATTCAAAGTGTCCATCACGGGTGTTAAAAGCAGTCTTCCATTTTTCTCCTTTACGAATATGCACCAAGTTGTAAGCTCCTTTAAGGTCTAAATTGGAGAATATCTTGGCTCCTTGGAGCCTGTCGAACAGTTCCGAAATTAAGGGCAGGGGGTACCTGTCCTTGATGGTAATCTCATTCAGACCCCTGTAATCGATGCAGGGGCGTAAGGTGTCATCTTTCTTCCCTACAAAAAAGAAGCCTGCACCAGCAGGCGATTTGGAGGGTCTGATGAATCCCTTTTGTAGGTTTTCTTGTATGTAGGTGGACATAGCTTTAGTCTCAGCTATTGAAAGAGGATAAACTCTTCCTTTCAGAGGTTCTGAATTAGGCTTCAGATTTATGGTGCAGTCAAATACTCTGTGCGGTGGAAGTATATCAGCTGCTTGTTTTGAGAAAACATCCTGGAAAGAGGCATATTGAGGAGGTACGCCAGGTAATGATGGTGTAGTGGGCATGCAAATGAGCAGCGAAACCTCCGCGAGGCACTGACCATGAAAGTCAGGCCCCCACTGGGACAGTTCCAACATGGCCCAATTAAATTGTGGCATATGATCTTGAAGCCAAGGCAGTCCCAATACCACCGGATGCATGGCCTTTTCCAATAATAGGAATGAGATGGATTCAGAGTGTAAAGCTCCAGTGCACAGGCCAATGGCCTGGGTAGTCAATGAAACTTCTCCATGAAGTGGTTCTCCATGGATAGAGGACAATAGGGATGTGCAGACCAAAAGTTTATGTTCATAAGTCCATAAGTCGAAAGGGGGGGTCAATTTCGGTCAATATGGACATATGGAAAATTCCATAAGTTGAGTCTATGTCCATACGTGCACCGGTTCCCTAAATAAAAATTTAAACCCCTCACCCTCCTTAATCCCCCCCCAAGACTTACCAAAACTCCCTGGTGGTCCAGCGGGGAGTCAGGACACCATTTCTGTAGTCCTTTGCGAGGAGCACGTGACGTCGGCGTCACGTCGGAGTGACGCATGTGACGTCACGCCGACGTCACGCCGACGTCACGTGCAAAGGAGTACAGAAATGGCGTCCTGACTCCCCGCTGGACCACCAGGGAGTTTTGGTAAGTCTTGGGGGGGGGGATTAAGGAGGGTGAGGGGTTTAAATTTTTATTTAGGATCAACAATCGCGATTTCCAACGTATTCAACATAGCTAATTTGAATAAGTTGGAAATCCGATCGTTTTCGCCTCATCACTTTTTTAAGTTAAAAAAAAAAAAGTTGCGTTTTACATATAAGTTCAAAACGAATGCACACCCCTAGAGGACAATAGCAGAGGCTTAGCTATTGGTGTGGTAAGAATCTGTAGATGTTTATCTAAGTGCTTCAAAATAAAATTACCTCCGGCCCCGGAGTCAATGAGAGTGAGAGTCTGAAATTCAAGGCCTCCGCAGAGTAGAGACACTGGTAGGGATAATGGAGGAGTAGGAGAGATAAGGCCCAGGAGAAGTCCTCCTGCAGATCCTAGGCCCGTCAGTTTCCCGGACAAATGGGACAAGTTTGGTCTGCGTGGCCCGATTGGCCACAATACATGCATAACTCCATGCATTTGTGAAAACGTCTCTCCTTGGAAGTTAAATGACTTTGGCCTAGTTACATAGGCTCTTCCTCTTCTAAGGATGCAGACGGTATGCTGGAGGCAATAGGCACAGGTTTAGGATGGTTAGCCCCCACTGTAGACTTTTAGTGGACCCTTTGCCTCTTGAGTTTGGTCTCGGATGCGGCGGTCAGTTCTCCCAGCCAGTTCCATCAGGGACTCAAGATATCAGGCAAATCATGAGCCACTAATTCATCTTTTAAGCAAGAGTTGAGACCCTCTATAAATATGGCACGTAGGCATCCAGTATCCCAATGCAGTTCGGATGCTAAGGTCTTGAATTTGATTGCAAAGTCTGTAAGCAGCTTGTTACCTTGCTGGAGATTGAGTAAAGCAGATCCAGAGATAGTCCGGCGAGCTGGGTCATCAAAGACAGACTTGAAGAGTTTTAGAAATCCTAGTGGGTCATTCAGGATAGGATCTTCATGTTCCCAAAATGGTGAAGCCCAAGCCAAGGCTCGTCCTTCTAGAAATGATAGGATGTAGGTGGTCTTGGGAGCTTCAGTGGGAAAGAGGGTAGGTTGTAATGAAAAATGCATGCTGCATTGATTAACAAACCCTCTACACATTTTTGCTTCACCCGTAAAGCAGGTAGGTGTGGATAAGGGTACAGTGGTCTTGAGGGTTACTACTGGAGACAGCAATTCTTTAACAGGAGTTGCTGAAGAATTCAGTTGAGCATGTAATTGATTGAAGGCAGTAGCTAGGCTCTCCAAAGACTTTTGTTGTTCTGTGATCCGCTGGGCTAGGCCAGGAATGGCCTGCAGGGACGCGAGCTGAGCCGAGTCCATGGAGTTAGCAATCTGTTGTGTTTGTGTCATTGTGTGGACCCTTAGTTGCAGTGGAAATGACTCATCCCATGGGGATGGGTTCCATGGGGAACCACAGTGATAGGATAACCTCAGAGAGCAGACACTTGTAGGTGGAAAGCTTTATTGTACTGCTGTAGATAGATGGTATGAGGCAGGAAGGAAAGGCACTGAAGTCCACAAGGTGCCAATATATTCAGACAGTCTCAGATGTATAAGTCTCACCCAGATGTTCAAGATAGCTAGGAATCCACAGTGTGGGCAAGGTCGAGCCTGGTGGGTGGAGTTGGAGCATCGGATCGTAAAGTTACTCACAGGAGCGTAGTGCGGTATCTTCCTGAAAATGATGATGGTGGGACCGAAGGTCCATGGTGCAGGATATACAGACTGGTAGGCCCTCGAGGAGCGAGTACCCGATAGTCTAAAAGATCCTGAAATAAATAGAGAGAGAGAGAGACCCTGAGGAGCGGTTGTCTAGTTAGTAGAAACCCCGAAGGGTGGTTGGAAGCGAGAGGCCCCTGAGGAGCGGATGCCTAGAGCTTCGTAAGAAGTGAAATCCCCAGAGGATAGCGAGGCATCTAAGTGAGCAGCTTAGAGCGGTCAGAGTAGCTTAAATCGAAGTCCTTGCTAACTCAATGATGGTAGCGTAGTGGACGCTTTAAATACCTGGAGGTATCGATGTCATGTGCTGGGGACGCCCTCGAGGTTCCCGCCATGACGTGTATTTCAGCGTAGGCAACGTGCACCCTAGGAGGCCACGGGAAGAAGCATGGTGGACTGGGATGACCATGCTGAGTTGGAGACGCCGAGGGTTTCGGCACTCGGCACCGGAGGCATCCATCTTGCCCAAAGAGGAGGAAAAGGGAAGAAACGAGGTAAGGCAAAGCGGTCACAGCCGTTTGCGACAAACGGATGCAACAGAAATGGTGCTTCCTTCCTCCCTTCCCTATCACCCATCCCTCCCATTCTCAAAAATGTCACTGACATGATCCTCCCCAGCCACCACTTTCTGTTCTGGGGGGTTCCGATAATGAGGCCTAGGCACTACGCAAGTCCCAGGCTTGGAGACCTGTCCCAACGCCATGGCCTAGGCCTAGGCCAAAGCCTTAGACCAGGGTTGACACTGGCTCTGGTCTAGAAGATGGGTCATGATGCATGTGACTCAGCCTAGGCGAGGTCGTGAGCCCAGGCAGGATGTCAAGGCCCAGTCCAAAGGCCAGGTAACAATAGGCCAAGGACCAATGATGGGACCCAGTCTGAAGGATGATTCCTGACATCTGGGCCTCGGCCTAGGCCAGGGTCAAAACACAACATTGGGATCAGTCCAAAGGCCAGGTCTTGATGGGCCCACAACCAACCCGGGGCCCAGCCCAGAGACAAGGTCCCAACTCCTGGGCCTCAACTCAGGTTTGAACTTGATGCCAGGGCCCAGCGAGATGGTCGGGTTCTGATGCCTGGGCCTTGGCCCAGGGTGAAGCTCAGGCTTGCCTGTGGGAGTCCAGATCTCATAGGACTGCTATCTTCTTTCTTCATCTGCTTTCTTCATCTTCTTTCTTGAAATGACACCATGTGCCATAGAAAACATGCCATGTGCCATAGAAAGTTAACTCCGATGTACCCTCCTCATCGAAGTGAGTCATTTTGTTGTGCTCGGGCTCCAGCTTAACCCAGAAGCAGGGTCTCAACACCTGGGCTTGGCCTTGGCCAGAGCCTGGGCACAGGCCCAATGATGCAGCCTGGCCTGAAGGCCAAATCCTGATGCCAGAGCCTCAGCATGGACCCAGGCCTGATGCTGCAACCTAGCCTGGAGGCTGAATCTTGACATCTGGGTCTTGTCTATGGTCAGGCCCTGGCCCAGAGCCCAAGCTTTGGAACTGCTCTGGCGAAATCCTCTATTTTCTTTCTTTTCTTCTTCACCTGACAGCATCTGCTGGAGTCATGCCAGATTTAATTACCTCTGGCTGATTAACCCCAGCAGACAGTGCCATTTTTATGTACAACAAAGGCCTGGGATCTTGGCCTGGGTCTGTCCCTAGGCTGAGGCCCTGGCATTGGAAACCGGCTTCCAGGCCAGGCCATGACATTTGGCCTGGGTCTGGGTCTAGGTCCTGGCCTGGACCCATCCTTCAGGCTTGGTTGTGGCATTGAGTCTATACCTGGGATCTGACCTAGGCCCAGGCCCAAGGGTTGGAGCCCAGCTTCTGGGCAGGAACCCAGCATTGGGCCTGGGTCCATGTCAAGGCCCTTGTGTCAGAACCCGGTCTCTGACCCAGGCTGTGGCTTCAGACCTGGGCCTGGGCCCAGGCTCTGACTTAGGCTAAGGCCCAGGTATCAGGACATGGCCTCCATGCTGGGCTCTCATGTAGGCCTAGGCCTATGCCAAGACCTTGGTACTGCACTCTGACCTAGGTTGCTGCCTATACTGTAGGCGAGCCCTGGCCTTGGGCCTAGGCCTAATTCCAGCGCATTCATTTAAAATGAATGCAACAAATAACATTCTTTTCATTTGGGGCCCCTTTGATTCATTTTGGGGTCCCCTCAATGAAACAAATTGCCCTTATTCATCTTGTTTTGTGCATTTGTTTTAAGTTAATGTGTGTCCCTATTACTTAACAGGTTATCTTTTGAAGATATCTGGCAAAATAGAAAATTATTTGGCTATAAAAGGCTGGGTAACTTTAGACCTTTTTTTAATCAGGTGTAAAGATATCTAGTTAATTTAGCTAGAAAGTACTCAAAATCATCTAGGTAAGCCATATAACTTAAGCCCACCCCAAAATGCTCCAGAAATCCTCTTTTTAGTCCATTTAGATTATACCTGGATAACTGATTCAATAATGAAAGCTTTCCAGTTAGACACATAACTTATGAGTTATCTGGTTAAATGATCTTGAATTTTGAACCCACAGTATTTTCATAGAGATTTCTTTTGCACAAACCAGAACTCTGAATGTTACATTTGCCGGCTCGCAGTATGTTCCCCCGAGCCTGTGCACTTGCTCCCAAATGCCGCAACATCAGGCTCTACTTGTATGACATAGATGCTGCCATCCTTACACTGGGACAGTTCTTCTTATGCACATGTACATGCTGGACTCCCAGACTTAAAGCTGCCTGTGGCAGGAAACAAGACGCGATACCCTTGGATGTCTTCATAAGCTTCAGACCCTTTTGGTCATCCAGACCTTGCCTTAGCAATAGGCCTCCTGCATTCCCTGAAGTGCATTTTGCCAGTGTTCCTGTTCCCTTTTGCATCTTCCAGCCTTGCCTCTTCATCCAGCCTTACCTTGCCTTCCAGCCTTGCCTTGCTTCTTCCAGCTTTTTCTTACCTTCAGTTCAGTTTTGTCTTGTCTTCCAGTTCTGCCTCATCTTGTCTTCTAGCCCAGTCTTGTGTTGTCACATGGTCCAGCCTCATCCAGTCTGTCTCATTCTCATCCTCAGTGTCATCCTCAGTGTCTCCTCAGTGTCTCCTGTGTGTCCATCTCTCCCTCGGTTTGCTGCTCTGGACCTGAACTCTTGCCTGGACCTGACCATGTTTGCTTGCCACAAGGATCTGATCGCTAACCTCAATCCAACTACTTTTGCTCACTACCTGCCCCGACCTTGGCTCTCCTCTGATTTCCATAAGCCTACTGACTACCTTGTTTCTGATGTGTCTCTGGACTCAAGCCACCACCGCTGCCCTAGGCACCTACCCTGAACTCTATGCTTTGGGAATTGTATGTGTCTGTGCTGTTTGCAATACGCTTAGTGGTTTTGATGCCTCTATGCTATTTGCCTTTTGGGATTTGATGTCTCTATGCTGTTTGCCACACAACTCATGCTACCTCTTAAGGCATTTTAATGCCTCTGTGCTGTTTGAAATCCCATGCACTCTGTGCTTTGGTGGTTTTGATACCTGTATACTGTTTTCGATACCCTGCACAGGGGCATTAAAATTCTCAAGAGGTAGAATGTGTTGTTTGGCATATCTCCAACAGGATGGTGGGCAGTAGAGATAATTCTGGGCCACCGTAGCCAGATCTATCCTGACCATGGACTTGAGTACCCAATATATCAATGGATCTTTTGCCATGTCCTTGATAGCCTTTGTCAGATAGAGTGTCAGAGAAATTTCTGCTGAAATCTCTTTTATTTTGTTGAAGCAAGGATCTCTACTTTCATTTGTTCTAGCTATGTTCTGCATCAAGAAAGATAAGTCTTTTGGTGCAACATGGCTGTGGCATATGAAGCTGAGGAAGGAAATGGTAGCTGCCATGATGCTACTCATGCTCACTCTACTCTCTGGGATGGCCCATCTTTCCTGTACTGCTTCTCTGCTGTGCCACTGCCTTTTGCACTCATGTTCATGCACCCTAGCCACCAATATCTCCCTCATATAAGTGAACTGGAACAGGTGGGATATACTCCCTTTCATCCATGGGTCACAAACCATGGCAAGGTTTTAGGTATTTCTTTCTGTTACAGGTTTCAATCTTTCTTGCACCTGCTGCTGCAAGGAGTCCACAGACTCTAACACCTCTGCTTTTAGTGCCTTATACTCACAAAAATTATCTAACTTCTCTTCCAGAATATTTACTATGGGAATGACCCCACAAAGGGTGGTCCTTTTGGACTCAGATTCTCCATAGCATCTTTGAAGAGTTTCAGAACTTGAATCACTTCCAAATTATGATGCCTTCTATTCTAAGACAGGTCATGAAGTGGTGTCTGCTGTTTCACTAACCTCTATAGCATCAGATAAGTGGAATGCCTCCTGGTGCCAAGAACATTTATCAGGTGCTTATGAGACATTCCAACTTCTTCATGATTCTCACTGAGAAGTTGCCAGTCCTTCATACTGTAATGGAAATACCTCACTATTTTCATGAACATCTCTATCAGTAACTTCAGGACTTGAATGAATTATTCTTTGACTCCCAGTCATACAGCAATCCTTAAACTAGGTGCAGTAGGTGTGCAAAGCAATGGATTCACCAATACCCCTTACCTTCTTCTGGCCTAATCATAATTTTCCCACTGTCTGTCACAAAAGAAAAAAAAGAACACTCCTCCCTTGCCAGTCTAGTTTCCAACCCTCCAGCATTTTCCTAATTACTGTTAGTATATTGCATGAGGTATGAGTTATATCCATCAACTGGATGTGCAGCCCACCTCACCTGCAGCCTGCTGCTTGGTCACTTCCAGAGCTGCTACCTGCCTCTGCCTTTGCCAACTCCCATCAGTGTGCTGTCAGGGAGTGGTAGGTGTGCATAGCACTTGCATCTGTACAGATGTCACTGGTGAAATGCATGCTATTGACCTCTATATTGGCATGCTATGCCTACATGCAACAATGACACTAATCATACAGAGTGGGGATAACCTTCCTACTGAATATAGTCCTAGAAGACACTTTGAGAGCTACGTTCTGAAACAGATGCTTAAAGCCCAGATTCTCCATTATCTGCAAGGGCTAGACATCCAAAGCAATAATTTCCTCATGCACCTTATCACAATTGTGGCCACCACCTGAATTTACCTCATGACAGTGCTACAGAACACCATCCAATCTCTTGCATGGTGGCTTGCTGCTGCTCATGTGTGGTTGGTAGCTGCTAGCATGCTACCTGACTGATGAAAGGGGCCATGGCGTTAGCTAGGGAAAAAGTATTCCCTTTTTCTATGATTTTACTGCTGCTCCTGTTGCTGCCTCTTCTTTGAGTGACAGATGAGATCCCCAAGCATCCTCCACTGATGGCAATGCCTGTGGGTGGTGTTTTTGTAAGTGATGCTGCATACCAGCATGTGTAAGAGGCCCCAGTACTTTCCCTTGACTGATGGCCTTACTATAGCGAATGAACTGAACAAAACATGGGTCTTCCCTTACTTTAAACTGCATCCACACCATGGAAGTCTTACAGGATCTCCTCTCCCTCTCTGTATACTTTTTTTTTTTTTTTTTTTTTTGGGAGGGGGGTGTGCTGCTGCTGGCACTGGGCTTGAGGGCAGACTATAAAGTGAAAGCCCAAGGGCATAAATCACATTCTATAAATTGTGTTTCTGTTCAGTTAGGTCACAATCATTTATTTAGTTCATTTAACATGAAAAACAAATGCTTATTTGTTCATTCATTTCCCATTTAAAGTCAAAGGGGGGAAGCAATGCAGAATATTTTGAGTTCCCAAATTGGATTTTTCTAATAATTTCTAATGAAATTTTATGCTAAAAATCATAAGAAGGTTAAGGCACTCCAACACATTAAGATTATATCACCGCGGCGTGGCACCAAAAGTGAATGAAGAGCCCAAGCAACTGCAATAGGAAAAAGCACTGCAGGAGTTCTCCAAGGTACTTTCTGAGGAGTGAAGCAGCTACAAGACTCTCTAAAACACCCCAAGGCTCAAAAGGTGTAGCAAAGGGCAACAACAACAGTGACTTGAACCAGCCAAAGTTGCTCTAGAGGCACCAAGTGTGGTATGTACAGCTCAAGGCACCATGAAGGAAGAGGAAAGTACCAAAAGATGCAGGAAAATTCCCAAGGCAGTGAGAGAGGGTCAAAGCACAAGAGTGGCATGAATACCCCATTCATCCTAAGAGGGACAAAGCAGCCATCCACAGTGGCAAGAATATTTCAAGGCTCCAAATGAGGAGCAAACAGCACCAACCAAATTGGTGCAAAGCCCCAGGCAGAGAGAAACCAATGGAAATCTCTGGAGGAGACCTTGTGGAAATTTCCAAATGTCAATAGGTCACTGTTCTTTGTCCTTAATTAGATGGAATAAATGTCACACCCAAGTTTTCTACAGAAATTACTTTTATTGATGAGTGCACATCAGAAAAGCATGACAGAGACAAGTCTCGTCACAAATGTGGTCTATTAATAACAAATACCCAAACAGCAGTCTATTTAAAATATAATTATACAAATGCTTTCATGAACACTGTAGTATATATAAACACTTTTGAAAACATGTACACTTTTCAAAAATATAGAAATATAAGTATAATATTCATTCATAAAACATGTGTTACAAATCCCACTATAAATTCCATTATGGTTACTCGCACTTCTTGTTTGCCAAAACCATTCACTCTTCATTCATCACATCACATCCAAACCCCCAATTAAAATATTAAAAAAATACACAAAAACAAAAAGTTCAAAAATCCAAAAAGAAAGAGAAAGAGAATAAAGGAGAAGGGGATTCCCAAAACCTCAGTTTCATTTCAAAATACTTAACTTATCTTTAGGACATCGGTACAAATTAGCGGGAACATTATCTTTCAACCTCCTCAATAGATAGCGTTGTGGAAAACATCCAGTGATGAACCTAAATGCTCATTGTTATATCTTGAAACTCATATGTGGTATAACTGCAATGGTTTACAAAACCGCTTCTTCTTAATAACATCTCACTGAAACGCACAAGGAACATTTGCTATTAAGCCATTACATGTCTCATATTGCTGTTGAATCAATCCAATGTCCCCGGGCACTAGAGTAAATCATATCCCATAAATGTTGCAGATGGACAACAGGTTTCCTCATATAACATAATTATTCCATTGGGATTATTCTTATACTTTTACAAAACCAGCATGATTCACTTATCTCAGCATTTGTTGGTCAGCTTGATCAGTAGCAATTTCATTTCTGCTTTTAATTTTTTAAATTTCATACATCAGTCTACCTATCTTTGTTCATCATTTTAATTCCATGCATCAGTCTATCTTTTTTGTTCCAGGCATAATCAATTCTTTCATCTTTGGCATATTTTATTACCTGCACAGCAAAGCAAAGTTAGAACTTCCTCCTCCTTTCACCTTTAGCCACGTTCCCTATTTTTTTTTTTTTTAACTTTGTGTTACACGTCCTGTCAGCACCCGTCCCATGCACGGGCCTGCTCACATTCATGGTTCCACGGAAGGTTCCGGGTCGGTCTCTCTAGTGGCAGCTGCTAGCACTTCCAGGCCTTAGCATCCCACGGCAGCGGTTGCTGGGCCTTCCACTGCGTACCAGACCTTACGCTGGAGCTCGGCATCCTTGGCTGTGTTGCCCACGCCCCTACGCGCACGTGCGCGGACCACCTGGCCTCTTGTAGGGCCAAGGGCGGGTCTTAGCTCCGCGGCGTGCCCTGATTGATTCCTTGTTATAAGGAAGTCCCTGCTTGTACTTCCTTGCCTTGGCAATTAGGTCGGCGTTCTGCTAGATTGTCACTGCGTTTGAATCTTGTCCTAGTCTTGATCCAGGATCCTTCTGTTCCAGTTCTGTTCCTGCCTTGTTCATGCATCCTAGTTACAGCATCCTCCTTTTCCTGTTCAACTGTCTGTCTTCCCAGGTAATACCTCTGGACTGATTCTCTGGTACTGACCTTGGTTTGCTCCTCGACCTACCTGCCTGCCTGCTGCCTGCCTTATGACTCCAGTCTGTTCCTTGACCTGCCTGCCTGCTGCCTGCCTTCTGACTCCAGCCTGCTCCTTGACCCGCCTGCCTGCTGCCTGCCTTCTGACTCCAGCCTGCTACTCAACTTGCCTGCTAGGGGTGTGCATTCGGATTGACCGCATTAGTAAAACGCAACTCATATTTTTTTTTTACTTAAAAAATTGATTCGACATAAACGATCGGATTTCCCACATATCGAACATAGATATGTTCGATATGTGGGAACATAGATATGTTTGATATGTGGGAAATCGCGATTGTTGAGCCAAAATAAAAATATAAACCCCCTCACCCTCCTTAATCCCCCCCCCGACTTACCACAACTCCCTGGTAATGGAGCGAGGAGTGAGGACGCCATTTCTGCAATCCTTGGCGAGAAGCATGTGACGTCGGCGGCACGTCGAGTGACGCCGGCGTCACGTGATTCCCGACTCGTTCGCGCCGGACGGCTCGTTCGGCCCAAAAAGAACTTTTGGCCAGCTTGGGGGGGCCTCCTGACCTTTTGGCCAGCTTGGGGGGGTCAGGAGGCCCCCCCCAAGCTGGCCAAAAGTTCTTTTTGGGCCGAACGAGCCGTCCGGCGCGAACGAGCCGGGAATCACGTGACGCCGCGTCACTCGACGTGCCACCGACGTCACATGCTTCTCGCCAAGGATTGCAGAAATGACGTCCTCACTCCTCGCTCGATCACCAGGGAGTTGTGGTAAGTCTGGGGGGGGGGGATTAAGGAGGGTGAGGGGGTTTACATTTTTTTTTTGCACATATGTACATATACCCAACTCATTGGATTTTTTTTATGTCCATATTGGCCGCAAGTGGGACCCCCTTTCGGACATAAAAAATATGAACATAAAATTTTGCTCTGCACATCCCTATTGCCTGCCTGCTGCCTGCTTCCTGACCTCAGCCTGCCTGTGACCTCATCTGCCCTCCGGTATCTGACCTCTGCTTTGTTGATCATTCCTTGGACTGACTCCTGGACTTTGACCTCTGCCTGCTTGACCTCTGTTCCTAGCCTTGTCATCACCTATGCTATTCTGGTCTTCCTTGTTTCACCTGACCTCCAGTCTCGAACCTGACCATGCTCCCCCTCTGTCTGTGGGCATGCCGGCACACTCTCCCAGGAGACCCTGTGAGGCCCACCTAAGTTCAAGCGGGCTGGGTCCCTACGGGCTCCTCCCCGGGGGACCTTGGGCTTCCAGTGGTGAAGCTTTTCCTAGCATCTGTCTCCTCCAGTGCTCCACCCCCTGGGACAGTTGCCTCCTGGTCCCTTCCAGGAGGTGGTTCTCCACTGCCTCAGGACAAGGGTCCACCCCCGAGTGCAACACTTTGTCTACAAAGCCACATGTCTGATAGCAAAGTCTTAAGCAATATTTCTGTTACAGATGCAATATATAATACATTCTAAATATATTCTATTAATGTTTAGTTTCTACTTTGCACAATCCATTACCTCTGGGCTGTTTCTGAGTATTAAACTGAAAAGCTCAAGGAAAAGCTTTCCTAATCACAAAATTCCTCCCTAGTTAAATATCAGAAGTGGGTCAATTACATCCTAGAGGTTTCAACATCAAGAGCTTCAATAGCAAGTAAATCTAACTGTTTGGTCCTATGACTAACGGTTTCAGGTAGAGCAGTAGGCACTTCAAAAATATTTAGTGCCTTAATGGTAGAAGCAGTGGGCAGGCTCTTTCTTGTTAAGGTGAAAATTAAATGTCTACAGCCTCATGTCATTTCCAAACAACATTATTATGGGAAGTTGCTGATAGTTCCGGCATGGAGTTGGTTTTCTTTTTATTTATGATCTCAGCTTTGTCAGTATTTTATGCCTCCTCATCCACCTTGTCCTTACTAAAGGCCTAGATGATACTGACTAGAGGTGGCAAATTCTCTTCAGTCACTAGCTGTTCAATATTAGGGATGTGAATCGTTTTAGGACGATTAAAATTATCGTCCGATAATTTTAATATCGTCTTAAACCGTTATGGAACACAATACAATACAGATTCTAACGATTTATCATTATAAATCGTTAGAATCGTGAGCCGGCACACTAAAACCCCCTAAAACCCACCCCCGACCCTTTAAATTAAATCCCCCACCCCCAATAACTTAAATAACCTGCGTGTCCAGCGGCGGTCCGGAACGGCAGCGGTCCGGAACGGGCTCCTGCTCCTGAATCTTGTCGTCTTCAGCCGGCGCCATTTTCCAAAATGGCGCCGAAAAATGGCGGCGGCCATAGACGAAAAAGATTGGACGGCAGGAGGTCCTTCCTGACCCCCGCTGGACTTTTGGCAAGTCTCGTGGGGGTCAGGAGGCCCCCCACAAGCTGGCCAAAAGTTCCTGGAGGTCCAGCGGGGGTCAGGGAGCGATTTCCCGCCGCGAATCGTTTTCGTACGGAAAATGGCGCCGGCAGGAGATCGACTGCAGGAGGTCGTTCAGCGAGGGTTCCGGCGCCTCGCTGAACGACCTCCTGCAGTCGATCTCCTGCCGGCGCCATTTTCCGTACGAAAACGATTCACGGCGGGAAATCGCTCCCTGACCCCCGCTGGACCTCCAGGAACTTTTGGCCAGCTTGTGGGGGGCCTCCTGACCCCCACGAGACTTGCCAAAAGTCCAGCGGGGGTCCGGAAGGACCTCCTGCCATCCAATCTTTTTCGTCTATGGCCGCCGCCATTTTTCAGCGCCATTTTGGAAAATGGCGCCGGCTGAAGACGACAAGATTCAGGAGCAGGAGCCCGTTCCGGACCGCTGCCGTTCCGGACCGCCGCTGGACCCGCAGGTTATTTAAGTTATTTGGGGGGGGTTCGGGAGGGTGGGGGATTTAATTTAAAGGGTCGGGGGTGGGTTTTAGGGGGTTTTAATGTGCCGGTTTTTCGATTTTTCGATTTTTCGATTTTTAACGATTTTTAACGATTTTTCACGATATTTTACCCCCCCAAACGGCAACAATACGATTCCCTCCCCCTCCCAGCCGAAATCGATCGTTAAGACGATCGAGGACACGATTCACATCCCTATTCAATATCCTATAATTCAGGAAACCCATAGTGTTACTTCTTCAGAATCAATTTTTGAAAATATTGTCTGCAGTACCTGAGAAGCATTAGTTATGTAAAATCATGGTCCTGAATGTGGGTGCTGAACTTCTGCTGTCACTGCCATTTGCTGTGGTTAATGCATCAAATGTTAAATACTAGATAATACCAATAGCTGTAAGAATTGTAAGGGAAGGGAGTTTAAAGAAAATGCCTTTAAAGATAACAGAGTAATGTCTGTATAAAACATCAAATTGTAACATACCAACATGGTAACAAAGTAATGATGTTAGGAAAAGACAAAATGGTCTATCCAGACTGCAAGCAAGTTTCTTATAATATTAACTGCTGCTCAATTCTGGTTACCCCAAGCTTTATGTTAAGCATAGTAATATTTACAATCAAAACCAAACAACTGTCAAACTCATAACAAAATTACTTCTAATAACATTTTTAGGGGCTGAATAGCCTTCCTGATAATTCAGACAGTGCTGATTGAATGTGCTTTGCTTTTGGACTTGGTCATAGAAGCAGTCCTGTGCTTTTTCCCTAATGTCTGCATATTATAATATATATATTGTATAATGTCTGCATAACATTATATATATATATATATATATATATATATATATAAATTGTCTGCATAACATAATATATATATTGTATAATGTCTGCATAACACTCATATTGATTTTCTTTATTTTAATACAAAGTTAGACTTGGTTTTATATTCATTCAGTTATTATGTTATATTGTAAAGCTCTATGCTGAATTAATGTTTGAATGTAAACCGAGGTGATGTTTCTTACGGACCCTGGTATATAAAAATCCTAAAATAAATAAATAAATAAATAAATAAATATCAGTACTCTTTACTGTAAAAATTAGGGCCCAGCAATGGCTGTCAACTGACTCCAATTCCCCTATTTCCCCCTGCAGTCGAAGTGGAGAGTGAAGTTGCAGTTATGTCAAAACCATCATGGCTAATTGGTTAAGGGTATTAATCCCCATGCCTTCTGTTAAGGGTTACCCCCTTCTGCCTTTTCTTTATTTCTAACCTCCAGCCTTTAGGGATTCATAGTTTTTATCCCATGTTCTTATAATTTTGTTTACTATTCTGTCCTCACCACCTCTACTGGAAAGGCATTCTAGGCAGCTACCACCCTCTCCTTGAAATAACATTTCCTGATGTTGGTTTCTAATCATCCCCCCCTGAAGTTTCATTTCAAGATCTGTAGTTCTATTGTTTCCTTTCAAATGGAAAAGGTTCAAAGTTCATGCATCATTAAAAATCTTTCAGGTATCTGAAAGTCTGTGACATATCTCCCCTGCATTTCCTCTCTGCCAGGGTATACATATTCAGATTCATCAGCCTCTCCGCATAAGTCTTCCAGTACAGACCCCACACCATTTTGATCAGCTTTCTCTGGACTCCCTCCATCATATTTCTCTCCTTTTTTTAGATACGGACTCTGTTGCAGATCTTAGTATCATCTGCAAATAGATACTAAGGTCTGCAAAGTCACTCACAAATCTTTTAAACAGAACTGGTGCCAAAGCTGATCCTTGTAGCCTTCCACTTAGCACTGTTCTCGCTTCACAGTAGGCTCCATTTACCATTATATGCTGTCTCCTGTCAGTCATCCATTTGTAATCCCCTCAACCACCTTGATGCCCACTCCCAAGCCTCTCATTTTTTACATGAGTCTCCAATGTGGGATCATATTAAAAACTGTGCTGAAATCCAAGTGTTTTTCCTTGATCCAATTCTCATTACTCAGCCAAAAAAAGTCAATCACGTTTGTCTGACCAAACCTTCCCCTGGTGGATCCATGCTACCTTGGGTCCAGCAATTTACCTGATATGTCCCAAGATTTAGGGGTAGATTTTAAAAGAAGCGCGATCAGCCTACTTTTGCTTGCGCATCAGACTCAAGCAAAAGTACGCTGGATTTTAGTAGATACGCGCGGAGCCGCACGTATCCACTAAAATCCTGGATCGGCGCGCGCAAGGCTATCGATTTTGTATAGCCTGCCCGCGCCGAGCCGCGCTGCCTCCCCCCGTTCCCTCCAAGGCCGCTCCGAAATCGGAGCGGCCTCGGAGGGAACTTTCCTTTGCCCTCCCCTCACCTTACCCTCCCTTCCCCTACCTAACCCACCCACCCGGCCCTGTCTACACCCCCCCCCTTACCTTTGTCGGGGGATTTACGCCTCCCGGAGGGAGACGTAAATCCCCGCGCGCCAGCGGGCCTGCTGCGCGCCGGGCCGCGACCTGGGGGCGGGTACGGAGGGCGCGGCCACGCCCCCGGGCCGTAGCCACGCCCCGTACCCGCCCCCAAAACGCTGCCGACACGCCCCCGCAACGCCGTGCGCTCCGGCCCCGCCCCCCGACACGCCCCCCTCCGAGAACCCCGGGACGTACGCGAGTCCCGGGGCTCTGCGCGCGCCGGGAGGCCTATGTAAAATAGGCTTCCCGGCGCGCAGGGCCCTGCTCGCGTAAATCCGCCCGGTTTTGGGCGGATTTACGCGAGCAGGGCTCTGAAAATCCGCCCCTTAGAGTGTGGGCTGAGGCAGAAAGAAGAATGGTCTCAAAAATCCAAGTCTCCAAAAGAAGCAAAGTGGTATCAGGAGTAAGATTAAGGGACACAGGATCCATGAGTGGTGTAGAAAGTGTGCAAAGCATTGGTTTGCCAGGATAAGAACAAGAGTCAGCAAGTACTGTAAGGAGGGGGGGGGGGGTAATTCGAAAGAACCTCAAATATAGCTGGAGCAGAGATGGAATAACTTAAAGGTGTCAAGAGTGACTTGAAATAGTAGCAACAGCAGCACTAGTGCTGGAGATTAAAAGCATAAATGGTAAATGAAGAGCAATGCTGTTGCGACCATCGCTGCCCGACGTCTCCACTACGCCCACCTTACCTCTTTGGCGACTCCCTCTTTGCCTGTTGGAAGTTTGGCTGCCGTGGCGTTATCTTGCCATTCCCCTCCGGCGTCCCTGGACCAGTTGGATGCTGTATGCCGCCATGTTTCCCAGCTGCCAAAGGGTGCGTGCGCAGCGCAGCCCTGACTCAAGTACCAGCAGTGGCTCGAACCTCAGGATCGTCCCCCTGAGGTGACGTCATCATCACCGGATATTTAAGGTCTCAGAAATCGCTAACGAATCGAGTTAGCAAGAGCTTTCCTCAAGGTATGGGCAGATGGGATTCGCTCTCCGCATACCTTGCTACTCTGCCTCCTCAGACTTACCAGGGGTACCCACTCCTCGGGGACCTCACTTTCTCTTTGCTTTTCAGATTGCAGTCTGGAATCGGTATTCGCTCCTTGAGGGCCCTCGTTCCCAGACATGCTACTGAATATCACTTCTGACAGGAAGTCATCGCTGCCTACAACACCAGTGAGTTACCATCGCTCTCTCAGAGCATTCCCTGGAACCAGGTACTCAGTCCTCGAGGGCCTACTTCATTCCAGCTCCTGGGCTGCTTCTAAGAGACTATTGTGTGAGTGTTACCATCAAGGTTCTGTTCCTGAACTCTGCATACTCTGCCTACTCACTATATTCAGTTTCTCTACAGCTCAGTTATCCAAGATCACTGTTCCAGTATCTGAGGGACTACAGCCCAGCTGGGCACTTCCAGCTCACTACTTCCACCTCTGGTGGTTCCATATACTGTTTAATAAAAGAACTAGTGTGTGTCTGTCTCTAGGGATGTGAATCGTTTTCCATATCGTCTTAACGATAGAAATCGTGTGGCAGGGCAAGAAAATCGTCTTAGGAATGATTTTTTAGTTAAAAAATCGTTAAAAATCGTTTTTTCCGATTAGTGCGCACTAACTCGAGTTAGTGCGCACTAACGGGAGTTAGTGCGCACTAACTGGGAGTTAGTGCGCACTAACTGAAAATGATACAATTTGACACTTTTCAGGTCAGTTAAGGTCAGTTTAGGAATGAATATGTATTCCTATTGGCTGCCCTCTTATTTATTCATGTTACCAAGTTTCCTACTGACAGTATATGGGGGATGGGAAATGGAAACAGTTGGTAGCTTGACAAAACAAGTAATGTGATCAGTCAATGTGACTAGAACTTGTGCCCTAACCCTGATACCAGGGGTATTGTGATCTTCCTGCACACAGTGCCCTATCCCTATTAATACCAGGAGTGTTGTGATCTTCCTGCACACAGTGCCCTATCCCTAATACCAGGGGTGTTGTGACCTTCCTGCACACAGTGCCCTATTCCTGATACTGGGGGTGTTGTGATCTTCCTGCACACAGTGCCCTATTCCTGATACCGGGGGTGTTGTGATCTTCTTGCACACATCCCGATATCAGGGATAGGGCACTGCATGCAGGAAGATCACAACACTCCTGGTATTAATAGGGATAGGGCACTGCATGCAGGAAGATCTCAACACTCCTGGTATTAATAGGGATAGGGCACTGCATGCAGGAAGATCACAACACCCCTGGTATCAGGGATAGGGCACTGTGTGCAGGAAGATCACAATACCCCGGAGGAGTGAGGGTCAGGCAGCTCCCCCCTGTCTGTGAAGCCAGCCTCTCACTAGTAATGCAGGGAGGGAGCTGTCTCAGACTTCACCATCCCCCCCCCCCCCCCCTTACCCACACACCATTCACTAGCTGGGACATGGGGGAAGTCAGGAGTGAGGGTCAGGCAGCTCCCCCCTGTCTGTGAAGCCAGCCTCTCACTAGTAATGCAGGGAGGGAGCTGTCTCAGACTTCACCATCCACCCCCCCCCCTCACCCACACACCATTCACTAGCTGGGACATGGGGGAAGTCAGGAGTGAGGGACAGGCAGCTCCCCCCTGTCTGTGAAGCCAGCCTCTCACTAGTAATGCAGGGAGGGAGCTGTCTCAGACTTCACCATCCTCCCCCCCCCCTCACCCACACACCATTCACTAGCTGGGACATGGGGGAAGTCAGGAGTGAGGGTCAGGCAGCTCCCCCCTGTCTGTGAAGCCAGCCTCTCACTAGTAATGCAGGGAGGGAGCTGTCTCAGACTTCACCATCCTCCCCCCCCCCCCTCACCCACACACCATTCACTAGCTGGGACATGGGGGAAGTCAGGAGTGAGGGTCAGGCAGCTCCCCCCTGTCTGCAAAGCCAGCCTCTCACTAGTAATACAGGGAGGGAGCTGTCTCAGACTTCACCATCCTCCCCCCCCCCCTCACCCACACACCATTCACTAGCTGGGACATGGGGGAAGTCAGGAGTGAGGGTCAGGCAGCTCCCCCCTGTCTGTGAAGCCAGCCTCTCACTAGTAATGCAGGGAGGGAGCTGTCTCAGACTTCACCATCCACCCCCCCCCCCTCACCCACACACCATTCACTAGCTGGGACATGGGGGAAGTCAGGAGTGAGGGACAGGCAGCTCCCCCCGTCTGTGAAGCCAGCCTCTCACTAGTAATGCAGGGAGGGAGCTGTCTCAGACTTCACCATCCACCCCCCCCCCCTCACCCACACACCATTCACTAGCTGGGACATGGGGGAAGTCAGGAGTGAGGGACAGGCAGCTCCCCCCGTCTGTGAAGCCAGCCTCTCACTAGTAATGCAGGGAGGGAGCTGTCTCAGACTTCACCATCCTCCCCCCCCCCTCACCCACACACCATTCACTAGCTGGGACATGGGGGAAGTCAGGAGTGAGGGTCAGGCAGCTCCCCCCTGTCTGTGAAGCCAGCCTCTCACTAGTAATGCAGGGAGGGAGCTGTCTCAGACTTCACCATCCTCCCCCCCCCCCCTCACCCACACACCATTCACTAGCTGGGACATGGGGGAAGTCAGGAGTGAGGGTCAGGCAGCTCCCCCCTGTCTGCGAAGCCAGCCTCTCACTAGTAATGCAGGGAGGGAGCTGTCTCAGACTTCACCATCCTCCCCCCCCCCCTCACCCACACACCATTCACTAGCTGGGACATGGGGGAAGTCAGGAGTGAGGGTCAGGCAGCTCCCCCCTGTCTGTGAAGCCAGCCTCTCACTAGTAATGCAGGGAGGGAGCTGTCTCAGACTTCACCATCCTCCCCCCCCCCTCACCCACACACCATTCACTAGCTGGGACATGGGGGAAGTCAGGAGTGAGGGTCAGGCAGCTCCCCCCTGTCTGTGAAGCCAGCCTCTCACTAGTAATGCAGGGAGGGAGCTGTCTCAGACTTCACCATCCTCCCCCCCCCCTCACCCACACACCATTCACTAGCTGGGACATGGGGGAAGTCAGGAGTGAGGGTCAGGCAGCTCCCCCCTGTCTGTGAAGCCAGCCTCTCACTAGTAATGCAGGGAGGGAGCTGTCTCAGACTTCACCATCCTCCCCCCCCCTCACCCCCACACCATTCACTAGCTGGGACATGGGGGAAGTCAGGAGTGAGGGTCAGGCAGCTCCCCCCTGTCTGTGAAGCCAGCCTCTCACTAGTAATGCAGGGAGGGAGCTGTCTCAGACTTCACCATCCTCCCCCCCCCCCCCTCACCCACACACCATTCCCTAGCTGGGACATGGGGGAAGTCAGGAGTGAGGGTCAGGCAGCTCCCCCCTGTCTGTGAAGCCAGCCTCTCACTAGAAATGCAGGGAGGGAGCTGTCTCAGACTTCACCATCCTCCCCCCCCCCCCTCACCCCACACACCATTCACTAGCTGGGACATGGGGGAAGTCAGGAGTGAGGGTCAGGCAGCTCCCCCCTGTCTGTGAAGCCAGCCTCTCACTAGTAATGCAGGGAGGGAGCTGTCTCAGACTGGTATCAGGGTTAGGGCACTGTGTGCAGGAAGATCACAACACTCCTGGTATTAATAGGGATAGGGCACTGTAAGAGATGACTGTAGTAGATTGAATAAAGATCTGATGTTTCTGCTCTCTTCACACCAAACAAAAACAACACACAAGCAGAGAAGCCCTTCTTACAAAGCTGAGCTAGTGAGTTAAGTAGGAGGAAAAGTAAACATACTGGTGCCAGTGTGGCTACTTAAAAAATACACTTACCAACAATCAATTACATATATTTGAACTGTGTACAGTTCCAGCCAGGACCACCTTTCTAAAATGCACAGTGATTGGCAAATTCAACATGCACTAGCATTTCAGGTGCCTGCTAACAAAAATAATAAACAAACAAGTTCTAGTCACGTGAGTGCTGATCATTACATTACTTTTTTGTCAAGCTTCCAACTGTTTCCATTTCACATCCCCCCAACCATATTGGTAACATCAATAGATAAGAGCACAGCCAGCCAATAGGAATACATACATACATATTCATTCCTAAGTGACCTTTACTGACCTGTGAAGTGTGAACACTTTGTTTCATTTTCTGTTGGTGTTCGTTATTTTCCAGTTCCATTTCCCATCCCCCCAACCATCACCTCAGTGGTAACCTTGGTAATATCAATAGATAAGAGGTCAGCCAGCCAATAGGAACACATATTCATTCCTAACTGACCTTCAGTGACCTGGAAAGTGTTTATTTGTATCATTTTCAGTTAGTGCGCACTAAATCGAGTTAGTGCGCACTAACGGGGAGTTAGTGCGCACTAACTCGAGTTAGTGCGCACTAACACGATTTAACGATTTTTAACGATAAATCGTTAGAATTTCTATTGTATCGTGTTCTATAACGATTTAAGACGATATAAACATTATCGGACGATAATTTTAATCGTTGAAAAACGATTCACATCCCTATCTGTCTCCATACTCTGAGCCTGACCGGTGGTCCCTCTCGGGATCTTACCCTGGGGGCATTGTCATCTGCCACCGGCCCAAGGATCCACCCACAACTACCATGAACACTAACAAATGCATCAAGAAAAGTTGGCAATTCTTAGCAAGCAGAGTTAGAATTCATGTCAGCAGCACATACTGTCTGAAGGCTGGCTAGCCTGTATAGTATACTACAGTTGTACAGTACACTATTATACCCAGAAAATCTAATGGTATGTGCAAAAATGACTCTCACATACTGTGTATATGTGCTGACTCCTTATTCATACCCTCACAAACTCTGAGACAGAGAAGATACAGCAAGTCTCATTACATTATTCACTGTAATCTGCCTCTTATATTAATAGAATGTGCAGACAAGACAGCAGCATGCAAGGTAAGATAGAAAGGCAGAGTGTAATAACCCCACACACATTTTACAGTGCAGGCAATCAAACCGCACATAGGCATCAAAACCCCCATGGTGCAGAATGATGGTGGGGATATGGCAAACAGCATGAGGCACCAAAATCCCTAAGGCAGACTATGCATGTGGGGTATCACAAATGGCATAGAGATATCAAATATCCCAAGTCATAGAGTGCAGGTGTGGTATCAAACACAGCACAGAGGCATCAAAACTCCAAGGCATAAAGTACAGGTGGGGTATTGCAAATAGTATATAGTCATCAAACCTCACAAGATACAGAGTACAAGTGGGGTATTGAAAACAGCTCAGAAGCATAAAACCCACCAAGAAGAGTGTTGGTGGGACATAACAAAGAGAAATCAAAATCCCCAAGTCAGAGAGTATAGGCAAAGTATCACAAATAGCACAGATGCATCAAAACCCTAAAGGTCAGAGTGAAATTGGGGTATTGCAAACAGAAAATAGGCATCAAAACACATCTTCAGAGAGGCAAAGGGAACCAACAATACTTTTATGAACGGCCCAAAGTAATGAAGGCACCAAAAGGACAGCAAAGACAGCACTAAAAATGGTATGAATTCCCTAAGACACCATAAATTGGCTTTTGTTCTTCTGCTTCTAAGCCTTTCTGCCATGCCCATAATTCTAAACCTTTGGGATCTTGCTGCCACTCTTCTTAGCTGCCATGCCCCTAAAGCTACAGCTTGGTGTTCCTGCTGCCACTATTGCTTTGCTGCCATCCATGAACCTAGTACGACGTCTTGGAGTCTTGCTGCTTCCATGTTCTTGATGCTATCCCTTGGGGGTCTTTCTAACACTCTGTCATGCTGCTATCCAGGCTTCTGATGCTACAACTTGAGGGTCTTGTCTTCATTCTGCCTTACTTGTATTCATGCCTATGATGCTATATCTTGGTATACTCGCTGCCATTCTACCTGGCTGTAATGCTCCTGATACTGCCGCTTGGGGGCTTTCCTGCTACTGTGCATTGCTGCTATTCATGTTCTGATGCTGTACATCTTGGAGGACTTTCTGTAATTCTGTCTAAGTGCTATACCACTGATGTTACATTGGGGGGGGGGGGGGAGGGGGGGGAGTACAATGTCTTTGTTGTTTGAATCTTGTATCCCAGTTTAATTCTTCTAACCTACGTCTTTCTTGGTTATACTGGGGTATATTGTACCTAAACTAAAATGTTATAAAAGAAAAACAAAGTTTCTACCTTCACGTAATCTTTTTCCTGGCTCTATAACATTGTTCTCTAAGTCTTACACTGTTACCCGCTCCTGGCTCTCTCATAGTGACAGGTGTCAAATACATTTCGACTGGGGTCTTCTTTGCTTGTGTTGGGTGAGAATCTCTTTTGCTGGCTGCCTTAGCATCAGGAGAGACAGTTCTGTGGGTGCAATTTTGGTTTGCTGTATAGAGGGGGAGAAAGTGGTAGCTATTCATGCCTGCACTACTCTTTGGGTAAACACTCCTTGCTGCATTACATCCCCACTGCTCCTCTGCCTCTGGCACTCCTGTTCATGCACCCTAGCCATCAGAATCTCCATTATGTAAGTGAAATGCTGTCTGCAGATGATAATACTTCCTTTCACTCATAGTTCACAAATTGTGGGAAGCATGTAAATATTAGAGATGTTCATTGTTTTGTTTCATCAGTTCAGGCTTTGTTTTCGGGCCCCTGCGAGAAAGTTTGCTTTTCCCGTGATTCTTTTTTTTATTTTTGTGGGTCCCAATTTTCGTGTTAGTGCGCACTATTTTTAAAATGTTAATGGGCACTATCTATGGTTAGCACGCACTAATGGTAGTGCATGCTAACTCCCATTAGCTTGCACTAACACAAACTATGAATTTTTCTGAAATTTTGTAAAAATTCAGTTTGTTTTTTGTTGTCCCCGAACCGTGATGAATTAGACATTTCGTTTAAATTGACTAATTCATGAAAAATGAATGCACATGTCTAGTAAGTATAGTATTCAATCAGAGGTTTCACTCTCTTTTGAACCTGCTGCTGAAAGTTGTCCAAAACCAAGTAACACCTCTGCTTTCATTCCCTCTTGCTCATTGAAGCCCTATACATTTTCCTTCAGAATATTTACAATGGGGAAAACTCTGTCCAAAGTGGTGCATCTGAAACTCAGATGATTTATGGCATGCTTGAAGGGCTTCAGGATTTGCATCAGCTACATCATCATTATCCAATCATGATGCCGCAAGGGAAGATTACAATCTATCTTATTTTCTAGAGACAGATCATAAAGGAATTTCTCCTGCTTCTCTTCTACAGTATCAGAAATATGGAATTCCACTGGGTGTGAGCAACTGGAATCAGATGCTTATGAAGTATCCCAAATTCTTCCAACTTCTCATAGAGATGGTTCTCACCCTTTATGCTAAGCTGAAAATGCCCTGCAATTTTCCTGCATCTCTTAATCTTGTCCTTCAGGACTGGAATCTCATGGTACCACAGAGCATCCATCGCTGCCAGGTGCAGAAAATATGCAAGGCAACAGATCCCTAGATAACTTTCATCTTCCAATTTTACTGTTTGTCACAATGAATACTGCATGAAGACATATGCCTCTCTGATCTAGATGCCAGGCCTCCAGCATCTTCCTTATGGCTATTAGAATATTACTTGAAATATGGAGGCTATCCATTTTCTGAGTGCACTGCACATTCTACCTGCATCCTGATGCTCGATCCACCCTACAGCTGCTGCTTCAGCCAGCTGCCAGCATTTGCTGTCATGGAGAGTTAAATATGTGTAGTATTGACGCTGGTCCCCATGATGCTGGTAAAATGTACATTATTCCCCTCTGCCCTGGCCACCTGTCTCTGAATGCTGCTACTGCACTGGTTGAACAGGGTGGGGATATTCTGCCTGAGGACACTTTGTAATTTGAGGCTAAGAGGTGCAGCAGATGCTTAAGGTCTAATTTTATTTTCTCTTTCTGCAATCAATTCCCCAATGTACTTCATCACTACTATGGATGCTGTCTGCCTCTTGCCACAGGGCAGTGATACAGAACACCACTCCATTTCCTCTATGATAGTTTGCTACTTCAGATGCATGGAAGGGGGTTGCTAGCCTACCTCTTATCTGGTAGAAGGGGGCCATAAGGTTTTCTCTATTTCAACCCCTTTGCTACAGATTCTGTTTTAAGTGACAAAAAGGCTAGTACTACTGCCTCCCCTGATGCCAATGCTAGAAGGTGTAGGTGATGCTGCTTTCCACCATTTTTCAGATGAACCAGTACCTTCTCTCAACTGGTGGCTTTCTTGCAGGAAATACAATGAGCAAATTGCAGGTCCTACTTCCCTTTAAAGGACCTCATCAAAAACAGGGATGTCTTGCACAATCTCCTCTCTAAATCCTTGTGGCCTGCTGTTGCTTTTTGATGTTGGGGGTTGACCAGAAAGGATAAGAACAGAGGCATTATTCATGCTCCATAGCTGCACTGTCTGCTCTACCTGGGGTTTGCTTTCATCATTGTCAGTATCATCTATATTCCCCACCTCCTCACCAGAGACTAAGACACTACTGACTAGGGCTGTGAAATTCTCTTCATCTACTAGTTATTTGATATTTTCTGGTTCAGGAAATCCTAGAAATTATTCTTCCTCAGATTCAGTTCTTACCTCCATTACCTCAGAAACAGTAATAATGGAGGAGTGCATTGCTGGTTTTGGGCATTGCAATTCTGCACTCCTGTCCATGGCCCTGCCTTGCTAATACTAACCTCAGATGGTTTTCCTACCTTTTGCCCCTGCTCAAAAAATAAGAGGAAAAACAATAGCCAGTGATGGCAATTTCAAATTCTTATGGTTTTAGCTGTCTTCTGGCTTTCTGCAGCTAAAAAAAAGGACTCCCATTTTTCTCGCTGCTACTATTAATGCTTGTACTTCTGACAAGCTGGGCTGGCTCTGCAGCAATCACCTAAACCTCTGCATTCCTTTCTTTCCCCTTTACTTGGAGTGGCATGATGGAATTTGATGTAGCTACTGGGGGGTTTTAATATCTCACTATACTTTATTGATAATGTACCAGCACTCACCAGTACCATCCAAGTACTTAATGAGCGTGTGCCTGCCACACTCACTCAATCAAGTTCATAGAGTGAGTTCATTTCAGTGCTTAATAGGGATGTGCATTCATTTGTGACAAAATAGGAAATATAGACGATATTTCCTATTTTATCGCGTTTTGGGGGGTCGCCGAAATGGTAAGAAAGACACAAAATTTTGTGTGGTTTTTTTTATTATTTTTTGTGGGGGAAAAACCCAAACCCACCCCAACCCTTCAAATTTCATTAATTGCAACCCCACACCCTCCCAACCCCCCAAGACTTGCCCGACCTCCCCAAGACTTACCAAAAGACCCTGGTGGTCCAGCAGGGTCCCGGGAGTGATCTCCCCCTCTCAGGTCATCGACTGCCACTAATCAAAATGGCACCGATGCCCTTTGCTCTTACCATGTGACAGGGGCTATCGGTGTCATTGGCCGGCCCCTATCACATGGAAGGAGCAATGGATGGCCCATGCCATTTTTTAATATGGCACCAGCTGTCCATTGCTCCCACCATGTGACAGAGGCCGGACAATGGCACCGATAGCCCCTGTCACATGGTAAGGGCAAAGGGCCACTAGTGCCATTTTGTTTACTGGCAGCTGTTGGCCTGAGAGCAGGAGATTGCTCCCAGGACCCCGGCTGGACCACCAGGGAATTTAGGCAAGTTTGGGGGAGTTGGGAGGGTGGGGGGATCATAATTAATTAAATCTTAAGGGTTGGGGTGTGTGTGGGGGGGGTGCTTTCGGTTCGGGACAGCCAAAAAAAATCAGCCCGAACCGCGTGAAATGAAATTTCCTGTGGCAGGCTGATAACGAAGGCTGAACTGAAAGGTTTGGCTGAATCACATCTCTAGTGCTTAACAAGGATAGTGCCAACTTACTAAGAGGAACTAGCAGCTTGCTAGTGGCACAAACTCAGTCTTTATCTTTCTAGGGTCATTCCTCATAAGGATGGTTACTTTGATAAATGGCAGATGAAATTTAATGTGGATAAGTGCAAGGAGATGCATATAGGGAAAAATAACCCATGCTGTAGTTACATGATGTTAAGTTCCATATTAGGAGCTACCACCCAGGAAAGAGATCTAAGCATCATAGTGGATAATACTTTAAAATTGTCGGCTCAGTGTGCTGTGGCAGTCAAAAAAACAAACCGAATGTTAGGAATTATTAGGAAGGGAATGGTGAACAAAATGAAAACTATGTACAATTCTGGTAGCAGCATCTCAAAAAAGATATAATTGTGATGGAGAAGTTAAAGAGAAGGGCAACCAAAATGATAAAGGGTATGTAACAGTTCCCCTATAAGGAAAGACTAAAGAGGTTAGGGCTCCTCAGCTTGGAGAAGAGATGGCTGACGGGGGGATATGGTAGAAATTTTGGGGCAAAAACTCTTTTGGGTTTCCTGGAATGCTTATGTCCCACCAAACCATGTCCATGCTCTGCACCGTTTTTGCAACTTCTTATTTGTGCATGTACCAGGAGATACACGTGTACTTGGGCATCTTTTAAAATCAACATGGCATGCACTGGCCCGACATACCTGTGTATCTCATGATTTTGATACATGCTAGATTTTTAAAATTCACCTCAGTGTGTGCAAAAAGGTTTTTCTCTCACACACACCTATACACCTATATATATATATATATATATATATATATATATATATATATATATGGGATGTGCATTCATCTAGGCCAATTTTTTTTCAAATAAATATATATCCCTATCATAGTTCCCTCGAAACTGAGTGCACGAGTGATCACATATACTTTTCAGAGCATTGCTCACAGGTTTTACATGGTCCTTCACATGCTTATTTTCTTTGTGTGATATACAGAAATGCAGTGCTAATACTGGCACTCAAATTCGAAAGTTTAAAAAAATTGTTGCACAAACAAAATAAAAATTGCACACACATAGTCACTTTTTGCAGGGAACCTTGCTCTATTCTCTCTTTCTCTCTCTTTCAGAGAGTATACCTTAGGTTGGCAGCTGGGTTGGGCTGGCCTGTATAATTTATAGAGATGTGCATTCATTTTCAACGCATTGGCAATCCGCAATGTATAAGTCCCTATTCTTTGTATTCGTGGGTTCGTGAAACGCATCGCGATCCCCCACAAATACAACATATCATATTAGTTTCATTCTTTAGGCTTGCAGTGATTTCTTAGCAGCCATTTGAAATAGGAGATAGCAAAAACCAGCCCTTTCCTATGAGTCATAAATGACCTCACAGCCTTGTCACAGGTTGGCAAGAAAACCAGGATGCAACCTATCAGAACTAAGCACTTTTTGTAATGCAGCCAATCGCCGCTCTCACTCAGTGCTCCTTGATGCTATTCCTGATGATGCAGCACTATTTATACGTTAAGCACGCGGCGTGCCATGCAGTTTCTTGGAGGGGATGGTCTGGGGAGGTGGTCGCACTCAGAGCTAGTCTGAGTATCTCAAATCTGTATTCAATTGCTAGCTACTTTGATAGAATTTTCCATTGAAAAATATATTTGTTCGATTTGGCTGCAATGCTGCTGCGAGCTATCCATGCTTTTTTTTGACCACACTTTTTTTTAATTGATCTGAGATGGTCTCTCTGTCTGTGCCACTGAGAGAAGCTGCTAGCAGTGGCATTTTTATGCTTATTTTACCCCTTGGAGTAGCTTGCAAGCAGGATTTGGGTGTAGTGGGTGGGAGATATATTACATTGCTAGCTATTTTGATAGAATTTTCCATTGAAAAAGATATTTCTTCGTTTTTGCTGCTGTGCCAAGCAAGCCATCCTTTTTATTCTACTGCAGTTTTTTTTATTGCACTCAGGCTGTCTCTTTGTGCTCTTTTAAGCCAAGAAGACAGTGCACTCACTGCGCATCAGTGGGTACTGGTCAGTTTTGCAGACTCACATATATATTATTGGGACAGCAGTGCTCTCTGAAGCCAAATCCCCAGTGGGCCTCTTTTGTAGTTCAAGCTTGGTGTGTGCATACAGCAGTCAAAGTTTAAGTATACATCAAGGCAGAGCCTCATGGGCCAGAGGGCACTTTTGCAGACTCACTTTTTGGGACGCGGTGCTCTTTGAAGCCACATCACCAGTGGGCCACTTTTGTAGTTACACGCTTGATGTGTGCACAATACACTGCGGTCCCAGTTTTAGTGTACATCCAGGCACAGCCTCGTGGGCCAGTGGGCACTTTTGCAGACTCACGTATATTGGGACAGGGGTACTCTCTGAAGTAAAATCCCCAGTGGGCCTCTTTTGTATTTGCAAGCTTTGTGCGTGCATACAGCGGTCCCAGTTTTAGTGTACATCCAGGCACAGCCTCGTGGGCCTGGGGACACTTTTTCAGACTCACGTATATTGGGTCAGTGGTGCTTTCTGAAGCCAAATCTCCAGTGGGCCTCTTTTGTAGTTACAAGCTTGGTGTGTGCACACATACAGCAGTCCCAGTTTTAGTGTACATCCAGGCAGAGCCTCTTGGGCCTGGGGGCACTTTTGCAGACTCACATATATTGGGACAGCAGTGTTCTCTGAAGCCAAATCCCCAGTGACCCTCTTTTGTAGTTACAAGCTTGGTGTGTATGCACATACAGCGGTCACAGTTTTAGTGTACATCCGGGCACAGCCTCGTGCACTGGGAGCAGTTTTGCAGACTCAAGTATATTGGGACAGCGGTGCTCTCTGAAGCCAAATCCCCAGTGGGCCTCTTTTGTAGTTACAAGTTTGGTGTGTGCACATACAGTGGTCCCAGTAGAGTGTACTTCCAAGCACTGACTTGTGGGCCTGGGGGAGGTTTGCAGACTTACCTATATTGGGACAGCAGTGCTCTCTGAAGCAAATTCCCCAGTGGGCCTCTTTTGGAAATAATTCTGTTAATTGAAATCCCTAGTAGGCAGTGACATTAAATCCGTAATGTCAGGGAATGCTAGACATTGTGGAGTGATTGGTACTGGCAGAGGAGGCACTTCAAAAGGCAGTGCCAGTCCCCCATTAAAGATAAAAAGGGACCTGTTCCAATCTAAAATCTCTGGAGGGGCAGGCAGTTCCATCCAGAAAAAAATGAAATTTAAACATGATGCATCACCAACACCTTTTTCTGACTTTGTAGTTTTGGAGGTGAGGGAAGGGGAGGCTGAGTCATGCCAGACAAAATGGCGACACCCAAAAGCAGCAGTGCAACAGCATACTCAACAGCGTTGACAATGTAGCGCAGGCACTGTTTGCTTCTGATTCCGATGAAGAATCATCTTGTGTGGGATTCTCATCATCAGAAATGGAAGAAGTAATAGCTGAAGAAGGTTTAGGAGGATTAGTTAGTCCAGTCTTAGCCTCCACTTCAGTGCAGCAGGGGAGAGATGAAACTGAAGATGATGAGAAGGAAGAGCAGTCAGCGCAGGCACAGATTGTGACTGATGCCCCTGGCATTGCTTCTCAGGGTACACCCACTACTTCAGCTCTAGTTCCAGCATCCACCCAGAAGGCCATAAAGGGATCACAAAAGAAATCTGCGATCTGGAGCCACTTTAAAGAGATGGAGGACCCACATTTTGCTCAGTGTAATTACTGTGCCAGGGCTAGTAGCAGAGGCAAGCAAATGGGACATTTATCTAATTTTGGCATGACGCATCATATGAAGAGGCAACACCCAACATCTGTACGGCTATCTGGGGATGGTGCCAGTACCAGTCAGGCTATCCCTTTTTCCAGGCAGCGTAAAGTGGTTGAAAAGAAGCAGAGTCACCCCATGCCTTCAGCCCCTTCTAGCAGTCAGGTGGCAGGCCAGCAGCCCCCTGCCATGTGGCAGAAGCTACAACCCACCACGGAGGAAATGGGGTGGTGTGCATTAACACTATCCCGGGATAAGAGGCATGCAGCCTCAAAAGTTGTAACCAGGAGCTTTATGGAAATGATTGCCCTTGATGACCAGCCCTTGCAGATAGTGGAGAATATGGGTTTCAAGCATTTGCTGACGGTCTTAGTTCAAAATTACAAAGTCCCCTCCAGAACCACATTTAGCAGAAAGGTCATCCCCAGCCTGTTCAAGCAGTGTCACAGTCGCATCCAAGCGCTGATAGCTAAGGCAGAAGGGAGTGTGCATTTCACCTGCAATATCTGGACCGCCATGAATTCTGCACACTCTTACCTCTCCCTGACAGCATGCTGGTGGGACCTAGCTGAGGCAGAGGCAGGCAGCAGCTCTATTAGGACCGGATTTTATAAATGTGTGCGAACGCATACTTTTGTTCGTGCACCAGGCGCGAACAAGAGTACGCGGGATTTTAATAGATATGTGCGTAGCCGCGCATATCCATTAAAATCCGGGGTCGGCGCGTGCAAGGCTGCCCAAAATCGGCAGCCTGCGCGCGCCGAGCCGTGCAGACTGCTTCTGTTCCCTCCGAGGCCGCTCCGAAATCAGAGCGGCCTTGGAGGGAACTTTCCTTCCACCCCCCCGCACCTTCCCTTCCCTTCCCCTACCTAACCCACCCCCTACCTTTGTCGGCAAAGTTACGCCTGCTAAAAGCAGGCGTAACTTTGCGCGCGTCGGCCGACAGCCCCGCTCCGTGTTCCAGTACCAGGGGCTGGTCCGGAGGCCACGGCCATGCCCCCGGAACACCCCCGGGCCGAAACCATGCCCGCGTCGCCGCCCCCGAAATGCCACGTCATGCGCGACATGCCCTCAAAACGCCATGTCACTCCGGGCACGCCCCCGATACGCCCCTTTTACAAAGCTCCGGGACTTACGCGCGTCCCAGGGATCTGCGCGCGCCGGCGGCCTATGGAAAATAGGTGCGCCGGCTCGCGAGGGCCCTGCGCGCGTAAATCCGGCCGGATTTACGCGTGCAGGGCATTTAAAATCCGCCCCTTAGTGAACAAGTATCAGGGTGGAGGTGGGTTTTACTGCACACCCACCTGACGGACGAGGCCCATACCTCAGCCAATATTCTAGCATGCATCAGACAGATGCTGGCGGGCTTGCAGCTACACCATGTTATGCTGGTCAGCCGAGGAGGCCGAGGCTAACTGATCTTACCCCTTCTGGCCATGGTCCGCCGCACTCCAGGTTCCTGAGGCTGGGTTGATCGGCACCTCCTCAAGCTCTGAGGCCTACTGTGACAGCGAGAGGCCTACCCCTGAAGCTGGGATGCCGTCGCAGAAGACTCCCCGCCCCCCCCCCCCCCCGACGTCCTCTTGATGCACGCAGTGAAGCCGGCCCCTTTCTTAAAGGGGTCAGCGCGGGAATGCTGCCCAATACCGAGAGGTCTCCACCCTCTTCCTGGAGGTATTTAAATGCTCAGCTCCTTTTCATAGACTTTGTGGATACAGCGATCAAGTATCATCCCCACTTGAAAAATTGATGCATTACCAGATTATCAGAGAAATTGTGAATTAATGTTATGAGAGCACACTCATACACATTAAAGATGAACTACACACAGTCCCTGAGGTAGCCCCTAAGTGGGGCAAAGCTCAGCCTGAGTCGGGAATAATTAAAGATCACGTCTCCATTCAAATAAAGCTCATTTTTGGACTACCTTTGGGCGTCTAATCTATTCTGTTGTCCTAATGGCTTTCTTAGACAGCCTACCCTCCTGTTTCATTGGTCCAGGTCTTACGTCCCTACAGGAACTTAACTAATGCTGTGCCTGTCCATCCAGGCCTTATGTCCCTACAAGGGCTTGACTTCTATCCTCAAATGCTGTGCCTGCCTGCCTGTCCTTCTAGGCTTTACGTCCCTACATGGGCTTGACCTCTAATGCTGTGCCTGTCCATCCAGTATTTACCTCCCTAAAAGGGCTTGACTTCTATCCTCAAATGCTGTGCCTTCCTGTCTATCCAGGCCTTACATCCCTACGAGGGCTTGACTACTATCCTCAAATGCTGTGCCTGTCCGTCCAGGAATTATGTCCCTACTAGGGCTTGACCTCTAATGCTTGCCTGTCCATCCACATTTGGAATCTAAGAACATAAAAAGCTGACTTAAGATGTTTGGAGCTTGCATATTTCATATGCTTAATAGTTTTCCTGACCTTCATAATATGGGCCATGTTCCTGAAATCTTTCTTAGGTACCAACAGTAATGTTTCTAATATTATAGAAAACTGGTGGTAGTTGCACTCTAGTTCATCCTCTCTGTTCCCATAGTTTGCAGAGGCACTGTGTAAACTACAAAGTCAACATAGGTTGATATTGTAGATTTGGGCGGCAGATGACGTCAGCACTTCTTTTAGTCCTAGCGGCTGAACCCTTGTTGCAAAGAGAACCCTCAGTCTCTGGAAATTCAAAATGCTAATCCTTCACAGCATGGATCCTTAATTAAAAAAACATGCTTTGAAGGCTCGTGCTCCACTCTAGGGGCCAACCCATTCCGAGGAGCCCTTTCCTGCTCAAAGGAAAGGGAACTCTCCCCAGGGAAGCTGGCCTATCTCTTAGCACCTGTTTACCCATGTTGAACTGCTGTTCACATGGCACCCTGCTTCACATAGCTACACTTTGAAGTTTTGTGCTCTACTCTAGGGGCCAACCCATTCTGGGGAGCCCTTTCCTGCTCAAAGGAAAGGGAACTCTCCCTGGGGTAGCCATCCTATCTCTTAGTACCTGTTGACCCATGTTGAACCACTTTTCACATGGCACCCTGCTCCAGATCACCACGCTTTGAAGGCTCGTGCTCCACTCTAGAGGCCAACCCATTCCTGGGAGCCCTTTCCTGCTCAAAGGAAAGGGAACTCTCCCCAGGTTAGCCGGCCTATCTCTTAGTACCTGTTGACCCATGTTGAACCACTGTTCACATGGCACCATGCTCCACATTTGAAATCACACTCAGGAGCAATTCATGCACTCAGCAACTAAAGTTTGATGAACATAAGTGCAGACAGTCTTTGCTGGTCCAATTTATAATAATTATTTTTAATTGTAAGAGCGGCAACTCCACATTGACACAAAATTCATAGCAGGTCCCCCGACACGGACCGTGTTTCGCCTGTCCGGCTGCCTTGGGGGGGCAATTTTAACAACAAGAATATCTGTAATAACACCAAATAAAACAATGACCAAGCTGTTACAAGAAAATAGGGCAACAGAGCAACATTTCTACTGATAGTGTCCAAAATTACACATACCTTTGTCAGTCAGATCAACATTTGTACAGGAGCACCTCAGACATGCAGAATACACTGCCATTTAAACTTACCATTTTGACGCCAAACGGGTGCCCCAAAGTCTGATGGGACCTCTCTGGCCAATCACAGCACAGCACTTCCATGACATATGATCTGTCAAAGAAAATAATTCCATTCCAGCTCGGCGTTTAGGCCGGCTGGGGAAACTATCTAAAGTGAAAATCCATTTTTGTTCCCTTCTAATTAGAGCCATCGCTAGATCTCCTCCCCTCACTGTCGGCAAAACTACATTAATAATGAAAAATAATGAAATAATGAAAAAAGGGAGGGGGGATTGTCTTAATGGATAGTTTGAATTATCTATCTGAAAACAGGCGACAATTAAGTGATACTACATCATTTAGACCTCTCACGTATGATCCTACTGAGGAATTGAGTAACCTCATCAAAGACATAGTAGCAGAAGCAGTGGAGCGTAAATACATTACTCAGCGGGAATCACAGTTTTTGATAACCCAACATCCAGAGGTCTGTCCCTGAATCCGAGTTCTAAATCCTGAATCTTGAATCCTTGAATCCTGAGTCTTTAATCCTTGAATCCTGTTCCTGGTCTTCGGATTTCCTTGTTCCTGCTTCTGTCCATGCCCTAGACTCAAGCCACAGCCTGCTCTGCTTCAGCGTGGTGTGAACCAGCCATGGGTGGTTGTGTAGGGCGCACCTTGGTGCAGGCCTTTCCTCAATCTTCATCATATTCCCAGCTTCAAGCCTTCATCTTCTCATCTGGAGTCTGCTTTGCTTCTGGCATGGACCATGACAAGCCATGGGTGGCTGTGTAGGGTGTGCTGATTTGCAGTACTCATCCAGTACTAGTGCCTGAATCCTGAATCCAAATCTGAGTTTTCCAAGTTCCTTGAGTCCTCGTCTGAGTCTTCCAAGTTCTTTGAGACTTTGACTGAGTCTTCTAAGTTCCTTAGTTCCATGTCTCGTCATGTTGCTATCCTCAGCCTCCGTCTGGCCTCACACACTTGTAGTTTCCAAGTGGTGGGTCCAGAAGGGCTACCGAGTGGCCGGAGATCACTTGGTAGCCAGCATTGTGTTGCTGGGTCTCACCTGTGCATGCAGGTCCAGTGGAGGTCTGAGCCTGCCTTGTTCCAGTGCCTACAATGTTCCACTTCTTGATCCTGGTCCCGCCTTGTTCCAGCACCAGCCTGTGCTTGGACACTTTCACCTCCCACGGTTTGTGCCTTGGGGCTCCTCCCTGTGTCGTGTAGAGATGTGCTTCATTTTTTTCTACCGGGTCATTTTTTGACTCGGATACTTCGTGGTAAAATTCGGGTTTTCTCGTTTAGTTTTTTTGAAAAACGAAACGAGGAAACCCGAAACCGGCCCAAAAAACGAAGCGGGAAACGAAGCTAAAAAAACCCCCACCCCAAGCATTTAAATTCATTTTAATACATTACATACAACCCCCACCATCCCGATCCCTCCCCAAGACTTACTAACATCCCTGGGGGTCCAGCGGGGTCCCGGGTTCCATTTGTCCCTCCGTGCCCGGTGTGCTACTGCAAGCCGTGCTCCTCAAAATGGTGCCGAATAGCCTCTGAACTACTATGTCACAGGGGCTACCGGCGCCATTGGTCAGCCCCTGTCACATGGCCATTGGCGCCATCTTGTGCTCATACCATGTGACAGGGGCTGACCAATGGTGCCAGTAGCCCCTGTGACATAGTATGGGCAAAGGCTATCGACGGGGGAGGGGAAGGTGGGGGGGGGGGCAGAAGGAAAGTTCCTTCCGAGGCCTCTCCAATTTTGGAGTGGCCTCAGAGGGAATGGAAGAAGCCTGCGTGGCTCGGCGCGGGCAAGTTGCATAATTTGTGCACCCTCTTGCGCGCGCCGACCCTGGATTTTATAACATGCGAGCGGCGGCACGCGCATGTAATAAAATCGGGCGTAGATTTGTTCTCGCCGGGTTGCGTGAACAAATCTACAACCGTGCACAGGTTTGAAGATTTGTCCTTCTATATATCTCACACTGTATGAAGGATACTTTCAACTCAGGTGAGTTTTAGGGAGGGGGCAGTGTTACAAGGGTCTACAGACCCTTGTGCCCTAGGCAGACAAATGTAAAACTGCACCCCCCCAAAAACCCACTCTAAGTTGAACATGCCCCTCTTACAGTGCAAGATATATAGATTGTCAAATTCTCTCTCCATCTCTTTCTCTCATATTGAGGATCCCTCTGGCTCAAAATCTCCAGACTTGCACCTCATCAGGAACAGTAGTAAAGTTACACAGGTAACTTAGCGAGCGTTGCCATGTTCAGCCTTGCAAAATTCTGGAGTTACACGCATACGTTTTGGCCCCACCTTGGAATGCCCATGCTCAGTCCCTTTTCTGCCTCCTTATTCTTGACGCAGGCACAGGTACTTACACGTGTATTTCTTAAAATGTGTGTTGATCACGCATGGCCCACATACACATTTTTGCATGAGCAACACCTTTAAAATTTACCTGCTATATTGTAAGCTCTTATGGGAAAGGACTTATCATACCTGAATACTTGTCACTATTGTACTGTGTTGCATACATTCAGTAGTTCTTAAACCACTCTTATAATTATTAAATTCTCTTAATGTCACCTTTTTCTTATATATTCACAGAGTATGATGGCTTAGTAGATAAAGCACTGAGCTGTATATCATGAGAAATCCTTGGCTAGGCATTCACAAATAACTTTGACTAGTTATACTGTATAGCACTGGGAAAGTTTTGTAATTTACTTTTGACTCTAAGACTCATTGGAAAATTAAGGGTCTTAAAGTGATATTGCTGGTTGATAAACAGATTGAGACAAGCTGGGTCCTTAATTATATAGACCTCGATTCTGAAAATTCTTGAGCCACATAAATGGACCAAAGTCATTTGGCCCAAGTCATGTTCTTATACTGTAAAGTCATTTTGGACCATCTTAGGAGAGATTTGACCTTGTCTCACAGAGATTTAAGTCTGTATATACTTTTCTGCACATCATCAAATTTCACAGAAAAAGAGAAAAGGGAGGGGAAGGGGAGTTGATTTGTCTGTACACATTTTCTGATATAATTTTATCCTGTGCTACCCAAGGACATATCAAGCTTGAAAATAAATTTCCTTTAGTGGTAAGATTCTCAGCATGAACATTTCCAATCCTAGCAGAAGCCACTAATAAAAAAAAAAAAAAGCTTGAAAAGAACACTTAAGAAAATGCTGTACCAGGAATAAAAGAATCTACAGGAACTTTCAGAAGAAATTTCTGTGTCTGAAAAATAGGTATTAACATGATCGTCTTTAGATAAAGATGTTGTACCATATAATACAGTGTAAGCTGGCATAATTACTTTAGAGAAGAAAACTATCAGCCTCTTTGAGGAGACTATTAGCTGAAGAGATAATAAATATTTTATACTATGAAATTCTGTCATTCTACTCTTTGTGTGTATGCTATGCTTATTATTAACATAAATAATATTTATATTGCTATTCATTTACCCAAAAACATTTTCGGCATCACAAAAGGTTGTGTTTGAAAATATCTCAAGTTGGATTGTTTCTTTGTTCGGAGGAAATCAATGGCAGATTCTTTGAGAGTGTGTGTGTGTATGTATGTTTGAAGGGGTTGCTGTTCATTATTTTTCTGAATACTTTCCCACCAACTGAGATTTATCATTAGCTAAATTACAAAACAATTTGTTTAGAACATTGACTGACACACTGCTTTGTATACAATAAGCAAGCAATAAAAATATAACATATTGAACAATAATTCTGATATGCTGCCTCACACCTCAGGTCGATGCAGTCCAGCCAAATGCACCTTTGTGCCTGCACCTCAACACACATTTTCTGTATGGAAGACTTATTGCTTATACAACAAGGAATTGTGTATGCAGAAAATATACATTGAAAAATGAGAGTACTGCTTAGCACCCTTACATGGAAATCCCATGCAAATGAGAGCATTAAGCAGTGTTCCCTGATAATACAAAGAGGTATGCTGGACCATCACAGTTTTTTATAGTGCTGGAAAATTAATCCCTAGTCAGAGATGGAGTTACGTTTCCAGTGCTAATGCACTGGTACTTAAAACCCTCCAAAAACTAATAAAAACATAATAAAAAGAAATTGGGCTTAACTTATATCACTTAGATAAGTATGGACTTCTCTGGATAAGTGGCAGCTACCACCATTTAGATAAACTTACCTGGATAAGTAGTGGTGGCAGCTATTAGGAATGTATTGGCCGGTAAGGGATGCCCTCTGCTTTTCGAGTTAAAATGTAAATTCTGCTTGTACGGAGCACACATTTTACACTCAAAGGGGCAGGGCCCTTGTGCGCCAGCGCACCTATTTTGCATAGGCCGCCGGCGCGCGTAAAGCCCCGGGACGCGCGTAAGTCCCGGGGCTTTTGTAAGGGGGCGTGTCGGGGGCAGGGCCTACTGACGCGGTGGGCCTGGGGGCGGGCCCGGGGGCGTGGTTGAGGCCTCCGGACCAGCCCCGGGACCGGAGGACGGAGCAGGGCTGCCGGCCAACGTGCGCAAAGTTACGCCTGCTTCCAGCGGGCGTAACTTTGCCGACAAAGGTAAGGGGGGGGGTTAGATAGGGCTGGGGGGGTGGGTTAGGTAGGGGAAGGGAAGGGAAGGTGCGGGGAGGGCGAAGGAAAGTTCCCTCCGAGGCCACTCCGAAATCGAAGCGGCCTCGGAGGGAACGAAGGCAGGCTGCGCGGCTAGGCGCGCGCAGGCTGCCGATTTTGCGCAGCCTTGCGCGCGCCGACCCCAGATTCTATAAGATACGCGCTCGCACAACTTTTTAAAATCTGCCCCAATGTGTTATTTTAAACTCTCAATGCATTTGCATAGCATTAGCCCATATTAACAAAAAATTGTTAAAATAGGCTTTGAAAATGAGCACTGAAATACAGTGCACAGTTTCTTAACAGCCAGATTTCTATAGCGGCCCCCTCAATCATAATTTCTGACTAAATGTAGCACCATAAGCAAAACAGACAATAATTATTTGACTGAGTGCTGCAGTATATTGATTCAATTTTCGCACAATTTAAATCTTTAAGTCCATTCCACTTCAAGTCCTTTGCTTTTATAATCAGAATATATCTACAGTATTTGTCTTTTGAATTCTAATATTGGAAATATAATGCAATTTTTACTTTACTAATGTGACTTTTTTTCCAAGCACGCTAAGAAACAGGCAAGTGACCATCTTCTGATGCTGTGAGGATGAGGATAAACCTAGTTCCAGCTCTGGGTCAGGATTCTTTATGGGGGATAGCAAAGCTGTAAGACCCAATGGGATCACAATCACAATCTTTTAATAAACAAAATGTGCATGTATGGTTTGTGAGCCCTTGTGCTGTGGCAAGGTTGATACAGTCTAATAGGCAAAACTACTAGGCCTCTTCCAACAGCTAGAGAACACACCTTGGTCTGGGAAAGGTTGCAACTTTACCTGAACTAGTCCCGTTCCCCCACAGGATGAACCCTTGGGTTCCAGGGACTGGAAGGACTTAGGTTGATCCTGAGGGTGATCTAAAAGAGAAAGAAAGAGTCTAAAGATGGGCCAAAAGTCAGGGCAGGCAGCAGGCAGTGTAAAAGGGTACAAGGCAAGGTCATATCCAGGTGACAAGCAAGGGAGTTGTCAAGGTCTGAAGCTGAGGTCAGAACTGGGGAATCAAACCAAGACAGACAAGTCACAGAGGGACAAGGCAGGGCAAGACAAGATGAGTCAAAACTGTGATGACACAGACAAGGCAGGTAGACAGGGCAAGGCAACAGAGACAGGGCAAGGGCAGGATCAGGGCAAGGCTAGGCAAGTTGAGGCTGAACAAGCAAGGCAAGACAAGGTGGACTAGACAAGGCAGGCAAGATGACTGAGGGGGGATATTATTGAAGTCTACAAAATCATGAAAAGATTGTAATGTAAATCAGTTATTTACTCTCTCAGATAATAGAAGGGCTAGGGTACACTCCATGAAGTTAGCAAGTAGCTCATTTAAAATAAATCAAAGAAAATTCTTTTTCACTCGGCGCAGAGTTAAGCTCTGGAATTCTTTGCCAGAGGATGTGGTTACAACAATTAGTATAACTGGGTTTAAAAACAGTTTGGATAAGTTCCTAGATGATAAATCCATAAACTGCTATGATGGTAATTAGTAAGCAATAGTAGCTTTTGATCTATCTAATGTTTCAGTACTTGCCAGGTTCTTGTGACTTGGATTGGCCACTGTTGGAAACAGGTTACTGGGCTTGATGGACCCTTGGTCTGACCCAGTATGGCATGTTCTTATGATCTTATGTCCTTTTATTCAGGCTTTGATTAGCAGGGTCAAGGCAGGCTTAGATAAGGTGGGCTTGGACAGTCAATGACAAGGCAGGCTTGAATGAAGCAGGCTAGATGAGTCAAGGCTGGATGAGTCAAGGCTGATAGGTTGGATCAGGCATGGCTGCAAGGCTAAATGAGGCAAGGCTGGACTAGGCAAGACTGGAAGGCTGGAACAGGAATGCTGCAACTCAACTCAACCTATTAAGACAGGAGGCCAATTGTGAAGGCAGCCTTCTGGAATCACAGCTTAGTTTAAACACCAAGCCCCATGATGTCATCATGCGGCGCTGGCCGGACAGTGTCCTGCCATGAGGCCTTTAAGGTGCACATGATTGGGCATGCACACAAGCTTCCAGTCTTTCTTACTGTCTTTCTTGCTTTTTTTTTTTTTGAAGGGGGGGGGGGGGAGTGCTGCATTAATCCTCACTTTCCATTTTTGTGTTTTTTTATATTTTCCTTATATATATATATATATATATATATATATATATATATATATATATATATATATTTAATATTATATATATTACATATATATATCTTATATTACATATATATATTATATTTTCCTTATATGATTGCTTTTCTTCATGATGCAAATGTTCCTTTTACTAATGTACTCACACACAATTATTTCTATAAGGCTTCCAAATCCTCCTCATATAAATCTATCGATCCAACAAATCCCAATCAAAGAGGAATTATGTTTTCCCAATATTGTCTCAAAGAAAATGTTTGGGGAAATTGTATCAGAAAAAATGTGCTTTCACAGTCACCTGGCTCTTGCCCACATAAGGCTACAACCAGTATCGTGTATATAGCACACACAATCACCTCATTTACTCTTTCCCAACAAACGCTGTTTTTTTGTTTTTTTTAAAACCCCATTACATGACCCACTATTTTTTAAAAACCAATTGCTCAATATTTAACTGAACTATTACCCAACACCTAAGTGCTCCAGATTTTTCTCACAGTGTATTTATCGCATCATATTCATCATAGTCATTGGCGCTTTTAAATCCTTATCTTTTTGCCTTTTTTCTTATTCTCCGTCACTCCCACTGTTCAATAGATTCGTTGTTTCACAGTGCCGCTGTTATATACACACTCCCGTGCCTCCCGACATCAGACTCGTGAAACAACGAGTCTATTGAACAGTGGGAGTGATGGAGAATAAGAAAAAAAGGCAAAAAGATAATGATTTAAAAGTGCCAATGAATATGATGAATATGATGTGATAAATACACTGTGAGAAAAATCTCGAGCACTTAGGTGTTGGGTAATAGTTCAGTTAAATATTGAGTGATTGGTTTTTAAAAAATAGTGGGTCATGTGATGGGGTTTTAAAAAACAAAAAAACAGCATTTGTTGGGAAAGAGTAAATGAGGTGACTGTGTGTGCTATATACACGATACTGGTTGTAGCCCTTTGTGGGCAAGAGCCAGGCGACTGTGAAAGCACATTTATTCTGATACAATTTCCCAAAAAATTTTCTTTGGGACAATATTAGGAAAACATAATTCCTCTTTGATTGGGATTTGTTGGATTGATAGATTTATATGAGGAGGATTTGGAAGCCTTATAGAACTAATTTTGTGTGAGTACATTAATAAAAGGAACATTTGCATCATGAAGAAAAGCAATCATATAAGGAAAATATTATATATATATATATAAGGAAAATATAAAAAAACACAAAAATGGAAAGTGAGGATTAATGCAGCACTCCCCCCCCCTTCAAAAAAAAAAAGCAAGAAAGACAGTAAGAAAGACTGCAAGTAATTCTAAATTTCACTATGTACCAGGCAATATAGGTACTGGAACAGAAGTAGTAATCTCAACTAACCCATACCTCAGAGATTCTTTAAATCAACAGGATCAAAATAAGAATACCTATTACTATCCAATTTAACGATATGTTTGGAAGGATATTGAAGAGAAAATACACCTCTTAAAACAAGTACCCTTTCTCTCTGTTGGAGAAAAGCTTTCCTCCTATTTTGTGACTGCTTACAAACATCTGGGAAAATCTGGATTTTATGACCCACAAAGAGAACATCTATATTTAAAAAGTCTAACCTCATTATCAATTTTTTTTGATTAGTTGAAGAAAGTGACACTAGCAAAGTATTCCACACATTAGTCCCACTTTCCAGCTGTTGAAGAAAATCAATTAACTAAGAGAAGAGGAAGATAGTTGAAATTGATTGATTGACTACTTAAAATTCACAGCTAATTACATCCTTTTGAGATGGTTATGGGTGCAGAGAGAGGACGTCAACACTCTCGGTGTTCCGGCTGCAGTCCAATGGGGAAGAGAATCACCACTGCCTGATGCTGACGGTTGTAGACCTCCTTTTGAGATGGTCCAGGACGCAAAGAGAGGATGTCAGCACTCTTGGTGTTCCAGCTGCAATCCAATGGGGGAGGGAATCTCCACCACACCTTGCTATACCTTTAGGGCCAGATTTTCAAAAGCATTTACTCGAGCAAAACTGGTTTTTGCTCGAGTAAATACACTTTACTCAAGTAAGTGGGCTTTTCAAAATTGCTACAATATATGCCATTGAATTGTCCATAGGATTTACTCAAGTAAGTGCACTTTACTCGAGAAAATAGCTTTTGAAAATTGCTACGATAGTATGTCACATTTACATGCGTAACTCCTTTGAAAATGACCCCTAAGGATGCAGTAACCAGAATACTCAAGATGTGGTTTCACCATGGAGTGATACAAAAGCATTATATTTTCTGTTATATTCTCAATTTCTTTCCAAATAATTCCTATCATTCTACTTGTTTTCTTGGACACTGCTGCACACTGAGCAGAGCAATTCAACATATCCACAATGATGCCTAAATCCTTTTCCTTATTGGTTATTCCCAATCAAATTTTTGGTATCTTCAGCAAATTTGATCACCTCAGTCATTGCTCCCATCTCTTGGTCATTTATAAATATACAAGCCGTTAAGCCCGTTAAAACGGGCTACATCCCTCTGTCTCTCACCTCCCCCTCATTCTCTCTCCCCTACCTCCCTCATTCTCTCTCCCCTACCTCCCTCCCACCCACTCACCCACTCCTCCCCAGCCTCCCTCTCCTCTCACTCAGTCCCTCCCTCCCACTCAGTCTCACTCACTCCCTCCCCCTCTCTCCCTCACACTCAGTCCCACTCACTCTCCCTCAGTCCCACTCCCTCCCTCCCTCAGTCCCACTCACTCTCCCTCAGTCCCACTCCCTCCCTCCCTCTCCCTCAGTCCCACTCCCTCCCTCCCTCTCCCTCAGTCCCGCTCACTCCCCCTCACTCAGTCCCTCCCCCTCACTCAATCACTCCCTCCCACTCTCTCTCTTCGTCCCTCCCACTTAGTCCGTCCCTCCCTCCCTCTCTCTCTCTCCTCCCTCCCTCGCTACTGGCCGCTGCCGCTACCGCTGCCGCCGCCCGCTGCCGCTGCCCGCTGCCGCTACCGCCGCCGCCCGCCACCGCCGCCCGCTACCGCCGCCACTGCCGCCCGCCACTACCGCCTCCGCTACCGCCGCCGCCGCCCGCCCCCGCTGCCGCTACCGCCGCCGCCCGCTACCGCTACCGCCACCACCGCTGCCGCTACCGCCGCCGCTGCCGCCCGCTACCGCCGCCGCTACCACCCGCTACCGCTGCCCGCTGCCGCTGCTACCACCGCTGCCGCCATGTTTTTTGGTTTTTTTTGAAGCTGCCTAAGACTGACGTGCTCGCCCGCACATGCGCAGTAGAGCTGCTCTCTACTGCTCATTTGTGGGCACGTCGGTCAAGCTTCATTTATCTAGTTAGATTTTAAAAAAGTGGTCCCAGTACAGATCCCTGGGAGACTCCACTATTCACTTTTCTCTATTGAGAAAATTGACCATTTAGCCCTAATCTATGTTTTCTTTCTTTTAACAAGTTCTCAGTTCACATTAGATCGTTGCCTCCTACCCCATGACTTTTTAATTTCTTCAAAAGTATCTCATGAGGTAATTTATTTTTATTTTATTTATTAATTAATTTATATTCCACTTTTCAGGCACTTCAAAATGGGTTACACTAAAGTACTGTAGATATTTTGCTGTCCCCAGTGAACTCGTAATCTGGGAAGATAAATTTGAAACATGCAGGCGCATGCCCATATAAGCATTTATATGGGCTCACATGCTGATGTATATTTATTTTATATTGTTTGTGCATATTAGGGATGTGAATCGGGCTTCAGACGATTGAAAATATCATTGATATTTTCAAAATCGTCAGAAATCGGGGGCTCCCCCAAAACAATAGGAAAACCCCACGATATTGATCGTGGGGGTTCCCTTATCGTTTTGGGGGAGGGCGGTAAAAACGGCACACAAAAATAACCCCTAAACCCACTCCAACCCTTTAAAAGTAACCCCTTACCTTCCCCCACCCTCTCGACCCCCCAAAAAACTTTTTACAGGTACCTGGTGGTCCAGTGGGGTCCCGGGAGTGATCTCCCGCGATCTCCCGCTCCGGGAGCGGGAGGATGGCCCGGAGCGGGAGATCATGGGAGATCGCTCCCGGGACCCCCACTGGACCACCAGGTACCTGTAAAATTTTTTGGGGGGTTGGGAGGGTGGGGGTAGGTAAGGGGTTACTTTTAAAGGGTCAGGGTGGGTTTTTTGTTTATCGGCTGGGGCACAGCCGATAAACAAAACCGCGATCGGGCCCGATTGAAAAAACCCCACATGTTAATCGGAACCAGAATCAGAACCGATTCCGGTTCCAATTCACATCTCTAGTGCATATGCATGTGTACGATATAAAATACATGCAGCTTTGCCTTCAATATTGTGTGTGTCTTTTGCATACATGTGAGCATAGTTTGCAGTTCATGTGCAAATATGAACATACTGTCCATTTGCACACTTCCACATTATGCAACTTCTGATTCCTCAGGGGTGCATTTATAGAACCATGCTGCCACCAGCCAGGCAGTTCAACTTTACCACTAAGGACATCATGTGCATGACATTCCTGGAGCTCAACCGGACCTTGTCCCTATTCAAGGGATAAGGCAGAACCTGTTCCACAGTAAACAGGCCTGGTGCCTGCTCCACGCCTGCTTCAGCTGTAGGGTATCATGCCCAGATATGGTAAGTAGTATAGGGGTTTTTATGGGATGGGGGCAGGTTAGGATGTGCATGTGGTTCAATAGAAGGGGCTAAGGTTTGGGGGTGGGGTAGGTCAGGTTGTGCATGGGGTTCACTAGGGGGAGCTAAGATTTGGAATAGGTTAGAGTGTCCATGGGGGTCATTAGTGCACATCAAAAGTGATCAACAAATAGGGCAAAAGCAAATAGCTATGTATGCATACAGTAACAGTTGTGCATTCCATTAATAGCATGATTAATGCAAATGTATTGCCATGTAATATAATGTAACAGAAATTGTAGTCTAGGGTTATATTCAGATATTATAGGTATTTCCCTATCTCCACAGCGCATCTGAATCCTCTCCAGCCTGATCCCCTGCAATACTGAAAATAGTACAGACTTTCAGAATACATGCAATTTGGGTTTTTTTTTTCTCTTAACACTCTGTTGACCTTCCTTTATCTCTATCATGACTGCTACATGATCCCTCATATAGCAGTTCCTGGTATACTACTAACTGTCTAGAAAGCATTGCTGAGCTACAGATACTGTATACAGTCTGACAAAACTTGTCAAGCACCTGCATGCTATGCCTAAGAGAGAAGATACAGTAAATGGTGTGGCTCTTGAAAATGGTTGCTTACTGGCTCTAGGTGTATAGCATTGCAACATTATCTCACAGCCTACTTTAATCTTCTGGGGGGTGGGCACCTTGGGGGAAATTGGTTCCTGTCCCAAAGTCTTGTGCAGTCTAGTAGATCTGCAGGTGACATGAAAGTGGGTTCCAGTAACTTCTTTGTGCATACATACACTGCAGCTACACAATACAAGAAATGTTCCTGTTAACACCATCATTTATTTTTTAACTCTTTATTTATCCAACATATTTTGCCATACAACATACTAGGCAGCAATGTAAATAAAGAACATGGTACAGCATGCAGAGGGCACCAATATCGAACAAGAGAAATAGAACAGCATCCTCAGATTAGATTACATTTACTCATTCAAGATAAGGCCTAGAGTGATCATAATACTGATGATACATACCACAGATAATCTCATATTTAGAAGATTCTCCATTTAGGTCAAGTCAAAGCTTTTCTAAGTCAGCCACATCAAGTATTTGTGTTTTCAGTAATCCATACTAGGTTGAAACTTACAAAAATGTGCAATTGTGAACCTAGTTGTCAACAACATCTGCCCCACCAGTTAAAAAAAAAAAGTGAGGTATAAGTGAGCCTATCTTATCAACAGACTCAACATCAATATAACATGAACAGGAATATTAATAATATCATAAATCTCTTGGACCACCTGAGACCAAAGCAAAATGCACACTCAGGCAAAACCACCACATATGTATGTTGCCCTCTGTCCACATCCCCACAAACATACAGGACACCTACAAGGAGAAAACGTAGAATAGTATAGAGCTGTCAATAAGTTCTATGCAGCAATTTAACCATTAGTTCAGTACTCCATGTAGTAACATGATACGCCAATGTCCATATTTGTTTCTAAGCTTTAACATCCAATTCAAATGCCAAGACTTCATTCCATGCTGTGATCGAAGAGGGTGTAGAATTGGTATTATATTCCCACCACCCTCAGAATGCCAATAAATATCAGCACTATCCCCTTTTTTATGGTCCCGGGGTCATTTAAGTATGTTTGTAAACCATTCAAGGGCCTCAAAGGTTCTGCAAAATTGAAGTGCTGCCGCAATGCAGTTCTTATCTGAAAGAAGGAAGCCCTCAATCCAGGATTAAGTTCATAATAACTTTCTAATTCCACGAACCCTAAAAAAGCGTCAGCATTCCATAGTTGAAATATAAAACTAAGCTCTTGTTCCTCCAACTCCTGAAAGTTGAAGAAAAAGTACAACTATATAAGATTGGGTTCTCATATAAAGGTGCAATTGGCAAAGGTTTATCTCTATCCCACCCCAATAATTTATTAACCTGACCCCAAACAGAGAGAGTTTGTGTCAGTATGGGACTTGATCTACAATTTTTACAGCATATAGGGGAACTTGGAGAAAGAAATGGAAGCATAACTATATTAACCATCTCTGCCTGTACCTTCTCTGAAACCACCCATGAGACATCCCCCCCCCCCCTCAATAAGTCAATCATGCAGGCAAACCAATTACTAGCCCAGTAATACAGATGCATGCCATCCTGTGATTTAGGCAACCACAACTGCCCAAGCTTCACCTAGACCCTCCACTGCCTCCAGAGATATTGAGCCAATGTTCTATATAATTTCACAAAAATCATGGCAGGTACTGAGCAAGGAAGATGCTGGAATAAATACAACACTTTTGGTAAAATATTAATTTAAAGAAATGTATCCTTCCCCCCCCAAGAATACAACAAATCTTCACCAAATTATTTGGCCGTCTAAAGGTGCGAATTTAAACAAAACCCCCACCCTCCGGACCCCCCCCCCCCAAGACTTGCCAAAACTCCCTGGTGGTCTAGCGGGGGTCCGGGAGCCATCTACTGCACTCACGCCGTCGGCTGCTGGTATTCAAAATGGCACCGATAGCCCCTGTGACATAGTAAGGGCAAAGGCTATCGGCGCCATTTTGATTACACTGGGCAACAATGAAAGAGTTACTGACCTAAAAAGGTCCTACTCTGTAGTATTTTGATGTGCTGAACACGAATATGACCATGAAAAGTTTTTATTGGCTCTCGTTTTGAAGATATTTAATATAGTTCACTTTCTATGTTTAGTCATGTAAATTTATCCAGTAGGACTGTAAATAAGCCTAGAATGATATAATATTGCATCATATTGCATAATACCATCATGCACACATCATCCAGAGTTTATTACATCATTTTATGATGCAATTCAGTTCTACTACCATGCTGCTGCTGAGTAAGCTGACGTCAGCAGTGCACTACATGAAGCCCAGTCAGAAAGGGTGAGCATTTGAAATATTCATGCTGGCTGACTACTGCTGGACACTCCGCAGAGATGCTCCAGAACAGCTGTACAAGAGACAAGCAAAGAAATCTAAGACGTAGTCTATGACTTCATTTTTCAAACGGTACTAACCGTAGGTCTCCTACTATTGGCATACAATTCAAGATGTAATTATATTATTGCATATTACAAAAAAACTAGAGCCAATTTTGCATTTTCAGTCACATTCATGTTTAGCACATGGAAATTTATAAGAATTGACTAATTTCATTTCAGTAACATGACTTTTGTGAAAATTTCTTGCCTAGTGAGCTATTGGCATACAGTTCAAGATGTAATTATATTATTGCATATTACAAAAAAACTAGAGCCAATTTTGCATTTTCACAGTCACATTCGTGTTTAGCACATGGAAATGTATAAGAATTGACTAATTTCATTTCCGTAACATGACTTTTGTGAAAATTTGTTGCCCAGTGTTACTGGCAGCCGATGGTCCGAGTGCAGGAGATGGCTCCCAGACCCCCGCTGGACCACCAGGGATTTTTGGCAAGTCTTGGGGGACCCTCCTCATCCCCACAAGACTTGCCAAAAGTCCCTGGTGGTCCAGCGAGGGTCCGGGAGCCATCTCCTGTACTTGGACCATCAACTGCCGGTATTCAAAATGGTACCGATAGCCCCTGTGATATAGTAAGGGAAAAGGCTATCGGCGCCATTTTGATAACTGGCAGCTGACAGCCCGAGTGCAGGAGATCGCTTCCGGACCCCCGCTGGACCACCAGGGACTTTTGGCAAGTCTTGGGGGACCCTCCTGATCCCCACAAGACTTGCCAAAAGTCCCAGGTGGTTCAGCGGGGGTCCTGGAGCCATCTCATGCACTTGGGCCGTCGGCTGCTGGTACTCAAAAGGGAACCGATAGCCTTTGCCCTTACTATGTCTCAGGGGCTACCAGTGCCATTGGTCGGCCCCTGTCACATGGTAGGAGCACAAGATAGTGCCGGCCATCCATTGCTCCTACCATGTGACAGGGGCCAACCAATGGCACCGGTAGCCCCTGTGACATAGCAAGGTCAAAGGCTATCTGTGCCATTTTGAATACCGGCAGCCGACGGCATGAGTGCAGTAGATGGCTCCCGGACCATCAGGGAGTTTTGGTAAGCCTTGGGGAGGGGGGGGTCAGGAGGGTGGGAGGTTGTAGTTAATTAAATTTTAGCCGGGAAACAGCCCCCCCCCCCCCTTGCCGAATGCAATGTATCTGCCCCTCCACGAATATGAATACCAAATGTAATGTATGCGGTCCCTCTGCACATCCCTGCTCTTTTTTTTTTTAATTCTCTGTTTTATTTTCAAAAAGAAAATTACAACAAAATTTACAACAATTGGAAATACAGTCCTATTAGTCAGAAAATGAAAGAAAAATTATTACAAAAGCATTGTTTACTTAAAGGTAATATTTTCCTGGCTTTTATAGGACTTGTTTAAGGCAATAGAAGTGTCTTCTCCTTAATTGAACGGTCTAAAGGTAACAAAAACCAAAACATGACATTTATGCATTCAATCCCTTAACATTTTCCTAATCCGAACATTACATTGCCAGAAGATCCTTTAGTCCCGCAGGATCGGTGAATGAATAGTTATTACCGTTCAGTTTAATGATACATCTACATGGATATTTCAAATTGAAATATCCACCTTTCTCCAAGACTTTTCCCCTATATTGTACAAAGTTCTTTCCTTAATCTGAGTTATCTTTATCAAATCTGGAAATATCCAAATTTTCTCTCCATAATAGGTACTTGACCTATTTTGGAAAAAGGATCTCATTACAAGATCTTTATCTGTGGAAAAAGCCAGCTGTACTAATAGTACCCCACTAGATTTTATTACTATCTCATCTTGAGATTTTTACAATAGATCTGACAAATCTATGGAGTTACTAACCACTTCCTGTTCTTTATCTACTTCTCGTTTCTGATTCTGATCTAATTTATTCATTTTATTCATTTTCTCTCCTAAATAATATGCCTTTATGATACATCCCTGCTCTTAAGCATCAGACAAACCTTTCTAATCCCAACCCATTTCCCCAACCCATCCTTTAACACTGAAAGAACCCTCAAAAGTCCTGTGCCCCTCAAGTGGGAAGGTCTTTGGGACCTGATAGGATGGCCACCTATCCTACATGTTCCCTCCCTTACCCCAACCAAGGACTAACCCCAACCTGACCTGCTCTAAGCACCATACCCCTCCCCAGCTAACCATAAACTGAGACAGGTAACCCTAAAACATCCAATACCCATTCCCTTCAGATTCTCAAACCACCATCCCCCATTCAGGGTTCTATCACCGCAATACTCAGTAAAACTCCTCAGTATTACTGCCAATCCCTAGAAATAAAAAATAAATTAATTAATTTATAGAATACAAGTGCAATGTTATAGCCCAAAGAAGTTAATAGAAAACAACATAGAGAAAAAAAAGGAAAAGCATGAAAAAGGAGAGAAACAGCACAAGTCCATAGTTAATTTTGTTTCACATAGTCATTAGTCTCAGTCAACCAACATCTCCCGATCCATAAACAAAACCATGTGATGTAGAAAAGTAAAAAGAGAAATTTAGATCAATAAAAAGCACATTAAATATAAATGTCATCACATTCAAATATAAGAAGTCCTAGACAATGCATAATATTATTTTTAACTGAATTAAGAGGCTCAGCTGCCACAGCAAGAAAAAAGAAAAAGAAAATCACTTGCATCACAAGGTCCTGCACATAAAATGCTTGCATCTCAATGCTACTGGCCATTCTCCACTCCTGCAACTGGCCCTACCAGCCATTTTGACAACATGACGATGGTCACAAAAAAATTGTGCAGGCATCAGTAATAAAGTTTAAGGCACATTGTATTGCAGCCATGACCTAAAATAAAAGCCAAATTCACCATCTGCATGTTTGGCTGCAACAATATGAGAGACTGTGCATATGTCCACTCAAAGACAAAATCAGTCTTTTCCTGAGCTCTTTCACAGGAGGCATGACAACTCAAAAAGCAAGCTAGTAAGAAAAAGTGGGTGACGTAATAGGAGATTGGCGGGAGCTCAGCCAACGTTCATCTGCTGTCTTCAGAACATAACCAGAAGTCCCCGCTAATGCCATCATTTGAAAGCCATCTCTTATGCTTCTTCCATACCATACATGTACACAGTGTTTTAATGAAGAGTTTGACAATTGTTAGTCCTGATAAGTGCATATTGGCTAATGCAATACTCAGCTTTTCACCCTGTGTAGAAACCCCAAGGGTGCTATTAGGGTCTCTTCCTGCAGAGGAGTCACCTGAAAGCCTGGTACAGGATAGGGTGCTGGAGGTCGCATACATGGAGACATTACTAAGTATAGAGCAGGTGGGGACTGCTGCTGGAAGGGAGGCATCCTTTGCAGTAGCTCCATCTACAATGACGTCTGGCTATCTATTGTCTCATAAATGCCCCACATCTTTTCACACACAACATTTCTGAGGTCCTGCATTTTCTCCCTCACAGCTTCCTGGAGGCCATGCTACTCATTGCAAAGTCCTGTTATTTTTTCCACCACTCTGCCATTCATGTTCATCAGTAGCCACTCTGCAGGAGTGACCTGTACCTCCTTTTCTTCAGTTGAGATGAGTTCCTGCCCTGCCAAGCTGATCTCCTCCTGGTCATCTTCCAGCTGGCCTCTATCAGGAGACCCAGCAAGTCACTATTCTAGCACAGTCTCCTGATAAGAGGCCAGCTTGAGCATAACCCCATAGAATGACAAAACACTGCTGTGGAGGAGCTCCAGAAGGGGGAAAACCAAGGCAGCAGAGCTTTCCCCACTTAGCAAAAGAGGGTGGCCAAGAAAGTACTAACTTTATTTTCTTTATTTTTTCTCACATAGAGCACATCATGTAAATAAATGCACAATCACCTTTGAAAATGCATTTTTGTCAGTGTTCCTTCTTCTGCCTGCCTTTGACTCATATGATGTATCTCCTGCAATTCCTGCTGAGTCAGCTCTTCTTTCTCCTCCCATTTCCTCTTCATCTGGATTCTCTTCAGGTGGCATGCTTTTGGCTTTGTCCAGGTTATGTAGGATACAGCAAGCTAGAAAGATCTCATAGATATTAGGTTGGTTGTAAAGAAATAATCCCTCCAGATCTGTCCAGACAGCAGAAATAGTTTTTGAGTGGGTTAAAGGTTCTCTCAATAACTGCCCTGATCTGCCAGGGGGCTCTATTATAATGGTCCTCTGCAGTGGTCTGTGGATTAGCCATTGGGATCATGAGCCAGGTTTTGAGTGGATATCCTCTGTCACCTGTAGGGGAAAAGAGAGAGAAGAACACAGTAAGATATGCTGTAGGGTGGGCCAACAGGCAGGTTATGGGACAAGGTTAGAGTGGTCCTTCTTGGCCCAAGCTGTCAGATCACCTAGATATGATGAGACAATAGAAGAGGTTACTTAGTGAATGGTGGTAATGATAAGTGCATTCCAACCTGGAAGCTAGCTCCTGGTGATGTGGCCTTCCTAGAAGAGGTTACAAATTTCTGACTGCAAGAGGATATAGGCATCATGAATAGATCCCTGAAACTTGTCACAATGTCTAGGATAATGCCCTTGGTGTTGCAGACCACCTGCAAATTGAGGGAGTGGAAGACCTTGAAATTGCTATAATTGCCCTCATCTGGCTCTGGTGCTCTTATAGGGATATGTGCAATCAATAGACCCCAAGACAGAGGGGAAACATGCAGTTTGATAAAAATTAGTCATTATTTGCTGTTTTTGTTTTCTACAAGGGAAGGATATATAGTATTGTATTTTCCTAAGCAAGACAGCCAGCCAGTACCTGATCTACGCACATAAAAGTGGCAGATTGGCTGATTCCAACTGTGACCTCCTAGAGGTGTCTGGAAGGTACCAGTGCAAAAAATGCCAGGGCATTGACCTTGTTGTATACTGGCAAGGCATTGTCCCTTCAGGCGATAGGTTGGAGGTCCCGCTCTGACTGCTGGCATAGGTACAGTACGGTTTCCTTTTTTAACCTGAATCTATCCATGATTTACTCCTCGGACAGATCCAAAAACTGATTCCTAGTCTTGTATACTCTTTTTAAGGGGTCCCTCCTCCTCTTCTTCCTCTCTACCTTCTCAGCCATATTGACTTGAGTAGCCATAGGGCAATTAGAGTCATAGTGAAACGGGACTGTACCCCACGGACTCTCACCTAATACTATGTCCCCGCAACACACACTCTTAACCCCCACCTTTACTGCCCTGTATGCCTCTGTTCTCCCCAATCTGTTCCAGTAAACCTAAGTATAAACTGGTATGTCCTAATTGGTCCCAGTCTGTCCCAGGTATACTCCCATTGTACCTCCTAGTCTACTCCTGTTTCCAATTCCCTGTAGAAGTTAACCCATCAAATTTCAAGTTCAAAATCAAAATCAGAATTAGGACATGTGTGCATAAATCAGCAGTAGCGAATATAAATGCATATTTACATTGATCTGTTCATATATATTATTTTTAAACTATATTTGATAAACCCTCCCCAGCTTGTCCACAACATGCCCCTTTTTTCCACATGTACTTTTCCTTGCACATATAAATATGCGTGCATCTGGCTCCTTTTTAAAATATGTATTGCGTGCACTCGGGACACATGCACTTGTATATGGCCTTTTCTTAAGCAAGTAAGCCTTTTAAAATTCAACTTCAAGTTTAAAATTTACACTTTATCAAAAGCTTTCTGAAAATCCAGGTAAACTATCAACTGGCTCACCTTTATTCACATCTGTTAATAACTTCAAAAAGTGTAGATAGCGGTGACCTCCCTCCCAGCTCTAGATGGTTTCTAGCTGGTCTATTTGCTTTTCTTTGTCATGGACAATCTGGTCTTTTTATTTCTTCAAAACTTGTTATTATTATTTGAATATCAGCTAAGTTCTGAGTTTCAAAAATTGGAAAAATGCATGACGCCACATAACATGTTTCACTTGTCACATTTACAGATTGTTTTGCAGATTTTGAATGATATGGACATTATTTCAATGCTTTTATGTGTTTCGCACATACATGGGAATGTGGATTGTAGTGGTTAAATGATAAACTTGCTATGCCCCTTGACATGGTATCTGTAGGGCTCAGGGGCATCACACAGAGAGCTGTTTTAGACACCTTTACTGTGATATTGTTCCATGTAGCCTCCCCCTCCTCTTCCCACCCCCAGCTTTCATGTGTTGTTATTCCTTCCTCAGGAAAGACTGGGAATTGGCAGCACACTGCTAGTTTTCCTTTTGAAGGACACAGGTGATTGTGTCTGCTGGTGTTCATGAATTGGAAAACATATTTTTTTTACAGTCTCTCTCTTAGCCTATAGCATGTTTTTTCTCCCACATAGGTACTTTCATATTCAATCCAGAGATGTTATAGAATATGATCTTTTATTGTCCTATGTGTTCCATATTGAATTTTCTTTAGCTTGCCTGTTATTCCACTGACTATTTTGTCACTGCTGACTGTTCGTTGAGTTTTTCCTGGCTTCAGTATTTTCTGCCTTGACTAGCGTTATTGGTTAGCTGCTTCTACCTCCTGTGGGATTCCCCTCTTCACTCTTTCATGCGAGCTCTGTGCCTGCATGATCTGCTTGTGTGTGTTATGCTCTGTATTTGAACTTTTTTGGCATTGTTTAACCTTGTTGGCCTTCCACTGTTTCCATCTTCTGGAGGCCTAGTTCCCCTCATACAGCAAACAAAAAGTCAGGGCACGTGTACATATACATTCTCTTTAACTCTTTATATAAAAATAAACATGTTATTCAAAATTATTTATCATATATTCAAAAAAAGGTACTAACCTTAAAGACTATACACATATTTGATTATAATACATCAGTCTCTATTCAAAGTACCATACAAAAAAATGTAAATGATTCAGATCCCCACTTCCCACATTATATGTAAATAAATACCCTCCCCCTCCAATACCCCTCATTTAAAGTTACTAAACATAAAATGAAAAAACCTGCAAATAACACCCCCACCCTAAAAAGCATTAACAAATTAAACAATATTGGACCAACATAAATAATCAGAAGAAATATACAGTTTCTTCTAAAAACTGAGAGAGTATTTATAACAAAGTCCTCTTATGGGATAAGAGTTCTTTCTGGAAATGAAGAACCATCAAAAGCATCAAAACTGTCTTCATCAAAGACATGCAAACTCTCACATGCGAAATAGTGATGCAGAAATGTGCTGTATGAATAGAGGAAGATCATTGATTTGAACCTCTGGCCATTTTTTCAGCCACGTTAACAGCAGTAGTGCAAGGTATAGAAGAGACATCTTTCTAATAGTTGGGATGGGGATTGGAATTACAGGCATATTTTTGCATTTTTTAAAAGTATGCACATATTCCCCCCCCCCAAAAAAAAAAAAATCTGTAAAAAAATCTAAAGATGTAAATGTATGTGGGTAGTTTTGATGGGGTACATTTCAAAGGGAAAGTAAGCTTGTATTTTCCCTATGAGAATTTGTGTAAAGTTAAAAAGTACATGTAGACTTAACTAGTAAAATGGGTTTTTAGCCAGGAATGAAAGTCTTATGTATCTTTTTTCCTTTTTCCCCATTTGAATCTTATAGGGTTAAGCCATGTGAATGACTCTTGAGCATATTTAAATGGAGCAATATGGTTAGTGAAGCATGGGCAGCAATCTTTGCCTTTTTCCCATTAGTTTAAAGTGACATGCTGAGTAAGTTTCTTCCACTTTATTCAGATGCTGGTGATATGAGGACAGTGATGTTGCATATCCAAAAAGAGAAAATGAGTCTCATGAATATACTGTAATGATAACGGATTACAAAATTCCAAGTGAGTGCCAGTCTAACATGCTATGCAATGGGGATTTATTCACTTTTCCTGAGAAATGGAGTGCTTCTGACGTGTGCTTTTTCTTAATGTGTGGTGTGATTATTTTTATGTGCCAAGGTAGTCTAATATCTTTCGGCAAAAATTTAACTAAATCCTGAAGCTCAGTGAATTGAGCTCTGGTAGCTCACATTTTTTAAATGTGTTTAAAGCAGAATTATTTCTTAACTGACTTTTTTTTAATTAAGTTGTCTCTAAGAACTAGACAAATCTCCTTCACCTGGTAAAAATAAAACACTGTTCCAGTGAACAAGGATAATTAAAAAAATGAATACACATATTTTGATCCAACTTCTCTTTTGTCAACAACAGCCATAATGGTAGAAAATAGTATTCAAAAACAAATGACCAAGGGGCCTATTTATTTACTAAAGGTTTTCTCCCATACTGTGTCTATGGGGAAAATACTTTGCAAATGGCCCTCCAAGTTTGAAGAATATAAGTATTTAGGGCTCTATTTGCACAACATTTTTTTCTCACATTCTCCCCTTTCAATAAAATATTTGGAGAACAGTATCCTTAGTATTTCCATTTAGTTTAAAATAAAAGCCTTGCCTACTGAAATGCACTATTAATTAAATGTGAGTGACGTAGCCATTCCTAATGACAAAATATTTCAATTGGTGTAGTGTTTTTACATGTAGTAACTAAGATTTGTGACATTAGAAATGATGAGATAAACTTGCATCCTGGTTTAAAAAATAGTTGTTAGGGAAAGGCAAGATCAAGAATGATGGGATGAAGCCAGATCCTGAAGGCACAGCTATAGAGGGCCCATGGGGATTCAGTCCTAGTCATATGTGCTTCTGTCTGTTTATTAAGAGTAGGGGTGTGAAGAGGGAAAAACATTGTTTGGATTGTTCCTTCATTTCTTAGAATACCTACATTCATTTCCTTAGTTTCAAATGGAAAAAAAAAAAAAGTTTAATTTGTTTTTAATTTCCCATTAAAGTCAATGGGGGAAGAAATACAGTCTATTATGGGTCCCCAAATTGGGATTTTCTAATTATTTCCAATAAAACTGGTGGATATTCATCATAAAAAGGTTGAAGGAATACCAATGAATCAAGAATATGCCAACATGGCACCAAAAGTGGCATGAAGAGCCCAAAAACCTGCAATAGGGCAAACAAGTACCAGAGGAGCAAAAAAAAAAAAAACATCAAGCATGGCAAGAACAACCAAAGGCTACAAAATAGGACGAAACAGGATGCTGGGCTTGATGGACCCTTGGTCTGACCCAGCATGGCAATTTCTTATGTTCTTATGAAAGGGGACCAAAACAAAAAAAGTTGCAGGAAAAACTCTACAGCACTTGTAAAGAGCAAAAGCAACACAAAGAGTGGTGTCAACATATCAAGGCAACATGAGAGGTGCAAAGCTGTCCCATACAATGGCAAGAACACCAGAAGGTGAAGAGTCTGGTTTATGGGCGCAAGGATAGCAAGATTTTAAGCATTCAAAGTCTGGGTGTGGCAGAAATGCTGAGTAGAAGAAAGACTCCAAAGGTATTAGATAAGGGGTATTGCAGCAAGGCAGAGTGGCAAGGGAGAGATCCATCTTCCTGTTTGAAGCACTTGCCACTTGTCAGATATGGTACAAGAGAATGATCTGTCATCAGAATAACATAAGCTTTTATTGCATTCCCTACTTGAACTTGATCTTGCTGATGAGTGGAATTTGGGGTTTCTTATGAAATTTGCTTTCTGATTGAAAATTTTGTCCTTTGCATTGTCCTATTGCATTGACCTTAACAGGTCAATGCAATAAAGTGTGCTCAGCCTAGCACACAGGATAATGGGTGGTTGGATGTGTGATTTGGATGCGCTAGACTAACACTCGATGCAAAAAGGGGATTAGCGCATCCAAAACACATGTCCAAACAAACGTGTAGCAAATATCGATCATCACATATATATGCCATGTAGATGAGGCTATTACCCCCCAATGCAAAAAAACACCGGTTGCCCAATGTACTCTTTTTAAAGCGACAAATTTATTGTCAGCCCTGGAGCTGGCATTAAGTCCTACTGTGAGCCAAGGGCACATGAAAAAACAAAAATACTGCTCTCTTTGATTCGTCTTACTTAATATCATTGCGATACTAAGATCTACTGCAATGAAAATGAGAGAAAATGTAATGGGGCTGATAAGCAAAAAACATTTCTGGGTGTACAATGTATATATACAATATGGGGTAGATTTTCAAAAAGCGCAATTTGGCGTACTTTTGTTGGCGCATCAAGTGCAAACAAAAGTACGCTGGATTTTAGTAGATACGCGCGTAGCCGCGCGTATCCGCTAAAATCCTGGATCGGCGCGCGCAAGGCTACCGATTCCGTATAGCCGGCACGCGCCGAGCCGCACAGCCTACCTCCGTTCCCTCCGAGGCCGCTCCGAAATCGGAGCGGCCTCGGAGGGATCTTTCTTTTGCCCTCCCCTCACCTTCCCCTCCCTTCCCCTACCTAACCCACCCCCCTGGCCCTGTCTAAACCCCCCCCTTACCTTTGTCGGGGGATTTACGCCTCCCGGAGGGAGACGTAAATCCCCGCGCGCCAGCGGGCCGCTAGCGCGCCGGAACGTGACCTGGGGGCGGGTACGGAGGACGCGGCCACGCCCCCGGACCGCCCCTGGCCGTTACTACGCCCCCGGACCCGCCCCCGAAACGCTACGTCCCGCCCCGTTTTTTTTTCCTCTCCCCTTTAAGATGGGTAGGCAGTGTTCTTATGGGGAACATCTATATTATACTTAATGAATCTAAAGAATCCCTTTATTCACCAAATTAGTTTAATTGAATGGTTATTAGACCTATGTCCTAGGAATAATATTTAAGAAAGGTAGACCCTGGGATCTGTGGATTAGAGGTAGGCTGGGAGCGATTAAAGTCCAGATAGCAGGAACAAGATTAAAAACAAGGCCTGGATTATCTCTCTCTCTCTATCTCTTTCTCTCTCTCTCACTGATTATTTCTGCAAAGGACAGAAAAATAACCACACAGCTATATCCCTTCTCTTTGATTTCCAACTATCCCTGAGTTAGGCGGTTCACTTACAAATCCTAGGCCCTGCACTATTCAAAATAAGCAATAGCACATAGCTGCCACTCTGATTAGGCAATTGTGCCTTTTTGCAGTATTGTGTGTAAATGTTAACAGGAAAACAAAGGGGCGGTCTGGGGTATTCTGGAATAGGATATAGAAGTCCATGTACAAGTTTCTATTTTGCAAGTGGTATATGTGCATACATTATTACCAGTGCTTTCTTTCTGGAGAAAAGAGTGCCAGTACTCACATACAGAATGTAATTTTTTTGATTTTTTTGTGAATAGCTATATGCCAAATCAAGTGGGTGGAAAAAAAGGTGCTGCTGCTCAGTAGCATTGCATACTCCATGAAAAAAAAGCCCTGAATTACACACTTGTTCATAAACTTTTATACAGAAGAGAAATTGCACTTGTCTATAATATGCAGTTTTCTGCATTAAAAATAAGATGTACAGAGCATGTACAGAGCATGTTGCTCCCACCATGCAGTTCATAAAATACTGCTGTGACTTTTGATGCACAGATTTATATGGATTATTGAAAATTACCCTCTAAAAATATGTATAAACTCTGTCAGTAAATGTTAGAGGTGTGAATCGTGTGATCGATCATCTTAACGATCAATTTTGGCTAGGGGGGGAGGGAAATCGGATCGTCGTGTTTTGCTTTGTTTTGAAATCGTTAAAAATCATAAATCGGAGGAGGGCTGGAAAACCAGCAGACCAAAAAAACCCTAACACCCACCCCGAACCTTTAAAACAAACCCCCACCCTCCCGAACCCCCTCAAAATGTTTTAAATGACCTGGGGTCCAGTGGGAGGGTCCCGGCGCGATCCCGGCATGATGTCCAGCTCTCTGGCCACACCAAAAAAAACCCCTAACACCCACCCCGAACCTTTAAAACACACCCCCACCCTCCCAAATCCCCCCCAAATGTTTTAATTGACCTGCGGTCCCGGCGCGATGATCCCGGCGCGATGTCCCGCTCTCTGGCCACGGCTGCTGTGAAGAGAAATGGCGCCGGTGGCCCTTTGCCCTTATCATGTGACAGGGCATTTTGCAATACGGCTCGAGTGCAAGAGGTCATTCCCGGACCCCCGCTGGACTTTTGGCAAATCTTGTGGGGGTCAGGAGGCCCCCCCAAGCTGGCCAAAAGTCCCTGGGGGTCCAGCGGGGGTCCGGGAGCGATCTCCTGGATGCGTGACGTCGGGAGCTAGGAATCAAAATGGCGCCGGCGCTACCTTTGCCTTGTCACATGATAAGGGCAAAGGGCCACTGGCGCCATTTCTCTTCACAGCAGCCGTGGCCAGAGAGCGGGACATCGCGCCGGGATCATCGCGCCAGGACCCCAGGTCATTTAAAACATTTTGGGGGGGTTCGGGAGGGTGGGGGTTTGTTTTAAAGGTTCAGGGTGGGTGTTAGGGTTTTTTTGGTGTGCCGGTTTTCCCGCCCCCTATTTAACGATACAATACAAATGCCCCTGATTAAAAATCGTGGGCATTTGTATTGTATCGTGCACTCTAACGATGTTGGATGATTTTAAAATTATCTGATGATAATTTTAATCGTTCAAAAACGATTCACATCCCTAGTAAATGTATGTGCAAACAGCAGGTATAATTGTGTGCATATAGGAGGTAATTTTCCAAGGAGTTATGCGCGTAAATATAATATACTATCTTAACAATTTTCAAAAGCCATTTACTTGAGAAAAGTGCACTTACACAAGTAAATCTTATGGACAATTCAATGGTATATATTGTAGCAATTTTTAGAAGACCACTTATTTGAGTAAAGTGCATTACTCGAGTAAAATTCAGTTTAATCCGAGAAGAGCTTTCTAAATCAAGACCATAGTTTTGCTGGTATAATTTTGAACGTAACTCCAAAAAATCCACCAACCTAATACCAACACACAATCCACATTAAATATTTTTTTATTTTTTTTATTTTTCTTTATATCCTTTAAACCGTAAAAAATACCCAACAACTGGGTCACCAATGTTTTTTTCATTAAGAATCAGACTCCCTTTTCACAAAAAAATTTTTAGAAAGGAAAGTGATTGTTTGATAAAATGTGTTCAAGATCCCATCCAGATTATCCTCGTTATTATTTTTAATCATGAACAGACCACCATCCCCTCTGTGTTTAATTTGTTATTTATTACCCAAAATTTTTTTTATGTTTATTATGTTATTGATTTGTAAAAAAAGTGTGAAAAGTTAATCCTACAAGCAAATAGGAACAGTTCGCCAACTTATTATATTTTTATTGTCTTAATAGACCAACAGACAGTACTTAGCTTAACATAGATGTTAAGACCTCAAATCACACATGCGTTATTGCCCAACAAGGCCGAGTTTCAAATTAATTCTTCGTCAGGGGAAACCGCTTATTCATCGCACATCTCAGCTCTCAAAAATTGCTTCTCTGTAATCTTCTAATTGCATTTAAACATAGAAACATAGAAACATAGAAATGACGGCAGAAGAAGACCAACCGGTCCATCCAGTCTGCCCAGCAAGCTTCACACATTTGTTCTCATACTTAACTGTTTCTCTTGGCTCTTAGTAATCTTATGTTCTAATTCCCTTTTCACCCCCACCATTAATGTAGAGAGCAGTGCTGGAGCTGCTTCCAAGTGAAATATTAAGTTTGATTAGTTGGGTAAGCGGCAGCATAGCTCTCTGCCATGAAGCAGAGGGCAATGCTGGAAATGTGTGAAGTATCAGTTTTTCTTTTCCCCTGTCATTGAAGCAAGGAGTCATGCCGGACATGCACCGAAAGTGAAGAATGCCTTGAAAGTCACATTAACTATCATCAAATATTGAAAAGCCTAATAATTGGTAATACCTATAAGCCCATGAACCCATCCCTGTTTTTTTTTCTTTTTTTCTTTTCTTTTTTTAATTGGGAGATGGATGCCCTTCATCCTTCTACTCTGTGAAGGTGGACACCTACCACCGGCCACTGGCATCCCGCTCCGTTAATGCCTCTGTGACTACTGCCGCTCCATGCAGTGTTTTACTACCTGCTCTTTATATGCGTCCTCTAGAACTGATGGATCCCATCCCTGGGTTTTTTTATTATTTATTTAATTGGGAGATGACAGCCCTCCATCCTTCCGCTCCGTGAAGGTGGACACCTACCACTGGCCACTGGCATCCCGCTCCGTGAATGCCTCTGTGGCTACTGCCGCTCTGTGCAGTATTTTACTACCTGCTCTTTATATGGACACCTACCACTGGCCACTGGCATCCCGCTCCGTGAATGCCTCTGTGGCTACTGCCGCTCCGTGCAGTATTTTACTACCTGCTCTTATATGTGTCCTCTAGACCTGATGGATCCCATCCCTGTTTTGTTTTTTGTTTTTGTTTTTTATTTAATTGGGAGATGACAGCCCTACATCCTTCCGCTCCATGAAGGTGGACACCTACCACTGGCCACTGGCATCCCGCTCCGTGAATGCCTCTGTGGCTACTGCCGCTCCGTGCAGTATTTTACTACCTGCTCTTTATATGCGTCCTCTGGACCTGATGGATCCACAATATTTATCCCATGCCCCTTTGAAGTGCTTCACAGTTTTGGACTTCACCACTTCCTCCGGAAGGGCATTCCAGGCATCCACCACTCTCTCCGTGAAGAAATTCTTCCTGACATTGGTTCTTAGTCTTCCTCCTTGGAGCCTCAGCTCGTGACCTCTGGTTCTGCTGATTTTTTTCTGTTGGAAAAGGTTTGTCATTGTCTTTGGATCGTTAAAGTTTTTCATGTATCTGAAAGTTTGAATCATATCACCCCTGCTCCTCCTTTCCTCCAGGGTGTACATATTTAGATTCTTCAATCTCTCCTCGTATGTCAACCGATGAAGACCCTCCACCTTCCTGGTCGCCCTTCTCTGTACCGCCTCCAACTTGTCCTTGTCTCTTTGTAGATACGGTCTCCAGAACTGAACACAGTACTCCAGGTGAGGCCTCACCAAGGACCTGTACAAGGGGATTATCACTTCCCTTTTCTTACTCGATATTCCTCTCTCTATGCATCCCAGCATTCTTCTGGCTTTTGCAATCGCCTTGTCGCATTGTTTCGCCGACTTCATATCATTAGACACTATCACCCCAAGGTCTCTCTCCTGCTCCGTGCACATCAGCCTTTCCCCCCCCATTGAATACAGTTCATTCGGATTTCCACTCCCCAAATGCATGACTTTGCACTTCTTGGCATTGAATTTCAGCTGCCATATCTTCGACCACTCTTCCAGCTTCCTTAAATCCCGTCTCATTCTCTCCACTCCTTCCGGCGTGTCCACTCTGTTGCAGATCTTAGTGTCGTCCGCAAAAAGACAACCTTACCTTCTATCCCGTCCGCAATGTCGCTCACAAAGATATTGAACAGGACCGGTCCCAACACCGATCCTTGCGGTACACCACTTAAAACCGCTCTCTCTTCAGAGAAAGTTCCATTTACCATCACGCATTGTCTTCTGTCCGTCAACCAGTTTGCAATCCAGGTCACCACTTCGGCACTCACTCCCAAGCTTTTTGTTTTATTCACCAGTCTCCTGTGCGGAACCGTATCAAAAGCTTTGCTGAAATCCAAGTAGATGACATCTAGCGCTCTTCCTTGATCCAATTCCTTGGTTACCCAGTCGAAAAAGTCAATCAGATTTGTCTGACAGGATCTTCCCCTGGTGAATCCATGCTGCCTCTGGTCCATCAATTCTCCGGACTGTAGATATTTCACTATTCTCTCTTTCAACAGTGACTCCATTACTTTTCCCACCACCGAAGTGAGGCTAACCGGTCTGTAGTTACCAGCCTCTTCTCTGTTCCCACTCTTGTGAAGCGGGACCACCACCGCTCTTCTCCAATCACTCGGCACCACTCCCGTTTCTAGGGATCTATTGAACAGGTCACACAGCGGACCCGCCAGCACATCTCTGAGCTCCCTCAGAATCCTTGGATGAATCCCATCAGGCCCCATGGCTTTGTCCACTTTCAGATTCTTTAGCTCTTCCCATACATTTTCTACTGTAAAATGATTTTCATCTATTCCACTACCCTCCAGCTTCTTGTGTAGAAATGGTCCTTCTCCAGGGTCTTCTTTAGTGAATACAGAGCTGAAGTATTCATTTAATATTTCTGCCATTTCTTCGTCTCTCTCCACACATTGATCATTTCCACCTTTCAATTTCACTATACCACTATGGACTTTTCTCTTTTCGCTGATGTATCTGAAAAATGTTTTGTCACCATTTTTTATCTCCTTGGCAATCCTCTCTTCCGCTTGACTTTTGCCAACTTGATTAATTTCTTCGTCTCCCTCAGTTGAATCAAATATTCTTCTTGTGCTCCTCCCTTTGGGATCTTTTATATTTTTTGAATGCTGTTCTTTAGCTTTAATTTTGTCAGCCACCTCGTTTGAGAACCAGATAGGTTTCATTTTCCTTTTGCTTTTCTTTACATTTCTAACATAAAGAGTAGTTGCCTTGGTGATTGCTCCTTTTAGATTGATCCACTGCTGATCCACATCTCTCTCATTCTCCCATCCATTTAGTTCTTCCTCTAGGTACTTCCCCATTTCCTCATTTAAAGAATTTCAAAAAATGCTCGCAAATGTGCTGCCTGTATGTTCATTGAAAAATGGTGAACCTAAGTTCCCATTCTCAGCGTCCTCTTTTAAAGGGACCCCCACCATGTGTCATGTGAATGACATCAATGTAAAAAGCGTACCCTTTAACCAGACCTTAGCTTAGAGCAATGAAAGCCAATCCACCTGGTCATTTAATACTGCAGGAGCTTCTGATTTTAATTTGTAAATCCAAAATTGCTCCCTGTAATTCAACAGCGATCCTAAATCTCCAAACGGTGTACTGTTCTCCACTTTCTCAATCACAGTCCACTCAAGGTCAGAAAAAGAATGTCCCTGTTCCATACAATGATCCACCAATGATGCAGATAAAACTCTGTTGTTTATTCTGACCTGTGCTTCATCAAGCATAACTTAATAGCTCTTTTCGTTCATCCCACATAAACTTTAGGGCAGCCATATACAATTGCATAAACGATATTACTTGTGGTGCAATCTGTCCAGCACTTATGTCTCACTACATACCCTGTGTTAGCATCCACCCAGCAATCTCCTACAATGGTGTTTTCACACACTGAACAGGCACCACATTTACGATGTCCCCCCATGTTTTCAGACTTCTTAACTTTGCTCACCAAATTGGCCCAGACAACCTTGTCCCGAATATTAGGACTACGGCTAGTTGCAAACATAAGCAGCTCTAACACATGCCAGTGTTTTTTTTTAACTGACTTGATCACTGCTGAAATAGAAGTGCTCTGTTGTAAAACGTACACCAGACAATCCTGCTCCTTTCGAGCCTGGTAATTTAAAAGTTGAGTCCACTCATGTATTTTGCTCTTTTATACGCCTGCCAGATAACCTTAGCAGGATACCCCTGATCTCTGAATCATTTCATCAGCATGCTTGCTTTTACTTCAAACTCATCTTTTAAAGAGCAAATCCGTTTAATCCTAAAAAAATTGGGAAACAGGCAACCCCTTCTTAAAGGCAGCAGAATGGTGACTATGGTATCTCAACAGGTTATTTTTGTCTGTGTCTTTCCTGTTCACTGTTGTAATGATATGTAAACCTCAAACTTCCACCAACACATCCAGGTACATGATACTAGAAGCACTACATTGATGAGTAAAAATCAAATTTTTGTCCAAAGTATTAATCCATCCTTTTAACTCACTCAGTAATTCTTTAGACTTTTTCACAATTTTTTTACAAATCAATAACATAACAAACATAAAAAGTTTTTTGGGTAATAAATAAAGTAAACACAGGGGGGACGGTGGTCTGTTCATGATTAAAAATAATAACGAGGATAACCTGGATGTTTCCTTGAATAAATTTTATGAAACAACCATTTTCCTTTCCAAAAACGTTTTTGTGAAAAGGGAGTCTGATTCTTAATGAAAAAACATTGGTGACCCAGTTGTTGGGCATTTTTTACAGTTTAAAGGATATAAAGAAAAATAAAAAAAATATTTAATGTGGGTTGTGTGTTGGTATAATTTTGAAAGCAGACTTATGTGCAATATATGCAAATATTTGATAGGGGCTCTCAGGAGAATAAAATGTGTTTTTGTTTTTCAATTCAGTTTCAGGAGTTTTTTCCCTACCAATTTAGGTTAGTGGAATGTTCGATTCTTTTCATTTGTTTGAAAAAAAACAAATCAAACATTAAAAAATTGGGGCCACCCAAGATCTCCCGTCACTCCCTACCACTGACTTGAAAAAATGCTAGGGCCAGAACCTCCCAATCCCCACTTGCCCTGTCCAGTGGGGATCCACCAACAAGGTCATCAACACACTTGGTCACCATGAGATCAGCCTCTGCCTATGCAAGTACGATGCCTTGGCCTAGGCTTGAACCTGGGCCCAGCCCCAAATACATGGCCCAGCCCCAAGACTGGGTCACAATGCCGGAGACTTGGCCCAGACCCAGACCCCATGCCAGGGCCTGGTACAGAGGCTGGTTTCCAATGAATGGGGCCTCTACTAGGATGCAGGCCTGAAGCCAATGCCTGGTCCAGAGAGTTGGCCCTGAAATCTGGGCCTGGACCTAGGCCAGGGACGAGACCAGGTTCAAGGCTGTGACCCAGTCTGGAGAACAGGTCTCAATGCCAGGGTCTTGACCCAGAGACTGGGTCCCAATGTCTGGGCCTCGGCCTAGGCTGGAGTCCAATGCCTGGACCTCATCTTAGGCCAAGGTCTGATGCTGAGGCCCAGCCATGAGGCCAAGTCCCAACACTGGAGCATTGACCTGGTCCCAGGATGGATGCTGGAGCCTGGCCTGGAGGGAGGGTGTCGATACCTAGATCTCAGCCTAGGGTCAGGATCAGGCCTGGAACCCAGACCTTGGATCTACTCGGATGATGTACTCTTCTTTCTTCTTTTCTTCTTCAACTGATGCCATCTACTGGGGTCACTCTGGAGTTAATTAATTGCAGCACATTTGCCCCAGTAGATGACAACATTTTGATGTACAGCATTGAAGACGAAAAGAAGAAGTGGATAGAGTTGGTCCAAGGTCTGGACTCCGGGCTTGGGCTTGACCTTAGGTCAAGGCCCAGAAATCTGGACACAGTCTCATGCCAGGCCCTGGCATCAGGCCTGGGTACAGGCCAAAGCCCAGCATCAGGACACAACCTCTGAGCCGGACCCAAAGCTGCAGCCTCTTCACACAGCCCTAAAGATTAGAGATGTGAATCGTGTCCTCGATCGTCTTAACGATCGATTTCGGCTGGGAGGGGGAGGGAATCGTATTGTTGCCGTTTGGGTGTGTAAACTATCGTGAAAAATCGTTAAAATCGTGAGCCGGCACACTAAACCCCCCTAAAACCCACCCCGACCCTTTAAATTAAATCCCCCACCCTCCCGAACCCCCCCCCCCCAAATGCTTTAAATTACCTGGGGATCCGGCGGTGGTCTAGTACGGTGGCGGTCCGGAACGGCCCCCTCAATAGAATCGTGTTGTCTTCAGCCGGCGCCATTTTTCAAAATGGCCGCCGCAAAATGGCGGCGGCAATAGACAAAAACGATTCGACGCAGGAGGTCGTTCCGGACCCCCGCTGGACTTTTGGCAAGTCTTGTGGGGGTCAGGAGGCCCCCCCAAGCTGGCCAAAATTTTCCTGGGAGTCCAGCGGGGTTCCGGGAGCGATTTCTTGCCGCAAATCGTTTTCATACGGAAAATGGCGCCGGCAGGAGATCGACTGCAGGAGGTCATTCAGCGGGGGTTCCGGACCGCCGCTGAACGACCTCCTGCAGTCGATCTCCTGCCGGCGCCATTTTCCGTACGAAAACGATTCGCGGCAAGAAATCGCTCCCGGAACCCCGCTGGACTCCCAGGAAAATTTTGGCCAGCTTGGGGGGGCCTCCTGACCCCCACAAGACTTGCCAAAAGTCCAGCGGGGGTCCGGAACGACCTCCTGCGTCGAATCGTTTTTGTCTATGGCCGCCGCCATATTGCGGCGGCCATTTTGAAAAATGGCGCCGGCTGAAGACAACACGATTCTATTGAGGGGGCCGTTCCGGGCCGCCGCCGTTCTGGACCACCGCCGGATCCCCAGGTAATTTAAAGCATTGGGGGGGGGTTCGGGAGGGTGGGGGATTTAATTTAAAGGGTCGGGGGTGGGTTTTAGGGGGTTTTAGTGTGCCGATTTTCCTGCCCTCCCCCTTCCCCCGATTTACGATTTTTTTAACAATAAATCGGGGGAATTGGTATTGTATCGTGGCCCTAACGATTTTTTGACGATTTAAAATATATCGGACGATATTTTAAATCGTCAAAAAACGATTCACATCCCTACTAAAGATGCATCCTCAGTGCTAGGGAATAATAGAAGCTAAGTCCCAGCTACAAGATCACTTTGTGCAAGTGAAAAGTGACACTCTCTTGCATGGTGACCTTGCTTCTATAAAACATAACAGCGGCTGCCAGAATGAAAGTGGGCCTTTTCTACTATATCCTTGCAAGTTTCCTTTATTTATCTGTCTATCTCCCTATCATCCACTCTAACTTCCTCAAACCATAATCATTTTATGAGTGCTAGGAGATCTCTCCTACAAGATAAAAATCATACATGTGGCATGCAGAGCAAAAGTCTGGATAGGATTGCTGTTTGCATCTTTTGTTTTTTAATTAACTCAGAAAAAGATTGATTACTATAATTCTTTGTATGTCAACTTGCATGCAAAATCCCTTTACAAATTACAATAAATCCAGAATGCTGCTGCAAGTACAATCTTGAGATGTAATAATAATGAGTATATCAGTCTGCTTTTAAAAGAGCTTCACTTACTTCCTGTGTCCTGGAGGGTTTGAAAACAAAACAAAAAAAAAAAAGAGTTTGGCTTTCAAGGCTCTTATGGGGAGCAGGTTCAACCTATCTGCAGAATTGTTTATCCTATTATATTCCTAGATGACCCCTTATATCTATAAACAAATTTTGTCTCTGTACACCCTCTTCTATAGAGATGAGAATTACAGCAACATAGAGCAAAGCCTTTTTTGTATGCTGAAGCAGTTTTTTGGAACATTTAACTTTGGAGTATCAACAAAACATAATTATGTAAAAATCAGGAAACAAAAGAAAACCTGATCTTTAAATTAGGTGTTCTTATGAAGTTTGTTCTTTATTGATTTTTTTCATTAGAATATGTTTATGGTTGATATATTTTAATGCTTGTTTATTAATTCACTTATGGTATCTTCTAAGGACTTTAATTGTTTATACTTATCTTGTAGTACATAAGATGACCCATACTGGATCAGAACAAGGGCCTATCAAACCCAGTATCCTTTCTCAGACAGTGGCCAGTCCTGATCACTAGGAATTACCCAGCAGATCGCAAAGAGTAGATCCATTTCTTGTTCCTCACTTCCAGGAAAAAGCAGTGATTTTTCCCAGGTCTACCTTGCTAATATTTATGTAATTTTCTTCCAGGATCTTGTTCAGACTAATTTTAAGACCAGCTATGCTAGATACCAAGACTATGTCATCTGGCAACAAATTACACAGCTTAATTTAGTGCTGAGTGGAAAAAAAACCCCACCTTTCTACAAATTGTTTTTATACCTGCTACCACTTAGTTTCATATCCTCTATTTCATATCATTGTGCTATTTGAAAAGTAAAATAATTATTCCCTATTTATGCATTTTACCCCACCAATGATTTTATAAACCACTAACATAGCACCTCTCAGTCATGTCTTCTCCAAGCTGAAAAGTACAATCCAGTTAAGCTTTTCTTCATAAGGGAGCCATTCCATCTCTTTATCATTTTTGTTGCCCTTTTCTGTATCCTTTCTAGTTATGCTGTACCTTTCTTAAAATGAGGTAACCAGAACTGCATATAATCCTCATGGTGCAGTTGCCTCTTACATTTTTACAGAGGCATGGTGATATTGCCAGATTTGTTTTCCATTCCTTTACAAATAATTCCTAATGTTCTATTTCTTTTTAACTACAGCCAAGCACTGAGCTGAGGATGTAAATGCATTGCCTACTACAATGACTCTAAGATCCTTTTTGGGGATGGTTACTCCTTATATGGAACTCAGCATTGTGTACCTATTGTTAGAAATATTCTTCCTTATGCGCATCACTTGTATTAGTCTAAATTAAATCTCATCTGCCAATACTATGCCAAGATCTCTAGTCTGGCAAGGTCCTTCAGTAGTTCTTCACATTCTACTTGTATTTTAACTACTTTACTTTTGTGTGGTCTGTATATTTGATCACTTTACTCATTGTTCCCTTTCCTAGATCATTAATGAATAAGTTAAACAATATCGGTCCCAGTGCCACTGGGAAAACTGGCCATTTAGTCCTACTCTTTGTTTTCTCTCTTTTAATCAATTGTCTATCCACAATATGACATTACCTCCTATTTCATGGCTTTTTAATTTTCTGAAGAGACTCTAATGAGAAACTTTATCAAATGCCTTCTGAAAATCCAAATGCACTATATCGACTGGCTAACCATTGCCACATGCTCATATACACCTTCACATAATTTTGATAGGTTAGTAAGAAACACCTCTCTTTGCTAGATCCATGTTACATCTTTTCCATATTTAGCCACATGCCTAGTAATTATCTTCCACCATTTTACTCAGCACCAATGTGAGGCTCACTGGTGTGTAGTTATTTGCATCAATTGTGGAGCCCTTTTATAGAAACGGAGTTATATTGTTTATCTTCCAGTTCTCAAGTGTAGAGACAGATTTGAATGATCGGTTTCAGATTACCAGTAGCAGGATTACAATTTCATACTGGAGATCCTTTAGAACCCTGGGGTTAATACCAATCAGATTCCAGTGATTTGATACTATTTAGATGGTCCATTTGATCAATCACCTCTTCAAGATTCACATCCATTGGTTTCAGTTCCTTTGAATCATCACTGCATAGAATGGTTCCAGTATGGTATCTCTCCAACATCCTTCTCATTAAAAGCTAAGGAAATATTAATTCATAGGGTAATTTTCAAAGGAAAATGTAAATGTAACATACTAGGGATGTGCATTTGTTTGCGACGAAATAGGAAATAGAAACGATATTTCCTATTTTGTCACATTTCAGGAGGGCCCCAAAATAATAAGAAAACTCACAAAATTTTGTGTGGTTTTCTTATCATATTTCAAGGGGGGGGGGGGGTGGAGGAAGAAAGGGCACATAAAAAAAACCCAAACCCTCCCCAGCCCTTCATATTTAATTAATTGCAAACCCCACCCTCCTGACCCCCCAAGGCTTGCCCGACCTCCCCCCAAGACTTACCGAAAGTCCCTGGTGGTCCAGCGAGGTCCCGGGAGCAGTCTTCCCCTCTCAGGCTGTCGGCTGCCACTAATCAAAATGGCACCGATGGCCCTTTGCCTTTACCATGTGACAGGGGCTATCGGAGCCATTGGTCGGCCCCTGCCACATGGTAGGAGCAATGGATGGCCTGTGCTATTTTTTAAGTTGGCGCCGGCCATCCATTGCTCCTACCATGTGACAGAGGCCAGCCAATGGCACCGATAGCCCCTGTCACATGGTAAGGGCAAAGGTCATTGGCGCCATTTTGTTTACTGGCAGCTGACGGCCCGAGAGCTGCATTAAGTACACTTAAAGGTAAATTTTAAGACCCGTATGTGGGCGTCCATGTGTGTGTGGTTCCTGGCAAGTGTATGTGGACACAGCAATTTTATAACATGAGTGCATCAATGCACACGTTATAAAATGTTCTACCAGTGTGAACATGCATGTATGATTTTATATCGGCATACACATGTGCATGCGAGTGCTGAACTGTGTGTAATTGGGGGTATTTCATTATATGCACTCAGTGATGCGATAGGCCCTATTCCCGGACTGGGAGAGAACTTCCTAAACCCTCATCTCCCTTTTCCCCTACTAACCCCAACCCCTAAAACCCCATTAACTACCCTAGATTTTTTTGCTTTCTACATACCAGCTCTCCAGAGAAGCAGTAACTTGTGCGGGCAGTCGACTCCTGGTGCATGCTTCAGCAGGACAGTGCATAATGGTGCTGTCCCAGTCCTCCCATGCCCCGCCCAGACCCTGCCCAGACCTCTCCTCTTGCCCACCCCTTTTTCTTAAACCCAATCTTCTATGCCTATCAGGAGATACGATGTGGGCCTACGAAGATCCACGCATGTATCTCCCAGATTTCACATGAGCAGGACTTTTAAAATTAGCCTTTAAATGTAGGTAAAACCTATTGACAATTCAATAGTATTTATTGTAGCAATTTCCAAAGTTTATTGCAGACTTTTAGCCTTTGTAACTGTTCCTTTTGGTTTCCTCCTAGCTAGTTTTCCCAGATTATCATAGCCTCACATTTTAAAATTACATATTATTGCAGTAGTTTTATATATTTTTGAAATCTCGCCAGTGAGTATCTCAAATTTGAGAACTTTATGAGCCCTAATGCTTCTGACTCCACTGAGGTTAATCCTTGCACCAGATCCTGCACTTCATTGAGAACTTGATCTAAAGTAGCTACGCACTCACTGACCCTATGCTTTCCAACTTTTTCAAACTAAAGGCACAACTACAGTAACAAAAAATGAAATATGACACACCAGCCTCTGTGGAACAAGCTGTATGTAGATGGAGAAGACTCGTGTCAAAAGAAGAATTAGGAAAACATTGACAGCCCCACCAGTTCCTCTGCCCCTTCCCTTAAAAAAAAAAAAAAAAAAGGAAAGAGGGGGCAAAGATACACATGGACATAGCACAATGAAGCAGTGTTCCAGTGACTGAAATTAATTGACAGGGAAGGAGTGGCCTAATAATTAGAGCAGAGAACTTAGAACCAAGAATGTCAGGGTTCAAACACTGCTTCTCTCATTGATGCTCTTTGTGACCATGTCTCAGATCGTCCAATCAAGAATTATTGAGACTTCATGCATCATTGGAAATTTAGGATAAAACATGGCTTCCCAAGTGTGTTCGGGGGACCCCACAGCTAGTTGGGTTTTCAGGATAGCCACAATGAATATGCAAGAGATAAATATGCATATAATGAGTTTCCATATAATGCAAATTGATCTCATACATATTCATTGTGGCTATTCTGAAAACCTAAATGGCAGCGGGGTATGAGGACAGGTTTGGGAAGCCCTGGGTTAGAAGGTGCAAGACAATTTTGTTTTAAATACCAAGATCATTTAATGTGGAATTTTCTACTTTAGAGGTGAGGCTAGAAAATAATTGCTTGAAATTCAGTAAAGGCCTGAAGACCTGACTATTTAAGGAGACTTTTAGGGATTTTTATCAAGGCATTGGGTTAAATTATTTTAGCTTATTTAATTTGAGTCCCTGTTTTACTGGTGATATTTTATAGAGGATATGCTTGGTTTTAGGTAATTGTTTTAATGTGTTGCTGTTTGGTTTTGTGGGGTTTTTTTATTTTTATATAATTTTAAACTGTATACTATTTTTTATCTTTATTGGAATAATGGTATATCAAATAAATAAAATATAAGATTTAAATCTTCATCCTCCCTTGCTTCAGCTTAGGGCCTGATTTAATAAATGTTTAGCTCATAGATATAGAATGGGAGAAACACATTGGTAAAACACGTCCTTAGATTGTAATCACTCTAGCACAGGAAATACCTACTTTGTCTAAATGAACACACTTTGAGCTCAAGTTTGGAAAGGCAAGCAATTAAATCTAAAATACAAATTCAGATGTACCTGTGTTTCAGCTGTAGGCTCTGATGATTTTCCAACACCACCAGCTTTAAGTGGGTGTGGTTAACATACATACAAAGAGAGAGAAAGACAGTCATGCTGCAACATGCAGATAGCCTATTCTTGTTTTGTTCTTCCAGTTGTTATCCATGAATTTCACCTCCATCTCTATGACCTCACTGGTAATGAAAGAGGAAGTTACAGCTGCATTAATGGTTGTCCACAGTTTCAATACACTTTTTAGTAACTCTTCCTTGGACTTCAGCCACAGTTTGGCCCTGAAGTACATAAAGGAGTCTTGCCTTGGGACCCCTTCTCTGTGCACTCAACTGTCTTAATAAGGACAGACAAGGACACATCATCCACCTGCTCAGGTTCCTCACCTTACAGATACTCTTACAGCTTCTGCTCTTCACTGCTTGCAAACTCTTGCCCCTTCCCCACCCTCAGCTCCTTGCTATGCATGGATTCCTCTCCTTATACCATTCCCCTCAGTTCCTCACCATGGGCAGACCTCCCCATTCTTGTAATCTATGCTTAAGAGAAAGGAGAAATTTTTTTCAGAGTGAGCAGCTGGTTTGGTTAGATACCTTGGCTGCTGCATGTGGCTACAGATCTCTACCGCTGCTGCTCCATAGCTTGAAGTGAATCACATATAGTGCTCAATGCATGCTCTCCCCACTTTTTGCAACCTGAGGATAAGAGAGAAGCTGGAAGAACTCAAAGGAGGCAGTACTTTGTGCCATATGTATCTTGCACAAACCAGGGTCCAACTATCTATGCTCTGCATGCTTCCCATGTTTAAGTACCTCTGTTGATGCCTCTTGTTGCTGTGAGATGCTGGGAGAAAAGCCAAGATGCTGGCCTAGATATGAGCACTCAAAAAAGTGGCAAATTTATCATGGCACATCTGATCAGGTTTGAAGACACACTAATGTACCACTGCATAGTAGTTGGGAGGCACTGCCCTACCCTTCTCATGTGCATGTGGCCAAGCTATTTTAAAACGTACATGCATATAGGCATTCAAATTATAAAATAACCGCGTTCCTGGGCGTGGGCCGATGCACACATGAACATGTGCACCACACGCTGGTTCGAAAGTTATCGTCTAAGAAATTACAAACATTTAATTTGATGTTCTTCACACTTCATGCTGATGTCATCTTGAGAGGTATGCCCAGTAACTTGTTCTCCTCCAGCAAGGAGGAGAACAAGTTACTGGGCAATTTTCAAAAAGCCTTCTTAACCTGGTAAATGGCCATTTACTTGTATGAATAACTTGAAAACTGTCCTCCCTATAGATAATGAAGGGTGAAACTTTCTAATAAGTTAAGTTAACATGTTCTCTGACAGAGCTAAGTCAAGGACATGAAAACAGAGTAATCCTTCTTACAAAAAGCTGCTGAGAAGTATAGTATTGATAACTGCCCTATTTTTGAACTTCAAATGAGAAAAGTTGGCTGGTCCCTCCCAAAAGAATATCATTAATTTTTGACCGAAGGCCAATAGGCTGAATTGAGACTTCAATGTTTTTTCATCAAGAGAAAAAAGTACTTCAACTATCTCAACTATCATATCCAGTTTTAAAAGATAATTATAAATGTGTACAGCTATGCAATTTAGGGATGTGAATCGTTTTCCATATCGTCTTAACGATAGAAATCGTGTGGCAGGGCAAGAAAATCATCTTAGGCACGATTTTTTAGTTAAAAAATCGTTAAAAATCGTTTTTTTCCGATTAGTGCGCACTAACTCGAGTTAGTGCGCACTAACGGGAGTTAGTGCGCACTAACTCGAGTTAGTGCGCACTAACGGGAGTTAGTGCGCACTAACTGGGAGTTAGTGCGCACTAACTGAAAATGATACAATTTGACACTTTTCAGGTCAGTTAAGGTCAGTTTAGGAATGAATATGTATTCCTATTGGCTGCCCTCTTATTTATTCATGTTACCAAGTTTCCTACTGACAGTATATGGGGGATGGGAAATGGAAACAGTTGGTAGCTTGACAAAACAAGTAATGTGATCAGTCAATGTGACTAGAACTTGTGCCCTAACCCTGATACCAGGGGTATTGTGATCTTCCTGCACACAGTGCCCTATCCCTATTAATACCAGGAGTGTTGTGATCTTCCTGCACACAGTGCCCTATCCCTAATACCAGGGGTGTTGTGATCTTCCTGCACACAGTGCCCTATTCCTGATACTGGGGGTGTTGTGATCTTCCTGCACACAGTGCCCTATTCCTGATACCGGGGGTGTTGTGATCTTCTTGCACACATCCTGATATCAGGGATAGGGCACTGCATGCAGGAAGATCACAACACTCCTGGTATTAATAGGGATAGGGCACTGCATGCAGGAAGATCACAACACTCCTGGTATTAATAGGGATAGGGCACTGCATGCAGGAAGATCACAACACCCCTGGTATCAGGGATAGGGCACTGTGTGCAGGAAGATCACAATACCCCGGAGGAGTGAGGGTCAGGCAGCTCCCCCCTGTCTGTGAAGCCAGCCTCTCACTAGTAATGCAGGGAGGGAGCTGTCTCAGACTTCACCATCCTCCCCCCCCCCTTACCCACACACCATTCACTAGCTGGGACATGGGGGAAGTCAGGAGTGAGGGTCAGGCAGCTCCCCCCTGTCTGTGAAGCCAGCCTCTCACTAGTAATGCAGGGAGGGAGCTGTCTCAGACTTCACCATCCACCCCCCCCCCCCCTCACCCACACACCATTCACTAGCTGGGACATGGGGGAAGTCAGGAGTGAGGGACAGGCAGCTCCCTCCTGTCTGTCAAGCCAGCCTCTCACTAGTAATGCAGGGAGGGAGCTGTCTCAGACTTCACCATCCTCCCCCCTCCCTCACCCACACACCATTCACTAGCTGGGACATGGGGGAAGTCAGGAGTGAGGGTCAGGCAGCTCCCCCCTGTCTGTGAAGCCCGCCTCTCACTAGTAATGCAGGGAGGGAGCTGTCTCAGACTTCACCATCCACCCCCCCCCCTCACCCACACACCATTCACTAGCTGGGACATGGGGGAAGTCAGGAGTGAGGGTCAGGCAGCTCCCCCCTGTCTGTGAAGCCAGCCTCTCACTAGTAATGCAGGGAGGGAGCTGTCTCAGACTTCACCATCCTCCCCCCCCCCCCTCACCCACACACCATTCACTAGCTGGGACATGGGGGAAGTCAGGAGTGAGGGTCAGGCAGCTCCCCCCTGTCTGTGAAGCCAGCCTCTCACTAGTAATGCAGGGAGGGAGCTGTCTCAGACTTCACCATCCTCCCCCCCCCTCACCCACACACCATTCACTAGCTGGGACATGGGGGAAGTCAGGAGTGAGGGTCAGGCAGCTCCCCCCTGTCTGTGAAGCCAGCCTCTCACTAGTAATGCAGGGAGGGAGCTGTCTCAGACTTCACCATCCTCCCCCCCCCCTCACCCACACACCATTCACTAGCTGGGACATGGGGGAAGTCAGGAGTGAGGGTCAGGCAGCTCCCCCCTGTCTGTGAAGCCAGCCTCTCACTAGTAATGCAGGGAGGGAGCTGTCTCAGACTTCACCATCCTCCCCCCCCCCTCACCCACACACCATTCACTAGCTGGGACATGGGGGAAGTCAGGAGTGAGGGTCAGGCAGCTCCCCCCTGTCTGTGAAGCCAGCCTCTCACTAGTAATGCAGGGAGGGAGCTGTCTCAGACTTCACCATCCTCCCCCCCCCTCACCCACACACCATTCACTAGCTGGGACATGGGGGAAGTCAGGAGTGAGGGTCAGGCAGCTCCCCCCTGTCTGTGAAGCCAGCCTCTCACTAGTAATGCAGGGAGGGAGCTGTCTCAGACTTCACCATCCTCCCCCCCCCTCACCCACACACCATTCACTAGCTGGGACATGGGGGAAGTCAGGAGTGAGGGTCAGGCAGCTCCCCCCTGTCTGTGAAGCCAGCCTCTCACTAGTAATGCAGGGAGGGAGCTGTCGCAGACTTCACCATCCTCCCCCCCCCCCTCACCCACACACCATTCACTAGCTGGGACATGGGGGAAGTCAGGAGTGAGGGTCAGGCAGCTCCCCCCTGTCTGTGAAGCCAGCCTCTCACTAGTAATGCAGGGAGGGAGCTGTCTCAGACTTCACCATCCACCCCCCCCCCCCCCTCACCCACACACCTTTCACTAGCTGGGACATGGGGGAAGTCAGGAGTGAGGGTCAGGCAGCTCCCCCCTGTCTGTGAAGCCAGCCTCTCACTAGTAATGCAGGGAGGGAGCTGTCTCAGACTTCACCATCCTCCCCCCCCCCCCCCTCACCCACACACCATTCACTAGCTGGGACATGGGGGAAGTCAGGAGTGAGGGTCAGGCAGCTCCCCCCTGTCTGTGAAGCCAGCCTCTCACTAGTAATGCAGGGAGGGAGCTGTCTCAGACTTCACCATCCTCCCCCCCCCCCCCCCTCACCCACACACCATTCACTAGCTGGGACATGGGGGAAGTCAGGAGTGAGGGTCAGGCAGCTCCCCCCTGTCTGTGAAGCCAGCCTCTCACTAGTAATGCAGGGAGGGAGCTGTCTCAGACTTCACCATCCTCCCCCCCCCCTCACCCACACACCATTCACTAGCTGGGACATGGGGGAAGTCAGGAGTGAGGGTCAGGCAGCTCCCCCCTGTCTGTGAAGCCAGCCTCTCACTAGTAATGCAGGGAGGGAGCTGTCTCAGACTGGTATCAGTGTTAGGGCACTGTGTGCAGGAAGATCACAACACTCCTGGTATTAATAGGGATAGGGCACTGTAAGAGATGACTGTAGTAGATTGAATAAAGATCTGATGTTTCTGCTCTCCTCACACCAAACAAAAACAACACACAAGCAGAGAAGCCCTTCTTACAAAGCTGAGCTAGTGAGTTAAGTAGGAGGAAAAGTAAACATACTGGTGCCAGTGTGGCTACTTAAAAAATACACTTACCAACAATCAATTACATATATTTGAACTGTGTACAGTTCCAGCCAGGACCACCTTTCTAAAATGCACAGTGATTGGCAAATTCAACATGCACTAGCATTTCAGGTGCCTGCTAACAAAAATAATAAACAAACAAGTTCTAGTCACGTGAGTGCTGATCATTACATTTCTTTTTTTGTCAAGCTTCCAACTGTTTCCATTTCACATCCCCCCAACCATATTGGTAACATCAATAGATAAGAGCACAGCCAGCCAATAGGAATACATACATACATATTCATTCCTAAGTGACCTTTACTGACCTGGGAAGTGTGAACACTTTGTTTCATTTTCTGTTGGTGTTCGTTAGTTTCCAGTTCCATTTCCCATCCCCCCAACCATCACCTCAGTGGTAACCTTGGTAACATCAATAGATAAGAGGGCAGCCAGCCAATAGGAACACATATTCATTCCTAACTGACCTTCAGTGACCTGGAAAGTGTTTATTTGTATCATTTTCAGTTAGTGCGCACTAAATCGAGTTAGTGCGCACTAACGGGGAGTTAGTGCGCACTAACACGATTTAACGATTTTTAACGATAAATCGTTAGAATTTCTATTGTATCGTGTTCTATAACGATTTAAGACGATATAAACATTATCGGACGATAATTTTAATCGTTGAAAAACGATTCACATCCCTAATGCAATTTTAAGAAATGTTCAAACAGTTGCAATAATGAATCTTGTTTTCAGATGTGACCTTGTTTGTTTGTTTTTTCTCATTTCCTGGTGTTGCGCCAGGAGGTGGGCCCTTGGCCTAGTGCAGGATTGGTAGGCTCCCTAGTTGGACCCAGAGAGCACCTGCCACCAGGAGGCGGCGCACAAGAGGAGACAGAGGTGAGCTGGAGCTTTGACACTAGCAGCCCTCGGTACCCCCGGTTTGAGCCATTGAGTACCCAGGCAGCCTGGTCTTAGGTGGGCCACGCAGGATCTCCTTAACAGGCAGTTCAAGTTGTGCCCACCACCAGCAAGGTTGCGCGGTCGACCCGTAGGCTGGAAGTCCTGGGTGTCTGGGAAGGCCAGAAGAGTGTCTCTGAATGTATAGCTAGGATCACGGCCAGGTTCAAGGAAGCATGGTCAGAGCCAATAATCAGTCCATGGATAGTCAGGCAAAGCAGAGGTCAGATACCAGTAGTCAGTATGTGGGGTAGTCAGCCAAAGCAGGGGTCAAGTTCCAGAAGGCAGTCAGGCGTAGTCGAGTTCAGGCAGAGGTCAGTTCCAGGCAGCGTGCAGATGTGATCGTCGAGACAGGCAGAAGGTCAGAGGCAGGCAGAGGTCAAACATGGCCATGGAAACAGGCAGAAGGTCAGAGGCAGGCAGCGGTCAAACGTGGTCAAGGAAAGCCAAGGTCAGTACCGAGAAGACAGCCCGATGGTACTACCTGGGGAGACGAGACAAGGGATGCTGGAACAGAAGGACGCTGGAACAGAAGGACGCTGGAACAGAAGGACACTGGAACAGGACTGGAACGAGACTGGAACAGGACTGGAACAAAGGCTGGAACAAAACTGGAACACAGACAGGAACGCAGGCAAACTAGAAACACTCATGGTGTCAACCCGATTGCCAAGGCAGGGATCAGGGGAATGAGCCCTGCCTTATATACGGACTGATGGTGACATCATTGGGGAGCGTTGGACCCAGGTTTCCCACGCTATAATGTTCAAAAGGAGTGATGCTGGCCTCGCGGGGAGGGGTCGAGGAGCAGGAAGACGCGGAGCCCCGGCGAGAGCTCCGCTGCGAGGCCTGGTCGGGCAAAGACGAGTGGGGAGGCCAGGGACGCCGCAAACAGGCCAAGGCTGCGGAGGAGATGAGCCCGGTGCTGGTGGACAGAGTAGCGAGGTGAGCGGGGCCGGCCGCGCTGCAGAAGCGGCCGGGGAGCACAACACCTAGATACCATTCATAAAATATAATCTAAATAATTTTGAAACATGGGTGTCTAGTTTCAATGGGGTTTTTATTTTGGACATGTAAATGAATTTGCACTCCACCAAAAAAAGCAGAATGCTTATGTTTTGTTTAAATAATCTTCTGCTAAAAGATTTCCATATCTAGTTACAGTATGTGATAAAATTTCATGGAAAAAGATATAATAGAGATAGAAGAGGGATGAATAGCATCTCCTCACCTACGGAAATAGTATGATATTAGGTACTGTCAAGTAGTATTTCTTGATTATAACTTTTAAACCTGGATTATTATTAGAATCTCTTTTTGGCTGTACAGTGCTTTGATCAGGATCCTGGTGCAAAGAAATAACAATTGTGCTACCTTTTAACAATTCCATCTATTCAGTAAGGGAACGGGCAATTTCAATTGCCAGACTAAAACTCTAGAATACTCTTCCTATTGACTTAAGGCTACAGATGGAGTTTTTTACTTTAAAAAAAAATGTAAAGACATGGTTGTTTAAGTAAGCATATGAGACAGGAGTTTAAGCATGTTTTACAGTTTGATTGAACTATAATGACCCAGGAACTTGAATTAACTGAGGTCTCTTTTTATTTGATTATATCTTTTGATCTTATTTTTATTTATCTTAGATGATTTGTTTTATTCTATTTTAATTTATTTTAATTGAAATGTTCCTATTGTTATGATGTTTTTAGTCGATTTTACTTAATTTTATGAGTTATTTATGCCCCTGTGCATGCTGAGCCTAAGCCCCGGGACGCGCATATGTCCCGGGGCTTCAAAAAAGGGGCGTTCCGGGGACAGGACTGAGGCCTCCGGAACAGTTGCCCTGCCGGGGGATGGCACGCCGGCAGCCGGCTGGCGTGAGCAAGTTACACCTGCCCGGAGGCAGGTGTAACTTTCCCGATAAAGGTCAGGAGGGGGTTTTAGATAGGGATGGGGGGCGGGTTAGATAGGGGAAGGGAGGGGAAGGTGGAGGGGGTGGAAGGAAAGTTCCCTCGGAGGTTGCTCCAATTTCGGCTCGGCATGCACAAGTTGCACAATTGTGCACCCCTTTGTGCGTGCCGATCCTGGATTTTATAACATGTGCGCGGCAGCATGCGCATGTTATAAAATCGGGCGTAGATTTGTTTGCGCCGGGTTGCACGAAGAAATATACGCCTGTGTGCAGTTTTAAAGATCTGCCCCTCTATAAACACTAGAATAAATAAATAAATAAATAAATAAATGTGTTCCTCTAAGCATTTTACAGGACACCATAAAGACAGACAGACAGACATACACACACACACATTACCAGACCAAACCAAAACCAGAAAGGACAAAAGAAGTTTGATTTAAACTAGTACAAAATAGATGACAAAAAAAGAAAATGTGGTCCATCCACCCCCTATTTAGAAAGAATTCCCCATCCTAGAGGCAAAGGGAAGGAAAGGTGATTAGAGTTCATTAGGGATGTGCAGAGGCAAAATATTTGTTTCTCTTTGCTTATTCATTTTGTAGGTCACAGTCATTCATTTGTCTTATCTGAAGCAGAAAACATTTTTGCTTATTCATTTTCGGGAGGATTTTAATAGGTGCACGCTCTATTTGGTGCGCACACATGGATGCACCGATGTTATTACATGCGCACGCTGGCGCATGCATGTTATAAAATCAGCGGGCCATGCACATGTGCACACAGATTAAGTAATCTGTGCGCGCATGTGCATGCAGTGCATGCAAGAAGGGGTAGACTTTTGCTATTTTCACATGCAATGCATCCTTGCCTTCCACAGTTTCCTCCCAGTCTGCTTCAATTAAGCAGCAGACTGGGAGGGAACTTCCCTACCACCTTCCTAACCTTCCTTCCCCTCTCCTCCCCACCCCCTAAATGTAGCCTACCTTCCTTTTTTATTTTTGTCTCTTATGTTGCGGCTCCTCCAGAGTAGAAGCAACTTGTGCGTGTTGGCTGACTGCCGGTGCATGCTTCCCCGACACAGCGGCAAATGGCCACTGTACCGGTGCCACCAAACTACTTCAACATGATGTTCACCACCACTGTTTTGACTTTCTTACATCTCAAGCCATTCTTGATCCATCCAGGCTAGTTTTTGGCCCTTGCCAAAGTTTCCAATGACCTGTTTATGTCTAAAGCCAAAGGTCTTTACTCTGTCCATATCCTCCTTGACCTGTCTGTTGCTTTTGGCACTGTTGATCACCATGTACTGCTTCATACTCTGTCCTTGCTTGGATTTCGGGACTCTGTCCTGTCTTGCTTCTCTTCTTAATTCTCCCATTCCACTTTTAGTGTTTCCTTTGCTGGTTCCTCCTCTACTACCATTCCACTATCAATTGGTGTGCCTCAGGGCTCTATCATGGGCCCTCTTCTCTTCTCACTATATACTAATTCTTTTGATGCTCTGATTTCCTCTCATGACTTTCAATACTATTTTTATGCTGATGAATCACAGATCTATCTTTGTACACCACAAAATTCACCAGAAATTCAGTCCCCGATCTCAGCCTGCTTTTCTGACATTGCTGCCTGGATGTCCTGCCACCACCTTAAACTCAACATGGCCAAGGTAGAAATCCTTATCTTTCCCCCAAGCCCAGCTCACCTCTTTATCCTTTCTCTGTTTCTGTGGATAACATGGTTGTCATCCTGGTCCCATCAGCCCTTGGAGTCCCATCAGTCTTGGAGTCCTCTTCAACTCCTCTTCATTTCCTCTCTCTCCTTCTTTACACATATCCAAAACACTGCTAAAATGTGTTGTTTCTTTCTTTATAACATTGCCAAAATCTGTCCTTTCCTTTCTGAACACACTACCAGAACCCTTATCCAATCCTTCATCTCCTCCCACTTAGACTATTGCAACCTGCTACTCACAGGTCTGCTGGCAGCCATCTCTCTCCACTGCAATCTGTCCTTAATTCAGCTGCATGAGTTATCTTTTTCCAAAGTCGCTATGCTCGCATAACCGCTCTTCTGAAGCCACTGCATTGACTCCCTATCTGCTCCCGCATACAGTTCAAGCTCCTCTTTCTCACCTACAAATGCCTTCATTCTGCGGTATCTCACTACCTCTCCTCTCTTATGTCTCTCTGCCCTCCTCCTCGTGCACACTTCTGGTCAGATAATTCACTCCTAACTGTGCCCTTCTTCTCTAATGACAATTCCATACTCCTTGCTTTCCACCTGGCTGTGCCATGTGCTTGGAATAGTCTTCCTGAACTGGTGCATCATGCTCCCTCTATTTCCATGTTTAAATCCCATCTAAAGACCCAACTTTTTGAAACCACTTTTAAATCTTATGTCTGATTGTCTGCTTTTAGACTTGTTAACTAACTTTCTTTTATTTCTTTTTAACCATTGTCTTGCTTTATGAAATACTCCAAGTCTCTTGTCTTGTATGTTTGTCTTAATAGATTGTAAGCTCTGCTGTGAAGGGACTGTCTTTTTGTATGTTTGTACAGCACTGTGTATGTTGTATAGCGCTATAGAAATGTTAAGTAGTAATAATAGGATAAAAAGTCCAGGGTATTACTCACACTCCTTATCTGTACTTACTGGTCTTCTTAGGAATTGCTCTCAACACTATTAATTTTGTCTACCTCCCCCACCTTCTCAGTAGAGATGCTAACGACTCGAGCTGGCAAATTGTCTGCAGCAACAAGGAGGCAGTGTTTTTCAAGAAATTATTCTGAAACAATCTTTTCTTGAAAATACTGCCTCCATTAGCTCAGAGCAGTAATCACGGAAGAGCAGATGCTGGTTTTGGGTGCTGCACTTCTGCTTCCCCTGTCCATTCCCTTGCCCTGCTAAAACCAGCCTCAGATGGTTCTTCTGCCTTTTTATCCCCTGTTCCCATAAAGAGAATGAACAACATGCAGTGGTGACACATGCTCTCTCAATTTCAGTTTCTAATGGCTTGAGCTGATTTCCACTCCTAGCTTTCTGCAGCTAAAACATTTCTTTTTAAGTTTAGAGACAGGATAGCTTTTTTCTTCTCACTGCCATTAATACTGCTTGTACTTCTCACAGGCTTGGTTAACTCTACAGCAACACTCAATTCTCTGCCCCTGCCATTCCCTTTCCTTGCAGTAACATGATGGAATATTGGAATTTGAAGTGGCTACTGGGGTTTTTGAAATCATAGTAGATTTTATTGCTACTGTACCAGCATTCACAAGTATCACTCTAGTATAGGGCTTCCCACACCTGTCCTGGGGACCCCACAGCCAGTTGGGTTTTCATGATATCCACAATGAATATGCATGAGATACATTTGCATACCATGGAGACTTAGTATATGCAAATTTATCTCATGCATATTCATTGTGGATATCATGAAAACCCTACTGGCAGTGGAGTCCCCAGAACAGGTTTGGGAAGCCCGGCTCTAGTACCACTGAATGAGTGTGTCTTTCACACACACACTGAATGAAGTTCACAGATTGAGTTCATGTCAGTGCTTAGCAAGCACTGCCAACTTGTCAAAGGGAGGCCTAGATTCACTAAGCCAAAATATTTTATCACAGTGATCCCATGATATTTAACCTCTCCACAACAAAATAATGCGGCAGTACCACCACATTGCTTTGTCTCTTGGAGAAAGTCTATGAGACAAAACAATATGGCAGGATCCTTGGTAAAGCATGATGGCAGCTCCTAATGCATGGAGCCACCATAACCTTAATGGGTCATGCAAATCCAGATGTCAGCACCCTAAAAGATGTAAAAAAGTAAACAGGGGCTTCTTAGACACGCCCCCCCCCCCCACCACCACCACCACCAGCCATTCTGGGCTGTTAATCAAGGTGGCCTCACAAAAAGAAATTAACAAAAGTGTAGAACACAGTGGTGTGATGACAATCCCCCCCCCCCATACACACACACCACTCAACTCCTGAAGTACTCAGATTACCTTCCCAAATACTCATCCCCCACTTTTGCCCACTCTTTCCTTAAAAACACTATTCCCTCCTTCTTTACCCACTCCCTAACAATTGAAATAAATCATTGATTGCCTAATGGCCCCCCAACCCTAGTCCCTCTAAAATGTTTCAGTTCTATAAATGTAGATGGCCTAGAGTACCCCTTAGCCTTGGGCCCAGTTATCGCCATTTTCCAAAATGGCACTGATCTGACCTAGCCCCTGTCACTTCACAGGAACAAGATACAGGGACCTGGACCAAAGCCACAATGTCATGGTCCTGTCCCTGGACCTTGCCCCATCATATGATGGGGCAAGGTAAAGTTAATGCCATTCTGGAAAATGGGGCCTACTGGGCCTAGGGCTAAGGGGAACTCTGAGCCCTCTACCTTTGCAGACTTAAACATTTTAAGGTATGGATTGGGGGGCTGGTGGGCCTGGGCAGGGAGATTAAGGAGCCCCACTTGTCTAGTTTTTTAATGGAAATAGGGGTGGTGATGGGGGGGGGGGGGGGTGAGAGTTTCCATCCAGTTAATTTCAAGAAGAACCTTCCTCTTGGACAATGTTTACAACTGAGGAGGTTATACTCTGATATAAGTGAATTTAAATTCCAGACTAAATTGATAGCAAATCATTTTTTGTCCTGTGTAAAACCTGCCTACCATCGAGCTTTATACAGCAATTGAGATTTGTTGTTACAACCCCAAATACATGAATAATCTGACAGACAGATTTTTCTTTTGAGACATTCCATACTTTCTACATTTATTTGCAAGTCCATTCATAAACATTGGCCAGTTTTGCAGCGTACCTACTCCTCATTTCAAGGACCTATACAGTTTGCCTTTCCAAGGAGTCACAATGCTCGTGATTAAGTTATTAGATTCTCTACATTTCAGCCCACCCACGTGAAGAACTGACCACTATTTGTAGGGGATGTTTTTGGTGTGCAATCAAAATTCACGAGTATCATGACAATTCTACATCTGGCAAAGTTTACCCTGTGTTAGCTGAGTCCTCTTGCAGAGCATCCTTCATGGTATATATTTTAAGCTGCCCATGTGGCTTATATTATATTGGTATGACCAAACGGATGCTCAAAAAGCGTTTGATTGAACATGAGAGTTGTTTAAACATGTTGCTGGTAAAATGGAGGTATCAATTGTGTCCCATTTTCTTGAACAAAAACATACTGTTGCAGATATACGGTGGATGTATTAGATATCATACATGAACATTGGAGAGGGGAATAGGGCTCTTTATTTGGCACGTAAGGAACAAGCTTGGATTTTCCATATGAACACAGTGGCCCCATTCAGCTTGACTAAGGAGATTGAAAGGCCATGTTCATCTGAATGAAATTCACTGTGTTATGTAACAGTGCCGTCAGCACAGCATCTTGAATGCACAAGTGATGATATATGAAAGCGTTTGATGCTAGGACAATTCATTCAGAATGGCTATCTACGAAGAAATCAGATACACTCGTGAGCTGCTGTGATAGTAAGCACGATAATCACAAATTTTTGGACCTCTTTAATATAATTCTTTTGATGAACTGTAGAAATGTTTTGTATCTTGCCTTTTTATATATAATGACTTTTTCATATATTGATTTTCAGAGAGAACAGGTTGAAATTCTAAATTGGCGATTAAGCCCCTGAAGAAGTTCCTTTGTAACATGGTGCCATGTCAGGCAACTTGACTTGAAAGATATGGGGTAGATTTTCAAAGGGGCACGCCCGTAAGATATGCGCGTACCCCCCAAAAACCTACCCCAACCCCCCCTGCGCGCCAAGCCTATTTTGCATAGGCTCGGCAGCGCTCGCAAGCCCCAGGACGCACGTAAGTTCCGGGGTTTGCAAAAAGGGGTGGTCGGGGGCATGGCCAGGGGGCATGGTTAGGGATCGGGGGCATGTCCGGGGGCATGTGGGCGGTCCGGGGGCGTGGCCGAGTGCCCGACACAGCGGCCTGTGTCGGGGCCTGCCTGGAGGCAGTAGTAACTTCTCCGATAAAGGTAGGGGGGGTCTCAATAGGGCCGGGGGGTGGGTTAGGTAGGAGAATGGAAGGGAAGGTGCAGGGGGGTAGAAAGAAAGTTCCCTCCGAGGCTGCTCCAATTTCGGAGAGGCCTCAGAGGGAATGGGCAGAGCGCGCAGGGCTCGGCGCGCGCAAGTTGCCCAAATGTGCACCCCCTTGCGCGCGCCAACCCCGGATTTTATAAGATACGCGTGGCTACGCACGTATCTTATAAAATCCAGCGTACTTTTGTTTGCGCCTGGTGCGCGAACAAAAGTCCGCGCGTGCGTATGTTTTTAAAATCTACCTCTATGTGAGCATAATTTTGTCACAAGCTTATGGCTAACTTCTATGACCAATATCATAACAGTAAAAAGAAATTTTGATTTGAAGAGTTTCTCAATGATTTCTGTAGTCCAATGATTATACATCATGACTGAACAAGCGGTGGAAAAGTTATGATTAACCAAGTAACCACTCTGGTGTTATGATGGTCCTCAAAAAGTAAAAATATCAAGCCCTTGTGTCTCAAGAATTTTAGAATTGGATACCCAAGTATATTTTGATTCCCTGTTACATGTAACTGCTTTTCTGCACTATTGTTCAAATTGTAAAGTTTATTTTAATTGCACCCCTGTTTCTTGTGAACCAGCATGATGGGACTATCGTCTTGAATGCTGGTATATAAAAAAACTTAAATAAATAAATAAATAAATAATACTGATCTGGTTTGTTATACTTTTGGGCTTTGTACTATTTTTTGTTGATTGGTTTACAAATAGAGCATGCCAGCAGGGCGGGCTCCTGTTTAGCTCTACCTGTTCCTTCTAAGAGCTCTTCATTTTCTGACTTTATGCCTTCGACATGATCAGATTTAGCATTGCATTTTAAATATCTATAGATAAATAGATAGATATACTCTTTAAGTTTTGATTTACTTATTCTATGCATATACTTTCTTGTGTCTTATCTTCTATTATATTTGTATTATTTTTTTATTTATGCAATTCTTATATACCGTTACTCAGAACACAAGGTTCTATCTTTATGGTTGACATGATACAAACTAATAAATAACAGTAGAAAACAGAATAAATACAATAAAAAATCAATAAAATAATAAAAAGGTTAAAAAACTATTCGTAGCATAAAACTAAAGATAAGATTAGTATAGTTAGTATAGTTAAGAATATAAAAGGTAAGCTCATCAAATGGATTGCAGACTTATGTATCATCCTGAGCATTAGTTCCATATTTTGAGGATAGTAAATTCAGGTATTTGCAGACATTTCCAGGGTGACTCAAGTAAGCAGGAAGCAATTTCTATACATAAACATGTTCTTGCTATTAGTGTTTTCTTTTTTCTGCAAATGTGAGGTGATATTTCAGAGAAAAAAAAATTATTTTTGTTGAACCTCTTTATTTAGAAACTTTTTTGATGGATACAACATTGGCAAATTAAGTTATTCTCTGGGTTTGGTCAGTTTTACTTGGACAGCTTGTAACAGGAATTATTTTTCTATTTTTTTTTTCTTTTCCTGTATTTTTGCCCCATTTTTTAAAATGGGAACTTGTGATTCATTGCTAGCATTTTGCTGGCATTTTGGATTTAATTAAAAATGCATTTTCGTATTATGTATCTTTGATTTTGCTTTATTTCATGTTATCATATAACACTTAATAAAGACAAAATAATAAAAAAAAAAAGCAGGGTGAGAGGGAGTGGATTTCCCTGGGTTGTGGTAGCTTGCATGGCTTGAACAACCTGCACAGACTCTCCATTCTGCTGGATGAACTGTTCATGCAAACTTTGAACATATTTCTGAATCTGCCAGGACACGTACCAGCCACTCCATGTTCCTTCTTCCTTCACATGAACAAGCCACAATCTGGTGAGTCTCCACGGAGGCTGGAGAGAGACAGGAAAAAAGTAGAAGCTTTCTGGCCTGTCTGGTCCTTATTAAAATATTATTCCACTAGGTGCTTGAGGATGGGATAGCCCCTTGGCCGAATATACTAAAGTTCCATGCTGTACCTGCAGACAGGCCACTGGAAAAGAAAAACAATTTGTTCTCATCTCTTTATTCTGTGTCTATGAGCTCCTGTCTGTGCTCCCCACCTAGAACAGGAAACCCACTCTGCTACCATAAGGGGTACTGAGCAGTCAGAGGGTAGCCAGAGAACAGTTTTGTGGCTGGACTCGGGCAAACATTTTTTATAAATGTCTTTATTTGTAGAAAGTAACAACGAAAACAACTTTGCTATTCTATGCAATTCAACAAAGGTGACAATACAACTTACAGTCCAGTGCAATTTTCTTTCTCTAAGCTTCCTTCTTTCTACAGGGGCCCTCTTAACCCTTCTGAGTCCTGCTTTCTTATCCTTGACTGACTGGTATATCCCTGACCAGAATCCCTTGCTAGATGAGCTCTAGCTAGACAACTGTGGCTGATCCTTTAAGGCAGTGGTCCTCAACCTTTTTTCTATCAGGGCACACCGGAGAGATGATGCTCACATATGTGCACCCTGAACACATGACCATCACTGGACTAAATATAATCATACCCTCCGCATCCTCAGGACTCTCCTGCTTCCTAAGAATGAGTGCAGAGCAGAACTAAGACATTTCCCTGTACAACTCACCATACAATACAGATATTCTGATTCTGGTGTCATCTCAATAGCAGCAATCCACTCCCCTTCCTTACCCAACATACCTCTGACCAACTCTTTCCCACCTATTCTTGCTCAGCATCCTCTGACCTCCCTTTTCCCCCAACCCAGCAGGCTCCACACCTCCATCTCTCCCTCCACTTCCATCTCTTCTCCCTACCCAGTAGCCCACAGCCCCTCTTTCCTCCACCTCTCCCTACCCAGCAACCCCAGCCTCCTTTCCCCATCCTACCCAGCAGACTCCTGACTCCCTGTCTCCCCAGGCCTTCCTGCCCAGCACATTGCCCCCTCCTCCTGGCTCCTAGCCAGCATAGGCCTTCAGTCCAATGCAGAGTCTTCCTCCCATTTTACCAGCAGAAGATGAGAGCAGGAACCATTGAGGAGAGCAGCGGAAATCAGCAATGGATCTACAGAGCTGCAGCTCTCATCCTCATGCTTCTGCTTTCATGTCCAGGCAAAGTAAGATAAAGTTCATGTCCTGCTGGGCCCATATGAACAGGAGTTGGTGATATTTCACTCTGGGTGAAAGAGAAGGGAATAACCTCCCACTGGGCCAGGAAGAGGATAAGGAAGCAAAAGTAGCTTCCTCTCATACGGAATAAAGGAGAAATCAGCCAACTCCTGTCCAGACTGATGAGGAAAGTGCAGCCTTCTGCTGGGTCTGCGACACACCTTCCGTGACCTCGTGGCACACTATTGTCCCGACACATCAGTTGAGAACCACTGCTTTAAGGTATTCTGAGGAAGTTTCTTTTATACCTCCTCAGATTGTCATAGATTTCAATGGAAAACATAAATGAATGAATCTACATGTTTTGTTTTTCATTTGTGGGCACCCTATTTGTTGCATTCTATGCATTCTTTTCATATGAAGGCACATCCTGAGTACATGTTCCTGGATAACTTTATCTTAACTTTACTGGATAAGAAATTTAAAACCCAAAATGTCTGCTAGGAAGTTTCCCCAAAGCATATATATTTTAATAAAGCATGTGGAGGGGAAGGCTCTCAGGCAGATATGCCTGTAAATGTATTACTATTTTGGGAGCAGGTGAAAATTGGGTTAAATGCTTGATATTACTTTCATACAATATCAAACCCACATGTACAAAAAATCTATTGTGTATTTTCTTTTTTGCAAATTCAATGGTGTGAAATATAATCACTTTTTTAAATTTATTTTTTAAAAATTCATCACAAGAAAAATTATTTTTAGATGTGCGGTGGTCTTTTCATAAATGAGCACAGGTCTCATCCAGGTTAACCCGACTCTTAGTTTTAATCATGAACGCCCTCATCCATACATTTTTTATCTCTTTAATCAAAAATCTCTGGGTTTTTTTTTTTAATTTCAAAACATCATCTTCGAAAAATACTTGAACTGAACAGCTCACTGCGTTTTTTTTTTAATCTTAAACGCAACTTGAAAGGCAATGCTTGGTGATGTAAACTTTAGAAAAATGACGACGTGAAAGAGCACTTTGTTTAAGTAAACAAAAATACTTGAACTTCAAATGATGACATTAAAGAGCACTTAGCTTTAGTAACCAGGAGTGCTTGAACTCGACATGGCCAAGTTTCGAAAATTCTTTCTTCCTCAGAGGTCCCCGCTCACCCACATGCTGTCTTCATTAAACTGCCATCTTCAATAAGCAAACTCCAAATCTTAGTCCATAACTCAGTCCATAATCTCAATCCATATACTTACTTATATGGGTCACTCGAACAGTGCTGCCTCCGAAGGTAAAATCCAAAATAGTGAACCTGAGCTGCCATTCTTATGGCCTGGATTGGCCACTGTTGGAAACAGGATGCTGGGCTTGATGGACCCTTGCTCTGACCCAGTATGGCATTTTCTTATGTTCTTATGTTCTTATTCTTGGCATTTTCTTTTTAAAGGGGTCAGATCATGTGATTATACCTGGCGCTAAAATACTTAATCAATAAGCAAGCTGGAAAGCATTCAAACACAAGACCAAATTGCAGAATTACAAAAGTGATGGCCAATCAATTGAATTGTTCAATCCAACAGGATAGGGATGTGCAGAGCAAAAGTTTATGTTCATAAGTCCATAAGTCGAAAGGGGGTCCCATTTGCGGTCAATATGGACATATGGAGAATTCCATAAGTTGAGTCTATGTCCATACGTGCAAATAAAAATTTAAACCCCTCACCCTCCTTAATCCCCCCCCCCCCCCAAGACTTACCAAAACTCTCTGGTGGTACAGCAGGGAGTCAGGACGCCATTTCTGAACTCCTTTGCGAGGAGCACGTGACGTCGGCGTCACGTGCTCCTCACAAAGGAGTTCAGAAATGGCGTCCTGACTCCCTGCTGTACCACCAGGGAGTTTTGGTAAGTCTTGGGGGGGGGGATTAAGGAGGGTGAGGGGTTTAAATTTTTATTTAGGATCAACAATCACGATTTCCAACTTATTCAACATAGCTATGTTGAATAAGTTGGAAATCCGATCGTTTTCGCCTCATCACTTTTTTAAGTTAAAAAAAAAAAAGTTGCGTTTTACATTTAAGTTCAAAACGAATGCACACCCCTACAACAGTATACTCAGTCTTTAATTTATATATCCAATGTTGTTCCCTATAATTGAGCAAAGATGCTATGTCAGCAAAAGGAGCTCTGGCTTTAACCTTCTCCAAAACTGTCCACTTAAGATCCTCAAAAATATGTCCAAATGCGATACAATGTCTAACCAACGGTGCCGACAGCACTTTATTCCTGATCCTGGATTGATGTTCCATAATATGCACTTAACAGGTCTCTTAGTATGCCCCATATATACTTTAGGGCAAGTACAAGTGATGATATATATAACATTAACTGTATTACAGTTAGTTAACTCTGTGCGGGTCACTTTCTACCCCGAAATGGGATCAACCCATATCTCACCTTCAACTGTCATGTTACACACGGTACATGCTCCACATTTCTGATGGAATCCTTTCACAGGCATGCTCAAAACATTCACATTTGTATCTGCTCTTACTACTTTATCACAAATATTGCTACCGTGAGTAGTTGCAAACATCAGTTGTTTATTACAACTGGCAAAGTTAAAACTGGTGAAACATTCTGTGGTGGGAATCGACTCATAGAATTAATTCAGTTTGAGCTACATTAATGACAAGTTTATCATAATAGATCCACTGTTTAATTGCAGACAGGTAGATGGAAACCAGCATGTCCGACCAGGTAGCAGTTTAATGTGGAAAACATACCTAACTGTATTTGTCTGCATAAATTCTATAGCCTATATTGAGCCCCAACAGAAGTTTACAGATTGTTCCCAAATAGATGTTAAATGATATTGCCAACAGAGCAGAGCCTTGCAGCACACCTGTAGTCATTAGGTGCCAGAATGAGAAAGCAGTGTTAATCCTGACTTGCTGCGAATGATCAGATATATTAGAAGTAAAGCATTTAAGTACCACTTTGGATAAATGACTTAAGCAGATATAAATTATTCAGTTAAAGGGACCAGATGTTCAAATCTCCAAGTTTATCCAGCTAACTCAAAATATCTGGACTAACGCCTCAGTGACATTAGCTGGAAGGTAGTGTGGGGCTCCTGAGACAGCACATCACATGTTGGAGGAAGGTGCAGCCGCCAACCCAGCATTGCCTTTGAGTATGCAGTGGATCAAATGTGCTACGAAGACTTTCACATAATGCCGTTAGCATTTACACATCACAGTTGGGCTGCAGACTAACCATGAACTGAGGGAAAGGCTGAAGGCAAAGTTGGAGCAGAGTAGCAAAAGAGCCAATTGCTGGTCATGTGCCAATAGAAAATATCAGTTCTTCTTCCTTATCACCTGTCCTTACTCTGGTGCCAAAAGAGAAATGTTGTTGGCTCAGGCCAGAGAAGGTACTTGTAGAAGTACTGCCTGGTACACATGTGCATGGATTATATTTTTGGCTCAGTTTGTTCATTTGGTTCATTGGGCTCAGTGATTTGTTTTGTTCAGTTTGGAGCCAGATTATTCTTTTCTTGTGTGTGTCATTCATTCGTTTATTTCCCATTAAAGTCAATGAGGGAAGCAATGAATTGCATTTTGGGCTCAAAATTTGGAGATTCTATTCAAATTTAGTGAAACTTGCAAGCAGCCCTCAGCAGCAGAGGGACAGCCATCCAAAGACTCTATGGAGGTAATTTTAAAAGGAGTTATGCACATAAATCTAGCAGACTATCATAGCAATTGTCAAAAGCCATTTATTTGAGTAAAGTGCACTTACGAGAGTATATCCTGTGGCCAATTCAAAGGCATATATTGCTGCAATTTTCAAAAGCCCACTTACTTGAATAAAGTATATTTACTCGAGTAAAACCCAGTTTTAAGTGTGTAAATGCTTTTTGAAATTAGGGCCTAAGAATGGAGCAAAGTAGTACCAATACTGGCATGAATAGTCCTAAGCACCATAATAGAGCAAAGTAGCTTGGAGGTATCAGCACCCCAAGGAACTGTGAAAGGAGCAAAGCAGTCCCAAGAGTGTCAAGAATACCCCCAAAGTTCCAAACAAAAAGGCCAAAGGGCACCCGCAATAGTGGCATGAACAATCTTAGGCACCAAAAGAGGGGATATATGGTACAAATAGTGGTATGAACAGCCCAAGAAATGCCAAATCTGCAATTGTACCCCTTCCTGTACATAGGAAGGACAGGTAATACAATTATTTTTTTTTATAAATAAATAAATAAAGCTGTGAGGGGCAAAGTATCCTAAACAGAGGCATGAATATCCCAAGGCATGTTGGAGAGGCAAAGCAGCATCAACAGTGGCATGAACATCCTATGACTTTGAGTGAGTCAGCACAGTGACATAGACACATGAAGACATAGAGTGTGGGGAAAAGCAAAGAGTAGATTGGCATTAAAACCACAATGCATAGATAAGTCAGGTATAGAGTGAGCAGTAAAGCAAACAGAACAGTGGCAATCATTCCCCTTGTGCACTATGTCACCACCTATGATGCTGTCTCCTACTATGGAACAGTGACTCCATGGTGGCTTGCTTCTGATGTTGGGTTGGGGGCTGCTTGCCTGTCACTTTATGCATGAAGAGGCTGAGGAGTCAGCTTGGGAGAATGACTTCTACTTTTCCATTATTTCTGCTGCAGCTGCTGCTTCTGTTGCTTTGAGTGGTAGACAGGGTTCCCAGGTTATTACTGCCAGTGTCCTCTAAAACTAATGTTAACTAATGTACTATTTTTAAATGATGCTGAAAGCCACCAAACTTCATGTCTTTCAGGACCTCCTTTCCCTTTCTGGATGCTTGGGTGCTGCTGCTAGTGCTGGGATTGAGGGCAGTTCAAGAAGCAAAAGTCCAGAGGGGGGTTCTCTTTGCTCCAGCCATATCTCTTTCTGCCTCCTGTAGCTACTCACCACAGGATAGCACATCAGTAATTAGATTTCCTATGCTTTCCTGAACTAATAGAACTTATTTATCCACTGAGTCTAAGAAGCCCTCAAATGAATAATCTGAATCAGTACTTAATCTGAATCAGAATTTTCTCACAATATCTGCTGCAAACACTGCTCTGAAGGAATTTTGGAAGAGTGCTCTGCTGCTTTTGGGTGCTCCACTCCATAGACCCTGTTGCTCCACTGCTAATACCACCATCCACTAACTCTGCCTTCTCCTGCCCTGCACCATAGGAATAGAGTTTACAGTGGGAATGAGCATAGGCCCATGGGCTTTGTAATATGGCCTATGTTTAGGTGAGGACCCAGCTTCAGGCCTGGGCTTAAACTCGATGGGTGGATTTTTATTGTTTCAGTTCTCAAAACAAAACTTGAAAACCCACAATATTTTGTCAGCTTTTCAATCACTTCATTTTGAGAACAAAATGAAATAAAATTGGACATTTTGTTATATCCTATTTTGTTGCTCCTGACTGCACATTTCTACTTTGTTACGTTTGGTCGTTCATGGACTGCCCCCGTGAACTGCCACACTTACCTCTCCAGCCGGTCCATTCTGACGGGCTCCTGTCATGATGAGATGCCGCTGCTTCTCTCTGCCATGAGACGCTGTGCTACAACATGGCAGGATACCGTACTTCAATGTGGAAGGATGCCACCAGCTCCGCACGCAACAGGATACCACTGGATCTATCCAGACGTGCTCCTCCTTAAGCTCACGCGTGCCTGTCATCACTCCTCTTAAAGGGTCCATGGTGGGAATAGTCTCGTGGTGCCCGCTGATTACCTCTTACACCAAGTCCTATAATGATCCTTCTGTCCTTCCCTCATTGCCTCAGCAACAGGTCCAGCTACTTCTGCGTAGAGCGTGTTGCTCCCAGTGTTCCAGTCTTCACTCCAGAATTGTCTTCAGTCCTCATTCAACTGTCTTCAGTTTGTCTTCTGTCTTCACTCCAGCCTGTTCGATCAATGTTACCCACTTATTCCTGTCCTTGCCTGCCTGCCCTGCCTATATGTCCCTCTTCTCCTCCCTCAGACAGATACCTGGTTTGACCTTGGTCTGGTTCTTGGATATGCCTAAATGCTGCCTGTCTCTGACCATTATCTGGAGCTTAGATACACCTGACCGTCACCTGTCTCTGTCCATTGCCTGGACCTCAGATATGCCTGACTGGCACCTGACTATGACCCTAGCTACTATGGACTATCTCATCTGCCATCAACAGAGATCCCACCTAAATCCTGCCGGCCCTGGCACCCAAAGGCTCAACCTGAGGGTAACATGGGCTGATATAGGTGAAGGTAGTGACTGGTCTCTGCTTTGCCTTAGTCCACCTGTTGACAGTAGGGAACCTGCAGGGCTCCTGCCTGCAGGTAGAGTCAATCCTGCTTCAGCCCAAGGGTCCACAAACACAACATATTTGTAATGTTTTTTCCTTGTCATCCTGCAACATCAGTTCAGAAAGATAGGTTTATTTCCCCCTATCAGCAGATGGAAGCAGAGAATAAAACTTTTCCTGTGACATCATCACCTGTATGTACATATGATGCAGTCCTGCAGATGGTAGGATATACTTGGTGGTGCAGCAGGATTTCTTCTCTCAGGGTTTTTCCTGTCCTCTGAGTCTATTCAGGACTGCATATTCTTTTCAGTCTGTCAGTCCTTTTAATCTGATTTGGGCAGGGCACTTGATATTTCAGCATAGTGAGCCCTGCTTGAAAGAACTCAGCTCAGCTGAGCTTGAAGGGATGGGTTTGTTTCCCCTCAAAATGACTCTTTTTTAAACTTGCCTTCTTCCTACCCTCTTCTCCTTCCTCCCTCTCCCAGATTAGGAGAACTTCCCATCTGTCTGCACTGGTGTAGCAAGATGATAAGGAAGGAGAAATGTATACTTACCGGATTATTTTATTTTCTTGAATCCTGCTTCATTAGTCCACGACCCTCTCAGGAAACTTGGACTTGAATCAAATGGATGTGGTATTATTGAAATCTGGAAAAGGCACTTGTTGCCACTTGAGGAGCAGGTTAAGAAAGCATTAAACATATTCTTCTCTGTCTGATTTATTCTCCTTTTTCTGTTTTATTACTTTCCACTTAAGTAGTAGAGGGCTAGTATGCATAATAGGATCCTTTCCATCTTCGAGGTGCTGTTTTCAATTTTGCATATAGTGATTTTGGGGTTCTAATTTTTTAAGTGCTTTGTTATAGGAATTCTTTTTTTTTTTCTGGACTGCACTATACTGCATGCATGCATTTACATCACATGCACCAAACGTTGTGTTCTCTGCTTCCATTTGCTGGTAAGGGGAAATAAATGAATCTGTCTGAACAGGTGTAGCAGGATTCAAGGGAAGGGAATTTTTAGGTAAAATTAAATTCCTCCTTTTTCGTAATGGGAGTAGTTTGTAAATACCCTTTCTTTGGATGTGAATAAGTGCATTTCTTTAAACTGATTTCTCTGTATATTTTGAAAATTTTAATATTCAAGCTGCAAAAACAATAATTTGTGAAATATTTTATATAAAGACAACTATTTACTGAAAAGTAAAACCACAAATAATTGGGAATATTTGCTGTCTTAATTGTTATAACTATATATTTTTGGCTGATTTGTACAATTTTCCCCTTTTATATTTAGACAATATAATTCTAAGTGTTAAGCAGCTAGTCAAGGTACATTAAAATGTTTAAAGCTCTAAAATCCTATGACGCTTTAGATTTCTCAAATAGAAAAAAACAATCTGTATTTCACATAATTCTAGAGAAATTCTAGTAGTCATATTGTTCTTGAATAAAAATGGAGTTTTAGTAGGATGTACATTATAAAGGACCATGTTCTACCACATAATATGATACAAAACCATTGATGATATTGTTTGTGATGTAATTATCAGTCAAAAAGATGCTGGGTTATATTTGTATGGTTGGCTATAACTTTAAATTTCCTGCAGGTAGATATTCAAAAGCCATTTAGATAGATAACTCAAAAGTTATCTGTCTAAATAACAAATATTTACCCACTTATCCATCTAAATTATATCCAGATAAGTAGTCATCCGGCTATAATTTAGCAGATAAAAAAAACGGGTGTTTCAGGGACATGCCAGGGAGGGGCTGCAATATCTGACTAACCAAACTGAATATCATGTATATCTGGCTATGTTAGTTGGATTACTTTAGACCTATGCAGGTATCCAGTTAAGTAGAAAGTTATTCGGTCACACAAGAACGGATAACATTAAAACTTAACTGGCTATATTCAAACATTGCAGATTAGGGCCTGGCTTTATCAAAATGCAATAAATATTGCATGTGATAGGAAAAAGGGGTGTGTTTTATAGTAATAGGCAGTTTATTGCTTTAAGCTCCTGGAGAGCCAGCCTAGCTATGAGAGAGAGAGAGAGAAACTAGCTGTAATACCCTCACACTAGGGTAACATCAAGCTAGGTTGAGAGAACATTGCACAAATCTCATCTCTGGGTAAGTTTCCTCACTCCGAAGGTCATCAAATCTTTACAAGAGAGCACTGTTCTGTTTGTACGTCTCACTTTGAATGTCATAGTGGTCCCTAACCCTTACACTAATACCTAAACCTCACCTCCAGTGACTAGGTGGGCCTCCCATAGAGATATAAATACCTATCAAGTGTGAGGGTATTACATCTACTCTCTCTCTCTTTCTCTCTCTCTCTCTCTGATAGCAATTCCCACCCCAATGTCCAACATTATGGTGCTTTTGCATACATTAAAGGCATTTTTTGCATGCGAAAACACCATATAGCACTTTGATAAATGAGCCCCCAAGTTAGCCAGATAACTTTAAACAATATATTCAGTGGACATTTATCATGCTGAATATACAGGACAAGTTATCTGGCTAACTTTAACCAGATAACTTGCCAACTAACTGGACTACTGAATATTGACCTCCTGGTTTTTTTGCATGTACATTAGACACAAGTAGAATTTTGCCATTCAAACTGACCAGATTAAGCATGCTAAACAGTTTACTTGTATTTTAAAGTATATTCATTTCTGCAGCCCAGAAATGTGACTATGAATCTTTAAAAGCTTTATACATAGGCAGCTGTTCTTTCTAGTCTACCTCACTGGGTCCTGGCAGGGAAGGAGGGAGAATGCACCTGAGCAACTGGAACTCTCATCATCATCCTGCTAGCAGTGGGTAAGTTAAGGGATCAGGAGGGGGTGCGAGGGAGAAGCTTTCCTGCTGCCACCAGCCTCTTTCTATCTGATTCTGTTATGTCCCTCATGAGAGGCTTCTACAAAAACTAAAAATTCATGGGATAGGAGGCAATGTCCTTTCATGGATTTCAAACTTGTTAAAAGACAGGAAACAGAGAGTAGGATTAAATGGTCAATTTTCTCAGTGGAAAAGGGTAAACAGTGGAGTGCCTCAGGGATCTGTACTTGGACCAGTGCTTTTCAATATATATATATAAATGATCTGGAAAGGAATACAACAAGTGAGGTTATCAAATTTGCGGATGATACAAAATTATTCAGAGTAGTTAAATCACAAGCGGACTGTGATACATTACAGGAGGACCTTGCAAGACTGGAAGATTGGGCATCCAAATGGCAGATAAAATTTAATGTCGACAAGTTCAAGGTGTTACATATAGGGAAAAATAAGCCATGCTGTAGTTACATGATGTTAGGTTCCATATTAGGAGCTACCACCCAGGATAAAGATTTAGGCTTCAATTGGATAATACTTTAAAATGTCGGCTCAGTATACTGCAACAGTCAAAAAAGCAAACAGAATGTTAGGAATTATTAGGAACGGAAAGGTTAATAAAACGTAAAATGTCTTAATGCCTCTATATCGCTCCATGGTGAGACCGCACCTTGAATACTGTGTACAAATCTGGTCGCCGCATCTCAAAAAAGATATAGTTGCGATGGAGAAGGTACAGAGAAGGGCAGCCAAAATGATAAAGGGGATGGAACAGCTCCCCTATGAGGAAAGGCTGAAGAGGTTAGGGCTGTTCAGCTTGGAGAAGAGACAGCTGAGGGTGGATATGATAGAGATCTTTAAGATCATGAGAGGTATTGAATGATTAGATGTGACTCGGTTATTTACACTTTCGAATAACAGAAGGACTAGGGGGCAATCCATGAAGTTAGCAAGTAGCACATTTAAGACTAATCGGAGAATTTTTTTCACTCAACGCACAATTAAGCTCTGGAATTTGTTGCCAGAGAATGTGGTTAGTGCAGTTAGTGTAGCTGGGTTCAAAAAAGGTTTGGATAAGTTCTTGGAGGAGAAATCCATTGACAGCTATTAATCAAGTTTACTTAGGGAATAGCCATTGCTATTAATTGCATCAGTAGCATGGGATCTTCTTAGTGTTTGGGTAATTGCCAGGTTCTTGTGGCCTGGTTTGGCCTCTGTTGAAAACAGGATGCTGGGCTTGATGGACCCTTGGTCTGACCCAGCATGGCAATTTCTTATGTTCTTATGTTCCTATGTCTTCATCCCACAGGCGAATGGACCGGGGATAGCCATGGTGGCAGGGAGGGATGGAGTGAATGGACTGGGGATAGCTTTGGGGGAGGGAGGAAATGAATGAATGACTAAGGATAGACCTAGGGTAGAGAGGGAAGGAGTAAATGACCAGGGATAACCTCAACTTATCCACAGGTCATAGAAAATTTCTTAATTTTGGGGCCAAAAACTGCCTTCGATTTATCCACGAGACTGACTTATACAAAGGTATATACGGTAGATTTTTCTAGGTAACAGGAAGGCAATGTGGAAGAAAGGCACAGAGCTAACATAGACCCTACCCTGATTTTCACACCTGTTGCAGCCACTTGAAGATATCTCTATGCTGCTCATTTTCAGCTATATTAATCATCACCAGAGAGGAACCCTCTTCCTCTCCTTGGAAATTCAGGGTGACTTCCCCCATCTTCTGGGCCAAATTTAAGATTTTGTCAACCATAGGAAGACTGCCACAGCAGTGCTTCTTTTGAAGCTGCACTAGCACATGGCCCTAAAGCAAACATAGGTAGGGCTCTCTCTGCTCTGTAATTCTGTGCTCTAGGCAATTGCCTATGTTTACCTAAATTGCCTAAATTTAGTCCTGCCCATCTCCCATTTCTCAGATATGAGATCTTCAAGTGGAGCTTCCTCTGATTAGCCACACCAGAGATAATACCAGCTCTGAATAGTGTACACAAAGTGCAACATTCTGTGACTTCCTCCTTCCTTCATCTCTACTCTCCTTTTTCCTTTTCCCTTGGCCTCATGTTGTGTCTGCAGGGCTTGTGAGGGGAGGGGGCAGTCAGCCTTTCACTCTGTCCTAGGATTTTCCCCTTGGTCCTTTTTTTTTCCATTTAGTTTTATTCAGACTTTTACATTCAAATCTTTGGATAGTTTGCACAGTCCTCTTATTTTCTCCATTACAATGATTTTTGTGTACACTATTCAGGGCTTGTATTATCTCTGGTGTGGCTATGCAGAGGAAGCTTCTCTTGAAGATCTGAGAAATGGGTGATGGGGATTCTATTCCAGACAAAAATCATTGCAGATGTAGTTTTGAAACAACTTAACGTCTGTCTTGAGCATGAAGTACTTGATCAATTCTAATTTGATTTTTAGGAAATTCTTTAGTATGGAGACCTTGCTGCTGTCAACTCGATTCTTCAGGCATGGCTTTGACTACGGGACATATCCGCCATGTTTGATACTTTAAATCTGACATTTTTTTTAACTAGTTTGAGGAATGTTTAAATTGCCAGTAAGGTTTTGGAGGGGTTTACTTCTAACCTTTCACAACGTGAAGATCAGCTCAAATGTGTCATCATGTTGTAAAGTGTTGACAACTGGTCAGACGTTGTACAGTGAGATATCATATACCATGGATTTCCTCTAGTTAGTTCAGATGAAGAAGCAGTTGAGATCAGAACAAAATTAAAGGAAATAATATTGCACAGAAACCACTGAGTCCTATAAGCAATGTAGGGTTACTTATAGAAGTGAGTTCATGAGGTATAATAAAGAATATTTTGCTGCACAGCCTCAGGCCTCTTTAAATCATCCTTATGAACTGTTCACAATTGTTAATCAGCTAATTGAATTTCCATATAATTAACAGAAGATAGAGTTAGTTGTACTAAAATTGCCCACTTTTGGGTGGAGAAAGTATTATGGATTGTCTCTGCTACTTAATGTCTCAACATACAGAAACATAGAAACATAGACCTGATGGCAGAAAAAGACCAAACAGTCCAACCAGTCTGCCCAGCAAGCTCCCACACTTATTTTCCCATATCTGTTTCACCGACCACCAAGTTCAGGGCCCTTGTTGGTAACTGTTTACCCAGACTGCACAGATAAATGCCTTGTTGGATGTTGTCTGAAAGTAAATCCTCTTTTCCACTTTTCTCCCTGCCATTGAAACAGAGAGAAATGCTGTATATGCATTCAAAGTGAAGTATCAGGCTTAATTGGTTTAGGGTAGTAACTGCCGTAATAAGCAAGCTATCCCCACGATTATTTGTTTACCCAGATTGTGAAGTTCAGTCCTTGTTAGTTGTTGTCTGAATGCAAATCCTCTTTTCCACATTTCCCCTTGCTGTTGAAGCAGAGAGCAATGTTGGAGTTGCATTAACCATGTGAAGGCTTATTGAGTAAGGGTACTAATCACCAGGTAATAGCCACCATTCCAGCAAGCCACCCCCATGGCTCTTCTCTTCATTCCCATCCATTAGCCTTTATGGAAACACATTGTTTTAGTCTTCACCACTTCCTCTGGAAGGGCATTCCAGGCATCCACCACCCTCTCCGTGAAGAAATACTTCCTAACATTGGTTCTAAGTTTTCCTCCCTGGAGTTTCAAATCGTGACCCCAATTTCTACTGATTTTTTTTCCAACAGAAAAGGTTTGTTGTTGACCATGGATCATTAAAACCTTGTTGCAGATCTTAGTATCATCCACAAACCTTACCTTCTATCCCATCTGCAATGTCGCTCACAAAAATAATGAACAGGACTGGTCCCAACACCGATCCTTTCGACACTCCGCTTAACACCACTCTCTTTTCAGATTAAGTTCCATTTACAATCAGACATTGTCTTCTGTCCGTCAACCAATTTGCAGTCCAGGCCACCACCTTGGCATTCACTCCTAAGCTTCTGTTAGCCCAAATGTTGTGATACCTGAATCAGTGAAATGGACTTCTTTTGATTTTGTGGCCTCTATGGTGGTGGAGGTGGAAATTAGAGGTCTGAAAAAGTGCCGACATCTAATAAATACATGTCTTTTTTGAATATTATATTTACTTAGAGATACTTTAATTGATTTTTAGGTGAAACTGGTAAATCTCTCACTGAATGAAGGGCTTTTAAAAATGCTGTCATAAGATTTATTTTGAAAGGGCCTAATAATTCTTAGGCCAGTGCTGATCCCGTTAATTACTACCCTATCGCTGTTTTACCTGATATGGGTAAAATTATTGAGAAAATAATTTTGAACCGACTTACCACTTTGATGGATGATAACACTGTTTTACATCCATCTCAGAGTGATTTTCATTGCAGCCACAGAACAGAGAAAGTTTTAATTTTCTTTCCCTTGTGACATGTACGAAAGTCATCAGATAATCACAGTTTTTCTGGATGTATCAGCAACATTTGACTCAGTCTTCTTTCTATATTTTTGTCGAGACTTGCTGACATTGGAAGTGGAGGGAAAGTGAGTGACCGGTTTGCATCTTTTCAAAGGGGCCATTCATAGCAAGTAAGGGTTGATTTGTTTCATGTGATTGGTTACCATTACAATGGGGTGTTTCACAAGGGTCTTGTTATAATCAGCAATACTAACATTGATTTTCTCCCTCTATGTACCCTGCTCTAGAATATGAACGCTGTTTTTCACTTACATGTTGATGACCTACAGCTATTATTTACAATGTCAGGTGATCTACTGTAGATGATGATGTCCAAAGTATCACTAGTTTCATAAATAATATAATTTTATGGATGAATCAGAATGGTCTACTGATGATTGTTAAAAAAAACTGATTTCATTTGCACATGTTGCTAAAGTTATTTACCCAACAATTCAGGTTGGAGGAGTCAGCATTAAAGCTGTATAGTCTGTCAGTGATTTAGACTCAGAATTTACTATGCATTCACGAGTATAATTAGTGGTTAAGAATGACTTTTTTTAAATTAAGGAAACAATTGATTAAAATATGTACTTGATAAGAATGATTTTAGAAGAATGTTGTAGGCTTTTGTTTTATCATGTGTGGACTATTGCAATGTCTTCTATGTTGACCTTCCTAAGTGCTACTTGAGAGCATTGCAAATACTGTGGCTCAGAGGGCTGTGGTCTGTCCTTTGTTTGCCCACATAAATCTAGTGCTGAAAGAGTTACATTGGCTCCCTTATGAATCTCAAATTCAATTTAAAATTTTAATGTTTGTGCATCAGATTTTATATGGAGAATACCCTATGAACTGTATCTGAAAAATCTTATTTATGCACATGTCTCCAACATAATTTAAGTTCAATTAATCAGCAGCTATTGATTAGTTCTGATGCTAAAGAAACATGCTTAAAATCAACTTCCTGTCATGCCTTCTTTCAGTTTTCTCCCACTCTATAGAACTCTATCCTTTTAGAGTTATGTTTGACTAATGGTTATCAATGTTTTAGGAAGAAAATTAAAGCATTTCCTTTTAATAATACCTTTAAGTAATGTGTTATTATGATTACTGTTTTATTAGAACTGTAAGAGGATGTTTTTGGTAAAGTACAAGGATTATAAAAGCTTGTAAATAAATAAATAATATTGCCGCAGGGCTCTACCTTATTGGAAGCCTTATCTAATATCTATATGGTACCCATCTGAACTCTACTGACAGGGTTAGGAGTTGGGTATCGCATTTATGCGGATGATATTCAGTTTTATTATACCTAAGTTTGCATCATGGTCTGAGACACTAGCCCTTGTCATAATATATTTGTCAGCTATCAAGCACTCACAATAAGCTAGCATTAAATGTTGATAAGACAGATGTGACCATTCTTAGTCATTTCCCCTCAGACAATTTTATAGTTGGCTTTTCAATCTGGAAGATATTCAATATTGATCATGTCCAAAATAAAGAATCTCAATGTGTGGCTGAAGTCTGATTTGTGTTTACGTACCCATGTAAAAGTGATAATGCAAGGGATATTCTTCAAAATACATATGCTGCAGTGGCTGAATTGTCTGCAAAACCATGGGCATTTCCAGTCTATGCTGCAAGCACTGGTCCTGATCTCTTTCAAGTATTACAATTCCATCTATTTCAGAAACCGCACTAACACTCTCATGGTTTTAAAGTTTGCACAGAATGCAGCAACCCAAATTTTGATTAACTACCAATATGTGAGAGTTTATTATACATATAATGGTGGGAGAAATACAAGATTGTAATAATCCATAAGCAATTATATAACCAATGTTTCTTCGTGGATCTCTGCCATTCTAGATTTACAGTTCCCCATAGGTTTTAAGATCATCATCATCATATAATACATTATTTGAGATACCCTTGCCATGATCCTCTCATTTGACAGAAATACAAGAGACAGCCTGCTAGTACCAACATGGCTACTCCATGGCTTGCAGTATCTCTAGGTTGTGCTCTCTTTCTTCACATATTCTTTAGATCCTAAAACCCAGGGCTGGATTTAGGATTGCAGCACTCATAGTCAGTGTCATTGTGATGGGTGCTCCTTTGAAGCTATGCTGGAACATTGTACTACAGCAAGGAGAAGCTGGTTTCTCTTTGGCCTGGATATTTGGTGCATTCTAAATTTGGTGCCTAGACAATTGCCTACATTGTCTATGCTTAAATCCAGCCTGATGAAACCTCTCCCTTGCCTCTGCTCTTGAGGAAGTTAAGGATAGATTGTTTGCAATATTGAAGATTCTCAGCCCTGTTTCTGCCAGTGTAATAGAAAATGATAGCCAATAAGAATCAATAGGCCTATAAGTGTTTATTGATTTTTGTCCAAACTGATCCATTTGAGTGCATAGTAGCAAATGATTTGTTGTTGCGATTCCTGCTCGCAGAGTTTCCCCCACAAGCAGGTCTCTTACCTTCCTGCACTGCCTTTCTCGATGCAGCTGGAAGCTGCCACCGAACGCCTCGGACTGCCCACCTTCCACCATGCGGCCAGGAGGCCGCCATTACTGCCACTGCCACGCCCATGTGGCCCTGGCCGCCGCACTTCAGTCCTCTTCGCGGCGTGGAGGCCACTCCCAATGCCATCCTGCTTCAGGTTCTGGCCTGCTCTACCTTCTGCTTCCTGTGCAGCAGGTCACTGCTGTCCGTGGTGCTGTTTCTCCCCTGCTTCCTGCCTCTAGGTGCTGGTGCGTTCCTCTCTACAAGATTTAAAGGGCCCGCGGCTGGATATGCACCGGGCCCCATCTGATGACATCTTCCTGGGTGTCTTCCTGCTTGCCCTATAAAAGGGCTTCTCCAACACTCCTGCTTTGCCTTGCATCGGAGTTCTTCATCCCTGGAGGTTCCTGTCTTCCAGCTCTCCATCAGGTCTTCGTTCCTCGTTCTTCATTGGAGCTCCATGTCCTGAATCTTCATTGTTTCCTGAGTCTTCTTGGCTTCCTGATGTTCCATGTCTTCAGGTTCCAAGGTTCCTAGTCCAGGCTTCCTGATGTTCCATTTCCTGATGTTCCGAGGTTCTGTTCCTCCTTCACTTGTTCTGAGCCCTTTTGACCCTCCAGCTCCTCTGGTTCTCCAGATGACACCTTGTTGGGGTAAATCCGTCTCATCGGTTCCTGTTCTTGTCATTGGAGCTTCGTCTCGGCTGGATTCCCTTCCTGTGCTTGTCCTGCTCTCTGCATGGTCCATGACCAGCCTCTCCAGGTTGTGTAGGGTGCGCATGGGATTGGGTGGTCCGTGACCAGCCCATTGGGTCCACCCATGTTGGTGGGCTGTGTAGGGCACCCTGAGAGACAGTGCTAATGTCTGAACCTTCCAAGCTCCTCGTCTTATCCAGAGTCTTCTAAGCTCCTTGTCTCATCTAAAGTCTTCTATGTCATAAGGCCTTCATCTGCCCTCATCCCCATTCTGGCCTGCTGCTTCTTGCTGATATCTAGCGGCCGGTCTGAAAGGGCTAGGAATGGTCGGAGGACTGTTCAGTAACCAATATTGCGTTGTTGACCTTCCAGAAGCATGCAGGTCCAGTAGAGGGTAGGATTTTCAGTCTTCATCCATGCTTGGACATGCCTCGCCTACCTTGGTGCTGCCCTGGAGTCTTCCGGGGTCATGCCGAGGCTCAAGGGCACACAATCTCTTTAATATGGGATTGCTCTCCTAGCGTTCCCAGAACAGTTGTTGAATATATTCTGTTAGATGAGGTAGCCTCAGGACTTTTTTGATGGACCAAGGAACAGCCTTCATTCCCCAGCTGCTGAAGGTGTTTTGCCAACTCTTATGAATTTGACCTATCCAAATTTCTAAATAGTTATTAGGGATGTGAATCGTTTTTTGACAATTTAAAAAAATTGTCAGATATTTTTTAAATCATCAAAAATTGTTAGAGTCCTGATACAATAGAAATTCCCCTGATTTATCTTGAAAAATTGTTAAATCGGGCACAGGAATTATTTGGGGGGAGGGCGGGAAAACCGGCACACCAAAACAACCCCTAAACCCACCCCAACCCTTTAAAACCAATCCCTTACCCTCCCCCACACTCCCGAACCTCCCAAAATGTTACATTTCCTGGTGGTCCAGTGGGGGGGGGGGGGTCACGGTGTGATCTCCCGCTCTCGGGCCATCGGTGCCATTTTGGCTGCCACTAATATAAATGGCAATGATGGCCCGATAAAAAAAAACCCACCCGACCCTTCAAACCGACCCCCTTAGCCTCCCCCATCCTCCCGACCCCCCCAAAACCTTTTAAAATTACCTGGTGGACCAGGGGGGGCGCGCGGGGAGTGATCTCCCACTCTTGGGCCATTGGCTGCCTCTCATAAAGATGGTGCCGATGGCCCTTTGCCCTTACCATGTGACAGGGTATCCGTGCCATTGGCCAGCCCCTGTCACATGGTAGGAGTACTGCATGGCCAGCGCCATCTTTGGCGCCAGCCATCCAGTGTTCCTACCATGTGACAGGGGCCGGCCAATGGCACAGATACCCTGTCACATGGTAAGGGCAAAGGGCCATCGGCGCCATTTTATTTTAGCGCAGCTGATGGCCTGGGAACAGGAGATTACTCCCTGCGGCCCCCCTGGACCACCAGGTATGTGTAAAATGTTTTTTTGGGGGGGGTTTGGGAGAGTGGGGGAGGCTAAGGGGGTAATTTTAAAGGGTCGGGTGGGTTTTTTTTTTATCGGCGCGGGCCTCACTAAAAACAATTAGTGATGTGAATTGGAATCAGAACCGATCCTAATTCACATCCCTAACTATCAGATTCCCCCCCCCCCCCCCAGCTGAACCCGATCGTTAAAATTATCGGGCACACTATTCACATCCCTAATAGTTATTGCCTATTTATTTATATTCTGCTTTTCAGCCTTCAAAGAAGGTTACATAAGAACATAAGAACATAAGACATGCCATACTGGGTCAGACCAAGTGTCCATCAAGCCCAGTATCCTTTTTCCAACAGTGGCTAAGCCAAGTCACAAGTACCTCGCAAGTACCTAAACATCAGATAAATCACAAGCTACTATCGCTTATTAATTACCATAATAGTAGTTTACAGATTTTTCCTCTAGGAACTAGAGATGTGAATCGTGTCCTCGATCGTCTTAACGATCGATTTCGGCTGGGAGGGGGAGGGAATCGTATCGTCGCCGTTTGGGTGTTTAGAGTATCGTGAAAATAGTTAAAATTGTGAACCGGCATACTAAAACCCCCTAAAACCCACCCCCGACCCTTTAAATTAAATCCCCCACCCTCCCGAACACCCCCCCCAAATGCCTTAAATAACCTGGGGGTCCAGCGGCGGTCCGGAACGGCCTCCTGCAATTGAATCGTGTTGTCTTCAGCCGGCTCCATTCTGCGCCACCATTTTGCAAAATGGTGGTGCAAAATGGCGGCGGCCATAGACCGGAACCCCGGCTGAATGACCTCCTGCAGTCGATCTCCTGCCGGCGCCATTTTCTGTACGGAAAACGATTTGCGGCAGGAAATCGCTCCTGGACCCCCGCTGGACCCTCAGGGACTTTTGGCCAGCTTGGGGGGGCCTCCTGACCCCCACAAGACTTGCCAAAAATTCCAGCGGGGGTCCGGAACGACCTCCTGCAGTCGAATCGTGTTGGTCTATGGCCGCCGCCATTTTGCACAGCCATTTTGCAAAATGGCGGCGCTGAATGGCGCCGGCTGAAGACAACACGATTCAATTGCAGGAGACTGTTCCGGACCGCCGCTGGACCCCCAGGTAATTTAAGGCATTTGGGGGGGGGGGTTCGGGAGGGTGGTGGATTTAATTTAAAGGGTCGGGGGTGGGTTTTAGGGTGTTTTAGTGTGCCGGTTTTCCTGCCCTCCCCCTTCCCCTGATTTACGATTTTTTGACGATAAATCGGGGGAATTGGTATTGTATCGTGGCCCTAACAATTTTTGACGATTTAAAATATATCGGACGATATTTTAAATCGTCAAAAAACGATTCACATCCCTACTAGGAACTTATCCAAACCCAGTTACACTAACTGCTGTAAGTTAGTGTAAGATGGTAAGTATATACCATCTCTAGATCAATGACTTGGTTGAACAATTCAACTGGACTTGAAAGGGATTGTTCCAGAACTTTGTGCCATTGAGAATTTCTTCAATGAGTGAGTAATCCAAACCAAATAAGTAAAGTCTTTACAGGAGGAGTTTGTGAAGAGTTCCAGCATCTGGCTATGGAGTGCCTAGAAGAAATTAAAAGATTATTTAATTGGGAAACATCCTGGCTCAGAGACATAACATCCTAATTGACTTGGTAAGCGCCTGTAGGTGAGTCATTTCCTCCTCTTTTTCTTATTTTTAACTCTTGTTTTCCTGACTTCCACTGTGTTGAAACTGCTGGTCTTGGCTTGTTGCTTAATTTTGAAAATTGTCACCACTTTTGTTGTGTTTATTGCAAAAGTGGAGTAAATATTTCTCTTGACTCGGTTTTAATCAGTTCCTAGATGTTGAATGGCTATTGCAGCAATGTCCAAATATGTGTTCTATCTCTGAATTTTGTGTTAAATGATGAATTACATTTTCTTCATGTAGGTTAAAAGTATGACTTTTGGGCAGTCATGGCCATGGTACTTGCAGGATCTTCTCTGCATGCAGTCAGTAGAGATGTCCATCTTGGATTCATGTTGATTGGTAGACAACCATGTCCCTGCATTGCTAAACTGCCCATGTGCCCTGTGATGTGCATAATGATGGCTCCAAATGGACTTGCTGGCTCACCACTGAACAGAACATTGTATTTTAACAGCCACAGTAATTATTAAGTTAGAATGCCTTTTTCTGACTACAGCCTTGAGATTGTTGTGTACCATTGGCCACCAGTATTAAACAGCAGGTAAACTGGGTGGCAAGCCTCTGTGATAGTGATCCTCACCAGAACTGCATTTAATATGTCTTGCATTTCAGTCTCTGACTACTTTGTTAAAAGTTCAACAATATGAGTCAGCAGGTGGGTCTCCCAGTTCTTGAATACCATGATTGCTCTCCATGATGCTGAATGAAATGGGTAGTGAAGTATACACAATAACTGGCATGGGGGGAACAGATGCATTACTTAAAGAGATGAAGCCAACCTGCAAAAATGTGTGATCTCTTTTTAGAAGATGGGCACTGTTCATGGTTAATAGTTATCTGCCCCACCAGAAAAAGGAGCTTCAGCCATGAGGAAGATGGACTTTGCTGATGAGAAAGTTAATGTTTTGTCAGCCATTATTTTTTGATTCACTGCAGCTGCATATAGAGTAGGGGTGTGCATTCGTTTTGAACTTAAATGTAAAACGCTACTTATTTTTTTTTTTAACTTAAAAAAGTGATGAGGCGAAAACGATCGGATTTCCAACGTATTCAACATAGCTTTGTTGAATACGTTGGAAATCGCGATTGTTGATCCAAAATAAAAATTTAAACCCCTCACCTTCCTTAATCCCCCCCCCCCAAAGACTTACCACAACTCCCTGGTGGTCCAGCGAGGAGTCAGGACACCATTTCTGAACTCCTTTGCGAGGAGCATGTGACGTCGGTGCCACGTCGGAGTGACGCGGCGTCACGTGATTCCCCGCGCGATCGCTCCGGGACCCTCCATTCGACCCAAAAGGATCTTTTGGCCAGCTTGGGGGTGTCAGGAGGCCCCCCCAAGCTGGCCAAAAGTTCATTTTGGGTCAAACGAGGGTCCCGGAGCAAACCCGCGGGGAATCACGTGACGCCGCGTCACTCCGACGTGACGCCGACGTCACGTGCTCCTTGCAAAGGAGGTCAGAAATGGCGTCCTGACCCCGCTGGACCACCAGGGAGTTTTGGTAAGTCTTGGGGGGGGGGGATTAAGGAGGATGAGGGGTTTAAATTTTTATTTACACATATGGACATAGACTCAACTTATGGAATTCTCCATATGTCCATATTGACCACAAATGGGACCCCCTTTCGACTTATGGACTTATGAACATAAACGTTTGCTCTGCACTTCCCTAATATAGAGTATACTTGTTCCTTAATCCCCTTAATGTTTTCTTCTTTCTTGTTGGATAGCAGTTCTTGTTGGATAGCAGTTCCTCATTTTGTTTAGCAGTTTCTGCCCTTTCCCCTCCCACAATGCCTTGCTCACTTTAATTTCCAACTGACTTCCAGTCTACTTCCTTTCATCCTTCCATTTTTCTTTAGGCATAGGACAGCAGACCTGTTATGAGTCTAAAGCCCATAAATACATGTAGTTTCTTAATATTACAGAGATTATAGATTAGTTTGACTGTAGATAGATAATTCTCAGTAAACAGAATATTTCTTTGTGCAAGGGAAATCTAGGTATGTTTGTGGCATATTGTTCTTTAAGTTTACTATGAAAGCCATGATGTGCCCTTTAAAAATATTATTTTCTACTTTTGGATTCTAAATCAGAATTTGAACATAGCATGAGGAAGAAAATAAAATGTCAAATAAACAGTGAAATAACTTGTCAAACTTTTTTTCAGTAGATGTATCAATTTCATATTCGAAAAAGCTTTAGCAAAGACTACTTACTTGTTATTGCAACCTTTTGCAAAAACATTTCATCTATAGACCTAATACACAGTGTTCTTTGACAGAATTCTACATATTTCTGCCCTTAAGATCTGTCCTTTCCATGTAGTTTTCAATATTTTCTTTTATTTGCAATACGTTTCTTGATCAATAATGAAAAAATAATTCATCTGGGACTCGAGTCCAAATATACAAATGCAGTATCAAAACGCTCTACTTCAACAACTGTATGAAAGGGAGGAGTAGATGTTGGCATAGTGTGGAGATGGAGAGTTCCTCCTCATGAACCTCTGCCTCCGGGAGGGGAGCGTCTCACTCCAAAGAAACTCTGCCTCAGACAAATATTGTGCTGCCTGTTGTCCACAGCAAAGTCTTCCTTCCAAAACCCCAATTAAATCCTAGAGCTGCAAACCTGCTCATCCCTGCAAAGTATCAGCACTGCAAGCATTTTCAACACTCACTGGTTGGTAATGATGATCTTTTGCATCAAAACATTCACTCAGCTAGCCACCAAGGTCTGAAAATTGCTTGTTGCGCTGGCAAGAGTGTCTTTGGCATGTACGCTGGGGTGTCAATCCCTGTTATATATTCTTTGGTAAGTGTAACAAGTTAAATTGTTTTCAGCACTTCACTATTAATGCTGGGCTGCAATCCCTCTATTACTTGCTGCTACTGAATCCATGATTTTGCAGAGTGCTGCCACTTCTCTGTCTCTTATTTATAACATTGTAACCAGAACATTTCAATATTCATCTCCAAACCATACTTAAAAAATGTTCATTCTGTCATTAATGATAAATCTCACAAACTGATAATTATAACATGATCAGCCTGAACTTAACATTCCCCCAAGAATCCCATTTAGGTACCCCCCCCCCCCCCCCCAATATTCCCTCCAGTAAAAAGAAACCCTCAAGCCTGAACCAGGGGGAATAAAATGACTGCAGCTTTATTTAACCAAGTGGAACATCCAACTCAATGCAGCTTTCACCGTTCAGTAAAGATCAGTATGCAAAATATGCTAGTCCTAGTCCCCAGCATAATGCCAACTCATTCTATCCTCATTTCACCAAATAGCATCAGTCCATGATGGGACATTTCTTGCATTGTTCAGTCAATTTCTTCATTGTCTGCCTTATAGGGCCTAACAGTGACTCTATCACCAACTGTGGGGGGCTACAAATCCATGGTATATTTGTAGGCCCAAAGGTTGTATGCAGTACTCACACCAGACAACATTTATGTCTTTAGAAAATAGGATTTGTGGCAGCACATGCCTTTCAGGGCCTAAGTTGTCAGCAATACTCTTGTCTTCAGAGATTAGAAGAGGTCAACTTCAGGCAAAGCAATTGATAGGTACTTTAAAGACTTGAACATGGGCTTATGGGGCTTTGGCACATACAATCTGCCCCCCTCTAATATTTTGCTATTTAAATTCAACAATCATTATCAGCTTTTCCCCTTCCCTTTCTCCCATGGACATTCTGGTAAAAACATAGGATATTACTGTTACGGAGAGCCTGCTGACCATAAGGGGACAATTTTAAAAATTAGCACTAACCAGATGCACTGTATTGGTTATTCCAACACAATTAGTGATCTTCTACCAGTTTCTTATCAAAGGATTCAACCATCTGTACTCCATTTGGTAAGGCACTGTTTGTTTTTACAAAATTATTTAGCCATGCACCACTTTTCTCCAAATAACACAAATAAATTGTACATAAAAAATTCAACAACTGGGCTGAGACATCCTTTGCTAGGGCCTCCCTGGACCTCTCCAACCCCCCCCCCCCCCCCGATAATCTATGACTATGGACTTCCCTGACTCCCATTTACCCCTTCTAGGGAAGGAAGTCACTCTTGCCTCCTTCTAAAAATGGTGTAGGCTAATCCTGAGGCTGGACTGCCCTAAAACGGATGCCATTTTGTAAATATCAAACATTGGCACTGGTCTCACAGCCAGCCAATTCTATTTCTAAAGGGATGCCAGTGAGATAGGAAAGACTGTTACACTTGCTGCCTGTGGGAGGCCCGCGACTCGGCCTTCTCACCTTCCCAGACAGACCTCTACACTTGGTTCTCCGTTGCTGACGACAGTCGGCCGTCGGCTCCAACCTCGGGCCCCTGCCAGTGTCCCTGGTCCCACCATGCTGCCCAGAACCTCCAGCCAGGATTCCACCTCCAAGCAGGCCTCTCTGCTCGCTCCGCAGATAGACGCCACTGACGGCACTGCACCCCTCCTAGGTGTGCACGTCCGCACCTCTGATGCCTTTAAAGGGCCCACGGCAGGAACTTGGCTGCGGACCCAGATGTTGTCATCATCGATCCCAGCATACTTAAACTCAGGCAGCACTCCTAAGCATTGCCTTTGCAACAGGTTTTCTCGGTTCCCTGTGATCAGGGGCTCGTTGCTTCCAGAGATTCGTCTCAGCCTGTGTTCCAGTGTTCCTGATTCCTCATTGTTCCTGGTTCCTGTTCCTTCATCCACCTTGCTCCTTGTATCGGATTGACTTCATGGACTTGACCCTGCTTTGCCTGACCTTGCCTTGTGACTGTCTCCAAGCCTGACCTCTGCTATGCCTGACCACATGCCTTCTCCAAGCCTGAACTCTGCTATGCCTGACCATGTCTGCCATCTCCAAGCCTGACCTCTGCTACGCCTGACCACATCGGGCTTCTCCATGCCTTGCCCATTGCTTCGTCTGACCATGCCTGCCTTCTCCATGCCTGACCATTGCTTCATCTGACCATGCCTGCCTTCCCCGTGCTTGACCATTGAAATGCCTGACTTCGCCTGCCTTCTCATTGCCCTGACCATTGCTATGGATAACCTTGTTATAGACTCTTTCTTGTCCAGAGTTCTATGTTGCTCACACTTCCATTGGCCCCCAGTCTCCATCTGAGCTCAACAGTGATGCCGCTGCGACTATTCTCTGGGCGTGGACTTTCAAGCCTTGGCCTTTCTTTGCTCAAGCACCCCCTGTCACTCTTGGTTCCTTGGTGCTTGGGTTCCAGTTCTGTAACCCGTCTTGGATAGACTCACGCCACCTACTGGCAGCTGTCTCTGGGCTGAACCATCCACCTTTAGACTTATACCTCGAGGCCAGCCTAAGTCCTGTCAGCCCCAGCACAAAAAAAGGCTCAACCTGAGGGGAACGTGGGCTGGTATAGGTGAAGCTCCAGTGGCCTCTAGCTTCAGCCCACTCCACCTGCTGATGGACCCATTTGCCATTGCCATGGGTAGCATCAACTCCACCTCAGCCCAAGAATCCACCTCCAGCGCAACAGACTTGAGATCACTCCTGCCCCTTTCTTTGCTGAAAATCCCCATGGAAATGGTAAGTGGGGGCTGGGAGGTTCCTGCTAAACCAGCATCTGAAGATTTTAACATATGAACCCTAAAATTAACATGTACACATGTACATTTTCTTATTTCTATTTCACACATTTACTGCCTTTTGCTTCAAAAAGGGGCCCCCAAAACATTCTACTTAATGAAAAAAGTACAATACAACATAAAAAGTATTACAATACAATACAACAAATTAGCATAATGCAATATACAATAATAGATTAAAAGTTTCTAATACAATCCTAATTCATCCTCTTATTTCATTAGGGAAATGAGAAAGGCCTTCTTGTACAACTAAAAAATAACACTCCCTTCCAGTCAGTTTTAAGAATTTCCCACCAAATCAAAAACAATGCAATCCCTCTCAACCTACCTCTAACCACAATTATACTTAATAAAAATGTCCAAAAATTGCATGGATCTAAGCACCCTATCAATACTAACTAAACACACAAAAATCCAGTGCAATTTATATAATACCCCCTAATAACTCCTGAAACAGCCTAATAGAAGTTCGCTCTGCATTCCTCTACACTGTTGCTCCCGAAGGAATTACCCACCTCTTGGGTTTCCCGTTTGGAGGCATCCAGCCAGAGCATCCCTTCTCCAAAGCAGGCCACTTTTTCAAGTTAGACTGTAATGACATCAGCCAGAAGAGATGAAGCCAAAGGATGCCACAACAACATACAAGGTAGCAGTTTATCCTGGAAGAAGGAGAGGAAGCAAAGCTGCTCGCCCCCAGCACCTACAGTTTTTCTCTGCCTTGTCCTCTCCCTTCTGTTGCAGATCACATTTTCATGTCAGCCTATGATTATGTCAACATTAACACAAGTTAGCACATAGGCCCCTTAAAGTTATAAGTAACTACTATTTGGATACTTTTCTAAGAAAAAAAATCTGTTTTTGTGAATGTTTAATAAAGTATTTCATTGTTGGATTAAAAAAAACTCTGTTGATTTTATTTGTTGTTGATACTGCAGATTCCTTCTATTCTTTGTACTTCTCGCTCAATCAGAGCCAGGGTTGGGATTTGGTGCTGTAAGCCCTCATTCATAATTATGCAGGAGTTTATATCCCTTCCCCAAACATTCCTCATCTGGTCAATCTTCAGCTGGGGGCCATACACCAGGGCTCCATCTGGAACCTTGCAATCATGGATCCTGATTATGGTCTGTAGCAATGACTATATTTCTCTCTCCCACCCTGGGAGCTATGAATGCTGCCTTTGCAGCATCCCAACCCCAGCCAACCCAGAAAGCAGAAAAGCTGACTCAAGAACTGAATGGGGACATTCTGCATGACAGTTCACAGTTCTGCTACTGAAACCACTGTGCCAGCCAAAAATAAAATTACCTTCTTTTAAAGTGTAGGTGGTTTTGCATTTGCTCCTCTATATATAGTTACCCAGGGGGAAAGGCTAGTCTTTGCTGAAATTGATCGGTTGAATATAAAATAAAGGAACCTCTATTAAGAAAAAAAAAAAAAGATCTCCATTAGACAGTGCTTTATTTCTGCTGCTGCTTACTTTGTCCTGTGTGTTGCTAGATTCTTATATTTGTTGTCTAGCTGCTATTATCTTTGCTAGTTATTATTTTAATTCCCTATGTGTTTTTAAGAGAAATACAGTGCTGCATCTACTATCTAGCACACCTGTGGGTGTGGTGTGTAATTTGTTGCATAGCAAGGAGTATTGAATCAAGGAAATACTAAAATCTAGGTAGAGCTACCAATCAAAAGAGAGGCTGTTTCTTCCTTCCTCCCCCTAGAGTGTTTCCTTCTTAAATAGTTTTTCCATGGACTTAGGTTAAGTGAATAATGTAGGACTTAAGTATCAATCTCACGACTTGTTTATTAATCACTATTAACAAAATGTCCTATATTTATATTTAGTGCAACAATTGTGGTGCTTATGTTCCAAAGCCTATCATTTGGACAAATAAGAATGTTCCAATTTGCCTTCAGCTGTCTGCCATGAAAAAGGAACTAATTCACCTGAAAGAGAAATTATTCAGGTTACAAATATCCTTCCCTTCCTTGCAGCATCCAGACTATCTCTCCCAAATCCCACATAGAAGTAAAAAACTCAAGTATAAATGGTTTATAGTGGGCACCGGTAGAACAAGACCTGTGACTCTGAGACACCCAATTTCCCCATCTTTGAAGCATTCTGATTATCTGCCCCCACTCCCACAGAGAAGTCAAACATCCAGAATTCAGAAACCCTGTAATAAGTGGATAACAGTGGGCTCTGGCAAAATAAGGCCTATGATGAAGAGACACCCTCTCCCCCTAATGTTACCATTAAAGAACACATTTTCTGCATTGGGAAATGAAGAAGCCCAGCAATAGAATATGATTTGATGTCTGAAAGGGAAGTAGTTACCCAGTGCAATCAGAAATCCTCCAACAGGATCAAATGTCATAAAAGAAAGCTTCTTATACTGGGAGACTCAGCCATCAGAGGAACCAATTTGGGAACTCACTTTGTGGGGGACACAACAGTTAAATGCCTTCCTTAATCTTCAGTCAGTAGAAATACCAACCAGACAGTCAAAGCAATTATGGAAGAAGGTAGAGAATCTGATATCATTGTTATCATCCATCTGGGGACCAATGACCTCACTAGAAATCCATAAAATACAGAATGACTTCCAAAATTTAGAGAAGAAGATTAGACACATGGCAAAAAATGTTGCCTTTTCAGAAGTATTATCTGTTCATGGAAAAGGAAAGACTATGCCACATAGATAATTTCAATTCCTGTCTCAAAACCTGGTGTAAAGAAAGTGTTTTTGGATACATTGGAGGCTGGGGCCGTGTATGGAACAGTAAAAGGGTATATGGAGGGAGGGCCTACATATGTCTGTGACAGGAAAAAAGATGCTAAGTGAAACATTCAGATCATACATTATCAGACATTGAAACTAGAGAGTTGGGGTGGCAGGAGGTGGCCAATAAAATTGGCAGGTCACCTCCAAGAAATACAGGAAGTGGGAAGGAAGAGTAACAAAATCAATCAGTTCAAAAAAGCAGAAAGGTGGCTCAGAATAGCAGCTTGAAAGCTATGACCACAAATGCTCATAGTCTGGGCAATAAAATCCCAGAGCTGCAACGCTAATGGTGGAGGTGGACTTGGGCATTGTTGCTGTTATGGAGACATGGTTCACTGATTCTTTGATTGTGATATGGCCATACTGGGCTATAGCATGTTTAGGAAGGACAGGGAGGACAGAAAAGATAGAGAAGTAGCTCATTATGTCAAAAACAATTTCCAAGCAACTGAATTGCAAGGGACATTGGTAAAGATTATGGACTCTCCTAAAAAAAAGATGGTGCTTCCATTTTTACTGGTGTCATTTACAGGAATTCTTCTCAAACAGAAGAAATGAACATAGATCTGATTGAAGACATTCAAAAGGTGAGAAAGAAGGGAGACGTGTTCTTGTTGGAAATTATAATCTACAGGATGTGGTTTGGAGTATCCCTTCTGTGAAATCTATGAGAGACAGTGGATGTCCTTCAAGGGGCTCTGCTCAAACAAATGGTAATGAAACATATGAGGGAGGGTATTATACTCATTTTAGAGCTCATTAATAGGGATAATGTCTCTAATGTGCAGGTAGGTGCCAACCTGAGCACCCATGATTATCAAACGGTATGGTTTGATATTGTAATCAGGATACAGAGAGGTCACACAAAGACCCGAGTTTTGAATTTCACAAATACAGACTTGTCAAAATGGAGCTGTACCTGGAAGAAGAACTGGAAGACTGGGAGAAAATGGGTGAGGTGGAACAACAGTGGGCCAAATATTAAAAGAAGCTATTACAAAGCAACAAATCTATATGTTAAAAAAGTAAACAAAAGTAAGAGAAAAATAAACTGATCTGGTTCTCAAAGGAGGTGGATGACAAAATAAAGGCAAACAGAACAACATTCAAGAAGTATAAAGGATCCCAAAAAGAAGAACACAGGGAAGAATATCTGGTGAGGCTGAGGGAGACAATGAAAGAAATCAGGAAAATGAAAGATCAAGTGGAAGAACCGATAGCCAAAGAGTGAGGCGACAAAATATTTTTTAAATGTATTAGAGAAAAAAGGAAGGCACGAAGTAGTATAGTGAAACTGAAAGATGGCGAGGAGCAATATGTGAAGAGAGACGAAGAAATGGCAGAAATATTAAACAAATACTTCAGTTTGGTGTTCACAAAAGAAGACCTTGGAGAAGGACCATTGCTTGTTGACAACACAATAGATGGAAAGGGTAGATAAAACATCTATTTTAATACTCCATTAGTGTGAAATTTTAAATTGTTACTTTGATGTGTTAGAATTTCTGCCTTGATAATGTTGAATTTGTTTTTTGTGGCACATACATTAGATTTATTAGTTTTGCATATTGTAATATGGGATTTATTTGTTATATACTTCTGACTTATTTTGATTTTTAATACATTGTATTTTTTGAAGTTTTGCCAGTATAGCTTTTTTACACAATATTCTTTGGCTTTGCTATACAATTTTTGACCCATGGATATAATTTATTGAGAAAAATTAATACAGTGTATGCATTGTATATTCACAATCATCCTTTTGTCCATCTGGAACTTTTGAAATAGGTGAGTATGCAAAAGGAGTTAAGAAATCTGTACCCTTATAAGAGGGACAGAAAAGGGAAGAAAGTGTAAGTACATGATTGTATAAGCTACTGGTACCATTCTCTTTTTTTAATGAGCTGCAATTATTTTCCTCAATTAATAAAAGTACAATTTCCTGGGAACCCAAAGCTTGGTGCAACATAGAGTTCTTTTTGTGAAGTAAAAAATGTAATATATTTCCCTCACTGTAGGGTGTTGAAAATTAACTCCTCCTATTACTTGAAAAAATCCTGAGCTCAGTGTTTTTACTCATTAGTAAGCACCATTTCAATGGACTCAGAATAATATGGAGAACAGGAAACCTGGACAATATTGAATTATCCATGACTGAAAGGATACCGTATACGAGAGGTATTATGTTAACTGGCATTGAAAAATTAAGGCCAGTTTCTTATTACAGGGAAATATAGGATGCAATATTATACATTTATTTTGACCCTTCAGTTATAAATGTAATTGTGATTATAGACATTTTCTAGAACAAATTAAAAAGTAATAATGTAGCTTATTCTGAACTGAGAAATATGCCTTGTATTTGTCCCATCTAGCTTTTCACACTACAGCAATAATAGTTCATATGTTTGTCTTGACTCAATTAGATTACCTTAACTTAGTTTTGATGGATCTCCCTCAAGGCTCAATTCAGAAACTGCAGTTGAATCAAACTACAGCTGCTAGAGACCTAAGTCTGAAAATAAATTTGATCTTATTGTATCACCATACCTTTATAAGAATTTTAATTTACTTTTGTATTGATTTTAAAGGGCTGATGCTCTCTCTACCATACCTGTTGGATAGCTTTCAAAATCTATCATAGTTGTCATTTTTCTATTATTGCTCTATCCCTCTGGTTAAGTTAAATTGAAAGTCCCCAGATTTAAACATTTATGAGTTGGCTTTAGAAAGGTGATTTGCAATCATTATAGTGTAATTTCATATCTCACCAACAGTTTTAAGAGCTGAGATTAGAAGTACAATATTTTAAGACATTTATGTTTGGTAAACTTTATTTGAATTCTTGGTTTTACTTTCCAAATAAAACATATTGTAACCTATCATTAAAATCATCCATAGGATGATAATATTATAGGATAATATTTCAAATGGAAAAAGAATTTTCTCTGATTTGTTTTTAATTTACTTCTTGCTAACTTCATGGAATGCCCCCTATTCCTTCTGTTATCTGAAAGAGTAAATAACTTTACCCATTCAAGTCCTTTCATGATTTTATAAATCCTTATCATATCCCCTCTCAGCCATCTTTTCTCCAAGCTGAACAGCCCTAATCCTTTTAGCCCGTCTTCATAGGGAAGCCTTTCCATTCCCTTTATCATTTTGGTCACCCTTCTCTGTACCTTCTCCAGTACAACAATATTTTGTTTGAAATGTGGTGACCAGAATTGCACACAAGATGCAGTCTCAACATGGAGTGATCCAGAGGCATTATACATTTCCGTTTTTTGTTCACTGCTCCCTTCCTAATAATTCCTAACATTCTGTTTGCAAACTGACCAATTGATTTCAATGTATTATCCACTATGATGCCTAGATTTTTTTTCCTGGGTGGTAACTCTAATATGGAACCTAACATTGTGTAACTGCAGAATGGGTTACTTTTCCCTATATGCATCACCTTGCTCTTGTCCACATTAAGTTTAATCTGCGATTTGGATACCCAATCTTCCAGTCTCTCAAGGTCCTCCTACAATTTATCACAATCCACATGTGATTTAACTACTCTGAATAATTTTGGGTCATCTGCAAATTTGATAACCCCTTTCCAGATGATTTATAAATATATTAAAAAGCACTGATCCTAGTATAGATGCCTGAGGCACTCCACTGTTTGCCTTTTTCCATTGATAATATTGACCATTTTATCCTACTCTCAGTTTCCTGACTTTTAATCAGTTTGCCATTCATAGGACACTGCCTCCAAACCCATGTGAAACTTTTTCAAACACCTTCTGAAAATCCAAATACACTACATCTACTGGTTCACCATTATCCACTTATCTATTAACCTAACCCCTTCAAAAAATTGTAGCAGATTTGTGAGGCAAGACTTCCCTTGTGTACTTGCCAAGTACTTATAGCCTGGATTGGCCACTATTGGAAACTGGACGCTGGGCTTGATGAACCTTTGGTTTAACCCAGTATGGCATGTTCTTATGTTCTTATGTTCTAAATCTATTCTGGATATGTCCCATTAAGTCGTGTCTATCTATTAGCTCTGTGATTTTTATCTTTAGAATAGTTTCCCTGATTTTTCCTGGCATTGAAGTCAGTCTCACCAGTGTGTAGTTTCCTGGATCACATCTGGAGCCCCTTTTAAATATTGGAGTTACATTGGCCACCCTCCAGTCCTCAGGTACAATGGACAATTTTAATTATAGGTTACAAATTACTATTAATGGAGTCTGAAATTTCCTTTTTTAGTTTTCAGAACCCTTGGCAGTGCATCATTCAGTCCAAGTGATTTGCCACTCTTCAGTTTGTCACTAGTGTACTATACCTTCCAGACTCACTGTGATTTGGTTCAGTTCAGCTGAATCATCACCCCTGAAAACCATCTTCGGAATGGGTATCTCCCCATCATCCTCACTAGTAAACACTGGAGGAAAGAATTCATTTAGTCTTTCCTCATTGGCCTTATGTTCCCTAAGTGCCCTTTTAGACCCCCCCCAATCATCTAACAGTCCAATTTTTTATTATGAATTTTTGCCTGGTATTTCACTGTTCCATTGATATTCCTCCCTTCACCAGGTCTTTGAGATGCCAATTAAGTCTATCACATCTTTCACTGCTATACACTCTAGCTCTCCCAACTTAGACTTATGGAATTGGCATACAAACATTTCAAAGTATGTTTTTTGTTTATATTAACAACTTGCTTTTCATTCGACAAGAATAATTTTGGAATCTTTTAGCACAGGTGATTCCTCACTTATAAGCACATGGACTACTTTTACTTGTATTAGAACCTCTTTGTTGAGATGCCCAAACTCCTGCTTCATTAGTATCCTTTGAAAATACCTCCCTCCATACCATTCACTGCTGAGCGACTGTCAGTTTTCCCCCTTCTTCTAGTTTAAAAGCTGTTCTATCTCCTTTTTAAAGGTTAGCACCAGCAGCCTGGTTCCTCCCTGGTTAAGGTGGAGCCCATCCTTTCAGAAAAGACTCCCCCTTCTCCAAAACATTGCCCAGTTCCTAACAAAACTGAATCCCTCTTCCCTGCACCATCGTCTCATCCACACATTGAGACTCTGCAGATCTGCCCGACTCTGGAAACCTGCTCATGGAACAGGAAGCATTTCACAGAATGCTACCCTGAAGGTTCAGAATTTTAGAGATGTGATTCAGCCGAACCTTTTGGTTCGGCCTTCATTATCGGCCCGCCACAGGAAATTTTGTTTTTCCGTGGTTCGGGCCAATTTTATTTCATCTGCCCCCCCCCCCCCCCAAACGATGGCCAAAAATTGCCCCAACTCTTCAGATTTAAAAAAAAATAAACAAACCCATCCAACCCTTCAAATTTAATTAATTGCAACCCCCACCCTCCCGACCCCCCAAGACTTGCCTGAGCCCCCCCCCCCCAAGACTTACCAAAAGTCCCTGGTGGTCCAGCGGGGACCCAGGAGCAATCTCCCCCTCTCGGGCCATTGGCTGCCACTAATCAAAATGGCGCTGATGGCCCTTTGCCCTTACCGTGTGACAGGGCTATTGGTGCCATTGGCCGGCCTCTGTCACATGGTAGGAGCAATGGACAGCTATCTTAAAAAATGGCATGGGCCATCCATTGCTCCTACTATGTGACAGGGGCCGACCAATGGCACTGATAGCCCTTGACACATGGGAAGGGCAAAGGGCCATCGGTGCCATTTTGATAGTAGCAACCGACAGCCCGAGAGGGGAGATCGCTCCTGGGACCCCACTGAACCACCAGGGACTTTTGGTAAGTCTTGGGGGAGGAGTTGGGCAAGTCTAGGGGGGTCAAGTGGGGGGGGTTGCAATTAATTAAATATGAAAGGTTGGGGTGGGGTTTTTTGTTGTTTTTTTTAATATGCCCTTTCTCCCCTCCCCAAAAATGATAAGAAAATCACAGAACATTTTGTGGGTTTTCTTATCGTTTTGTCGTCCCCCCCCCCAAACAAAATGCGATGAAATAGGAAATATTGTCTCTATTTCCTATTTCGTCGCAAACGAATGCACACCCCTACTGAATTTCAGCTTTCTACCTAAAAGACTAAATTTGGCTTCCAGAAACTCCCTCCCACATAGTCCTATGTCATTGATGACCACATGTAGAAAAATTGCCAGCTACTCCCCAGCACTGTCTAAAATCCTGTCTAGGTGACATGTGAAGTCCATTACTTTTGTTGGATTTGTAAAGAGACTTGTATTTGCTGATTTTAGTATTCACTGTGGTGCATGCAGATGGAGTGCCACTTCCAACCAAAATGCATAGGACCCCGTGATTATTTTATAGATAGTTAGTAAGACTTTATACTGTATTCTGAATTTACAGATTTTAAAAGTGCCACGCGAGTACATTTCAGGAGTTGCGCACATGGCCAGGCCTTGTGTGTACCATGCGCATTTTACAACAGACTTGGCCACGCGTGTAAATCTTGTTGTGCGCTGAAGTACCGGAACTGCTGAAAGAGGTGGCCTAGGGATGTAGTCTGGGTGGGGAGGGGCGGGAGCGGGCCAGAACAGTGTTATTAGCTGCTGTTCCATGCAAATGCGCACTGGCAGCTGGCTGGTGTGTGAAAGATACTTCTGCTCTGGAGGAGCAGTAAGTATTAAAATAAAAAATTAGGAGCTATGTAGGGTTAGGTTAAGGCTCAGAGAGGATAGGGAAGAAGATAGGCAGGGTAGGGTTAGGGTTAGGGAAGTTCCCTCCCAGTCTGCTTCTTATTTTGGAGTGGACTGGGAGGGAACTGGGGACCAGCCGATCGCATCTCTGCGCATAGGTTATAATATTTCCCCCTTGTGGATTTTAAAATCTGGTGCGCATGTGCATGCGGCCATCACATTTTATGACGTGTGCATGCCAGCGCGCATTTGCCTGTGGCCATTGGATTTTATAACATGTGCACGTTGGCATGCACATGTTATAAAATTGGTGCATTCACTCTATTTAATTCTATAGTTGGCCTGGGAGGTTTTTATTTTTTTTTAAGTTTTGCTTCCTGACAGGGCTGGCTATGAGGCATGTGTTTTAGAAGGAAAAGTTAATGTGCTTGAGAGTTTCTTGTCACTATTTGCAGAGGTAAGGTGTAGCTGGTTGGCAGGACAATAGCAGGCCCTGTGATGGAACCAGGATATAGGTAGACCATGCTGACATATCTCTGATAGGGCATTTAGGGAGCTTATCGCTGGCCTCCACCTACCTGGCATGCAGCTGGCCTAATCACTTCTTGTGGCGCAGTTCCTGGGCCTTCTTCGTGAGGTCCTTAAACAATATAGAGGAGAAATAGAAATAAAATGGTCTTAGTTCAATGTTTCTGGTCCTGTGTCTTCCTCAATGGTTTGCTTTGGTTTTTTTTTGTTGTTTTTTTTTTGGCTGTTTACCCTTGACTCACTGTTATTGTGACTCTTTGCTGACCCATTGCCCATCAATATATACTGTTCAGCATTTGTCTTAGCCTCCTCCCGCACCCCACCCAACCCCCACCCCTCAAACCCTAGTATACCCCCACCCACGTTTCTATTTCCCACATGGTACCTGTCCTAGAGGGTTAGGAGACTCTGGGATTCAATTCTGCCTGTAGGCCCCATCATTCCCATTGCATTATTTTATATTGGGAAAGAGCAGGAACTCATTCCAGATCACCAGCCTGGCCATATACTTGGGAGTATAATTTGGTTGTGTTGCCACTGGGCTATCTTGTAATAATCCCACCCTGGAAAAACTGGAGGTGCAGGTATGCTTGTGTTATAACATACGTACATACAACACTTTACATACATGCAAACAATTGTGCATATTTCAACTTGTGCACATATGTTGGGGGTGGGGTGGTGCAGTGATACACATAGTTTAGAATCTACATAGATGGATCTGTGCAGTAAACTACTAACCATAGCAAACCTCTGCAGGTCTATATATGTACATACATGGTGCCACAGAGGAATGTTTCAAAGGTTTTCTCCCTGTGTGCAACTAAACTATTTGAGTTAAATGAATAAAAGCAAAACAAGCAAACAATTCTACTACTGTAACTACTGTCTTGATATTTTATTATCATTAGTCTTAGGTAATTGACATCTGTGGGTAAAACAGAGCAAACAAAAATGTTTTTTTGTTTCTAAAATCATCCACCTGATATACTGATAAACTAATACATAGCATAGCCAAACCTTAGCTTACCCAGACTGAGCAGAGGCATGCCTGGGGAAGATTTGCAGAGTGGTTTGGAGTTATGCACATACTTTTGGATTTTGAAAAGTATGCATGCAAACTTTCACGAAGAAAATTTGTGCAGAATTTTTTTGTGAGCAATATTACAAAATTACCCCTTCATGATTCTGACAACTGTAACAATTTCTGGTTACCACAGCAACCCTAGCCTACAAAAGAAAAACTTGAATAGTTAATGACAATTCTGAACTACTTGACATAATGCAAGTCTGCAGTTTCTTTGCTGCTTGCTTACTCTTTCTGAGCTGTCTAAACATTATTTGTGTAGACAGTTGATTAGGATTTTGCTACAAATAAGTACACTCCTACTAGTTAGAGCTAAATTTTTCCATTTTCCATGTTTTACAGCTTTTCAGGTCTTTTGGAGGTCAATATTCAAAATCCATTTAGATAGATAACTTAGATAGATCCATTTAGATAGATAACTCACAAGCAATCAGTCTAAATGGCTTGCCTTTTTGCACTATAGTTAGTGCTCACTAACTGAAAATGTGTCAATTGAGGCCGCAGTTTTTTAGCTAGAGGTATGATTTTGCATTCCCATTCACTGTCTTCTTAGTTACATTTTTGAATTGCCAGGGTTGCAAGGTGGTGTTTGTGGGGGTTAGCCAGTGCCAGAAAACAAATGTAAACAAACAATTGATATAATAATACCATCACATTCTAGTAACCAAAAGCAAAAGAATGTAATATAAATGCGTATTTTGAATTTTCCAATCCCTTTGTATTTTAGGAAAGGGGCCCTGGCATTTTGGTATATGCATACTTTTAATTCCCCTAGTTGTGTGGGTGTGACTGGTAAAATGTGAGTGACTGAGGTGACCGTATAGGGTGACAGGTGGGAAGGAGACCGGTTAGAGTGGTGAGAGAGAGGCAGTCTGGTGAGTGTGTGGGTGTGACTGTGAGAGGGTGATTAACTTGAGGGATTCTATGGGGTGACAGCCAGGAGAGAGACTGGTTGAAGATGTGACTGGTGAGAGAGAGAGGCAGCCTGGTATGTGTGTGTGTGTGGGGGGGGGGGAGGGCTGTGAGAGGGGGAGTGACTGGGGTGACCTTATGAAGTGACAGGTGGGAGAGAGACTAGTTGGAGAAGTGACTGGTGAGAGAGTGGCAGCCTGGTATGTTTTTGTGGTGACTGGTGAGAGTGGGATTAACTGGAGTGACTCTATGGGGTGACAGATGAGAGAGAGACTGGTTAGAGTTGTGACTAGTGACTGGTGATAGAGACAGCCTGGTATGTTTGGGGGGGTCCGGGAGCAATCTCCTGCACTCAGGCCATATTGCCAATATTCAAAATGGCGCCGGCGCTACCTTTGCCCTGTCACAGGGTAAGGGCAAAGGGCCATCGGCACCATTTTTATTAACACAGCCGATTGCCTGAGAGCCGTTGATCACTCCCCGCGCTCCCACTGGACGACCAGGTAATTTTAAAACCTTTTTTGGGGGTTTGGGAGGGTGTTTTGATTATCGGATCGGGTGCAACCGATAATCAGAACTCAAATCGGGCTGGGCGATAAAAATTTTAAGATTTGGATCGGAACTGGAACCGATCAGATTCCGGTTCTGATTCACATCTCTAATAATAACCACTGCTATTACTAGCAACAGTAACATGGAATAGACTTAGTTTTTGGGTAATTGCCATGTTCTTATGGCCTGGATTGGCCACTGTTGGAAACAGGGTGCTGGGCTTGATGGACTCTTGGTCTGACCCAGTATAGCATGTTCTTATGTTCTTATGTTCTTAAGTACTCCACTGTCTTCGCGAACACCGGCTGTACGCCAAACTCTAAGTGTGAATTTCACAAAGACTCAGTGCCTTTTCTAGGCTACATAGTGTTGAAAGAAGGCTTCCAAATGGACCCTAACAAACTTGAAAGTATCAAGAATTGATCCCAACCTACCAGCCTGAAGGCTTTAAGGAGATTCCTGGGGTTCACCAACTATTACCGAAGCTTTATAAATAACTATTCTTCTTTAACCCTACCCTTGACTGCGTTGACCCGCAAGGGTGCCAATGCTTCAAAATGGTCAGCGGAAGCCATTTCCTTGTTCAATAAATTGAAGACTGCCTTCTCCACAGAACCGTGCTTGTGGCATCCAGACCCAAACAAGCCCTTTAACGTTGAAGTTGATGCTTCAGATGTGGGTGTAGGGGCTGTGTTGAGCCAAACAGGAGACTCGAAAGCCTTACGTCCCTGTTCTTTCTTCTCATGAAGATTTCCTCCAGCCGAGAAAAACTATGGGATCGGCGATAAAGAGCTCTTGGCAATAAAGCTTGCATTTGAGGAATGGCAGCCTTGCTCGAAGGCGCTCAACATCAAATAGCCGTATTCATAGATCATAAAAATCTAGAGTATCTTCGCCACGCACAATGTCTAATTACAGACAGGCCAGATGGTCCTTATTTTTCAATCGTTTCAATTTTGTGTCGAAGTACCGCCCTGGAGATAGAAACACCAGAGCAGATGCTCTGTCACGATCCTTTCATTCAGAGGATGTGCCTGATGAGCCACAGCACATAATTGACCCAAAGAAGATCCTCTTGGCATCCACTCAGTCTGAACCTGCTGTTAAAACCATTGTTCCTAAAAAACTCAGGAAGAAAGTACTCTTTTAGGTGCATGATTTCAAGCTGGCTAGCCATCCTGGCCAACGTCGTACCCTGCTCAAGATACAGAAGCTGTATTGGTGGCCTACCATCAAAAAGGATACCTATTCCTACGTGGCATCCTGCACCAATTGTGCTAAGATCAAACCCGCTTCTGGACAGCCATGGGGTCAGATGCAACCTCTGCCAGTTCCGGAACGGCCCTGGTCGCACATCGCTACTGATTTTGTTGTCGATTTACCTACTTCCGGAGGAATGAATACCATCTGGGTGACTGTGGATCATTTTAGCAAGATGGCACACTTCGTGGCACTCCCTGGCATACCTTCAGCCTTGGAGCTTGCAAAGCTCTTCATAAAGCACTTATTCCGCCTCCAAGGACTACCTTCTCACATCATATCCGACTGTGGGTCCCAATTCACGGCATGATTCTGGAGGGCCTTGTGCAAATTGTTTGACATCTCTCTAGACTACACCTCAGCCTATCTTCCACAGTCGAATGGCCAGACGGAATGGATGGATCAAACAATGAAGCAGTTTATTCGAGCTTATGTTACATCCCAACAGAATAACTGGGCCAAATTGCTTCCATGGGCTGAATTCGCCATCAACTCTCATCCAGCAACATCTACTGGATTGTAACCTTTTGAAGTGGTTTTTGGACGTTCCCCAACACTGCTACTTCCACTGAAGCTCTCAGTGACGTCCCCAGCAGCTCAATCTACTGCTCATGATATCCATAATCTGTGGGTTTAGACAAAGGATATGCTAATCAAAGCGAGTGACCATGCTAAGAAGTATTACATTGCGCACCATTCGCAAGCTCCAGTCTTCAAGCCAGGAGACAAAGTCTGGTTATCATCCAAGCACCTCAGACTTAAACTACCCTCCTCTCAGTTTGCACCTCCCAGTTTGCACCTCCCAGTCCTTCAAAGTATTGGCAAAGTCACCTACCGTCTGAAGCTACCACCTGGTCTCAACATCCATAATGCTTTCCATGTTTCATTTCTGAAACCGCTCATTCTCAGCAAATTTACTTCCAAATCTCATGACCCACCTGTCATCAATGCAGAAGAATTTTTCATTTTCAGAAAATAGTGCACCTTATTAGAAAATAGGGTGCATTATTACCAAAGCAGGTCTCAAGCAAGGACAGGCCTCAGTCTAATCCTGTTGCCAAGGCCTGATCTGATTCAAGGCTGATACCTATCTCCAAGCCTGAGTTCAGGCACAGGGCTAAAGTTGGGCAAAGAAAAAAGACAAAAGAAGCCCTGGTCCTGGGCCTCCAGGCCTGAGCCTAGACCTAGGCCTGGGCCTTAGTGATGGAATCTGGCCTATTTTTGGGACCTGGCATCAGAATTAGGGCTAGGCTCAGGCCCTGGCCTTAACAATGGATCCCATCCTCAGGCCAATCCCTGGAATCAGGCCTGGACAGCTTGTGCCTAGGTCCAGGCCTCAGTGATAGGACCTGACCTCAGGCCTGGCTCTAGCTTTTTCACCACTGTCTAGGCCAAGGCCAGGGCCTCTGTGACAGGACCCAACTTCAGGCTATGCCCTGTATCAGTCCTGGGACTAGGCCAGGCCTTGGTGATGGGACTTTGTCTAGAGCCAGGCCCTGGCATGAGACCTAGCCCTAGGCTAAGCCTCAACTGCAGGAGCCAGCTTTGGTCTTGGCCCTAGCTTTCATCCTGGGCCTCTGTGATGGGACCTCTCTTGGGCCAGGTCCTGTTATTGGTCCTAGGTATACTTGATAAATGACTGTGACCTACAAAATGAATGTATGAACCAAAATGATGTTTATAACTCTGCACATCCCTACTAGATAGGCTGTTTGAGCTTTTTTTGCCATCATGTTTTTATGTTTTTATATTTTTTTATATTTTTTAAATACACAATTCTGGATAAATTAAAATTTAAGGCAACAGTTAGGGATGTGCAGAGCAAAAGTTTAAGTTCATATGTCCATATGTCCAAAGGGGGTCCCATTTGCGGTCAATATGGACATAAACAGAATTCAATGAGTTGAGTATATGTCCATATGTGCAAATAAAAATTTAAACCCCTCACCCTCCTTAATCCCCCCCCCCCCCCCCACCCAAGACTTACCACAACTCCCTGGTGGTCCAGCGGGGTCAGGACGCCATTTCTGAAAGCCTTTCCGAGGAGCACGTGATGTCGGCGTCACGTCGGAGTGATGTGGCGTCACGTGATTCCAACTTATTCAACATAGCTATGTTGAATAAGTTGGAAATCCGATCGTTTATGTCTCATCACTTTTTTAAGTTAAAAAAAAAAAGTAGCGTTTTACATTTATGTTCAATACGAATGCACATCCCTAGCAACAGTACTCCAACTTTCAACACCAGACTAGAACTGGTGTGTTCATAATTTAGAGTGATCTTTCACTATTACTGTGCTAGTGGTCCGTCATAGTGTTTCTTCTGCCAAATAGTGAGTCACAGTTATAAATAATTTGTTTTTTGGCTGGTACAGGGGAGGATATAATTTGTATTCTGTCTATATGAACCAAAGTGCAAGGTGGTTGCATTGGAAAGATAAAGGCCTCTAGCTGCATGGGACTTGTAAGAGAACTAGTAATGCATGCATGATTCCATCTGGGCAATGAGAAACTCCTACTGAATGCACCATCAAATTCAATTGTCAGAAAATTTCAGTTTTCTGTATTTGATCAGAAAGACCAAAGAAATTAAAATTGCTTGTCCCTTACATTTGTAAAAGACAACATGGACCTTGAAATGTATATGTTTCTTATCTTTAGACATTTTCTAATGTATAATAAACTTGTATTAATCTCTTTGGTATTATCAGTTGAACACTTATGAATGAATCATGTGTGGTTATTGTGGCTTCTTGGGTTAGAATTCTTCTCTCTTCAGTCTCTGGAACATCTCAGGTTCAAGGTGCAATATAAGTACCGTGTGGAACACCTCTATAAGGCTATGGAGCTCTACTCTGCAGTCTGCATTTGGTATAATATAAGTAATAGCTACAATTCCCTGTGGTAAGAAGCAAGTCCCAAACCATGCACAGTATGATAAATACATTCTCCCTGATTCTTGCTTTGTGCAGATTATATCCGGTTTTATTTCACACTACAGTATCTAGCCAGGAAATAGCACCATTTCAGTGGATAACGCACACTTGCTAATAAAAGTGTCTCTTTGCTGTCAAGTTCTTTCTCATCAGAGTTTTTTTTTCCCTTCTTCTTCCTTTGTTCCCATATCTTCATTTTGTATGTTTTTTCTTTCCTTTCTTTTCATAAGATAGCAACTATATATAAACTAATTAGCTGTGTATCTAACTTAGGGTCTGATTTATTAAGGCTTTTCTTCCTTTCTGTGTCTATGGGAAAAAGGCTTACTAAATGAGATCATTAGGGAACTACTTTTCAAAAAGCTGCTGAGTGCCAAAAGCAACCAATTAATTTTAACAGGTTATCTTTAGAAAAATGTCCTACTTTATCTCACTGACTAGGTTTTCAGTAAAAATTTGACTAAATTTAGCTAGTTAAAATTTGATCAGCAAGATTTAGCATACCTCTGTGTGACATGCTCCCGAGCCAAGCTTTCCAGGTCATTGATCAAAATGGGTTAGGGCCCTAACTGTTGCGCTCCCCATCCACATCCGGCCCGCACACGGGCCTGCTCACCTTGCTAGCTCCTCTGCAGGTCACGGGTCAGCCTCCCCAGTGGCAGCCGTGAGCTCCGCTAGGTCTCGGTGTCCTGCGGCTGCAGTCGCCAGGCCTTTCATTGTACACCATGCCTCACGCCGGAGTAGGCATCTCCAGTGGCGTCGGCCACATCCCTACATTCATGTGCACAGACTGCCCGGCCTCTTATAGCGCCAGGGGCGGGTCCTAGCTCCGCGGCATGCCCTGATTGATGGAACGATATAAGGAAGTCTCTGCTTGCACTTCCTTGCCTTGGCAATCGGGTCAGCATTGTATTGTGTAATAGTTTGCCTTCGCGTTCACAGTCTTGTTCCAGTCTTGTTCCAGCCTTGTTCCAGGATCCTACTGTTCCAGCCTTGTTTCAGTGTCCTACTGTTCCAGCTTCCTCCTGTTCCTGCATCTGTCTGTTCGTCTTCCCAGACTGTCTCTCTGGTACTGACCTCGGCCTGTTCCTTGACCTTCCTGTCTGCTGCCTGCATCCTGACCTCTGCCTGCCTTGTGACCTCATCTGACCTCCGGAACCTGACTTCTGCCTTGTTGACTACTTCTCGGATTGATCCTCAGATTCTGACTTCGGCCGCCATTGACTACATCTCCTGATTCTGGCTCTGTCCCTTGCCTTGTCATCGCCTATGCTGTTTGGGCCTTTCTTGCCTCTCCAGGCCAACAGCGTGAAGTCCGACCGTGCTCCTTTGCTGATCATGGGCATGCCTCTCTACTACCTCTCCAGGAGACCCTGCGAGGCCCACCTAAGTCCAAGCGGCACGGTTCCCTACGGGCTCCACCCAGGGGGACTTCGGGCTTCCAGTGGTGAAGCTCATCCTAGCCTTTTTCTCCTCCTATGCTCCGCCCCTTGCTGGCAGGTACTTCCTGGTCCCTACCATGGAGCGTTCTCCACTGCTCCAAGACAAGGGTCCACCTCCAAGCACAACACTAACACATGCAATAAATATCACAACGCATATTAGTATGCAAATGTAGTAGTCTGGAATGTGATAGAGTAACACACACTAACTACACCTTTTTCTGTGCATTAACAGGGAAAATGAAAGAGAGAGAGAGAGAGAGAGACTCTGTGGCATGCTATATATCTATATATCTATATCTATATATATATATATATATATATATACCACTGTAAGAGAGTACACTTTTAACTCGGGAAGAGTTTTGGGGAGTGCTTTTACATACACAGTCAGAGGAATTAACTACAAATTAGATATGATTGATGAATTTCTATCATTTGAATCAATAAAAGGTACTAACAAGAGGAGTTGATTGTACAATGCAATGGAGACTGCTTTGTAGTAATCAACTCCTCCCCCAAATTCACCCATCCCCCCAAAATGTTCCCCTCTTAAATGCAGTATATAAATAGCATGTCACAGTGATTTTAAACACACACACTCTCTCTCTCTCTTCTCTCTCTCTCTCTCTCTCTATATATATATATATATATCTTTCAACAGCTGCAGGTGTGTGTTATGACCAACAAATATTTGGGTGGATTTTAAAAGCCTTGCTCGCGTAAATCCACCCGGATTTACGCGAGCAGGGCCTTGGGCGCCGGCGGCCTATTTTCCATAGGCCGCCGGCGCGGCAGAGCCCCAGGACGCGCGTAGGTCCCGGGGATTTTGGAAGGGGGCATGTTGGGGGCGTGTCGGGGGCGGGACCCGATGACGCTGCATTTAGGGGGCGGGGCCGGGGGCATGGCGCCGGCCCGGGGGCGTGGTCCAGGCCTCCGGACCAGCCCCCGGGTCAGAGGACGGCGCGCCTGCAGTCCGCTGGCGCGCGTAGATTTACGTCTGCTTCTCGCACGCGTAAATCTACGGACAAAGGTAAGGGGGGGTTTAGATAGGGCCGGGGGGATGGGTTAGGTAGAGGAAGGGAGGGGAAGGTGAGGTGAGGGCGAAAGAGAGTTCCCTCCGAGGCCGCTCCGATTTCGGAGCGGCCTCGGAGGGAACGGAGGCAGGCTGCGCGGCTCGGCTTGCGCCGGCTGCCCAAAATCGGCAGCCTTGCGCGCGCCGATCCAGGATTTTAGAGGATACGCGCGGCTATGCGTGTATCTTATAAAATCCAGCGTACTTTTGTTTGCGCCTGCTGCGCAAACAAAAGTACGCGATCGCGCTGTTTTTAAAAATCTACCCCAATATGTGATGTGGTAACTCTATAATTTGCCTAGTCATGCCCATTTTTTTTTAATATGGGTGCTATTTCCACTATATTTATAACATTTTGAGGAATGTTGGGATTTGCTGTTTAGCTTGGAAAATCATAACTATCCAGTTAAATCCTCTTAATAATAGAAAACAAGATATAATCCCACTTTGGCATGAGTGCGTCGGTATGTGCTCAGATACATGGTCATTTTATAACTTGTGCACACATATGCATGCACATTATAAAATAGCTTTGCTATGCTCACATGTGCAACCAGCTTTAAGTGGGTGCACACCTAGGAACACAAATCCTGATTCGCCTGCATAAATCAGTTCACCCAGTTAAGAGCTAGCTAGGTTCTCTAAAACAGCCCCCCCCCCCTCCCGATTTGATAGCCAGCTCTCCCCTCAGTTACCCCATACTTTTTAAAACCCAGCAGAAATAGCTAATTAATTTTATTATATAAATTATACCTTCTCCATAGCAGAAGTAAAGTTACATAGCAGTGGACCTGGGCACACATCAGGGAACATAACTATTTACATGCACATCTCTTGGACATGCCCTGAAATTCCCACTCTCCACCCAGGGTACATCACTTTCTTAGATCAAGTGAGATGTGCACACATCAGGAGATGTGCATACACCTGGACAGCTTTTAAAATTCAGTGGGCATGTGCAAGTCCAACTCATGCCCCTAGACATGATCCCCCCCCCCCTCTCTTTCTTCTTTTCAGCACCTCAGAGTTTAAAGCACAATGGGTCCAATCTAGAGGTCCCTTCTCCCTCCACGTCCAAAATATTGACCCCATTCTTCCCTCCCAACCCTTACTTGCATTGTCAGAACATCTTACTCTCCAAACTGCCCAAATGTCACCCCAAGTCTCCTGAATTCATCCCAAGCTGAGCCAGTATGGGAATTCCCTCTTCCCTCTTGCTGGTTCAGCATCCAACATCTCTCTGACAACAATGCTACTAATAAAGCTGTATGCTGAGCTAGCAGGAGAGAAAACTGAGTTCTAGTGCTGACTCAGTTTGGAATATCTTAGGTGACTTAGGGAAGGATTAGGGTATTCTAGAGCATTGGGTTGGGATTGGGTTTGAGGTTGGGAGAGGATATAGGAGGACAAGGCTTTGGAGATGAGGAAACGAAAGGGGGATCACAGCTGGGGCAATGTTTCTAAAACAATCAGAGGCTGGGAGAAAGGAGAGGCTTCATGGCTAGGGACCTTTTTTTTTTAAGTATCGGCTGCCAGTAAAGGCGACAGCTGAGTTACTAGTTTACAGATTTATGCCTGCTACACTTTGCTTAGTTTTTTAAAACATTAATCAACTGGCCCTGAATATCTTTCTCAAATTTTGTTCTCCTTCACACTGAGGAAGGAACTTAAATCCTTCCAATAGGCCCTTTCATCCTTCTCTTCACTGGCTTCAGTTAGATTAACATGCATGAGACATCACCCATTCAATTGCTCTATCCTTAAAATATAGAACAAGTTATCTCTAAGGCCTGGATTTATCAAAATGCACTAAATGTTGCCTGTGATAGAAAAAGGGGTGTGTTTTATGGTAATAGGCAGTTTATTGCTAATACCTATATGAAGAGCTAAGTTACTACAAATTGTGATAACTTTTTTGTACTTTGAGATAAGTGGTATTTCCTACATATAACCACTGGGTAGACCATGTTTTGAGAGAGAGAGCGAGAGAGACTAGCCATAGTGTCCTAACCCTAGATAGGTATTTATATCTCTACTAGCCGTTAAGCCCGTAACAATGGGCTACATTTAAAAAAAAAATTTGGTCCATTTCCTTCCCACTTCCTCCCCCCCCTCACCTCCCCCCTCTAGTCTCCCTCCCTCCTCCCCTCACTCTCTCCTCCCTCCCCCAACCTCACTCTCACCTCCCCCCTCCCCCACCTCACTCTCTCCTCCCCATACCTCACTCTCACATCCCCCTCCCCACCTCACTCTCACCTCCCCCTCCCCCACCTCACTCTCTCCTCCCCCCACCTCACTCTCCCCTCCCCCCCAACTCACTCTCTCCTCCCCCACCTCACTCTCACCTCCCCACCTCACTCTCTCCTCCCCACCTCACTCTCACCTCCCCCACATCCCCCTCCCCCCACCTCACTCTCTCTCTTCCCTCCCCCACCTCACTCTCACCTCCCCCCACCTCACTCTCACCTCCCCCCAACTCACTCTCACCTCCCCCCCTCCCCCCACCTCACTCTCTCCTCCCTCCCCCCCTCCCCTCACTCTCTCCTTCCTCCCCTCACTCACTCCCCCTCTCTCAATCCCCTCCCTTCAGATCATCCACAACCGGCAGACAGGGGGGTGTTCCTCCCTCCCTCCCTCGCGCACGTGCGCCGCCACCGCTACTCCCGCTACTGCTCCTCCCTCCCTCGTGTCATCGTCGTTGCCGCCGCCGCCACGGCAACTGCTCGTCGCCGCCGCTCCTGCTCGTTGCTGCTGCCGCCACCACTCCTGCTCCTAAGGAGCAGGTGCCATTTTTTTTTCGGGCACACTCCGCTGTGGCCGATGTGTGTGCATGCACGGTAGAGCTGCTCTGTACCATGCATTTCTGGCACGTCGATCAGGGCTCCCTTATCTAGTAGATGGGAGGCCCATCTAGTAACTCGAGGTGAGGTTTAGGTATTAGTGTAGGGGGTTAGGGGCCACTTTGACATTCAAAGTGAGACGTACAAACAGAACAGTGCTCTCTTGTGAAGATTTGATGACCCTCGGAGTGAGGAAACTCACTCAAAGATGATATTTGTGCAATGTTCTCTTAACCTAGCTTGATGTTACCCAGCTAGAGAATCCATCAAACTAGGTTGGTGCATTTAACAAGCTGTTAATTAACAACAGTTGAAGTCTTGAGACACTGAATTGGCAAATCAACATATAGGGGTAGATTCTTAAAAAAAGCGCGTTCGCGTACTTTTGTTTGCACACCAGGCGCAAACAAAAGTACGTTGGATTCTAAAATCCTGGATCGGCGCGCGTAAGGCTGCCGATTTTGGGCAGCCGGCGCGCGCCGAGCCGCGCAGCCTGTCACCGTACCCTCCGAGGCCGCTCCGAAATCGGAGCGGCCTCGGAGGGAACTTTCTTTCGCCCTCCCCTCACCTTCCCCTCCCTTCCCCTACCTAACCCACCCCCCCGGCCCTATCTAACCCCCCCCACCTTTATCCACGGATTTACGCCTCCCGGAGGGAGACGTAAATCCACGCGCGACAGCGGGCTGCTGGCGTGCCGAGACTCGACCCGGGGGCGGTTCCGGAGGGCGCGGCCACACTCCCGAAACGCTCCAGCCGGAAACCACACCCCTGGGCCCGCCCCAGAAATGCCGCGTCCCACCCCCAAAACGCAGCATCATTCGGCCCCGCCCCTGATATGCCCCGGGACCTACGCACGTCCTGGGGTTCTGCGTGCACCGGCGGCCTATGGAAAATAGGCACGCAAGGCCCTGCTCGCGTAAATCCGCCCGGATTTACGCGAGCAGGGCTTTTAAAATCCGCCCGATAATGTATAATCAACAAAAAGAGATTGATTTATCTTCTCTAAATACAGTCCATTATATCAATGTAAGAAAAGCTATGGACCATATTTTCCCCTGAAGAAGCCTGTATAGCAAAACAGAGACCTTTGTAGGGAAAGAAAGAACACAGGATATAGAAGAAATACATCAGATACTACACAGGATACAGAAACATTACTGGGACAACATTCCTGTGAAAAAAATTACAAAGTATCCTTTCTTGTGGAGTGTTGTTCAACTGTATACCATGTGACTCATTTGCAATTCACAAAGTATCTTTCTTGAAGTCCAGTTCCATTGCAAGTGTTTTATTGTTTCATTACAAGCACTCTTTATATATTTTGACAATACATGGATATTTATACATGCTATAAATTCATAAAACTAAAGAGAGTTTAGAAGTGATGTGCAGGGGGAATGATTGACTAGGGCAGATGATAATTAATTATATGTGTGTGTTATTGTGCCAATTTTATCTTTTGAATAGTTTTGATAGGGATGTGAATCGTGTCCTCGATCGTCTTAACAATCGATTTCGGCTGGGAGGGGGAGGGAATCGTATTGTTTGCCGTTTGGGGGGGTAAAATATCGTGAAAAATCGTTAAAAATCGAAAAATCGAAAAATCGAAAAACCGGCACATTAAAACCCCCTAAAACCCACCCCCGACCCTTTAAATTAAATCCCCCACCCTCCCGAACCCCATCCCTCGCCGGAACATCGTTAAAAATCGAAAAATCGAAAAATCGAAAAACCGGCACACTAAAACCCCCTAAAACCCACCCCCGACCCTTTAAATTAAATCCCCCACCCTCCCGAACCCCCCCCAAATAACTTAAATAACCTGCGGGTCCAGCGGCGGTCCGGAACGGGCTCCTGCTCCTCAATCTTGTCGTCTTCAGCCGTCGCCATTTTCCAAAATGGCGCCGAAAAATGGCGGCGGCCATAGACGAAAAAGATTGGACGGCAGGAGGTCCTTCCGGACCCCCGCTGGACTTTTGGCAAGTCTCGTGGGGGTCAGGAGGCCCCCCACAAGCTGGCCAAAAGTTCCTGGAGGTCCAGCGGGGGTCAGGGAGCGATTTCCCGCCGCGAATCGTTTTCGTACGGAAAATGGCGCCGGCAGGAGATCGACTGCAGGAGGTCGTTCAGCGAGGCGCCGGAACCCTCGCTGAACGACCTCCTGCAGTCGATCTCCTGCCGGCGCCATTTTCCGTACGAAAACGATTCGCGGCGGGAAATCGCTCCCTGACCCCCGCTGGACCTCCAGGAACTTTTGGCCAGCTTGTGGGGGGCCTCCTGACCCCCACGAGACTTGCCAAAAGTCCAGCGGGGGTCCGGAAGGACCTCCTGCCGTCCAATCTTTTTCGTCTATGGCCGCCGCCATTTTTCGGCGCCATTTTGGAAAATGGCGCCGGCTGAAGACGACAAGATTCAGGAGCAGGAGCCCGTTCCGGACCGCTGCCGTTCCGGACCGCCGCTGGACCCGCAGGTTATTTAAGTTATTTGGGGGGGGGTTCGGGAGGGTGGGGGATTTAATTTAAAGGGTCGGGGGTGGGTTTTAGGGGGTTTTAGTGTGCCGGCTCACGATTCTAACGATTTATAATGATAAATTGTTAGAATCTGTATTGTATTGTGTTCCATAACGGTTTAAGACGATATTAAAATTATCAGACGATAATTTTAATCGTCCTAAAACGATTCACATCCCTAAGTTTTGATATTCTTTGCTATTGTGTAATAAAGCTTACAGCATTAAACATCTTTCAAATCATTTAAAACATTAGTGGTGTTACTCACCCTAGTTTAGGGTTCTCTGATGGATATAGCAGTTTAGGTACCCACATATAACTTTTATTTAAAGCCTAGATCCCATATACTATATTTATCTATCTATATGTCAATATTTAGTTCTATCTTTACAGACAGAGATAAAAGTATATACATATTTCTATACCAATTAACTCATATCTTTATTGCTACCCAATGTACCCACTTGTAGCTCTTTATACATTTCTTGCAATCTCACCATATTTATATATTATACTGTACCTCTATATGCTTTCTTTTCTCAATGTGATTCTTAAATTGTATGTAATCTGCTTTGTGGCTAGATTTTGAAAATATATATATATACGGAGAATATATTTCAAACAAATGCACACAGAGGCATATCCATGCATAAATTGCAGTGAGGTGATCTATGCAAGTGTTATATAATCAGTGTGATTGATATGTACATGTTTTATAAAATATGCATATCTCTACCCTGCAACATATGCACATATATATGCTTATTTGCAAATATATGCAATGCATTGAAACCATATATATCAATTATTGAACATGTGTACTTTTCCTACCTATTTTCATAAATACGTATATATATATATATATACGTATATATTTTATGTGCAAAAGTAAAGTAGGATTCGTGTAAGTCATCCAATTTTAAAGCACACATGCATAAATGAAATTAACCAGTTAGTCTATCAGTTCCCCCTTCCTTCTCCAGGTCATTGAGACCTTCCTGGTTCTTCAGCCTGAACTCCAACCAGATCACCCAGACCTGCCACTCAGTAAGTACTACACAATAAACACGTTTAATATCACTTACCAGAAAATAAGTAGGTGTGAAAGTCTTTTAAAATAACAACTTCCATGCATAAGTGTTGGCCCCAGATCCCCACAAGACTGTTCCTTTTTTAGGTGTGTATATGTGAGTGAAAATGAAAGTATGAATGTATTTTAAAGTTTTATAAAATATGGAATATGCAAGTAGAGGCTATTTATGCACATATATGCTAAGTTTTATGCATGTAAAGTTTTAAAAATTCACCCCCAATATTTATAGATAAATAAATATTCTAGCCTCAGATATATGAGTCTAAATTTAGCCTGAACAGGGCTTCATTTTCGGCCCACCATGGGAAATATTGTATTTCCTGCAGTTCGGGCCTTTGAAATTCGGGGGGGACCCAAATTTTGGGTTAGTGCATGCTAACTCCCGTTAGCATGCACTAACATTTTAACATTAGCATGCACTAACCTGAAAATGAATTTTTCCTGAAATTTTGGGAAAAATTAATTTGGGTTTCAGGGTCCCCGAACTCCCTGGGCATATTCCAACTCAGTCCATTTTTGTCAGGCTAAATTAGTGTGCAAAGTGATTTTTGCATGCACAAATTTAACTGGAAAGCAGGTTGGAGGGATTGGGGAGAATTTTAAACTGTATTTTTTTATATGGTTACACAATTTTCATTAAATGAATGCTTTTTAATATTCACCCCTTAGTCATTAACCAAGTTGCCCATGAACCACAATAACAGCCTTTTTCTCACTCTCTCTCACTGAGCTACTCTTAATATTTTCCCCAGGATTATTATGTTAAAAGGTAGCTGTAGTGAGCATTTTATTAGAAAAGATAAAAACATATTATCTGATTCTAAAACTTAGAACATTTTGGAATATTTTCAGAGCCTTAGATAAATATGTCATGATGACCCAAAACAATTTTCTGAGCCTAGATAAGATATTAACACTTTCTCACCATTTACTTCTATTTCTGCTTTTTCAGTTGTTTTTTTTCCTTTTCAGTTTAACTCTCACAAACCTGCGCAGTTATGTGCCTGGTGTTACCATATTAGTCATGTGGGGAATCTGGCATTACATGCTGGCAGTGATGTATCTAGACATTTGGGGTGATGACAGAGGGTGCAAGCTAAGTATGGGGGGAGGGGGCAAGTCAAAGTGACATTTACACACATCATGCCCCCCCCTGCTAATGTAAAAAAACAGCCAGTTTCAACCTCTGGGTAAAATAACCATTAAAATAATTTGATAGCTTCATTCAACCAATTCTTCTATTTGGATATGAGAATGTTCTAAAGTCCATGCAAGAAGGTACAGAATCTCAATATACTGTAAATCCTATAACTCCGGTTCTATAACACAAACTGCAGCCACAGAAAAAAGCCCCAACAATGGACCTAGGGTATTAACTACACCCAAAAAATAAAATACTTTTAAATTATGTTGTCACTTCAGTAACAGCAGCTCCAGCACTTTCCACTATAAGACCCTTTGTGAAGTAACACAAAATTAACAAAAAGAAATCTGTCATATAGTAGCAGCACTAAGGACTCAAAGAGTAGCAAGAGATGTAAACAAAAAAACATTAATTTTACCTACCCTGTCTTTTTGACAGTGTGTCATTTCGGGTCCTCCTATATAATTTGTTTTGTTTTGGTTTATTTAAAAAAAAAAATGCTAACAGGACCCATTTCCAACCTTTCTCCTTTATTAAAATATTCACCCCCCCCCCAACCAGCTGACTCCCCTCGCCTATCCTTGCCAGTCCTTCTGAGCCCCCAGGACTCACCAAAATGTCCCTGTTAGACTAGTGAGGGCCCTGGATTGGCTAACTGCACCTTGGCCTATTTGCTTCCATTTTTCAAAATAGCATGGGCTGCCCTTGGGTAGCTCCTGTCAAATTTTAGGGGCAAAGGACTGGCCATGCCATTTTGAAAAATGGTGCTCACCACCCATTGTCCCATCACAATTCCTCAAAACATCAAACAACAAAATCAAGAAATATAAAGTATCAATCATATTCACACAATGAAGAAATATTTCAAAACATCTAGAGGTCTATATTCAAAAGTGATTTAGATGGATTACTCAAAAGTTATCTGTCTAAATGTAACTTGTACACAAACCAAAGGAGAGAGGAGATTCAACTCGCTTACCAAATGTCAAAAACTAATTTATCCAACAATTAAATTCCCAACAAATGACAATATCATAAAGCTTGTTGCTCTAATGTTGTAATCTGCGGCCTCTCACCACACAATGGGTCGCAGGCTGTAATCAGCTTACAGAGCTTAGTATAATGTAATCATTTATTGTCATTTGTCCACCCACCAAATACCTTTATTCACTAACCAATCCTATGGACCTATTATAAATTACTACAAATGTAAACTCTAACTGAACCCAAACGTTCTTTAAGAATCAAGTTCATCACAAATAGGAATACTTAGCCATGCGTTTTTCATCGAGCAGCTGCTTTGCTGTTCAATTTGTATATCCCAACATGTTTCGACTGAACTATCAGTCTTCTTCAGGGGAATAGTGATATCTCGACTCAGGCCAAAATATTCATATCCTACAAATTAAAAAAAGAAATTAAAAACACTCACACCCAGCCACCCAGACCAATTTCTGAACTAAGTCAATAACCTACTCTAAACCATCATTCATTCATTGTAACAACATATGGAAAGATACTCAGCTTACCCGGACCAAGTTTTCAGGTCTCTCTAAAGATTCAAAAATGGCGCCTCAGCGTCCTAGCTGGTCTCTACAATCGTACTCTCATTGAATTTAAACACTTCACATCCTTGTTAACCACCGGAAATCCGGATCCTCTATACCCAGTGAACTACATTACCCACTCTTCTTCGCTCTTAAACAGCCATAGTTCTCAAAAAACTGACCAATCAATGTCTTTATTTAATCCTTCTGGATCAACAGTCTTAAAATGATAGATCCATTTTTGCTCTCTTTGAAGCAAATAGCTGTCAAAGTCCCCCCCACGGCTCTTAGGCAAAGGCTTTTCTATTGCAGCGAATGTTAAATCCTCAAACGTGTGAGAATATGAAAGGCAGTGTTGTACTACCGGAGCTTCTACCTTCCCGCGTGTAATGGCACTCCTGTGTTCAATCATGCGGGTCTTTAAAGACCGTATGGTTTTGCCAATATATAAACGGGGACACGGGGACACGGGGACACGGGCACCATAGCCCGTAAATCACGCCTTTAGACTCGCAGTTGGTGAGGGACCGCAAATGAAATTTACCGTTTACAAGGAGATTTTTGATAGTCGATTTTCCAAAGATACCGGTCTTATACATACTGCCGAAGGTGCACAAGACATTGGTGAATCCCCCTGGTAGACCCATTGTGTCTACCAAGGGTTCACTATTAGAACCATTATCTATTTTCGTCGACAAATTTTTGGCACCGATGGTGAATAAACTCCCATCATATGTTAGGGATTCGTCTGATTTGATGTGTCAGCTAGATTGTCTGACTACGCAATTATTCCCCAATAATCGTTTGGCGCTGGCTACAATCGATGTGGTTTCGCTTTATACGAATATTCCACAGCAAGAGGCCATTGAAATTATTGCAGCAAAACTGAGTGAAGTGACATCTCGTATTCCATCCAGTTTTTTAGTTAATCTGGCACGCATAGCTTTGGAACAAAATTTTTTCATGTTTAACAACGAATTTTTTCTCCAAAAGAAAGGGGTGGCTATGGGAGCCACAATGGCGCTTGACGTGGCTAATTTGTATATGGGGAATTTTGAAGATAAATTTGTGAAAGACAACCCCTATAAAAATCATATAAGATTATGGAGACGATACATCGATGACATCCTGGTAGTATGGGAGGGTGAACTTGGTGAATTTGCAGCATTTATGGAATGGTTGGAGGGTTGTGATAACAATTTGAAGTTCACATACACTTTTGACAAGAACCAAGTAGCTTACTTGGACATTTCAATTATGCTACGACCAGTGGGGTTTGAATTTTCGATATACCGAAAACCGACTGACAGAAACACGTTGTTACGGTATGACAGCTGTCATCCTCATCATTTACGCAATAATCTTCCTTACGGTCAATTCTTGCGCTTAAGAAGATTATGTTCAGACATTAGAGAGTATAAATCGAAAGCCCTAGTGATGAGTCATAATTTTCAACAAAGAGGTTACCCCCCTCAGATTGTTAAGAAGGCGTATAAGCGTGCGCGCTGGGTCAACAGAGATCTATTGTTTTTGCCTAAGAACAGACAACAAGATAACAATAGGTTGGTGTGTGTACTGCCTTTTTCTCCACAGATATTTAAAGTTCAGAACATCATTAAAAAATTTTGGCACATTTTACGTCTACATGAAGGGTTCAATGAACCTCCTAGGTTTGCCTTTCGACGGGGTAGAAACTTGAGAGATATGATTGTGCATTCTGATTTCGCAGATGAAAAAGGTGATGAAGGGAATAGAGATCTTGGCATTAAAGGACATTTCCCTTGTGGGAAGTGCACTGTATGCACTCAATCCTTTGCAGGCAGTGTTTTACCGTTCTTTGCAAACGGTAAATTTCATTTGCGGTCCCTCACCAACTGCGAGTCTAAAGGCGTGATTTACGGGCTATGGTGCCCGTGTCCCCGTTTATATATTGGCAAAACCATACGGTCTTTAAAGACCCGCATGATTGAACACAGGAGTGCCATTACACGCGGGAAGGTAGAAGCTCCGGTAGTACAACACTGCCTTTCATATTCTCACACGTTTGAGGATTTAACATTCGCTGCAATAGAAAAGCCTTTGCCTAAGAGCCGTGGGGGGGACTTTGACAGCTATTTGCTTCAAAGAGAGCAAAAATGGATCTATCATTTTAAGACTGTTGATCCAGAAGGATTAAATAAAGACATTGATTGGTCAGTTTTTTGAGAACTATGGCTGTTTAAGAGCGAAGAAGAGTGGGTAATGTAGTTCACTGGGTATAGAGGATCCGGATTTCCGGTGGTTAACAAGGATGTGAAGTGTTTAAATTCAATGAGAGTACGATTGTAGAGACCAGCTAGGACGCTGAGGCGCCATTTTTGAATCTTTAGAGAGACCTGAAAACTTGGTCCGGGTAAGCTGAGTATCTTTCCATATGTTGTTACAATGAATGAATGATGGTTTAGAGTAGGTTATTGACTTAGTTCAGAAATTGGTCTGGGTGGCTGGGTGTGAGTGTTTTTAATTTCTTTTTTTAATTTGTAGGATATGAATATTTTGGCCTGAGTCGAGATATCACTATTCCCCTGAAGAAGACTGATAGTTCAGTCGAAACATGTTGGGATATACAAATTGAACAGCAAAGCAGCTGCTCGATGAAAAACGCATGGCTAAGTATTCCTATTTGTGATGAACTTGATTCTTAAAGAACGTTTGGGTTCAGTTAGAGTTTACATTTGTAGTAATTTATAATAGGTCCATAGGATTGGTTAGTGAATAAAGGTATTTGGTGGGTGGACAAATGACAATAAATGATTACATTATACTAAGCTCTGTAAGCTGATTACAGCCTGCGACCCATTGTGTGGTGAGAGGCCGCAGATTACAACATTAGAGCAACAAGCTTTATGATATTGTCATTTGTTGGGAATTTAATTGTTGGATAAATTAGTTTTTGACATTTGGTAAGCGAGTTGAATCTCCTCTCTCCTTTGGTTTGTGTTCAATTCAGGAGAGGTAGTTGCTTCATAGTATTTGATTATTTATCTATCGTTTGGGAGCATTTTAGGATGGCAGTGATGTGGCAAGATGTTTTTAGTTTCTCTCACACTCATTTACAAGAAGTGTTACAGACCCCAGCTTTTTTCTTGCCCCCTGTGGAAGGGTTGGCACAGGGAGAGATTTGGACACAGATTTTAAATCTGAAAAAGAAGGCAACACGTATGGATATGCACGGACAGACATTGATTGAATACTGCAGAGTACAAAGAATCCCGCGGGGGTTAAGGGTTAATAAAGAGCCCTTATTATATACTGAGGACACCCTGTTTATGCAAAAATGGAATCACATCTTAAACAAGTGCTCGCTTGATTTGATGTTGGCAATTATAGAACAAACTAAAATCACAGTAGAGGGTATTAATACCGAAATCGCACAGTTAATGGAACCTGTTAAGAAAGAAATGCCTGCTCAAGAATTTGAGCTCAAAATTGATGAAACCGAGAAGGCAGTAGAAGTTATGGCAGGACAAATCAAACAAACTAAAATGGAAAAATTTTTACGCGATGAACGCGATTACCATAAAGGATCTGTGTATTATTGGATGCAACCAAATTATAAGCGTAATCAGAACAAGAAACTACGTAATTTTGAGAATTCGAGTTCATCGTCGTCTTCTGAGTCGTCTGGTGAAGATGGCAAACTTCTAATGATGGTAAACAGAATAGACGAGTAAAGTTTTTTGAGCAAAAAAACTCCAAGTTTGCGGGACGAGGATCCAAAATGAACCAACAGCAAACCCGATCCCGTCCTGTCACGCGCTCACAACAGGATCAAGATTAAGCGAATCAACGGTAATTAATTTATCTTCTTGTTCGTTGAGTGACAACAAAAGAGCTGTATTAGAGAAAGGATTATCGTATGTACCGACTGTAAGATTGGACCTTTTTGAGGTAGAGAAACATTTGTATAAATTCATTCGCCAACTTTGGCTTAGAGTTTATTTTAATAACCATCAGTGGCAGAGTGATCCCTCAATAGTATTTCCGAAAACTAAGTGGTGTCCCCCAGGAATTATGGATCCAGCCATTAGCACATTCAGAGATTTGGTGGTGAAAGAGACACGAGATTTACAAAAGTTGGTATTCACAAATGAATCTAACATGTCTAAGTCTGAACATAGTGCATTGATTGAACTGCAACAAGATTCTTTGATTGTCATTAAGGCCGCCGATAAAGGTGGGGCGGTGGTTTTAATGGACGCAGAGAAATATCGGATTGAAGTGATGCGTCAGGTGAATGATCCAGTTTATTATTCTAGACTATTAGAAGACCCTACCAGAGAAATGAAAAACGATATTGATTGTCTGGTTGAAATGGCGTTTTCAAGATTTTGGATCACGTCTCGTGAGAGGAGATTTTTGATAGTCGATTTTCCAAAGATACCGGTCTTATACATACTGCCGAAGGTGCACAAGACATTGGTGAATCCCCCTGGTAGACCCATTGTGTCTACCAAGGGTTCACTATTAGAACCATTATCTATTTTCGTCGACAAATTTTTGGCACCGATGGTGAATAAACTCCCATCATATGTTAGGGATTCGTCTGATTTGATGTGTCAGCTAGATTGTCTGACTACGCAATTATTCCCCAATAATCGTTTGGCGCTGGCTACAATCGATGTGGTTTCGCTTTATACGAATATTCCACAGCAAGAGGCCATTGAAATTATTGCAGCAAAACTGAGTGAAGTGACATCTCGTATTCCATCCAGTTTTTTAGTTAATCTGGCACGCATAGCTTTGGAACAAAATTTTTTCATGTTTAACAACGAATTTTTTCTCCAAAAGAAAGGGGTGGCTATGGGAGCCACAATGGCGCCTGACGTGGCTAATTTGTATATGGGGAATTTTGAAGATAAATTTGTGAAAGACAACCCCTATAAAAATCATATAAGATTATGGAGACGATACATCGATGACATCCTGGTAGTATGGGAGGGTGAACTTGGTGAATTTGCAGCATTTATGGAATGGTTGGAGGGTTGTGATAACAATTTGAAGTTCACATACACTTTTGACAAGAACCAAGTAGCTTACTTGGACATTTCAATTATGCTACGACCAGTGGGGTTTGAATTTTCGATATACCGAAAACCGACTGACAGAAACACGTTGTTACGGTATGACAGCTGTCATCCTCATCATTTACGCAATAATCTTCCTTACGGTCAATTCTTGCGCTTAAGAAGATTATGTTCAGACATTAGAGAGTATAAATCGAAAGCCCTAGTGATGAGTCATAATTTTCAACAAAGAGGTTACCCCCCTCAGATTGTTAAGAAGGCGTATAAGCGTGCGCGCTGGGTCAACAGAGATCTATTGTTTTTGCCTAAGAACAGACAACAAGATAACAATAGGTTGGTGTGTGTACTGCCTTTTTCTCCACAGATATTTAAAGTTCAGAACATCATTAAAAAATTTTGGCACATTTTACGTCTACATGAAGGGTTCAATGAACCTCCTAGGTTTGCCTTTCGACGGGGTAGAAACTTGAGAGATATGATTGTGCATTCTGATTTCGCAGATGAAAAAGGTGATGAAGGGAATAGAGATCTTGGCATTAAAGGACATTTCCCTTGTGGGAAGTGCACTGTATGCACTCAATCCTTTGCAGGCAGTGTTTTACCGTTCTTTGCAAACGGTAAATTTCATTTGCGGTCCCTCACCAACTGCGAGTCTAAAGGCGTGATTTACGGGCTATGGTGCCCGTGTCCCCGTTTATATATTGGCAAAACCATACGGTCTTTAAAGACCCGCATGATTGAACACAGGAGTGCCATTACACGCGGGAAGGTAGAAGCTCCGGTAGTACAACACTGCCTTTCATATTCTCACACGTTTGAGGATTTAACATTCGCTGCAATAGAAAAGCCTTTGCCTAAGAGCCGTGGGGGGGACTTTGACAGCTATTTGCTTCAAAGAGAGCAAAAATGGATCTATCATTTTAAGACTGTTGATCCAGAAGGATTAAATAAAGACATTGATTGGTCAGTTTTTGAGAACTATGGCTGTTTAAGAGCGAAGAAGAGTGGGTAATGTAGTTCACTGGGTATAGAGGATCCGGATTTCCGGTGGTTAACAAGGATGTGAAGTGTTTAAATTCAATGAGAGTACGATTGTAGAGACCAGCTAGGACGCTGAGGCGCCATTTTTGAATCTTTAGAGAGACCTGAAAACTTGGTCCGGGTAAGCTGAGTATCTTTCCATATGTTGTTACAATGAATGAATGATGGTTTAGAGTAGGTTATTGACTTAGTTCAGAAATTGGTCTGGGTGGCTGGGTGTGAGTGTTTTTAATTTCTTTTTTTAATTTGTAGGATATGAATATTTTGGCCTGAGTCGAGATATCACTATTCCCCTGAAGAAGACTGATAGTTCAGTCGAAACATGTTGGGATATACAAATTGAACAGCAAAGCAGCTGCTCGATGAAAAACGCATGGCTAAGTATTCCTATTTGTGATGAACTTGATTCTTAAAGAACGTTTGGGTTCAGTTAGAGTTTACATTTGTAGTAATTTATAATAGGTCCATAGGATTGGTTAGTGAATAAAGGTATTTGGTGGGTGGACAAATGACAATAAATGATTACATTATACTAAGCTCTGTAAGCTGATTACAGCCTGCGACCCATTGTGTGGTGAGAGGCCGCAGATTACAACATTAGAGCAACAAGCTTTATGATATTGTCATTTGTTGGGAATTTAATTGTTGGATAAATTAGTTTTTGACATTTGGTAAGCGAGTTGAATCTCCTCTCTCCTTTGGTTTGTGTTCAATTCAGGAGAGGTAGTTGCTTCATAGTATTTGATTATAAATGTAACTTGTGACATATTCAGCCACTGATCCATCTAAATTATAGTCAGATAAGTAGCTTTCTTGCTATAATTTAGCCAGATAATAAAAGGCACATTTTGGGGGCATTCCAGGGAGGGTCTGAGATATCCGGCTAACATAGCCAAATATTGGGTATATCGAGCTAGGTTAGCTGAGTGACTTTAGACCTGCTCTCTCTCTCTCCTTCTCCCACTTAATGCTATCTCTCTTTCGCAGTCACACACACACACACACACACACACACTCACACTCACTCACTCACACACAGGCACTATCCTGCTCAGTGGCTCTCTTCCTCTCCCATTCAGTGGCTCTTTTCCCCATGCACACACACACATAGGCACTCTCTCTTACTCAGTGGCACTCTTGCACCAAGGGCATTACTGGGTACTTCAAAGTTCCTGTGTGTGGGCCATAGGTAGAATGACCAACTTTTCCATTGATAGTAACCAGGCACCTCATCAAATGTGAGGACCAGGGGTGGGAGTTCGTCTCCTGTTACATCTCTTAAATTAAGATATTTTTCTTTTCCATTCTACATTACATTGCTAAGTACTTAAAATCCCATATGCTGAGATTTTGATAATTAATTCCTCCACTTTCCCAAAAGAATCAGGTTTAAAAAAAAACAAACAAAACAGAGAGTATAACTGATCCTTCTGGACTTATAATTTTTCTGCACCAACCACACTGCAATAGCCAAGGGATAAAGCATTCTGGTTGATTCTGACTCCATCAGTTATGTGCTGCCAATTTCAAGTCAAGATGCTCTCGCCAATCTGTTCCATTTGATGAAGTGCTCCTTGTTTATTTTCATAAAAACAGTTAACCCTCCACCTCCTCTCTCCAGGTAAGAAAATAAATTGTACACAGAACATAGGTAACTTAATACTGAAACTGACATTTAAATTGTGGGATTCTGAAAACTTAAACTGGAACAGCTTAAGAATTACCTAAAATATTGTACAAACGTTTTTGAACTTGGATAGGTCACTTCTTCAGATCTCAGATCAGAGACATTCATACCCGAAGAAAAGATCTATATTATCTCAATATCTCACATATAACATTTTTGGATAAAAGTTATATAGATCCAATAAAAGCTATCACTAGGGATGTGAATCATTTTTTGATGATTTAAAATATCGTCTAATATTTTTTAAATCATAAAAAATCGTTAAAGAGTGTGATACAATAGCAATTCCCCCAATTTATCGTGAAAAATTGTTAATCGGGTTTTTGTCCAACGGGAGTTATTTGGCGGGGGGGGGGGGGGAAACCAGCACACCAAAATAACTCCTCAACCCACCCCAACCCTTTAAAACTAATCCCTTACCTTCCCCCACCCTCCCACCCCCCCAAAAAACATTTTAAAATCACCTGGTGGTCCAGTGGAAGCCCCGGGAATGATCGCCCGCTCTTGGGCCATCGGCTGCCACTAATAAAAATGGCGCCGATGGCCCGATAAAAAAAAACCTACCCCGACCCTTTAAAACTGACCCCTTATACTCCCCCACCCTCCCAACCCCCCAAAAAAATGTTTTAAAATTACCTGGTGGTCCAGTGGGGGTGCCGGGAGCGATCTCCCACTCTCGGGCCGTCAGCTGCCACTAATAAAAATGGCGCCGATGGCCCTTTGCCTTTACCATGTGACAGGGTATCCGTGCCATTGGCCGACCCCTGTCACATGGTAGAAGCACTGGATGGCTTTAAAGATGGTTTATCGGGTGCAGCCGATAAACAAAAAACCAATCGAGCCGGACAATAAAAATTATAAGATTTGAATCGGAACTGGAACCAAACCGATTCCGGTTCCGATTCACATCTCTAGCTATCGCAGCCTACCAAGAATACAGTTTACCCCAAAAGCCAGGTCTGCCATACCAAAACACTACTAACTCCCAGGACACAAGTAGCAACAATCTTACCCAGGAAAAAGCAGCATTGCAAATTCTACTCCAGAACCTAGAAGGCCAATATACTTACTACTGAAAACAGAACAAGCCAAACTGCTATGACCCCAACACAGAAACTAATACTAGCAGAATCCCTCATCTCTGGTCATTAGAGGTGTGAATCGTGTGATTGATCGTCTTAACGATCGATTTTGGCTGGGGGGGGGGAGGGAAATCTTATTGTCGTGTTTTTTGTTTTTTTTTTAAATCGTTAAAAATCGTAAATCGGGGGAGGGCGGGAAACCGGCACACCAAAAAAAACCTAAAACCCACCCCGAACCTTTAAAACAAATTCCCCATCCTCCCTAACCCCCCCAAAATGTTTTAAATTACCTGGGGTCCAGTGTGGGGTCCCAACGTGATCTCCCTCTCTCTCTGGCCATGGCTGTGTTGAGAAATGGCGCCGGTGGCCCTTTTCCCTTATCATACGGGCGACTGTCGCCCTTATGACATAGTGAGGGCAAAGGTAGCGCCGGTGCCATTTTGAAGATTGGCAATATGGCCCGCGTGCAGGAGGTCACTCCCGGACCCCCGCTGGACTTTTGGCAAGTCTTGTGGGGGTCAGGAGGCCCCCCCAAGCTGACCAAAAGTCCCTGGGGGTCCAGCGGGGGTCCAGGAGCGATCTCCTGCACGCGTGACGTCGGGACCCAGGAACCAAAATGGCGCCGGCGCTACCTTTGCCCTGTCACATGATAAGGGCAAAGGGCCACCGGCACCATTTCTCAACGCAGCCGTGGCCAGAGAGAGAGGGAGATTGCGTCGGGATCCCCCACTGGACCCCAGGTAATTTAAATCATTTTTGGGGGGTGGGGGATTTGTTTTAAAGGTTCGGGTGGGTTTTAGGGTTTTTTTGGTGTGCTGGTTTTCTCGCGCCCTATTTAACGATACAATACAAATGCCCCTGACGATAAATCGGGGGCATTTGTATTGTATCGTGCACTCTAACGATTTTGGACAATTTTAAAATTATCTGACGATAATTTTAATCGTTCAAAAACAATTCACATCCCTACTGGTCATACGTGCAGAACTCAGATAAAAAAAAACCCAACAAATTAGAAATAGAAACATGCTAAAAAGAAAGAAAAAACTGGAAATTCCAAAAAGATAGTCTCTACAATGCAACAGTGAAATGGTGAACACATCACAACTACCCACCACTGCTGCCTTCAACTCCTACCTATGTCCTCTCCAGAAGCTGCCAATACTAGTGTTAGGAACATGGCTTACAGCATGACCCTGCAAACTACCCCAATGCCACTGAGAGCGGCCCAGGATGCCAACAACATGCTGCTGCAGCTGGGACACCACTGTCTCCTCAGTGCTGAGAAGCGCTCATGCTGCAGTGCTACTTCTGTCCTGGAACCTCCTTAGGCATCATGTGCATATTATATGGGTCCAAGGTGGGAAACCTGTCAGGTCAACTGGTCTATTTAAACAAGGCCTTCATTCCTGAATCCACCCTTGCTTTATTCAGCCTTGTCTCATTCAGCCCTGCCTTTCAGCCTTGCCTTGCCCAGCCCTGCCTTTCAGCCTTGCCTCTTCCAGCCTTGTCTTCCAGGCTTGCCTCACCCAGCCTTGTGGTATTCAGCTCACCTTGTACAGCCTTGCCTCATCCTGTGCATCTTGTCCAGTGTCCTCTGTGCATCTTGTCCAGTGCCCTCTGTCCAGTGCCATCTTGTCCAGTGTCCTCTGTGCATCTTGTCCAGTGTCTGAACTTGACATCTTTCTTGAGCCTGACCACAATTGTCTGTCACCTGGACCTAACCTCTAGCTTGGATCTGACCATGATTGCTTGCCACCTGGACCTGATCCTTTGCTTGGACCCAACCACTCTTGCTAGCCACCTTCACTGACCTTGGCCTGCTTCTGACTCCTGCCTGCTGCCTGCCCTGACCCTGGTGAACCTTTGGAATCTAGTTCTCTTCACTGCCCTAGGGACTTGCCTAAATCCTTCAAGTTGCCAGAACCCAAGGGCTCAACTTGTGGAGGAGGCGGCTGGTATAATTGAAGGTCTAGACTGTCCCGTTAAAGGACATATTCACCAGCTGCCAGCAAAGAACTCATGAGTTCTCCCCCGAGGCAGCGTCAACTATGCTGCAGAACATAGGGCTGACACACCTGCTACCCTTCACACTTAGGCTTAAGCTAGGGCCAAATGTACCTCCTTTGCCTCTCACTCCTGAAGACCACTCCACCTTCTGCCCATCACTTCCTTGATTGCCTGCTATCCTTATGATCCTGTTTTCCCTCATCCTCTTCACACCATTTCCCTGACCCTGCTCTCCCTCACTCTCTGTCTACTATGCCCCTGACCCTACTTTTCCTTCCCTCCTGGCCCTGCACTTTCTCCATCCTGCCTGATCCCCTCCTTCTGCCAACAATTACCCTGACCCTGCTCTTCCCTTCCTTGTCCCTAACCAATTCTTCCTACCATCAATATGAGCCTCATAAACTAAACTGAGTCCAATTCTCCTAGGCTCTTCATCCTCTGCTCACCATTTCCCTGAATGTCTTCCTGCCCACTCCCTCTCTCTCTCTCTCTCTCTCTCTCTCTCTCTCGCTCTCTATTCTCTACCACTTCCTGCAGAGCAGCCTAAGCATTTTCAGTATTCTTGGGCCATTTCTATCATCCTATTGGCTCCCACAGACAGCAGTTCCTCCCTCTCTCCTCTTTACCAAACATGGTATCTTTCTCCTTTACCTGGCCGGCCAGTCCAATGGAGAAGTGGGCAGTATCTCTCCTCCAAACCGACACTGGCAAAAGGAGGTAGTGGAAGGGAGGCAGAAACAGAAATGGCAGCAGAAATTGTAGCAGGAAGCAGGCAGCAGTGGTAGCTCCAAGCAGATTAAGTTGCTGCTGCATATGTCTCTCCTGCATTCTGTCTCTATGTTTGCATGGGAGGCAGGCCTAGGAGCTATGGGTACTGCAGTGCTATCTGCAGCCAGCAAGGAACAAGTTAAGGGTAGAAAATAAATTCGCAATGGCTGTGACTGAGACTCAGGGCACTGATCTTTGGTCTCAGGGCACATGCCCCATATGCCCAGAATTAATGACGCCTCTGCCTTTCAAACACCCACATGCAGGCATTATCTCCCACTCAGTAAATCTTCCTCTTTCACACATGCAGGCACTCGGAGAGAGTGCACACACACACAAAGACTCTCTAGAATGCAGTGGCTCTCTGTTATACACATATAGGCTCTCATACATAAACACAGGCTCTCTCTCTCTATCTTTCATACACACGCAGGCTCTCTCACACACATACGCACATGTCCTCTCTCTCTCTCTCTCTCACACACACATTCAGCTCAGGGCCTTCCACTATATTATCGGTCTCTCTTCAGGCCACCTGGTCATGGGTCTCCTCTATTCTTCTGCTTCCATGTGAAATTCTGGAACTTGTTGTCTTCAGCCACCAGTGGGATAGGGTCTGCTGATGGCCGCCGGGTCATGGGTCTCCTTTTAGTGGTATGGGCCATTGGTAACAGCAGGATTTGTGTTTAAGCAATGCCATCTCCTGCTGCTGCAGGGCTGGTCTCATGGTAATAGCTATGAGATTGGTCCTCAGCAACAAGAGATGATTTTCACTTAAACATGATTCCTGCTGCTGGCTGGGTGAGGTGGGTAGGGAAGTTGATTGTGTAGCTGATGGCTGCATCAGATTGGGCAGGGTTTGGTTTATTCCTGCTCAATCTGATGTAAAACATTAAGGTGACGACTTTCAGTGGGATGCCCACAAGATGGCCACCTGAGGAGACATGCTAACAAAAGGCTCCTGAAAAGATTTCCTACTAATCATTTTCATATTGATAAGAATGCCCCATACTAAGAGAAATGAGAGGGTAAGGGGAGTAGAGAATACCTCTACTCCGCGGGAGACCACCCAGCCTTGCATCGGAAGCTTCTTCGCAGCGGCGACACTCGATGCTGGATGAGCCGGTTGCTGAGGGGATGACAGCAGAGCATGTACCATCCCCTCTGACCCCTGACATATCTTTGAGCCCCGGCTTTCCAAGCAGGCCAGCCCCACCACGCCATGAAGGAGTTGGAGAGATGAAAGAGGCTGCGGCCCTATCGGGAGATACCCGAAGAGGGGAAGTCTCAGCCCAGCAAGGAACAACAACAGCAGGATTTGCCACCTCGGAGCTGAATGTTCAAGTACAGCCCCACTGGGGGAGTGGAGGATGAGGACTGAACCTAACAGAATTGCTGGGAACCTCAGACCTGGAGAATGGGTCCAGTGCAATAATGGGAGGAGGAGGTGAGGGCCAAGAAATGCCCGAATTGGGAGTAATTTTGCAAACTCCACCAGAAATAACTTTATCCACAATTTGGGCAGCGTTACAATCTTTAGAAAAGGATATTTCTGCTCTTACTAAAGTGACGCTAGAAATGAAAAATCAAGTCCTTTAAAATGCTAATGGGATAAAACAACAGAATAATAAAATTGAAGGAATGGATGTACAGCTGAAGGAGGTTGAAAATATTCAAACAAATATGCTTCAAGGAGAAATAAGTAAGAATAAAATGCTTGAAAACATTGAAAACAGTCTAAGAGCACATAACCTGAGATTCTTATATTTTCCAGTTATAAGTAATATTTCACCTTTATCAGATATTGAAAATACCTGATGCTGAAAAACCAGTACTAACTAAGGCTTATTATTTGCCATATGGTGAAGTCAATCGATAGAACCTGGAGGAGCCTACTTTGCTCTTAGATATTTCTGCATTGCAGGAGACATCACAAGAGATAAGTGTGACGAAAAGGAGACCCTTGCTGGTGTCATTTGCATTTATGATGGACAGAAATAATGTGTTCAGGCATTTCTTTAGAAATAGTCAATCTTTGTTCTTCGGGCAAAAAGAATGGTGTTACCCAGATTTAATCAAAAGTACACAATCAAGGAGAAAGTTATTTCTTAATATGAGATCAGAAGTTGTGCAAATGGGAGTGCAGTTTCAACTGCGCTTTCCTTGCAAATGCTGTATTAGATTTCAGGATCATAACTATGTGTTTTTTAATCCACCTCAACTAAGAGCATTCCTAGACTCTCATACCTGATATATCCCATTGTTTGCTTGGAAGTAAAATAGGGATATGTGTTGGGTCTACTCAGGCTACCTTAGCTTATGGTATTCTATTTTCTATTCTATTCTATTTTCTCCAGATAATATAATGCTCTATTACTGAGGGCTCGCCCCTATTTCTTTTATTTTATTATGAGTACAGTATTATGAAAATAACTGAAATCTTTGGGTGTTTTGTTAAACAGTTTCTTTCTGTACTGTACATTTCATAGCAAGTGGTACTTGTGTGTATAATGAATAATGTCATAAATAAAAAATTTAAAAAAAAATTGAGGTGACAAACCAGTTTTGGGGATGGCTCTTGCAACCCTGTAGTGATGTCTATGAATACTAGACACTTCTGTGGTCTTCAGGCTCTTAAAAACTACCAAACTGAAAGGTTATTTGGCCAAATTAATTTTGAAAAGAGTTATTTACTAGGGATGTGCAGGGAAAAAGTTTTCGTTGCATACGTGATACGTATTCGTGGGGGGTCAAGTCCGTTTCATGCGCAAGTATGGAGAATTCCATAAGTTGTCGATCTGTAAATACGTTACTACGGCGAGTTAAATTATTGTCCCAGTTAAAATTAATATTAACTACAACCCCCCACCCTCCTGACCCCCCCAAGACTTACCAAAACTCCCTGGTGGTCCAGCGGGGAGTCAGGAAGCCATCGCTGCACTCGTTTGCTGGTTTCATCATGGCACCAATAGCCTGTGTCACAGGGGCTGCCGGTGCCATTGGTCAGTCCCTATCACATGGTCACCAGCACCATCTTGTGCTCCTACCATGTGACAGGGGCTGACCAATGGCACCGGTAGCCCCTGTGACATAGTATTGGCAAAGGCTATCGGCACCATTTTGAGTCCCTGCATCGGACGGCAGGTCACTCCGGGACCCCCGTTGGACCCACAGGGACTTTTGGCCAGCTTGGGGGGCCTCCTGACCCCCACAAGGCTTGCCTAAAGTCCAGCGGGGGTCCGGGAGCGACCTCCTTGCACGCCGGCCGTCCGATGCCAATACTCAAAATGGCGCCGATCGCCGTCATAGTGAGGGCAAAGGCGATCGGCACCATTTTGAGTATTGGCATCGGACGGCCGGTATGCAAGGAGGTCGCTCCCGGACCCCTGCTGGACTTTTGGCAAGTCTTGTGGGGGTCAGGAGGCCCCCCTCAAGCTGGCCAAAAGTCACTGTGGGTCCAACGGGGGTACCGGAGCGACCTGCCGTCCGATGCCAGGACTCAAAATGGACCCGATAGCCTTTGCCCATACTATGTCACAGGGGCTACCGGTGCCATTGGTCAGCCCCTGTCACATGGTAGGAGCACAAGATGGCGCCAGTGACCATGTGACAGGGGCTGACCAATGGCAGTGGTAGCCCCTGTGACACAGGCTATCGGCGCCGTGATGAAACCAGCACCGAGGGTGTGAGAGTGCAAGGAATGGCTCCCGGACTCCCTGCTGGACCACCAGGGAGTTTTGGTAAGTCTTGGTGGGGTCAGGAGGGTGGGGGGGGGGGGGGGTTAAATGTTTATTTAGAAGGCCGAATAAAACAGAAATGTTTAATACGTGGGGAGTCGGGATGTGTTTCGCCTCCCCACGTATTTAACAGATAGCAAAAAATAAGTTGTGAATTACAAATCCGTGGAAAACAGATGCACATCCCTATTATTTACCAACCAGGCATGATATAGCAAAAAGTAGTAGGGAAAGAATACTCTTATCTTTTCAATTCCTATTGCATATAAAACAATAGTTCTTACCCTAAAAAAAAGGTGATTAAATATCAAGACCTCATAAAATTCTATATGTTTACTTGATAATCCATCCACAGGAGCATGTACCTTTTTTTCCTGTTCATCAATACTGCTTGGTATTGAGGTTCTTTTTTTTATTATTATTATCTTTATTAATCTTAAGCTTAGAAGACATATATATTATGCATTAATTCTTCTAAAACAAAAAGCTCAAGTTTTCCATTTGCTTTAACCATAACCATTTTTTCCTCCTTTTGTTTTTCCTTTTCTCCATAATCTATATTTTCCCTTCCCAACCCATTTCCATATTATCTTCATTCATTAGAAAGAAGCAGAAGGTGCTTCTCATCCATTAATAAACCTTCCATGTATATTTCAAAATTAATAAGGGCATAACTTAAACATATTTTATATATCACATACATCAATATTTATTTATTCTGTAATTGATAAAACAGAGTCAAAATTAGAAAAAGCATTGAACAACTGCTCATAGGGAGGGAGGGAGGGAAACAAAAAGCCGCTGCTGCCTTTCAGGGTTCTATGTTCCAGAGAATCTAACATCCCAGCTTTCCACTTATCTGGTTAATTTTGATTGCTGGATAAGTCTAAAAGCTCTACTCCAGTGTTTCTCAACCAGTATGCCATGGCTCACTGGTGAACCTCCAGACTTGATCAGGTATGATAGGGATAAGTCATGACTGCCTGATACTCTGGTCAAGACCAGCACCTTGAAGTAACAAGAGACACCAGCAGAGACTTGTAAACTCATAGGACCTACTTCATGAGAGCAAGTATAATCATGCTTGCGTATTCGTTTTAGCTACAGCATGAGCCCTGTGGTGGCAGCTAACAGGAACATGCAGAGTCCACAGAGCTGGGACTCACTTTATGCAGTACAAGCATTGCATACAGCACTGCCTCATCTTCCCCAATCTTTTGAGTCCATCCAGTCTCTGTATTATCTCCAGGCTGAGTGAGACAGTGAAATAGTTGCCTGAACACTGGATGTGAGTCATGTCAAGTTTTGGTAGCAGCAACAGAGATAGAAGTCTGGCAGCCACATGCGGCAACTATGGTAATGTACTAATCTGGCTGCCATGCCTCCTTGACATCTCCCTTCTCCTGAACTTGTATATAAAGGGGCAGATTTTAAAAAAGTACGCCCATGCGTACTTTTGTTTGCACGACCGGTGCAAACAAGAGAACGCCAGATTTTAATAGATATGCGCGTAGCCGCGCGTATCTTTTAAAATCTGGGGTCGGCGCGGGCAAGGCCACGCAAATTCGGAAGCCTACGTGCGCCAAGCCACGCAGCCTCGGAAGGAACTTTCCTTCCACACCCCCCCCTCCGCACCTTCCCCTCCCTTCCCCTACCTAACCCACCCCCCAGCCCTTTCTAACCCCCCCTACCTTTGTTTGAAAAGTTACGCCTGCCCAAGGCAGGCGTAACTCGCGCGCTCCAGCTGCGTGATTCCCCGGCCCAGGAGCAGTTTTGGAGGCCTTGACTACGCCCCCGAAATGCCCCCAGGCTGGAACCATGCCCGTGGCCCGGCCCCCAGATGATGCACTGCCGCGACACTCCCCCGACATGCCCCCCCCCCCCCAGGAAAGCTCCGGGAATTATGGGCGTCCTGGGGCTTGCGCGCTGCCGAGCCTATTCAACATAGGCTGGGCACGCACAGGGGGAGCTTGGGGCATTTTTTCGGGGGGGGGGGGGGTACGCGCATATCTAACACGCATACCCCTTTGAAAATCTGCCCCAAAGTGAACTGCTCCATCATGCTTGTTTCATGTGTACCTTTGTGCCTGTTCATCCTTTTTTAGTGCTTCCCTAGCTCTTCTTTTTGGCAATGTGAGTCCTCTTGATGTCTGCACTGCCTGCTCCTTGGAGGTCGGTGTGATACTCAACATTTTTGTTAATGTAAGTGTGCTTTGGATGTGAAGAGGTTGGGAAACTCTGCTCTACTTATCTGGCTATCATATTTAGCTAGAAATGCAATACCTTTTTAGACTTATCTGGCAATCTTACTTAGCCAGCTAAGTAGTGTTTTAAGACTTGGGGCTGGATTTTCCTACGGCGCACAGGTTTTTGAATTCCGAGGTAATGGGGAGTGGGAGGGCAAAGCGGGGGGCGGGCCTGCAAAAGCGGGCAGCGATCGCACCACTGCGGTGTTATCGCTGATGGCTTTCGCACCCAATAGTGCCATCATAAAAGGTGGTACTATTGGGCACGCTACTGCCAGCGATAAGGGGTCTTAACTTATCGCCACCAGCAAAATCATCACCGAACTCGCCCCGATGCCGCCCCAACTCCTCCCTTTCCGGTGTGGACTCTGCTCTGACTCCTCCCCTTCTGGTGCAGACTCCGCCCCGATTTAGCTATCACATGCGATTTAGCTATCGCATGGAGGATGCAGAGCACACATCCTTTGTGTGCTCGGCGTCCTCCATGGCATTGGCCCCACCCTTAAGTGTGTGTGCGCAGACCGCCCAGCCTCTTAAAGGGCCAAGGGCAGGTACCAGCTCTGCGGCGCACCCTGATTGATAGATGTATATAAGGAAGAGGTCAGACACCACTTCCTTGCCTTGGCAATCGGGTTGTACACTCCGGTGTACAGCGTTTCCTGTTCCAGTGTCTCTTGTTCCAGTGTCTCCTGTTCCAGCATCCTCTGTTCCAGCATCCTCTGTTCCAGCGTCTCCTGTGTCTCCTGTTCCAGCATCTCCTGTTCCTTTGTCTCTCCATACCTGGTACCCTTCGGACTGATCTCACGGTACTGACCTTTGCTTGCTTCTGACTATACTTGATTCTGCCTGGACCTGACTTCTGCCTGACTACTTACTACTCCTGATTGCTGCCTGGAACTTGACCTCTGCCTGACCTGACTACTTCCTGATTGACTAGAGGTACTGACCCCTTCTTCGGCTGACCATTCTGGACTGATACTCTGGCCTTGATTCTCGCTATCCACTCAGACTCTCTGTTCTGGTCTCCTGTGACCTCTGGACATTCTTGTTTGGACATCGACCACGCACCCTTGTTCATGGTGGGCACTCACCAGTGCTTCCTCTCTAGGAGATCCTGCGAGGCCCACCTAAGACCAGGTGGCTGGGTAACCAAGAGCTCAACCTGAGGGAACCTCGGGTTGCTATTGGTGAAGCTCCAGCTAGCCTCTGTCTCCTCCTGTGCTCTGCCTCCTGGTGGCAGGCATTCTCCGGGTCTGACCAGAGGGCCGTATTTTATGTATCTTTATTTTATTTGTGTGCTTTTATATACCGAAGTTTGGAACAGTCCTTCACTCCGGTTTACAGATATAACAATGTATTACATTAAACCATAACAGACAATTTTGTACATTGGTAACAGATAAAGAGTGTGCTTAGTTAACAGCACTATAATGTTTAGCATTGATAACATTTTCTATTTAACATTTTCAGTGGTAATAGTCTCTTATCATAACAGATAATTTTGTACATTTGATAACAGATAATGATTGTGCTTTACTAATAGCAATATAACGTTTAACATTGATAATATTTTCTATTTAAGATTTTAAATGCTAATTGTTTCATAGCTTGATTAGGTCATATTGGTATTTCACTGGTTAGGAGTGTCATGGGATGCGTAGTTATAGGGATGGGTCGAGGGGATTTATGGTAGGATAGGGCAGTCATGGGAGACATGTAGGGGTATGATTGAGGGAATGGGGGTGGTTCGAGGGGATTTCAGAGTGGATAGGGTGAGATATGGGTGACATGTAGGGGTAAGATGGAAGGGTAGAAGGTTCTAGTGAAGGAGGGGAGTGTAGTCGTTGGGTGGTCTAGAAGATGTGCATGCCTCCCGACCCACGTCATCCGAGCACCGCAAAGTCGCATTTAAAGAAAGGCCACGACCACAGGAGGCCCTCTTCGCTGGCTTCCCTCGACCACTCAGCACCTCCGACATACTGCGCTATCGGCGTGGACCCGCCAGGTTCAAGAGCATGCCGCCCACCGTAGCACAACCGCACCAACTCATCCCTATCTCAGGCAAGGCCTTTTCTGCTACGCCCGAAAGGCCCGCCTCCACTCCCCTCTTTATTTTATAGATCTCTATCATATCTTTCCTCAGCTTTCTCTTCTCGAAGCTGAAGAATCCTAAATTCTTTAGCCTTTCCTTACAAGGGAATCATTTCATCTCCTTTATCATTTTGGTTGCCCTCCTCTTATCTTTTCTGCTATATCTTTTTTGAGATGTGGTGTCCAGAACTGCACATAATACCCAAGGTGAGGTTGCACCATGGAGCAATACAGGGGCATTATGATATTCTCTATTTTATTCTCCATTCCTTTCCTAATTATTTTTAGCATTCCATTTGTTTCCTTAGCTGCTGCTGCACATTGAGCAGACAAATTCAACATATTGATCAGATGTTATCATTATGGGAGGAATCTAAGGGGAGGCTGGATATATGTTCTCCTGATGCAGCTGTGAATTGGTTGAACAGTGAATTAAAGGGAATTTATAGTAGAAAATTACATGTGTGATTGGTAAAAAGGAAAAAGGAAAATCATGTGGCACCTTGGTTCTCCAAAGAAAGGTACATTTTAGAAAAATTCTGCAGAGTATAAAAAAGATGGCATAAAACAAAAACTATGGAAATAAAGATCATTATAAAATAATCTTGGGAGAATACAGATCATTGGTAAATCAGTGTAAGAAGGAATATTTTGACAAATCACTGTGAGAACCAACTTTTAGAACTTTTTTTCTTTGGTGAAGGCAACTGTGCCACAGAAAAAGGTAAAAATAAAAAATAAGGGATAATTCCAAGTTGTTTGGTCTTGGCTAATTTTTTCAATGACAAGATTAAGAGAATTCATACCCATGTTAAAAAGAAGGGTATGGATCCTTGAAGGATTCAATACTTGTCTGATGGTAATTAGTGGAATAGTTTTGTCACGCCAAATTATTCTATAATTAAAGAAATAATTTCACATTTAACACTGAAAATATTTTTAGACCCCCCTACCTGTTTTTATTAATAAAAAACAAATGTTCAAGCTTTGTAGGCAGCCTAGCTGATATTTTGAATGTATCCTTGTTTCAAGGATTGGTACCTGATAACTTTAAGGAGGCACTCTTATACCAATTCCAAAAAATCATTCAGTACCAGCAGATGTAGTGTCCAATTATAGGCCAATTTCTAATCCTTGTATGCTGAGTAAGATTTTGGAGAAGATTATGTGGTGACCCAGGATATTTATGACAAGGAGCAGTTTGGGTTTTGAAAAAGCTTAGGTACAGAAACTTTGATGATTTCTCTTCTGAATGAAGTTAATGTTTAATTAGAACATTCAAAATTGTGTATATTGTACAATTGGACATTGAATCTGCTTTTGATGCCATTACACATGATAAGATGGTATGTAGGCTGCAAGAATTTGGAACTAGGGGAACCGTATTACAGTAGTTTTCCTCCTTTTTAGCTAATAGAAAGGTAATAATGTAAAAAACTTTGGGCTGGTTTAATGTTCAGTTAGGAGTACCTCAAGGGCCTGTTCTGTCCCCAGTTTTATTTAATACACATTTGAGTCCTTTAGGGAACTTGCTGTCTGCTTTAGGGTTAATTTTCAAATGCTACACAGGTGATATGCAATTTTTCATTCCGAATACTAACTCAGGGGAGTTGCTTTTGCAGCAGTTTCAGCAAAGTAAGAAAGCAATTCAGGATTGGCTAATGGGGAATTAATTATTTTGAAACTGCATTAAAACAAATATATTATGTTTGGAGAGCTCTTTACATTTGACACCAGTGATGGGAAATTTTGAGACTTGTACGTTGACAATAAAAACTGAATTCTGTAATCTAGGTGTTATGTTAGATTCAGCACTGACATTAAAAGCTCCAGATAAAAGGAATAGCCCAGAAAGAATTTTTCAAACTAAAGGTTCTGAGACCATTAAGAAATGTGTTGCCATTGGAATACTTTCGATTGATTGTCCCGACAATAGTTCTCAGCTATTTAGATTATTGTAATGCAATTTACATGGGAATGCCAGTAAATTTAATAAAAGTACTCCATTTAATACAACATGCTGCTGTTAGGATGATTTTTTAATTTGCCTTGGGGGTATCTGTAAAGCCTTTTTTATTAAAGTTGCATTGGCTCCCAGTTATATATCGAATCCAGTTTACGATGTACCATTGGTGCAGGATTATCGGCTAGGTAGAACAAGATTGAGGGCTTTTTCTATCATAGCTCCAATTATGTGCAAAAGCTGCCATTATGGCTGTCAAGAGCAAGATTATTTGCAGTTTAAAAGTAAGATGTGTTGTCGATTTTTTAAAATCATGTTTTCAATTGTTTTATCTATGCTTTTTATGTATATTATTTTGTAATCCGCATTGTATAAACTGGATCTAGTGGAATAAAATATTTAATAAGTGAATAAATAAAAGATTATGCCAAGATCTTTTTCTGAATGGTGACTCCTAATGTGGAACTTTGCATTATGTAGCTATAATTTAGGTTACTCTTCCCTAAGTGATTACTTTGCAATTGTCCCGATTGTCCATGGGCTTTAACCATTTAGAGGCAATTCATTAATTAAATCAGAATCTTAATGTAGGTATGCAATTGATGGAAATAAATTAAATTTGATTCCCTCAGACTTAGGTTTTGTATGTAAAAAATCAAGTTCTTTATAATTGTTTAATTTATCAGTACTCATTGCATTGGTGCTACCCCAAAACTTCCAAGTGTTCAGTTTGGGGGTAATTATGTATTCTACATTGGAAACACAAATAATTGTTACTTCCAGAAATACTTTTCCTCAATTCTGTTAAATATGATAGCTTTTAGCTTTATCCATTTTGTCACAGTTAGATTTAGCCCTAGTAATAGATGCTCTGATAACCTCTTGACTTAACTATTAGAGTGTATTGATTAACCTCGAAACAGCACACGGAAGTTACTAGTACAAAATGCAGTTGCTTGTATATTGTCATGTTCTAATTTATGAGATCACATTATTCCAGTCTGTAAAGAGCTACATTGGCTTCCAATTGGTTTTCATGCCCAATTGAAGGTATCTTTATCTTTTAAAGCCTTCTTTACATAATCTGGTCCCTTTGTTCTTAGAAGACCATCGAATAAAGAATATTCTTAGCCATCCTTTAAGATCTGATTAGGAGGCATTTCTTTGTGGTTTATCAGCTACTGAGGTAAAAGGAGTTGCATATTATAATCAGGTTTTCGCCCTGCATTGATCCACATCTCTGGAACTCTCTCCTAAAAGCAGTTTATTAGCTTCAGATTATTTAAAATTCTTGACTTGGATATTTAAGCAAGGTTATGACCTGTAAACCAAACTTTTAGGAGAGAGTTACTTAATAAAATCATTCTGTTAGAACATAGAGGGCAAGATTTTAAAAGCCCTGCGTGCATAAATCCGGCCGGATTTACGCGCGCAGGGCACTCGCGCGCCGGTGCACCTATTTTGCATAGGCCGCTGGCGCGCGCATAGCCCCAGGACGCGCTTATGTCCCGGGGCTTCGTAAAAGGGGTGGGAGGGGCATGTCCGGGGGTCAGGGGCAGGTTCAGGGAAGGACCAGCCCCCGGTTCAGGTTATGGCGCGCCAGCAGCATGCTGGTGCGTGCAGATTTACGCCTGCTTTTGGCAGGCGTAAATCTGCCAACAAAGGTAGGGGGGTTAGATAGGGCCGGGGGGATGGGTTAGGTAGGGGAAGGGAGGGGAAGGTGAGGGGAGGCGGAAGGAAAGTTCCCTCCGAGGCCGCTCCGATTTCAGAGCGGCCTCGGAGGGAACAGGCAGCGCGCGCCGGGCTCGGCGTGCGCAGGTTGCACAAATGTGCACCCCCTTGCGCGCACTGACCCCGGATTTTATAAGATACGTGCAGCTACGTGCGTATCTTATAAAATCCAGCGTACTTTTGTTCGCGCCTGGTGCATGAACAAAAGTACGCGTGCACGTAAATTTATAAAATCTACCCCAGAGCATAACATAAGATCATAAGATATGCCATACCACGTCAGAGCAAGGGACAATCAATCCCAATATCCTGTCTCCAACAGTGGCAATTCTAAGTAACAAGTACTTGGTAAGTATCCAAACATTAAACAGATCCCATGCTACTGATGCAGGCTATTGTTTAATAGCAGTTTATGGACTTCTCCACCAGGAACTTATCCAAACCTTTTTAAAACCCAGCTACATCCTCTGGCAATGAATTTCAGAGCTTAATTGAGTGTTGAATGAAAAATAATTTTCTCCAATTCATTTTAAATGTGCTACTTGCTAATTTCACATAGTGTTCCCTATTCCTTATATTATCTGAAAGAGTAAACAACAGTTTCACATTTTATTGATTTATTTATTTAAAAACGTTTATATACCGACGTTCATAGACATATCACATCGGTTTACAAATAACAGGGGATAAATATTGAAATTGAGGGGGAAGGATAAAATTACATATAACAGGGGAATAAAAAACTTGGAGAAGTTGAAGAAAATGGTCAGTTGACCTAAGCGAGAAGGAGTTAGATAGCGCAATAAATTATATTAACAACATAATAACATATAATAATAACATATTATAATAACCAATTATAATAAAGGAGTTAAATAGATAGAGCAATACATTATAATAACATTGTTTGTAAAGTTCTGGTGGGGGAGGTAGTGGGGGAGGAACTACAGCGGGGGAGCTAATTCCAGGGTAGGCTACTTCAAGTGCAGGTTATAGGTATAGGCTTGTTCAAACAATATCCCCCCTCAGTCATCTCTTTTCCAAGTTGAACAACCATAACTTCTTTAGCCTTTCCTCATAAGGGAGCCATTCCATACCTTTTCTCATTTTGGTTACCCTTTGCTTTACTTTCTCCAGTGCAGTATATATTTTTTGAGATGAACAACCAGAATTTCTCACAGCAATCAAGGTGCAGTCTAACCTGAGCAATATAGAGGCATTATGACATCCTCCATTTTATTTGCTATTCCCTTTCTAATAATTCTTAACATTCTGTTTGCCTTTTTGACCACCACAGCACACTGAGCTGATGATTTCAATGTAATATCAACAATGATGCCCAGATATTTTTCCTGGGTAGTGAGTCCTAAAATGGAACCTAACATCATGCAGCTCTAGAATGGTTATTTTTCTCTATATGCATCACCTTGCAATTGTCCACATTATAATTCATCTGCCATATGGATGGATGCCCAATATTCCAATCTTGCAAGGTCCTTCTGCAATTTATCACAGTTCACTTGTGATTTAACTACTCTGAATAATTTTGTGTCAGCTGCAAATTTGATCACTTCACTCACTGTACCTCTTTTTAGATCATGTATAATTATATTAAGATCCCTGAGGCACTCCACTGTTTACCTCTTTCTACTATGAAAACAGATGATTTAATCCTATTCTCTGTTTCCTGTCTTTTAACCAGTTCACAATCCACAAAAGGACATCTCCCTCCTCCCATGCCTTTTCACTTTTCTTAGAAGCCTTTCATGAGGAAATTTGTCATATACTTCTGAAAATCAAACTTCACAACGTCTACCAGTTTACCTTTTATCCACATGCTTATTCACTCCTTCAAAAAATGTAGCAGATTTGTTTTTAGTTTAATTATTGATGGTTTGGTTGATTGTTTTATATTTCACTTTTCAGGCACTTCCAAATGGATTAAATGAAGGTACTTCAGGCATTTCTCTAGCTCTAGATGCTAATTCACCTGTTAAATTATGATGATGTAATACTTGTATATTTTTTATTTCTTTTTATGTGTATTTTAATCTAATATTTTTATTTTATGTGATTGTTCTTACCCAATACAAAAGGAAGGCTAGAAGATAGAAAACAAAATACATAAAGAAACAGAATGACACAAAAACACAGAGGTCCATACACAAAAGTCATTTAGATGGACAACTGAACCACTTATACCACTAAAATAGAGATGGATAAGTAGTTACCTGATATAATTTAGCTAGATAAAAAAGGGGCCTTCCGGGGTGGAGTTTTCTATTTAACTTAGCTGAATATCAGTTATAGACATCTAAGTTAGCCGGATAACTTTAGGCCTGTTTCAGAGTAGGCCTAAAGTTATTTGGCCTTGTGTGACCAGATATCCTGACATTTCACCAGATATCTTCAAAACATATCGGGTTAAGTGCCGATCCTGTAAAAAAAAAAATAAAAAAAACGCTTGCCTACAGGCCCTAACCAGTCACCTTCCTCTCTCCTACCACAGGCTTGGCTTTGCCAAGCTGAACCTGCTACCTGACCCCAGAGCTCCCTGCATCTGATTAGGAAGAAAATATAGATGCCAGGAGTCAGTGCTGGTCTCTCCCTCCCTCACCACTTGCTCTCAGGTCTAATTTGTTTTCCCTAAATTTTAATTATTTTGAATATCCAGTTATGTTTAAAGGTATCCAGCTATTCTGAACCAGATATCTTTAATCAGGATACTCAGTGGGACATTTATCCCACCAAATATCCAGGACAAGATAGACGGCTAACTGTAGCCAGATAACGTGTCCATTAACTGGTCTACTGAATATGATTCCCAGCATATATTGATCATAACTGTGCAACTGTGACTAATATGACAATTTAATTTTTAAATACCTTCTCTCTTTTTTTTTTTCATTATTAATTAGTGTCTCCCACACTGCAAAAGGTAAAGCTAGTTGATCTCTGCATGATTTATAACAGACACTACATTAATTTGCAAATTCAAGGAAACTTTCTAGCAAGCCAATTCTTTTCTAGACATCAAAGTAGATAGTTGTAAATTATAAGCTTAATCACCACAAACCATAAATCATAGCACTGGGAAATATTAATAGATACAGCATATCATTGTCATGCAATATATTTCTGGTGCAGGCTCTCCTCTCTGATTAGCACGCTACCAGTTAGGAAATAGGGTGATGAATATTCCCTTCGTCCTTCAGGTGGAAAAGTGGATCTCAGATTTACTCCTGCCTGCTAGAGGAAACCTTTCTCTGCCATTTTAAAGTATGTGTACTTGTGCATTGCTGCTCAATAACGAGATATGTACAGTTTCACTGAGGTCCAAATTGCTCTCATTGCTGAGATATCCCCTGCCCATTGGTACAATAAGAAAACTCACAAGACTCCATTTAAGATATGATTAATGCCATAACTGCCCAGAAGCTTACTTTTGCTTTATAAGGAGTTGGATTCTCTAGGCTGATTTCATAACAGAGAGTTGCAACCACATTTCCATCTGCTAAATAAATCAGTAAAGAGTAAAGTGTCACCTACTAGAGCATGTTCAGTACACATCTAGCTAGACCAGTGGCTTTCAATCTTTCATGAATACATGACAGCTCGCTCCACTGAGAGCAGGGAATATTTTAACATTTTTTGGCAAGGACATACCATACAAAGGTCAGACATTATGGAACTGGCAATCTTCTGCCTGAAACAGCCACAGTTCTCCATGGGTTGGGAACCTGGATGCAGGGAACCACCAGGGCTTACCAGGCAGAAGACAGGAATAAGAAAGAAATATGTAACCAATGATGAAACAGGAGTCACAAATAAAGCAGGAACCAGGAATGAAGCATAAACCAATGAAATACGGGGACCAGATATCTAGGAAAAACAAAAGATTACCCACTATTGTCCCTGAATGGATGCTGAAATGGACATAGGGTGCCACCATGGCTCGGGAGCGATGCTTTCCTTCATTTAGGGTCCTATGCTGGTGCTTGTGGTGGGAGAGACATGGCAGTAGGATTGAGCCTGTGATTTGTGGCCTTGAAGAGAGCCAGTAGATTAGTTTATGCCCTCCTGTGGCCCCGGAAAGACCTGTGGCGGCAATGATTTTACACAGTCAGGAGAGCAGTGTTGTGGGGAAAGATAAACCTTTGTCAGCCACAGGAAGAGATGTGTAGTCCCTCCTGTGCCTTTGCATGGAAACATCATGAAAGAGACAAAAAACAAATCAGAAAAAAAGAAGCAAATATACTAGGAAACAAATTCCTTCATTACATAGTCCAAACCAATAAGATATAAGGTGTGAGTTGGGCAAACAGATGAGAAAAACAAGGAAATCATTTGAACAGTTTGTAAACTATATAAAAGGCCAAAGTCGGTGGAAGCACTAGGCAAACTAGGCCTGGGCCTAGGGCGCCGAGTGTTAGGGGACGCCGTGAGCAGTGGTATCCCGCGGGGAGCCAATGCCCCCGGGCGCAGGGAGGCTCATGCGGCCGCCGGTGGACCCACTGGTGGCTGAGCAGGTACACATAGCAGGCAGATCGGCAGGGCCGTGATGGAGCTCACATCACCACGGCCCGAAGAAAAAGGTCATGTTCAAACCTGCAGGTGCTCCTCCTCCTCCCTGCCTGCGCGGCCCCGGAAGTAAACGTTGCCAAAGCCGTGCATGCAGGAAGGAGGAGGAGCATCAGCCGCATGCAGAAGAGGAGCAGCGCTTATGGGCCATCGCGAATCCCAAGTTGCAGCAGCCCGAGAAGAGAAAGAGGCCTGGTAGCAGGGCCGCCGCAGATCCCACATTATGGCAGGCGGCCCGAGAAGATCAGGGCTGCTGCAGAACCCATCCCGTGGCGACACGTGAAAAGGAGGCCCAGAGGTGAGAGAGAGGCTGAGGGTCTGTAAAGTGTGCATGTGTGCGTGTATGAGATGAGTTGAGAGACTGTGTGTGAGAGTGAGTTGAAAGACTGTGTGTGTGGGAGTGAGGACCTGAATGTTTGCAGAGACAGCATGTGAGAGCCTCTGTGTGTGTGAGAGAGACAGCGTGTGATAGTGAGAGCCTGTGCTTGAGCAAGACAGCTTGTGGGAGTGAGAGAAAGCCTGTGTGTATGAGACAGACAGCATGTGCCAATGAGAGACTGTGTGTATGAATAATTGTATGAGAGAGAGCATGTGATAGTGAAAGCCTGTGCTTGAGCAAGACAGCATGTGGGAGTGGGAGAGAGCCTGTGTGTCTGAGACTCAGCCAGTGAGTGTGTGAGCATGAGTGTGTATTAGAAAATCCAGGGGAGTAAGAGTTTGTGTGTGTGTGTGAGGGGGTGGATGGAGAGAGAGTCTCTTAGAGCCTGAGAGTGTGTCAGTGTCTGTGAGAGCGAGAGGTTATGGTGGATATAAGAGCATGAATGTGTATGTATGTGACAGTGTATGTGTGAGAGAGAATGGACATGTGAGTATGTGTGAGAGAGAGAGGATAACCTCCTAATCCTCGACAATATTTTTTATTTTATTTATTTAAAAAACTCTTCTATACCGTCGTTAAGTTAGATAACCATCACAATGGTTTACAGCAAGGCACGATAATGAAAATATGAGTGGTATAGATTACAAATTAATTATGTGCCATCATAGTACAGTAACAATGACGTCCAGATAGTCATCCCCGTCAAAGAATCCTACACCAAAACTCTAGAATTCTGGGAAACCTGTCTTAAAAAAATTGATGGACTCCTCTCCAACCTTAATCTAATACTAAACTCTTCAAAAAGCGAACTCCTCCTAATTTCATCTGAAAACAGTAACATCGACACAAATCCTCCACCCAATTTACAAACTCCACAAGTAAGAAACCTGGGAGCTGTCATTGATAACAGGTTAAACCTAAAAGCATTCATAAATCAAACTACTAAGGACTGCTTCTATAAACTCCAAGTCTTAAAAAGAATAAGACCACTCTTCCACTTTCACGACTACAGAACTATTCTGCAATCAATAATATTTGCTAAACTAGATTACTGCAACTCTTTACTATTAGGTCTTCCTTCATCTCACACTAAACCCCTTTAGATGGTTCAAAACACGGCTGCGAGAATATTAACTAACACACGGAGAAGAGACAACATATCACCAATCCTCAAAGACCCGCACTGGCTGCCAATTCACTACAGAATCATATATAAGTCCATAACCACTATTTTCAAAGCCATACATCAACACTCTCAGCTCAACCTTCAAATTCCTCTCAAAAAATTTACGTCCAACAGACCAATCAGAGAGTCCTACAGAGAAATCCTACAAGTACCACTCTCCAAATCCATGAGGCACATAACCGCCAGAGACAGGGCTTTCTCCACTGCAGGACCAACACTGTGGAATTCCATCCCACCAGATTTGCGACAGGAACCCTGCCTTCCCACATTTAGGAAAAGACTCAAAACGTGGCTATTCATGAAAGCCTTTCCTGAACTGAACTGAACCTATTCCATTATTAACTAGTCGCTCAGACTTTGCCTTAATCATGGTAATTAATATCCCTACCTCATAAGGGCAATTCATTAATGCTTTAAGCACATGGACTGGCATATACGTTCTCTCTATTTAAACCCCTGCTTCTTTTCTATGCTCCAAGTTGTATTACTCCCTTGTTTTATTGTAACTGCATTCCTTAGCCTTCTCTTGTTTAATGTTTTTTAATGTTTTATTACTACTATTATTATTATTATTAGGATCAATGTTATTTTTTACCTTTTTGTTCCCTATCCACTTGTTAATTGTAAACCGACATGATGCGATATTTATCGCGAATGCCGGTATAGAAAAACTTAAAATAAATAAATATAATAAACTATGTGTGTAAGTTAAGCTTGTCTGTTGGGGACATAATAGGTGGTTTGAATTTAACATTAATATGCATTTGTAGGTTACAAATAACAACTTCTGGTTTGGTGCATCCTTATCAATCAACTGTTTTTCTCCTTCTCTTTATCTTTATGAAACGCTTGTTTAAAGAGCCAGGTTTTCAGATTGGTTTTGAATATTTTCAAATTTCTCTGCAGCCTTATTTCGAATGGCATGGTGTTTCATAGCACGGGGCCAGCCAGTGATAGTGCTCTTTCCCTTACTTGCATGAGGTGTGCTGTTTTGACAGAGGGGACAGTTAATAGAGCCTTATTAGCAGATCTCAGGTTTCTTTGCGGGACATGTACGCGCAGTGCAGTGTTAAGCCAGTCAGCTTTTTCATCGTGGATTAGTTTGTGAATTATGCATAAAGTCTTATATTGAATTCTTTGTTCAATTGGAAGCCAATGTAATTCGGCGAACATTCCTGTAATGTGGTCATTCTTTTTTTTTGCCAGTCAAAATTCTAGCAGCTGAGTTTAGTAATATTTGCAGTGGCTGAATTGTAGATTGTGGTAGTCCTAAAAGTAGGGAGTTACAGTAATCAATGCTTGCGAATATCATTGCCTGCAGAACTGTGTGGAAATTGTTTATTGTTAGTAGAGGTTTTAGTCTTCTCAGGATCATTAGTTTTGCATATCCTTCTTTTATTTTCAATGAGATGTGTTGTTTCATGTTTAGCTTAGGGTCAATTATTACTCCTAGATTTTGTACTTTTGTTGCTAGCCGTTGGGCTTGGTTATTTTTAATTGTGAATGTTGGTTGAATGTGGTGTATGTTTTTACGTTCAAGGTTTAAGAATTCCGTTTTGTCGATGATTATTACCAGTTCCATCTGATTTAAGAGCTGTTTGATTATTTCAAGATACATATTGACAAGTTTCATTATTTCTTCAATGGTGTTCACAATGGGTAGCAGTAGCTGTATATCGTTTGCGTATAAGTAATGTATGATTCCAAGTCCCGCTAGTAGGTGACATACATGGAGGAGATAAATGTTAAAGAGTGTTGCCGACAGGGCTGATCCCTGTGGGACACCGGTTAGCAGTATGACATTGTCTGAGAGTGTATTTTTGATTTGTACTTGAAAACATCTATTGTTTAGGTATGACTCAAACAATTTTATTGTTTTATTAGTGAGATCTATTTCTTTCAGTCTATTGAGTAGTATTTTGTGATTTACCGTGTTGAATGCTGCGGAGAGATTTAATAGAACTAGAATGTAATGTGTTCCTGTATCAAAACCTCTTAAGATATTATCTGATAAAGCTAATAGCAGAGTTTCAGTACTGTAGTGTTTGCAAAACCCATATTGCGTTGGGTATAATATGATATTGCTTTCAATGTGGTTTGGCAATTGTTTTTGTACTGTTTTTTCTATTACTTTGGCTAATAGGGATAAGTTTGAGACTGGTCTATAGTTATTGAGATTTAGGGGGTCAAGGTTCTTTTTCTTAATTATTGATTTGATAATATCTCCTTTCAAAGTATCCAGCATTACTCCTTCATCTAGTGAGAGGTTGATGATCTTAGTTAGAGATGGGGTTATTAGAGATGTGTATCGTGTGACCGATCGTCTTAACGATCGATTTTGGCTGGGGGGGAGGGAATCGGATCATCGCGGTTTTGTTTTTTAAAATATTGTGTAAATCGTAAATCGGGGGAGGGCGGGAAAACCGGTACACTAAAACATCCCTAAAACCCACCCCGACCCTTTAAAATAAATCCCCCACCCTCCCAAACCCCCCCCCCCCCCAAATGTCTTAAATTACCTGGGGTCCAGTGGGGGGGTCCCGTTGTGATCTTCCACTCTCGGGCCATGAGTGCGTTGATAGAAAATGGCGCCGGCGCTACCTTTGCCCTGTCATATGACAGGGCAAAGGTAGCGTCGGTGCCATTTTGGTTCCTGTCCCCAACGTCACGAGCATAGAAGATCGCTCCCCCCCGCTGGACCCCCAGGGACTTTTGGCCAGCTTGGGGGGGCCTCCTGACCCCCACAAGACTTTCCAAAAGTCCAGCGGGGGTCCAGGAACGACCTCCTGCACTCAAATCGTGTTGCCGTAATGAAAAATGGCGCCGGCTGTATGGCCGGCGCCATTTTGCCGTACGGCAATATGGCCATATTGCCGTACGGCAAATGGCCGTACGGCAATATGCCATAAGGCCATGGCCATATGGCCATATTGCCGTATGCCGTATGGCAATATGCCATATGGCCATGGCAATATGGCCATATGGCCAGCACAAATGGTGCCGTAATGAATGGCCATATGGCCATTCATTACGGGGACAGGAACCATTTTGGTTCCTGTCCCCGACGTCTCGAGCGTAGAAGATCGCTCCCGGACCCCCGCTGGACCCCCAGGGACTTTTGGCCAGCTTGGGGGGGCCTGACCCCCACAAGACTTGCCAAAAGTTCAGCGGGGGTCCGAGAGCGACCTCCTGCACTCAAATCGTGTTGCCGTAATGAAAAATGGCGCCGGCTGTATGGCCGGCGCCATTTTGCCGTACGGCAATATGGCCATATTGCCGTACGGCAAATGGCCGTACGGCAATATGCCATAAGGCCATGGCCATATGGCCATATTGCCGTATGCCATATGGCAATATGCCATATGGCCATGGCAATATGGCCATATGGCCAGCACAAATGGTGCCGTAATGAATGGCCATATGGCCATTCATTACGGGGACAGGAACCATTTTGGTTCCTGTCCCCGACGTCACGAGCGTAGAAGATCGCTCCCGGACCCCCGCTGGACCCCCAGGGACTTTTGGCCAGCTTGGGGGGGCCTGACCCCCACAAGACTTGCCAAAAGTTCAGCGGGGGTCCGAGAGCGACCTCCTGCACTCGCGCCATATTGCCAATATTCAAAATGGTGCCGACGCTACCTTTGCCCTGTCATATGGTAAGGGCAAAGGGCCACCGGCGCCATTTCTATTAACGCAGCCGTGGCCCGAGAGCGGGAGATCACGGGAGATCGCGCCGGGCCCTCCCCCCACTGGACCCCAGGTAATTTAAAACATTTTGGGGGGGTTCAGGAGGGTGGGGGATTTGTTTTAAAGGGTCGGGTGGGTTTTAGGGTTGTTTTGGTGTGCCAGTTTCCCGCCCTCCCCCCTCCCCCGATTTACGATTTTTTGACGATAAATTGGGGGAATTGCTATTGTATCGCGGCTCTAACGATTTTTGACGATTTAAAATATATTTGACGATTGTTTTAAATCGTCAAAAAACGATTCACATCCCTAGTGTCTGTATAGGGATCTATAGCAATTGGGTTTGTTTTGTTTCTTCAGTAGGTGGTGTATTGGTATTCTCGGACCCAGTGTAATATTTACCCTTGCTTTTTCATAGGTAGGATTATTGTTGTTTGAGTCCTTGGTGTTATTACTGTTATGTTACGATGGGATTGCAGCATAGATTTTGAGTGTCTTTTTGTGGGGTTTTGTGTTAGTTCACAATGTGCCTGGCAGTGGAAGGTGTTTGTGCTGCTGTTACTGTGAGGTGACACCAGAATTTGAAAATATCTTTTACTATGATGAGCTGTAAGGGAAGCATCCAAGCTCCATTGTTTGGGGGAATTTCAATGAATGCACAGAGTTAGAGAACTGGAGATGCAGGATTTATATTTACATTCTGCCCCTTCCTATATATTCCAGACTTCACTCTCCTAGCCATATAGAATTAGTTGAATGAGGCTATCAAATAATTTAATAGTAGTTTTACTAGAAGTGTGAAACTGGCCAGCTTTTTAAAATTATGCAGAAGACCCTTTGGACTTTTTTATTAATACATTTTTTTTGTAACCAATTTTAAAGCAGGATGAAGAAATGTCATTTTGGCTCCCCCCCCAAAAAAAAAAATATATATGTTGTCCAGAGATGCCACTGATTTTCTGTGACCTTAAGCATTAGTACAAGAAGGATTAAGGGGGGATGCTGGAGAGGCACACAAATGCATTGGCCCCCGGGCACAGGAGACCCTTGGTGCACCACTGGGTGCGAATCATATGGGGCCGCAAGCGGTGGCAAAGAGGAGTGGAGATTTAGCGGGCTGTGAGCAGTGCCCAACCTGCTCGCGACCCAGAAAACAATACAGTCAGTGGGTGTGATCGAGAACGATGTAGGAGTCGGGGCCGAGACCGGGGGGGGGGGGGGGGGGCGCAAGGGAGAAGGCTCGCCTAGGGCGCCTAATCCCCTTGCACTGGCCCTGGAAAAGGCATTAACATTGCAGAGACCTTTTTCTGAGAAAAAGTATTCAAACTGGCATATATGTAATAGGGATGTGAATCATTTTTTGACGATTTAAAATATCGTCCGATATATTTTAAATCATCAAAAAATCGTTAGAGCCACGATACAATACCAATTCCCCTGATTTATCGTTAAAAAATCGTAAATCGGGGGAAGGGGGAGGGCAGGAAAACCGGCACACTAAAACCCCCTAAAACCCACCCCCGACCCTTTAAATTAAATCCCCCACCCTCCCGAACCCCCCCCCCCATGCTTTAAATTACCTGGGGATTCGGCGGTGGTCCAGAACGGCGGCGGTCCGGAACGGCCCCCTCAATAGAATCGTGTTGTCTTCAGCCGGCGCCATTTTTCAAAATGGCCGCCGCAATATGGCAGCGGCCATAGACAAAAATGATTCGATGCAGGAGGTCGTTCCGGACCCCCGCTTATGGCCGGCGCCATTTTCCGTACGAAAACGATTCGCGGCAAGAAATCGCTCCCGGAACCCCGCTGGACTCCCAGGAAAATTTTGGCCAGCTTGGGGGGGCCTCCTGACCCCCACAAAACTTGCCAAACGTCCAGCGGGGGTCCGGAATGACCTCCTGCGTCTAATCGTTTTTGTCTATGGCCGCCGCCATTTTGCGGCGGCCATTTTGAAAAATGGCGCCGGCTGAAGACAACACAATTCTATTGAGGGGGCCGTTCCGGACCGCCGCCGTTCTAGACCACCGCCGGATCCCCAGGTAATTTAAAGCATTTGGGGGGGGGGGGGGGTTCGGGAGGGTGGGGGATTTAATTTAAAGGGTTGGGGTGGGTTTTAGGGGGGTTTAGTGTGCCGGCTCACGATTTTAACAATTTTTCACGATAGTTTACACACCCAAACGGCAACAATACGATTCCCTCCCCCTCCCAGCCGAAATCGATCGTTAAGACGATCGAGGACACGATTCACATCTCTAATATTTAATATAGGCATTCTTCAAGGGTCAGTGTTATCTGCAGCACATATAAATGTGTTTTTAGCCCCTCAGATAAAAAAACTGAGTAAGGGTTTATTTATAAAATGTTTGAGGATGGCATGCAATATTTTATACATAGTAGTGTTCTAGGAGAAGTCCCATGACAAAGTTTAATGTGTGTTTTAAACAAATTCAAGATTGATTAGTAATGGTTTATTTCTGCTGTGTTTCACTGACAGAAATGCCGACCCCTTGCCCGAGGTGGAGTTGGCGCAACCTGAGAGGGTGGACCCCTGCAGGTCCCCACCATCGGAAGGTGAGGACGAGCTGTTGCAGGGGCTGGCTGGAGCTTTGCCAATACCATTCCTGTTCCCAGCTGGTTGAGCCTTTGGGTGTGGGGACCAGCTGGTCTTAGGTGGGCCCCTGTGAAGATGGTAGGGTAACAGCTGGGAGAATCATCCAAAGTCTGTCCAAGATCAGAAGCCAGAGGATAGCCAATAACCAGCCCAGAGTCATTAGTCAAAGAGTCGTCGATAACCAGTCCAGAGTCAGAAACCAGAGAGTTGCCAAAAGCCAGTCCGAGGTCAGAAGCCAGATGATCCATACACAGGAACCAAAGGATGGAAGCACGGATAGGAACAGGACTTGGAAGGCAGGAACAGGACTCGGGAGGCAGGAACATGACTCAGAAGGTAGGAACAGGACTCAAAGAGAGGAACAGGAACCAAGGCACCAACGAAGCACAGAAGATTCCACTGAAGCGAAGCAGACTCATTGCCAAGTCGAGGAGTATCTGGAGAAGTTTTCTTATAAATGTAGAGAGTCCTGATGTCAGTGAGGGCCAAGCTAAGATTTTCCTGCCATGGCCCCTTTAAGAGGTGGAGCTCCAGTGCACGCGTGAGCTAGGGGACGCCTGGAGGAGTCGGGGCTGGTGGCGTCAGGGCCTGTGTGGCATTAGGACAGCTTGCCTCCGCGGCATGGAGCCCAGCGGAGGCCTGAAGAAGCAGACCGCGGGAAAGGGCAGGGGCCTGCGGCCCGTTAGTGCCAGCGGCACTAACAGTTTCTTAACTGTGGCAAGACTTCTATCCTATGGATTAGCAAATGTCCCATTAATTCTTCACTTGACATCACTATTGAGAATTGTATCATGAGGATAAAAGAGGAATCAAGAAATGTAGGAGGAATTATTGACTCCCAGTTATTGTCATGAGTCCCATCCGCGTCTGGGTCTACTTATCCCAGGTACCCAGCTGCCAGTCTCAGATCACCTTCGCTCGCGGCGGTGGCTGCCTCCACCGTCGAGCACCTGCAGTCTCCTCTGCTGCTTCCGACTCCTCTGCGGTACCTCCCTGCGCCCGGCGGGCCTCCCCACATCGGCTGCTGAGAGATGCCACTGTCCTGCCTCCTCTGGGCCCCGGCTTAGGTGCGCGTGCACGTGACTCTGTTCTTTTAAAGGGGCCATGGCAGGAAAATAGCCCGCAGCCCCAGATGATGACATCACTGGGCCTTAGTAATTAAGGCAGGGCCCAGCCAATTGTTCCCTGCCTTGGCAACAGGTCTCCACGATTGCTCGTGTGATCATTGCCCATTGTTCCTGGTTCCTGCTCCTGATTCTAATCCTGGTTCCTGCTCCTGACTCTGTTCCTGGTTCCTGCTCCTGACTCTGATCCTGGTTTCTGTTCCTGATTGCTCATTTGTCTCCTCCTTTTTCCCTTGGCCTGATCTTCTGGCTTTGAGCCCTGCTTCATTGGACTACGCTTGGACTGATTATCTGGCTTGACCCCTGCTTTGTTGGACTTCACTTGGACTGATCATCTGGCTTTGACCCCTTCTTCGTTGGACTACACTTGGACTGATCTTCTGGTTTTGACCTCTGCTTCATTGGACTATGCTTGGACTGATCTTCTGGCTTTGACCCCTGCTTCGTTGGACTACACTTGGACTGATCTTCTGGCTTTGACCTCTGCTTCATTGGACTATGCTTGGACTTATCTTCTGGCTTTGACCCCTGTTTTGTTGGATTACGCTTGGACTGACCCCCTGGCTTTGACCCTTGCTTTGCTTCTGGTACCTTGCTTCCTCAGCTGCCTGCCCCAACTCCAGCTTGCCTTGATCTTGCATACAGTATCCTTAAGACTTGGCCATTCAAGCTTCGGCCTACCACTACCTGGGCGCCACCTGTCTTGCATTGTTCCTGTTGGCATCTGGGTCTCTGGATCCCTGCCTTGGTCCTCTGATACCTCGGCTGGTCCTTGGTGAACCCTTGCTTTCCATCTACTGGGAGTCATCACATGGAGGCCCTTCCATGGTCTCTGACACCCGCGCCTACATGGACTCATGTTCTACCTGCACCCAGCAGAAGTCTCCCGTAGGTCGACCTTGGGGCCTCCTCCAGTTGTTGCCCACAAAATGAGAGTTGTTGACTCATCTGTCCACAGATTTCATAGTGGACTTACCACCATCGAGTGGAAATACGGTTATCTGCATTATCGTGGACTGAAAATCCAAAATGGCCCATTTTGTTCCTCTGCCTGCCTTACCATCGTCCCCGAAGCTTGCACGCCTCTTTTTCCAACATGTGTTTTGCTTTCATGGTCTTCTCAAAGATATCACCTTGGACAGGTGTCCCCAGTTTGTTGCTCGCTATTGGTGCTCTTTATGCAAAATGTTTGGAATTACTATCAGCTTGATGACCGTGTACGATCCACAAGCCAATGGCCAGGCTGAGCATACTAAACGCTCCCTCAAGAATTTCCTGTGAGCTTACACCAATGACCAGCAGGACAACTGAGTGGAACTATTGCCTTGGGCAGAATTTTCTCACAACTCCTATGTTGCAGCAGCTACCTGAGTCTCACCATTTTCTATTGTCTACGACAGACAACCTTGGCTCCTATTGCCAGTTCCACTGTCGGTGCCCTCACTGGCAGCTCAAGCCACAAGTGCTCTACAAACTCTATGGACTAAGATGAATCCGGAAGGATTTACGCGCACAGGGCTTTTAAACTCTACCCCTAAGGGTTTTTCCCATAGACACAAAATGGGGGAAAATCCTTAATGAATCTGGCTTTCAGTTTGTTCTATCACCCCATCAATGAACTGGATGTTAAGCTGCTATTCACTAATCCTCCCAAATGTTCTTCTTCTAGTAGCTCTTCAATATCATGTGATTCAGAGGTTCCCATACAAGTTTTTTTTTTTTCTGAATCAGTGATGAAAATATTCCCTTCACAGGCTGAGCAGTAGTAAGTAAACAAGAGCACACTGCTGGCTTTACACAATGCTCTTCCCCTACCCTTGCTGCTCTGCTACTCTCTGGCTTGGATGACTCTCCCATCTTTCCTTCTACTCCAAATCAAGAGGGACAGAAACAGGTGGCAGTGGGGCATGCTTTCCAAATTTCAATTTCTTCTGGGTAGAGCTGCCTTTTGCAATTCTAGCTTTCAATAAATCCCACTTCGACTTAGGTGCTATCAACCCTGTCACCCCTCCCAACATTCCCTTTCCCTCCTCTGCCTTTCCCTGACATGATGGAATTTGTTACTGCCTACTGGGGATTTGAATATTAAAAATATATTGTATTATTATTAGTACCATAACTGTACCCCCACTGACAGTACCCTTCCAATGTTTTTGTATGTTTAGAGAACTGTCTCACACACAAAAACAGCAATACCATGCTGTGTACTAGCACTGACTGCTGACAGGATCCACACACATAAACAAACTGGTGACAACCTGGTATGCTTCTGCTTCTGTGCATTTCACTTCACTGGTGACCAGGCAGAGACAAAAATATCAGTAGCAGTACTTTAACTCTCCATAGTCTCTTCCACCCACACACAGACCACCCCCAGTGAAGAGAAAAATAAGCAGCAATGTAAGTGCAACTAACTGCCTGTCCTTCTCTGCTGGCTTATTGAGAGTGAGACTAGTGCAGGACAGAATAAATTAGAAGCAGCCAAAAAGCTGCTTCTAATTTATAAATTTTGAGCTCCAAAATACTACATACATCTCAGATCTAGCCTGAAGAGGAAATTCAGTTCTTCTTGCATATGCTAAGACCCCAATGTCAGTGTCATTGGATCCAGACAGCAGCAATGGGTTACATTAAAAAAATGCTTCACTATGATTTGTCATGTCCATGATTACCTTTCCAACATGTCCTGCCCAGGCCCTGACAAGAAGTGAGATCACACATGACTTACAGGGAAGGGCTGATTTTTATAGTTACTTATAACTTTTCCTCATTCATTTCTGTGGCCCATAGACTTCAGTGGGTCAAAAAAATGAACAGGGAATGAAAATAAATGGGATAAATAATAAGAAAATGCCATACTGGGTCAGACCAAGGGTCCATCAAGCCCAGCATCCTGTTTCCAACAGTGGCCAATCCAGGCCATAAGAACCTGGCAAGTACCCAAAAACTAAGTCTATTCCATGTTACCAATGCTAATGTCAGTGGCTATTCTCTAAGGGCCTGATTTTAAAAAGCATTTACTCGAGTAAAACAGAGTTTTACTCAAGTGAATGCACTTTACTTGAGTAAGTGGGCTTTTGAAAATTGCTACAATATATGCTATCGAATTGTCCATAGGATTTACTTGTGTAAGTGCACTTTACTCCAGTAAATGGCTTTTGAAAATTGCTACAATAGTAGTTACATTTACATGTGTAACTCCTTTTGAAAATTACCCCCTAAGTGAACTTAATAGCAGGTAATGGACTTCTCCTCCAAGAACTTATCCAATCCTTTTTTAAACACAGCTATACTAACTGCACTGGCCACATCCTCTGGTAACAAATTCCAGAGTTTAATTGTACGTTGAGTAAAAAAGAACTTTCTCCGATTAGTTTTAAATGTGCCCCATGCTAACTTCATGGAGTGCCCCCTAGTCTTTCTACTATCCGAAAGAGTAAATAATAGGGATGTGAATCGTGTGATCGATCGTCTTAACGATCAATTTTGGCTGGGGGGGGAGGTAAATCTGATCGTCATGGTTTTTATTGTTAAAAAATCGTAAAAAATCGTAAATCGGGGGAGAGCGGGAAAACCGGCACACCTAAACAACCCTAAAACCCACCCCAACTCTTTAAAACAAATCCCCCACCCTCCCGAACCCCCCCAAAATGTTTTAATTTAACTGGGGTCCAGTGGGGGGGGGTCCCGGCACGATCTCCCGCTCTCGGGCCACGGCTGTGTTAATAGAAATGGCGCCGGTGGCCCTTTGCCCTTAGCATATGACAGGGCAAAGGTAGCGCCAGCGCCATTTTGGTTCTTGTCACCCGACGTCACGAGTGCAGGAGATCGCTCCCGGACCCCTGTTGGACCCCCAGGGACTTTTGGCCAGCTTGGGGGGCCTCCTGACCCCCACAAGACTTGCCAAAAGTCCAGTGGGGGTCCGGGAGAGACCTCCTGCACTCGGGCCATATTGCCAATATTCAAAATGGCGCCGGCGCTACTTTTGCCCTCACTATGTTATACTCCCCCGATTTACGATTTTTTGACGATAAATCAGGGGAATTGCTATTGTATCGCGGCTCTAACAATTTTTGACGATTTAAAATATATCTGACGATTGTTTTAAATCGTCAAAAAACGATTCACATCCCTAGTAAATAACCGATTCACATCTACCCGTTCTAGACCTCTCATAATTTTAAACACCTCTATCATATCCCCCCTCAGTCATCTCTTCTCCAAGCTGAAAAGTCCTAACCTCTTTAGTCTTTCCTCGTAGGGAAGTTGTTCCATTCCCCTTATCATTTTGGTAGCCCTTCTCTGTACCTTCTCCATCGCAATTATATCTTTTTTTAGATGCGGCGACCAGAATTGTACACAGTATTCAAGTTGCTGTCTCACCATGGAGCGATACAGAGGCATTATGCCATTTTCCGTTTTATTCACCATTCCCTTTCTAATAATTCCCAACATTCTGTTTGCTTTTTTGACTGCCGCAGCACACTGAACCGACGATTTCAATATTTGTTTTATTGGTCGGACCTCTTCATTCATTTCAGGGACCCAGGAATAAGTAGCACCCCATTTGTTTCTGAATACCCATTCATTTCAAATTAATGCACATCCCTACTGGATAATTACTCTGGTATATGAAGAGATCAACTTGCACAAATCTACACCTTCTCTTCAGAAAAGGAGGCAACTTGTGTGGGTTAATTTATGGTTATGCTGTTTTAAATGAAAAACTATGAGGACATTATTCAAAAAAGTATCCAATGGTTAACTTATTCAGCTAAAATTAGCCAGGATATGTATTTATTTATTTATTTATTTATTTATTTATTTACTTAGGGTTCTTATTTTCTGCAATTCTCTTTTGCCCATCATGGTTTACAGGACTGGATAAACCTGTCCTGAAAATCTGGAGCCAGTTGACAACCCCACACTGATATGCAAGGATAACCAGTTAATTTAACTAGTTGTATTTACTTGACTTTTCAGTTGAAACTAACGGGCTAGGTTTAGGTTGCTTTTTTCATTAAACAGTTAAGTGCTGGTTTTGTTCTTACTAACTAAATCATAATCCCACCTCAGGAACTTCTCTAGAGCCACCTTAATTTTGGTCAATTAACTAGAGCCAGTGGGTGGGGGAAATTTTTAAATTGAAGTTTTAACCATCTAATGCCTAAAATTATCAAATTTAATTCTTTGAAAATTGACCCCCTAAGTACAGCCCACCTAGTATTGTAGATAGGCAGACTAAAAGTAAATAAATACATAAATAGATAAATAAATGTATTTACCAGAAATGTGAACATTGACTAGTTTGGCTAGTTTAGGCATTTTTGGAGCATAGGCACATAAGCTGCCTCATGTCATGTTTAAACGGCTCAACTGACTTTAGTACCTTTCTGATTACATAGGCTTGAGCAATTGCCAAAAATATTCAATAATTCATGGCATTAGCTGAAAAAAGAGTGTTGATAAAGCATGCAGTGATTAATTTATGAATCTTCTCATAAAACTTACAAAATGTGCCATTAGAGATTTGACAAACAAACCACTTAAAATCTCAGTGAGATATTAAAAGAGGATTTGGAATGTCAAAAATAAATGTTATCTCTTTAATGTCACAGTTACAACTTTTTTTTTTTTTTCACTTTGCCTTAAAACATTGGTAAAATAGGCCAGTGCTTCCCAGGCCTTTTCTGGAAATTCCACAGTCAATTGGGTTTTCAGGATTCCCATAAAGATTATGCATGGCATAAATAAATATATGCTGGATCTCTGTGGCATTCAGTTTTAACTCATGCATATTTATTGTGGATATCTTGGAAATCTATAAGTATTCAAAACTGAACTTCACATAATTTTTTGTATTATTATTTTAAAGAAAGGAGGAAAAGATCTCAGAAAACTGATTCTACAGCTATCAAAAGCTCAAAAAAGGCATCAGTTTAATCAATCACGGGTAATAAAAACCTCCAACCACTTTGGTGATTGATTTATCCTGAAAACCTGACTGTGAAGTCCTGGGACAGGTTTGAGAAGCCCTGCAGTACATGCTTTTAGTGTTATTCCCAGCAGAATAAATCTATGGATCTTTATGTACGTACTTATCTACAATAATTTGTCAAAGATAAAGTAAATAACAGTTAAAAACAGTAAATAACAATAGTTGTAATATAAAAGTTAGTGTACTAAGGGCTAGATTTTCCTATGTTGCAGGGCTCCCTGAATCGCACGCTAATGGGGGGCGGCTCTGCGAAAGCTGGCAGAGATCGCACCTCTGCTATGAGATCGCTGCCGGCTTTCGCACCCAATAGCGCCATCATAAAAGGTGGTGCTAATGGGCGCGAACTAGTCAGTGAAAAGGCTCCTTACCTTTTCTCCGTCCACGCTGACTTCACGGCGTCCGCCCCCGACTCCTCCTGTTCCGGTCTTGACGCAGCCCCTTTTTAGTGATCGCTTTGGAAAATAACCCCCTAAGATAGTATAAGAAAAAAAGGCAAGAAATTGGTGCAGTACAATGCAGGGATAGTGTGTGATAACACTTTACCTCACTTTAATAATTTACCAAACATTGAAAGGACATGAAAGATGTACAAAGTACTGCAGGAAATTAAATCTCCCCTATAAAAGTAAAGAGGCAAACCTTCCCATCCCGTTCTTTGTTAGTCCTGTAAGAATGCTAAGGAGTAAATATGAACCCAGTCAAAAGAGGGAGAGGTTATTTCAAAAGAAATTTACTGAGTTCTGAGAGTGGTGTCTTGTTTGACTTAATCATTTTTTGCTTCCTATCCCTTTGCACTTTCTCAGTTGGAATGAGAGAGTGAGTATAAGTATTTGCTTGTTAGTCCCAGTAAATTGGTGTTTCTGTTCTTTGTGAATTTGTATGTGGGGTGTTTGATGAGTGTTAGTATTTTTCAGGAAGAGAATACAAAGTGGGTGAGTGACTAAATATCAGGTTAGATTTGAGGCAGATACGAATTAAGGAGAAGAAAAGGAGGAGGTATGAGAGAAAGAGGAGAAGAAAATGCAAAGTCAACGGGGAGAAAAAAAGCCAGGCAAGGTAGATAGTCTCAGCAGATTGAACATACTGGCAATGAAGTGGCCCTTATGGGTGACAGCAATGCTGCCGTACACCTAACCTGAATGAGAATTCAGAAGATGAATTTCAGTATAGTGAAGAATGAAGTACTGCTGTAGAACACCCTCCAGAACAAGAAAGGAGTCCATCATGAGAATCCCAGCATTTATAGACAGCCTGTAGAAGGAAATCATGACTAGGGCCAGCAGTTTTGGTTGTCTCTATGAAAAATAGAATATTGCAAGAAATGTACCACGACTGCAAATGCCTGATGAAGCAAATCAAAATGATCCATTTGCACACTGCCAAGACTTGAGGAATGTCACCAAGCTTCATCAAGTTCACTGCCATGGAGGAATGTCTGCATTCCATCCTTGGATGAGAGCAAGAGGAGTGTTTTTCGGGGGACCTGGATATGGCCACAGCAGCAAATGCAGTGAAGGCATGCCAGAACACTCACGTTTGATACACACAAACACATCTATAGAAAGGGATGCTTTCTAGTTTATACTATGGGAAATAAGTTCGCCTGCGCCCCCATGCCCAGAGACCACCATGCAACCGCATGGCACACATGGTGTCCTGGTTATGTCCAGCCAGAGGGACTCCGGTGTCGTGGCAAGCTGAGCTGCAGTGTGACTTCCCTTCCTTCCTTCTTTAGTCCAGTGCAAGATAATGGTGGCGTGGCCGGGCCTGGGGCAGGGGAGGAGCAGTCACAGGTTGATGATGCTGCAGCCTGTTTAAAGGGCCATGACCGAGGCATATCCGGCCTCTTCATTCCTGGCCAGCGTTAGGTAGGAAGGGGGGCAGGGACCAGCGATCAGGGGGATAATACGCGGCTCCCCCAGCATTTGGGCCTTATGATGGCAAGTTTCTTTTGTGGTTGCTAGGTCATTGCTGTGGAGTTTGTTGGCTGGGTGGCTTCAGGGCAGGCCATACTTCTTCACTTTTGAAGAGGAGAGGACCTTTGTTTTATCAGAGAGGTGTTTGGGTTTTGGCCCCTTCCAGGACGGGTTTTTGTTTCTTGTGGACTGGTGGGGCTGTTGGTCTGGTTTTGTATGGTGGTCTTTTTTGTGGTGGCCTGTGCCGTCTGCGGACCGTTGGCAGGTTTATTTTACTTTGCTGTGCTGTTCACGTGTGTGTATGCATGTTTTCGTTTTGGGCTGCCAGGAGGATTGGATTGCTGGACTATAGTTGAATGAAATGGCATCAATTGCCTATGGGCTGCTCGGTGTCTTGTACCTATTTCAATCTGTTCAGTCCTTTTTCTAAGATGGGCATTGGTTCAATGTTCCGGGGTTGATAACATCATACATTACCTGGACAACTGCTTATTTGTTGGCCTGAGCAAGTCCAACTGCTGTTCTGCCTCCTCCGCAAATTTCAGGCTATGCAACTGATTTTGGAGTCCCTTTGGCACAGAAAAATAAAGGCCCCACCACATGTATCCATTTATTGGACATCGAGCTCGATGCAGAGGAGATGACATCCAGATTACCGGAGGATAAAATGGTGAAATTGCAGGATAGGTTGAATATAGCAGCAAGTACAAAGAAGCTGAATCTCTGAGATTTGCAACCCATTGCGGCAGCCAGAATTTTGCATGAAGAGTGATACCCATTGAAGGATCTTCCTCAGAAGACTGGCTGCAGTGACTGTGGGTGCATGCAGTCCTCATTACTTAATTAGGATATTTATTTATTTATTTATTTATTTATTTTATTTATTTAAAAACTTTTTTATACCGGCATTCGTAGGACACATCATGTCGGTTTACAAATAACTGAGAAGGAAAGGAAATTACAATGAACAGGGAAGGGTAGGGGTGTGCATTCGGATTGACCGCATTAGTAAAACGCAACTCATATTTTTTTTTTACTTAAAAAATTGATTCGACATAAACGATCGGATTTCCCACATATCGAACATAGATATGTTCGATATGTGGGAAATCGCGATTGTTGAGCCAAAATAAAAATATAAACCCCCTCACCCTCCTTAATCCCCCCCCCCCCGACTTACCACAACTCCCTGGTGATGGAGCGAGGAGTGAGGACGCCATTTCTGCAATCCTTGGCGAGAAGCATGTGACGTCGGCGGCACGTCGAGTGACGCCGGCGTCACGTGATTCCCGGCTCGTTCGCGCCGGACGGCTCGTTCGGCCCAAAAAGAACTTTTGGCCAGCTTGGGGGGGCCTCCTGACCCCCTCAAGCTGGCCAAAAGTTCTTTTTGGGCCGAACGAGCCGTCCGGCGCAAACGAGCCGGGAATCACGTGGCGCCGCGTCACTCAGACGCGACGTCACGTGATTCCCGGCAAGTTCGCGCCGGGTTCGGCGCGAACAAGCCGGGAATCACGTGACGCCGACGTCACGTGATTCCCGGCAAGTTCGCGCCGGACGGCTCGTTCGGCCCAAAAAGAACTTTTGGCCAGCTTGAGGGGGTCAGGAGGCCCCCCCAAGCTGGCCAAAAGTTCTTTTTGGGCTGAACGAGCCGTCCGGCGCGAACTTGCCGGGAATCACGTGACGTCGCGTCTGAGTGACGCGGCGCCACGTGATTCCCGGCTCGTTCGCGCCGGACGGCTCGTTCGGCCCAAAAAGAACTTTTGGCCAGCTTGGGGGGGTCAGGAGGCCCCCCCAAGCTGGCCAAAAGTTCTTTTTGGGCCGAACGAGCCGTCAGGCGCGAACGAGCCGGGAATCACGTGACGCCGCGTCACTCGACGTGCCACCGACGTCACATGCTTCTCGCCAAGGATTGCAGAAATGACGTCCTCACTCCTCGCTCGATCACCAGGGAGTTGTGGTAAGTCTGGGGGGGGGATTAAGGAGGGTGAGGGGGTTTAATTTTTTTTTTTGCACATATATGTACATATACCCAACTCATTGGATTTTTTTTATGTCCATATTGGCCGCAAGTGGGACCCCCTTTCGGACATAAAAAATATGAACATAAAATTTTGCTCTGCACATCCCTAGGGAAGGGGAAAACTGGATGAGTACACAAGTATAAGAGAGGAGAGTTTACAAGCAGCATTACAACTATTTGCATTCAATTAGGATTAGATATGCAACCCATGTGCAATGACATCACCATTTGGGTATCTTTCCTGGCTGACTTCAATGAGGTATCTCTGTGGCAGGATCCTCCACTTTCTACTAGGGATTTAGATATACATTCTGATGCCTATGGAGGATGGGGTTGCAGGCTGTATTGCCTAAGTGCATGGTGCTGCACTTGGGCAGGACACATGGGTGGAAGTAGGATTAACTCTAACATTATATTCCTTGAATTATTTCCCAATCTGGTGGATCTAGTGCTTTAGAAAACTAAGCTGAAGAATAAGCAAATCATATTCTGGTGCAACAATCAAGCAGTCGTCCTTATGCTCAACTATCAATATGTTAAGTGTCTATGCATAGCAGAACTGCTTAGAGAGGTGATACGGGCCAGTTTATGCAGCAATACCACTATTGGAGTGTGTTAAGTACCAGGGGTTAGTAATGGGGGTTGTGAATGCTTTATCCTGAGCTAAGTGGGAATTATCTCATAAACAGGTACCCACAGCAAAGGAGACACTTGTGGAGGATTGGTCGCCGATTACAAGAGACCTCATAAAAGGATCGTTAGCCAATACCATATGGTCAGCTTACTACAGGAGCCAGAGTGGAGGGTCAGGAGCGGTTCAATAACAAAATTAAATTACTTAAAGTTACTTACTTGAGGGTAAGGAGCAATCAAAGCCAGAGCATAACAAGGCACTTATTAATAAACACACAGTTCTTTTTGGCAAAGCCGCACACCACTTAGGCCCGCGTGGCTTGGGCGACGCGCGCACCAAATGGAGACTGTGTGCCATAGGCAGTCCGCTTTTTAAGGACCCAGTGATGATGTCACACCCGGAAGTAAGAATTGTCCATCGGGGCAAGGTCCTCCTTGCCCCCGGCTGCCAAGATGTTGAAGCGTTGAAATTGAAACAGCAGGTAATGGAAAAAAGCTCCCTACTCCTTCCCCTCCTCCCCTATTCTCTTTAATATATATCTCTTACCCCTCTGCCAGCTCCTCACTAACCTAAATCTAACCCATTTTATTTACGCTGATGCCGTTCAGATACTTATCCCCATAACAAAGTCTCTCCCCAAATCTTTCAAATTCTGGGACAAATGCCTCCACTCCATGAACTTACTCCTCACCAGTCTTAACCTCATCCTCAACACAGCCAAGACCAAACTCCTTCTTATCTCCCCAGACCACAACAATATTTCCCTCCCAAACCCCTCATCCACCACAGCCACACAAGCGAGCGACCTCGGCGTTGTACTAGACAACCGACTGAACTTAAAAACATTTGTTAACAACACAACAAAAGACTGCTTCTACAAACTCCAAATTCTAAAAAAATGTAGACCCTCTCCTCCACTTTTATGATTTCCGCAAGGTCCTCCAAGCTACCCTTTTCTCAAAAACTGATTACTGCAACTCCCTTCTTCTAGACCTCCCCGTGACTACCACTAAATCCTTACAGATGTTCCAAAATGCAGCTGCCAGAATCCTTTCCAACTCCAGCCAAAAAGGCCACATCATGCCCATTCTCAAGAATCTCCATTGGCTCCCAATCAGCTTTAGAATCCTTTATAAGACCCTCACTATTATCCATAAGACTGTCCACAATCAGCCACACTGAGTTAAAAAACCCTCTACACCTCCACACCTCAAAAAGACTGATTAGAGCTGCTTATAAAGGAACCCTCCTCGCCTCCCCCCCCCCCCCCAAGCTCACTCTTCACATGTCTACTAGGGAACATGCATTCTCCACAGCGGGGCCATCTCTATGAAACACAATGCCCCCAGACCTACGCCTGGAACACTGCCCCTTGACCTTTAAAAAAAAACTAAAGACCTGGTTGTTCAAACAAGCCTTTCCTTAACCCTTCTCCCTCCCACCCCTAAGTCTCCTGCATACCCTCCCCCACTACTCTAGACTCTAGACTACACCTCCACATCTCCCTATGTTAATACAGCATCCCCTTCCCATCTTTCTATGTCAATACAACAATCCCCACCCACTTTTGTTGCCAACTGTGCAGAAGATATTTATGCTATATATTTATATACACCTCATATATATACAATATTTTGGTTATAAGAATTTGCCTAAACCTCATGTATATACAATATATTTGTTATGCAATTTGTATGTTGGCTGTCTCCCAATACTCTATAGTTGATGTGCTGTATAATTTTGCAATCTTCATTTGTTATATTATATTGTACTGTTTATCATGTTTTGCTTAACTGTTCCTCTTGCCATCGTTACTATATGCATATTGTTGTGTATCTTATGTATTTTATCTTGTATATACTATTAAGCATTGTCCTATATATATTGTTATACAACTGCTCCTCTCTCCTTTTCTCTTTCTATCATCCAAGTTCCAGTTACCCTCATTCTATGTAACTTAGCCCTTCTCTCACCTCCTCCAGTAGCATCCTAGCTATGATTAATGTGAAAGTTCTCACTACCCATGTTCGATATAAACCGATATGATATGATATCCATCATGAATGTCGGTATAGAAAAGGATTAAATAAATAAATAAATGAATGAGAACACTGCAAAAGTTCAGATTAGTCAAATCACTGACCAACTCTAGTCTAACTGGACTAACACAGTCAACTCTCTGAAGGATCATAGGAATATAATGAAGTATTGGATCAAGACACTTAGATCACCAGCAGATCCTACTCCATATGTGTAACAGAATCCATCCACTAAACAAACACCATGAAGCAGCCAGAGACAGCATAGACCCCAAACCTGAGGTGATTGGGGTGGACTTGCAATTGAATAATGGCCTTTCAGTGGGAAAACTCTTCTTCTTGGTGACTTCCTTGGATTACCTGACTGGACTACTGAATGTTTGTATTTGGAGAACATTTTGAATCACATATTTCAATGTCAGTTTTATTAGAATTTGCATAAACCTCACCAATCCTTTTTAGATATAAGTATCTATTCTGATGTTATCAACATCTGAAATATACATCTCAAATAGGGAAAGGGAAACACATGAAGCATTGTTACAGTACTTGTGATACTAGTAAATGACATCATGCTGGGAAACTGAGTTACAACAATGAAACTCTTTTGTACTTCCTGCCTTTGCTGCTCAATATACAGGTACCTCAGTCATCCTCCATTGGACTTGATAATTATTTATGTGATACTTTTTTCCCTGCATAACATGACACTTCATTTGATTAGTATTTTTCAAGTGCTGTACTACCGCTGTAATTATGTAAATGACTTTGCTAATTTGCAAAGTCACTTCTAATGAACAAGAATTTATGTTTTAATTAAATCATACATTTATAATTTTAACTAACTCTAATTGCAAATTGCAGTTAAAGAACGGAAAAAGAAATTGTTTATAGTTAATGACTACTTCTGGTTGTTCACGTACATTATTCTAAATGCTTAATTCAAATTTAAAAGAAAAAAATGAAGATATATCTTGTTACCTCAAATAATCATCAAAAGTCTTCGTTAGACTGTTTATGTTGTTTAAAGTTGATCATGTTGAAGGGTTTTGCATACTGGAAAACTTTGGCCTGATCAGATCTATATAATAATAGATAATATGATGATTACTTTCAAACCAGTTCGTGCTTGCACATGAGCGCGCGTTCATCAGCCCACACCCTGAGATGCAGCTATTTTATATGTGCGTGTATATGCGTTCATGTTATAAAATAACTTGGACGTGTGCACATATGTGCCAAATTTAAGTGGGTGCATGCAAGTGTGCCTAAATGATACTTGTAATGTGTAAATCGTGGAATTTTAAAAGGGGTGCATGTCAACACCGTTCCCAGTTTTACCGGTTCATCCCCAGTTTGCCCATTTAAGAGATAGGTCCTCTGCTCTAAGGAATAATTTGAAATTATTGGGATTCAGTGCTGAGTTTATATGAACAAATCTGGTGTCAATAGCCTGTGATAGTGCAGCTATGATGATGGCAGAGAAAGATGGGGTAAAGAAGCTTATTCAAGATGAATTTCCAGATGTAGTATTCTGGCATTATGCTAATCACAGGCTTGAATTTTCAGTTAGTGACACTAAAAAAGAAGTTGCTGGACTAGATAGATTTAAATCTTTGAATGATAAACATTATGTACTTTATCATATATCACCCAAAAATGGTAGAGATTTTAAATTATGAGCTAATATGCTGGAGCTTCAGCTAGTAATCATTGGTAGGATTTTAACCAGCAGTTGAGTTTACTTCAAGCTTCGGGTCTATATCAGCTTTTTTGAATACTTATGAGGCACATGTTCAGCATTTTAAAGTGGCTTCAAATGAAAAAGTTCACAGAGATGTGCAGGACAGAAGCACATATGAAGGATTGCTCAAAAAGGTAGTATTGGTTGAATTCATTCTAGATTTAGGAGTAATGTGCAATGCTTTACAAAATCTTTCTAAAAATCATATGTGTGTTTGGAAGCAGAGTAGATAAACCTGGTTCTTACTACAGTGAGGCAATGAATGCTTCATATAATATGAATTTCAAGGGCATTTCACTTCAAAAAAGTAATATGCCTAGTTGATCTAGCAATCCAGGAGAATTTTAAATTTATAGATGCCTTCAATATTCAATTCAGAGAAGGTTAATGACAAACAGTATCCAAGACCTGCTGAACAACATGAAGGCTATGTATTCGAAAACTGGCTAGCTGATGTTCAATCTGACCTTACTTATGCAGAACAAGAAACAAGGCACCTGTGTTCATGATTTCAAGCTCATGAAAAACAGACAATTCAAACATTTTGAGAATTTATCATTAGTGGCAGTATTCTTTAAATGTTTATCCCATCACAGAGGACCATCAACTTCATATCAATTTTGTCTAGTGAATACGAGCATGTATAGAAACATAGAAACATAGAAATGATGGCAGAAGAGGACCAAACGGCCCATCCAGTCTGCCCAGCTAGTTTTGCACTTTTTTTTTCTTCTCATACTTATATGTTTCTCTTGGCTCTTAGTAACCTTTTTGTTCTATTTCCCTTCCCCACCCCCCACCATTAATGTAGAGAGCAGTGTTGGAACTGCATCTAAGTGAAACATCTAGCTTAGGCCTAGATTTATCAAAATGCGGTAAGTATTGCATGCGATAGCAACAGGGGTGTGGTTTATGCAAATATTCAGTTTATTGCGCTAATTACCTATGTGAAGAGCTAAGTTAGTGCAAATTGTGATAACATTATCAGACTTTGTGATAGATACTAGACCTGTTGTATTTCCTGCATATGAGGGGGGAGAGAGAGAGAGAGAGAGCAAGCCTGGCCATAATGGCATCTCCCTAGATAGGTATTTGTATCCCTATGGTAGGCCCACCTAGTGGCTCGAGGTGAGGTTTAGGTATTAGTGTAGGGGGTTAGGGGCCACTTTGACATTCGAAGTGAGACGTACGAAGAGAACAGTGCACTCTTGTAATGATTTGATGTCCTTCGGAGTGAGGAAACTCACCCAAAAATGAGATTTGTGCAATGTTCTCTCCACCTAGCTTGGATCAAGCTAGGTGGAGAGAACTCCGAAGGACATAAAATCATTACAAGAGTGCACTGTTCTGTTCGTACATCTCACTTTGAATGTCAAAGTGGCCCCTAACCCCCTACACTAATACCTAAACCTCACCTCGAGCCACTAGGTGGGCCTACCATAGGGATACAAATACCTATCTAGGGAGATGCCATTATGGCCAGGCTTGCGCTCTCTCTCTCTCTCCCCCCCCACCTGATGCTCCAGGAGCTTCAATTCACCTAACATAGGCCTTGTGGGAGACATCACAAAAAGCAATAAAACCTTACCACCCACCCAGTCACAGCAGGCTATCACACAGCCAAACGCAATTGAAAAAGGTGTACTTAAAATCAGTGTTAAGTTTGTGCAATACCTCTTCGCAAACCCAGCCTGCCCCTAAGTCCTCCAAATTTGCATCACACCATACAATATGGTGCTATCACATGCATTAAACACATTTTCGCATGCAGTAAGGGCCTATCACATGTGTTAATGGGGCTTAACGAATGCAAAAATGCCTTAGCATATTTTGATAAATGACCCCCTTAATTAGTTAGGGATAATAACCACCGCAATAAGCAAGCTACACCCATGCTTGTTTACCCAGTCTATGTAATTCAGTCCTTGTTGGTTGTTGTCTGAATATAGATCAACTTTTCTTCATTCCCCCTGCCGTTGAAGCAGAGAGCTATACTGGATATGCATGAAGTATCAGTCTTTCTCCCTTGCCGTTGAAGCAGAGAGCTATGCTGGATATGCGTGAAGTATCAGTCTTTCTCCCCTGCTGTTGAAGCAGAGAGCTATGCTGGATATGTGTGAAGTAGCAGTCTTTCTCCCCTGCCATTGAAGCAGATAGCTATGCTGGATATGCATTGAAAGTGAAGTATCAGGCTTATTTGGTTTGGGATAGTAACTGCCATAACAAGCAAGCTACTCCCCACTTTTTTGTGTATGCAAATCCTTTTTTCCACATTTCCTCTTGCCGTTGAAGCTTAGAGCAATGTTGGAGTCTTAGAACAATGTTGGAGTTGCATTAACCGTGTGTATGTTTATTGAATAAGGATATTATCTCCAGGTAGTAGCCGTCATTCCTGGGAGCCACCCACTCTTAATTCACGTCCTCTAGAATTTATGAATCCACAGTGTTTATCCCACACCCCTTTGAAGTCCTTCACAGTTCTGGTCTTCACCACTTCCTCCAGAAGGGCATTCCAGGCATCCACTACCATCCACATACCTGGATGTATTCTCACAGATGACCCTAATAATCATTTCTACTATATGTTCTTTTCATATAGCTACAGCATCTACTTTAATGTTCATTAGAATGGCTGATCCTTCACTCAGGAAGTTTGATCCAACAAAATATGTCGGTACCTAGTTGGTTTGAGGGCATCATTGAGTAGTTGATGCCAATGCAAAGAATCAATTTCAGTTTGAAGCCTGCAAGAAATTTGATGCAATATTTTTACTTAAAGAAAAAGAAGCAGAGACTGAGGTCCAGGAAACAGAAATAGATGCAATAATATAAAGGTTATTGTTCTTATAGGATTAGTAAAGGACAAAGGGGGTTTTTGCATTGTTTTGAAAATGGCAAACCTTTACTGATCTGGAAAGTAACAAAATGGCTGAGGCTGTCATGATCACATGGAATAAAATATGTCTACATTAGAGTTACAGGAGCATATTGTACGCATTCTAAGTCAGTACATTCATAAGAACACTGAAAAGCAGGAGAGAAGCAACAGAATGTAGCTGTTCAAATCTCTGCATATCAGCTTCCTTTTTGCATACAGATTAAATTTCATGGGACTATGCACATGTGTTTTGGAAAGAGGTCATATCTGGCCTTAGACCCACTGATAACAGGTCACATCTGGTCCTGCCCCTCAAAGGTCACTTCTGGGCTTGGCCACACCCCTCATAAGTCACATCCAGCCCTGCCCCTCCCCAACCCACAGTTCCATTTCTTTTTTGTCTACAAATGAAGCCGTGATACAGAAGCATTATGATATTTTCAGTTTTGTTCTCCATTTCTTTCTAAGTAATCCCTAACATTCTATTTGCATTTTTTGACTGCTATTGCACATTGAGCTGAGGATTTAAATGACTCCAGAATCCTTTACCTGGATGGTGATACCTAATATGAAATTGTGTTCCTAAGAACATAAAAAATTGCCATGCTGGGTCAGACCAAGGGTCCATCAAGCCCAGTATCCTGTTTCCAACAGAGGCCAAACCAGGCCATAAGAACACTAAGAAAATCCCAAGCTACTGATGCAATTAATAGAAGTGGCTATTCCCTAAGTAAACTTGATTAATAGCCGTTAATGGACTTCTCCTCCAAGAACTTATCCAAACCTTTTTTGAACCCAGCTACACTAACTGCACTAACCACATCCTCTGGCAACAAATTCCAGAGCTTTATTGTGCGATGAGTGAAAAAGAATTTTCTCTGATTAGTCTTAAATGTGTTACTTGCTAACTTCATGGAATGCCCCCTAGTCCTTCTATTATTCAAAAGTGTAAATAACCGATTCACACCTACTCATTCAAGACCTCTCATGATCTTAAAGACCTCTATCATATCCCCCCTCAGCTGTCTATTCTCCAAGCTGAACAGCCCTAACCTCTTCAGCCTTTCCTCATAGGGGAGCTGTTCCATCCCCTTTATCATTTAGGTTGCCCTTTTCTGTACCTTCTCCATCACAACTATATCTTTTTTGAGACGCGGCAACCAGAATTGTACACAGTATTCAAGGTGTGGTCTCACCATGGAGCGATAAAGAAGCATTATGACATTTTTTGTTTCATTAACCATTCCTTTCTAATAATTCCTAACATACTGTTTGCTTTTTTGACTGCTGCAGCACACTGAGCCGACAATTTTAAAGTATTATCCACTACGATGCCTAGATCTTTTTCCTGGGTGGTAGTTCCTAATATGGAACCTAACATCATGTAACTACAACAAGGGTTATTTTTCCCTATATGCAACACCTTGCACTTGTCCACATTAAATTTCATCTGCCATTGGATGCCCAGTCTTCCAGTCTTGCAAGGTTCTCCTGTAATGTAGCACAATCCACTTGTGATTTAACTACTCTGAATAATTTTGTATCATCCGCAAATTTGATAACCTCACTCATCGTATTCCTTTCCAGATCATTTATATATATATTGAAAAGCACCTGTCCAAGTACAGATCCCTGAGGCACTCCACTGTTTACCCTTTTCCACTGAGAAAATTGACCATTTAATCCTACTCTCTGTTTCCTGTCTTTTAACCAGTTTGTAATCCATGAAAGGACATCACCTCCTATCCCATGACTTTTTAGTTTTCTTAGAAGCCTCTCATGAGGGATTTTGTCAAACGCCTTCTGAAAATCCAAATACACTACATCTACCGGTTCACCTTTATCCAAATGTTTATTAACCCCTTCAAAAAAAAAAATGAAGCAGATTTGTTAGATTAGTTAGAATTATGTTTCTCTATGTGTATCTCTTTGAACATCATCAGATTAAATTTCATCTGCCATTGAGATACCTGGTTTTCCACTTTGGAAAGTTCTTTCTGCATTTCCTCACAATCTGCTTGCGTTTTAACTACTTTTAATATTTTCTCATCTGAAAATGTGATCACTTAACTGGTTGCTCCCTTTTCCAGATAAGGTTCTGAGTGTTTTTTTTTGTTTTTTTTTTATTTCTCATCACTATGGGGCGGATTTTAAAAGGAGCGCGAATAGCCTACTTTTGCTGGCGCTCCAGGCGCAAACAAAAGTACGCTGGATTTTAGTAGATACGCGCGGAGCCGCGCGTATCTGCTAAAAACCTGGATCGGCGCGCGCAAGGCTATGGATTTTGTATAGCCGGCGCGCGCCGAGCCGCGCAGCCTACCCCCGTTCCCTCCAAGGCCGCTCCGAAATCGGAGCGGCCTTGGAGGGAATCCTCTAACGCCCTCCCCTCACCTTCCCCTCCCTTCCTCTACCTAACCCACCCGCCCGGCCCTGTCTACACCTCCCCCTTACCTTTCTCCGGGGATTTACGCCTCCCTCCGGGAGGCGTAAATCCCCGCGCGCGAGCGGGCCTCCTGCGCGCCGGGCAGCGACCTGGGGGCGGGTACGGAGGGCGCGGCCATGCCCCCAGACCACCCTGGGCCATAGCCACGCCCCCGTACCCGCCCCCAAAACGCTGCCGACACGCCCCCGAAACGCTGCGATGACCGGGCCCGCCCCCGACACGCTCCCCTCGGAGAACCCCGGGACTTACACGAGTCCCGGGGCTCTGCGCGCGCCGGTAGGCCTATGTAAAATAGGCTTCCCGGCGCGCAGGGCCCTGCTCGCCTAAATCCGCCCGGTTTTGGGCGGATTTAGGCGAGCAGGGCTCTTAAAATCCGCCCCTATATGTAGCCAATTAGATAATTTCAGGAATTTTTTTCTGCCAGTATTTCACAATGTACCAACACTTTCCCCCCCTCTCCATTAGCCCATGGAAAATGGCAGGATGGGAGGAGCTGGATTAGGGATTAGAGAAGCTCTTCTTTGCTCTGTTCTGTTTGCTTCAGTCTCACTTTCCCTCTCTCCCACCTCCTGATCTCAGCATGCTGCTGCCTGAGAGGGAAGGGCTAGATGGAGCAGGAAGCAGAGGGCTGTTCTTTGCAGGGCACTAGACAGTAGAGTTGGGACAACAGCCCAGAATGCCTTGACTAGGGATAATACAGAACTGCACCAGAACTTGGTAATTGCCCGTACTATCATCTATTCTATATCCTGTAATTGTAATTACTGTTATTTGTACTACCATGTATTTCTTCTTTTTTCTCCTTTTAACCACTGTGTGTATTAGGTTAGCAACATATGTAAAAACTTTGTCATAAACAAGAAAAGGAGTGAGCACTAAAACATTTTTAAAGAAAAATGCGAAGAGTTGTCATTCAGGAGATTCATGACAAACTGTCTCTAAATCTGAGAAAAGTACCAGTGGTGCCTTTCTCCCTCTCAGTCTTTTTCCCACAGTGGTGTCTTTCCCATGCCATAATGCTGGCGGAGGAAGTACAGCAGAAAAAAACAAAAAAAAAACCCACTGCTTTCTTATGCCTCCTGCCAGAGGGAGGGCAGATGGGAAGGAGATTGTGCCACGACTGATCCCTGCGGGTAGTGGGGCTTACTTTGCGAAGAGAGGGGGGGAAAGCAGACGTGGGAAGCTTGCCCAGATTTTCCCACTTCTCTGCCCCTCTTCTTGCTTTTCAAGATTGACCCTGCATCTAAGTACCTGTACCTTTCTTTCCAGAAAAAAGGCTGGATAATATATATCTTCCATTATATGAGTTCCGAAGGGGACTGAAACACCATCATCGATTCGTAATTTAAATAAATCTCAGCATTTGTGTGCACATCGAATTGTGAGATGTGGGTTATTTTGGAGGTTTTCTTAGATTGAGTGATTCTCATTGCTTCTGTCCTCTCACATTGTGCCTGCTGATAAACAGAGAGGTGACTGTGCAGTTAGCAGTGATTGATCGCACAACAGGGGAGCTCTGGAGAAGGAATCACAGCCCATGGGAGCTCTTATGATGAGTTAAGGCACAGGCTCTGTTTTCTGTTAAGAAACTGTCTTTTTTAAGACCCTGCAGTATATTGAGACTAAGAAGAGGCAAATATCATAGAATGCTCTAGATGAAGGGAAGGATAGTAGCTTTCCTTTGATTGATGGGGAAGCACATGCTCTAATTGGAATTCAGCAGTCAAAAGGAGAGCTGAATCTAGTCACTATGATCTGAACAATACTGTATGTATCTGTGTTTCTTTATCTTTTTACCAGTACTGGGAAACCAGGAGAATAACAGTGAAAAATTCTACTAGCCCACCTTAGATCAAGCAAGCTGTCTCACACCAGGAATTGTAGTGTCTGATTTGTGCAGCTGTAGAATCCCTGTGTCTCCAGGTAACATTTCTTAAAAGAACATGTAATTGTAAATAAATCTGCTGTATCTCTTGGTAAATGTTAGGGCTCAAGACAATTTCTGAACTCTAATCCAAGTTAAAGCTAACACAGTGGCACTCAATGTTTTTCCCACAAGCAGTTAGACTGAGGAAGAAACTGAATTTGATTCAGGCTGCTGCAGTTCGAGGATATATTTCAAACAACTCCACATGACCCCTTATTATATACATGAACATAGCCATGCAGAGAACTATTACAGTATTGTATAACCTGTGTGAATCGGGTATGCCCAGGTTATAAAATATGTGTATATTCACCCCCCAGCATAAGTGCATATCCTGTATAGGCTTATGTAACCCTTATTCGGGGTGTTCAGTCCCATGGGCACACAATCACATTTATGACCTCTGGGGCTGTTTTGGCTAGCTGACTCCTTCCCAGCTTGACTCCTGATCCTGGAAGGGGGCACAAGATTCTTTCTATGGAGGGAGACTCTCATTTATGACCCAGAGAATGAGAAAGAACTTTAGTGTGTCCCTTGTGTGTTTTTGTAGCTAGGGCATCCTCGGGAAGGAGTTGCTGCAAAAGAATAGGCAGAGCCAGGAACTGGGTGTTAAATTATAATTAATGATTAGTTTAAGGCAAAATAAAGTCCATAATTAAGAAGTGTGAGTTTACATCTGACTGATGGTACAGGAATGTCTTTTGTGTAGATAGATGTCCTTTGTTACAGACATCTGGTTAGAGCCCATGATGATTTTAAATGTGCATACTAGGAATGTGCAGCAGGGACGGATTTGTCCCATTCAGTATTCTTATTCCTCGGGACCCAAATCCATTGCATCCGTTCTCGGGGGACCCCGAGCCGTTCATTAGTTACATATGTATTTGTTTCCCCCCCAAAAAAAACATCCCAACCCTTTAAATTTAATTAACTACAACCCCCAACTCTCCTGACTCCCCCCAAGACTTGCCAGAAGTCCCTGGTGGCCCAGCGGGGGTCCTGGAACGATCTCCTGCACTCGGGCTGTTGGCTGCCGGTATTCAAAATGGCACCGGTAGCCTTTGCCCTTACTATGTCACAGGGGCTACCGGTGCCATTGGTCGGCCCCGGTCACATGGTAGGAGCAATGGATGGCCGGCACCATTTTGAATACTGGCAGCTGATGGCCAGAGTGCAGGAGATCGCTCCAGGACCCGCGCTGGACCACCAGGGACTTTTGAAAAGTCTTGGGGGAGGGGTCAGGAGGGTGGGGGTTTATTCGGTAGTGATACGTTGTATTTGTGGGGGGTTCGCCATACGTTTCATGACCCCCACGAATACAACAAATATGGCATGTACGTTGCGAATTGCCAATATGTTGCAAACGAATGCACACCCCTAGTGCATACTCTCTCAGCAGCTGTCCTGTGGAATCCTAGTGAGAGGGTTCTCATTTAAGTACAAAAATCCTACCTTTAGACATCTTCTTCCGCTTGAACACCCAGCCTGTCCTGGCTCCTTCAAGTGCAGAGATCTGGATGGACAATCTTCATCTTGCTCTGTCTTCCTTTTACTCAGTTGTTCATTTTCCTTAGCTGTTGCTCCTGGGATTTTCTTGTGGAAAAATCAAGGGATCAGGCTATTCCTAGGCACTGTCATCCCAGTGGGGAAGTGGGATATAAAAACCTTCCCACTTAGCTCAATGTCCAAATTATACTTTCAAAAGTTAAAATGGATATCTTCTTTGTCCTCACTCTCTCTTGCAGCAGGATCCATCACAGGTATTTGCCTACCTAGTGAGTAGAGTAGGCTTACCTGTCTATTGTCCCCTTAAAAGAGCTCCTTCACTCCAAAGGGGTATCAGGTTTAAAATCTATCTCTCTGTAAAATAGGAGAAGGACCCTCAAGCAGGGAGTGCACTGGAAGGTGTCAATTAAAAAAAAAACTCCTTTGGGTGAGAGTGGGGGGCCTCACCAGAGTCTGGAAAAAAAAACATTTTGCTCTCTGACTTATCTCTAACTGAACCACACTATCTTAAAATGGCTGGGCTAAATAGCACTGAATCATCCAATCAGAACCTCCAAGTGACAGGGACTGAAAGATATGGATGGATCCCTTTCTAAGTATATTATATGGACATGGATTATAGGGGTGTGCATTCATTCCCTACGAATTGGGAATCTGGAACGTATAGGGCCTTATTCGTTGCATTAGTGGGGAAGCGAAACGTATTGCGATTCCCCACAAATACAACAAATCTTCGCCAAATTATTCGGCTGCCTAGGAGCCAATTTAAACAAACCCACAGCCTCCTGACCCCCCCACCCCAAGACTTACCAAAACTCCCTGGTGGTCCAGTGGGGGGTCTGGGAGCCATCCCCTACACTCACACCCTCGGTGCTGGTTTCAAAATGGTGCTGATAGCCTTTGATCTACTATGTCACAGGGGCTACCGGTGCCATTGGTCAGCCCCTATCACATGGCCATCAGTGCCATCTTGTGCTCCTACCATGTGACAGGGGTGACCAATGTCACCAGTAGCCCCGTGACATAGTATGGGCAAAGGCTATCAGCGCCATTTTGATTACTGGTAGCCGACGGTCTGAGTGCAGGAGGTCGCTCGGACCCCCGCTGGACCACCAGGGACTTTTGGCAAGTCTTGGGGGACCCTCCTGACCCCCAGAAGACGGCTGCCAGTAATCAAAAAGTCGCCAATAGCCTTTGCCCTTACTATGTCACAGGGACTACCGGTGCCAATGGTCAGCCCCTGTCACATGGTAGGAGCACAAGATGGCGCCGATGGCCATGTGACAGGGGCTGACCAATGGCACTGGTACCCCCTTTGACATAGTAGGTCAAAGGCTATCAGCACCATTTTGAAACCGGCAGCCGAGGGTGTGAGTGCAGGGGATGGCTCCTGGACCCCCCACTGGACCACCAGGGAGTTTTGGTAAGTCTTGGGGGGATCAGGAGGGTGGGGGGTTGTAGTTAATTTAATTTTAGCAGAATAGTAATTGATGTATAGAACGTATCGGGGAGCCCCCTTGCCGAATGCAACGTATCTGCCCCCCCCCCCCCCCCCGACGAATACGAATCCCGAATGCAACGTATGGCATCCTTCTGCACATCCCTAATGGATAGTGGCATCCAGTGGCCAGACCGGAAGGGTGTGCCACACTTATAGATGAATACTTGAAATGCATTGAAAGAGCATATATCAATGTAATGAACACACAATCTTTCCTGCCTACTTAATAAACATATGTGCAAAAAAAAATGACCTACTCATGTAAAACCCTGATTTACATATGTAAACTCATATATTTTAAAACTTGTGCACATAACTGAAATTGCCATTATTCTGATTGCTCCACCAGGTCCCCCAGCCCTTCTCTAGGCCATTGAGATGCTCTTAATTCATCAGGCTCAACTCCCACCAGTTCTCCTAGGCCCTCCTACCCAACCAATAATTGACAACAAACCCACCTGATATCAATTGTGCAGATAATTCACAAGTACAAAATTGCACAAATAAGTTACCACTTGTACCTGAGAAAGGGTGTCATTTTCCAACTCATGTTATGGCGTTTTTGCATGCGTTAAGGTGTTTTCGCGTACAAGAAACACCTTAATGCATGCGAAAAGCAATATAACACATGGTGCGATGCTAATTTTTAAAAGGGGAGGGATTGGGGCGGAGTTGGGATTTTTGTAAAAGTGGGTTGGTTTTGTGAAACCATAACTCCACAATTTTATTGCCAAAAATAACTATACCTTTTTCAATTGCATTAAGCTGTGCAATATACCCATAATGCAATTTGGGTATTTTTGAGAGGGGAGAGAGAGAGAGAGAAAAAACCTCTGGAGCTAGCACCATAGTAAGCAGCTATTTATGCTACTATAGGAGGCCCACCTAGTACCTCAAGGTGAGGTTTAGGTATTAGTGTAGGTGTTAGGGGCCACTTTGACATGCAGATTGAGACATACGACCAGAACAGTACACTCTTGTCAAGATTTGATGTCCTTTACCTGGATGGTGAAACCTAATATGAAATTGTGTTCCTGTTAGAGGTGTGCATCCGTTTTCCACGTATTTGTAATCCGCAACTTATTTTGTCCTATCTGTTAAATACGTGGGGAGGCAAAACGCATCGCGACTCCCCACGTATTAAACAGATTTCTGTTTTATTCAGCCTCCTAAATAAAAATTTAAAACCCCCACCCTCCTGACCCCCCCAAGACTTAGCCAAAACTCCCTGGTGGTCCAGCGGTGAGTCCAGAAGCCATCCCCGCATTCTCACACCCACGTTTGCCAGTTTCATCATGACGCCGATAGCCTGTGTCACAGGGGCTACCAGTGCCATTGGTCAGTCCCTGTCACATGGTCACCGGTGCCATCTTGTGCTCCTACCATGTGACAGAGGCTGATCAATGGTACCGATAGCCCCTGTGACATAGTATGGGCAAAGGCTATCGGCGCCATTTTGAGTCCTGGCATCGGACGGCAGGTCGCTCCGGGACCCCCGTTGGACCCACAGGGACTTTTGGCCAGCTTGGGGGGGCCTCCTGACCCCCACAAGACTTGCCAAAAGTCCAGCAGGGGTCCAGGAGCGACCTCGTGCACGCCGTCTGATGCCAATACTTATATACTAATTTTTAGGAGCAAAACTTTGAAATTCACCTCTGTGGTTCTCTCTTGCTCTGTGGGAACATATCTAGGCAGAGCTCTTAAATTGCACAGCATATTAAAGTTAGTGCCAGTGAATTATTTTTGTCTCTGAGGTCTCCCTGATCAGTAAGAGTGCTGCAGAGGAAATAGGAAAACAAACCCATTTGTAGACAATGCCAAATGAGAGATTTGCTTATTGAACAGTATTTCTGTAAGAACCATAAGGAGTTATGTCATGGTTGTATTCTGTAGGGGTGTGCAGGGAAAAATTAATTGTTTTCATTTTTCAGTTTGTTTTTGAGAGTTTTTTCCCCATGAATTAAGGTTCATGGAATGTTTGATTTGTAAAAGAACCCAAATCAAACATTATAAAAATAATAGACAAAAAAATAAAACTGGGACTTCCTGTCCTTTTCTCACATGCACCCAAAAAAAATGTCTGGGGCCAAGATCTCCCTTGGCCACCAAATTCCCAGTATGGTTGGAAGCCAAAGCCTTTAACTTGTGTAGGACCAGGCATTGTAGTTCACCACAACCATGGCCTATGCCAAAGCTCTGGCCCAAATCTGACACACAGCACAGTCAAAGGACAGGTCCAGAAGCCCTGGACCCAGGCCTGACACTGGGACCCAGTCCAGAGACTGGATCCTGAAGTCTGGACCTTGACCTAGGCCAGAGACCCCGATATGATGGCCTGTCCTGGAGTAGGGGGTTTGATTCCAGGGCCTCGACCCAGACCTAGGCCCAATGCCAGAGCCTAGCATAGAGATCAGGTCTTGACAACTTGTTGTCAGCCAAGGCTGGGGCCTGGGCCCAGGCCCACTTCCGTGGCCCAGCCCCGACACTGGGTACCAAAGCCAGGGCCTTGACCTAGACCCAGGCCCAATGCTGGAGCCTAGCTCGGAGTCTAGGTTCTGACACCTTCTTGTCAGCCTAGGCTGGAGCCCTAGCTCACACTTGATACCATGGCCCAGCCAAGAGGCCAGGTACCATTGCCAGGGCCTTGACCTAGACTTAGGACTGATGCCAGGGACTAGCTCAGAGGCTGGGTCCTTACGCTGATGCCTGGACTGGAGGCTGGGTCCGACAACTGGGCCTCAGCCTAGAGTCAGGCCTAGGCCCAGAGTCCAGGCCTCGGAGCAGCTCCAATGACATCCTCTTCTTTCTTCTTCAACTGACATCATCGAATGGGGTTGCACTAAGGTTAATTAACTCTTGTGCATTTACCCAGTGGACTATGCCATTTTGATGTACAGCTTCGGGACTGGGTCCAGACCAAGGCTCAAGTGTTGAGTCTGGGTATGGATCAAAGCCGCAGCATTGGAACTCAGCATCTGGACTAGGCCCCATCATCAGGCCTGGGTACAGGTAGAGGACCAGGCATCAGAACCTGGCCTGGCCACTTCCATGGATACCTGACAGATCAGGTAAGTGATTGCTCAGTGTGGGAGCTCGGGTCTCTGCCAAGGCCCAGGTGTTGGCCTGGGCTTAGATCGAGACCCTGGTGTTGTGCTCAGGCCTAGGCCACTGCCCCTACTTTGATCCTCATCCTATGCCCTAGGTTAGGGCTTCAGGCCAAGGCCAGTATTGCACTTGGGCATAGACCATGGCCCCTGATTTGGAGCTCAGCCTATACCCTAGGTGAGGTCCCTGCATCGGGCCTAGGTCTCGGCCCCATGCAGTCATTTAAAACCAAATGCAACAAATAAAGTTCATTTTATTTGGAGGGGAGGCCCTTGATTCATTTCAGGGCCCCCCAAATGAAACAAATTGCCCTTATTAATCGTGTTTTGCACATTTTATTTTAAACAAATGCACATCCCTAGTCTTCCATCTTGAGGACTCATGAGGAATCCTGCCTCAATATAACAACACTAAGGCTATACACAATTGGAAGAAACCCAGTTATGGAACAGGTAGATTCTCAGTGACATAAAAAGCTGTTGTCGGCACTGAAAATAAAACAGCAGAAGAGACAGAGTGAGGGAATATAGCCTTAAAGAAAAGGCTTTTGGAGGCTAAAATTTCATTTACAAGAGTCATAATTCTGATCAACTAGAGGTAGAGCAGAGACAAGGTGCAGTTAGCCTGCCAGAGAAGCAGATGATTCTGCAAAAGGGAAATGAATGGGGAAGAGGAAGTGGGAAGAAATGTATTGAGCAAAATGTTCCAAGGGGACAGGAGATAGGTATTCAGAAAAATGAATAATCCCTTGGAAAAGCTGGAGATTGCAGTCAACAAACAGAGGGATAATCCTGGCAGGTGCTTTATTGTGGTTATTCCTTTGTGTGTTCCCCAGTTCAGGTTTATACATACTGCATGCCTGCTATTCATTTCTTTGTCCTTTGTGTGAGTGTCTATTTGCTGTGTCTTTGTTTTGATCCTAATTTTAGGCTTTCTAACAAATGGCACTTCCTGTTTTTGTGCATAGTTAAGTCTCATTGCTGATGTGGTTACAGACTGTCCAGTCTTTCATTATGCTCTTTTTTTCTCAGCTGTGGATTCTGTATTTCCTGTTCATGCATTTGCTCATAGGTGATATTGTTTCCAAATTTGTCATTGTATTTTCCTCCATTTCTGAAATGTGTTGTTTCTGAAGTATGAAGAGAATATGTAGCTGCCTCACTAAAGGGATTCAATCCATTAGTCTGCAACACCCACTAGTAGATGCATGGAATGGAGTGTTTTCCCCCTTTGGTTCTGAAGAAGTATATGCTGCTTGTCTTCCTTCCTTCTCATACATTTGGCATTAACTAAATCAGAACATAGGTAGTGCACAGATGCAAATATGTTTTTCTCCCTCTTTCACCTGCAGCATTGCTTGCTGTTTAGAGATCCAGCTCTAACAGAAAATGAGAGAGGCTCTTAATCCCCTCAAGGAAAGACAGTGCAGACTGTGCAACTCTCAAGAGGGAGAGGAATCCTTACAAGTAGATTCATTTACAGCTTTTTTTCTTCTCCTTTTTTTGCCTAAGATTAAAAAAGTACTTTAAAAAAATATATTTCTTGTAGTTGTAGTGGCAAGTGAGGTGGGCAGTGATGCAGAAGAAATGAATATGGTCTAAAGAATAGAGTGATGTGTATGGTGAAGTAGATATGTGGGATTATGTTGTTTGCGCATAAGTAGAAGCTGGGCTAGGGAGTAAAGAGTATACAGCAGTGATATGTAGCTGCTCAGTGTGATTGTGATGGTGCTGTATGGTAGAATAATGCTTGCCAGCGCAGAATAAATACATGCTTTGTCCAGGGATTCCTTTGAACATAATGCTATATATAAGTATCTATGAAAAGAATTGATGCATAAGGCTTCATGAGTACAGTTTATAAATAGCCAGGATTTTTTTACACTTTATATTTATAGAATGTAACAATAAAAAAATTATATTGCAGCATATAATCGAACAGAGCAAGCGAACAATTGATTCAAACACCTGGGAAATATTATAGCAATCAGTCAATGCAGTGCCTCCATTGCCATTAAGGCTTCCAAATGGTTTCTTCAATAATGAGAAGCAGATTTTTTTCAATTATAGCAATATCTGCAAGCACGGATTTCCAGTGATCAATTCAGGGATGTGAACTTCCAATAATAAGCAACAGTAATATATACACAGCATGTAACAGTTGAATTGACAAAAGTTTCTCAGATTTGGACAATACAGCATCTTCTTATCTTCCCAACAGACCTAAGGGTGCCATAAGCGGCAACGAGTGACCTAAAATTTCATCAATCAAGGATCCAACTTTCTTCCAGAAATTATGAACAATAGTATAGTCTCATCACATATGAAAGCGGGATGTGGGCATACCACATCCTCTCCAGCAAAAAGGGCTAGATTTGCTAAATTTAGAGAAGAATATGGGGGTATCAAAAGATTCTGTGTAATAGTCAGAATATTAGTTCTTGAACCTTATTGAAATCATCATCATCTAAGTTTAGTGGAAGATCCTCATTCCATCTTTCAATAATGTTGGGACATGTCTCTGGATTATAAATGCCATCTAACAAATAAGCATATAATCTGGAGATCAAACATTTAGGAGATCTGGGTGAAATAAGAGATGATTCTGGACTAGTGTGCAAGCATAGTGGGCCAGAATTCTCCAAGTGATGCAATCAAGAAAAAATATCGTTTGTGTGTTCGACAATGTGGTATTCAGCTTGTAACTCAGGGAAACTCTTAAAGTGACCATCTACCAGCATTTGGTCAAGGAAAAGTAAACTGCCCATAGTCCAAGCCTCCAAGGCTGGAGATAAAATAAGAGGAGATAGGGTCAGATTGCCCTGAAGGCTGGAAATGGGGGAAATTTCCTCATACTGGAATCCCAATAATTTATATGCTGTTTGCCAGACTCTCAATATATGAGAAATAATAGAGTCTGAGTACCCTATCTGTGTGTACCGAGGAGAGGTAGAAGGTAAAGTGAGAAAGAATGTTAATGTGAAATCTCCCAAATGCATACCCTCAAGAGAAACCCATTTAGGAGGATGGGAATATAACAATCAGCCTTTAATACCCACTAATCTGGATGCTAAATAATAAAGAAACATATTTGGAGCATCCAGCTCCCCTCAATTCCTGGGATGCTATAAGGTCAGAAGCTTGATATGTGGTGGCATATGATGCCATAAAAAGAAAGAAATAATCAATTAGGGACTCTGAAAGCTTTCTGGGGAACACATCAGGGGAGGTGCTGGAAAAGATATAAAAGACAAAGAAAGACAATCATTGTAACCAAATATGTTCTATCCAAAAAAGATAATGGGAAATCAGTCCACCTACAAAGGTCCACCTATAAAGGTCTGTAATTTCATAAATACCTTAGGAAATTCAGTTTATACAACTCTCTCAGACTCTTTGGGACCATGATCCCCAGATATTTAATATTATCCTCTGCTATCATGAAACTACTTTGTAGGGAATGACCAGACACCCCTAGGAACCAAATATATCAGAAGGGATTTAGCATGGTTGATGGTATAACCAGCTCCCCATAGTCTTTCAAAAGACTTATTATGGCCAGGATTGATCTTTCAGGATGTGTAACAAAGTGAAATATCATCTGCATATAATGAGATTTTATGGCACATGTCCAAGTGAAAACCCTCAATATCCCAAGATTCCCTAATTTTTTGTGCCAATGGCTCAAGAGCTAAATTGAATGGAGAAGGGGAAAAAGGGCACTGCTGCCTAGTCCTTCTAGAGATAGAAAATGGATCTGAAAGACATCCATTTGTTATGATTCAGGCCTTTCGTTGTTTGTATAGTGCCAAGATACAATTAACAAATTGCTGAGTAAAACCATAATATCGCAGGACCATGAACAAATATTGACAAGAGTTCCTATCAAAACTTGATCAAATATCCACATCTAGGGAGAGGACAGTTCCAGGAATTTTAAATTTCCTCACTGTGGATTAAGTTAAACAATCTTCTAGTGTTAGCTAGAGAGGTTCAACCTTTTATGAAGCCTGTATGATGAGGATGTATCAGTGTTGGCAACAAATATTCAATCCTAAATTGCAATACTTTAGCCAAAATTTTTATATCTGAATTTATCAAGGATATTGGCCTATATAAACCACAAAGTAAGGAATCCTTGCCTGGTTTAGGAATCAGAATGTGATAGGTGTATCCAACAAGTTCCCAGGAGAAAAAGCAGGGGTCCTCATATAATTAAAAAGCTCCTGAAAAAGAGGGGCCATCTCCTTTTGAAAATTTCTGTAATATTCACAAGGGATACTATTGGGACCTGGATTCTTTCTCGCTGCCCAAGACTGTAAGGCCTGTTTGATATCAAAGACCATAATTGGCCTCTCCAACTGGGCCTTGTTCTCATCGGGAATTCAAGACATCTGCACAGAACTTAAAAAACTTTCGATATCATCCAATGAGGATGTTTCAGAAGCTCCATAGAAATGCTCATAAAAAACATGAAATTTCCACTCTTTTTGCATGCTGAAGTGAAAAAGATCACCAGAGGCTCCTTGTAAGGCACTATTAACAGATAAAGAGGTCTTAGGATTAATTAATTTTAATAATAAGGAGCTAGGTTTATTACCCGTTCATAATATTTTTGCTTGGAGAACCTAAAATTTCTTTCTATTAAAGAAGATTGAAGTTTGAGTAGCTCATCTTTAGCAAGTTGTAAAGCCTCATAAATCTTAGGGGAACAATTTAGCTTTTGTTGACATTCTAATTTATTAATCAACTGAGTCAGTTCACATTATTTAGCTAGAAATTGTTTCTGCTTATAACTAGCAAAAGATATAACTCAACCTCACAATACCACTTTTAGAATTTCCCAACATAACCTAGGGTCATAATCCTCTGTCAGATGATGAAATTGAAAGTCTGTGATGGCTTTTTTCAACGTCAAAAAATCTTGATCCTGAAGAACAGAGAGGTTTAGGAATCATTGGCTCTGAGAGCCTGCTTCTTAACAAAGTCTACAGACAGCAGAACTAGATGGTGATCAGATAAATGAGATGATTAAATCTCACTATAGCATACAAAAGGCATGAAAGAGGAACTACATAGAAAGAATTATATTCTACCAAAAGCATGATGTTGGGGAGAATAATACATGTAGTCACGACTGCTAGGAAAGCATTCTCTCCACACTTCATGAAGATTATAAAACTATGATTTTTATAAAGCAACTGGAATCAGCATCATGGAAGGAGAGGAATGAGATCTATCCAATTTAACATTTGGGAATAGATTCCAATCTCCCCCCATAATGACCTTATCTGTAGAATAAGGCATAAGGACCTTGAAAAATTGTTCAAAAATCTCCTCAGAGTATAAATTAGGGCCATAAACATTAACCAATAATAGAGTCATACTGTAAATACTGCTCTCAACAATTACAAATCTGTCTTCAGGATCACGAAAAGTTCTGGCAATAGAAATAGGAAGGGATTTATGAAATATGACACAGGTTCCCCAACCTCTGGTGGACAATGAAGCAGCCACTACTTTTTCCATCCAACCATGTTTTAACTTAGGATGTTCTGAAGGTTTCATATATGTTTCTTGAAGAAATATTATTATAGAGCCAAGCTTTTTGAGGTATTGTAATGTTCTGGTCTTCTTAATGGGATTGGAGAGACCTCTAACATTTAGGGGCGGATTTTAAAAGCCCTGCTCGCGTAAATCCGCCCGGATTTACGCGAGCAGGGCCTTGTGCGCCGGCGCGCCTATTTTCGATAGGCCACCGGCGCGCGCAGATCCCTGGGACTCGCGTAAGTCCCGGGGTTTTCAGTCGGGGGTGTGTCAGGGGCGTGTCTGGGGCGGAGCTGATCGGCGCGGCGTTTTGGGGGCGGGATGCGGCATTTTGGGGGCGGGCCCGGGGCGTGGTTTTGGCCTGGGGCAGTCCGGGGGTGTGGCCGCACCCTCCGGAACCGCCCCCAGGTCGTGTCTCGGCGCTCTAGCAGCCCACTGGTGCGCAGGGATTTACTTCTCCCTCCGGGAGGTGTAAATCCCCGGACAAAGGTGGGGGGGGGGGGTTAGATAGGGCCGGGGGGGTGGGTTAGATAGAGGAAGGGAGGGGAAGGTGAGGGGAGGGCGAAAGCGAGTTCCCTCCGAGGCCGCTCCGATTTCGGAGCGGCCTCGGAGGGAATGGAGGCAGGCTGCGCGGCTTGGCGCGCGCCGGCTGCACAAAATCGGCAGCCTTGCGCGTGCCGATCCTGGATTTTAGCAGATACGCGGGGCTACGCTCGTATCTGCTAAAATCCTGCGTACTTTTGTTTGCGACTGGTGCACCAACAAAAGTACGTGAACGCGCATTTTTTGTAAATCTACCCCTTAGGATATACACTTAGGGGTAGATTTTTAAAAACAGCGCGATCGCGTACTTTTGTTTGCGCAGCAGGCACAATCAAAAGTACGCTGGATTTTATAAGATACGCGCATAGCCGCACGTATCATCTAAAATCCTGGATTGGCGCGTGCAAGGCTGCCGATTTTGGGCAGCCGGCGCACGCTGAGCCGCGCAGCCTGCCTCCGTTCCCTAAGAGGCCGCTCCGAAATCGGAGCGGCCTCGGAAGGAACTTCCTTTCGCCCTCCCCTCACCTTCCCCTCCCTTCCCCTACCTAACCCACCCGCTCGGCCCTATCTAACCCCCCCCCTTACCTTTGTCCCTAGATTTATGCCTGCGAGAAGCAGACGTAAATCTACGCGCGCCAGCGGACTGCTGGCGTGTCGTCTTCCGACCCGGGGGCGTGGTCCGGAGGCCTGGACCACGCCCCCGGGCTGGCACCACGCCCCGGTCCTGCCCCCAAAACACCACACCCCACCCCTGAAATGCTGCATCATCCGGTCCCGCCCCCGACACGCCCCCTTCGAAAAACCCCGGGACCTATACGCGGCCTATGGAAAATAGGCGCGCCGGCACGCAAGGCCCTGCTCGCGTAAATCCGGGTGCATTTACGCGAGCAGGGCTTTTAAAATCCGCCCGACAATGTTAGACAGAGGAATTTCATTCATTAGAAAAATATTGACATAAACACTCCCAAGACATGCCAGGTAATCAGCCATACATGAAAAATTAGTTTGCTTGTGCAAACAAATCTAAACATTAGGCTGTTTTTTAATAAACAGAACTCCCACATACAAAATAAAGAAATAAAACCTAATATGTAGCAACCATACGTTTTCTAGAAGAAGGAAAATAAAAAGTATATCCCCCCAAACCCGACCATCTCCCCAACTGCTAGAATCTCCTCTGAATCAGCTTACCAAGAACCCAAACCCCAAATATGGTGCAAAGACAAACCCAGTGATTTGCAAAAATACCCCTCCCCAAAAAACATCAGACAGATCCATCTTTGTAAGAATAACTCTCTGTTCAGTAAGCTCAATCCTTTGAACATATGCTTATCACCATTATCATTCCCAGCTGCCCACAATGGATTATAGCAGTGATGTAACACATGATGGAAAGTTTTTCATGAACTTTTATTAAAATATTTGTATTTGATTGTTAGTATTACATTAGATTTCAAATATATGAGTGTCTTGCGTTGGTATAAACATAATTACTATGTTAATTTTATTATGCATATAGCAACATGTACATTGCTTATTTCCTTTTGACATTAGTGATTATTAAATTTTAATAAAGATAACGATAAATATGTTTTAGAAGAAATACATATTGAAATATGGTTTTGAATCATTATTTTTGAAAAATAATTTTGAGTGTTTTTTGAAAGGATATGTAATGATAGTTTCAGCTGCATGGTAAATACAACACAGGGAAATATTTTTTTTCTTATTCTCTCATAACATAACACAATATATACAGTGAGAGAATCCACTATATAATACAATACACTCTATAATACAATCATATCATGCAAAATATTGTTTATTATGAATGTAAAAACATGACTCTCCCTAGACATAGTTAAAACTAACTAAACACATTCACTCTCCATACACACCATTAAAAGACATCACAAGACAGTGTGACAACTCAATTATTACAATATGTTACAAAGTGTTATAATGTTGGTTCCTCACCTAACTTGTTAGAATATTCCCACAATACACCATATATATTTTTTTCTACAATGTATCTTTGTTATTCAGTTTCCAAAATATTTTTCAACGTTACTCTGCTTTTCTTGGTATATGGGGACTCAAATCACATCAGTTCTTTCACAAAGGGCAACACATAATAACACACTATCTTAAATCCATTCCATTCCTCCGCTCTTCAATATACGCTGTGTTCTGAGACAGTCCCGTAAATTTCAAAGGGGACTGATTTCACCTTCACTCCTAAACATGCTCTATGTCCAACAAAAGTGCCTTGTTTCACCCCCACCGGGGCTTCATCAGGGACTTATCAAAACACCAAAAGTCATCCTGTTCTTATCTGTCAAAAAGACATTTTGGGGTAGATTTTCAAACTATGCGAATAGGCCTACTTTTGCTGGCGCATCAGGCGCCAGCAAAAGTACGCTGGATTTTAGTAGATACGCGCGGAGCCGCGCGTATCCACTAAAATCCTGGATCGGCGCGCGCAAGGCTATCAATTCTGTATAGCCGGCGTGCGCCGAGCCGTGCAGCCTACCCCCATTCCCTCCAAGGCCGCTCCGAAATCGGAGCGGCCTCGGAGGGAACTTCCTTTTGCCCTCCCCTCACCTTCCCCTCCCTTCCCCTACCTAACCCACCCACCCGGCCCTGTCTAAGCCCCCCCCTTACCTTTGTTGGGGGATTTACGCCTCCCGGAGGGAGGCGTAAATCCCCGCGCGTCAGCGGGCCTCCTGCGCGCCGGGACGCAACCTGGGGGCGGATCCGGAGGGCGCGGCCACACCCCCGGGCCGCCCCAGGCCGTAACCACGCCTCTGGGTCCGCCCCCGAAACGCTCCCGGCACGCCCCCTAAACGCCGCACGGTTTGGGCCCGCCCCCGACACGCCCCCCCTAGGAGAACCCCGGGACTTACGCGAGTCCCGGGGTCTGCGCGCGCCGGTGAGCCTATGTAAAATAGGCTCACCGGCGCGCAGGGCCCTGCTCGCCTAAATCCGCCCGGATTTGGGCGGATTTAGGCGAGCAGGGCTCTTAAAATCCGCCCCAATATATTTAATACCATCATATCTACATGACTCCAATAGTTGACTCACAAGGGGCTCTAAAACCCCCTACTAACCTTCACGAAGCTTATTCTCACACACAAATTTCTCAAACCTCAGTCCAATGAAGAATCAGTTAACAGTTTCAATGCCACTCGAGTACTTCAGCTTATAATTTTAATTTCTATAATATAAAAAAGAAGAAAAAGAACTAAAGTTCAACTGCATTTAAACAGAACCATAACATGCTCCATCTAATCAGGCACTCACAATTATGTGGAAATAGACCAAACGAGAACCAGAAAAAGAACCAAAAAAACACACAAACCGACTCCCAATGCCTTACCTTCAACGAGTCTACCTCTCTCTCCCAGGACCACGGAAGTCAATGGTCCAATCGAATGGGAGGCATTTTGGCATACAAGTTGATCATTTTACAGGTGAGATTCATTGATTCTTGATCAGATGATATATAAGCTGGGGGAGACATGGTCACGTCATTTACATTTGTTTGACATGTGACTTCCGCGGTCCTGGGAGAAAGAGGTAGACTCGTTGAAGGTAAGGTATTGGGAGTCGGTTTGAGACCCCATATACCAAGAAAAGCAGAGTAATGTTGAAAAATCTTTTGGAAACTGAATAACAAAGATACATTGTAGAAAATATATATGGTGTATTGTGGAAATATTCTAACAAGTTAGGTGAGGAACCAACATTATAACACATTGTAACATATTGTAATAATTGAGTTGTCACACTGTTTTGTGATTTTTTTAATGGTGTGTATGGAGAGTGAATGTGTTAAGTTAGTTTTAACTTTGTCTAGGGAGAGTCATGTTTTTACATTCATAATAAACAATATTTTGCACGATATGATTGTATTATAGAGTGTATTGTATTATATAGTAGTTTCAGCTGCATGACATACTGGGCCACAGCTTTTCACTCCTTTTTTAATTCAATTTTTCTCACTTCAGTTTGCAGTTGTAATAAGGGAAAATTTGTAATTTTGCAACAGCTATTTTGTGACGCCCTTTTTTTTTTTATTATATATGATAGACTTTTGAGTGGATTTTTTTTTTTACCTTTGAGTGCATTATACTGAATGATGTAGGCCATGAATACAGTGCAACCTTTTGTTATACTGTATATGACTCCAGCTGTATCTAAAACATTCTTTCTTTCACCAGACTGATTTTCTCAGGCTACCACATGATGGGATCTGCATCAGCCCTGCACAGGACCTCATCTTCTTGAGCCATTGTGAGATGGCATCCACGGCCGCCCTGCCGCAGACACTTCTTATCTTCCTTCTTGCCTGTGTAGCTCTAGCAATGTTTTTCTTCCAGGGTCATGTGAGCAGGAAGGAGAAGGAGAACCTGGAAGTTTGGGGGTCTCTTGTTTTCTTTAGGCCTTGGCCCCGCCGATCTTCCTGTACTGGGAAGGGGATAAAAGTAGCGCGTGGTGGCGCATACATGTAGTTTAGAAGACATGGCATCCATATTCCCCCCAACCTCTGCCTCCCAAGGATGATCCTGGTCTCTGCCGGTGGTCATTTTCTTCTTTTTGGCCACTGGCATATAGAGTTCTGTCAGTGTGGGTAGCTGTCAGCTGGGGCGCACCATCCCCTTTACTCTCTCCTTAATACGCCACTGAGTTGGAGTCTAAATCAGTAGGAATCCTTCAGCATGCCTCTTGTGTTCCATATATTTTGAATGCACTTTTCTGGTAGTTTATACACTGGATGTCCATTAGGGGTGTGCATTCGTTTTGAACTTAAATGTAAAACGCAACTTATTTTTGTTTTTTAACTTAAAAAAGTGATGAGGCGAAAACGATCGGATTTCCAACTTATTCAACATAGCTATGTTGAATACGTTGGAAATCGCGATTGTTGATCCTAAATAAAAATTTAAACCCCTCACCCTCCTTAATCCCCCCCCCAAGACTTACCAAAACTCCCTGGTAGTCCAGCAGGGAGTCAGGACGCCATTTCTGAACTCCTTTGCGAGGAGCACGTGACGTCGGCGTCACGTCGGAGTGACTCGGCGTCACGTGATTCCCCATGCGTTCGCTCCGGGACCCTCGTTGCACCCAAAAGGAACTTTTGGCCAGCTTGGGGGGGTCAGGAGGCCCCCCCAAGCTGGCCAAAAGTTCCTTTTGGGTGCAACGAGGGTCCCGGAGCGAACGCGCGGGGAATCACGTGACGCCGACGTCACGTGCTCCTCGCAAAGGAGTTCAGAAATGGCGTCCTGACTCCCCGCTGGACCTCCAGGGAGTTTTGGTAAGTCTTGGGGGGGGTATTAAGGAGGGTGAGGGGTTTACATTTTTATTTGCACGTATGGACATAGACTCAACTTATGGAATTCTCCATATGTCCATATTGACCGAAATTGACCCCCCCTTTCGACTTATGGACTTATGAACATAAACTTTTGCTCTGCACATCCCTAATGTCCATAACCCACAGCAAGCTCTTAAGAGATCTAAAACAATGGAGAAACTGACTTTATATGTGTCAAAATGATTTTTCCGCAAATTCAATTCTAACCATGCAAGTGTGGAGATGAGCCTTCCACTTCTTCACAAATTGTACTCAAATCATAAACTATACCTGTTGTTAAATCAGATTTGCTTTTTTTTTTTTCCAAGAAATTCAATACATTTATCCAAGCAATTAGACATTCTGAGTTTTCTATTATGCATATTTACTAAATCTTTCTTTTAGCAATGATTTATAACTGCACAATAACATTCTTTAAAAGAAAAGACCTGGCATGTTTAATGGAGAATTACTTTTAAACCTTTCTTTGAAATATGTTGTTCAGAAAATGAAAAAATTGGATGAAAGTTTTTTTTTTTTTTTTTTTGTGATTCTTAAGACTTAAATATGCTGATAGAAAAAGAGAAAGCTGCTAGCAATCTACATTTGTGTGTATTCTCTGAATATTATTTTGGTATTTTGAAAACATCTTAACTGTGATATTTACAGTACAGTTTTACATTTGGGACACAGTAAAGTGGTTTCCATTTTTTTTTTTTTTTTAATAATGATGGCACTTCTTTAATCTTTTTTCTGCTCAGGGCTTAGGGCAAGTGTACGGCAATTGCAGCAAGCCTTAATTGGAGCTTGTTAGTGATTTCCACAGCTAGCAGCACTAACAAAAAGAACAGTCACCCATTGAATATTTTTTTTTTTTCAAAAGTATACTGGATTTGATCTGCTTAGATTTGTATCCCAGCCATGTTACTTGAAGAGGCTGTGTGACATTTTTCAATCATGAAGGAATAAATGAAATAAGATTAATATGGCATTGGAATCAATAACATTGAGATGGAAAGGAAGAAACTGGTGAAGCCCCATAGTAGAAAACTTGAGCTGTCTTCTGTTTGACTTGGATGCTGAGCAACATTCCTCAACCATGCAAAGAGGAGGGAGTCAAAAGTTTTGTAGATTTGCCTGTGCATAAATAGAAGACACGAGAACGTAGACCTCAGGCCAAAAAAGGAGGGGCTATTCCACCTCCTTATGCCAACAAAATGTCTGTAGTAGGGAGCAGATTACACAGGGACAGTAATTTTAAAATGAGCGTGGGTGCCCATAAATGCGTGAATAGGCGAGTGAGCTCACATACGCTGAAATTTTAAGTCATGTGTGCAGTTGCACGTGTATGATTTAAAACACTTCTACCACGCGTATATGTGCTCCTAAGTTTAAGATGATGCTTGAGCAAATATACTTCAGGTATATTCCTTAGGACTTTGTTGGCTTTAACATGAGCATGTAAATGGTTTTTAAAAACCTGCTCTTGTGAACTTACACCTCATCAAGAGCCGAAGTAAACATTCCCGGCTAGTAGCAGACGCTGGATTTATAATATGGATTTACATCTGTAACTTTTGTGCCCACCACACAATGTCCCCGACATGCCTAAACCCACCCACCCTTTTTTTTTTTATTTATGGCAATGTGCATATGCGCATAGTTTGTGTTGCAGAGGTGGATCCTTGGCCTGAGGTTGAGTTAGCACTACCTGTGAGGGAGGACCCCCACAGGTCCCCACCATTGGGAGGTGAGGCTAGATGGGAAGCAGAGGCAGACAGGGGCTTCACCAATACCAGCCCACATTCCATATAGGTTCAGTCCTTGTGTGCCGGGGTCAGCTGGTCTTAGGTGGTCCTCTGCGTAGATGATCCTGGGAGTGGCCAGGCGACAAAGGAGCAACAAAGCTTCAGTCTAGGAGCCACAGTGGATAACAGGAGAAGACCGGTCCAGTCTGAGGGTCAGAGGTAGGTGGCGAAGCCATAGTCGGGTCCAGTCCAAAGGTCAAGCAAAGGTCCGTCCAAGGAGCAAGGCAGAGAACTAAGGCAGGGTCAGAGAAGAAAGGTGGAACTCAGGATCAGGAACAGACACGAACTAAAGCTGGAATTCAAGATCAGGAAGAAATTGGATCAAAGGCTGGAACTCAGGATGCGGCAATTCAGGAACTGTGCTAGGACAAGTGAGGCAACCTGTTGCTAAGGCAAGCTCCGACTGGCAGAGCTTGCCTTAAAGACTCTGGGCCGCTAATATCATCAGAGCGGGCCATGGGAGCTTTTCCCGCCATGGCCCCTTTAAGTCTAGGTGCATGGCGTGTGCGCACACCTAGAGCAGGACACTGAGGAAGGCAGTGGCAGCAGCTGCGGCAGCGGCATGGGCCGCGTGGTGTCAGGCACTGCCAGATGGGAAGAGGCACGGTCCGACAGAGGGGAACCCTCAAGCGTGCTGGAGGGACTGGGGCATGCAGCAGTGGCACAGCCCCACAAGGAGCTGTCGACTGTCAAGAGAGCAGGAGGGACCAAACTTGGGGCCCGGTGTCGGAAGGTAGGAGGGCCTGGTCTAAGGCATCCTTGGCCCAAATTTGTAACAGTTTGTGGCTTTTGAAATATGATTTGCTCACGCACAACCCAGATATGCATGTGTATGGGCCTTTTAATTTGAGATACACTTTTAAAATTCACCCCTAAGAAAATTTTTGCAGTTGAAATTTTTATTTTTTGTTTATCTAATCAAAAGTCACTAAGAAATACATTTTACTTATATTCTTTTTAAAAGACTTCTGTGTGCGCATTAAAGGTAATGCTCCAAAGATGTATAGCTTGTTCAAGGGGTGGTTCATGAAAGGAATATATAGTGATATGGCGTACACAATGACATATCCACAAGGAATTCTGTTTTGAACAAGCTATACATCTTTGGAGCATTACCTTTAATATGTACACAGAAGTCTTTTGAAAGAAGATAAGTATAATTGATTTTTTAGAGATTTTTGGTTGTATAAACAAAAAAGATTTTAACTGAAAAAAAATATTTTCTAAAAAATGAGCATTGTCTGATATGTGATTAATACATGGTAAAGCACAGCTAAAACTAGAGATGTGAATCGTGTCCTCGATCGTCTTAATGATCGATTTCGGCTGGGAGGGGGAGGGAATCGTATCGTTGCCGTTTGGGTGTTTAGAATATCGTGAAAATCGTTAAAATCGTGAACCGGCACACTAAAACCCCCTAAAACCCACCCCCGACCCTTTAAATTAAATCCCCCACCCCCAAATGCCTTAAATTACCCTGGGATCCAGTGGCGGTCCATAGCTAAATCGGGGGAAGGGGGAGGGCATGAAAACCGGCACACTAAATCCCCCTAAAACCCACCCCCGACCCTTTAAATTAAATCCCCCCCTCCCAAACCCCCCCCAAATGCCTTAAAGTACCCTGGGGTCCAGCGGCGGTCCGAAACGGGCTCCTGCTGTTGAAGCGTGTTGTCTTCAGCCGGCGCCATTTTGCAAAATGGCCGCCGCAAAATGGCGGCGGCCATAGACCAACACGATTCGACCGCAGGAGGTCGCTTCCGGACCCCCGCTGGACTTTTGGCAAGTCTTGTGGGGGTCAGGAGGCCCCCCCAAGCTGGCCAAAAGTCTCTGGGGGTCCAGCGGGCGTCCGGGAGCGATCTCCTGCCGCGAATCATTTTCCGTACGGAAAATGGCGCCGGCAGGAGATCGACTGCAGGAGGTCGTTCAGCGAGGGTTCTGGACCTCCGCTGAACGACCTCCTGCAGTCGATCTCCTGCCGGCGCCATTTTCTGTACGGAAAATGGCGCCGGCCATACGCGTATGGCCGGCGCCATTATCCGTTCGGAAAATGATTTGCGGCAGGAGATCACTCCCGGACGCCCGCTGGACCCCCAGAGACTTTTGGCCAGCTTGGGGGGGCCTCCTGACCCCCACAAGACTTGCCAAAAGTCCAGCGGGGGTCCGGAAGCGACCTCCTGCGATCGAATCGTGTTGGTCTATGGCCGCCGCCATTTTGCGGCGGCCATTTTGCAAAATGGCGCCGGCTGAAGACAACACACTTCAACAGCAGGAGCCCGTTTCGGACCGCCGCTGGACCCCAGGGTACTTTAAGGCATTTGGGGGGATTTAATTTAAAGGGTCGGGGGTGGGTTTTAGGGGGATTTAGTGTGCCGGTTTTCCTGCCCTCCCCCTTCCCCCGATTTAGCTATGGACCGCCGCTGGACCCCAGGGTAATTTAAGGCATTTGGGGGGGGGGGGTTCGGGAGGGTGGGGGATTTAATTTAAAGGGTCGGGGGTGGGTTTTAGGGGGTTTTAGTGTGCCGGTTTTCCTGCCCTCCCCCTTCCCCCGATTTACAATTTTTTGACGATAAATCAGGGGAATTGGTATTGTATCATGGCCCTAACGATTTTTGACGATTTAAAATATATCGGACGATATTTTAAATCGTCAAAAAACGATTCACATCCCTAGCTAAAACACATATTAATTTAACTGGGAACATGGAGGTTGAACATTAACCTCTTGTGAGGTGGTTTGCAATCTCCTATTTTGTACTTTCACCTGACGTTACAAATAGTTGAAGGATAAGTTTACAATATTTTGATTTTCTTTTCCTTTTTATTATTTTGTTTTGTTTTTTTAACATTTTTTTCATTTTTGTTTGGTTTCTTTATTTTTAAGTATGCAGTAACAGGTCAATTTTAAAAGCATTGTTCACACAAAAATGACCACATACCCGCGACTGTGAGCCTTGCATGAGCAATGTGCATTTTAAGAAGCTGCAAAGTTCATGCATGCAGACCCATGCACATGTCAAGAAGAAGGGGGCAGAAAAGGGATCATTTAAGAGCAGGGTATGGGTGTCCTGGGGTGGGTCCGAGAATTACTTGCATAAAGTCCACATTTTTAAAAAGCTGACTCTGGCGTGTATCGGCTTGTTATTCACATCGTTTTCTTCTGATCCTGATGAGGAGCAAGTCTGAAGATCTCGAGTTTTAGGGCATTTAGCACAGCATGAGGGTTTGGGGTCAAGGGTGAGACTTGCAAGATGAAGAACCAGAGAGGTAACCATGTGTATGTTTACTGGAGATAATACCCTTATTCAATAAACATACACATGGTTACTGTGACTCCAACATCGCTCTAAGCTACAACAGCAAGAGGAAATGTGGAAAAAAGGATTCACACTCACAAAGCGGGGAGAAGCTGGCTTATTACGGCGGTTACTACCCCAAACCAAATAAGCCTAATACTTCACTTTCAATGCATATCCAGCATAGCTCTATGCTTCAACGGCAGGGGAGAAGAAAAACTGATACTTCACGCATATCCAGCATAGCTCTCTGCTTCAACGGCAGGGGAGAAGAAAAACTGATACTTCACGCATATCCAGCATATCTCTCTGCTTCAACGGCAGGGGAGAAGAAAAACTGATACTTCACGCATATCCAGCATAGCTCCCTGCTTCAACGGCAGCGGAGAAGAAAAACTGATACTTCACGCATATCCAGCACAGCTCTCTGCTTCAACGGCAGGGGAGAAGAAAAACTGATACTTCACACATATCCAGCATAGCTCCCTGCTTCAATGGCAGGGGAGAAGAAAAACTGATACTTCATGCATATCCAGCATAGCTCTCTGCTTCAATGGCAGGGGAGAAGAAAAAAGGATTCGCACTCACAAAGTGGGGAGTAGCTGGCTTGTTACGGCGGTTACTACCCCAAACCAAATAAGCCTGATACTTCACTTTCAATGCATTTCCAGCATAGCTCTCTGCTTCAACGGCAGGGGAGAAGAAAAACTGATACTTCACGCATATCCAACATAGCTCTCTGCTTCAACGGCAGGGGAGAAGAAAAACTGATACTTCACACATATCCAGCATAGCTCTCTGCCTCAATGGCAGGGGAGAAGAAAAACAACCAATAAGGGCTGAATAACATAGTCTGGGTAAAACAAATAAGCATGGGTGTAACTTGCTTATTGCGGCGGTTACTTCCCCTACTACCCCTAACTAATCAAGCTTGATATTTCACTTGGATGCAGCTCCATCACTGCTCTCTACATTAATGGTGGGGGTGGAAGGGAAATAGAACCAAAGAGCTAAGAGAAACAGATAAGTATGAGAAAAAAATGTGAGAAGCTTGCTGGGCAGACTGGATGGGCCGTTTGGTCTTCTTCTGCCGTCATTTCTATGTTTCTATGTTTCTATAAGAGGTCTGGAATTGGGCAAACCGGTGCATTACTTGGAAAAGAATGTTTTAAAATCTGCCTGCATACACAAAACTAACACTCTGCATTTTTTGAGGCGTGACTACTTTCTCACTTTCGGTGACCTAGTTATAATTTTACTATTATAGATGTTTCAGGTTTTGGTGTCACTGGGTGTTCTCAAAAAAGGCTATGTAGAGAAATACCTTCCTTCCTTTTGGAGCACCTTACCAGGATTAAAGTGAATAAATAATCCCCAACAAAGAGTCCCTCAGGGGTAGAGGGAAAAGGCAGAGTTTTGAGATAAGGTAAATTAAATGGAATCACCAGCAATATATAAACGATTATTTTAATTTTATTTGTCAAAGTGAAATTATAACAAATAGATTTCTCATCAAATAAATCATTTGCTTTATATTTCAGTAGTAAACAATTCTCTGTTTTATCTAATAGAATATACACACACACACACAATCACAAAATCACACTATCAAATGATGGAATACTGTTGAGCTGGTGGTGGACCCTTGGCCTGAGATGGAGTTGACACAGCCCTTAGGGCAAGCCTTATGGATCCCCACCATCGGGATGTGGAGCTGACTATGAGACTGAGGCCAACTGGAGCTTCGCCACTACCATCCCTCGTTCCCCGCAGGTCGAGCCCTTGGGTGCCGTGGCCAGCTGGTCTTAGGCGGGCCTCCGTGTGACAACTCCCAGTAGTAGTGGTGCAAGGGTTGACGGGAACCAGCAGAGGTAACAGGGGACCTATGTAGGTACGGATGAGGCAGGGATACAGAACCAGGCACCAACAGGAACAGGGCAGAGACAGAGGGTGCTCGAGTAATAGAGGCTGAAGCCAAGAGGCCAAGTCCAAATAGATACCAAGGGCATAGTCAAGGCAAGCTGAGGTCAGGGCAGGCAGCGGAGCAAGACAAGGTACAGAGTCCACCGTAGCAAAGGTCAAAGCCAGAGAAACAATCCTGAGTGTGGTCCAACATAGCAAGTGTCAAAGCCAGAGAAGCAATCCTGAGCGTGGTCCAACGTAGCAAGGGTGAAAGCCAGAGAAGCAATCCTGAGCGTGATCCAACATAGCAAAGGTGAAAGCCAGAGAAGCAATCCTTAGCATGGTCCAATGTAGCAAGGGTCAGAGCCAAAGGTCAGTTCAGCAAGACAAGGAAGGGACCAAGGTACTGGTTAGGAATGAAATCAGGATCAGGAACCAGGAACGAAGTCAAGATCAGGAACCAGGAATGAAGGGCAACAAGCACACGAACAACATGGAGACCTGTTGCCCAGGCGAGGAAATAGTGGCAGAGCCCTGCCTTATATACCAGGGCCTAATGATGTCATCATCCGGGGCCGTGGGCTAGTTTCCCGCCACGGCCCCTTTAAAGGTCAGGGTGGTGCGCACACACGCGCTAAGGCCAGGGCCCACAGAGGGCTGAACGATGGCATCTCCCTGTGGCACACACGGGGAGACCCTCCGGGAACTGGGGAGGTCCGCAGAGGAGCCAGGAACAGCCGAGGAGGCAGTAGGTGCTTGGGGGCATAGGTGGTCGCCCACAACCACGAGCGAGGATGGTCCGGGTCCGGGAGCAGCACTGCAATGGTGAGTAGGCCCGGTCACGGGCCTATCGTGGGCAGAGCATGCAACAAATACATCCAAGTTCCAATTCTATTCAACCTTTTAGTCAGATAAGTATAAGTAAATTAAGAAAATTCTTATTTCATCTACTAAAATTGTCTCTGTTATGTCCTCCATTGCAGACATCCAATACTATAGCAAATATGGAATTCGCTTTATTCAACTCTAAACATCTGACTATTGCGCTAATCTACGCTCCACCCGGTCTTTTGGAATCTGACCCTTCCCCAATCATAGAACTAACAGCAAAACACTTAAATTCAGGAAAACCGGCCATCTTGATGGGAGACTTCAACCTCCACGTGGATGTCCAACCTCATTTCTCCAACTGCAAAACTCTTCTCTCCTCCCTCAACCATATGGGTTTCAGACAAATTGTGACAGAACCCACCCACAAAGCTGGTCATACTTTAGACCTGATCTTTATAAACAAAGGTCTTTCATCCCACTCCACCCCAACCTGCCTTGCAGTTCCTTGGACTGACCACCTAGTCATTTCCTCAATGTTAAAGATCCTTGAGCCTCTTCCCCAAACAACTCAAACAATCACCATCTCAGTCAGGAAACAGTGCTCAGGAGATCACCTAAGCAAACACCTAGCCAAAGAACTAATGAATCTGGACCTCACTGACGCCAATTCAGCAACCTCATCATGGAGCAACATCACCAACAAGGTTGCAGATCAAGTGTGTCCCATGACAACAAAGTCTATCAACCCGGACAAAGACAACAGGAAACCTTGGTTCACCACAGAGCTGAAGACTCGTAAACACGAGCTTAGAAGCAAGGAAAACCAATGGCGTAAAAGCCCATCTACAACAACCCTCCTCAACTACAAATCATGCCTCAACACCTACAGAAACGAAATCAACAAAACAAAAAGAGAATTCTTCTCCAAAAAGATACACCACTTCTCATTTGACTCAAGAGCCCTCTTCTCTTATGTCTCAGCCCTCACTAAACCTCCTGGACCAAACATCCCAGATGAACAAGCTCTTAAAAAAGCCAGTGAACTTGCTGACTTTTTCGACAACAAAATCACCGCACTCATAGCCCCCCTCAAAGGGCCTATGCCGCACACAAGCCACGCAAGCAACCACAGCCCGCAATCAGCAACCGCTCGTCAAACCAACACATACACAGCAGCGCTCGAAACTCTTGAACCCACGTCCACCCTAGAAATAGCGAATATCCTTAGGAAGATAAAACCGTCCTCTCACCCCTTAGACCATATACCATCAAACCTGCTGAGTTCAATCCCTGACATCATTGCCAAGCCAGTTGCAGATATCATTAACTGCTCCCTCGCCCAAGGCCAAGTTCCTGACCAACTCAAGTTAGCATTGCTCAAACCTCTCCTCAAAAAACCCAACCTTCCCACCACAGATCCGGCTAACTACAGACCTATAGCTAACCTCCCTATGCTAGCTAAAATTATGGAGAAAATTGTCAACAGACAACTTTCTGAATTCCTTGATGACAACAATATCCTCACCACTAACCAATATGGATTCCGGAAGAAAAAGAGCACCAAATCTTTATTATCCACACTAACGGACACCATTATCTTCAATCTCAAAAAAGGCCAACCTTGTCTCCTCGCGCTTCTGGATCTTTCCTCAGCGTTCGACACCGTGAACCACTCTAGCCTACTACAACGACTAACAGACATCGGCATCACAGGAACAGCTTTCAACTGGTTTAAGTCCTTCCTAGAGAACAGAACATACAAAGTTAAGATAAACAACAAGGAATCTCACCCCATCCAAGCCAAGATGGGGGTACCACAAGGATCATCACTCTCCCCCACCCTCTTCAACATTTACCTTCTCCCACTCTGTCATCTACTTACTAACCTCAAGCTCACCCATTTCTTATACGCGGATGACATACAAATTCTCATCCCTATCACGGAGACCATACACAAAACCATGGACTACTGGAAAAAATGCCTCTCATCCATCAACGATCTTCTAACCAGCCTCAACCTGGTTCTAAACACCAACAAAACGGAAATCCTCATAATAGCACCGGATCAATCTGCCCCGCCAACATCCAGCAACTCTCCAGACACCTCAGGATATACCACCGCACCACAAGTCAGAGATCTGGGAGTACTACTAGACAACAGACTCAGCCTCAATAAATTCATAAATAACACTACAAAAGAATGCTTCTTTAAATTACAAGTGCTAAAGAAACTAAAGCCCCTTCTACTCTATAGGGATTTCCGCACAGTACTCCAAGCCATCATTCTCCCTAAACTAGATTACTGCAATTCACTCCTGCAGGGCCTTCCCGCAGGAGCAAACCACTCCAGATGGTACTGAATGCCACTGCAAGGATACTTACCAACGCCAAAAAAAGGGACCATATCACCCCGATCCTCCAGCATCTCCATTGGCTGCCCATCAAATACAGGATTCAGTTCAAAACCTGCATGATGATTCATAAGGCCCTACATAACATCTCTCCACTCAACTTAACCTTCCAGCTTCAACTACACTCCTCTAAAAAACCAACCAGAAGGGCATACCAGAACAGAATGATCACCCAACCTGCAAAATCTACCCTGAGGAAATGCGCTCTATCTACAGTGGGCCCGTCTCTCTGGAACTCCCTACCACCGGACCTCCACCTTGAGCCGTGCCATACTACTTTTAAAGTGAAACTCAAGACTTGGCTCTTCCGTCAAGCTTTCCCAGAGAGCTAAAAGCAAGAAGAACAACAACCATCCTTGCCTTACAGCAATAATCTAATGTTTATATTGCTTCAGTTATATGTTTCCAAGTTGTGTTCTAAGTTGATCTTAGTTGTTCTAAGTTGATCTTAGTTGTTTTCCCAATAGATTGTACTTTATTATATATTATCCGTTCATTATTTCGATATGTTCCATGTAAACCGCCTCCCCGGCGATAGTTATCTCTGTTAAATGTGAACCGGAGTGATATGTATTGTATACAGGAACTTCCGGTATATAAAAACCAAAAATAAATAAATTAATTAATTAATCCTTTGTGTTGTTTTTTATATCTCCTTAGCTTTTTGAACTGAACAAAAATGGACTGAGCAAGGATGGACTTCAGAATGCTCTAATGTAAGTATCTGAAAGCCTATGTTTCTTTCCTTGCTTATCTTTCTCTGGTATGTCTTAGTATTTATATCTATTCGTTTTCTCTCACTCTTTCTTTTCTGTATCTTTATATTTCAAATGGTGTTGGTGTAATGTCGGTGTGTGCACACAAGTAATTTTATCTTGTGGTGATCACTTATTCTTCTGTCTTCTTTCTCTGTTCTTCTTCATACTACCTATCACTTTAATCAACTCAAAAAAAGAGTCTGCCTCCCGGTACCGAGCAATCTTCCACATCCTAATGTATGTGTGTTCCTTCAGGGTATCCTCACCGATATCTTACTGTTTACTGAATCACTAGCTAGTTCAAAATAAATTATAATTGATATAGCATTATCTATGGAAAATAACTGTGCTATTATTTACACTCATACATTAGTGTCATTCACTCTTAGCACTTAACACTGTATACTCTCACCTTGTTACTTTTTGCGACATGTGAGGTGACGTGGTCAGGGGTATAACTCGCTATATCTTGCTGCTTCTCAGGAGTTCTTCTTAGTTATGCTTTATGACACAGTGGAAGATAGTATACGACTATATATTTAGAATATTGCCTTGTTCCCTGACAAGTTGTGTTTTCTCTCCGGCATACACGTTCAGCTTTCCACTAGCTTAATTAATCTGCTTAAAGTCTCCATGTTGCAGCATTAACTCCACTACTCTGACCTTACATTTACTGGATACAGTGTACAATATCATTCACTTTCAGTAATATGTAAGTCACTGTTCTTTTCCCTTTTTGAAAGCATTTTTTACTTTTTAGGCCTTTGAGCTGCTGCAGCCTCTGGTCTGATGAAATTCTCAACTGACCTTTCCTTTTCTGGCTTGTCTAGATCCCTGCACCGTGATGTCAACAGGCTCTGTATTTTAATATATATGCTAGGTTTTCCTTAAATTAGTGTTGATCAACCTGTCTAAGGTCTTGGGTCATCTAAATAAAATTTCTAGAATTTTTCAATTCTTTTATTTTTGGTCTAATGCTGTTTGATATTTTCTAATGGATTTGTGGTTTTACCAGTTTTAGTATTGCTGTGCTAACATGTTTACTGGTTACTAGTGAAGCCATAATCATGTATCCCCTGGATACAGCTTTGGAATTTCCAAACTTGCTTTGGTAATCTAGATTTTTCTGGGATGTTTCAACCAGTTCATTGATTTTAGGAGTGAAGGGACACTGCCATTGATCTTACAATATTAATTTTGTCCTTATTTCAGATGTTAAAAAAGTGTTTTTTTCATAATGCTGGAAGCCAGGATTATCTCCCCCAACCCCCTCCATTTCCCCCACTCTCTGCCCACCTTCCTATCACCCCGATATCCCATTAGTCTCTTTCGTGACCTTAATAAGACGCAGGACTCTGTAGTGGATAACAAAAGGCCGCAGCTTTATTAATCAAAACATAAATGAATATCTGTCGCATTCGAGCAAGAAGGCTTGGAGAAAATGGCCCCCCTGCCACATCAAGCAAGGGAGACTACACCTCTGGGTGTCTCTACACCCTACCGACCTGTTGGCATTCATCCTATACTGGACTTAACCCACCAGTATCCTAGTTGGCACTTCCGGCATCACATTGCTGTGCCCTCCCGACTCAGGAACCCCGCCACCAGCATGAGGTAGTTGGTGACTTTCCTCATGCACCCCAACCAAAGGACTTATTTAATAGGCTCAGATGCCCGGGCATCTGAGCCTATTAAATAAGTCCTGCCCTATATCAGAGAGGTGAACCAGATCACCTTGACACAGTCCTTCACATTGCATATTTGCCCACTTGTGCTGTATCTGGCAACCCCCCAAACTCTGTATGCATGCGCTTATCTGTTGATTCAGCTTCTGGTGCTCCCTGTTCCATAGCTTCGAATTGCTCCATTTTTTCTGCAGTATGATATCAGACCATACCAAGCAAGGGTGCCTGATTAGCGCAGCTATCAACTTGAGGTCCTCCTTAATATTCCTCAACAGATGTCTGGTGGGTATCCTGCCCAGGTCGTTGCTGCCCAAGTGAATGACAATGACCTGTGGCTGAGCGCAAGCGGCTGCATGATACCACCTCAGTGGTAACAGTTGTTCCCATATCATACTGCGATGACTGATCCATTCTATGTGTACCCCGTACAGTGCCAGTCCAAGGTGTGTCTTGTAAGGTCTCTCACTCGCCCTCCCAGCTGCCCCCTGAATGAAGGAGTGTCCGATGATCCAGATGGTCCTTCAACCATTGGGTTTCCATGCAACATAAATGACGATATTGTTAGTTGCCCTCGACCCCAGTTCTAACGTACAGGTTAACCGCCACTGACTTCCATCTTCCTATCCTCTGTATTGTCTCCAAGGTTAAACTTACCCTTGCCACGCTGGTTGCTGAACTGATCTGGAAGGAGTGAGTACCGAATTCAGATTGTTTGAAACCCAAATGGGTCAAAACCTTCATGAGCACTGCCGTGAACTGGTATCTCGTGAGTGGTGCCCCATTGGTGTTTGTCAACAAATGATTCCCATCTGCCGTTCTGCAAGCCAATTAATGTTTGAGATTTCTTTGGGGACAAGTGACCTGAGACTTGACCCTCCTCATGTATAGCCCGACTCCCCTGCCCTCCTGATCGGTTTTTGAACGATGTATCACAACCATCATCGCCCTGTCCCACAAGTAGGCTATTGCATCCGGTGTCTGCTTTGAAGGCCTCTACCAACTCTCTAACCCTCAATACCCTGAAGAAATCCAGAGAGAAAGCAGTACTAAAGTTGTGAATCTCAAACACCGAACTACAAACTGCAGGTAAGGTATTCCACAACCACGCAAGTAATTTGTCTGTGATAGGCTCCCTGTCATCCTTCGCATGACCCATTCCCCGACTCCACCTGGCCAACATCTTCCTTACCAATAAAGCTCTGGTTGGGTCTCCCCACCCCTGCACCTTGGCAAAAAATGTGGAGTGAGAGAGGTGATTAGTTACCATACCTCTGGAGACCCCTGCTTCCATGGCCCCGCTCCCAACCCAAACCCTTAAAAAATGCCTGCACGTGCTCATATCATCGAGAATAGGTGGCCCACATAGCAGGAGCTACAGCCCTGCACAACAATTCCCTGGCTATCATGTCCTAATGGTCCATAAGCACTCTGTGAACCTCATGGCTTCCTCATCCGTGGTTGGAACCGGCATGCAAAATGAATCCCATTTAGCACATGACAAAGCATCAGTCATATTGTTGCTTGCTCCTGGCATGTGGCACGCCCTGAGAATCGTGTTTAAGCATAAACACTGGCAAACTATCTTCCTGCACAACTCAACTCGCCTACCAGAGGTCACTTCGCTGAATACCTATTAATGACATCAACTACAGCTCGGTTATCACAACAAAATATTATTCTTTTGTTGGTTAGCTCCTCACCCCATATCGCCAGGGCTACCTGTATAGGAAACAACTCAAGGAACATTATGTTCTGTGTCAATCCTGTTTCCTTCCATGATACTGGCCAGGGCTCGGCACACCATGAAACCTAAAAGTATAAGCCAAATCCCCAACTGCCCGAAGCATCGGAATAAATGCCCAGATTGCAATTGGAAAGTGGGGGGTCCTGCCATATAGACACTCCATTGTATTCATCTAAAAAGTTTGCCCAGACTTCATAGTCCTTCTTAATGGCTGAGGACATGTGAATAAAATGATGGGGCTAGCTAATTCCCATGGTAGCTAGTGATAATATCCATGGGGATGACCCAGCATGTGAAATTAAGACTGCTGATGAGTGACAGTATGCTTGCTAAAGTCAACTTCTTCACTGCTGACGCATTCTTAACCTTTTCCCTCAGCTTGGCTATCTTGTCAGCCGGTAGCCTGGATACCATCCCCTGAGAATCCAACTTGATGCCAAAGAAGGAGAGTCATAGAAGGACCCTCAGTCTTGTCCTTGGCTAACGGAACTCTGAACTCCGCGGCCATAACATGAAATTCACCTAGCAATGCGGCACAAGTATTGGACCCCCAAGGGCCGACAAACAGAAAGCCGTCCAAGTAATGAATGACATTTGGGATGCTAGCCCGCTGTTCGATGACCCAATGCAGAAAGAAGTTAAACAATTCAAAAGATGCACATGGTACCACACACCCCATTGGCATACATTTATTATAGAAGTACTGCCCCTTAAAGCGGAAACCAACTGGATATATGGATAACAACCGAAATGTTGATTCTATGTTGGTTTTGGACATTAAAGTACCCTTCTCGCATGCTCTCAACAGGACAAGGGCACTATTGAACAATGCATATTGCATGAAACATTCATCCTATGGCAGATGGTCATTAACAGACCTCCCTGGTGGGTAAGAAAAGTTCTGAATTAATCTAAATTTCCCTGGCTCCTTTTTAGGAGAACAAATCATCTCCATGAATGGTGGGTCCATGAAGGGGCCGGTCATCCTGCCCAGCATTATCTCATCATAAATCTTCTGCTGCACTATCCCCGCATGCCGCGCTGCAGAGTTGGCATTGCTAACTAAGCCCTTAGGGATTTTTCCCCGGAAAGGAATTCAGAACCCCCAGCAAAACCCCTACCAGATCCTGACTGCTGCATGATGTTTGGGGTAAAAATCAAGCCATGCCCTCATGCATTCAACCGGGGTTGGCACCCTCCCATGCGAGCCACACTAATTTTGACTTGGTGGAACTCCTGGCATTAAGCCGCTTGCTGCATCGAACTGCTGGATGGGACTCTGCACAGACTGAACAGGCGTGTTTGAACTTGAAGTCCTGAAAACTGCAAGTAGATTTTTTAAAACACTACCCTACCTTGCTATTGCTGGATGCCGAGGAGGGGGCACTCTGACTGGTGTGCCTCTGAGATGCCGCCCCCTTGCACCTGCATCCAGTGCCTTGTTCCATAATCCCACATCTTGGGTGTCCCATGAAATTAACCTATTTTCTTTCATATTATCCCTAAAGTGCTCATCATAGTTCAACCATGCCCATCCTTCATATTCCCTATAGGCCTTGAGTATTGTGCCTGCATAGCTCAGCATAGGCCAATATTGACCTGGATCATTCTGCCCCACCATGCTAGCCATTCTTAGGAAAACCCTGGCCCAATTAACAATGTTCCTAGGAACCCTTTCACTGGCCCTGCTTGTGGCATTCCTGCCCTTGCCCCTCTTCCTATTGCCTTTCCTCCTCCTTCATTCAAGCAAGGTGAAAATATCTACATAAACGCGCTTTTTATCTTTTTACACAGCGCTTTGGGTACATTTTCCCACAGCTGAGACAATGTAATGAGTCCAGGCGGTCTCCTGTTTGCTTCATCTGGGTCTGTCGAAGTCCTAACTGTTAGGAAAACAAAAAGGATAGATTCCCAAGTCTTTTTCAAATCTTTATTGGAGTAGAGACGTTTTTAAAATGTACAGCCCGACTCAGGCTGAGTTTCGCCGCTTCATTAGCAGCTGCCTCAGGGGCTATGAATAAATCATACAAAACACTATGATTAACAAAATTAAAATGAAAACATAATGAATAATGGATGAAATCATAGGAATTAAAAATACAGTTATGAAATGGTGATATATAGAGCTACTAAAATTTGATACAGTGGACCTTTACCTTTACCTATTTGTTAAAAAAAGAAAACATGTGGACTTATTTTTATGGTTTGCACTTTACCTATTTGTATATTTTTTTAATTATTTTATTATTTTATATTTTATATATTTTTACCTTGACACTCTTTTAATTCTGGACTATGTTTTAAATGTATTTTTATTAGGTATATCCACATTAATAGACATCATCTTATTCACTAGTTTAAATTTTGATTTATTTTGCAATATCATGCACCATACAATTTTATGTATATTTTCTATTCACTGCCATTCAGACTCTAAATTATTTTGAACCAAAAATATATTTGACCATATTGTATCACAAATATGTATTTAAGTCACATCTGGGAGATACAAGACAGATTTATGAGTAGATTAATGTTACGAGTGTGGCCACCAGCTGCTTTACGAACCGAGGGCTTGAAGACCTTCGGATACTGTTACGAGCATGGAGGCATGGTCGTTTCTGAAACAGGTGATGTGAGCCCTTGAGCCACGGCATGACTCAGGGAGGAGTCCCAAGACACACTGCGGGAGGTGAGGTGGTGCAAGCCTGGGTAACAAGGAGCAGGACAAGGCTGAAGTGAAAACAAGGAGACAGAGGTCTGACCCTCTACCGGACCTACACACCCCAGGATGACCAACAACGCAATGTTGATCAATGAACAGTCCTCCAACCGTTCCAAGCCCTTTCGGACCTGCCACTGGGTAATGGCAAAAAGAGGCAGGCCGGACAGAGGACGAGGGCAGACGGAGTCCTTAGAATACAGAAGACTTTGGACGAAGACTCAGGAGAGGACACTGTAGATGAAGACATAGGCGAGGACACTGTAGTCAAAGGCAAGGATCAAGGTACTGTAGACATAGGCAAAGGGTCAAGGCACTGTAGATGAAGGCAAGGATCAAGGACCTGTAAACGTAGGATCAAGGATCAAAGCACTGGGTTGAGACTGCGATGCAGTGCACCCTACACAGGCCACCAGCGGGACTGGTCGCAGACCATGCTGGGCTGTAAGCAGACTCTAGGAGTGATGATGGAAGCTGACACTGGAACATGGTAAAGATACTAAAGAGGCCTGCACCTGGACACGCCCTACACTGTCCACCCACGGGACTGGTCGCGGACCACGCTGGAGCAGAACAGGTTTGAACAGAGTCTTTGGCATGGACAGAAGCAAATGCAAGGAGCTCCAAAGACTGGGACAAGTTTCAAGCATAGGATCCAAGATTCTCAAGGATTCAAAGACAACTCAGGATTCAAAACTTAGGACTGAAGCAGAAGTCTTCCGGAGGCTAGCACTGCGGAGATGAAGATGGCCTTTGTCCATGAGGTGCCCTACATAGCCTGCCCATGGGATGGTTGTAGACCATGACAATGGCACGCCAGGAAAGTGGACATCAAGGAACCAAGGCATGGAGGTAGAGGTGAAGGCAAAGGTGTCATGAAGGACATCGGACATCAGGAGGTACAAGCGAAGAACACCAGGAACATGAAGACAACTAGAGGCATGAACAAAGAACATCAGGAACGTGCATACGAAGCGGTCAAAGCAGGAGAAGACCATGGAGGACAACTGTGGAATCTGATCCGAAGGCCAGGAGTGACTGAAGAGGAATCCCTTTATAGGGCTGAAACAGGAAGTTGTCATCAGGTGGTGCCCAGGGCATATTCGGCCACGGGCCCTTTAAATGTAGTGAAGAGGCGCGCGCTGGCGCCTAGAGCAGGAAGCAGGAAGAGAGTACCTTGGACAGCGGCATCCCCCTGCATGCTGACACAGACGCAGGGAAAGGCAGGCTGGCTGCAGGCACCAGGAGGGACAGCCTCCCTGCCGGTCAAAGAATCCGGCAGTGGTGAGGATGGTCCCTGTCATCTGAGGACCCCAGGAGGAGTGTCGGGGAGCCAGAGTGGCATCGTCCATGTAGGAAGGCCAAGGACGTCCACAGAGGAGCCCGGAGGCAGTGGCAGGCTTGCCGCAAAGAACAAGCGTCGGCGGCCCAACAACAACAATTAATTTCTCCAACACAGACATGCATGAATGCTCCGAAAGTGTGTGACATTTTACTATACAACCGATGGCCATTGTCTTGAGAGAGATTTTTCATCATTTAGAATACACATTTATTTCAGCAGCCACGTTTAAACCACACCCCTCAAAATGATTGAAAGCTGATTTTGGTGCCAGTAGGCTTTCTTAAAAGCTTTTATAAATGTGTTTTCCAATAGTAAAAGTTTTTTTCTTTTTAAATTATTCCTTGGGTTATGAGGTGTAGGTAGAGAAAATTTTATAGCGTCTGGTATTATTAATTGTTTGCACACAATACGGTCCCCCCCTTTTTTTTTTGTAGAATGATTGACAGCTCCATTGGCGCCAAAATTTACTTTAAATATGGGCGAATGACAGCGCTCATATATTTGCTTTTTCTGAGTTGAGACCATACATCCGATGGTGGAACGCAAGGTAATTTTGATATTTTGGGGTTTTTGTTTGTAATAGCTTTTGGTTTAATAGCACAGTTCAGAAACAATACACAGATGTTCTGTTGATGTTTGTTCGTAAGGTTAGAGCTTTATCCATTTTAGTCACCGAGACTCATTATGAATTAGACAGAAGTTTGTATCGATAAGACACATATGTGCATGTTGAGCTGTTCTAATATACCATTTCTCTCATATTTTAATGATCACTATATCATTTTCTTTCGCCTGCAGTGCTGGTCTGAACTTGCTGTATAAGCCATGGACAGTAACTTGATGCTTTAAATATAAAACATTTTTTTTAAATATGTATGGTGTACAAAGGTGTCTGAAGGCATCTGAATTCAGTCACCCAATCCCATGAATGCTATACTGTTCGACATCATTAATTGTTTGTATAGTAGATGGTTTTTTTGTATAATGATTGCCAGTTTTGTAGATGCCAAATTTCATGTTAAATATGGGCGAACAATAGCGCTCAGATTTTTGTTAATCTGTGAAGAGACCATACATTTGACATCGAAGCGCAATATTATTTTGACACTTAGCTAGTAAGAAACCAAGTTTTTTAAAATATATTGCAAGCGAATGATGCACTTTAGAATACTTGGGCAACCTGTTTATGTCCGTTATCAACATGAGAGCACTGCCCATATTGATATCAATCACCTACACAGATTGGAATTTTCTCTAATGACTAAAACAGTAATTTTCTTGCTTATAACGCCAGTTAAAACTCATTTTAATAACCTAAGACATGATTCTAATGCTTATATGACTGCTAAGATATGTTTGGCACAAGTAAATGCCGCAATGGTTTTTAACTCAACATCACACGGCGACATGTTCAGTCATTCAACACTAGGAAAACTATAAAAATAAACTACAATAGGTAGTAATAGAATATATGTCATCCGAAGTAGCATTTACATTTTTTAAGGCCATTACCAGAATATTTTTCATTTCATTGCTATATATATTTATTAGTTCAATTTCAATGCTTCACAATTGTCATTATTTTTATAATAGGTGCAATGAGATGAATCAATTTCACAAAACCCCGATCGTGTCCAAATGAGACAAGGTTTGTGCACATTTTTTTGACATGACAGGAATGCCCAGACATATTTGAATAAAGTTGAATGAAAAATAAGAACATAAGAACATAAGAAAATGCCATACTGGGTCAGACCAAGGGTCCATCAAGCCCAGCATCCTGTTTCCAACAGTGGCCAATCCAGGTCATAAGAACCTGGCAACTACCCAATCCAGGTCATAAGAACCTGGCAAGTACCCAAAAATCATCACTGACAATGTTATGTGTACCCTTTTAGATTCATTACCACTGCGGATCATTTATAAATAATAGTGGGTTACGAGCTCAAAGCCTTTCCTAATAATCCTGAGTCCAATGAGTGTTTAAGGTAAAGATGAATAATATATAAGTAATGATAAAAACCATTGACTTTGTCAATATTTTTTAGTTTGGGATTACAAATGTAATTTTTTATATTTGGAAACAATTTTACTTGATACAATCAATATGGTTATATATAGAGATGTGAATCGGAACCAGAATTGGTTCGGATTCCGGTTCCGATTCGCATGTGGGTTTTTTTCCATCGGGCCCGATCGCATTTTGTTTATCGACTGTGCCCCAGCCGATAAACAAAAAACCCACCCCGACCCTTTAAAAGTAACCCCTTAGCTTCCCCCACCCTCCCGACCCCCCCAAAAACTTTTTACAGGTACCTGGTAGTCCAGTGGGGGTCCCGGGGGCGATCTTCCAAGATCTCGCACTCCGGGCCGTCCTCCCACTCCTGGGCCGTCGACTGCCCCTAATCAAAATGGTGCCGATGGCCCTTTGCCCTTACCATGTGACAGGGTATCCGTGCCATTGGCTGGATCCTGTCACATGGTAGGAGCACTGGATGGCCGGCGCCATCTTGTGCTCCTACCTTGTGACAGGGGCTGACAATGGCACCAGTAGCCCCTGTGACATAGTAAGGGCAAAGACTATTGGTGCCATTTTGAATACTGGCAGCCGACGCTCCGAGTGCAGGAGGTCGCTCCCGGACCCCCGCTGGACTTTTGGAAAGTCTTGTGGGGGTCAGGAGGGCCCCCCAAGACTTGCCAAAAGCCCCTGGTGGTCCAGCGGGGTTCCAGGAGCGATCTCCTGCACTCGGGCCATCAGCTGCCAGTAACCAAAATGGCACCGATAGCCTTTGCCCTTACTATGTCACAGGGGCTACTGCTGCCATTGGTCAGCCCCTGTCACATGGTAGGAGCACAAGATGGCGCCGGCCATACAGTGCTCCTACCATGTGACAGGATCCGACCAATGGCACGGATACCCTGTCACATGGTAAGGGCAAAGGGCCATCGGCGCCATTTTGATTAGGGGCAGCCGACGGCCCGGGAGTCCGAGGACGGCCCGGAGTGGGAGATCGCTCCCGGGACCCCCACTGGACCACCAGGTACCTGTGAAAAGGTTTTGGGGGGGGGGGGGGGTGGGGAAGGTGGGGGAAGCTAAGGGGTTACTTTTAAAGGGTCGGGATGGGTTTAGGGGTTATTTTTATGTGCCATTTTTTCCGCCCTCCCCCAAAACAATAAGGGAACCCCCACGATCAATATCGTGGGGTTTTCCTATCGTTTTAGGGAAGCCCCCGATTTCTGATGATTTTGAAAATATTGACGATATTTTCAATTGTCCGAAGCCCGATTCACATCCTTAATTATATATATATATTTTTATTTGATTAAACCAAGAATTAATAAATATTTGTTAAGTACAAATTTCATATAAACAACAATGTTTTCTTTTTTAACAAATAGGTAAAGGTAAAGGTTCACCGTATCGAATTTTAGTAGCTATATATGTCACCATTTCATAACTGTATTTTTAATTCATATGATTTCATCCATTATTCATTATGTTTTAATTTTATTTTTTTAATCATAGTGTTTTGTATGATTTATTATAGTGCCTGAGGCAGCTGCTGTGGAAGCGGTGAAACTCGGCCTGAGTCGGGCTGTACATTTTAAACACGTCTCTACTCCAATAAAGATTTGAAAAGACTTGGGCATCTATCCTTTTTGTTTTCCTAACGGCTCTTTTAGATCACCTACCTTCATGTTTCTTGGGAAGTCCTAACTGTGCCCTCATGATCTGTGCTGGCCAAATCAGAGGTATCACTGGAGTTAGACTCGTTCTGTGCGGTCTTCTTTTTGCTGCGCTTCCTCTTCTTGTTTTAAACTACTGGCACTGGCTTGATGGCACCTTCAGGTCCTTTCTTTGCCTCGCTGACATTGCCATCTAAGGATATGATAGCTGCTGGTGCAGAACTTCTGCAACCATTGTTGGGTAAGTTTGTACCTGTCCCAGACACTGCAAATGTTCCACATGGACAATCAGAAATGGTTGCTGTCTGAGGGGACTCACCCTCCTCTTCTTCCTGTCACTCTGCCTCCCATGGAACATTGGTTGAACTGGATCCTCCTCCAAGTGTGTCCACTTGCTGCTGCACCTCTGATTCCCTCAGTATTGCTTCGCCCTGAACTCGGTGTGCTGTCTCTCATCCCGTACTGAGGTGTGCTCTCTCTCATCCCGTACTGAGGCGTTGGTAACCTGTTCAGCCAATTCTGTGACGGAACTGAATTGGGGTATGATGGCCAGAACAGTGGCATGTAGGAATATGACCCTGGTTAGCCCAGGTGACCATGTGGCCATTGCGTGGCTGGAATTATGGAAGCCATCTGTATGCTGCTCATTTGGGTGCCCACCCCTGGGTTCCATGGCTGCATCTGTTCCTGCCTTGGCCACATTAAGCCTGGTGGGCAAACGAGGCCTCTGAAACTTGTGGGAAATATTCCTCCGCATGCTGGAGCAGTCCAAAAACTACATCTGGCTGCAGCAGTATGACCATGCCCATCGTACTTGGACGTCTGGGGTCCCTCTGCCACCATTGCAGTCGTGGAACCAACCAGGGGATGTGCATCATCGTGAGGCATTTGAATGGCTGCCGCTGCGTGACCACTCAGTGAGCTACCCTATGGAACTTCACCCATCTGCACTGCTCCCACTCACCTGCTGTGATGGCTCTGAGGTGCTGCTCGGCCCCCTCTCCCGTGGGACTGCATTGATCTGCAATGCTCTGGTCCGTCCTCACTCTCTGTCTGACTTGCTACGCTGTCTCCATCCTGGATGACATGTTGTCACAGTACCTCGCCCTCCCCGGCACAGTCCCCAAGTCGCTTGCTACCCTTATTTTTGAGATTGTGGCCTTGTCTCATCTCCAACTTGCCAAGGCCCGGTCCTGTTCCAGACCATGTGGTCTCCTTCTCATGGCAAGACTGGCCTCCGGCAGCAGGAGATGATGTCGAGATAAATGTGACTCCTGCTGCCACCCACCCAAGGGCGGATTGGCCAATCAGAGCTTTTGGCATGCCCAAGTGGCCAGGTCCATCCAATTATGTTGGCTTTATTGGTCACAGTGGCCCCATGCCTGAGGAAACTCTGTGCCCAACACCAGCCCACAACAGATCTTCTCCCTTGTACCCTTTTCTCTTCCCTGCTGGTGAAGAAGGAATCCGCAGGCCACCCCAGGATCACAGGCTGGCAAGGCCAAAGAAAGGAGCTGTGGGCCGCCACCGGAGCTCAGGCTGGAGAGGCCAAAGAAGGGAGCTGTGGGCTACCACAGGAGCTCAGGCCAGCGGTGCTGAAGAAGGGAGCCGCAGGCCATCGCTGGAGCTCAGGTTGGCAGCACCGAAGAAGGGAGCCGTGGGCTGCCGCCATAGCTCAGGCCAATGGGACCAAAGAAGGGAGCTGCAAGCCGCTGCCAGAGCAGAGGCTGGAAAGATTGAAGAAGAAAGAATCAGGTCACTGCAGGAGCCAATGAAGAGAGCTGCAGGCCACCACTGGAGCTTAGGCTGGTAGGGCCAGAGAAAAAGAGATCTGCTTCTGTGTATGTGTGACAGAGAAGGAGAGGGTTTCTGTCTTTGGATATGCTGAAACAGCTGAGGGGGATATGAAAGAGGTCTTTAAAATCATGAGAGGTCTCGAATGAGTAGATGTGAATCGCTTATTTACACTTTCGGATAAAAGAAGGGCTGTTAGCAAGTAGCACATTTAAGACTAATCAGAGAAAATTATTTTTCACTCAATGCACAATTAAGCTCTGGAATTTTTTGTCAGAGGATGTGGTTAGTGTAGCTGGATTTAAAAAAGGTTTGGATACGTTCTTGGAGGAGAAGTCCATTAATGGCTATTAATCAAGTTGACTTAGGGAATGGCCTCTACTATTACTGGCATCAGTAGATTGGGATCTTCTTGGTGTTTGGGTACTTGCCAGGTTCTTGTGGCCTGGTTTGGCCTCTGCTGGAAACAGGATGCTGGGCTTGATGGTCCCTTGATCTGACCCAGCATGGCAATTTCTTATGCTTTTATGTTCTTATGCATGTGTCTGTGGGTATGTATGTGTGTGAGAGAAGGAGGTGCTTCTATCTGTGTCTATGTGTGTATGAAAGAAGGAGGGTGCTTCTGTCAGTGTGTATATGTCTGTGTGTGTGTGTGTGTGTGTGTATGTGTGTGTGAGAGGGAGAGAAGAGAACACATGTACACCTGCCTCTCTCCAGTTAATCAATCACATTTTAGGGAGACTTTAAGATGACTGAAAATCAAACGTTCCCAGCTATGGACAGCATTTTTTTTTTTTATGAATGAATGTGATGTATCTGATGTTTTGAAATATTTTATTAGTGTTTGGTAATATTTTAAACATTTTTATATGTGTTTTTAAATGGCTGAATTTATCAGCAGATTTGACATTATATTTATCGGTATGTTTACTTTTTATATTTCTTGATTGTGTTTTCATTGCTTACAGAGTTTGGCTTCTTGTGATTTCCAGTTCAGTTTTTGTCTGCAGTTTCAATTTATATTTTATGATCTCTTTATTCTGTATTTGGTGAGAATCTATCTGTGTTCTGCTTGTGTGACTGAGGCTTTAGGTATTCTGCTAGCATGTAGTTTCTGTGTAGGAATTTACAACCTAGCTTTAATCTGTTTTCCTAATAGGAGGTGTATTAGTGCCTAGAGCCTGATGAAATATTTGCAGTATGGCTTTTTCAGAGGTTGAGTGTCAGCATTATGATATGGAAGATTTACTATATTGGAATTGTAGTTCAGTTTATTCCTGGCTTTCTTTATTAAGTCTATTAAACTATTATTATTGAAAGTGTGTATTTTTGCAGTGTATGTGTTATGATCCGGCCCATGGCTGGTGCCACGAGCTGCCTCTCACCTTACTTTTCCCTCAACAGGGAGCCGCTGACGCCCTCACCGAACTGCGGCCTGGACAGCCGCCATTGCACCTTCTGGCAGGTCAGGAGGCCTGCTCTCCAGTGGCTGGTGCCACACAGGGGCTCACCTACATGGCAGGAGGCCGCCAGTGACACCTGTCACTCTGCGGCCTGGAAGCTGCAATCCCAGGACTTTCCTGCAGCATGGAGCCACCATCAGCCGCCTCTTCAGCGGCTTGGAATCTGCCTCCCGGCATCAGGACCTTGCTGTGGCCCAGCCCAGTTCCTGCTCCACAGTGGCAGCATGGCCTCTGTCCAGGGTCCTGTCCAGCTTCCTCCTAGGGGCGGGCCCACGTCTCCTCACCAGATTTCAAGGGCCAGCAGGGAGCAGTCCCACTGGCTCCACCTGGACTCCTCCCTGGGCGTCTTCCTTCTTCCAGCCCTATAAAAGTGCTTCTTGCTCATTCAGCTTTGGCAAGGGGCTTAGTCCTCCCAAGGACTCCTCATCTCCAGCTCCTGCCTGGCATCTCTGATCTTCATCCTTGCATCTTCTTGTATACTGTGTTCCAATCCTGATGTTCCATTCCAGTCCTGATGTTCCATTCCAGCCTTGATGTCTAATGTCTCATCTCAGTCCTGATGCTCCAGGTCCTGAACAACCCATGCCTCTGGAGATTCCTTGCTTTTAATCCAAGGTCCAAGTTCCTCGTTTTATCTACTCCTGAATCCAGTCCTGACTCTGGAGGATCTGAGGGGTTGCTTCACTCATAGGCTATGAGACCTCCCGAGCCTGTCCCGCTTCCCACATGGTCCGTGACAAGCCTTCAGGCTGTGTAGGGCAGATTGGGGACAGCATGGTCCACAACCAGCCTACGGGCTGTGTATGGCATCTGTGGGCCTTGCTCGTCCCCTCTGTTTCTATGTCCAAGTCTTCAAGGACTTTCCTCATCTACTCCAAGTTTTCAAGGACTTTCCATGTCTGTTCCAAGTCTTCACGTTTGCTCCAAGTCTTCAAGGACTTTCCTTGTCTACTCCATGTCTTCAAGGACTTTCCACATCTGTTCCAAGTCTTCACGTCTGCTCCAAGTCTTCAAGGACTTTCCTCTTCTACTCCAAGTCTACAAGGACTTTCCACGTCTGTTCCATGTCTTCACGTCTGTTCCAAGTCTTCATGCCTGCTCTAAGTCTTCAAAGACTTTCCTTGCCTCTGCTAGCCTCCCAGACTTGGACTGGTTTCACCACAAGGGCACACACTCTCCTCGTCCTGTGCTGGAGAGCTCCAGGTAGCACTACGTCCCATTGCAGCGCAACAGTATGCCGAAATAATATATAGGTTGCTGTAAGTGATAAGTGTTGTAAGTGTTGAATATCTATTTTCCATGTACAATCTGATTTTTTATGATGGGGAAGTTAATACATTTTAATGTGGAAAAGACTTCATAAGTTTAAATTTTGTGGGGAGGGGAGGGAAGGAGGAATAAAAGGCTGTAAGGTTTGTCTAGCGCATCTAATATCCTTGTATCATACACACAGACTCTCACCATTCACCAACCTCTCACATTCCCAGGGGGGCAGATCCTGGAGAAGGGTAGGAAGCACGCATTAGGGAATAGAGGAGACCTATTTCTAGACCCAGGGGTTGGGGGCAGCCATTTTTCCGGAGCCCTTAGTGTGGACAGTGAAGACTGAGAACAAAAAAATAACAGGCCCAAAAACTGAGTGGTTAGAACAGTGGGCTGGAAAATGCAGCCCACTGTTCTGGGTTCAAATGCAGCCAACTAAGCCAGGGTTCAAATCCTATTGCCATTCCATGTAACCTTGGGCAAGTTACTTCACCATCCATTGCCTTCCTCCTGCCCTGGTCCTCGGTGATTTCACCTGCACTGGGCCATTGGGGGGGCGCCATTTCATTCTTCATCTCAGGCAGCAGATTACCTTGAGCCGCCCCTGTGTGGATGAATGCCATATGACTAATTCTGTGACTGATAACTGATGTTAACAAACTCATCTATATATTTTTTTATGTATTTGATTAAAAAACATTTATATGCCACCTATACACAGCTCCAGGCAGCTTTCTGTTAAAATGGAAAAAACTGAGTTAAAACAATAATCAGAATAACTTAAACCACATGATGCTAGGGATGTGCAGACCGCGCAAATTGGCGTACTTTTGCTGGCGCATCAGGTGCCAGCAAAAGTATGCGGGATTTTAGTAGATACGCGCATAGCCGCGCGTTTCCGCTAAAACCCTGGATCGGCGAGCGCAAGTCTATCGATTCTGTATAGCTGGCGCACGCCGAGCCGCGCAGCCTACCCCCGTTCCCTCCGAGGCCGCTCCGAAATCGGAGCGGCCTCGGAGGGAACTTTCTTTTGCCCTCCCCTCACCTTCCCCTCCCCTCCCTTCCCCTACCTAACCCACCCGCCCGGCCCTGTCTAACCCCCACCCCTTACCTTTGTCGGGGGATTTACGCCTCCCGGAGGGAGACGTAAATCCCCGCGCGCCAACGGGCCGCTAGCGCACCGGGACGCGACCTGGGGGCGGGTACAGAGGGCGCGGCCAAGCCCCCGGACCGCCCGGGCCGTAACCACGCCCCCGGGCCCGCCCCCAAAATGCCGCGCCAACCGGGCCCGCCCCCCGACACGCCCCCCTCTCCAAACCCCGGGACTTATGCGAGTCCCGGGGTCTGCGCGTGCCGGTGCGCCTATTGAACATAGGCGCACCGGCGCGCAGGGCCTGCTCGCCTAAATCCGGGCGGATTTAGGCGAGCAGGGCTCTGAAAATCCGCCCCAGTGTGTATAGAAAATTGCTTGTACGCACATTCATTGAATGTATATGCATATGTAAAATGCCTTTAGAATTGTACTCAAGAGGTTATACTTACACGCATACAATCAAATGTTATGACCTTAAATAGTTTGTTTAGGTTCAGAATCATCATTCAAATGACAATTTTCAAAACTACCCGCATTGGTGTAAAGTCACCAATGCGGGCAGTTGTGGGCTTTTCAATAATTTTCAAAGGAAAAGTGCTCACAAAGATTTGAATCTGCTTTTGTCAGGGGAAAACAATTCAATTTATGCACATTGTTGCATCCTTGACCTAATCCTGTCCCTGGGATTGCCTGTGTACCCATTGTAGAAGAATGCACATAGTTTTATCTGCATTAAATGTAGGACATTTTTAACAGCCAATTAATTTAGATAAAATGGCATTTATCCAAATAAATAAATTCTGAAGATTGCCTTCCCCATGCTAAATGTGATAGATATGCTAAATGAGAGTTTATATATGAACACTGGCAGATGTGCCCCTGCTTGCGTCTTTCCTCAACCTCCACCAGTGTATTATCTACTCTAGACTCCATAATCATGCCTAAGTGGAAAATGAAAGGAATGACTGGGTAGGGAAAGTAAATTAAATGACATGAAGGGTAGGGAGAGAGAGCTATAGAATTTTCGACCCTCCCCCTCCTTTTTCTTTTCCTTTTGACTCAGTGTGCATGGATGTTATGGGACACGCCCAAAAAAGAGAAAGTGGTAATTGCATGACAACATCAAAAAACATGTTTTATGACTCCATCAACTGGATGTGTACTTTATTGGTGTCTTGTTCTTTCTCTAGTGGGGGTCATAGAGTGGGGGTAGGCATGTGTGTATGTGGGAGGGGCAGGCATTCAGTGTGAAAGGTGTGAGTAAGGATATGGGTCATAAGGCTTACAGAAGGTATATGAAATTGGGGGTTGCAGATGGTGGTGGTGAGGATAGGGGTGCAGCTGGGCATGGGATATATGGTGATGGTGTAGATGGTATATGTTGTTCAATTGGTGTGGGCATGTGAGTAAGGTGGGGTGTGTGTATGTGTTATTTGCCCCCCCCCCTTGCATTGTCCATAATCTCCCCTTACCTTTCTCTTTCCCACCTGTTTGGGAATGGGGTGTATGAACTATGAGTGTGATTGGGGATATGAAATGATAATGGGAGGTAAGTCGAGTGAGTTATATATGTGATGTGTGTGTGTGTGTGTGTGTGTGTGTGTGTGTGTTGGGGAGGAAGCCATCCCCATTTTCTTCCCATCCTTCTTCCCTCTCCTCCCCTGTGAGAGTGGGGTGCAAGTATGTGATATACACTCTCTCCCTCTACCCCTCTGCCCCACTACACTACTCATGTCCCCCTTCTTCCCCCATGTGTGTGTGTGGGGCGGGGAATTTGTGTGGTCTATGAAGATGAGAATGAGGGTGGGTGTTTTGGAGGATGTACTCTTTCCCTCTTGCAATCTCCACAGACTCCCTGTATGCAGGAGGGTGGGGTGGGGGGGGGTGTGTTTGTTATGGGGCTGGAGTCAGTGTTATTGGGGTTATTTGAGGGTATGTGTGCATGTAAAAGGAGAGTAAACTGGGTATGTGTAGTCTTCACATTCCCCTTCATTATCCTCCTCCTTTTCCTCCTCCTGCTCCTTCTGTGTGTGAGTGCATGCATGTGAGTGTGGTGGCAGGGGTTTGTTGTAAGGTTGGATAGGGGTATCTGTTGGGCAGGAAGTGTTGTGGGATGAACTGAGAGGGGAAAAATGCTCCCCTCCTCCCATGTGTATGTGTGTGTAGAGTTAGGGGTATAGGGATGATGGAATATGGAGGAATGAGTATTTAGGGTGAAGTTGGGAGGTGGAGCTGTGATATAAATAGCATATGACCGTTACGATATGAAGCAAACTTCATATCATAGCTTTCACATGCCATTTCTATCAGCTTGTTTATTTCGTGTTATATTTACATGGGTGTTTTTTTTCCAGTGCTGATAATGCCATTTCAGTCTGCATATGTAGCAGTATTATAAAATGACATGATTTTAAGATGAATACAGTGGCTTTTTTATTCATATAAAATTTTTGGATCAGTTAAATAATTTATTATAAACAAAAACGAAAAAATATACAAACATTGTTTTTTAATGTATTCACATTATTTGGGTGTTCTCTATTTTGTTTTGGTGTTTTTTCTATGGGGCAACACAATTCTTATTTACTACCAACTCTGTATGTACCAAATTAGATAGATGTAGATATATAAAACTTGCTATTTTCAAAAACCTGATTATAAAGATGAGTAAGATGAGACAAACCAGAGTGCAAAAATAAATATTGACTTTCTCCTCCTTCACAGAATCTATCGTAGGACAGTGTTTTCCAATCCTGCCCAAATGGCACATCTTGGCAGTTAGATTTTCAGGATTACCACAATGATTATGAATGAGATAGATTTTCATGTACTGCCTTTGTTATTCGCAATCTCATTCATAATCATTGTGGTAATCCTGAAAATCTGACAGGCCAGAAGTGCCTCCAGGTCAGGGTTGGGAACAATTGCCTTAGACTTTGATTTGATTGTCATGATCCCTTATGCCAAAATAAAAGGATTACCCTTCTCAGGTTTTCACTCTCATTGTTAGGGAATCTGATTCCATTTTCCTAGCTGTAGTTCAGCATTTTCTAAACTCTGTATGTAATACGTTTGGCTCCAGTTTGGCAGTTCTTTATCTGTCTGCACTGTTCAACTCTGACCACAGAGTTGCAAAGCAAAGCCGTGCGGAAATGGATGAAGGCAAGGAAAGGATGAACTGGAGAAGGGGGAGAGCAGGAAGGGACAGAGTGCTGGCATCAGCCTTAGAAGGTGGGAGCAAAGTTCAGGGTTTGGACTGGGTGAGGGGGGGCTGAATGCTAGTGTCAGGTATGGTAGATGGAGGTTTCACATATCCTCCAATTAATTTTCAGCAGGCTGAATCTATCTGGTTTGATTTTAATGTGCATGAACAGTTCAGTTCATACAACATTTAGAGGAATTCAAGTTGAGACAATATTCAGTAGAGTACTATGACCCATTCTTCATGATAAAAGGTCAGAAATAAAATTTCATAAAGTTGTTCATGTCAGTGGGTAGCTAAAATGTGATTTTTTTTATCCTTTTGATATTTATTCCTTTGAGCAATACTTTATAGAGTTTTAAAAGCTATCAGCAGCATGGAACTACTGTTCTCACTGAGAATGCAGGCAATTTTTCAGTGAAGAGAAAAAATAGTTCCACCAGCAATAAATCAAAGTAGTGAAGGTCTAACAGTGCATTTATACAGTTTCTGCAGAAAATTCAAGTGAAATTTAGTAGAAAATGCATTATTTACTCTGAGATATTGAAGTTATAAGTTAGCAATCCTACCAAAACTAAAGCCTTCTCTTCCTTCTCAGAGAATAAATTATCATATTTTTCAATTGAAAACAAAATTGCATTAACAGATTCTTGCAATTGACTTTACATGTGAATAATAATCACAAACAAAAGCTTATTATGCAATACAAAGTAATCATGACTCAAAAGATTCATCCAGAAAAATGCACACAGAAATGTCTGGCAAAAAAAAAATATATATATATCTATATCTATATAGATATAGATATAGATATATATTGAGCAGCAAAGAAAAGTAACTATAACCTATGAAAGAAAATGTAAAGATAATAACGCGTATGGCCGGCGCCATTTTCCGTACGGAAAAACGATTCGCGGCAGGAGATCACTCCCGGACCCCCGCTGGACCCCCAGGGACTTTTGGCCAGCTTGGGGGGGCCTCCTGACCCCCACAAGACTTGCCAAAAGTCCAGCGGGGGTCCGGAACGACCTCCTGCAGTCGAATCGTGTTGGTCTATGGCCGGCGCCATTTTGCGCCGCCATTTTGCAAAATGGTGGCGCAAAATGGCGCCGGCTGAAGACAACACGATTCAATTTCAGGAGGCCGTTCCGGATCCCCGCTGGACCCCCAGGTAATTTAAGGCATTGTGGGGGGGTTCGGGAGGGTGGGGGATTTAATTTAAAGGGTCAGGGGTGGGTTTTAGGGTGTTTTAGTGTGCCGGTTTTCCCGCCCTCCCCCTTCCCCTCCCCCTTCCCCCGATTTACGATTTTTTGACGATATATCGGGGGAATTGTTATTGTATCGTGGCCCTAACAATTTTTGACGATTTAAAATATATCGGACGATATTTTAAATCGTCAAAAAACGATTCACATCCCTAATATATATGTTTGTACATGATCTTTGACAGTGTGGCAGTCACCGTGGACAGGAGGATAGAGATTGCAGTATTGCTTGCCCTATCTTCGCATCAGTGGCTGCTTGTTGATCAAGGCAGTAGTGAGATGTGAAGGTATGAAGCGATGACCATGTAGCTGCCTTGCAAATGTCTATGGGTTGTACATTCTTCAGGTATGCCAAGGAGGCTGCTACTGCTCTGACTTGGTGAGCTTTAGGAGTAGAATGTAATTGTAAATTTTGTTTATCATAGCAGAATTTGATGCACTGTACTATCCCGCTGGAAATGGTGTGTTTAGCCACTGGTAATCCAGGTGCCTTCGGGTCAAAGGAGACAAAGAGTTGAGAAACACGGGAGTCTGAGTTTGTTCTTTCTTTGTAGTGTGTTAAAGCTCTTTTACAATCTCGTGTGTGCAGTAGTTTTTCCCCTATCATTTGCATTAGGTGTAGGGAAAAAGGTGGGTAATTCCATAGTCTGATTGAGATGGAATTGGGAAACTACTTTTGGTAGGAAGGATGGGTGAGTTCGGAGAACTCACCCAATTTCATCAACCAACTTTCGGTGATGAAATTGCAAATATGGAGGATAATGGACCAAGGCTTGCAACTCACTAACTCTTCATGCTGATGTTACTGCAACCAGGAATACCACTTTCCATGTGAGGTATTTTATGTGTGCCGAGTCCATGGGTTCAAATGGGGACAGCATGAGCTGTTCCAGAACTATGTTGAGGTTCCATGGAACTGGAGGTTTATATACCGGAGGATGAATGTGAGTTAACCCCTTCATGAAACGAGACAGTAATGGGTGATTGGATATAGGAATATCGTTAATTGGTCTATGATAGCTGCCTATGGCACTGAGGTGAACTCTGATGGATGATGTTGCTAGACCAGCTACATATAGTGTATGAAGATAATCAATGAGCAACTCCGGTGAGCAGTCCAATGGTGGTACACCTTTGGAAGTGCACCAGGTAGAGTAACGTTTCCATTTGTAGCTATAATTTTTTCTGGTTGAGTTTCCTAGATTGTAACAAAATGAATTGTGCTGAAGTGGAAACTCCTTGTTCTGTCAGAAGGAACATTTCAATCTCCACACTGTCAAGTGTAGAGATGAGTGTAGCGGGTATAGAAGTATCCCTTGATCTTGGCAGAGAAGATCCTGGCGATTCGGTAATCAAATTGGATCCATGATGGATAGCCGGAGAAGGAAACTGTACCATGGTTGCCTTGGCCAGGCCGGGCCTATGAGTATCAGTTGAGCTTTATCTGCTATGCACTTCTGAATTGTTCTTGTTATGAGTGGTATGGGAGGAAAGGCATAGAGGAGGCCTGTTGTCCACGGAATGAGGAAGGCATCTTGAGCTATTCTTAATTGGCTTGGTCTTATCGAGCAGAATTTGGGAACTTGAGCATTGATCTCCGTTGCAAAGAGGTCCATGGAAGGTGTCCCCCACTGCATGAATATGTCCTGGGCTATTTCTGTATTGAGTGCCCATTCGTGAGGATGAAAGATGCAGCTTACTCTGTCCGCTCTTGTGTTTGCAACTCCTGGTAGATAAGTTGTTTGTAGATGTATGGAATTCCGGTGAGCATGTTCGAAAATTATCAGGGTCTCCTTGCAAAGGGACCATGAACCGGACCCTCCTTGTTTGTTGATGTAAAACATTGCCACTTGATTGTCCGTGTAGATCATTACCCTGCGGCCTTTCAGGTGGTCTTGGAACACTCGTAATGCATTCCAAATTGCTCTGAGTTCCAATAAATTTATCTGAAGGTTCTGCTCTGAGATTGACCATAACCCTTGTGTTTCGTAAATCTCAAGGTGTGCACCACTGCCCTTGCGAAATGCATCTGTGGTTAAGACTGCATTGTGAGGAGGGAAACTGAACAATGCTCCCTTGGACAGGGTGGAATCTAGGAGTCACCATGCTATATCCTTTTTCATTTTGGCAGTCAGCGAAACTTTGTGTCAATGGTTGTGAATGTGGTTTCTATCGACGTTTTAGTCCCCATTGCAGGCATCTCATGTGTAGCCTGGTGTTGGGAACCTTGAAAAACGCTGCCGCCATGTAGCCCAGGACTACCAACACCTGTCTCGCTGACGGTCTCTGAATATGGTTCAATGTATGTAGAAGGTGACGAAAGTGCAATATTCTGTCACTTGGTAGGTATGCCCTGTTGCAAATAGTGTCCAGGCATGCTCATATGAACTGTAATTGCTGTGTTGGTTGTAGGTGTGATTTCTGAAAATTGATCACTAATCCTAATTCCTGTAAGCATTGTATCACCCGATGGAGGTGATCTAGTAAGATGTTGGGAGTTGAGCCGATTATGAGCCAATCGTCCAGATATGGAAAGATGGTTATACCCTGTTGTCTGAGATGAGCCACCACCACTATCATGCATTTGGTGAATACCCTGGGTGCAGCCGATAGTTCAAAGGGGAGAACTTTGTACTGGTAGTGTTGATGCCTGTAGCGAAAGCATAGGTAACGCCATGAGGATGGATGGATTGGAATGTGTGTGTAAACATCCTTCAGGTTGATGGAACACATCCAATCCAAGGATTGATTTCAACGATACCATTTTGAATTTCTCCTTGGTAAGAAAATTGTTCAATTCCCTTAGGTCTAGTATGGGGCGAAGGCCCCCCAACTTCTTGGGTATGAGGAAGTATGGGGAATAAAATGCTACTGATTTGGAGCCTGGGTGAATTTGTCGAATTGCTTGTTGTTTGCGAAGCAAAGCAATTTCCTCCCCCAGTTGTGGTTGGTGGTTGTGAATCTTTAGTGTGGAAAGATTAGGCAATATGGGTTTTGTGACAAATTGGAGTTGGTAACCGTGACGTACTATCTCCAAAACCCATTGATCGGATGTTATTCTTTCCCAGGCTTCCAGGCAAGAATGAATTCTGCCGGGTGGAACTTGATGTTGTGGTGGTGCCTGAGTAACTAAAAAAATGAAGTCGCTTTTGCTGCAGTAGCCAGCTGTGTGCCTGCTTTCTCTGGTTATGTGGTTTACCTCTATGTTGGTTTGAGGTATTCTGTTGTTGAGGAGGACGCTGGTAGGAAGGACACTGGCATTTCCTGGTTAAAGCATATGCTATAACCCGTTAAATTATTCGTATCATGTTATATTTATTCTACCTGCCTCTATCTTCCTTCCAGCTTGTCTTTAAGCCTCCAAGTTTTTCATACCTTGTTGATTGTAACTTTGACTTATTCCTTTTCCTGTTATCTATTATTTACCAGAATTGTTACCTCAGTTTTACCCTTTGTTAAAATGTAAACCGATCCGATATGGTTATCTACTATGAAGGTCGGTATAAAAAACTGCTAAATAAATAAATAAATAAATAAATAGGAAGGGTATGGTTGTGTATGAAAAGACTGATAAGATCTATAGGATCTCCTGGCATATGATTGTCTACGAGTAGATGCAATATAATGATGTATGGTTGAATAATTAGGATGTGATGTTAATGATTGTACTGCTAGAGCTTCCTCCTTCAGTTTACCCACTGTGTCCTGGAATCATTCTCCGAACAGGTTATCTCCTGTACATGGGAGGTTTGTTAGTTTCTCGTGCAAATCTTCACATATCAAACTTGAACGTAACCATGCTAGTCTGCGGGCCAAAATGACTGTTGCCGATGCCCTGGAGGATGTTTCATATGCTTCATAGATCAACCTCAAAAGGTGTCGAGAACACTCTTCCATGTCATGAAGAGGTGGAGGTATCTGATCCGCCGTCGAGGAAAGCATACCCTTCATAGCTTGCATGCACTCATATAGGTATTGTATAGAGATGTGAATCGTGTCCTCGATCATCTTAACAATCGATTTCGGCTGGGAGGGGGAGGGAATCGTATTGTTGCCGTTTGGGTGTTTAAAATATCGTGAAAATCGTTAAAATCGTGAGCCGGCACACTAAAACCCCCTAAAACCCACCCCGACCCTTTAAATTAAATCCCCCACCCTCCCGAACCCCCCCCAAATGCCTTAAATTACCTGGGGGTCCAGCGGCGGTCCGGAACAGGCTCCTGCAATTGAATTGTGTTGTCTTCAGCCAGCGCCATTTTGCAAAATGGCGGCCGCAAAATGGCGGTGGCCATAGACCAACACGATTCGACTGCAGGAGTTCGTTCCGGACCCCTGCTGGACTTTTGGCAAGTCTTGTGGGGGTCAGGAGGCCCCCCCAAGCTGGCCAAAAGTCCCTGGGGGTCCAACGGGGGACCGGGAGCGATCTCCTGCCGCGAATCGTTTTCCATACGGAAAATGGCGCCGGCAGGAGATCGACTGCAGGAGGTCGTTCAGCGGGGGTTCCGGACCGCCGCTGAACGACCTCCTGCAGTCGATCTCCTGCCGGCGCCATTTTCCGTACGGAAAACGATTCGCGGAAGGAGATCGCTCCCGGACCCCCGCTGGACCCCCAGGGACATTTGGCCAGCTTGGGGGGGCCTCCTGACCCCCACAAGACTTGCCAAAAGTCCAGCGGGGGTCCGGAACGACCTCCTGCAGTCGAATCATGTTGGTCTATGGCCGCCGCCATTTTGCGGCCGCCATTTTGCAAAATGGCGCCGGCTGAGGACAACACAATTCAATTGCAGGAGCCCGTTCCGGACCGCCGCTGGACCCCCAGGTAATTTAAGGCATTTGGGGGGGTTCGGGAGGGTGGGGGATTTAATTTAAAGGGTCGGGGGTGGGTTTTAGGGGGTTTTAGTGTGCCGGTTTTCCTGCCATTGGTTTAGGGCAAGTAAGTAAGTTCCTGCCCTCCCCCTTCCCCCGATTTACGATTTTTTAACGATAAATCGGGGGAATTGGTATTGTATCGTGGCCCTAACGATTTTTGATGATTTAAAATATATCGGACGATATTTTAAATCGTCAAAAAACGATTCACATCCCTAGTATTGTACCATGTAGAACTGATGGTGCATAATTCGGGCAGTCAACATTGAGTTATGATATATTTTTTCTGCCAAACTCATCTAAATATTTGTTGTCTTTCCCTTGTGGGAATGAGGAATGTGATTTTGTTTTCTTAAATCTTTGCATCGCCGATTCCACCACAATCGAAGCATGAGGTAATTGTGGTAGAGAGTATGGTGATGTTTTCCTCATATGAAATTTTATGTCTGTTTTCCTGGAAACGGCTGCGATTGCATAAGGCATATCCCACGATTTCTGTAAGACTGAATGCAGGAGTTCTTGTGGTGGAAGAGATGTTGGTTCACCTGGAGTATCAAAAATCTTTAGGAGACCAAGGGTTTCTGCCCTAGGCTCTGCTTCTTTTTGGACCTCTAGATGCAGTATTGTACCCAATTTTTCTAGGAAGTTTGGGTATGTAAGGTCTTCCGGAGGGGAGCACGGCTCCTGAGGTTGTTCCTGCGGATCCGAAGGGAACCCCGTAGATGATGATGGGGATGTTTGCATTGAAGGAGAATCAAAAGATGTATCCTGTATATGATTTGGCGAGGCTGGTATATTTGTTATGGGAGATGTCGGCGGCTCTACCGAAGGTTCTCTTGTAAGCTGTGTCTTGTGTTCCGGAAACGTGTCAGCAGCAATATTAGTCATTTTGAACGATGACTGAAGAGTTTCATAAAAACCTGTTAAAGATTGAGACAATTGATAAAATGCCTCTTTTGTACGAGGGGGCATTGTTGTATGACCATCTGGTTTTCATGAGACACCTGCTTTAGGATGCATTGGAGTATTTTGAGGTGAAGTATCAGATACCTTATATATAAGTATCAGATACCTTTCATATTTTGAGGTGAAGTATCAGATACCTTATATATAAGTATCAGATACCTTTCATATTTTATCGCCCGTTATGTTCTTCGAATCTTCTGAATCTGTAGAAGTGTTAGAGGAAACAACCTGTATTACCTCTCTATGTGAGAAGGTATTGGAAAGCGGTATATGAGATGATTTAGAAGTCAAAGGGCTTATTTCCCATGTAGCACTCCTCTTTGCCAACTGTTTATGGTGAGAGTGTCGTGAGTGCTTATGATAATAGTGAGACAACGAGTCTGTATGACTTCTACGTGAAGACGGTAATCATCTCCTACATTTTATATTAAAATCTTTGGAAGCAGCCCTCGAAGAAAGGGAAGTACCTGAACGAGGTGAAGTTATTGGTGAAGAAGCTGAAGAAGACCCTTGTGAAGGGTAACATTGTCGCTTCAACTCATTCTGTAGTACATGAGATTTATGCGCGGATTTAGATTTATGCGCAGATGTAGATTTATGGGCGGATGTAGATTTATGTGCGGATTTAGATTTATGTGCGGATGTAGACTTGCTCGTGTATCCTTCTGTTTCCATGCGCGCAAGGCTTATCAGCGCCATGCGCATAGACACAATTGGCGTCGTGCGCGCAGATGATGTTGGCGCTGTAGGCGCAGATGTCGACGGCGCCGTGCACGCATTTGCTCTGTGCGCAGCATTCTTCTGTGCCGTACACGCAGGGTTCTTTGGCGTCGTACGCAGAAGTGTCGTCGACGCTATGTGCATAGAAATTTTGTGTGCTGATCCCTCTCCCAGTGCCGAAGTATTATGCGCCAATACTTTTTTATGTGCATACGGCGCCTTAGGCGCAGAAGGTGTAGGCTCCAAGGTTTTTGGTGCCAATATGTCCTGTTGCAGCACTTCTGGCTCTGTGGATTTTTGACAATCCATTGGCCTTTGTCATTTTGACATCTCCTTACCTCAAAGAGTGGAGGATTGAGGATCTGACGAAGATGTTCTCTTTTTTGAGGGAGCCGATGAAGTTGGCGAGCCAGGTGATGAATGAGCCTCTGATGGTTCCGTTGAGGCAAAAAGTTCCTGAAGCCTGTAGGCCCTTTGCTTCAGTGCTCTGGGTGACTTCCTTGAACAAAATTCACAATCTTCTCGATTGTGATCTGGTCCTAGGCATCGGTAACATCGGTCATGGCCGTCCGTGACCGACATTATTTTGCCGCAATGACAGGGTTTAAATCCAGGTTTTGACATGTTTATTACGTTAACGCTGAGGAGAAGAACAGCTCTGCGTGCGATCCCGCTCACGGAAAAAACAGACTGAGGAGATTCCATTACTTTCCTGCGCGGGAACATACGCGCAGCCGCAGAGAGCAAAGCTCTGTCTCTGCTTTGACAAGCTTCGCCTCCCAGGCCTGATTGACAGATCCCATGACAGCATGGCTAATTCAGCCCTGCTATCGATGGGAAAATATAAATACCAATAGTGCCTCATTTCAAAAGGTTTAAACCTACTTGTCTGTTTCATCTTTTCAGAATTCCTTGAGGAAAAATGATAAAGAAAAGCAAAATAATATGTTTAATTTGTGGTCATAAATTTAGTTGACAATGTACAAAGAAGTAGCAAAGCATATTTTATGAGAATGGGAACTTACATTGAAACACAATTTACTTTATCTTGCAGTGTTATGCACCCACATTTCTCCTATCTTTGGATCTTTTGTGATAGATATTCAGCTGCCCTGAGAGTGGCAAAGCTACCTGGGCAAAGGTATCCTGATAATTATACCCAGATAATCAGCGGAACATGACTGGATAAATGTTTTACTGTATACACCCAGTTAATAATTCCCAGATATCTTTAGGGCAGGTATTTTTTTAGACCAGACTTACCTGACTAACTTTAGTGTTGATATCAGCACTCACTATCTAAAATGTCCAGAATACCTCCATCACTGCCTCTTTATCTGGTTACATTTTGTCCAAGCAGTGATTCTCAGCACAAAATGTAGCCAGAGAGTGAGCTGAAATATTGAAATCTCAAGTTTGGTCTGGACAAAACATTTGAGTATTGATCTCTTTTTATATTTATCCCATGCTTTCACATGTTTTTATACTTTATACTTTTTGTCCCTACCACCTCCACTGGAAGATCATTTCATGTATCTATCAGCCTCTCTGATATTTCTCTGATATTACTTCCCACTTGTACAGTGAAGTCCTATAAATGAAAAACAATGGTATCATTCATATTACATACTTTGCATTTCCTTCACACGTTTTGGAGTTACACTGCATATCAAGGAGGTGCATTCACCATCACAAACAATGCCTTCTGTGCCTGCACAGCTTTGCACTGAATGTGCTTATTATATAATGTATGTTTTAAATACTTTTAAATTACAAGTGTAATAAAAATGCCTCATGCAGTTTTCTAAGTGATTTTAATGATTCATTTTCTATAAGGTAAATATTCAAAATATTTACCCTGCTAAAACCAGTATTTAGCTAAGAAATTTTATCCGTTCAAAATTCCCTCATTCCACTTTATCTGGCTAAATTTGTGTAAGTTAAATCACTACCCACATGTTTAGTCAGGTAAGAAAGGAGCTGGGTCAGGGTGTTTCTGGCATGAACTTTTTAAATTTAGCTTGGTAACATAATACTCAGTGATATCCAGCTAAATTTCTGGGAAATTTCCATAATTTCCTAAATTATTGTCTAAAAATCATTCTTTGTGTGAAAAATTCAAATGTCTCAATAATTTTAACTTATAAAAACCCAATTGCAAGATCATGCTGAATCAATTTGAAAGCCCAGATTTCTAACAGAGTCATCAAACTGAATAATATTACCATTATTTATTAAACTTTGACATGATACTGTTGCGCGCTGTGTCTGCGTCTGGCCCGTATATGGGCCTGCTCACCTCTCTGACTCCTCTGCAGGTCCCAAGTTGGCCTCCCCAGCAGCAGCCGTGAGCTCCTCCAGGCCTCGGCATCCTGCGGTTTCCGGGCCTTCTACTGCGCATCAGGCTTCACGCCAGAGTTCGGCATCTTCCGTGGCATTGGCCATGCCCCTACGCGCATGCGCGGATTGCCCAGCCTCTTGTAGGGCCAGGGTGGGTCCTAGCTCGCAGCACACCCAGATTGAAGGAACTCCTTAAGGAAGTCGCTGCCTACACGTCCTTGCCTCGGCAATCGGGTCGGCATTGTATTGTGTGCTAGATTGTCACTGAGTACTAAGCCTTGTTCCAATCTTGTTCCAATCTTGTTCCATCCTTGTTCCAGGATCCTACTGTTCCAGCCTTGTTCTAGTATCCTTCTGCTCAAGCCTTGTTCCAGCGTCCTACTGTTGCAATGTCTGTCTGTCTTGTCTCCCCAGGTATTTCCCTCGGACTGTCTCTTGGTAATGACCTTGGCCTGTTCCTTGACCATTCTGTCTGCTGCCTGTCTCCTGTCCTCTGCCTGCCTTGTGACCTTGTCTGACCTCCGGAATCTGACCTCTGCCTCATTGACTACTCCTCGGACTGACTCCCGGATTCTGACCTCTGACTGATTGACCACACCTCCTGATTCTGGCTCTGTCCCTTGCCTTGTCATCGCCTATGCTATTCTGGTCATCCTTGCTCCATCAGACCTACATCCTCGAGTCCGACTGTGCTCCTTTGCTGTCCATGCGCATGCCTGTCTACTACCTCTCCAGGAGACCCTGCGAGGCCCACCTAAGTCCAAATGGCCCAGGTCCCTAAGGGCTCCATCCGGGGAGACCTCGCGCTTCCAGTGGTGAAGTTCATCCTAGCCTCTGTCTCCTCCAGTACTCCACCCCCTGGGAGCAGGTGCTTCCTGGTCCCTAACAGGGAGCTGTTCTCCACTGCTCCAGGGCAAAGATCCACCCCCAAGTGTAACAGGTTGCCAAGGCCATGGACTCAGCGGAGTCTCCTGCCTCCAGGGCCCTACCGGGTTTGGCCGCCACAGTCCAAGAACATCGCAGAGCTTTGGAATCGCTAGCCTCTTCGGTGGAAGAGATTTGTTCACAGCTGCAAGATACAGCTCTGGCCAATCCCTTGGGCCTATCGGCCTCTATGCTACCCAAAGAATCATTGGCACTCCCTGCACCTTCTCGATACAATGGGGACCCACGCTCCAGTCGTGGCTTCCTCAATCAGTGCTTCATGCAATTTGCACTGCAACTCTCCTTGTTCCTGAAGGAAACCACTAAAGTGACCTTCATCCTTTCCCGGCTGGAAGGGAAGGCTCTTGCATAGGCCTCTCCCTTATGGGAATGCTCTGATCCCATACTTTCCCAGTTATCTGAATTTATTGCTCTCTTCAGGCAGACCTTCGGAGACCCCGGCCACCAGGCTGTAGCCAGCCATAGTATACTGCACCTCTGTCAAGGGTTGTGGACCCTCTCTGAGTATACAGTGGAGTTCAGGACCCTGGCTACTGAACTCAGGTGGCAAGAAGATTGTCTGCAAGCCATCTTCCTAGATGGACTCTCCAGTGCTCTCAAAGATGAACTCTCCATCCGTGAAATTCCCACGTCTCTAGAGGACTTGATTTCCCTCACTGGGACGATCGACCATCGTCTCCAGCAAAGGCACCTAGAAGTAAAAGCCTCCCACTCTCCAACACCGCATCCCATGTGTGTCCTAAGCCCTCCAGCCAAAACTCCAGCACCGCCGCCTTTCTCCGTGGTGGAACCTATGGAGTAGAACCGTGGGTGTCTGTCTCCGACTGAATTTCTCCGTCGGAGGAAGGAGGGTCTTTGACTTTACTGTGGCACTTCCGGACATACTCAGAGGTTCTGTCCAGAACATCCGTAAAACTGCAACACCTGAGTCCGGCGGGGGTCCCAAGCTTAGGTGCTGCTGTCACCGGCCCCCAACTCCTGCTTCCCATCTCTCTGGGCATTGAGGCTCCTTTTCCACCACTGCTCTTGTCGATACTGGAGCAAGTGGCAGCTTCATTATGCATGACATTGTCAAGCTTCTCAACATCCCCTTTCAGCCATTAGATGTGAGCCTCCGCATTGCCTCCATTCAAGGAGAACCTCTTCCAGGGCTCATCACCCATCGAACAGTGGCTGCCCATCTTACCATGGGCACTCTCCATGAGGAGATGTCCTTCTATGTGCTAAAACGTTCTACACATCCAGTTATCCTGGATGTGCTCCTGGCTCCAGGCTCCTGCCCTGGCTCCAGGCTCACGAACCCCAGTTCGATTGGCAGTATCTGCAGTTGCTGCAGTGGGGCTCCAAATGCTAGAAGACATGTCTGTGTCAAGTATCTCCAGTGGTTCCTGTTCTGAAGTTTACCACTCTATCTGGATTGCCTACCCAGTATGTTGACTTCGAAGATGTCTTCTCGAAGCAGAAGATGGATACCTTACCTCCATTATGCAAGTTCAGTTGTCCCATATAACTTCTGCCGGGCAGTACGCCTCCCAAGGGAAGAACTTATCCAGAAATCCTAGCCATGTCTGAATATATCAAAGAGAACCTAGAAAAGGGGTTCATTCATCCCTCTTATTCTCCTGCTGGTGCAAGACTTTTCTTTGATAAGAAAAAGGACGGCGGTTTACGCCCTTGTATTGATGTTAAGACAAATTATTAGAAAGGGAATGGTGAACAAAACAGAAGATGTTATAATGCCTCTGTATTGCTCCATGGTGAGACCGCACCTTGAATACTGTGTACAATTCTGGACACCGCATCTCAAAAAAGATATAATTGCAATGGAGAAGGTACAAAGAAGGGTGACCAAAATTATAAAGGGAATGGAACAGCTCCCATATGAGGAAAGACTAAAGAGGTTAGGACTTTTCAGCTTGGAGAAGAGATGGCTGAGAGGGGATATGATAGAGGTGTTTAAAATCATAAGAGGTCTAGAATGTGTAGATGTGAATCAGTTATTTAATCTTTCAGATAATAGAAAGACTAGGGTGCACTCCATGAAGTTAGCATGTGGCACATTTAAAACTAATCGGATAAAGTTCTTTTTCACTCAATGCACAATTAAACTCTGGAATTTGTTGCCAGAGGATGTGGTTAGTGCATTTATTATAGCTGTGTTTAAAAAAGGATTGGATAAGTTCTTGAAAGAGAAGTTCATTACCTGCTGTTAATTAAGTAGACTTAGAAAATAGCCACTGCTCTTACTAGCAACGGTAACATGGAAAATACTTAGTTTTTGAGTACTTGCCAGGTTCTTATGGCCTGGATTGGCCACTGTTGGAAACAGGATGCTGGGCTTGATGGACCCTTGGTCTGACCCAGCATGGCATGTTCTTATGTTTTTATGTTCTTAACCCACAAAGACTGATACCCCCTGCCCCTTATCAGCAAGCTGTTTGACAGCCTTCAAGGGGCACGGATCTTCACCAAGTTGTATCTGAGGGATGCATATAATCTTGTATGCATCCAAATCGAAGATATCTGGAAAACTGCATTCAACATGAGGGATGGTCACTATGAAGATACCATGATGCCTGTTGGGCTGTGCAATGCCCCAGCGGTGTTTCAACGCCTCATGAATGAAATATTCTGAGACCTCTTGTACACCTTCATATTCATGTATCTTGACAACATTTTGATCTTTTCCAAAGACCTTGAATCTCATCGAGATCATGTTTGGATTGTCCTCCAATGGCTAAGAGAAAACCATCTTTATGCCAAGTTAGAAAAGTGCCTCTTCAAGCGAGATCACTTACCCTTCCTAGGGTACATCATATCTGATTGAGGTTTCTCCATGGATACAGATAAGGTTCAGGGGATCTGAGACTGGCCCCATCCAGTAAGCCTACAGGCCTTACAATGTTTCCTTTGCTTTACCAATTATTACCGGAGCTTCATTGCCAATTATTCTACCCTAGCTGCTCCACTCACCACCATAACCAAGAAAGGGGCTAACACTCATGTGTGGACTCCCAAAGCACAAGCCACCTTTCAGATGCTCAAAGAAGCATTTTGCTCCGGTCCTTGTCTTCAGCATCCAGACCCTATATGTCCATTTTTTGTCGAGGTTGACGCCTCTGCAATTGGAGCAGGAGCTGTCTTAAGCCAGTTTTCTCCCAAGGGTAAATTGATACCCTGCTCTTTCTACTCACAAAAGTTCTCTGCCACAGAGCAAAATTACACCATTGGTGACCGAGAACTTCTTGCCGTCAAATTGGGACTCCAGGAGTAGCACCCCTGGTTGGAAGGGGCACAACACAAGTTTACCATTTTCACCGACCATAAGAATCTTGAGCACCTTAAAGAAGTTCAACTCTTGAATCCTCAATAAGCCCAATGGGCACTCTTCTTTGAACAGTTTAACTTCATTCTATGTTACCACCCAGCTTCCAAGAACCTTTGTGCTGATGCACTATCCAGACCCTTTGAACCTGAAGATGTTCCTGATGTTCCTAGATACATCATAGACCCTACCTCTGTATCCCTTGCCATGACCACCACAGTTCCAGCTGGGAAAACCATCATTCCACGTAGATTATGTGAACGCAAATTCTGAAATAGGCTCATGATTCCAAGTTGGCAGGACACCCGGATCATGCCAGGACCCTAGAGGTGTTACGAATATATTATTGATGGTCCAACATGCTGCAGGACTCTTGTAACTATGTAGATTCATGTCCCATCTGCACCCAACAGAAGCCGCCTACTGGACAGCCTTGAGGCCTACTCCAACCACTTCCAGCACCTACCGAGTCATGGTCCAGCATTTCAACGGACTTTATTACAGACCTGACTCCATCCCAGAACAATACTGTAATCTGGGTCATCATCGACCGCTTTTCAAAGATGGGTCAATGTATTCTCTTGCCAGGCCTTCCATCAGCCCCAGAATTAGCCAAGATGTTTTTGAAGCACATTTTCTGTCTCCATAGACTCCCAAAGGAAATTATATCTGACCAAGGACCACAGTTTACTGCCAGGTACTGGTGCTATATAAGAAGTTTAACATTGCTTTGAGTTTCATGTTGGCTTACTATCCCCAGGCCAACGGTCAAGCTGAAAGTACAAATCAAACCTTAAAAATGTTTCTCTGTTCCTATGTAAATGATCAGCAGGACAACTGGTCTAATCTACTACCCTGGGCTGAACTGTCATATAATACCCACGTCGCTACTGCCACCGACGTATCTCCATTCTCCGTGGTATTTGGATGACAACCTCGGCTGCCACTTCCAGTCCTTCTGACTATTCCTTCTCCAGCTGCACAATCCATGGCCCACACCATTCGTCAGGTGTGGAACCAAGTCAAAAATCGCCTCAACCAGGCTGCTGAACGTTCCAAGCATACTTATGATGCCCATAGATGTCCCTCTCCACTCTTCCATTCTGGCCAGAAGGTGTGTCTGAAAGCCCGACACATAAGATTGAGACTTCCCTCGCATCCCTTGGCTCCCAAATACATTGGCCCATTTCCAGTAATTCAAAGAGTGGGAGCAGTCTCATATCAACTCCAACTGCTGCGTGCCATGGGTATCCATAACACGCTCCATGTTTCACTGCTGAAGCCCTTGGTCCTCTCCTGACCCTCACGTAGAGTTCCGTCTCCTCCATGGATCTCTACCGAACCCGACACATCTCTTCAGATAACAGAAGTCCTTGATGTCCGTTGGCGTCGAGGGAGATGGGAGTACCTCCTAGCCTGGGAGAACTCGTGGGAACCTTTCCACAATATCCTTGACAAGGAACTCCTGAAGACCTTCCATAGGACTTACCCTGACAAGCCATGGCTGCGTAGAGGGAGGCCTAGAAGGGGGGTACTTTTGTGCACCCCGTCAGCGTCCGGCCCCACGCACGGGCCTTCTCACCTCTCTGGCTCCTCTGCAGGTCCCAGGTTAGCATCTGGGGCAGCAGCCGTGAGCTCCTCCAGGCCTTGGTGTCCTGCGGCAGCAGTCGCCGGGCCTTCCACTGTGCATCAGGCCTCACGCTGGAGTTTGGCATCTTCCATGGTGTTGGCCATGCCCCTACACATGTGTGCACAGACCTCCCGGCCTCTTGTAGGGCCAAGGGTGGGTCCTAGCTCTGTGGAGCACCCTGATTGAAGGAACTACTTGAGGAAGTCACTGCCTGCACTTCTTTGCCTTGGCAATCAGGTCAGCATTGTATTGTGTGCTAGATTGTCACTGCGTACTAAGCCATGTTCCAGTCTTGTTCCCGTCTTGTTCCAGGATCCTACTGTTCCAGCCTTGTTCCAGTATGCTTCTGTTCCAGCCTTGTTCCAGCGTCCTACTGTTCCAGTGTCCGTCTGTCTCATCTCCCCAGGTAGTACCCTCGGACTGTCTCTTGGTACTGACCTTGGCCTGTTCCTTGCCATTCTGTCTGCTGCCTGCTTCCTGACCTCTGCCTGCCTTGTGACCTTGTCTGACCTCTGGAACCTGACCTCTGCCTTGTTGACTATTCCTCAGACTGACTCCCGGATTCTGACCTCTGCCTGATTGACCACACCTCCTGATTCTGGCTCTGTCCCTTGCCTTGTCATCACCTACATTATTCTGGTCATCCTTGCTTCATCAGACCTACAGCCTCGAGTCCAACCACGCTCCCTTGCTGTCCATGGGCATGCCTGTCTACTACCTCTCCAGGAGACCCTGCAAGGCCCACCTAAGTCCAAGCAGCCCGGGTCCCTACGGGCTCCACCCGGGGGGACCTTGGGTTTCCAGTGGTGAAGCTCATCCTAGCCTCTGTCTCCTCCAGTGCTCCACCCCCTGGGAGCAGGTGCTTCCTGGTCCCTACCAGAGAGCTGTTCTCCACTGCTCCAGGACAAGGGTCCACCCCCGTGTGCAACAGATTCTAAAGTAGGGTGATGTGAAATCCACATAACTTCATTTTTGGACTATTCAGTATTAACTGATTGGACAACATCCAAGATTTAATTCTCTATAAATAATGGTTAATTTGGGTTAAAATAATATTATTATCAGCATGAACAGGAAAAAATAACTGAATATTATTTGACATCTAATCAAGAATCTGGGAAATAGATGAAGGTAAACTTTGCATAAGGAGCGACAGAATCAGATCCTTGAAGAGCACACCAAGTTGATTGTAGCTGTTCAATTCTAACTTGGAATTGTCACCCAGCTAGAAATGATGAAAACCAGTGGTGTACCTGTCCTCCAGTTCCCAGCTCCTCTAATCTATGTAGGAGTTGGAAATGGCAAATAGTGTCAAAAGCAGCTGATGTAACTGGAGAGACTGCTATCACTATTCACTTATTGTAAATTTCATTCAATTTTCATTTATTAAACTTTTCTTTATATCACACCTGTAAAATGCATTATCCAGGCAATGGTACAACCAAAAATGTATATAATAATAAAATCATAGAAACAGGGCATACATAAAATATTAGAATCTAAATTAACAACAAAATCAATAAAAGAAGTCATTGACAAACTAATAGACAAACAAGCTGGCAGAACATGTCTGGCTGAGGGGAAATGCTATACAAATGATGTTAATAAAGGTCATCTAAAGCCTGGAGGTCAAAAAACAGATCTCTCAATGTCTTCCTGAATTGCAAGTAATTTGATTCTGCACAAATGTCAGAGAGAAGGGAATTCCAGAAGGCTGGAGCCTGGTAGCTGAAGGAGGACTCCCTAATATATTCAAGATGAAAAACTGTGTGGGGGAGGGAAATTTAAATACACTTTTTGAGACAAGCAAAGAGACTGAGCTGAGGAATAAGGAGTCAGAAGTTTGGAACAATAAAGCAGGGAATCAAACTGAACTGAACAGAAGGAATCAAATCCGATAAGAAATAGGCAACCAATGTAAGTGGTGCAAAACAGGGTTTACATGATCAAATTACTTAAGTCCATAATTACTCTTGCAGTGGTATCCTGGAGCAATTGCAGACATGTTAGTTAATAATTTGGGACACCTAAGATAAGAGAATTACAACAATCGAGTTTAAAAATGACTAAAGTGTGCATTAATAATTTTAAATCATGGGAATTCAAAAGAGTACATGGACAAAAGATGATTCTGAGATAGAAAAAGGATTTCTGAACAATAAAGAAAATATAGTGGATCATGGTAAGTTGAGAGTCAAATGAATACCTAAAATGTTAACCAAAATTTAAGAGGAATTGAGGTGCCTTGCATCAAGGGAGAAACTGATGTCATTGCTGATTTATAGCTGAACCATAAAGTTTCAGATTTTGAAGGAATCCCCTATAAGATATGACTGAATAGCCATGACATTATACGGTCTAAAGCAATGGTTCAGATCAGCTAAATCAGTGCCAGATATGGTCTTTATGAAGGCTGTAATTTGAATGCCATCAGCATAGAATGGATGGAAAACCACATTGTGAATGAGAGTAGCAAACAAGAATAGGTAAAATGAGAGGGGTTAGAATAAAGCTTTGCAGGACTCCAAAGAACAAAGGCATTGGCTCAGATAATTGATGGTTCTATTCAACCTAGAAATTACGATCCAGTAAGTATGATTTAAACCAGTTAGGACTCCCTCCAGCAAGGCTTACCTCTTTAAGATGCCCAGGCAGCAAGTAATGATTGTTGGTATCGAAGGTCATGCTCATGTCTAGTGAGCACATCCTTGCCTCTGTCAGCAGGATTTCTGAAGTCAATTGTTAAGGCATGTACAGCAGACTCCATTCTTTGGGTTACAAGGAACCTAGACAAGAAGGGTGTGATGTGTTGGACTTGCTGACAAAATCGTTTAGTTGATTAAACACCACTTTCTCAATGAGCTTTGAAACCACAGCAAGTTAAAAGGACTTTTGTGGGGAAAGCAAGATAGCAGCATGACCGTGGCTGGTGTGTTGCTGCTTTGCATTTGTTTATTTTTTTGTTAATTACCTTGACTATGGGCCTCATTTTCCAAGCACTTTACCGCGTGCGATAAATTCGCAAATCGCGTTAACAGCTGTTAACGCGAATGCAAATTAGTCATTTGGTATGCAGGGGGCGGAGTTGGGGCGGAGCATATGTAAAGCAGGAACCTGTGTATCGTGTGCGGCGAAACGGCCGCAGTGTTAGCGCGGCTGCTAACTACAACATCGCGTTATGGACTGCGTTACGGGCCTGAAAAGGATTACCACCATCCACAATCGTCCCAGACAGCCTGTTGCAGGCAAGAGAGAGAGAGAGAGAGAGAGAGAACCTTACTATAGTGCCTATGCCCTACATAGGTATTTTAACCCCTATGGGAGGGCCACCTACTAACTCGGGGTGGGGATTAGGTATGAGCGTCGGGGGTTGGGGGCCACTTTCGCATTCCACATGAGACCTACGGACTGAACAGTGGTCTCTAGTGCAGATTTGCTGGCCGTCGGAGTGAGGACGCTCACTCCAAGCGGAGATTTGGCCAACATTCTCTCCACCTAGCATGTTGTTGCCCAGGTAGAGTGTCCATCAAGCTAGGTAGAGAGAACGTTGCCCAAACCACTTCTTGGAGTGAGGGTCCTCACTCCGACGGCCAGCAAATCTGCACTAGAGACCACTGTTCTGTCCGTAGGTCTCATGTGGAATGCGAAAGTGGCCCCAACCCCCGACGCTCATACCTAATCCCCACCCCGAGTTAGTAGGTGGCCCTCCCATAGGGGTTAAAATACCTATGTAGGGCATAGGCACTATAGTAAGGTTCTCTCTCTCTCTCTCTCTCTCTCTCTCTCTCTCTCTCTCTCTCTCTCTCTCTCTCTCTCTCTCTCTCTCTCTCTCTCTCTCTCTCTCTCTCTATTGTTTACCGTTGTCGAACCCTCTTAGTATATTATCCGTTAGTGCTAGTAGGAGTGTTTCAGTACTATAGTGCTTACGGAAACCGTGCTGGGCTGGATAAAGGATATTGTCATTATCTAAGTGCTCAGATAACTGCGTTTGTACTGTTTTTTCGATTAATTTGGCCATTAGAGGTAAGTTTGACACTGGTCTGTAGTTTGCTAGTACCTGGGGGTCCATGTTTTTCTTTTTGATTTGATGATTGCTCCTTTCAGTGAGTCTGGCACGTGTCCTTCTTCTAGGGAGTAGTTTATAATTTTTGTGAAAGTAGGCATGGTGATATCAGTAAGCTTTTTGATTTCTACTATGGGTAGTGAGTCTATTTGGTGTGGGGCAGGATTTAGTTTCTTGATCATATTCTCAACCTGATAGTCTGTTATTTCGACAAAATTGGACCATGGTTTCACGTCTCTTTTACACATTTTAATCTCTTGTTTGGGTGTCTTAGGTATTTTGTTTCTCAGGGTCTCAATTTTGTCATAGAAGAATCTCGCTATTTCATTGCATCTGTTTTCGGGTATATTCTCTGGTGAGTTTGCGTTGTCTTTAGTAAGACATGGACCAACAGAGATACCTTGGGGTAATACTATCTGGTGATCTGAAGATGGCGAAGCAATGTGACAAGGCAATAGCTAAAGCCAGAAGAATGCTGGGTTGCATAGATATAGAAATAAACAGCAGGAAAAAGGAAGTAATAAAGCCTTTGCACAGGTCCTTGATGAGGCCTCACCTGGAGTACTGTGTTCAGTTCTGGAGCCCATATCTAAAAAAGAATAGAGACAGGATGGAGGCGGTATAGAGAAAATTGACCAAAATAGTGTGGGTACTATACCAGAAGACATATGAAGAGAGGCTGAAGGATCTAAATATGTATACCCTGCAAGATAGGAGCTGCAGGGGATATATACCTGATATCTGAAAGGTTTTAATGATGCACAAACTTCAATCCTTTTCTATTGGAAAGGAAATAGAAGAACCAGGGGTCATAAAATAAAACTCCAGGGGGGATGACTCGGGAAATATTTCTTCACAGACAGGGTGGTAGATGTTTGGAATGCACTTCTGAAGGAGGTGATGAAGAAGAAGACAGTAAAAGAATTCAAAGGGGTATGGGATGAACACTGTGGATCCATAAAGACTAGAGGAAAGAAATGAAGAAGAGGGTACTTGAGGGTAACCTGCATGGAATGGCAGTTCTTATCCTTAACAGAAGGAATGGGGATTATTACCATCAATCAATAGCCATGATCCTTTTGATGCAACATCACTCCCCGCTTTGATGGCCAGGGGGAGGGAACCAAGACACTGATAACAACTAACATGGACCCTTACTTTTATGGTATGGTGTTCTGACATGCAGACATAAGTGACAAAGCACAGGGTGGCTTCTATGACCAAGTCCAAAAGCAAAGAAGGTCAAGCAGCATTGACTGAGTTATCAAGAAATTGATTATCCTGTAAAAATATAGCTAGTAATAATTTATGGATTTGACAGTTGCATGGATTTGATTGATTGCAAATATTATTAACCTTATCATAAGGTTTGGGGGTAACAGAACAGAGTGGCAGTTACTCCCTTGAGATAATCATGAGGGTGTCCTACACAGAGTAGCAGATACTACCATAAGAAGCTTGCTGGACAGACTGGATGGTCCTTTTGTGCCATCATTATTATGTTACTATGTTATATTACCTCTCTTCCTGGTTCCTTGTCCCAGAAGTTCTCCTAGACACTCTCTTACCCTCCTTATAGCTCTTCATTTCTTCTTTCCCTTTCCTAGTCTCTCTATCAGCAGTCATCTACTTCTTCAATGCACCTCAGGAGGCTTGTCTGTGCCACACTGCTGCAGTGCTCTGACCCTCCTGCAGTCCATTAGTCAGAAATTCTACAGCCTACAGGGTGAGATGGAAACAGTAGAATGGAGACAGAAGCACTTCCTTCTGCTTTCTCCCACAGCCCTGCAGCAGTGTTGTGAACCTGCCTGCAAGGAGCGCGGGCAGCTCCCCTACCTCCCGCGGCCAGTTGGGCTGCTGACGCTGCTCCTTCCTTCGCGGCACGGGAGCTACCTTCTCCTGCCCTTCGCAGCAGGGCCGAGTGCCGGGAGCCTCCTCTCTTCACGGCAGGGACTGCCGCTGCCGCTTCTGTCACTCCCGGGGTCCTAGGACAGCAGGGAGCCATCCTCACCATTGCCAGGGTACTCTCCTGGCAGGGAAGCCATCCTGCCAGTGCCTGTAGCCCTCCTGCTCTCACTGCTTGCTTTCTTTGAGGCTGGAAGCCGCTCCCACAGCCTGCCTTCCTTCAGCTCCATGGCAGGGCTGCTCCATAGCCTGCCTTGTTCCATCATGGGCTTTCCACGTGGCTGGGGACACCACCAGCAAGTCTTCTCTTCGTTCTCCCTTCTCCAGTTCTCCATAGGCGCGGGCATGCACCTCACTTCTCCTCTTCAAGGTCCAGCCAGGTGTGGCACACTGCTGGCTCCTCCCTTGGCGTTGTCCTCTTCAGCCCTACAAAAGGACCCAGTGTTCATTCCAGCGTGGCCTTTGCAAGGCGTTATTTGCTCCTGGATGTTACTGTCCTGCGCTCCAGGAGTCTCGCTGTTCCAGCTCTTCTTCAAGGTCCTGTGTTCTTCGTTTCCTGTCAGAGCTCCATGTCTTGTCTTGAAGTCTGTGTTCCAGTCCAGATATCCGTCTTCCGCTTCTGATGTCCGTGATCCAGTCCTGATGTCCGTCTCCTGTTCCTGATGTTCGTGATCCCATCCTGATGTCCATCTCCTGTTCCTGATGTCTGTGATCCAGTCCCGATGTCTTGAATCCCAAGTTCCTCGACACCACCTTTCCTGGCATGCCATGTCGTTGTCTGTGACCAGTCCCACAGGTGGGCTGAGTAGCGCGCTTCATGGTACAATGCCTTCTTCACTACCACAGCTCAAGCCTCCAGAGGGAATCCCTTGCTTGAAGACAAGCTGTGTCTTGGTCCTGTGTCTTGAAATTTGCTTGCCCTCGGATACCTTGTGCCTGCACCGTCCATGCCTAAGACTCTGTTTGAACCTGCTCCGTTGTAGTGTGGTCCATGACCAGCCACAGACGGATGTGTAGGGCGCCCCTCAGTGCAAGCCTCTTCAATATCTTTGTCATGTTCCAGTATCAGCTTCCATCATCTCGTCTAGAGGCTCTTAGAGTCCAGCATGGTCCGCAGCCAGTCCCACGGGTGGACTGTATAGGGCGCATTGCGTCACAGTCTCAACCCAGTACTTTGCTTGAGTTTTCTGAATACCTTGTGCAATCAAGTACCTTGTTCCTGAGTCTCATCTGTGCAGCCAAGTACCTTGTTCCTGACTCTTCATCTGTGTATCCAAGTACCTCATTCCTGAGTCCTCATCTGTGCATCCAAGTACCTTGTTCCTGAGTCTTCATTTGTGCATCCAAGCACCTTGTTCCTTAGTCTTCGTTTGAATCTCCATGTTCCAGTTTTCGCTACCCTGGCCTCCATCCAGCCTGCTGCTTCTTGCTGTTACCCAGCGGCAGGTCCGAAAGGGCTTGGAGCGGTCGGAGGACTGTTCATAAGACCACCATTGTGTTGATGGTCTTCCCGAAGCATGCAGGTCTGGAGGAGGGTCAGTCTCTTCAGTCATCTGTCTTCAGTCCAGCCTTGCTCCTGTCAAGCCCATGCTCGGGCATGCCTCACCTGCCGCGACACCTCTTCGGGGTTCCTCTGGGGTCGAGTCGTGGTCCAAGAAAACACAATTCCCCTGGTAAGCGGAACTGCTCTCCTAGCGCTTCCCAATAGATGCGAAGCCCTCTGAGCTCTCCCATGCTCAAGACCTCTACCTCCCTAACAGAGAGCTATCAGATCCCAGTCTATAGTGCAGGAGACAATATTAGGGGTGCTCAAGCACCCACAGAGTTGGCACCTATGGTGTAACCTTCAGTAACAGACTCACATTTGTAAATTAATATCAATCAAGATAGGCTTTAAATAGCATTAATTTAGTGCATGCTTTGTAAACAGTATGGAAGAAGAGCATCCTAGGGAAGTGTAGAGAAAAAAATAATTTTTTCTTTCATTTTTCTTTATGTTTTGTTTTATTGCAATTTATTGCACATCAATTTTTTATAGTGCATACTAAATTCCATTTAGTGCATGCCATTTTGATTTAGAGTGCATTAATTTTTTTGGTGTGTAAAATAAAAAAAAGAATGCACATCCTTATTTATTGAGTACATGATAAAAATTATTTTGCATGTGATATTTTGCATATAACATTCCTTCATTTGTATGCACCGACATGCACATTTCTGCATGTTCCTGCTAATGACTTTCTGGATATCTTTAAAGTTCGCAGTATAGCTTTCTTGTATAGTTATCTATTTTTAAAATGCACAAAAGGAACTTATTGTATACACTACAATTTAGTGCCTATGCATGTCAGTTATTCAGAGATATTTTTTAGCTACATAATGTTTTAAAATCTATTAATCTGCTGCAGCATGATTACTCAAATTTAAAGTGTTCTGAGATTATTTGAAGCCTAATTTCCAAAAGATGTTGTCATCATTACAGTTGTGTTATATAGTTTGTATTACATATGTAATTTTTTTTTATAACAATGATGTCAGTTCTTTTTCTGCTATATGCCTGTATTATTAAGAATGTAGTCATTAAGGACAGATGTGTATGAGCATGGTTCTATTTATTAAAATGACAATATAATTTCATTGCTTTTTTGCATTTTAATTGTACTAAAAGTTAGACTCTGTGAGATGCAAATTAGTATACTACTGAGCACATTACATTTTTTAATGAAATTTAAAACATTTGTTGATGTAATGCAATTAAATTCAGTAACAAAATAATTCAAGCAAATATAAATAGAGATGTCTAGCTCCAACAAGCTCTTCTGTAATAAATTTTAAATGCTTCAGGCATTCAATTCTATATAAATTTTAGTGTCTCAAACTCTGAAAATTGGTAGTTAATGGAATCTACAGCTCCCCATATTGATCCAGAAAGCTTGGCTAGCAGATTGCTTCTGAATTTATCCTTAACTGCTGTTCCGAGTTCCTTCAATCTAAAGATATTCATAGTTATTAAAGAGATGCTTTAGTCTCTGGCCATCCAAGTAGCTATTATGAGGGAAATTTTCAAAAACAATTTTGTGCACAAAACTGTGTTTTACATACAGAAACATAAAATTGACTTCTATATATATGCACATAAAAGTATATATGTTGTATCTGGACACACTTACTTTTAGGTGCAAAGGGATGATGTAATGATACCCATGCAAAAACTGGAGAGAAATCTTAGTGTTGTCACCAGGGATATAGACCATTGGGCCAGCCGTGCGGAGAAGAACTGGTGGGCTCCGCAGAGATGGAGTGGTAGGGAGGCGGCTCGGAGACAGAGGACTAAGAAAGAACCTTCACCCTGGAAGTCCAAGATCCCCTCAGGAGGAGCCTGTGAGGATCCCGACCACTGGGACTTAGGCGGCTGTCCTAGAAATGGCAGGCAGGAACTGGATTCTTCACCCTGGAAGTCCGAGAACCCCCAGGAGGATCTGGACCGCTGAGACTTAGTTGAGATTCGGGAAGATGAAATTATACTTCATTTGCCTAATATTTCATCCTAGGCAGACAGATTTTTTATGTTTTTTCGTTTATTAATGCAAATAAAATGCATTTATCTTGTGCAGTTGACAAATTCACTGACACAGAGCCGTGTTTTGAAACCTGTATCAGGGATCCATTTCTCTTGCATGGTTAACATCTTGCATAAGAGTTTTATGACTGGCTGTGGAGTCTCCAGGACAGGTTTAGGAAGCCCTGATCTAGGGCCAATTTGTTGTTGCTTTAAGGAAACAGTCCATATTCATAACAGAACAACTGACCTTGTGAATGCCAGCTACTATAACCCTCAGATGCCCTTTGGTATATAATTATCTCATCAGAGGCGCAAATTGCCCTTATGTGCAAAGGCATAGCTTGGGTGTATTATGCAGCACACCTATATCTCCCAGATGTGCCGCATAAAACACCCAACCCACTATAATGGAAAATAAATCATCTGTGGTACCATTTTGCATTAGACTGGCATGGCACATTTTGTTTGGTTTCTCAGTCAGATCCAACAAGGCTCAGATTGTAATACAAGGGTTTTAACCTTTGCTTGGTCCTTAAGCAAGCCATCATACATTCTTTTTCTCTATAAAATAAAATTATGGAGATCTGTTTTGAAATCCTAAGTGGAGCTAATGGAGAAAATTCACTAGGACTAGATGCATAATTTTCATGCTTTAATAACTTAATGCCAATGGTCCTACTTTTCTGCTTTCTGCAGAAAGGCATCTGTTTTATACAGACAGTTGTGCTGATTTCTAATCTAGTCAAAATACTTCCTTTCAACATTAAGCAACAAAGTAGATGATTTCCCGGTATGCACTTTAACACTCATGCAAATGTGCATGGCTTGATGTATTATAAGAAAATTGGAATGCACCTGTATACCTGATTCCATTGTGGTTCAAAATAAGCGAAATAGCTGTAAACATTTTATTTTAGTAATTATGAAAACAGTATTCTCAGTAGTTTCTCCATGCATTCTAAAGCTGAAATATAATATAATTAAAAGCACTCTGATATGACCTTTTCCAGCATATGGTCCTCATTTGTGTTAATGAACATGCAAATTTCCTCAAGGGTCAACATAAACAAACAGAACAGAGAGAAAGCTGAAAAATGATTTGTAACCTTTTGTACTGTTCATTTAATAGCTCATAAGTTACTTGTGTATCAATGTAAGATAAATGGAAAGCAATTTTATGTGGAGAAAAAAAAGTGAAAATAATGAAAAACAAGCAGGAATAATCCTTACAACTACATTGTTGAACTAAGGCCCTGTACAACAGCAATTACAAAAAAAAACCCAAAAACAAAAACCCTAGAAATTAAAAGGTCAATATTCAGTAAGCTAGAGAGCAGCAAGGTTATCCAGTTCAGGTTACCTGTATAAATTTAGCCAAATATTAAGAAAAACGTATTTGCTGATTAATAAACTTCACTAAAATAACTGATAAAAACTTACCCAAGTAACTTTGTCATGCACCAGCTTACTAAATATTTGCAACAAAAACCCTCATAGCAAGATGCAGCCTAATTGACCCCCATCTCTCACAAAAAAATACATGCTGGGACCATAGCAGTCATATCCCCACACTCCAGAAATTTAAATAAAAAAGTATTAGGGGTAATGGCCCAATTCCCAATCATCCTCTAGTTAAAAAAAACCAAAACAAAACAAACATGTTGGGATATAGCAAAGTAATCCCTCTCATATCCCATCCAAGTTTTACAAAATTACATCGGGGTCACTGAGGACCAATTATCCCCAACTGCTAAGATTTACAAATAAGGGATTGATCTGCCCCTTCATTTTTTTTTTTTTTTTTTTTTTTTAACAAAGTAGGAAACCACCCCTAGTCATCTGCCTAACCCCCCCCCCCCAAGTTAAATATTCACTCTGTGAGAGGATATAAGAGCTTCCCCTCCTCCTACTGGATTACTGGAAGACTTTGTGGAGTTGAGGAGGTATGGAGGTAGAGTACCGTGTACTTAAAAAGGGAGTTTGGCCTCTCCACTTTTTTTTTTTAACTTGAGCAGACAGGGAGTGGAATCAGACTGCAGTAGCTAGCCATAACGTGATTTTGTAAAACCTGGAGGAGGTGTCAGGGCAGGACCCAGAACAAAAAATTGTCAATGGCACTTCCCTTCTCCAGACATTCTCTCCCCCTCCCTCTATACATTCTCTCTTCCCTTTTCTCTCTCTCCCTTCAGGCATTCTCTCTCCTTTTCTTCCTCTTCTCCCCTTCCCTCCCTCAATTATCTTTTCTTATCAGTTCTCATCCTGTGTCTCTACACTAAATCTCCTGCTTCTTGCCTCCATCCAACTCCCCTCTTTCTCTCCTTACCCCTCACTCCAGACTACTCCACCCTATATACATTCTTACCATTCACACCTGCTCTTATAGTGTAATTTTCCTTCCTCCTTCACCCTTCTCACTACCTTATGTAGGTCTCCCTCTCCTTGACCTCCCACCATGCAGTTTTACCTCTGTCTTCTCCACCATCCCATATATAGCCTATCTCCCTGCCCTCTCCCCATGTAGTCTCCCCTCCCTGTCACCCATCAACCCATATGATGTAAGTCTTCCTCTCTCTCGGCATCCCCCCCCCCCCACCCCATGTAGGTCTCCTTCTTCCTGTGCTGCACCCTCACACTGCTACCACTTCACATATATCTCTGTCTCCCTCTCCCTGTTTGCCCTTCACCACCCCATGCACACTCTGCTTCTCCCTGCCATATCCCCACTTCCCCATGTACAGTTACCCTCTTTCTACCCTCACCTCCCCTAAATGTCAAATATATATTTAAAAAAAAAATGTCAAACAAAATTCAGGCCTTCCCCCAATTCCCAGGATTTTCAGTCTTATCCTCTCAATTCTGTGGCTATATCCCCAACTCTTCTTTTAGCCCTCCATTAGCTAGCAGGAGTGGTGTTTAATACTGGAATTCGGCTTCAGCTGCTGCGTTGTGCCACTTTTATAGCATGAGTCACGAGATGGTGTGATCTCATAACATGAGATCTGCCCAACACAGCAGAAAAAGCTGATTACTATTAAATGCTGCTTCTCCTGCCAGATGGCTGCACGGCAGGGGATGGGCTGGAGGCAGATGCAGCCGTGCCCAATAGGTAATGCTATCAGTGCACTGCTGGCGTGCTCCTTGTCTTGTGGCACTATGGGTCACTAGCCAGCTCACCCTATCCTAAGGTTAGTTTTGTAACTCTTCAATATATGCGTGATTCTATTCCAAAGCACAGGCAGAAGCAAAGGGCACAAAATTAATTTGTTTAAAAAAGTATATAATAAGGCATATAACAGTGTCGATTCATTATGTAGAGAAAGGAAAAAAGGAGAATAGAAATCCAGAAAGTGACATAATGAAGGCAGCATTTGCAAGGGGAAGTACTTGACTTTGGTGTGCCCCTCCCTGAAGATACAGTTCATGAAGCTGTCCAATATCCCAGACTGTCCATGAGCATGAAACACAGAGGGCAAGTATGATTTCTGAAGAAAAGAGAATATAGAACAGGCAACAACCTCTTGATAATCATCTGCCACTTGAATGATAAGGGTTTGAAATTAAATCCCCGTAGCCCTTTTTTACATCCTGATTTATCATTTATCAGGGATGTGCAGAAGGGACGGATTCATCCGATTCGGTATTTGTGTTCGTCGGGTCCCAAATATGTTGCATTCGTTCATGGGGGGACCCAATCCATTGATACGTTTTATTTGTTTTCGGTTCCCATTAAAGTCAATGGGGGAAGTATTGCAGCCTATTCTTGGCTGCAGAATTGGGTTTTTTTTTTTTATCAATTTTGATGAAACTTCTGGGGAGCAATCATCAGAACAAGAAAAGAGCTCCAAGGTACTAAGACTGTGGCAAAGTGGCACCAAAGTGGCATGAATAGCCTAAGGCACTGTAAAGGCAGAAAGGGGTACCAGAAGTGGCAAGAAGAGTGCTTTAGCAGAGGTGCAAAGCAGCAGTGGGAGTGTCAAAAACACACCACAGCTTCAAAAGAGAGCACCGATAACAGATGCATGAACACTTGAAGGCTGCATGACAGGCAAAGCGGCAAGACAAGTGGCATCAACATCCTACAGCACATTGAAGGGAGAACATAACAAGCAGAAAGACTAGCACTAACACACTGAGGAACCATGATAGTGGCAAGAACACCACAAGGAGTTGAGTGAGTCATCTGGTGTATGGCAGCAAGGCAGAGTGGCAGAAAGCTGATAGGGGCAAGACAGGCTGACAGAATGGAGGTAGTCAGGTCTCTAGGTTTTGATAGGGGCAAGGCAGGCTGGCCCCAGGGAGAGTTCCCTTTCCTTTGCACAGGAAAGGGTTCCCCAGAATGGGTTTGCCCCTAGAGTGTAGCACGAGCCTTCAAAGCGTGGTGACATGGAGCAGGGTGCCATGTGAACAGAGGTTCAACATGGGTCAACAGGTACTAAGAGATAGGCTGGCTACCCCAGGGAGAGTTCCCTTTCCTTTGAGCAGGGAAGGCTCCCCGGAATGGGTTGGCCCCTAGAGTGTATAATGATACAAATTTTTAGGATTTAAGCATGTGCAAACAGATCATGACTTCATGAGCAAGATGGAGGAGGTTCTCTGCTCTGCCCTGAAACTAAAAGACAATTGTTTGTTTTATTTAAGGATCCATGCTGTGACGGATTAGTATTTTGAATTGCTGGAGACTGGGGTTTCCCTTTGCAATGAGGGTTCAGCCATTGGGACCAAAAGAAGCGCTGACGTCATCCCCTGCCCAAATCTACAATATTGAACTATGTTGACTTTGTATCCTACAGTGCCTCTGTAAACTATGGGACAGAGGATGAACTAGAGTGCAACTACCACCTTTTCTATAATACTAGAAGAAATATTAATGTTGGCACCGAAGAAAGATTTAGGGAACATGGCCCCCATATTATGAAGGACATGAAAACTATTGTGCATATGAAATACGCAAGCTCCAAACATCTTAAGTCAGCTTTTTATGTTCATACATTCCAAATGTGGACGGACAGCCACAGCAATGGAGGATAAAGGTCAAGCCCTTTTAGGGACATAAAGCCTGGACAGACAGGCACAGTATTTGAGGTGAAACTCTTGTAGGGACATAAATCCTGGACGGACAGGCACAGTATTTGAGGATACAGGTCAAGCCCTTGTAGGGACATAAGGCCTGGATGGACAGGCACAGCATTCGAGGATAGAGGTCAGGCCCTCATAGGGACTTAAGGCCTGGATGAACAGGCACAGCATTAGAGGATACAGGTCAAGCCCTCATAGGGACTTAAGGCCTGGACAGACAGGCACAGCATTCGAGGATAGAGGTCAGGCCCTCGTAGAGGCGTAAAGCCTGGATGAACAGGCACAGCATCAGAGGATACAGATCAAGCCCTCGTAGGGACATAAGGCTTGGACGGACAGGCACATCATTCGAGGATAGAGGTCAGGCCCTCGTAGGAATATAAAGCCTGGACGAACAGGCACAGCATTAGAGGATACAGGTCAAGTCCTCATAGGAATGTAAATCCTGGACGAACAGGCACAGCATTAGAGGATACCGGTTAAGTCCTCATAGGGACATAAGGCCTGGATGAACAGGCACAGAATTAGAGGATACAGGTCAAGCCCTCATAGGATCTCATTTTCTAAAGTATCGCAGGCCTGCGATACTTTAGGAAATGAGGGGCGGGGGGCCGAAATGGGGGGCGGGCCTGCGCTAGCCAGCAGCGATCGCACCGTCGTGGTGTGATCGCTGCCGGTTTCACACCCAATAGCGCCACCATAGAAGGTGTAGCTATTGGGCACGAACTCGGACGCGAAAAGGGCCTTACCTTTTCATCGTCCACAGCATCTTCGTGGAGTTGGCCCCGGTGACACCCCGACTCTTCGTCTTCCGGGGCCAACTCTGCCCCCATTTTGGTATCGCACGCGATCCCTATGGAAAATGAGGCCCATAGGGACATAAGGCCTGGACGGACAGGCACAGCGTTCGAGGATTTCCTTTGTGTATGTTGTGGTTTGATCTGTCACTTCTTCTTAAACTGGTTCACTGCCAGAATAAAATGGCATCTTTCTCATTTCTGAAAGATAATTCAACAGAGGATGCTTTTAGAGCAATAGAGACAGCCATTTGTGAAGCAAGAACTGATCTGGAGATTATTTGTAAAAACCTAGAAGCTATTAACTGTACTTATGCACTTCAGCATTGAAAGTAGAAATATCATAACAAAACTCAGACTGGCATAGCATTTGAGCTCTCCATAGGACGCTCCCAGACATCCAAAACAACAACGGCTTCATGGGAGGGTTGACAGTACTGCTCGCTGAGGACTTCAGACAGACTCTGCCAGTTGTTCCGCGGGGGACCCATGCTGATGAAGTTAAATCATCTTTCAAATCCTCTTACCTGTGGCCCACAGTGAAAGTCCTGTCCTTGAAAGTGAACATGAGGGTGCACCTGACAGGTGACGTCAAGGCAGGAGAGTTTTCATGCCTCCTTTTTGGCTATAGGAGATGGTACACTCCATGAACAAGATGGCAAAATGAAACTGCCAGAAAATCTATGTCACCTGGTCACAAAATCTATGTCACCTGGTCACAAAAGGTATACCCGGATCTTCAAAACATACACATGAAGGACACATCATGGTTTACAGAGATGGTAATTTTAACTTCTACAAATGACATAACAAACTCTATCAATGACACACTCCTGCAGGCGTTCACCTCAGAAACAAAAAAGTATAAGTTTGTGGATTCGGTCGTCGAAGTTGACAACGCGATACATTACTCTGTCGAGTTCCTGCACAGTCTCAACCCTCCAGGCATTCCTCAGCACAATCTTATTTTGAAGGTCGGTGCACCAATTATGTTACTAAGAAATCTACAGCCACCAAAATTCTGCAATGGCACCAGACTTCAAGTCAAGTCCCTCCACAGAAATGTCATTGAAGCAATCATTTTCACAGGTTGTGGACGAAGGGAAACAGTTTCCATCCCTCACATCCCCCTTGTACCATCAGACATACCCTTTCAATTTAAACACCTGCAGGTCCCGGTCATAGTGTGCTTCGTGATGATTATTAACAAATCTCAGGGCCAGACTCTCAAGGTTGATGGTGTTGACTTGAGGCACCACTGCTTCTCGCATGGCGAGCTGTATGTGGTCTGCTCTAGAGTCAGCTAAGCTGATAGCCTCATCATACTGCAGCCAGAGGGTCACACAGTAAACATTGTATGCAAAGAAATCATTACGTCATGACAGGCAACTCACAGTACATTCATTCCACATATTCATTTCACATTTTTTAATTACCACTAACTCACTCTATAATAATAACATGTTGATTTTAAATATATAAACTCCAAAGCCCTCACTCACTCACAACAAGGCCCACTAGCAATCAAGTAAAATACTCTTTACAGACCTTGTCATAGAGTTTAGACATAGTACAAGTTCAATGTTCAGCTTCAGTCCCAGTTCCAGTTCTGGCAATCCCTGCACCAGTACTTATCTGGACTAGTGAGTCCATGATTCAACTCCTGTGCCTCCAAGGTTTGGTGGTGATTCTATTGGTTGCAGAGGATTCCTTAATGTGTGCAAGATGCAATTTGAGTTACAGCTGGCTCATTTTTCTCTGACCTTGCCAGATTCCAGGAACCATGGTTCGGGGTTTGGATTTACCAATGTGTCAGAAGGGGCTTAAGCCTGCTCTGCTGCCCCCGGAGGGGCTGGAACCTGCTTTACCACCCCAGGAGAGGTTTGGACTCACCACTGTGCCCCAGGAGGGGCTTAGAGTTACCAGTGTGCCTCAAGAGGGGCTTGAGCCTGCCATGCCGCCCCCGGAGGGGCCCATACCGGTCCAGCTGCTGCCACCCCCAGAGGGGCCCGAACCGGTCCAGCTGCTGCCGCCCCCGGAGGGGCCCGAACCGGTCCAGCTGCTGCCGCCCCCGGAGGGGTTCGAACCGGCCCTGCTGCTGCCCCAGGTGGGGCTCGAGACTGTTTCTCTACCTCAGGAGAAGTTTGACTCTGCCCTCCCGCCCCAAGAGAGGTTTGTACCTGCCATGCTGCCTCGGGAGGAGTTTGAGCCTGCACAACTGCCACAGGAAGGGCCTGGACTGGTTGCACCATCTCAGGAGGGGCCTGTGCCTGCCGCCCTGCTGCCACCCCAGGAGGGGCCCGAACCGGTCCAGCTGCTGCCGCCCCCGGAGGGGCCCGAACCGGTCCAGCTGCTGCCGCTCCTGGAGGGGTTTGGAATTACCACTGTGCCCCAGGTGGGGCTCGAGACTGTTTCTCTACCTCAGGAGAGGTTTGACCCTGCCCTCCCGCCCCAAGAGAGGTTTGTACCTGCCATGCTGCCTCGGGAGGGGTTTGAGCCTGCACAACTGCCACAGGAAGGGCCTGGACTGGTTGCACCATCTCAGGAGGGGTCTGTGCCTGCCGCCCTGCTGCCGTCCCTGGAGGGGCCTGTGCCTGCCGCTTTGTCGCTGTTCCTGGAGGGGCCTGTGCCTGCCGCCTTCCTGCCTCGGCAGGGGTTATGGACTATCTTGTTACCCCTGGAGGGGTGTGAAAAATGTTCGTGGTCCCAGGAGGAATTTGGGACATCCCTGTCACCCCAAAAGGGGTTTGGGGTTACCGCCTTGCCTCAGGAGGACTTTGGATCTGCCATCACGCGGTGTTCCCTGCAAGTTTGGGATCCCGGAGGAGGAGGAGGAGGTCTTGAAGAGGGGGTACTGTTACGACCATGGCTGCTATGCAGCCGCCTCACCACCAGAGGTCCCCCACGAGCATTCTCTTCTGCCTGGCCCACTCCTTCCTTCCTGTCTACTCTATGTCCCAGACTCTCCTTTATAACTCTGTCTAGTAGTTCCATCAGTGCTTCGGCATCGAGCTCGCCTGGGCTCCCTGCTCTAGCCTCCCGTGCTTGTGTATCTGGCCTACGGGCCTTCTGTGTGTATCTGGCCTATGGGCCTTCTGACCTGCCTTGCCTAGCTATTGTGTATCTGGCCTACGGGCCTTCTGTGTGTGTGTGGCCTACGGGCCTTCTGACCTGCCTTGCCTTGCTATTGTGTATCTGGCCTACGGGCCTTCTGTGTGTGTGTGGCCTACGGGCCTTCTGACCTGCCTTGCCTTGCTATTGTGTATCTGGCCTACGGGCCTTCTGTGTGTGTGTGGGCCTACGGGCCTTCTGACCTGCCTTGCCTTGCTATTGTGTATCTGGCCTACGGGCCTTCTGTGTGTGTGTGGCCTATGGGCCTTCTGACCTGCCTTGCCTTGCTATTGTGTATCTGGCCAACGGGCCTTCTGTGTGTGTGTGGCCTACGGACCTCTGCCTATTGTGTGTGTGTGGCCTACGGGCCCTCTGCCTGCCGTCTGTGGCCTACGGGCTTTCTCCGCTCTGCTGCCTTCGGGCTTATGTGTTTCATGTTCAATGTTAGTGCTGTCCTGGTTTGTCTGTTCAGTTCTCTGTCAGTCTTGTTTTCTCAAACCAGTCACTTATACCTCCAGCCATTATCACTCTTACCTGCACGCTTCCTGAATTCATCCTTACCAGCACCCAGTTCCAGTTTCCTGTACACCTTTACCTACATTCACCCTCACACATACCTCCATGCTGTTCCAGTATTCAAGTTCACCATGCATCTGGTATCAGGTATCTCCATGCATCAGGTATCTCCATGCATCAGGTATCAGGTATCTCCAGCCAGTATTAGACTCAGTCTGCCTATTCCACCTTCCCACTTGCCCATAGGGTTTACTCATTCCTGCCTGCACCAGCCAGCATCTAGACTCTTCTGCAGTCCTGCCTTTCTCCACCCTGAGACACCCCTGTTAGTGGTGTTCACGGCTCCTGACCGGAGCCCATTCGTAACACCTATTCATAAAGGATACATGCACATCTTTGTGGGTATTTATGCACGCATTTTTGAAAATGCATGCATAATTTGACCAGACATATACAATTCCTGCCTTTGGCCACATGAGTGCACATAAGTGCCTATCTGTGCACATGTACACTCATTTTAAAGTTCACCTTAAAGAGATTAAAAGAAATTTAAGAACATAAACAATTATCCATTTTCATTATTTTTTAATTTTTTTTTATATTCAAGAATAATCTTGACATAGCAAGGGTATAAAGGAGCAAATAGAAAAACAGCAAAAAAAAAACAAACACATTATCCAGATACATATTTATCTCCATCTTTCACTTAGTCCACTATACTAGATCCATTTAAACAACCCCAATAATACAAATAAACAGCGGCGATAAACCATCTAGGAAAATAACAGCACGTAAAGTGAGGAATATTTACATGTAGGTCAAACATTGTTCATTGTGAAATCAAGCAGATTTAGGAGATTCAACAAGGGCACTTTGGACCACCTTATCACTCAAAAACATAAATAATCGAAAAGGTATGAAAAAAGATATAGGAAAGACCCTTATACATAATGTAGTACTTGCAAGAAACATTTAATGAAAAACAAAAACCCCAATTTGGAGTACTCTAGTTCCAAAAAGCAAGAATTGCTTTCTTTTCTAAAATTCAAACTTAAAAAAGTGTCAGAACAATGCCTGAAAAACAATCTGAGAATACAATCACAATCTGGTTCCAGGACAAGAGTCAAAATCATTGTTGCAGGTTCCACCAAATCAGTCTCTGAGGTCTCCAACACTTTAGAAATGTCCAACCTAGATGGTTCTAACAATTCCATACCTTGATCTCTAATTGGGACCGCCTCCCCCTTTATAAATGGGGGGTAAATAAAATGACTTGGCAATGGAGGGACCGGCAGGTCCGAAACTTTGAGAACCTCATCTAAATATTTTAAAATATATCTTTAGCAAATACATGAGGCACTTTAGGGAAATTTCTGACACGCAGGTTTTTATCCCACACAGAATTTTCAAGATTCTCCAGTTTATTATTTTTAGCCTGTTTTTCTTTAATTGAGAGTTCTTTTACGTTTTTAGTATGTCCAATTTCTTTTTTAAGCCCCTCAATCTGCTGTAACATAGAAGCGCTGACATTTTCTAACACTTGTATCCTATTTTCATTTTCATTAGTTTTAGATAGGATAGAATTTACTTGCAAGGAAATCAAGGCATTGTGACCTTCTATTACCTCCCAGATTTAGTGCAGGGTTATCAGAAGGGCCTTGCCAGCATAAACTGTCTTGCAGTGGTCAAGGCACCACAGCCAGTGTCTCTAAAGGCTAGAGGATAGAAATGAGATAAGTGTGCAGGTGGGTAGCTTGCTGGTACTACCCTTAGCAGAAGGTATGGAGATTACTACTCTTGACCAATATGCTTTTTTGGTGGTAAAAAAAGGAAACAGTCAAACAATTCAAAGGGGCATGGGATTAACACTGTGAATCTCTAAGCAGAGCTTTCCAAAGTGTGTGTCGGGACACATTAGTGTGTCGCCTGTAGTGTGGAGGTGTGTCGCCCGGTCCACAGGGCCGGCGGAAGCAGGGAACTATAGCAGGAAGATCGGCGGGCAGTGGTGGAGCTTACATCACCACGGCCCGAAGAAAAGGGTCACGTTCACTCCTCCTCCTTCCTGCCTGTGCAGCCCTGGAAGAAAAACGTTGCCGGAGCCGCGTGGGCAGGAAGGAGGAGGAGCATCTGCTGCGTACAGAAGAAGAGCAGCATTAATGGGCCGTTGCGGATCCCACGTCGCGACGGCCCGAGAAGAGGAGGAAACCCGATAGCAGGGCCGCTGCGGATCCCACGTCGCGGCAGCCCGAGAAGAGGAGGAAACCCGATAGCAGGGCCGCTGCAGATCCCATGTCACGGCCAGGGAAGATCAGGGCCTCTGAAGAGCCCATCCTTCGGCAACCCGTGCAGAGGGACAGCATGTGCCAGTGAGAGCCTGTGCTTGAGCAAGAGAGCATGTAGGAGTGAGAGCCTGTGTGTGTGAGAGTGAGACAGCATGTGCACGAGAGAGACAGTATGTATGCATGTATGAGAGAGAGGCATGTGAGAGTGAGAGCTGTGGATGTGTGAGATTGCATGTGAGTGAGAGCCTGTGTGTGTGAGAATGTGTGAGATAGCGTGTGAGAATGAGAACCTGATTGTGTGTTTGAGGGAAGACAGATGGAGAGAAAAGAAATAGAAAAAAAGACCCTGTAAAAGGAATTGGCAAAAAACAAGAAAGGAAAGGTGGAAAAAAAAGCCTGTGACCAACCGATTAGAAAACTAAGATCAGACAGCAAAGGTAAAAAAAAAAATTACTTTTTAGTGATTGGCACATGTAATCTTTGGGAATGTGCAAGAGTAGCACTTTCTCTATGCCGATCTCACAATGTACGAGATCAGCATGGAGGAAGTGGAAGCCTGCAAATATTTATTATGAGATAGGTTGTGTTGTGAAACATTTTATTTATGTATATATTTAAGGATACATACATAAATTGTTGAAATACATTTTGTTCGTTTAACCTTTAACTTCTGGTTTGCTGGTAGACTGAATTACTGTGTCACAAAATTATGTTTGTCTAAAAAGTGTGTCACCAACATGAAAAGTTTGGAAAGCTCTGCTTTAAAGGCTAGAGGAGGATGGAAATGAGATAAATATGCAAGAGGGTATCTTGCTGGTTCTTCCCTGAGCAGAAGGCATGGAGATAACTACCCTTAACCAATATGCTTTGATGCTTTCAATGCAACTGCAACCAACCACGAGTAATGACTTTTTTACAGTCTGGGGTATTGATGCCCAGACATTAAGGAAAAAACACAGGACTGCTTCTACAGCCAAGGCCATAAGCAAAGAACATCAAGCAAAACTGTCTGATACATGGGACTAACCTGCACTGCACCTCGGATTCTACCATGGGAAGCTTGCTGGGCAGATTGGATGGACCATTGGTCCTTTTCTGCCATCATTTCTGTTTCTATGTTTCTATGAAATAGGTGGAAATCTTCCCTGCTCTGAAGCTGGAATTCCCATGAATGATGAAACAGCCAACACCCTGGAGGAATCACCCCCTTCTTCAACCTCCTCTCTCCTCTGATAGATGCTCCCTGCAAGGGACTCACTGGCAGTGGTGCCATTAGCCTGCACCTTGTCCAGCAATGCTTCAGTGACCCGGGTGGTCATGAGGTTAGATGGAGCAGACCTTACAATCAGGGAAAATGAGATGGACCAGCCCAGGGGAGAGATCTGTCAGTCTCAGTCCCCAAATACTCCATTCCTAATCATTCTCCTACGCACACAATGTGGGCATCCATCTGGCCAACAGATGAGTGCTCATAGTGACTACAGGGCCAGCCCTCTTTTGTGCCCTTTATTTGCAGCCAGTATGTGGCATATTGCTTAAGAAAGATAACCAAGAAAAAAACTGATGCTCAGGCTGCAATGGTTGTTGCAGCCATCTTGGATCCCAGTTTCATTATTAGCAATAAGATATAGCAAGAATAATCTTTGATGAGCAATTGCTACAACTTTTAACTAATTTGTGCTATGACATCATCACAAGCAGTAATCTCAGAACTATGAAAACAGCATGACAGTGTAGAATTAGAATCAGTGATAGGTATGAACCCTGTGAGGATAACTTTCATACTTGTGCACTGGTGCTCATGTATGCATGTATGCCAGCTTGCGCTAATGGACATGACCATTTTATAACATACACGCATATATGCACACATGGTATAAAATAGGCTGTACATGCATACTTGTGCATGCAATTTTATCTGAATGCGTGCATACATGCACAAATGCCACCTCTACCATGTAAGTGGGGAGAGTTTGGTACTTACACACACTGACATAATTACCACTAGTCTGTTCCCAGTTCACCCAGTTAAAGGATAGGACTTCCTAGTTAACAAGCCTCCCTTTCAGCCCCAACCCTTAAAACCTCATTAACTAACCTCATTTGTTTTTGTTTTATTAGCTAGCTACACACCATCCATAGCAGATGTAAAGTTAAACGAATAGGGAACCTGGTGCTCACTGGTCATTGTACATACTTACATGCTGGTTTCATTCATATTTCCTGGAATGCCCATACCCTGCCCAGAACACACCCACATCCCGCCTCTTTTTTGTAAGAAAAATTCTATGCGCACACCAGCAGATACATGTGTACTTGTGTGTTTTACAGTCCATGAGGCACACACTAACCCAAAGTCTATGCCTATCTCCCAGCTTCTTTTCAATAGGGTATACCCTCATTTATGGCTAGTGCACACTTCCGCCTAGCGGCGTTTTTTAACTTTTAGGTACAACTGCCGCTTTGGCTGCCCATTCAAAGCTCAACTGCAAACCGCTTTGCTAGCTTGCCCCGCTCTGCTAGCTTGGGCAAGCTAGCAGAGCGGGGCAAGCTAGCAAAGTGGGGCAAGCTAGCTAGCTTGGGCAAGCTAGCAGAGCGGGGCAAGCTAGCAAAGCGGTTTGCAGTTGAGCTTTGGGGACTTCTGCTTTTCCACTAAAAAGATAAGTGGTTTTTTCTCTCTAAGTAAAATGTTGTAAGAGAGACTAATGTGAATAACTATCTTCAAAAAAATAAGAAAATTTGAAAAAAAGAAAAAAGAAAAAATTTGAAGAAGAAGATATTCTATGAATTATCCGTTTTTGTTAAAACAAATGGCGGTGTTAAATATGATCTTTTCTTAAAAAATGGGTAACCCTATGATCGTACTTTGAATGGGCAGTCAAAGCGGCAGTTGTACCTAAAAGTTAAAAAACGCCAGTAGGCGGAAGTGTGCACTAGCCCATAAATGAGGGTATACCCTATTGAAAAGAATCATAATATACATGTGACTTCATTTTTTATTTTTGTGGATATTGTGTCACAAATTGTCCAGTTTTTTCTTTTATAGTATCTCCCAGCTTCGACATGCATAGGGCTTTTAAACTTTGCCTTTAAGAAAGCAGCAGCACTGTCTTAGTGCTTGTCTCTAAAGCCTCAAAGAAGGAAAAAAACACCCTAAAATTGAGAAAGAGCAGTAGAACACTACATTAGTTGTGAATGGGATTTAAAGCTTTGATTCTAGATAAGTTAAGGGATAAAATAGGAAAATTAATGATTAAGAAAAGGCTGCACTCTGGTGATGTGGAAGCTTAGTCAAGTAGAAGAAAGGCTGAGAAAGTGTATGCCTGGAAGAATCCTCACTCTCAGTGAGTGAAACAGGAGTAAGTGAAAGAAGAGAATGTTGTCACTGCCTAGATACCTCAGATAAATGGAATTCATTGTTAACTTGTAAATAAGAGATAGCCAGAAAGGGAAGAAAAGTGACAGAGTCCACTTCCAGATTATTTCTGATTCATCCTAATTCATCCTTTCAGGCACAACCTCAGTCAAAGACAAGCCAGTCTCAGTTGATGGCAAAAGCTAAAATTTAAAAGCAACAAAGAAGCACTTATGTGTATACAGAGTGACAAATGAAATGCCTGATTAGGTGCATCAGTAAGGGTGCTGTCCTTTTTCTTAGAATAGGGAATGCTAATTAACTTTTTTTAAAATTTGCTATTTACACAGTATCACCTAGCCATCGGAGATCCATTTTGTTAGGGTACACACTGACATGTTGATGGAAGAACACTGGTGAAAAGAGTTAGAATATGTTGTTAATTAATTTAAGTATAGGTTAGCAGGGAGAAGAAAGAAGATGACTAAATCAAGAACTACCGTCAGCACTTCCCAGCATTGTACAGCAGCAGCTTGTTCCAGAAATACTCAAAGCTATGTGTATTCACACCATTTTAAACCTTATCTAATGAACAGCAGAGAGTACACTTAAAGAGACAAACACCCATACAAAAATAAAACAGCCAAGAGAACGAGGAAACAGAGAGTAAAAAGGGAAATATGACAAAACAGGGGGGAAAAAAAAGAGAAATATGACAAAACATAGACAAGGACTAACACAAAAGAAGATAAAATCTACTTACATTAATAGATCATCCATAGTAGCCTTTCTGCAAGATATAAATACCACTTAAAGTCTCACTTACTAAAAACTGATATATATAGAAATATATATTGAGGCCGATGCAATACAGTGCACTCAGCCGAGCGCACTGTATAATCCGCACTCTGACGGGTTAAATTGGTGCAAATCCACCCCCTAATGCAATAGGGGGATTAGCGCCTATTTAACCCGTGTCGGACGGGGAGTGAATGTAATAGCGGTGTCCGTTTTCATTACTGGCAGACGGCAGGTTATGAAAACCGATGCCGAGTTTACCGGCATCGGTCTTCACAACCGTCAGCCGTGGCGGGGTCACCACCTTGCTAGCGCGACCCTCTAATTTAGATATTGCATGGCACCCCCCTTGCGGGTGCCATGCGTACTTTAGGAAAGCGGGTGCTGACTTTTCAGCGCCTGCTTTCCGCATTGTAGTTAGGAAAATTTAAGAATAGAGGATTACTTATCTGAGTATTTGGCTTGTCTTCTTCAACCTGTTCTTTATCTGTATTTAATGATAAGAAAAATAAATAGAAAAATACACTGTTGGTAATTGGTTTTTTTTTTAAGAGTAAAATAAAATTGTTAAAGTTATCACTCTGAAAGGAGAGTACATTCCTTTATCTTATCCTTGATTCCCCTCCATTCTCTGGGAGATATTGTCAGTTGGGTTTGTGCCCCTATCCCTTTGGAAGACCAGGTTGGGAAGAAGACATTGGACTGTCTGCTCTGTGAGACAACAATACAGGAACTTCCACTGTACAAGGGATGACTATAAACAGCATTATCACCCTTAACCTCAATGGCAATCCCCCCCCCCATGGAAGTAGCAGTCTATACAAGTTTCATAAATCTTGGATAGAACATTGTATAATTTAGGAAAAAAATAGGATTCATTGCTTCCTCCAAGGACTATGAAATAAATTATATAAATTGTGAAACAAAATAAAATAAGATTAAATGCAAACTAAATGAAGTAACAGAAGTCTTTTCCATGTGCACCCTTAATATTCAGAACAAGATGTTCATTCAAGGATGTAGGCTCATTTTTCTCCTTTTATTTTCATAACAGTTCTTTTCATATTTGGATGCAACAAAACACTGGTACTGTTTCAATGTATGGCTTTTAAAATATTGAAATTGTGTTTCAATGGTTATTTAAATAAAACAATGAGGCACTGGAATAGGAAGGCTTTTCTGTTTTTTTTGGGTTTTTTTTTATAAAGTTTGTACTGATATGACAACATAGGCATACTTTGTGAGTGCTTCTTATTAAAAATAGTGATTTTAGGAGAGTGACTCTACTTGTTTGTTAAGGGATAATGAGATTTGTAGTGAATCTGGTTATATGTTAGTCCCTGGAGCATAGAGTATGACTTTAAAACCCTTATACAGTGGATTCATTTTGCTTCTCTGAGATTCTCTTGGCTTTTCAACTGGCGTTTCCAAACATTTAATCTGATATACTTTTTTATTCAAAAATCATAGCAAATAACTTTTGTTTGTAAATTTTTCTATGTCCTAAAGGTGGTTAACTTCAACCTAATAAAAGGAATGTGGTAGTAGAATTCCAAAAGTGACAGGAATTCAGACAAGGGATACATTAATTTTCATGTTTTATATTTAATGTAATAAGAAAAAGGATTTTTAATGCTCATCATGTCATTTTCTCAGCCTTAAATTTAGCACTCGTATTATGAGAAGCAGAGTAAGGGCATAGAAAAACTTATTATATTAAACTGACACTCATTTCCTGGAGGGAATGGTGCTGGAACTGGATCATAAAATAGCAGCTACTCTGATAAACTGTGGTATAAAATATGACATAGTGCTAAAAATGTTGTGTGTGTTCAGAGCTTGTCTTTTTTTTATTGTGATGAGTATGTTTTAAGCAATTTGCCTTACCATGGCAAGAATTATGAGCATTGTACATCTTGACCCATGTACATTTGTGATTTCAGTTCTAGTGAGTACTCTAATAGCCTTAGGGTAGTCGACATACATAACCTAATAGGAGGAAAAGGTTTAACATATTGTAACTGAAATTAAAAAAGAGAGAGAAACCAAACTGAAGCTAATGGTCAAAATTGCAATACAAGTAATCAATCTGTCTCCAAACTATCACTATTTACAGTAACATTTTTTCAAAAGCTTTTTAGCTTAAGATTGGATGTTCAAATTTTAATTCTAATTTGTAGTAATAAGATAGAAACTATCTTAAGTAATATTTCTAAAGTTTAAAGCTTAAAAATATTTCTATCTCAAATTCTTTGAGGTAAAATAAATACCGTTAATGAAAAATAAACATCCAAAGACAAACCGTTAAATTTAAATCAATCAAAATCAATTTAAGAAAAATACAGTATTACTAAGATTTATAACTCTATAGTTAAAAAAAAAAATTCTTGCTATGCAACTAACTAGAAAAGAAGTTAACTGGTAAGAACAAGAATAGGCAACTCCAGTCCTGGACTGCCATGTCAGATCTAGTTTTCAGGATCTCCACAACAAATATTTGCATACTGTGGAGACAGTACATGGACCTGAGCTGTCTACCACAGTCTAGAAAGCAGACTGGAAATTACTGCAATTAACAAAAGGCTCTAATAGTATTTTTCTTTCTTGTTTGGAAAGATTCAAGAAAAGAGTCTGCTTATACAGTGAACCAAGAGCTGTCACTTTAATTTAACCAAATGTAGAAGGGCTCCAGAGGTGTTTGGTATTACATCTTAATAATATTCAGAGTTTAGAGCTTTTCAGATGTTTTCTGACCACAGACACAGCCAAATGTCTGCACACATCTCTGATATTAACTAGAATAAATAGATTTGAAAAATAAAACCCAACTAAATTATTTGAAGGTTGGGATAGTTTATATTGAACCAATTTAAGAATTATATAATAAACATAAGGAAGCACATATTCAAAAGCCATTTAGGGCCTCATTTTCTAAAGTACCGCAGGCCTGCGGTACTTTAGAAAACTGCGGTAATGAGGGGGTGGGGGGCCGAAACGGGGGGGCGGTCCTGCGCTAGCCAGCAGCGATCACACCTCCGCGATGCGATCGCTGCCGGCATCGCGCCCAATAACTACACCATAGAAGGTGTAGTTATTGGGCGTGAAATAGACAGTGAAAAGGCCCTTACCTTTTTGCTGTCCGCGCCATCCTCGCAGAGTCGGCCCCGGTGACGCCCCGACTCCTCCTCTTCCTGTGCCGACTCCACCCCGATGTAGGTAGAACAGGCATGCGCTACCTTCGCTAGCTATCGCAGGCTTGCGCTGTTTAGATCAATTTAGATAGATAACTTTTGAGTTATCTATCTAAATTGAAAATATGACATATTTAGCCACGTAGCTGGCTAAATTATAGTCGGATATGTAGTAATCTGACTATAATTTAGTCAGATAAAAAATGGGACTTCTTGGGGTGTTCCAAGGAGGGATTGAGATATCCGGCTGGACTTTTGGCAAGTCTTGTGGGGGTCAGGAGGCCCCCCCAAGCTGGCCAAAAGTCCTTAGGGGTCCAACGGGGGTCCCGGAGCGACCTCCTGCCCTCCGGCCGTCCGATGCCAGTAATCAAAATGGCGCCGATAGCCTTTGCCCATACTATGTCACAGTGGCTACCGGTGCCATTGGTCAGCCCCTGTCACATGGTAGGAGCACAAGATGGCGCCAATGACCATGTGACAGGGGCTGACCAATAGCACCGGTAGCCCCTGTGACAAATGGTATCGGCGCCATGATGAAACCAGCACCGAGTGTGTGAGAGTGCATTGAATGGCTCCCGGTCTCCCCGCTGGACCACCAGAGAGTTTTGGTAAGTCTTGGGGGGGTCATGAGGGTGGGGGATTGTAGTTAATTTTAGTTTTAGCTGGGACATGAATAGAAATTGCCGTATTAATGCATCGGGGCGCCATACGGCCGAATGCAACGTATCTGCTCCCCGACGAATCCGAATCACGAATGCAACGTATGGTGTCCCTCTGCACATCCCTAGTACCCATTTATGTTTTGCAATCTTTATTGATGTGTTATATTGATGTTAAACTCAATAAATACATTTAAACATAAAAGAGGCAGTCTAGGGGCATACCAGGCAGGGTCAAATTTGTGTATCTAAGTTGCTATTTTTTAACGCCGTGTACATTTTTCAACTTACTCCTTTACTTTCCAACATAGGGGTCATTTATCAAAGTGCTATATGGCATTTTCACATGCATTAACGAGTTTAACACATGTTAATGCATGCGAAAAGGCCTATACTGCACATCGCGATGACAATTTTAAAAAGGGGAGGAATTGAGGAGGAGTTGGGGGAGGTCTAATGTAAAGTAGGAGTTGCTAGCGCATTGTGCAAAAAATATTGGTCATTATTGCAGGTCATTAACGCGGATAAAACTATACCTTTTTTATTTGTGCTAAGGTCTTATCGCAGGTGATATAATGGACTGTGGTATTATTGCGGCTCATAGTTTGTGCGATAAAAACTACAAACAATCCCCACACAGCTACCCAGTCTTCTTGGTCCAATAAAATGCTTGTTTTTAGTAGGCCTACCTTCCTGATACCAATTGCTCACTGTCAGGTGTATTTATATATGGCCACTTCATGCCTAGCCAGTCTCGTCACAGACAACAGCATGTGGAAGCAGGACAACATGAACTTACAGGCAAGGCCACTTCCAAGATATCACAGGGAGTTACCAGCAGCGCAGGCAGAGACTCCTTTCCTGCAGGCTCACAGGCCTAGTCAGCGCCAGGCACATGCCTGGCCCCAGCTGAGGATAAATAGGGTGCATATATTTCCTCCATGAACTTCCTTGGAAGGCATGCCTGAGTACTTTGTGGTAAGCAGGTATTGACTCAGCACTCAGACAATGCATGAATAGGGATGTGAATCATTTTTCTGATGGATGAAAATATTGTACGATATTTTCAAATCCTTCAAGTATTGGGGGGATCCCCGAAAGCGATAGGAAAACCCCACAAAATGTTCATGTGGTTCTCTTATCGTTTTGGTGGGGGGGGGGGGGGGGGGGGGAGAAAAGGGCACACAGAATAAAAACTCCCAAACCCAACACGACCCTTTAAATTTAATTATTTTGAATCTCCCACCATCCTGACCCCCCCCCCCCCAAAAAAACAAAAAACTTTCCTAAAATACCTGGTGGTCCAGCGGGGGTCCCGGGAGCAATCTCCTGCTCTCAGGCCATCGGCTGCCACAAATTTAAATGGCACTGATGGCCCTTTGCCCTTACCATGTGACAGGGGCTATCGGTGCCATTGGCCAGCCCCTATCACAAGGTAGGAGCAATGGATGGCCCGCGCCATTTTTTAAACACCTGTACCACAAGTATTGTGCACTGCATGTTGCAGGCCTCTGTTATTCCCTCTATAGAGTATTTTGGCATGACTTTCCAGACTGCACAGCCTGCACACCTGCAATGAACAATCACCTGTACAACATTAGCTACGGCCAAATCTTTCACTGCAGGTCTCACAGTTGTTATGTTTGTCTTGAAGGTTGGCAGGCTGCTACATACCAGTAGCCTTTGCTGGGTTCTGATGGCCTGTTATGCCACACTTGCAAGACGCACAGCATATGCTGTAGTTATGAGCAGATCAGATGGATAGCGCTATAGCTTGCTCAGGATGGGAACTGCTAGGTGGTGTGGAATCTTAGCATGCTGGGGAAGGCAAAGGTGAAGGCTCTGGCATTTGTTGGAGAATCTGGGTCAGGATGCTCATGATATTATTTATTGACGTAGCCATTGTAGTGAGAGCTTGTGTGTGGGCTGCCCTCTGGGTCAGGGCCTGGGTCTGCCCATTCACAGACTTCCTCGGGTACACTAGTTCTGCCCATATGTAGTGGAGGTGGACACCAAGGCTCCTTTCCAGCTGTTCCAGCTACTCGTGCATTGAGGCCTCTGTCGGTGCCGAAGCTGTTGATGGTGATGTGCTTGTCAGGGCAGAGCGGAGGTTTGGTCCTCCAGAAGGGTCATGAGGGGGCTGGTGTGCTGCTCTGGATCAATGCCTGCTGCCTCATGCTGGCCATGTGGTGTGCTGGAGAGAATTTGCCTTCGCTTAACTGTGTGCCACTGCAGGCTGGTTTCCTCCATGAAGCTTGAAAGGTTTAAGATGACATTCAGTGGGCTTTCTGAGCCAAGGGCTTCCATGATCTGGTTGTACTGAGGAGGCTTTTGCTGCTGCTCAACCTCCTCTTCGTCCTCACTGAACTGGGGCACAGAAAAGTGCTGCAGCCGGGCTGGTTCCTGGAGCTTCACAGCAGATCCCTGGGGTTTTATAGCAGGAACTGGAGGAGTCCTGGGTGAGAGCTATAGAAAAAAAGAAAAAGACATATGTACCAAAGCCAAAAGGTTCACACATGGACTGTTTGACATGAGATGTGCACTTTGTATATCAATGAATATAAGCATCTTATGCCAAATGATGTGCACAACTGTAGCAGCATTGCCATTTATAGGTGAGGTGAACTTACCAACTCCGGCTCACGTGGTGTCCAGCCATTCAGCTATGCCCTTGAACACATCTGGTCCCAGCCGTTGTTCGAGGCACTCCTCCATGGTTGTGAGCACAGTTGGACAAGGAGTTCCTCTGCCAATCTGCTGGATGTATTTGTTGTGGTTATCTACCTTTGTTTTTAACTGGGCCTTAATGTCCTGGTACTTAAGGGCTACCTGCTCCCCACTGCATTTCATGCCACTGTGTCTTGAGATAGCCTGGTGGATGGTGCACCAGATCTGGCCCTTGGATGCCCTCAGTCTCTTGGCTGCACAGTTGCTGAAGAACATAGATTAATGCTCAAGGACCCCAGTAATGATCATCTCATTGTTCTCTGGGCTGAACTTCAATGCCCTCAGATGAACGCGGCCTGCTGCCTGTCTGTCTGAAGGGGGTGCCACTTCCACTTCTGGAGAGGTGTGCTCTCTTTCCAGACTCTCACTCTCACTCCATTCTCCACTCCATTCCTTTCCTCATCTTTCATCTGCCCTACCAACACCCCTCCACTCTGCCCTCTATGTCTATCCCTAGCCTGTTGTCTTCCTCCCACCAGATTCACTTCCTATCACCTTCCCTCCCACCTCCTCCTATCCCTTCCCCCCTCCCCCTCCCTATCCCTGTCCCTATTCTTACTTCTCCTGCTTCCCCTAGCACTCCTGCCCTCATTCTACCTCCTTCTCTTCTCCCTCCTCTCCTCACACCTCTCCACTCCTCTCTCTCCATGGCTCTCATGCTCATTCCTCTCCACTCCTGAACACCACTAGTCTCACCACTATTCCTCCGCCTCACCACCATGCCTTTCCACTCCTTCTCACCACTACTCCTCTGCCTCAACGCCACTCCTCACCACTCCTCCTCCTCACCAACACACCTCGCTACTCCTCCTCACCACTCCTCTTCTACCTCACCACTACTCCTCGCCATTCCTCCTCTGCTTCACCACCATGATCCATGAATCCTCCTTCACAGTCATCCTCTGCCTCACCACCATGCCTTACCGCTCCTTCTTACCACTCCTCTGTGCCACTGCCACTCCTCATCACTCCTCATCCACATTGGCACCACACCTAGCCACTCGTCATTGCCTCTCCTCCTCTGCCTCACCACCATTCCACACCACTCCTCCTCTACCTCACCACCATGCCTCACATTCTTCCTCACTACTATTCTTATGCTTCACTACCATGCCTTACCACTCCTCCTTCAACACTCTTCCTCCACTTCACCACCACACCTCTCCCAAACACAAAGAAAGACAGAGAGACAAATAGGACAAACTTCAAAAACTTTCATACACACAGATTAAGATGATAGACAAAGGGAAAGAGAAACAGATGAGAAACAAGACACAGGACATTTCATTCAGAACTCACTAAATACTTCCAACCAACTACCGCCAGCTCACCTACTTTCCTCCTTCCAAACATTGACATCCCCTCAAAGAGGCATCTGCAGGAAGCCAGTATATATAAACTAGAGAAATAATGCACCTTGCACAAATCAACGTGCACCACATAAAATGAAGCGTGACACGCTGTTGCAATGCATGATGTGCTGATGGAACACGCAAGGCATTAACACAACGTGCGCACACATAAATTGCCTATATGATGCAGTACACAGAAAATTAGCTTAACCATGCCCTTTTTTAAAATTGCTGATGCTATTTATGCTACATTTATAGCATTTTGATGAATCTAGGCCTAAGTGTCTTTCTGAGACAATGGAGAGTGAAGTGACTTGTCCTAAATCACAAGGAGTGGCATTGAGATTTGGACCCTAGCTTACCTGGTTCACAGCCCACTACTCTAAAAACTAGGCTACTCCTCCACATCCTCTACTCCCTTTGCACCACTATCTGTCATAAAGAAACCTGCCTAAAAACTCCTGCTTCAATGTTCTATCTGCCAATCTTCCAGTAACTTTCTTATGGATAATAGAATATTGCACATGGTATGAGGACTGCAAGAAAGCTTACTTGAACACTAATGCTCCATCCCCACTAGAACTACTGCTTATTCCTGTTTCAGCCATGTCACACCAGTGTGCCATCAGGAAGAGGTGAGCATGCATAGCATTTGTGCTTGTCCAGATATCCCTGGCGAAATGCACTCTTATCTTATCCCCTCTGCTTTTATAGGGTGCTTTGTAATTGTGGGCTATCATATGAGCATATGCTTAAAGCCCATTTTTTTCAGATTGCAATACTCACAATGTAATTTACATCATACAATGTAATTGCCCATTACTGTATGTTGGACGTACATCAAGATCTATCAGAATTTGGCTACGAGAACACCGGAGCCGTCTAAATACAACAAAATATGGAGGCCCCCATTGTACAGCATTGTCTAGCTGCCAGACATGATTTTTCAAATTTAAGTTGGACAATTATAGATCACATTCCATCTTCTCCACGAGGTAGTGATACATGTTCTTCATTAAATTACAAAGAACAATGCTGGAATTTTAGATTACTAATGGAACATCCTATAGGAATGAACGATACCATTGAATGGATGTCTCTAATTTAAAGGTCTGGCTTCCAATTTTTTTTGGTTACTATCAGTTCTTGAACAACCATTGGTTCTTTTTGCAGTTCATCAACAGTTTAAATACCTCCCCTAGTTTGCTTTTTCGGCGGCTCCGTTTTTGATCATGCCATGACGCTGAGAGGAGTTCCATCCACAGAAAATCACGTATGTTATTTAAAAGATTCTTTGCAGAGCACAAGGTTATTAAGGTCTAACTGGAATTTTTTGTATTACAGTGAAGTTGAAGCCCGAGCCCCTGATGAAGTTTTTCCCACGAAACATGCGCAGTGTCGGGTGTTGTTGACTAAGCAGTTCAAAGCCAAAACTGCGGTAAACAGTCAGGCGTTTTGAGCAGGGCACAGAAGCCAAGTGCCGCTGTGATTCTACATTACGATAAGTGTTTATTCTTTTTCTGTGGACATACTTCGCAGTGAATAGATTGTGTGGATAACAGATGTGAATGAAATTGGTAAAATATTGAAAATTGAAAGAAAAAAAGAAAAGAAGTTGGAAAGAAAAAAAAACGGAACCGTCAAGGTTCATTCCTTTTTATAAAAAACCTACTGCAACAAACCTGATGATTAAACATTAGTCATGATGAGCAATTCACGTTATAATGGGTTACAAATCATTTAAGTGAATAGAATGAAACACGATACAGTGTTAACATTTGGCTCCCAAATGAGGGTTGTTGTTATAGGTGATATCATTGGCACTTTAAATAATGTGGTCTACTATCCTTCAAACTTTAAAAGCCACCATGATGCACGCATATCTCTGGCAGCATGCACATCTCACTCAAATTGAAAAAGGGGTGGAGTTTGGGTAGTCTGGGCAGGGCCAAGAGATTTACAAGCAAATACTTATGTGCCTGAGCCCAGGTTAAGTGCCGGGTAAGTTTGCTTCTGCTATGGAGGAGATGTAAGTTATAAACATTTAAAAATTAGCTGTCCATTAGGGGTTTTAAGGGTCTGGGATAACTTGGGGGAGTGTAGACTATTAAACAAGAGGGGGGTTGGAGGATCTAACTCTTGACTAGGTGAACTAGCGAATGAACTGGTGAAACTTGCAAAGGCGTGGACACGCACCCCTTTTAAAAAATCCCCCAGTACAAGTAAGAATTCCCTGCCTATGTGTGCACCTATTTAAAATTGGGCTCACATGTGTACGCACCCAGTCTATTTTGTTATATGTGCACACAAGTTCTAAAATGCCTGCATCCCTGGGGCATGTGGTGGTACACACGCACTAATGTGCACCTGTGTGCTGGTTTGAAAGTTACTGTCCCTAGGTGTAGACCTTACTGCTATGCTGAAGTTATAAAATTACACTCCCTATTTCATAGGATTTCCTCTGATTTCTGATTGAAAAGATTTGACCATAAGATTTCAACTTTTTCCCACCTATAAGTTTACTCTGTGAAGTTTGTATCAATGTTTATATAAATGTTGAAACATTTCAATCATTTCCCAGCTGAAGTACTTTAGGCTTTGATCCTATAAAGTCTCAAAAGATAAATATGGTTGAACCTGAGTAACTCTTGAATAGAAGACCTCCAAAAAAAATAGTGAGTACTGAAAAAAATTATTCGGTATGAGGCTATCTTTTCTCTATGATAGTTCAGAATGAATGCCCTAACATGGTGTGATTGTGAAAGAACATTCTTTCAGATGAGACTTTAAGGTGATCTTCTCTTTTCTTTATATTTTAAGATCTCATGCCTATATTCATAGCAGTAGGACTTCTAATTAAATAAATACAATAAAATAATTCTGCCCTAATATTTCAAATGTGGGGGCTATGGATTTAGCCTTGATCCCAGAAATACTAATGATCCACAGATAATATCACACCAATTATTAGTAGATGAATTGAAGCTTTATGGCTCTTGTGATTATCATTTAGCAGAACTCTGAGTAGTGAAAACATTTCTCATATGACATCAGAGTGTCATTTGATCAGTGCAAATGTGCTATGTCAATTTTCTTAAAGGAAAATTAGCCAAAACTGAAAACATCTCTTTGACTGAAGACTGTAAGATAAAATAACCTGAACAGGAAGGGGTATATATAAATATCTCAAATAAATAAGTAAATAAACAAATAAATAAATAAATAGCTAGGAATTGAAGAAGGTGCAACAAACCAGCAAAAGTTATTGAAAGAAAAGACCAGCAAAGTATTTTACAGGAGACAGAAAGTGATATTGAAAAGCATTTTAACGACATTGAATAAGATACAAGCTATCAACTTGTAATCCACCTACTCTCCTACAATTCTAGAACTATAGACTGGCCTGATAAAGATCTCAAACAGCAGGAGGTAAGAATAAAAATCTCTTCCATGCTCACCATGTAATCCACAAGAATCGGTGTATGCTGAGATTGTACATTCCAAAAGCTGAAGGTGCTATGGGCCTTATAGAAATAGGTTATGGGGCGGATTTTAAAAGGAGCGCGAATAGCCTACTTTTGTTTGCGCTCCAGGCGCAAACAAAAGTACGCTGGATTTTAGTAGATACGCGCGGAGCCGCGCGTATCTACTAAAAAACCTGGATCGGCGCGCGCAAGGCTATGGATTTTGTATAGCCGGCGCGCGCCGAGCCGCGCAGCCTACCCCCGTTCCCTCCGAGGCCGCTCCGAAATCGGAGCGGCCTCGGAGGGAATCCTCTAACACCCTCCCCTCACCTTCCCCTCCCTTCCTCTACCTAACCCACCCACCCGGCCCTGTCTATACCCCCCCCTTTACCTTTGTTGGGGATTTACGCCTCCCGGAGGGAGGCGTAAATCCCCGCGCGCCAGCGGGCCTCCTGTGCGCCGGGCCGCGACCTGGGGGCGGATACGGAGGGCGCGGCCACGCCCCTGGACCGCCCCGGGCCGTAGCCACGCCCCCGTACCCGCCCCCAAAATGCTGCCGACACGCCCCGAAAACGCCGCGACGACCGGGACCGCCCCCGACACGCCCCCCTCGGAGAACCCCGGGACTTACGCGAGTCCCGGGGCTCTGCACGCGCCGGTAGGCCTATGTAAAATAGGCTTCCCGGCGCGCAGGGCCCTGCTCGCCTAAATCCGCCCGGTTTTGGGCGGATTTAGGCGAGCAGGGCTCTTAAAATCCGCCCCTAAGTATATAGAGCTGCAATTATAGACCTCCAAGCATACCTAACAGTATCAACAGATCCAAATACATTTACATGTATTTGAGACCTCACCTGGAGTATTGTGTTCAGTTCTGGAGACCGTATCTCCGAAGAGACAGAGACAAGATGGAGGCGGTCCAGAGAAGGGTGACCAAAAAGGTGGAAGGTCTTCATCAAATGACTTATGAGGAGAGATTGAAGAATCTAAATATGTACACCCTGGAGGAAAGGAGGAGCAGAGGTGATATGATACAGACTTTCAGATACTTGAAAGGTTTTAATGATCCAATGACAACGACAAACCTTTTCCATAGGAAAAAAATCAGCAGAACCAGGGGTCACGATTTGAAGCTCCAGGGAGGAAGATTCAGAACCAATGTCAGGAAGTATTTCTTCACGGAGAGGGTGGTGGATGCCTGGAATGCCCTTCCGAAGGAAGTGGTGAAGACCAGAACTGTGAAGGACTTCAAAGGGGCGTGGGATAAACACTGTGGATCCATAAAATCAAGAGGCCATCAATAAAGAGTGGGTGGCTCGCCAGAATGACGGCTACTGCCTGGAGATAATACCCTTATTCAATAAACATACACATGGTTACTGTGACTCCAACATCACTCTAAGCTACAACAGCAAGAGGAAATGTGGAAAAAAGGATTCGCACTCACAAAGTGGGGAGTAGCTGGCTTGTTACGGCGGTTACTACCCCAAACCAAATAAGCCTGATACTTCACTTTCAATACATATCCAGCATAGCTCTCTGCTTCAACAGCAGGGGAGAAGAAAAACTGATACTTCATGCATAGCTCTCTGCTTCAACGGCAGGGGAGAAGAAAAACTGATACTTCACGCATATCCAGCATAGCTCTCTGCTTCAACGGCAGGGGAGAAGAAAAAAGAATTCGCACTCACAAAGCGGGGAGTAGCTGGCTTGTTACGGCGGTTACTACCCCAAACCAAATAAGCCTGATACTTCACTTCAATGCATATCCTGCTTCAACCGCAGGGGAGAAGAAAAACTGATACTTCACGCATATCCAGCATAGCTCTCTACTTCAACGGCAGGGGAGAAGAAAAACTGATACTACACGCATATCCAGCATAGCTCCCTGCTTCAACGGCAGGGGAGAAGAAAAACAACCAATAAGGGCTGAATAACACAGTCTGGGTAAAACAAATAAACATGGGTGTAGCTTGCTTATTGCGGCGGTTACTACCCCTACTACCCCTAACTAATCAAGCTTGATATTTCACTTGGTTGCAGCTCCATCACTGCTCTCTACAAATGTGAAGCTTGCTGGGCAGACTGGATGGGCCGTTTGGTCTTCTTCTGCCGTCATTTCTATGTTTCTATATGTTTCTATGTTTCTATACATTTATTACAATTATTAAAATGTATTAGGTTGCTTAATGCAAAAAATATCTAAGTGATGTACAAAACAAACTTTCATAAAATTAAAATACAGAACATAAAATCTATTCCAAACAAAACATATAGTTGAGCTTGTCATATGTTCTGGGCTAAGAAATGTGTCTTCAAAGTTTTAAGGTTCAACCTGCCATAGTTATTAGTAAGTCTTTTTTAAAGAGGACGGTTTTCAAAAAACTCTGAATGTTTTTAAGCAGACACTGAGTCACAATTCAATAGGAAAGCAGTTCCATAAAACTGGAGATGCAATTGAGAAGGCAGACTCCTTAGTCAGAAAGAGACAAGCACATTTTAAAGAAAGAACATCAATCAGACCTCTCTGGGAGGATCTTAGCTGCTGTGAGGGCTGACACAGTTTGAGTAATGCATTTGACCAAGGGCAGGAATCCAAATTAATAAGCTTGAAAACAATTAAGCCTCAAAAACTGCTGAAGTATGAAAGTGAATGGCCAAAATGTGTCTTTATCCATAAGCTTGAACAATCTTTTTGACAAGTAGAAGGAATGAGTGAAAATTTACTAGTGTACTTGGGGAATGAGACAACAGAATTTGTAAAGCAAGAAAACAAAACTCTTTAAAGATTCAGACCAGCAAACAAGGAAAACTATTTTCTAAAGTACAAACAGAGCACTCTTACCCTTCTCTATCTCTCCCCCATGCTCTACTGCATATCTTTCATAACACCTCCTGTTACAGCAGCCATATGTCTTCCATCTAGTATCTCATGAGCATCCAAGCCCCACCACATCCATATCATTGATGTCAGGGAGGGAAATCTGCAGACTTGAATCCATAATACATCCATACTCCAACCATCCATTCTCTATAAGCACCATTATCTTTATCTTACTATCATCATCACTGAGTTGCAGTTGCCTATAAATGTTGTAGGTGATGTACAAGAAAACAGTCATAAAAAGCATACAACTTACAACATATTAAAAACAAACAATAACAGTGCTGTTTGTGGTCATAGATATTCAATGGCATGGAACGCTATAGTATGCCTTTTTAAATAGTCAGGTTTTCAACAATGTTTTAAATGCTTTCATCAACTAGAACTCACAAGAACTCCAATATTGAAGGTATCAAAGACAGTAGTCAGTGAAAATATCACTCTGTCAAATATCCAAAAATACACCGGTACTGTAATGCTTATTAAACAGACGCTTAGGTTAATTTTGACCCGTCATAATAGGCTTCATCTGAATAGCAATTTTGCTACATGGTATGCCTTATGTATAATCATCGGTCAATGATAAGAGTCAATTTTTTCAAATATTTTCTTTGCTTAATGTGATAGTGAACTTAGCTTAGTGCAGTTGCTGAAGCCATCGCTATGGCTAGGGCATAGCGATGGCTTCAGCAACTGCACTAAGCTAAGTTCACTATCACATTAAGCAAAGAAAATATTTGAAAAAATTGACTCTTATCATTGACCGATGATTATACATAAGGCATACCATGTAGCAAAATTGCTATTCAGATGAAGCCTATTATGACGGGTCAAAATTAACCTAAGCGTCTGTTTAATAAGCATTACAGTACCGGTGTATTTTTGGATATTTGATAGAGTTAAATGCTTTCATGCCATCCCCCATATATAATGTTTCTGGAAGTGAATTCCAAAAAGTGGGAGCCACAACTGAGAAGGCACAGTCCCTGGTACTGCTAAGTCTGGCATAATACAAGGATGAAACATCTAACAGTCCTCTCTAAGATGATCTCAGCTGATGTGTTGGGCAATAAAGATGTAGCAATGCATGGTGTGACTAAGGATGAAATAAGTTTAAAAACCATGATTCCAATTTTATATTGATTGCACTCAGTGATTGGCAGCCAGTGAAGTTCTACCGAAACTGGAGTAAATTGTTCCTGCCTCTTTAACACCCAAAATCAATCCCGGAGCAGCATTCAACAGTATTGAAGTGGTTTTAGTGTCACGGCAGGTAGACCAATGTAAACTGAGTTACAGTAGTCAATTAAAAGCAAAACAGGCTTGTACAACTATCTGGAAATCCATTTTGTTCAAAAGTCGTTTGAGGCTGCATAAAACCCGTAGCTTGTAGAAGACAGCCTTTATGACTGCACTAACATGAGAATGAAAGGAGAGGAAAGGGTCAATTAGTACATAAGAACACAAGAACATAAGAAATTGCCATGCTGGGACAGACCAAGGGTCCATCAAGCCCAGCATCCTGTTTCCAACAGAGGCCAAAAACCAGGCCACAAGAACCTGGCAATTACCCAAACACTAAGAAGCACCCATGCTACTGATGCAATTAATAGCAGTGGCTATTCCCTAAGTATAATTGATTAATAGCCATTAATGGACTTCTCCTCCAAGAACTTATCCAAACCTTCTTTGAACCCAGCTACACTAACTGCATTAACCACATTCTCTGGCAACAAATTCCAGAGTTTAATTCTGCGCTGAGTGAAAAAGAATTTTCTCCGATTAGTCTTAAATGTGTTACTTGCTAACTTCATGGAATGCCCCCTAGTCCTTCTATTATTCGAAAGTGTAAATAACCGAGTCACATCTACTCGTTCAAGACCTCTCATGATCTTAAAGACCTCTATCATATCCCCCCTCAGCCGTCTCTTCTCCAAGCTGAACAGCCCTAACCTCTTCAGCCTTTCCTCATAGTAGAGCTGTTCCATCCCCTTTATCATTTTGGTTGCCCTTCTCTGTACCTTCTCACTCGCAACTATATCTTTTTTGAGATGCGGCGACCAGAATTGTACACGGTATTCAAGGTACATCCAGATTCCATATGTTTGAATTTAGGGGAAAAGTGGTATTCTCAATCACAATAGAGGTATGTGGAATTTTGTATAGTGGTCGTTATGGTTTTGTATTTGTTTTATGATTATGTAAGTTATTTTGTTCATCGCATAGGCCATTTGTGTTAGGCGATTCTAAAATTCTAATAAATGTAAATTTCTCTTGGTCACAACAAATTGACAAGGTCATTTTGTTGCATTATAGTGTTTTTGCATGAGTAAAATGCCTTAATACATGCGAAAACACCTTTACTCACGCAATAAGCACCATAACGCATGGTGTAATGTAAATATTTAAGAGGGAAGGGAGAAGTTGGTGGTGGGATTTTTGAAAAAGTGGGCTGACTTCGCAAAGTACGAAGCCATAACGCACAATATTGCAGTTTTAATGCTGAAAATAGCTACACTTTTTTCAATTGTGTTAAGCTGTGTGACATCATATGTTATGCCCATAATGCAATTTGTGATTTTTTTCACAAATTCTGTTTTAGGCATTTTTAGGCTGGAGAAAGGCAGGAGATGGGAGGGGTGGGGGGAGGGAGGGAGAGGGAGAGAGCCTCTGGGGTGGCACCATAGTAAGCAGCTATTTATGCTACTATAGGAGACCCACCTAGTAACTTGAGGCGAGGTTTAGGTAGTAGTGTAAGGAGTAGGGGCTTCTTTTACATGCAGAGTGAGACTTACAAACAGAACAATACACTCTTGTGAAGATTTGATGTCATTCGGAATGAGGAAACTCACACAAAGATGAGCTTTGTATAATGTTCTCTCAACCTAGCTTAATGTTACCCAGGTAGCGAGTCCATCAAGCTAGGGTGAGAGAACATTATACAAACCTCATCTTTGTGTGAGTTTCCTCACTCCACATGACATCAAATCTTTACAAGAGTGTACTGTTCTGTTTGTAAGTCTCATTCTGCAAGTAAAAGAGGCCCTTACCCCCTACACTACTACCTAAACCTGAACCCAAGTTACTAGGTGGGCCTCCTATAGAGGTATAAATAGACAACTACTACAAGGGTCTTGAAGATAATATTTCTCTCTCTCTCTCTCAAGAACTTTTCAGTAATACCTATGCAAAGTGCATATTGTGATAATTAGGAAATTAACATTTTATTTATTTATTTATTTTTTATTTTTCTATACCGAAGTTCCTGTAAGAATACAAATCACACCGGTTTACATTATAACAACAAACTTTGCTTAGGAGCGTTACATAGAACAATGAAGACATATAAATTAGGGATGCAAATTGTGTGCCTGATCGTCTTAATGATCAAAATCATCTGGCAGGAGAAGAAAATCGTGTTTGGCACGATTTTTTAGTACAAAAATCGTTTTTTCCGATTAGTGCGCACTAAAGGGGGTTAGTGCGCGCTAACAGGAAGTTAGCGTGCACTAACCATTGTTAGTGGGCACTAACAGAAAATGATACAATTTGACACTTTTCAGGGCAGTTAAGGTCAGTTTAGGAATGAATATGTATTCCTATTGGCTGCCCTCTTATTTATTGATGTTACCAAGGTTCCCACTGACAATATATGGTGGATGGGAAATGGAAACAGTTGGTAGCTTGACAAAAAAAAGTAATGTGATCAGTCAATGTGACTAGAACTTGTGCTCTATCACTGATACCGGGAGTGTTGTGATCTTCCTGCACGCAGTGCCCTATCCCTGATACCGGGGGTGTTGTGATCTTCCTGCACGCAGTGCCCTATCCCTGATACTGGGAGTATTGTGATCTTCCTGCATGCAGTGCCCTATCCCTGATACCGGGGGTGTTGTGATCTTCCTGCACTCAGTGCCCTATCCCTGATACTGGGAGTGTTGTGATCTTCCTGCACACAGTGCCCTATCCCTGATACCGGGAGTGTTGTGATCTTCCTGCGCACAGTGCCGTATCTCTGATACAAGGAGTGTTGTGATCTTCCTGCACACAGTGCCCTATCCCTGATTCCGGGAGTGTTGTGATCTTCCTGCATGCAGTGCTCTATCCCTGACACCGGGGGTGTTGTGATCTTCCTGCACTCAGTGCCCTATCCCTGATACTGGGAGTGTTGTGATCTTCCTGCACACAGTGCCCTATCCCTGATACCGGGAGTGTTGTGATATTCCTGCACACAGTGCCGTATCTCTGATACAAGGAGTGTTGTGATCTTCCTGCACACAGTGCCCTATCCCTGATTCCGGGAGTGTTGTGATCTTCCTGCATGCAGTGCTCTATCCCTGACACCGGGGGTGTTGTGATCTTCCTGCACTCAGTGCCCTATCCCTGATACTGGGAGTGTTGTGATCTTCCTGCACACAGTGCCCTATCCCTGATACCGGGAGTGTTGTGATCTTCCTGCACACAGTGCCGTATCCCTGATACCGGGAGTGTTGTGATCTTCCTGCATGCAGTGCCGTATCCCACATACTGGGAGTGTTGTGATCTTCCTGCACGCAGTGCCCTATCCCTGATACCGGGGGGGTTGTGATCTTCCTGCACTCAGTGCCCTATCCCTGATACCAGGAGTGTTGTGATCTTCCTGCACACAGTGCCCTATCCCTAATACCGGGAGTGTTGTGATCTTCCTGCACACAGTGCCGTATCCCTGATACCGGGAGTGTTGTGATCTTCCTGCACATAGTGCCCTATCCCTGATACCGGGAGTGTTGTGATCTTCCTGCACACAGTGCCGTATCCCTGATAGCAGGAGTGTTGTGATCTTCCTGCACGCAGTGCCCTATCCCTGATACCGGGAGTGTTGTGATCTTCCTGCATGCAGTGCCGTATCCCACATACTGGGAGTGTTGTGATCTTCCTGCTCTCAGTGCCCTATCCCTGATACCGGGGGTGTTGTGATCTTCCTGCACGCAGTGCCCTATCCCTGATACCGGGAGTGTTGTGATCTTCCTGCACACAGTGCCGTATCCCTGATACCAGGAGTGTTGTGATCTTCCGGCACGCAGTGCCCTATCCCTGATACCGGGAGTGTTGTGACCTTCCTGCATGCAGTGCCGTATCCCTGATACTGGGAGTGTTGTGATCTTCCTGCACGCAGTGCCCTATCCCTGATACCGGGAGTGTTGTGATCTTCCTGCATGCAGTGCCCTATCCCTGATACTGGGGGTGTTGTGATCTTCCTGCACTCAGTGCCCTATCCCTGATACTGGGAGTGTTGTGATCTTCCTGCACACAGTGCCCTATCCCTGATACCAGGAGTGTTGTGATCTTCCTGCATGCAGTGCCGTATCCCTGATACCAGGAGTGTTGTGATCTTCCTGTATGCAGTGCCCTATCCCTGATACCGGGAGTGTTGTGATCTTCCTGCACACAGTGCCCTATCCCGGTTACCGGGGGTGTTGTGATCTTCCTGCAGGGATAGGGCACTGCGTGCAGGAAGATCACAACACGCCCGGTATCATGGATAGGGCACTACGTGCAGGAAGATCACAACACCCCTGGTAACCAGGATAGGGCACTGTGTGCAGGAAGATCACAACACCCGGTAACTGGGCTAGGGCATTGTGTGCAGGAAGATCACAACACCCCCTGTAACCGGGATAGGGCACTGCATGCAGGAGGATCACAACACTCCCGGTATCAGGGATAGGGCATTGCAAGGTAGAAGATCACAGCTCTCGAGATCCTGCACAGGGCAGTGCAGAGAGGAAGATCACAACACTCCCAGTATCAGGGATAGGGCACTGCGTGCAGGAAGATCACAACATGCCTGGTATCAGGGATAGGGCATTGCGTGCAGGAAGATCACAACACTCCTGGTATCAGGGATAGGGCACTGCATACAGGAAGATCACAACACTCCCGGTATGAGGGATAGGGCACTGCATGCAGGAAGCTCACAACACTCCCAGTATCAGAGATAGGGCACTGCATGCAGGAAGATCACAACACCCCCGGTATCAGGGAGAGGGCACTGCTTGCAGGAAGATCACAACACTCCCGGTATCAGGGATAGGGCACTGCTTGCAGGAAGATCACAACACTCCCAGTATCAGGGATAGGGCACAAGTTCTAATCACATTGACTGATCACATTACTTTTTTTGTCAAGCTACCAACCATTTCCATTTCCATATATTAAACCATCACATCAGTGGGAACCTTGGTAACATGAATAAATAAGAGAACAGCCAATATGAATACATATTCATTCCTAAACTGACCTTAACTGACCTGAAAAGTGTCAAATTGTATTCTGTTAGAGCGCACTAACAATGGTTAGTGCGCGCTAACAAAAAAATTTTCACGATAAATTTTACGATAAATCGGGGGAATTTCTATTGTATCGCACTCTTTACCGATTAATGACGATTTAAACCTTATCGGGACGATAATGTAAATTGTTGAAAAACGATTGATATCCCTAATATAAATATGTCATAAAACATGCCCCTTTTTTTACTGCATGCAATATTTACAGCAATTTGATAAATCTAGGCCTGAGGTTTTGTAAGATTCAGGGATAACGTTAAAATAAATAGTAATTTCTGAATGAGTGATAGGCAGATGTTTGCTAGCTCAACAGTATCTAATCATGATGAGCAAAATGCTGAAAGTTGTCAGCACAAAGTTTATACCCATCACTTAAGCTGGCCAGAATCTTGCAAGGGGGGCATGGGGGAAGATAGAGATTAAAAAGCATGGCCAACAAAGTCAATCCTTGTGGGACTGCTGTTACAATCTCAGACCATCCAGAATGATCATTTTTGCAATCTACACATTGAAAACATTGTGAAAGAAAGGACTCAAACCAGTGCAGCACAGAAGTAGAGATACTACATTCATGAAGGCAGTACAGGAGGCTTGAGTGGTCCACCATATCAAATACAGCAGAAATGTCCTGGAAGACTAAAATGTAGCTATTGCCACTATCCAGAGCTCTCCTTAGGGATTCTAACAAGGAATTAATAATTCTGCATTAATACAGTTTTTGAGCCCATACATATGGGGGTCAAGGATCTGCTTCTCTTCTATATATAAGAACATAAGAACATAAGAAATTGCCATGCTGGGTCAGACCAAGGGTCCATCAAGCCCAGCATCCTGTTTCCAACAGAGGCCAAAAACCAGGCCACAAGAACCTGGCAATTACCCAAACACTAAGAAGATCCCATGCTATTTGTAATTTTTAAAGAGTAAACAATTGATTAACATTTACTCATTCCACTTTACTCATTATTTTATTGATCTCTATCATATCTCCCCCTTCAGCTGTCTCTTCTCCAAGCTGAAGACTCCTAATCTCTTTAGCCTTTCCTCATAGGGTAATAATTCCATCCCTTTTATCATTTTGGTTGCTCTTCTCCCTACCTATAGTATGCCAATTGAGTTAAAACAATACTTTCTATGAATTTTGACAGAATTGGTAGAATGGAAACTAGTCATTAAGATCAAGAGGAACAGCACTAGTTTTTTTCTAGAGTGGTCTCACTGATACTCTCTTCAAAGAACCCCTTGAGTAAGAAATAAGTTAACCAAGACACTCAAAAAGGATGCCACAGCTTATTTAGCAATTTGTAATATGATTTGCAGTGATGAGAAAAAATTCTCTAAATCAATTCAAATAAATTCAATATGATCTATAGGTGTCCACTATAATAGTGGGCACAAAACATTTTTGGGAAAGAAGAGGAAGGTTTCATATAACTTTATGACATCGCATCCAGCAATGTGTAATGTTTTTAATCATAAACCGACCTCCTCCAACCCGTGCCTATTTTTCTATTTTTTTGCGTGATCAACTCGAGATTTTTCTTTTTGATGAAATTATAAATGTTTTAAATGTTTCCCCCTAAAGGGTAATTATTCAATGAGTCCCAGCACAAATTTGAATGAACGCTGAGCAGGGTTTTGACCCAAACCTTTTGCCGCTAAAAGTTCTTATTTGTCATGCACCCCGAACGGGGTTTTTTTCAATAGACAGCAAATGAATAATCGTATAATTTTCTTAAACCCCCTTCAACGCATTCTAATCTGGAACTTTGCATAAATATCTTATCAAATATCTTATTAATAAATCACTTCACATTTTTTTCAATACCACATAATTCTCCATGAACGCCGGTACTAAATCCTTAAGATTTTATAAAGGGGCACAACCCCATAACTCATCTGTGCACGATCAAACTTTTAATTCCATGTCCCTGTCCCGACAAGGCCTCGTTTCGAATCATGGATTCTTCATCAGGGGACTGTCTTTTTCAATAATATGTTGGAGAACTTTGGACATTGATGATTTGGACATTGATGATTTATATCCCTCAGGAAACATTGTGCTCTTTTGTTTTTGACAGCTTATTTAGCAGCATTGAGGAAGGAAATATTACATGGCTTTAGAGAGCAATACAATGGACTAAGTCTTGTAATGGCCTGTGTGATTTCTGGCACTGAGGTGCACTCAAAGAAACTTCAAGTAAGATTTGACTCATTCTCCAAAATGGTGTGCCACCTGGGTACTGTAGCAAAATTATCAGTAAGTGTGGATACTTTATTCTTGAAATGGCACAGAAAATAAATGCAATCAAAATTAACAGAGGAACTCATAGATGTAGCTGCATGGGTGATTGGAATAGTGGTCAATTTCTTAGCTATTTTGAAAAGTCCTTTTGGATTGTAAACAATTTTAAAGATATGAACATAAGAACTTGCCATACTGGGTCATACCAAGGGTCCATCAAGCCCAGCATCATGTTTCCAACAGTGGCCAATCCAGGCTACAAGTATCTGGCAAATACCCCAAAACTAAGTATATCCCATGCTACTGATGCTAGTAATTGCAGTGGCTATTTTCTAAGTCAACTTGATTAATAGCAGGTAATAGGGATGTGAATCGTTTATCTGACGATTGAAAATATCGTTCGATATTTTCAATATTGTCAGATATCGGGGGGGTCCTCCATAGCGATAGGAAACCCCCACGATTAATTTAGTGGGTTTTCTTATCGTTATGGGGTGGGGAGAACGGGAAGAAAGGACACAACCTAAAAACACAACCTGTCCCTTTAAAATGGGTTTGTTAGTATCCCCCCACCCTCTGGACCCCCCCAAAAAATGTTTAAATACCTGGTGGTCCAGCGGGGGTCCCGGGAGCATTCTCCCATGCTCGGGCTGTCGGCTGCCACTAATCTAAATGGTGCCGATGGCCCTTTGCTCTTACCATGTGACAGGGGCTATCGGTGTCATTGGTCAGCCCCTGTCACATGGTAGGTGCACTGGATGGCCTGCGCCATTTTTAAAGATGGTGCCGGCCATCCATTGCTCCTACCATGTGACAGAGACCGGCCAATGGCATGGATACCATGTCACATGCTAAGGGCAAAGGGCCATCGGCGCCATTTTGTTTACTGGCAGCCGACGGCCCGAGCACAGGAGAATGCTCCCGGGACCCCCGCTGGACTACCAGGTATTTAAAAAAAATTTTTGGGGGGTCCGGATGGTGGGGGGATACTAACAAACTCATTTTAAAGAGTCGGCTGTATTTTTTGGTTATTGGCTCGGGCGCAGCCGATAAAAAACCCCCGATCGAACAGGAAGATAAAAATTTCATGATGTGAATCAGAACCGGAATCCAAACTGATACCGGTTCTGATTCACATCTCTAGCAGGTAATGGACTTTTCCTCCAACAAGTTCCAGAGTTTAATTGTATGTTGAGTGAAAAAGAATGTTCTCTAATTAGTTTTAAATGTGCTATATTCTAACTTCATGGATTGCCCCCTTGTCCTTCTATTACCCGAAAGAGTAAATAACTGATTCACATCTACCCATTCTAGACCTCTCATGATTTTAAAGATGTCTATCATATTCCCCTCAGATGACTCTTCTCCAAGCTGAACAGCCCTAACCTCTTTATTCTTTCCTTGGAGGGGATTATTCCATCCCCTTTAACATTTAGAAAAGTAAAAAAATTGCTTTGCTTCATGAATCAAAGATCAATAGGAAATTAATAGTGATCTACAATGATTCAGGGAATCATTGTGCATAGCTTCTTACACCACTTACACTCAATACACTGGAGATGTCTGTGTGATCTAATTGCCAGGGTCAGCCATAGAAGATATTTCATCTCTGATTTATGTTTTGGCAGGCATGAAGCAATGCTGTCAATAGAGTTTAGAGATGTGAATCGTGTGCCAGATCATCTTAACGATCAGATTCAGCTGGAGGGGGGGGGGGGGGAATCTGATCGTTAAGATATGTGAATTGGAATCGTTTCCGATTCCAATTCACATCGCTAATTTTTTTTTTAGGGAGGCTCGCGCCGCTAAAAAAACAAACCCATCCGACCCTTTAAATCGACCCCACCCTCCCGACCCCCCCAAAACCTTTTAAAATTACCTGGTGGTCCAGGGGGGCCTCGGGGAGAGATCCAGGGGGGCCTCGGGGAGAGGTTTCCCATTCCCTGGCATCAGCTGTTCTAAAATAATAATTATAGTAATTATTAACCTTAGAATTCCTGCAATACTCTTTGACCAGAATACACATATCCATAACAGCAATGATCATCAAGATCATATCATTCTGTATGACCTTCTAGAACTATTAGACATTTGAAATGTGATGCCTTCTACATAGTGGAGTATTGCATTACCTTCATCTTTCAAACACAATAATATGATTTGCATTTCATGCAAGAATGTCGGTATATAAAAGTTAAAAATAAATAAATAAACACAATAATACATGGCAGCAGCTGTGCCCTTTGAATAGTAGCAATGCAAAAAAGTTAACATCTGATACATGGCAAGTGTTAAATTTTTCGTTTTAGTGAACACACAATAAACAGCATATGGAAGAGATCATATTGATCAATTTACTCATTTGCATGTAACATTAAAGTTTCATTTGCATGTGCGTACATGTTAATTTTAGTGCACATACACTAATGTCAGGTGACTTCTTATTTTTTATCTATGGAAAACAAAGTGTAGTAATGAGTCTCTTAATGATACTAGAAGATTAGAAACAGTTCTGTAACATCTACAATTACCAATGAAGAAAGTATCATGCTAATGAATTGCTAAGTATTAACTCCATCCAATTTTTTGGACAAAAAAAGTTTTACTTTGCGGCATAATACAATGTAAACTATATTTGTCTAATTTCCTACAAGAAAACCTACCATATAATATAATCTTTTTCATAAGGGTGTGGGTGTCTGTCCCCCATGTAAGTGTGTTCTTACCAACAAGTTGTTGCGCTCCTCCCATGGCTGGAGCCATGGGAGGAGCTTACCTGCGCGGTCGGAGGACACAGAAGACGGGGCCTTGCCTGATTCTCACGGCCTGGGGCCACATCATACTGACATTGCAGGAGCCACGCCGAGGTTCCTTTCGCAGCAAGGAGCCTCACTTGTCTTTTCCTCCACGGCCCGGTGGCCACTGCTGACACCACCATCTACTCCCGAGGTGTGGAGGCTGCATCCGCGATGTTTCCTGCAGCAGAGGAGCTGCTCCCAGAACCTGCTTGTGGCTTGGATGTCGACGCTCCCTCGACGCCCTGCCTGAGGCCTGCTCCATCTCCTCTCTGGCTCAGTGCAGCATCAGATGGCCACTGACCAGGGTCCTGCCCCCTCCTTCCTAAGAAGTGGGCCCGTGGCTTCTGTAGCGATTTAAAGGGCCAGCCAGGTGTGGCCCATCTGAACTCCTCCCAGGGAGTTGCCTGTCTTCAGCCCTATAAAAGGGCTTCTTCATCAGTCAGTCCTTGCTTCGGTAAGGAGCTAGTCCTCCTGGGCTACTTCTCCCAAGGACTCCTTGTTTCCAGCTCCTTCCTGGCATCCTGATTTTGTCCATGGACTTTCGTGTATCCTGTATTCTTTGTATCTCCATGGTCTCCTTGATGTTCCTTGATGTCCTGATGTCCCACGTTCCATCATGTTCCCGGTCCTATGCTCCAGGTCCAGTGGGACCCGTGCCTCCGGAGATTCCTTGCTTTTACTCTGAGTTTCCAAGCTCCTAGGTTTTATCTCATTTCCCAAGTCCTGACTCCGGAGGATCTGAGGGGTTTCTACTAACCTGCACTATGAGACTTCCTGAGCCTGTCCCGTTCACCTCGTGGTCTGTGACCAGCCATCCGGCTGTGTTGGGCACAAAGGGGACAGTGTGGTCCGTGACCAGCCTCACATGCTGTGTAGGGCACCTGAGGGTCTTGCTCATTCCTCTTGTTTCCTGTCTCTGTCCCAAGCTCCAGTCTTCACTCCAAGTTCCAGTCTTCACTACAAGCTCCAGTGCCTATGACCTTCTTCCACCGTGACCTCTATCCGGCCTGCAACCTCTGCTACACCCTGTGGCAGGTCCAAAAGGGCTTGGAACGGTCTGAGGAGCATTCAGAGACCACCATTGTGTTTGTGGTCTCATGGGTGTGCAGGTCAGCGGAGGATTCCTGATTCCCAGACTTGGACTGTCTTCACCGCAAGGGCACATGTTCCATGCTGGAGCACCCTTGGTTGCGCTCTGTCCCATCGTCAGCACAACAGGACTGCCAAGCCTTGAGCATCTCGAGCTCGAGGCCAACACATGCTCCAACACAACTTTTAAAGCATTCATCCAATTTCATTCTAAATTTCTACCATAACGTGTAAAACAAAAGGTGAGTCTCAAGTCACAACTGACATTTGCTCTTGACACCTTACACCCCCATAATTAAAATTCCAAAGTTTTTCTTTTCTATAGGAAAATAGGTCATACCAGTTCATTTGAAATCTCAGGGGTTGAGTAATTTTTGATGTCATCAAAGCGTTTTGAGGTACCTCACTCTTGGGCCTAGATTCCACAAACAAAAATGGGGCAGGGGGGGGCAATAGTGTGTAGCCAGCTGCATTGAGGTGTTGCAGTTTCACCCGCCTTGGCCCCCATTGCGCCATGGGAAAAGGTGTAGTTATTTCCCGGGGTCCTGCCAGCGATAATGTGAAAAGCATTATCGCCTGCAGAGCTGCCAGGACATAACTCAGCCCTAACTCCACCCACACTCCTCCCCTTCCCTTAATTTGAATAGTATTGTCGCAATGTGGCCAGTAGCGCATGTGGTAGGGCATTATTGCCTGTGATAAGGCCCTAACGCACACAATAAGGCCACATCGCAACTTGATGAATGACCCAGTTGGTTAGCTATTATAACAATGTGTAAATTTCTGTACCAGAGAAGGAAATTAAGCATCATGAAATATTCAAACTTTTCTATATTTTCTTTGCATGCAGAACTCATGACTGAAAATTGAATTTGGAATTCTATATCTACTGTATATAAACTATGTTCACATTGGCAAGAGGTTAACAGTAAATCTTAATAGCAAAGTCATTTGTCTTTAAACATATTAGAACAATTTTTAAACTATATGAGAAGGCTTTAAAATGATCCTCCTGGAGAAAGTTGAATAAAGAATGAACTGTATCATTAGAGTTTAATTATTAATTTGTTCTTTACCTAACCCCAAATTCCTTCACTGGAACATTAAACTTTCAGGTTAAATCAAAAGCTGTCATGTGCAATTAATTAAATGCTTTTACAAGCTATATACTAATGAATTTTGTCACATGCGTAACTATATCAATTTTGTCGTTTGCCTATTCAAGTCAAGGATATAAGTCAAGGAAATTAGTCACACAAGAATTGTCTCAATGATATGAACATAACCTTACTGAATATATCAAACTTATGCCAGCAACACAGAAAATAGATAAAAGTATCTTTCATATTTTCAGTTTTATTTAGTATAATGAATAAGCTTTATGCCATGAATATGCAATATAAATATTTTTACACTTTGTCAGACAAAACAAAGGGAAGATAACTTCAAAGAAATGTACGCAGTGGTACATGGCCACATGTAGTATTTTATTACCCACTTGTGTATTCCATATGTGCATATTATAAAATATTCACACCTCTGCCCTACTACATATACACATATGAATGCTTATGTGAGAATACATACAATGTATTGAAAGGAAGCATTTCAATTACCCACTTGTGTATTCCATATGTGCATATTATAAAATATTCACACCTCTGCCCTACTACATATACACATATGAATGCTTATGTGAGAATACATGCAATGTATTGAAAGGAAGCATTTCAATGCATTGAACACATCTATTTTTCAATAATATACTTGCTCTCATAAATCTCAATTTACTAGCCTAAGTTAGTTTATTTAAAAACATGTGCATGTAATTGGCATTACCAGTTTTACCAATTACTTCACCAGTTTACCTAGTCCTTTTTCATATCATCAAAACCCTTCTGGTTCTTCAGCCTGAACTTCCCACTGTTTATCCAGATCTCCCACCTGGCAGTAGTATATAATACATATGTTTAATATTTATTATGAAAGATAAGAAGATATCAAATTATTTAAGTATGGGGGTTATTTTCTAACCTTTATCACATGCAAAAAGGGCCTTTAACATGTGATTTGATGCAAATTAGGGGGAAGGGAGGAGTCGGGGCAGGGAGGGGCGGAGTCGGCGGTGCTTTCGCTGCTGGTGATAATGTTACTAATATTATCGTCGGCAGTAGCGCGCCAAATAACTACACCTTTTATGGTGTCGCTATTCGGTGCATAAGCCAGCAGCCGGCGCATCGCAGTGGTATGAAGGCTGTGGGCTTTCGCAGGCCCGCCCCCCATTTTCACAGGATTCACCATTCTGCAAAAGAATGGTGAATCCAGGCCTAAGTTGGCAAATCTACGTGAATGTCATTTAAGATAGAAACTTACATGTGTAAATGTTGGTCCTGCCCAACAACTTCCCTAGACCTCCCCCTTTTTACACGCATCGGTGCATGTGAAAGCAAAAATACACGCATATGTTTGATGTTTATGAAATAGCACATATGTGAGTAGATGCTACTTGTATATATAATGTGCATGCTAATTTTTATGTGCATAACTGTTTGAAAATTAATTCCTTACAGTATATAGACTATAGTTCCAAAACTCTTACTGCTAGGGGCTTAGTTGATCAAATTTTTTAAGTTTCCATATTTATTTTTGTAGCATGTATTATGATTTATTTCATCTTGAAGAATTCTAGGGTGCTTAAAAAATATGCATTCAAACCCTTCTAGGATGAATGGCTATGTAGCATATCTCTGGCACCTGGAAAGTTAGGAACCCCGGCCGTGGCACCCCGTGACCGGGCGTCATGGCCGCCGGCTGCGGCGGGCCGCAACCAGAGTCAGGTCAGCGGTCACAACGTTAGTTGTACTCACCGGGAGTGCTGGAGGCTCCTGCGGTGCAGGAAGGGCCTGTTCACGTGTTCGCGGGGGCTGCTGCAGTCTCGCATGGCTGCCTGGTTCTCAGCGGTCTGACTCCTCCCCCTCAGCCCTCTAGGAGCCGCACGCGTGGCTGAAGCAAGATTTAAAGGAGCCATGACCGGATATTGTCATGGCTCCTCCGGGGACTTCACCTCCTGGCTCCTGCATTTAAGGCAAGGTCTGAGAGCCAGACCTTGCCTTGGTATTGAGGCTTTCGCTTGGTTCCCGTTCCTGTGTTCCTGGAATCCTGGTTTTTCGTCCCACTTTTGCTCTTCCCTCCTTGCTGGATTGACTCTTCTGGACTCCGACCCCTGGACTGGCTTTGGACCGCTCTCTGGACTCCGACCCCTGGACTGGCTTTGGACCACTCTTTGGACTCCGACTCCTGGACTGGCTTTGGATTTTCTTCGACTTCTCTACTTGGACTACCTACGACCAGCTGGAGGTACCAGCCATCTGGAATCCATGACCTGCAGGAGGCGCCTGCGTCCAGACCATCTCCTTTCTTCAGGTAGTCTCCTAAGTCCCAGCGGCCGTGTCCTCCTGGGGGGATCACGAGCTTCCAGGGTGAAGCCATCTTCTCCACCTCTTCAGCCGGCCCTGCCATCCAACGGTAGAGACTAGGGGTGTGCATTCGTTTTGAACGCATATGTAAAACGCAACTTTTTTTTTTTAACTTAAAAAAAGTGATGATGCGCAACGCATCGCATTTTCAACTTATTCAACATAGCTACGTTGAATACGTTGAACCTAAATAAACACTTAAACCCCCACCCTCCTGACCCCCCCAAGACTTACCAAATCTCCCTGGTGGTCGAGCGGGGAGTCAGGAAGCCATCGCTGTTTTTCTTTGCGAGGAGCACGTGACATGACTTTTGGCCAGCTTGGGGGGGCCTCCTGACCCCCCCAAGCTGGCCAAAAGTTCCGGTTGGGTCCAACGGGGGTCCCGGAGCGGAGGCGCGGAGAAACACGTGACGTCCGCGTCACGTCGGAGTGACGCCGACGTCACGTGCTCCTCGCAAAGGAAAACAGCGATGGCTTCCTGACTCCCCGCTGGACCACCAGGGAGTTTTGGTAAGTCTTGGGGGGAGATTAAGGAGGGTGAGGGGTTTAAATTTTTATTTAGGGAACCGGTGAATGTATGGACAGACCCTCAACTTATGGGATTCTCCATATGTCCATATTGAACGAAATTGACCCTCACCTTCAACTTATCAACTTATGAATGCAAACTTTTTGTCTGCACATCCCTAGTAGAGACTGACGAAGGTATTCTCCCTTCTCGGCTGTGCTGATTCTACCTCGGAACAGTGGTCCACTCTCCGGTCCATAACATGGAATAAGTATTTACAGTATATATGGACTATGAGATAAAGACAAGAAAATATTCCTGCTTTTCCAGGTCTTTGAGTCGGCAGGTAGTTTGAAAATTGTACCCTGTAGGTATATTATGAAATACTTTTGCAAAAGTATTACTGCTTTGATCATTTTAGCACTTTTTGTACCATTTATCATATACTATTTTTTGGCATATTTTTGATAGGAAAGGAAGATTATATGTGTTATTATTTTTGCTTCCTTTGTCTGTCTCCCCAAACTCCATTCTATTCACCTCAAAGTCAGCAATACAAACATGAGATGCCTGATTACAATTTTTTAAATCTCTAGGTGTATTGAGGGGTTATCCCTTTGCATCCTGCTCTTTTCTTTATATATAGAAACACTGGCATGAATTATGAAAGATTAAAAGAATAAATAATAATTGAGGAATGTGTGTTGAGCAACAATAATATACATTTTGAAAATCACCTTTTGATATATTTGAAAGGGTGGAAAAACACATGAACATGTGTGAATTATTAGGAATGTAAGATGCTTATTCTGGATTCAAAATTAATATTGAAAAATCAGAGATTCAAAAGGTGAAATTCAAAATCAGAATTGTAAATTGCTATCTATTGATTTGTGATTGGGAAACATGATACAAATTCTAACAAAATTTAATAGCTAAAAGCTCTGAATATTACATTGCTTATAAAAAAACGTGTAATAATATATAAACTGAAGAAACTGCTGATAACATTGATGAGTATTGTAAACATGGTTCCTAAATTTGTATTCCTATATAAAATGTTACCAGTCTGAATACAAAAATTTTTGCTTAATTAAAATTGCTCTAAATTATATTATACATAATTTGAAATATAAAAATTGGCAGCAAAGTATGAAGCAGGAGGCCTTTAAATGTAGACTTCAAATTATTTTGCTGAGTAGTTCATTTGAGACTAATCATATGCTGAATAGATTAAAACACTGCAATGCCTAGAAGTATTTAAGAGAAGCTTGGATTTCTAAATAGGGTAAGCTACTAAAAGTCCCATGAACTGGATTCATCATTTTGCTATAATTTTTGCAGGAACAGTGCTCATGACACAAAAAAGGGCACGGATAGGGCAATGCATATTATTTTAGCACTTCACATAGGTATTTTAACACCCAGACATTTCCATGTTTGGACTGTAAGAGAGAGAGAGAGAGTGAGACACTCTTTACAAGGCTTTCATATGTCAACTATTTATACCTCTGTAGGAGGGTGAACTAGTAACTTGAGGTTTTGTTGGTGGTCTAGGGTTTGGGGGACAGTTTTACATGCATAAACAGTACAGTACACATTAGTGTGATTTGGAGTGAGGAAAGATTCACAAAGATGAGATTTGTACATTGTACTCTCCATCAAGTTTGATGCACTCTACCTAGCTGCTATCAAGCTAGGGTGTGATTTCAATGTACAAATTTCATCTTTGTGTACCTTTCATCACTCCAAATCACATAAAATCTTCACTGATGTCTACTGCACTGTTCATACCTCTGACTGAGCATGTAAAACTGCACCCCCAAACCCTAGACCACCCCTAAAACCTCACCTTGAGTTACTAGTTCACCCTCCTGCAGTGGTATAAATAGTTGACTAATATGTGTGCCACCACAGAGACTCTCTCCCTCCCTCCCTCTCTTCTTTGCCCAAAATGGAAACTGCAATAACTATCACAAATTCTGTTTCAGGCATATCACACAGTAAAATACCAGGAAAAAGGCATAGTTATTTCCAGCAATAACATGCATAATGCTATCGCATGCAATATTAAACACTCCTCATTTTTGTAAACTATGTCCAAACTCATCCTTTTTGACTAAAATTAAAAGATTTGCATTTGTATTTTTATCATGGGTGTTAGAGCCCTAATGCCCACAATAATGCCCTAAAACCCATGATAATGCCCTAATGTGATCTGATGAATGACCCTGTAGGGATGTGCAGAGGGTACAGATTTGTCCGATTTGGTATTCGTATTCATCGGCAGGCAAATATGTTGCATTTGTTCAATGGTGACCCCGATACGTTGATACGTGCATTTGTTTTCTGGTTCCCATTAAAGTCAATGGAAGAAATATTTGAAGCCTATTCTTGGCTGCAGAATTGGTGTTTTATTATCAATTTTGATGAAACTTCTGAGGAGCAATCATCAGAACAACAAAAGAGCTCCAAGGTACTTAGAATGTGGCAAAGTGGCACCAAAGCAGCATCAATAGCCTAAGGTATTTAAAGGGGCAAAGGGGTACCCGGAGTGGCAAGAGTGCTTTAATAGACATGCAAAGCATCAGCGAGAGTATAAAAAAGACACCACAGCTTCAAAAGAGAGCACTGATAAGAGATGCATAAACCCTCGAAAGCAGCACGACAGGCAAAGCAGCAAGACAAGTGGCATCAACATCCTACAGAACAATGAAGGGGGAACATAGCAAGCAGAAAGACTAGCACCAACACACTGAGGAATCATGATAGTGGCCAGAACACCACAAGGAGTTGAGTGAGTCATCTGGTGAATGGCAGCAAGGCACAGAGGCAGAGGGTAGATACAGGCTGGCTACACCCCGGGAGAGTTCCCTTTCCTTTGTGCAGGAAAGAGCTCCCTAGAATGGGTTCGCCCCTAGAGTGGGGTATTTCCCTTGGCATCTAGTGAGCTCTTGCTGGTTTTTAAATTAAGTTGGAGTTAGCAGATATACAAATTAGAATTTTCAAGGCCGAGGCAGAGGAGGTTTCCATGTAAACAGCGGTTCAACATGGGTCAGAGGGTAGATACAGGCTGACTACACCCGAGGAGAGTTCCCTTTCCTTTGAGCCAGGAAGATCTCTCAGGAATGAGTTGGCCCCTAGAGTGGAGCACGAGCCTTCAAAGCGTGGCAACCTGGAGGAGGTCTCACTATGAACAGTGGTTCAAAATGGGTCAACACATACTAAGAGAGAGGCTCCAAACCGGGGAGTGTTCCCTTTCCTTGAGCAGGAAAGGTCTTCCTTGAAATGAGTTGGCCCCTAGAGTGGAGCATGAGCCTTCAAAGCATGGCGACATGGAGCAGGGTCTCAATGTGAGCATGGTCTCACTGTGTTTGCCACAGTCTAAGTACCTTGGAGATCTTTTCTCATTCTGAATATGGGTCAACAGGTGCTAAGAGATAGGTTGCAACACAAGGGGAGCATTCCCTTTCTTTGAGCAGGAAAGGGCTTCCTTGGAATGGGTTGGCCCCTAGAGTGGAGCAAGAGCCTTCAAAGCGTGGCGACCTGGAGCAGGGTGCCATGTGAACAGCGGTACAACATGGGTCAACTGGTGCTAAGAGAGAGGCTGCAACACCGGGGAGCGTTCCCTTTCTTTGAGCAGGAAAAGGCTTCCTTGGAATGGGTTGGCCCCTAGAGTGTATAATGGTACAAATTGTTAGGATTTAAGCATTTTCAAACAGATCATCACTTCATAAGCAAGACAGAGCAAGTTCTCTTCTCTGCCCTGAAACTAAAGAAAACTGTTTGTTTTATTTAAGGATCCATGCTGTGAAGCATTACTAGTTTGAATTGCCAGAGACTGAGGTTTCCCTTTGCAATGAGGGTTCAGCCATTAGGACTGGACATAAGGCCTGGATGGACAGGCACAGCAAACGAGGACAGAGGTCAAGCCCACCTAGGGACATAAGGCCTTGACGGGCAGGCACAGCAATTAAGGTCAAACCCTTGTAGGGACATAAGGCCTGGATGAACAGGCACAGCATTCGAGGACAGAGGTCAAGCCCACCTTGGGACATAAGGCATGGACGGACAGGCACAGCAATCGAGGACAGAGGTCAAGCCCACGTAGGTACATAAGGCCTGGACGAACAGGTACAGCAATCGAGGACAGAGGTCAAGCCAATGTAGGAACATAAGGCCTGGATGGACAGGCACAGCAATCGAGGTCAAACCCTTGTAGGGACATAAGGCCTGGATGAACAGGCTCATCAATCGAGGACAGAGGTCATGCCCACCTAGGGATATAAGGCCTGGATGGACAGGCTCAGCAATCGAGGTCAAAGCCTTGTAGGGACATAAGGCCTGGATGAACCGGCACAGCAATCGAGGACAGAGGTCAAGCCCTCGTAGGGACATAAGGCCTGGATGGACAGGCACAGTAATCGAGGTCAAACCCTTGTAGGGGCTTAAGGCCTGGACAGTGGAAAGACAGGCACAGCATTAGAGGTAAGCCCTTTGTAGGGATGTATGGCCTGGATAGTGGACGGACAGGCACAGTGTTTCTGGTCAGGTACATGTGCTGCAGTGCTTATATTATCTGGAGCATAGGAGGCAGTTGGAGCTGCTACAAGGCTTTCAATTGCTTTTATTCATCTTGCCATTCACAGGAAAAATTTGGAAACCCAAGAAAAGGCAGGTTTACTTTCAAAAACACTACCATTTCCATCAACTCTGGTGCCAGCCTTGAGCGGTGAGGACTCATGATATCCCCTGTCATTGAAAAGACACATTCACTGGGCACACTGGTTGGTGGATATGACAGATATCACAGAGCCACTTTGGCTAGGGGTGGCCAGACAGTGGACATGTGTGCCCAATATGCCAGCGGATCTGTCTGCATGTTCTGTCGGCTCTGAGAGATACTTGTCACTTTCAGCTGTGCTGGTGTGTCTGTTGCTTGAGTGGGCTGAGAGTCACTCATGCCAGCTGCTTTCTCTCTAGCCTGTAGCACAACAGATGAATCTTTATGGGCAACATGCCTTTGGCGTTCTGAAGTGAAGGAGGAGGAGGTACTAGCTGTCACTGACAGAGTGCTGCTTCAGCTTGGGCTACCACAGCTATCTGATGTGCCCACTGTTTCCACCTCTGCTTCACACCTAATCTGTCTCTGCATATGGCGCTCCTGTTCATAGACTTTTGATAACAGCAGGTCCTTCACCAATAAGAGAGAATTGTACTGTAGGGCGAGTTTCCCTTTCACACGGGGATCACAGACTGTGGCGAGCATGTATGCGTTCTGTTCTGTTAAAGGCCTTAATCTCTCTTCTACCTGCTACTGCAAAATATCCAGACAATGCAGCACCTCACCTGTCATTCCCTCTTCCTATTTAAATGCCTCCAAATTTTCATCCAGGAAATTAACTATAGGGATAATGTTAGCCAAGGTGGCACTTCTGGAACTCAGCTCCTCCGTGTCATCCTTGAAGGGCTGCAGGATTTTTACCAGCTGACTCATGACTAGCCAATCATGATGACCTAGGGGGATTCTGCACACCTATGTCCATTGTACCAGAAAGTTCATGAAGGGGGTATCTGCATCTCCAGTAACCTCTCGAGCATCATAAATGTAGAATTCCACCGGGTGGCAATGTCTTGAATGAGATGCTTGTGAGGCATCTCCAAATCAGTCTGCTTTTGTCGGAGAACCTGCCCCGCCTTCACAATTCTGTGGAAGTGCGCTGCTATGTTCCTTCACCTCTGTATTAACCTATGCAGGTATTCATTCTCTTGGTCGTTGGAATACAACCCCAGAACTGTCTTCTCTACCAGGTGCAGAGTGTGTGCAAAACATTGGATGTTCTTAAAGTGCCCATCTTGATTGCCTTAACCATGTTTGCACCATTGTCCGTGACAAAGAACCCTGCATGAGGATTCCTGCCTTGCTGCTGTAGTTACCAGCCCTCCAGCATTTGTCTGATGCATGCTAGAATATTGGCTGTGGTATGGGCCTGGTCCGTCAGGTGGGTGTTCAGTAAAGCCCACCTCCACCCTGATACTTGTTCAGTAATAGAGCTGCTGCCTGCCCCTGCCTCAGACATGTCCCACCAGTGTGCTGTCAGGGAGAGGTAAGAGTGTGCAGCATTCATGGTGGTCCAGATATCGCAGGTGAAATGCACACTCCCCTGTGCCTTAGCTAGTAGCGCTTGGATGCGACTGCAACACTGCTTGTACAGGCTGGGGAGGACATTTCTGCTAAATGTGGTTCTGGAGGGGACTTTGTATTTTGGAACTACGACCTTCAGAAAATGCTTGAAACCCACATTCTCCACTAACTGCAAGGGCTGGTCATCAAGGGCAATAATTTCCCCAATGCTCCTGGTTACAACTTTTGAGGCTGCCTGCTTCCTACCTCGGGATAGTGTTACCACACTCCACCCCATTTCCTCTATGGTGGGTTGTCGCTTCTGCCACATGTCAGGGGGTTGCTGGCCTGCCACCTGACTGCTAGAAGGGGATGAGGGCATGGGCTGTCTCTGCTGCTTTTCAACCATTTTACGCTGCTTGGAAGGAGTCCCCTGACTGGTACTGCCACCATCCCCAGATGGCAGTACTCTTGTTGGATGTTGCCTCTTCATATGATGCATCATGCCAAAATTAGATAGCTGTCCCATTTGCTTAACTCTGCTAATAGCCCTGCCACAGTAATTACACCGAGCAAAACAAGGGTCCTCCATCATTTTAAAGTGGCTCCAGATCGCAGATGTCTTTCATGATCCTCCCTTCTCTATAGCCTTGGGGGTGGATACTGGCACTGGAGCTGAAGTTGTGGGTGTACCCTGAGTAGCAATGCAAGGTCCTCAGTCACCCTCTGTGCCTGCGCTGACTGCTCTTCCTCCTCCTCTCAGTTTCATCTCTCCCCTGCTGCACTGAAGTGGAGGCTAAGACAGGACTAACTGGTCCTCCTAAAACTTTGTCAGCTATTACTTCTTCCATTTCTGATGAGAATCCCACACAAGATGATTGTTTATCTGAATCAGAAGCAAACAGTGCCTGTGCTACATTGTCAACGCTTAGTCGAGACTTCTGTCCCACTGCTGCTTTTGGGTGTCGACATTTTGTCTGGCATGACTCAGCCTCCCCTTCCCTCACCTCCAAAACTACAGGGTCAGAAACAGGTGGTGGTGATGCATCATGTTTAGATTTTGCAACAGGTCCCTTTTTAACTTTAATTGGGTACTGGCTCTATTGCCTTTTGAAGTGCCTCCTCTGCCATTCCCAATCACTCGACCACATCTAGCTTTCCGTGACATTATGGATTTAATGTCACTGCCTAGTGCCTACTGGCTGCCCACTGTCACAGTGCCTTTTTATGCACTAGGGGTGTGCATTCGTTTTGAACGCATATGTAAAACGCAACTTCTTTTTTTTTTAAACTTAATAAAGTGATGATGCGCAACGCATCGCGATTTTCAACTTATTCAACATAGCTATGTTGAATACGTTGAACCTAAATAAACACTTAAACCCCCCACCCTCCTGACCCCCCCCCAAGACTTACCAAAACTCCCTGGTGGTCCAGCGGGGAGTCCTGACCCCCCCAAGCTGGCCAAAAGTTCCGGTTGGGTCCAACGGGGGTCCGGGAACAGAGGTGCGGAGAAGCACGTGACGTCCGCGTCACTCCGACATGACGCCGACGTCACGTGCTCCTCGCAAAGGAATACAGGGATGGCTTCCTGACTCCCCGCTGGACCACCAGGGAGTTTTGGTAAGTCTTGGGGGGGGGGGATTAAGGAGGGTGAGGGGTTTAAATTTTTATTTAGGGAACCGGTGAACTTATGGACAGACCCTCAACTTATGGAATTCTCCATATGTCCATATTGAACGAAATCGACCCTCAACTTCAACTTATCAACTTATCAATGCAAACTTTTTGTCTGCACATCCCTATTATGCACTAATGTAATGTGTGTGGTGTGCACACACAACTTGCTTATAACTACAAAAAAGGCAGAATGGGGATTTTACTGCACAGACTGTCCCAATAATAAACTTGAGTCTGCTAAGCTACCCAGTGCCCACTGTCACAGTGCCTTGATATGCACTAATGTGTGTGGTGTGCACACACAGAGCTTGCTTGTAACTACAAAAGAGGCAGACTGGGACTTCACTGCACAGACTGGCCCAATAATAAACTTGAGTCTGCTAAACTACCGAGTGCCCACTGTCACAGTGCCTTGCCTAGCCCAGAGGGTGAATTAAACAAAATGGCACTGCTAGCAACTTCTCTCCCTGGCACAGAGAGACCCTCTCAGATCACCTAAATAAACTGCTTAAAAACCAAACAGGGCTAGCCTGCACAGGCACTGCAGTCAAATAAAGAATAAATATCTTTTTCTCTTAAGTAACTAGCCTAGCTCTAGCAATTCAATACAGATTTGAGAACTCAGACTAGCTCTGAGTGCAGCCACCTTCCGCAGAGATCACCTCCTCACACCACCCCATGCAAAGAAAGTGCATGGCATGCCACATGCTGAAGTATATATAGTGCTGGGTCATCAAGAAAAGCGTCACTGAGCACTGAATGACAGCAAGATTGGCTGCATTCAGTGCATTTCAAAAAATGATATCGCTGATACATTGCATTCCGGTATCCATGCCAACCTGTCCGACACACTCTGACATGGCTGTGAGATCACTGATGACTCACAGGAAAGGGCTGGTTTTGGGCTCTGGATACACCCACATGGCATCCTATGGTTTCAAATGGTGGTGAAGAAAAGCGCGCGGCGCCAAACTTATGGAACGATTGATACGTTATATTCGTGGGATGTTGTGATACATTTCGCTTCCCCATGAATACAACAAAGAGGGACATATACGTTGTGGATTGCCAATATGTTGAAAATGAATGCACACCCCTATGACCCTGCATATTGGTAGAAAACTGAAAACTAATCAAAAGCTATCTAACAGAAGCCAATATATCTTCCTTTCAAAATATTGTTGAAAACTTCAAAATACCAAATTTACACATTTTGTTTTAATATCTTCAAATAATGTATTATTTCTCCCATTTCTAGCAAAAGTCACTGCAGTTGAGAGAGAGATGTTTACAGAACCAAACATAAAAACATTTGAAAAAGAAATTGAGATTTTATGGCAAATTATATATATTATATATATATATATATATATATATATATATATATATAACAACAAATACTCTCTTTGGAGTGGGGTAAAAGCACAGTTGTTATTTTTCAAATACCTCTTTTATGCAATCTTTGTGAAAAGTTACATACAACAAATAGCATACATTTGAGACTCTTGTAAAATACACATATCACATCAATACATCATTAAAATCAACATTTATTCATACTCATCCATACCATTCTTATACATACTCACACTCTGTGCAAAAATAGCTTTTAAACCTTCCAAACATAATTTATATAAAGTTGACTACACATCCTTCTGTTTTTTTACATTTGTACAAATTTTACCACTTAATGTACATTGTTCTTATATTTACAATCTCAGCCCAAATAACATGGTACCAACAATTCAATGTATAGTTTTAATTCATTCCAACCAGGCCCTAGTTTTGCCTTCCGGCTTCTTCAGGGGAATCTTAAACCATTAAACCGCAAATGATCTGTTTCATAATACAATTATGAATTCTTTGCCGTTTTTAAGAAAAGGCACCGATGATCTTCATTAAATTGTCAACTATGTATTGAGCTTAACTAGTTTCTGCATCTTAATTATCTGTGTTAAAAAACAATTTATATTAAAAACCTCACCTATAATTTGTATTGCATGATAAATATTTCTATTTAAACTATTATTTTAAATGTATTTAAAATATATTTATTAACTATGATTTATGTACCTCCTCAAGATATTACCTGTAATTACTTTTATGTACCACTGGCAAATCTGCTCCCAATGTTCATAACTCATTATGTCTCATATTCCTTGTCCTGAACTAAATATACATAAATCAAAGAATACATTAACCTCACTTGCCATATTAAATTTCATTTTCTGAGGAAACCCTATTGGTCCCTCATCCCCACCGGACTCCACAGTCAAGTACTATCCGCACTATCATCATTTCCCAACCGACTTGCCCTCAAAAAACAGTCACTCATACTCTGACTCTCCTGCTTGCTTCAGTTCTGCACCGGTGCAAACCTTGTAAGAGTAAACTGCAAATTGACATCTAATGTGTTGAGCCAATAACAAAATCTTTCAGGGCTCTTTCTGACCCCTTCCACACAAAAAAATGTCATCTATAAATCGCATCCATGTCTGGATATTTTGCCAGTGTTGAGATGTATACACTTGAGTCCTTTCAAATTCAGGGAACAGCGATGGGAGCCACAATGGCCCCATTGCTGGCGTGTTTATATGTTTCTGAATTTTCAGTTTACTCTTACAAGTCATAAAACATCAATCCCGTTTCTGGATTTACAGGTTTATAAAGACAAGGGCAAGTTGGTAACTATGATCTATACTAAACCAACAGAAAACATCTGTTACATTATGGGAGCTTTCATCCTTTGAATTTGAGAGACAATATTCCCATAGGACAGTTCTTACATTTGAGACGTTTATGTGATGGGGTTGCGGAATATATAAAGCAGGCGATAGTTATGCAAGCCAAATTAATTTCCAGAGGTTACCCCAAAAAGGTTATCAAGCAAGCATTTAAACGGGGTCTTTATGCAAACTGGGATTTGTTGTTTCAATCCAAACAAAAATCAGAATTGGGTTCATTGGTTTGTGTGTTACCGTTTTCAGCAAGGACACATCATATTCAAAAAATTATCCTTAGGCATTGGCCAATATTAACGTTGTATCCAGCCTTACAAACTAAACCAATATTTGCAAAAACTAGAGGTTGAAATTTAAAAGATTTATTGGTATCATCGGTGGTGAAAGAGAACACTACTCAAGAATATGTAGGACAGAAGTGTTGTACTAGGTGTTCAATTTGTCTGTATGTGATGGAGGGTACAGTGTTCATACATGACTCCATTCCATACCCGTTTGAAATAAGAGGCAGGTTTGATTGCGGTTTCAGCAAGGTTGAGTATGTGGTTCAATGTCTATGCTTGAAATTGTATATTGGACATACCACATTGCAAATAAGTACTCATATTATCCAGCATAGAAGCTGCATATGCATTGGTAAAATAGAAGCGCCTCTAGTCCATCATTGGCAGGAGGCATCGCATATGATAGAACTACTGAAATTTACCATTCTCAAACAGTTGTCGTGTCCTCGGGTTGGAAATGTTTCATTACTGTTACGGCAGCGGGGGGGCGCTCTTGAGCAGCGACCAAGATGGCCGCCTAACTTTGGAGCTCTGCCGAAATCGCATACTTTGCCTGGGAACCAGCAGTTATTTTGGCTACGACCATCAATTTTTTGCAATACACTACTGAATCAGGATGTCCACTACAAAATCTGGGAAAATTGAGGCGGCTTTCGCCGCCGGAACTGGCTCTAAAAGACAAAAACAGGATCCCCCTACACCGGACAAAGTAACTGCGTCAAAACCGATGGCGTCCGCAGATCTGGTTCTGCTTGAACTAAAACAACTAAAAGAGATGCTACAGCTTAACATCGATGCCACTACAGCAATACGAGGTGAACTGCAGACTGTAACCCAACAACTGAATACATTTCAGGTACGTCTGGATGACGTTGAAGCTCAGTCCTCTTCGCTGCTTGTTACAGCAGCAGCCATCCCTCGTATGGCGACCAATATAGAACAACTACACCGCGATATTGAAGATCTGTCGAATCGCAATCGCCGGAACAATATTCGCTTACTTGGTATACCAGAAGGAGCCGAAGGCTCAGATACCGTAGTTTTAAATACCGTACTTTTAAATTTCAGTTTGCATAAAGACCCCGTTTAAATGCTTGCTTGATAACCTTTTTGGGGTAACCTCTGGAAATTAATTTGGCTTGCATAACTATCGCCTGCTTTATATATTCCGCAACCCCATCACATAAACGTCTCAAATGTAAGAACTGTCCTATGGGAATATTGTCTCTCAAATTCAAAGGATGAAAGCTCCCATAATGTAACAGATGTTTTCTGTTGGTTTAGTATAGATCATAGTTACCAACTTGCCCTTTCTCTCTCAATTTATTCCGTCGTTTTTTAAGCTTAAATTCGACTTACCTTTTGAAATAGAGCGGGCACATCGGATCCCTGCTAGGCCGCTCCGGGACTCTCAATATCCGCGCCCTATAATTTTTAAGGTGCTGCGCTATCAGCAAGTTCTTCTTATTCTTACCACGGCGAAAAATCAGGCCCCATCGCACTATCAAGGTAATCAGCTTCTTCTAATCCCTGACTTTGCCAAAGCTACTGCAATGAAGCGCAAACAATTTTTGGCAATGCGCCCGCAACTTCGATCTTTAGGAGCGCAATATGGTCTTCTCTATCCGGCGCAGATGAGGGTCACTCTACATAATCACACTCAGGTTTTCCAACAACCGCAGGCTTTGGAAGAATTTCTCCAATCTCAATCGGCTTCTGGTATGGTTACTTGAACTGTGTTCTCTGCTCTCAGTGAGCGTTGGTTCTAAACTTAACCTAATTTGCTAAGTGTTCCGATGTATTGTTCTTTATATATATATACTTCACTCTCAGTTAAGTTGTTCGAGTGGATTTACCCTATGCTTGGAATGGTTCCCAGGCGCCATTATTATTATTTTTCTTCACTTTATGTTTTTTATGCACGCAGCGATTCGGCAACCCCACTGTTGGCCTTGGCCTCTAGCTAATCAAGAGGCTCGTTTTATGCCTACCAGCCCACGGGCGATTATGCCTCTATTATTATTCTTCAGTTATTTCAGTATTTTTCACTATTTCTTATTTTCTTTTTCTCCTCTAAAAAGTGACAACGTTTTTGCCTTGGTTTTTTGTCTCCTGATATCCATTTGGAGTATACTCAGCTACAGCAATGCTTATTTGGTACTGTGCCCATCCAGAATTTCTATGCGGATGTCATGGCGTCAACTATCACTCACATTACCGTAATTTCATTAAACGTCAATGGCTTTTCGCACCAAATAAAGAGGAAAAAAATATTGACCTATTTGCAATCGTTACACGCAGATGTCGCCTTTCTTCAGGAGACGCACCTCTCACCAACGGAGTCTCTTAAGCTCAAACAACAATGGGTTGGTTCCGTTCTGTTTAGCCCAGCAGATAAAAAAAAAAGAGGAGTTGCTATTCTCTTTCACAAACGTTTGGAGGCCGAAGTCCTTTTTCAAGCGGCAGATGTGGATGGTAGATGGGTAGTGGCTCAAATTCGCATTGCCGGCCAAGTTTACAACTTCTTGAATCTCTATGCTCCGAATAAGGATGATCCCTCTTTTTTTCATTCTGCATTTGCCAACCTCTTAACATTGGATCAATATCCTACCATCGCTGGCGGAGATTTTAACCAACCTCTTGACCCTTTTCTTGATAAAAAGACTTCTCTACGGACTTCAATTTCCAATTCCTGTAAAGCTTTACGACATATCATAGACTCCTAGGGTCTCGTGGATCCATGGAGACTGCTCCATCCTACGACTAAGGACTACACGTTCTACTCATATCCCCACACATCTTATTCTCGCATCGACTTCTTTCTTCTTTCCAAATCCTTGGTTTCTACCATCAAGTCGGCATCTATCCTTCCTATACTGATTTCGGACCATGCAGCAGTTGAACTAACCATTCGTCTACTCTCGCCCATTCAGCTGGATAGGAAATGGAGATTTAATTCCTCCTTGTTGGCTGACTCTACATTTCAGACAGTGATATGTTCCAAAATCCTGGAGTTCTTTCAATTTAATTCTTCTTCGGATGTCTCCTCTTCCACGCTTTGGAACGCCTTTAAAGCTACCATACGTGGAGACATCATCAGCTACACCATTAGGACTAAAAAGGCTCAAGCAGCGGCTCTTTCTTCTCTGCAACGTGAAGTCGAAGCTCTGGAACAACAACATATTGCTTCACCCTCTTCCGCCTCTCTTACGGCCCTGTTAAAAGCAAGATACCTATATAATCAGCGTTTGAGTGCACAGGTCCAAGTTGGAATTGATCGTTCTAAAGCAATGTACTACGCAGAAAATAATAAATGCGGTCATCTGCTTGCATCATATCTTAAGAAAAGACAAGAAAAAAAACGTATAGCTTCAATCCTATCTCCACAAACCCAATTACTGACAGCTGACACGGATATTCTTTCAGCTTTTCGTTCTTTTTATGAGTCGCTTTACCAATCGGAGGCAGCTGACGATCAAACGCCACATCTGATACAACAATTTCTTGGATCATTGACTCATCCATCTCTTTCTGAGAGTCAAGCTACAATGCTGGATGCCCCCATCACACTTCAGGAGATTGATGCCGCGATTTCATCATTATCCCGTGCCAAAGCACCTGGTCCCGATGGCTACAATTCAGACTTTTACCATGCTTTTAAACCTGAACTGTTACATCATTTACATGAATATTATTTGTCTTTTGGCTCCCAGGCACTAGGGTCGTCCAGCTTTACTGAAGCTTGCATTATAGTTCTCCCTAAACCTGGGAGAGATCCTGCCCTTATCTCTAACTATAGACCTATCTCCTTACTGAACACCGATTATAAAATATTCACTAAAATACTGGCTACTAGATTATCACATGTACTCTGCACCCTTATTCATCCCGATCAATCGGGTTTCATCAAAGGGAGATTAATTGCTAATAACACTCGACTTTTCTTGCACGCATTACACCACGCTTCTTCTCTTTCGACTCCTACTGTGGCCATTTCTTTAGACGCCGAAAAGGCTTTTGACCGCGTAGAATGGTCTTTCCTCTTTACCACCCTTAAATGGTTTGGCGTTGGCAATACCTTCCTCTCCTGGATTCAATTTCTCTATACTTCCCCTTCGGCTTTTCTCTATATAAACAACCGTTCCTCCTCTGCCTTTCAACTGCATCGTGGAACGAGGCAAGGCTGTCCTATTTCTCCGCTTCTTTTCAACTTAGCCTTGGAGCCACTGCTATTGGCAATCCGCCAGTCGATAGACATCACTGGTATAACCATAGGCACGGAGGATTTCAAACTCACTGCCTATGCGGATGATGTTCTACTCTTTCTCACTGATCCTGATGCTTCTCTTCCTTCTCTTTTCTGTCTTATCTCTACTTATTCTTCCGCATCTGGGTACAAGATAAACTGGCATAAAACTGAGTTACTCCCCCTTAATTTGCTGGGCTCCTTGGTGGATTTATCGGGACTTCCGATTCAGAAGGTTTCACAAGGCCTTAAGTACTTGGGAATCCGCTTTCACGTGGATATTCCGACCACTACTGGTTACTGTGAATCCTCTATCCTTCAGATGATACGAGAGGTCACTCACAAATGGTCTCCGCTACACCTCTCATGGTGGGGACGCTTAGATACTGTAAAAATGGTACTGGCTCCTAAGATTACATATGTTCTGGCTATGATCCCAGTCCTTTTCTCCAAAGATTTTTACCTTTATGTAGATAGGCTTTTGACAAGATTTCTTTGGCATAATAAAGCCCCCCGTATAGCTCTCCATAAGTTAAAAGGCCCCATTCAACAAGGAGGGGTTAATTTCCCGGACTTCTATCTATATCATTTGGCTTTTATTCTCCAACAAGGATACCATTACTTTCAGTTTGATCATCACTCACCTGATCACCCCAGATGGTTATCGATAGAACGGCATCTGATATCCCCTGCTCCGATGGACTTTTGGCAAGGTGTCCCCCTTGGTAAGATAGCTAAATCTAACCCTATTGTGTCTGCGCTATACAGAGCTTTCCAAGAGTTGGATTCTATCAGACCAGGCACCACACCTTCGTGGCATGCCTCGTCCTTTACTCCACTATGGAACAATCCACAAATTAAAGTTGGTGGCAAAGTGATTAGTTGGCCTCTTTGGAAGCAACATGGTATATGGTTTGTTTCCTCGTTATTTCATAATAACTCCTTAATTTCTTTTGAACAATTGCAAACTCAATTTGGGCTCCCTAGGACTCAGTTTTATGCCTGGCTACAACTCCGCAGTACTTTTTCTACTATGGCTAACTCCTCTTTATCTTTTGCTGAGCCTCCTTATGCCTTCTCCTTTTTTCAAACATATGGTATGCTTGGTCACCTCGCATCCCGACTTTATAAAACTTTTAAGCTCCACCGTTTTGTCAATACTGTTACCAGTCTTCAATCTTTATGGGCACAGGATTTTGGTTTAACTCCTAATTTAATTAAATGGCAGTATCTATGGAAAACCTCGGTTCGCATATCGCTCTCTTCCAGTCTCACCCAAACTACTTTTTTTGTCCTCCATAGGGCGACGTGGACTCCTTGGAAGATGTATAGGGCTGGCCTTCTATCTTCTTCCAATTGTTGGTCGTGTCAATTGCCCAATGGTACTTTATCCCACGTTTTATATTACTGTCCATTAGTTAAAAAATTTTGGAATCAGATCTGGTCTGTAATTTCTCTTATTTTAGGGATTTCCCAACTGCATTCTTACTCTATCATCATACTAAGGGGCGCGGACCCTTCTATCAGTCTTGGACCAGCTAAACGTAAACTATTAGATTTTTTGCTTTCAGTGGCTCTCCATAATATCATGGCGAATTGGAAGAGAAGCGATTTGCTTTCTGAACACTTATGGTGGAATTCTGTGTGTATGTATAGTAAATATGAGAAAGCTATGGCTATCAAATGTCATAGGCTGTCTTCCTGGTGTCAGGTGTGGAAACCACTTGACGATTACACTACTTCCGTATCACTGTGAATGGGTTGTTATCTCATCATTAATGGTTCTTTCTTTAGCTTTGCTGACTGAGGTACTCTGATGATAGTTAATATGTTTCACTCACTGATAATATGGTTTCGCATACGAGATTGTCACTTTCTCTCTTCTTTTCTTTTCTCTCCTTCTTTTCTTCCCTTTCTTATCTCTCTTTTTCTTCCTGCCTTTCTCTCTTTCTCTTCTGATTTATGTGCCTCATTCTATTCCAGATATTTCTTCTCACACCTTCTTGTTTCTTTGTTTATAGCTCTTCCAACTAAGACTCCTATTTACATGCATTGTCTTCTTTTGGCGGCAGTAATGCTCTGCTTGGCTTATGTTGTTTTTTTTTTTTGTTTCGTGCTAATGTGGTAATATTGGTTGATTTATTTCTGCTCCACTGATCTGTCGTTTTGTAAGGACGGTTTTGTATTCATTCTACTTCCATGATGACGATGTATGTGATTTAATGAAAACTTTAATAAAAATCATTTAAACAAAAAAAAAATTACTGTTACGGCAGCAAGAGCAAAGATTAATTTACCAATGGGGCACTTTAATTCCCCGTGGGTTGAATTCAAAAATTGAATGGGAGGCATTTTATTAAAATACTCCCATATGATGGGTTGTTCTCTGATGAACACTGCAGGACTGTTTAGGATTGGGAAAAATAGGGGTGTTCGTGCAGTATATGGGTCCAATGGGTAGGCAACAAATTCAAGAACGTGATAGGGATTGGTCAAAATACAATCAGATAGTCAGCTTTTAAAGAACGGGTGATGGCGTATGTTCACCACGTTTGGAAAATTTTATGAGAAGCTCCGTATCAACTTGTAGAAGTAAGTATATGAGGTTTTGGGGTTTGGAGTCTTAGGTTATTTTGAAGGTTGGGTGAGGTTTGATAGTTATGCTTTCTTGATTCTTTTGATTGGAGTAGGAGCAAGCTTTTTGACAACTAAAACATTTGAAATCACAGACGGGGAACGGACAAGTAATGCCGGGATTAACCCATGTCTTTAAAATGCTCAGGGAAGAAGAAGTGAATGTTTGTAAATCTTTTTAAGGAGGTGAGTAAGCAGAGGGTGTTTAGGTATGTTGGTATATAGATTAAGGGACTGAATATAAGGCATTCTGTGAAGTATTAAGGTTGATTTTAGTGTCCTGAGATTAAGTTTATAATTGAAAAAAGAACATGAAGGATATTGTAGGAAAGTAATGTAGGTTTGCGCCGGTGCAGAATTGAAGTACACAGGAGAGTCAGAGAATGAGTGACTGTTTTTTGAGGGCAAGTCGGTTGGGAAATGATGATAGTGTGGACAGTACTTAACTGTGGAGTCCGGTGGGGATGAGGGCCTAATAGGGTTTCCTCAGAAAATGAAATTTAATATGGCAAGTGAGGTTAATATATTCTTTGATTTATGTATATTTAGTTCAGGACAAGGAATATGAGACATAGGGCCTCATTTTCTAAAGTATCGCAGGCCTGTGATACTTTAGAAAATTGCGCTACTCTGGGGTGGGGGGTCGGGCGGGGGGGCAGTCCTGCGCTAGCCGGCAGCGATCACACTGCCACGGTACAAGTGCTACCGGCATCGCGCCCAATAACTACACCATAGAAGGTGTTAGGGGTGTGCATTCGGATTGACCGCATTAGTAAAACGCAACTCATATTTTTTTTTTACTTAAAAAATTGATTCGACATAAACGATCGGATTTCCCACATATCGAACATAGATATGTTCGATATGTGGGAAATCACGATTGTTGAGCCAAAATAAAAATATAAACCCCCTCACCCTCCTTAATCCCCCCCCCCCCCCGACTTACCACAACTCCCTGATGATGGAGCGAGGAGTGAGGACGCCATTTCTGCAATCCTTGCCGAGAAGCATGTGACGTCGGCGGCACGTCGAGTGACGCCGGCGTCACGTGATTCCCGGCTCGTTCGCGCCGGACGGCTCGTTCGGCCCAAAAAGAACTTTTGGCCAGCTTGGGGGGGTCAGGAGGCCCCCCCAAGCTGGCCAAAAGTTCTTTTTGGGCCGAACGAGCCGTCCGGCGCGAACGAGCCGGGAATCACGTGACGCCGCGTCACTCGACGTGCCACCGACGTCACATGCTTCTCGCCAAGGATTGCAGAAATGACGTCCTCACTCCTCGCTCGATCACCAGGGAGTTGTGGTAAGTCTGGGGGGGGGATTAAGGAGGGTGAGGGGGTTTAAATTTTTTTTTTGCACATATGTACATATACCCAACTCATTGGATTTTTTTTATGTCCATATTGGCCGCAAGTGGGACCCCCTTTCGGACATAAAAAATATGAACATAAAATTTTGCTCTGCACATCCCTAGAAGGTGTAGTTATTGGGCGCGAAATAGCGAGCGAAAAGGGCCTTACCTTTCCGCTCTGTGCGCCGTCCTCGCTGAGTCGGCCCCAGTGACACCCCGACTCCTCCTCTTCCGGGGCCGACTCCGCCCCGATTTCAGTAGCGCAGGCCTGCTACTTTCGCTAGATAGTTTTGGAAAATGAGCTTTGGAAAGTAGCGCAGGCCTGCTACTTTCGCTAGATAGCTTTGGAAAATGAGGCCCATAATCAGAGTGATGAACATTGGGAGCAGATTTGACAGCGGTACATAAAAGTAGTTACAGGTAATATCTTGTGGAGGTACATAAATCACAGTTAATAAATATATTTTGAATACATTTAAAATAATAGTTTAAATAGAAATATTTATCATGCAATACAAATTATTAGAGATGTGAATCGTGTGATCGATCGTCTTAATGATCGATTTCGGCTGGGGGGGGATGGAATCTTATCGTCGCGGTTTTGTTATTTAAAATATCGCGTAAATCGGGGGAGGGTGGGAAAACCGGCACACTAAAACATCCCTAAAACCACCCCGACCCTTTAAAATAAATCCCCCACCCTCCCGAACCCCCCCAAAATGCCTTAAATTACCTGGGGTCCAGAGGGAGGGTCCCGGTGTGATCTTTTACTCTCGGGCCTCCGCTGCGTTGTAGAAATGGTGCCAGCGCTACCTTTGCCCTGTCATATGACAGGGCAAAGGTAGCGCTGACCCCCCCCAAGCCTTGGGGGGGGGGTCAGGAGCCCCCTCCTGACCCCCCCAAGGCTTGCCAATAATCCCTGGGGGTCCAGCAAGGGTCCGAAAGTGATTTCATTTTCGGCTGCCAGTAACCAAAATGGCGCCGATAGCCTTTGCCCATACTATGTCACAGAGGCTTTCGGCGCCATTGGTCAGCTCCTGTCACATGATAGGAGCACAAGATGGCGCCGATGGCCATGTGACAGGGGCTGACCAATAGCGCCGAAAGCCCCTGTGACATGGTCGTTCGGGCTATTCGGCACCATTTTGGCGCGCGGCTTGCACTGGCACGAACTAGGGCACGGAGGGCATGGCAAATGGAAGACGGGACTCCGCTGGACCACCAGGGATCTTTGTAAGTCTTGGGGAGGGATCGGGATGGGGGGGGGATGGGGGTGGGTTGTTATATATGTACGAAAATGCTTAAAATTGTTTTTAAATGCTTGGGGTGGTTTTTTTTTTTTCGCTTCGTTACCGATTCGTTTTTCGGTCCGGTTTCGGGTTTCTCTTTTCGTTTTCGGGCAAACGAACCGAAAACGAAACGAGAAGACCCGAATTATACCACGAAGTATTTGAACCGAAAAACGACCCGGTAGAAAAAATCGAAGCACATCTCTAGTATGTATAAGAATGGTATGGATGAGTATGAATGAATGTGATTTTAATGATGTATTGATGTGATATGTGTATTTTACAAGAGTCTCAAATGTATGCTACTTGTTGTATGTAACTTTTCACACACACACACACACACACACACACACACACACACATATATATATATATATATATATATATATATATATATATATATATATATAAAAAAAATATATAAACAAACACTAGTAGTGAAAGCCTATCCAAGGATATAGAAATACTATGAAGTATTGGAAGTGCATAATTGGGATGTGTGGGAGTAGAAGATGCAGAAAACGCTTGGGTGTACTGTATGGTAATAGAGAAAGGACTGGACAATTTAGAGAGAGAGAGGAGCTGAGCTGGAGACTACAGACAGAGAGAGACAGGTGGAGCTCTGTTTCCATCCATGATAGTAGTGGATTGGACAATACAGAGAGAGTGGGGCAGAGCTGGTGAGTAAGGGAGAGAGGGGCTGATCTTGATTTCCATTCAGAGAGAGAGTTGGAACTGGAGAGAACAGGGAGGAAAAGGGTGGAGCTTAATTTGCAAACTGGCTATGCAGGCATGGGGCAACTTTCCTCTTTATTATAGTTAACTACTTAGGATGGTTAACATTTATAAAACTATTGAGGAAAGATAATTTAAATTATAGAAATGATCTTTATAAGTCAACTTATTTTTTCTCCACAGTTGATTATGCAAGGAATAGATTCTAAGATATGGTCACATGGTAGCTGAAACTGAGCTCAAATTAATGAGCTTATTATTGCTAACTGTACTGAGGGCAATTACCAGACAGAGGAGACAGACAAACTACTTGTGCTTAATCAGTGAGATCAAAGTTTATATTTATTTGAAAATGATAATGCATATGGAAATACAAAGAGAGAAACAATATTATAAGTTATGTCATCTAATGTTGGACAACAAAGGACTAGATTTAAGTATCAATTTATCTCATAGCTGATAGAGATAGAATTGGACATGACTTATCACACCCACCAATTAATATTTATGATGAAACTATGTTACAGTATTTTGATGGCACCTGTTTAGTTGATATATTATTTTATGCAACATGAATTATGTGCCTTATTGTGAACCGTTGTGACGGCATCTAGCTAAACGACTGTATAGAAAAGATTTCAAATAAATAAATAAATACATAAATAAATAAGATAACAGATGTGCATACAACTGCCTGGTAAAAATAGGATAAAAGGCCTTGTGAAGGATATTCAAAGTCATTTATCCTAGGAACTTTTGATGTATTCAGAAACATGCCAATGTTTTAATATCCTCTGTGCTTCACTGGATACATTTTAGTAGGATAAGTATTTATCCAGCTACAATTTAAACAAATATGTTAGAGGCACTTTGGGGGCATTCTGGGGTAGGGATGAGTTAGCCAGGCAACTTATCTGGTAACTCAGATACTTTGAGGTAGCTGAATAAGTTTTTTGGTTTGATATATCTGCTCCAAGGGTTAAAATAATCCAGAAATATATGCTGATAAAAAAAAAAAAAGTTGAACTGGCATTACAGTGCCTCCCACTCCCCTTCAAAGCAACTAAAATGCCTGGAAATGGTGGTGTCCAGAAAATCTCAAGGAGGCAGGCCATTCCCCCCCCCCCCCCCCCACCCCAGGTGACTCGATTGTTCCTTAAATTATGAATAACTCCTTCTACCACTACTTCATCACCTCCTTCCTCACAAGCTAGCCTCTAAATATGCCACTTTTGCCTTCTCACTTGTACCTTGGCTGTGGCCAAGTTACAAGCATACTGCACCGGCACCGGCATGCAGAGCCATGCACTGACAGCAGTAACAGTAATATATTTCCCCTATTGCATCATGGTCTTGGCAGCCTCAAACTTTTATAGGGTGCAGGCAAGAGTGGGAGTGTTGGGGTTAACTTGATTGGGTTGATCAACGGATAGGAGGAACACTTAATTTAAAAAGATTTGAGTCACATTTGGGTTAGCAACATAACTAATTATTCACCATGTTATCCATTCCTGCAGCTGCACCAGTGAGCAATGTAACCACTCAGAATATGGAAGATGGTGTGGAAGGAGATTCAGATTCTCCTTGCATGCCAGAATTCTTGTTCCCGGACATTTCAGATGAGCACCCTCCCACTGAGTACGAGCTGGTCAAGGAGACCCTGCCCGAGGAATAGTGGACATTAACTCTGCAGGAGGATACACACCTGAAACACAGTCGTGGAGACTACAGGGGCTCTAGTACAGCAGCAGGAGGAAATGGTTGGCATGCTATCATCTGCCTGGATGAGCTGGCAATAATGTGGTGACTGACCTGATCGAACGGCAGCATGGTCACAACACTGCTGTTGCCGAGAGGTGGACTGCAGTCCACTCAGTCCTCCAGCAAATGCAGCATGCCAATGCTGAATTCATGAATAAAATGACCACACTGGTGGGCTGACTGGTCATGACTGTGGAGAACTTATCCAAAGCCTTCAAGTCACTGAACCCACAGTGACATTTCCCTATTTCTTAGTTTTTGCAATAAAATAGTATTGCATTTTTTAAAGGTTGCAATGTCTTTCATTATTATTTGACCCCTCTCTCAGTACTGCCCCTCACACAAGCTCTTTCTGTCCCTCCTTCTATCTCACTCACACATACACACCCTCATAAGGCTCCCTCTCTCTCTCTTGCTCACACACACACACATACACCCTCTCATACAGGTTCCCTCTCCCTCTCAACCCCCATACAGGCTCCTTCTCTCTTTCGCATGCATACATTCTCTCATACAGACTCCCTCTCTCTCATGCATATACCCTCACACAGGCTACCTAGGTCTCTCTCTCTCACACACACACACATACCCCTGCATACTGGCTCACTCTCTCTTTCACACACTCTCATACACAAAGGATCTCTCTCTTTCTCACACACACACGCACACACATCCCTTCACACAGGCTATTTCTCACACATACATACATATCCCTTCACACAGGCTTTCTTTCTCATACATACACACCCTCACACAGGGTCCCTTTCTCTCTCACATACACACAATCCCTTTTTCATACACACTAGCTTCTAATCTCTCACACATATACACATTCCTTCACAATCTCCTCACATAGGTTCTCTCTCTCTCTGGCACCCACACAACCTCAAAAATGCTCTCTCTCACCCTCCCTGGCTCAGTCTTACCCCCTACACACACACCTCTACACACTCTCACTCTCACTGGGACCTGTTCCATCTTCAGCATGAGCAGTACTGGCCTTGCTCATGGCTCACCGGGGCCTGCTCCATATTTGCTATGAGCAGGATGGCTCTGCTCATGGCATGCCACGTTCTGCTCTATCTTTGCCACGAGCGGGACAAGCTCTGCTGGTGACAAGCCGGGATCTGCTTCATCGTAACAGTGAGTGGGATGGGCTCTCCTCATGGCATACTGAGGTCCACTCCTTTTTCAACAAAATCTGTGCAGAAAATGAAAATTCTGTGCAGGAGGGTGGAATTCTGCACAAATTCTATGGAGCAGGACAAACTTATCCAGTTAATGTTAGCTGGATAAGTATCATCACACAGTTATATCCACTGCCCACCCACTCACTATCCAGATAACTACTTAGCCGGATAAGTGACTTATATGGCTAAGTGGAAACCACTGAATGTAGCCAGATATTCTGCAGTTGAAATTTTGTTTGATCAGCCTACTTATCTGGCTAAGTAGTATTTGAATATTGACCTCTTTGAATTTAGTCTCATAAATTTTAAGTTATCCAGCTAACGTTAGCTGGATGTTTGTCATGTGTATTCAGCAGGATATTTAGCCCTGCTGAATATCCCTGATAGCCTGCCAACTTCAGACAGATAAGTTATACATTTGCAAGCAGATTTTCAAAACCCTATGTGCAGCCAAGCTGGGAGATATGCATGTGACTCAGACGTGCACAGGCCACACAGATTTCAAAAGGCCATGTGATTATCTCTCAGAATGTGCATTACAAAGGTTTTGAGCAAAAGGGCAAGATGTGGGCGGGGAATGGGCAGGCCGGAACAATGCCATGAAGTCAGTGTCGTGCCCGGATCCCTCAACTGCGTAACTTGCTTCTGCTATGGACTGTGTGTAAGTACAGAAATAAAAAAATGAGGGTAGTCAGTGGGGTTTTAGGGGTTGGGGATAGTAGGGTAAAAGGGAAGCAACTTAAAGGCAAATTTTAAAAGCCCTCTGGGCGGCAAATCCCAGAGATATGCATGTGACTGGGATATGTGTGGGCTGCATGGAATTTAAGAGGCCTGCAGCCACATGTGTATCTCCCAGTATGCGGATTATAAAGTTTGGCTGAAAAAGGGGTGGGATGGGGTAGAGTCTGGGTGAGGCTTGGTTGGGCTGGGACTGCACCTATGAAGTCAATTTTGCACACTAGCGCATACCAGGATCCTACAATCACGTAACTTGCTTCTGCTATGGACAGATTGTAAGTAGTTAAATAAAAAAAAAGGGTAGTTAATAGGCTTTTATGGGTTGGGGCTAGTAGGGTAAAAGGGTGGCAAGTTAGGTAGGGGGATTAGGAAGTCTGATCCTTTACTGGGACGAAGTGGGATAGAACAGGGAATTAGGCTCTAATGATTCGCCGCACACAGCTATTAAAATCCCCCACTTTCGCGCGCAAGATGGCATTCACGCGCTCATGCATGTGTCGATATAAAATCATGTGGCATGTACACACAAGTAGCTGACTTTATAATATGCATACATAAACGTCTGCATGTTATAAAATTGGTACACTCATGCGCATGTCCCAACAAACGCGCGCACATTTGCGCACGTTCATCAGTTTGAAAATTGCAGTCCCTATGTTTTGTTTCATTTTGTTTTATTATTGACTTCCCTGTATTTTTTCATTGAAGAATTAACATCCTAAATGAAAGGTTGCATATCCATACAAAAAAAAACAAAACTAATCAAGGTGTATTTCTTAAGAATGATTCTCTGTATCAGAGATACCATATAAAAGGTTGCAGTGGGAGGTAGTATATGAGGCTAGAGTAGCAGACTTGGAGGAGCTGAGGCAGAGAGGTACATTGATGAGACCTTCAGGGACATTGTAGCCAAGTCCCAAATCCAGTCTGGCAGCCCCAATGCTGCCTTGGATCAGAAAGGTCTCCCAGTAGGAGAACATCACCCTGGTGCAGCAAGAAGTGATCCTGCAGCAAGGACCTGCTCTCCAGGTGATGTCCTCTTGCACTGAGGACAAGTCTCCCAGGGCTACTGCCCAGGAGGGAAGGGTTAGGCCTGCCATCATAGGTGGTGATTCAATTATTAGAAATGTAGATAGCAGGGTGGCTGGTGGATGTGAGGACCACCTGGTAACTTGCCTGCCTGGTATGAAGATGGCAGACCTTATGCATCATCTAGCTAGAATTATAGACAGTACTGGAGAGGAGCAGACTGTCATGGTATATGTGGGCAACAACGACATAGGAAAATGTGGGAGAGAGGTTCTGGAAGCCAAATTTAGTATTTTAGGTAGAAAGCTGAAATCCAGAACCTCCAGAGTGGCATTCTCTGAAATGCTTCCTGTTCCACGTGCAGGGCTCCAGAGGCAGGCAGAGCTCCAGAGTTTCAATGCATGGATGAGACGATGGTACAGTGAATAGGGATTCAGTTTTGTAAGGAACTGGGGAAGCTTTTGGGGAAGGGGGAGACTTTTCTGAAAGGATGGGCTCCACCTTAACCAGAGTGGAACCAAGCTGCTGGCACTATCTTTCAAAAAGGAGATAGAGCAGCTTTTAAACTAGAGCAAGAGGGAAAGCCTACAGTCACTCAGCAGTGCATGGTTCGGAGAAATGTTTCCTTGAAGGATACTAATGAAACAGGAGAGTTAGGGCATCTCAACAGAGAGGTTCCAATAAAAGCAAATGTAGTCCATGTACCTATATGTAAAAAATTACCGAAGCTAATAATTTCCAAATTATCCCTAACAACTGAAAAGCAGGTTGTTAAAACAAACAAAAAACACACTTTGAAATGTCTGTATACCAATGCCAGATGTCTAAGAAGTAAAATGGGAGAGTTAGAGTGTATAGCAGTAAATGATGAGATTGACATAATTGGCATCACAGAGACTTGGTGGAAGGAGGATAACCAATGGGACAGTGCTATATCAGGGTACAAATTATATTGCAATGATAGGGAGGATCAACTTGGTGGGGGTGTGGCACTTTATGTCCAGGAGGGTATAGAGTCCAACAGGATAAAGATCATACAAGAGATTAAATGCTCAGTACAGTCTATATGGGTAGAAATCCCATGTGTTTTGGGTAAGAGTACAGTGGGCCCTTGGGTTACAAACTTAATTGGTTCCAGAGGGCTGGTTGTAACTCAAGTTCATTGTGAGTCAAGACTATTTTTGCCATAGGAAATAATGGGAAAACCAATAATGTGTTCTGATCCTTTGAAAAGCACCCTTTGCCTAAACATTTCTATCATAAAAAATGGTTGTATAAGGTCGTTAATTACCAGAAACACCAATACTTTCCTAGGGCACTCACCAAAAGGTTATAAAATGTGCTTAGCCTACAAGAAACAACAATTCAAGTTCATTTTTCTATTTATTTATTTATTTATTATAAAGTTGACATCTTTGGTTTGCAGGAAGGGAGGAAGGGGAAGCAAACAGCATCGGGGGACGAAATGGAAGCTGGTTATTGTTCAGAAGGAGAGTCCCATACCATAAGAATGTCTGGAATCTGGCTCTCTGGAATCCTTTCTTTCCTTGGGGGAGTCTGTAGCTCACTAAGACCTGCTTCTGGCTCACTTGGTCTCAACCTTTTCTCAATTAAAACTGGTCTAAGGTTGTCTGTTTCTGTCTTTTTTTCAACACTGTCCTGTAGTATGATATGACATTATCATTAAGCAAGTGAATGCAATGATTGGCTTTTCATCTGTCTGGGTGGGTCTTCTCTACAAATGTTTGTAGCTCTGTCCATTTTTTTTAGGATTTCCTTGATTCTAGAAGAGGAAATTTGCTGCACTGATTGTTGCTCCTCCTCCTCCTCCTCTTCAGAAAGCTCCTCAACTGCCATTCTCTGTTGCTCAGCCAGAGGTTGCTGAAGTTCCTCTGTAGACAATTCCTCTGAGTGTTCCTCCACCAGTTCCTCAACATCAGCACTGTCTATCTGCAAGCCTATGGACTCTGCTATAGTGACAATGTCATTAACCACAGGGTCAGTTGCAGGTTCGGGCTCCTTTCCTTCGAGGTCTTGTTTTCTATAATTTTAGGCCACACTTTCTTCCACACAGATCTCAATGTCCTTTGAGAGACATTGGCCCAGGATTTCTCAACCCCACACATGAAAGGATGCTGTAGTGTTCCTTCCAGAATTCTTTAAGGGTTAAATCCGTACCTGAAACCATCTGGAAGCACTTCTGGAACAGTTTCTTGGTGTATAGCGTCTTAAAGTTAGCTATGACCTGCTGGTCCATAGGCTGCAGTAGAGGAGTTGTATTGGGTGGGAGGAACTCTACTGTGAGCCATGGGAATTCTTCAGCCAGATCGTCTTCCAAGTCTCGTGGGTGAGCTGGAGCATTGTCCATGATGAGGAGAGCCTTGAGTGGTAAGGCTTTGTCCTCCAGATATTTTTGCACAGTAGGACAGAAAACCTCCCTTATCCACTCAAGAAAAAGGACTCTTGTCACCCAGGCTTTTCTGTTCGATCTCCACATGACCCTTAACCTATTCTTCATGACATTCTGTTTTCTGAACACTCTAGGGGTCTCAGAATGATAAACCAAGAGACGCTTTATCTTGAGGTCACCACTTGCATTGTCACACAGCAATAAGGTTAGCCTATCCTTCATTGGCTTGTGGCCTGGCATTTTCTTTTCTTCCTGGGTAATGTATGTTCTCTTGGGCATTTTCTTCCAGAATAGTCCAGTTTCATCACAGTTGAAAACTTGCTGACAGGAAAAGCCATTTCTCTGTGTCATTGCTTCGAAGTGGGGTATGTAGTTTTCAGCAGCCTTTTTATCTGAATTGGCAGCTTCACCATGCCTAGTTATGCTATGAACACCCTTTCTTGCTTTAAAATTGTGAAACCACCCCTTACTGGCATGAAATATTTCACCATGTTCCCTTGGTAATGGCTTATCCTTTACGATATCTGCATTTATAGCTCTAGCTTTTTCACAGATTAGACATTCAGATAGGCAATCATCTGCCTTTCATTTATCCATACTAGCAATAGGCTTTCTACCTCATCTAACACTGTTGATTGTTGCTTGGTAATTTGAGTGACACCTCTAGCCACACTAACTTCCTTGTACAAATCTTTTCTTTGTAAGATTGTGGAAATGGTGGATTTTGACATGCTGTATATGAGAGCAAGATCGGTCACTCGAACGCCACTCTCAAATGTCTGCACAATTTCCTTCTTCTTTTCAATAGTTATTGATTTCTTTATCTTTGGGGCCATTTTAACACTTCTTTGGTGTTCTGCAGGGAGAAGAAATAAATGAAAAAAGAAATCTAGAAAGGTGTACAGTACTGTATAACCAAAAACAACACCAACCCCAGACACTCTTTTCCCCCTTCCTACCAATGTTTATAAGAACATCTATGGCCTCCAGAAACTGTTCTGTACCTTGCCAGCTGAGTGCTGTCCCCCACTGCTGTTCACCGATGCTGCCCCAGATGCTGTTCACCAATGCTGCCCCCGATGCTGTTTTACCGATGCTGCCCCCGATGCTGCCCCCGATGCTGTTCACCAATGCTGCCCCCGATGCCCCCAATGTTCTCCTTGATGCTGTTTCCATTTCCGTGCCGGGTATGCCCACGTGCAACACTAGCCATCCAATCTCTGTTTAAATCCTGCTTTGCAAGACCAAAAAAATGCAATATTTATTTAAGAGTATTTATATACCGCTTTTTAAAATAAAATGTTATCAAAACGGTTTACAGAAAATTAAAAGTAAGATAAAAATAGAATATAAGTAAAATAAAGTTAAAAATGTACATAAATTTAACTAAAATGTACAATAGGCAATAGGCAGCAGCAACAGGCCAATTACAACCAATCCGGAAAAAAAAAACAAAAAAACTGCACGCACATGGCACACGGGTCGTAACCCGAAATCTGGTCATAACTCGAAACCGAAAATTGTGTTCGTAACTCAAAATTTGTTCGCAACCCGAAACCTTAAATGTTGGTCGTAACCCGATTTGATCATAACCCGAGCCGTTCGTAACCCAAGGGCCCACTGTATAGTGATGTGAGTATACTACTGTCGACCTGGACAAAATAGTCTGACAGATGATGAAATGCTAAGAAAAATCAGGGAAGCTAACCAATTTGGCAGTGCAATAATAATGGGAGATTTTAATTACCTAATGCAAAAAATGTGGAAATCAAATCATTATAAACATTAGCCTAAGAAGGTGTCAGCAAGCCTGACGTTATATGTCTTTATGACAGACACTAACCGGTCTACTCAATCATTCACCTTCATCATTTTTTAATGCTTTAATATTCCAAAACTTATTTTTATGAAGTTTTTTCTCTTAATTAAAAATGTCCTCCATGGAATTCAAGTGCAGACTCTTATCAAACAACTGATTCAGATTGCCCTACACGGGCCGGTGTTTCGCTTATTCAGCTTCGTCAGGAGCACATCAAAAAGATGTTTAAGCAAGAGTCAGTTACCTAAAATAACCATATAATAATTATTTATATATATATCAGAAAAGAGGAATAGTACTTATCTTAGTAGAAGCAGGGCTACCATTCAAAATGGACCTCACGTCTCGACCATCTTGTAGAAAGGAATTTTGAGGAGCTGAAACCGAGGTTCAAAGCTCTTTAAATTCACCTGAATTCTGACGTCACAGACCTAAATCAAGTGTGGTTGAGAAATCATGAATTGAGCAAGGAGAAAAGTCATTTGAAAAGGATAATCACCCCAAGAAAGCATGCAGTTCCAATTCATTATTTAAACCAAGTGGATGCACAGTATTAAGTCTATATATCCAGCGCTGTTCAGCTTGCAGCAAAAGACGATGTCTATCTCCCCCACGCCAGTGAGGTGATATGTGATCAATCGCACAGAAACGTAAATCAGCAAAAATGTGTTTTTGTACTTGACAATGCAAAACTAGTGGTTCATCTTCCCGATTGTTCTTGATATTAGAACGATGTTCTATCATTCTAGTCTTTAAAAGACGCTTGGTTTTCCCAATGTAGAGTAGTAAACACGGACATTGAATCAAGTAAACAACCATCGAGGAATCACAAGTAGTATTGTGTTTTAGAAATATTTTATATCCTGAGGGTAATGTTAATTCATCCTGAATAGACATTGATGATTGACAAACAGAACAGGTATGGCATGGATGATGTGATCCAGAGGTATGACTAGATGAAGCTGACGTCATGGAACTGTCAGATTTAATTAGCAGATTTCTCAGATTTGCAGCTCGAGAAAAAGTGATACGTGGTGGGAGCTGAAAAATATCGTGCACTTGTAAAACGTGCCAATATTTCAATTACCCCAATATTGACTGGGTAAATGTAACATCAGGACTTGCTAGAGACATAAAGTTCCTGGATGTAATAAATGACAGCTTCATGGAGCAATTGGTTCAGGAACCAACAAGAGAGGGAGCTATTTTAGATTTAATTCTTAGTGGAATGCAGGATTGCATGAGAGAGGTAATGGTGGTGGGGCCACTTGGCAATAGTGATCATAACATAATCAAATTTAAACTAATAACTGGAAGGGGGACAATAAGTAAATCTACAGCTCTAACACTAAACTTTCAAAAGGAAAACTTTTATAAAATTAGAAAAATAGTTAGAAAAAAACTGAAAGGTGCAGCTGCAAAAGATAAAAATGTTCAACAAGCATGGACATTGTTTAAAAATACAAACCTAGAAGGGTAGTCCAGATGTATTCCACACATTAAAGAAAGGTGGAAGGAAGGCAAAATGATTACAGCCATGGTTAAAAGGTAAGGTGAAAGAGGCTATTTTATCAAAAAAAACCCCAAAAATTGGCAAAAGGATCCATCTGAAGAAAATAGGACAAAACATAAGCATTGTCAAGTTAAGTGGAAAACATTGATAATACAGGTGAAGAGAGAATTTGAAATGAAGTTGGCCATAGAGGCAAAAACTCATAATAAAAACTTTTTAAAATATATCCGAAACAAGAAACCTGTGAGGGAGTCAGTTGGACCATTAAATGACCGAGGGGTTAAAGGGGCTCTTAGGGAAGATAAGGCCATTGCAGAAAGACTAAATTAATTCTTTGCTTCCGTAGAAGGTGATGTCCTTTCATAGATTACAAACTGGTTAAAAGACAGGAAACAGAGAGTAGGATTAAATGGTCAATTTTCTCAATAGAAAAGGGTAAACAGTGGACTGCCTCAGGGATCTGTACTTGGACCGGTGCTTTTCAATATATATATAAATGATCTGGAATGGAATACGACGAGTGAGGTTATCAAATTTCGGATGATACAAAATTATACAGAGTAGTTAAATCACAAGCGGATTGTGATCAGGTGGACCTTGCAAGACTGGAAGATTGGGCATCCAAATGGCAGATCAAATTTAATGTGGACAAGTGCAAGGTGTTGCATATAGGGAAAAATAACCCTTGCTGTAGTTACACGATGGTAGGTTCCATATTAGGAGCAACCACCCAGGAAAAAGGTCTAGGCATCATAGTGGATAATACTTTAAAACTGTCGGCTCAGTGTGCTGCAGCAGTCAAAACAACAAACAGAATGTTAGGAATTATTAGGAAGGGAATGGTTAATAAAACAGAAAATGTCATAATGCCTCTGTATTACTCCATGGTGAGACTACACCTTTAATACTGTGTACAATCCTGGTCGCCGCATCTCAAAAAAGATATAGTTGTGATGGAGAAGGTACAGTGAAGGGCAACCAAAATGAGAAAGGGGATGGAACAGCTCCCCTATGAGGAATGGCTGAAGAGGTTAGGGCTGTTCAGCTTGGGGAAGAGACGGCTGAGAAGGGATATGATAGAGGTCTTTAAGATCATGAGAGGTCTTAAATGAGTAGATGTGAATTGGTTATTTATACTTTCGGATTATAGAAGGATTAGAGGGCATTCCATGAAGTTAGCATGTAGCTCATTTAAGACTAATCGGAGAAAATTCTTTTTCATTCAATGCACAATTAGGTTCTGTAATTAGTTGCCAGAGGATGTGGTTGGTGCAGTTAGTATAGCTGGGTTCAAAAAAGGTTTGGATAAGTTCTTGGAGGAGAAGTCTATTAACTGCTATTAATCAAGTTTACTTAGGGAATAGCCACTGCTTTTAATTACATCAGTAGCATGGGATCTTCTTAGTGTTTGGGTAATTGCCAGGTTCTTGTGGCGTGGTTTGACCTCTGTTGGAAACAGGATGCTGGGCTTGATGGACCCTTGGTCTGATACAGCATGGCAATTTCTTATGTTCTTATGTACCTAATCATTTCCTCAGTTGGAATAAAAAAATATTCATACTATCCAGAAACAAAACATAAACCAAAACAAAAACAAATCAATTGTTCATAGAAACATTGAAATGACAGCAGAAAAAGGATCAAATTGCCCATCTAGTCTGCCCCACAAGCTCCATTACTTATTAGTTTTCCATACTTATCAGTTTCCCAGACCACCAAGGTCAGTGCTCTTGTTGGTTATTGTTTGAGTCCATTTTCCCTCCTCCTCCTGCCATTGAAGCAGAGAGCAATGTTGGAGTTGCATCAAAAGTGTAATATCAGGCTTTTTGATATGGGTAGTAACCAGCACATTAAGCAAATACCCCGAAGCATATTTGTTATCACAGACTGTACAGTTCAATGATGGCGTTGCATCAACATATGAAGGGTTATTAGTTAGGGTAGTAACTGCCACACCAGCAAGCTACCCACATGCATCTTACTTCATTCCCCTCCTCTAGCCTTTAGGGATCCAGTGTTTATCCCATGCTCTTTTGAAATCTTTCACTGTTTTTTTCCTCTCCACCTCCTCTGGAAAGGCCTTCCAGGCATCTATCATCCTCTCCTTGAAGAAATATTTCCTGACATTGTTTTTGAGTTGTCCTCCCTGAAGTTGATTCTCATGGCCCCTAGTTTACTGATTTCCTGCTTATGGAAATGGTTTGTTGATCATGCATCGTTAATACCTTTCAAGTATCTGAAGGTCTGTATCATATGTCCCCTGCTCCTCCTGTCCTCCAGGGTATACATATTTAGGTCCTTCAACCTCTCTTCATAAGTCATTTGATGGAGACCTCCCACCATTTTGGTCGCCCTTCTCTGGACCACCTCCATCCTGTCACTGTCCCTTTTGAGATACGGTCTCCAGAACTGAACACGGTACTCCAGGTGAGGCCTCACTAAGGTCCTGTACATGAGGATTATCACTTCTTTTTTCTTACTAGATATTCCTCTCTCTTTGCATCCCAGCAATCTTCTGGCATTAGCTATTGCTCATACCTTCACTGCTTGAAATGATAGATATTACAATATTAGTTTCCTGGAAGGCTGTAACTCTCATCCCTGACAATCTGAAGAATGATAACCACAGTCTTTTGCAAATTCAGAACCAGTTTGTTGTGGAAAAGCCACTTCTTCAAGACTGAAAGTTAGATAAATACCAAATAGGGATATGCATTTCTTTGAAGCAAATTGATAAAATGCAATAAATTAAACCATTTTTATTTCATTTGTTGACCCCTGAAACAAACGGAGTGTGCCCACAAACTAAACAAAACTTTTTATTTCATTTGTTATGTTGTCCAATCAAGTCTATGGCCTTTTAAAAACTGCTGCAGTAAGACTAGTAAGTATAGCAATCAAGAAATTCCTGAGTGAGGTAATAGCCAGGCCAGATGTGACCGTAGATTTTTTGTGCCACTCTGCCTAGTCAAGCTCCTGAAACTACACTTGGGTGTCTTGCTGACATGCTGACTTGCTGCTATATCCTGTATCCTACCTTGGCAGAGTTATCTGCCAATATGCTTTGCTGCCATATCCCTGATGTGCTATCTTGGGTGACTAGCATCCACTCAACCTTGCTTGCAAACCTCAGACTCTACACTCTGGGGGTCTTGCTGCCAGGTGGCCTTGCAGCCAGGCTCATGACACTAAATTTGTTCAGTCTTGCTGCCTCTCTGCCTTGCTTCCATCTATGCTCCTCATGCTATACCTTGGGAATCTTTTTGCTATTCTTTCTTGCTGCTGTACTCTTTATTCTATTCCTTAGGAGTCTTTATGTCCCTTTGCCTTGCTGCCATACCCATGTTTTACCACCTTGGGATTCTATCTGCCACTCTGCCTTGCTATCATACCCCAGACTCTACACTTCTGTGGTCTTGCTACTATTCTGCCTTCCTACTTTTCCACTTATTTCACTTCTTTGGGGTCTTCATGACACTCAACCATGCAGCCATATTGAATATGTTGCACCTTTGGGATATTTCTGCCATTCTGTGCTGCCATACCCCAGACTCTACACTTTTGAGTCTTCCTGCTACTATGGGTCATTGCTTTTCACTTCTTACGGTGTTTTGGGGTCTTTATGCTACTCTTTGTGGTGCTTTGTCCCTCTGTCATTACCTGTTTTTCTTTCTGCACCTTTGCTACTTTGTTCCTTCTTCATGGTTCCTTAATATATTCATGCAATCCTTGGTGGTTCTTTGCCCTTTTCATGATGCCTTTCAAGTTCATGCCACTTGTAATGGTGCTCTCTTTAGAAGCCTTGATATTCTTGCTCTAATTTGCTCCTCTGATGCTGCCTTGGAGAACTTCTGCCAATGCTAGTACCCTTTTACTCCTTTATGGTGCCTTAGACTAATCCTACAACGTTTAATGCCACTTTGCCATAGTCTTGGTGCCTTGGAGTTCTCTTCCTCCTTTGTCTACCCAAAAAGGTTTATTAGAATTAATTTGAAAACCCCAGGTTGGAAGATTAAAATAAGCTGCTTTGTATCCCCCATTGATTTTAATAAGAAATTATACAAAACTAACTTTTTTAAATTTGAAAATAATGAAACAAATGGATGTGACCTATGAAACAAATGAGTAAACCAAAATGAAAATGTTGCCTTTGCACATCCCTAATACCAAATTAAATGTTGCTGCCAATGTAAAGATTATAGCAACAAAGAACTGTATGTAGTCTACATACAGTCAACATCCAGGGCCAAGACCATCAAATTAAACAGATTGGGAGCTATAAAGATGTTAACAAGTTTAGCCAACTGTGCTGATTAATAGGATGCACAGAGGCAAGTTTGTCAGCAGCTAGCAAAAGAATCAGAAGTAACAGTTGTTATACTAGTTAGTATTCACCGTTGTTGTTTAATTAAAAGATGAATACTAAAACATTAGCAATTTTGAAAAATGGGGATTGATTAGTTGGTGGACATTTGGGCCTCCATTAGTCAAAATGTATCCAAGCAGCTGAATTTCATGAACATCTGTTATCAAAGAGGATATACAACCACAATTAATATTGTTGTAAAATAGTAAAAACATATTTAGCAGGGGCTGAAAACATATGAGGAGAGTGCAAGAGGTAGAAATCCACAAATATTCTCCAATTTTGAGCTATGTTTAACCTGTGGTCCTGCTTGGAAATGGTATTCCCTCACTTACTGTGAGATATCTGAGTAACTTTCAGGCTGAAGACACACTTTACACTGACTCCAGCCTCTTTCACAACAGATTTCTACTTTATTATATCTGTATTCAGCATAAGTCATACAGACTGCTTACCTTCAGCAGTGTACTCACAGCTTCAGAGAGTTCAGGAGCTGCCTTCTCCAGGTCATGTGGGGCCTCCTGTTGCCAAATGGTCTCTGCCTCTTATCCTGCCCATCAGGGTCCCACCCACAGAATTTTCTCCCTCTGTGGGGTTTAAAATGGACTAGGCTAGATGTCTGGCCCCTTAGAGGTTAAAGGGGGAAGGGTATAGGGCCACTCCTTTACAGTTGCATACTCAATTTTAATTTGTCTCACCGGGGTCTGCACCACAAATATATTTATTCTGCTGTGAACCCAAGTAATTCCAGTTAACTAACAGTTATGCCAGAATAGCTCCCATTATTTTCTATAATCTTTATATACAAAAATCAACAAACTAACTTTTGTTATATTTATTAATTAATAATAAGTTATGATCTAAGGGGTCAATATTCAAATAGTTTCATTAAGCTAGATAAATAGTGGGCTTTTAAAATTCTTGTGCATTGATTGCCTCCAAGGGCCTCATTTTCTAAAGTATCGCAGGCCTGCGATACTTTAGAAGATGATGGGTAGGGGGCCGAAATGGGGGGAGGGCCTGCACTAGCTGGCAGCGATCGCACCGTCGTGGTGTGATCGCTGCCGGTTTCGCACCCAATAACGCCACCATAGGAGGTGTAGCTATTGGGAGCGAAAGCTGCCGTGAAAAAGCACTTACCTTTTCGCTGTCCGTGGCGTCGGCACAGAGTCGGCCCCGGTGACGCCCCAACTCCTCCTCTTCCGAGGCTGACTCCTCCCCGACTCCACCCCCATCCTGGTATCGCACGCGATAAGGGACTTTATGTGTTTATTGCACAAAAATGATGATGATTTATGGAATCTTCATTAAAGCACTAGATGTTGGTGGCCATTGGTTATTAGCAATAATCCCTCTTTGTGCACATTATTTAATATTTATGGCTATTCAAGGAAGTATGTTCATATAATAATAAGTTTAAATTCAGAGTGATTTTGTTTGCAATTTTGAAGTATGACATTGGCAGAGCAGGAGACATTGGGGATTGCCCTTGCCCCACATACAGGTGAATTCTTAAGGGAGTTATACATGTAACATGCTATTGTAGCAATTTTAAGAAAGCCATTTAAGCACATAAAATGCACTTTCATGGGTAAATCCTATGAGCAATTCAATGGCAAATACTGTAGCAATTTTCAAAATCCCATTTACATGGGAAAATTGCATTTACACATGTTAAACCTATGTTTAAGCCTATAAATGCTTTTGCAAATCAGGTCCTAAGAACTTATGATGGGGTGAGATATGTTGGCAAGAGAGGGAGGTCTAGAAGGTGAAGGGGATTTAAGAGAAGCTTGGGAGAGCTTCTCTAAAAGATTTGAATGATGGTGGCTGGTGGCTATCTTTTAGTACACAATATTTTATAATAGCATGCATTAAAACAAAACAAAAAAGAAAGAAATGCATTGTTTAAAAAATGAATCAGAATGACCAATGAAACAAACTGAAAATAAAACAAAATAAAGTCTCCTGCAAATCCCTAGTTATTTGTAGGTACGTGCATTCATTTTCAATGCATTGGCAATCCGCAACACATAAGTCCCTATTTGTTGTATTCGTGGGTTCGCGAAATGCATCGCAATCCCCCAGGAATACAACATATCATATTAGTTTCATTCTTTTGGCTCGCAATGATTTCTTAGTGGCCATTTGAAATAGGAGATAGCAAAATCCAGCCCTTTCCTGTGAGTCATGTGACCTCACAGCCCTGTCATAGAGTGGGTCAGACAGGTTGACAAGGAGCCCAGAATACAACCTATCAGAGCTAAGCATTTTTCTAATGCAGCCAATCGCTGCTCTCACTCAGTGCTCTTTGATGCTATTCCTGATGACACAGCACTATTTATATGATAAGCATGCAGCTTGCCACGCACTTTCTTTGTGGGGATGTTCTGGGGAGGTGGTCCGGGGAGGTGGCTGCACTCAGAGCTAGTCTGAGTGTCTGAAATCTGTATTCAATTGCTCACTACTTGGATAGAATTTTCCATTGAAAAAGATATTTCTTCGATTTGGCTGTAGCGCCGCAGCTAGCCATGCTTTATTTGACTACACTTTTTTTTTATTGATCTGAGACAGTCTCTCTGTCTGTGCCACTGAGACAAGCTGATAGCAGTGGCATGTTGCTGGTTATTTTTATATTTTACCCCCTGGGGTAGGATGCAAGCAGGGTTTGGGTGATGTGGGTGGGAGATATATTCAATTGATAACTACTTTGATAGAATTTTCCATTGAAAAATATATTTCTTCTTTTTTGTTACTGTGCGAAGCAAGCAAGCCAAGCTTTTCATTTAACTGCAGTTTTTTTTATTGAACTCACTGGGCCGGATTTTAATAGGGTTATGCCCTTAAGTTAAGCTAGATAACTTAGGCCTAGATTCATCAAATTGTTATAAATCCATGGAAATATAACACGTTAACAGCTGCAATAAAAAGAGCGTGGTTAGGCAAATTTCTTAAATACTGCATTGCGAAGGTAAATTTCATAACCTGCAATAAAATCTTGTGTCGCAGGACAAATTATCGTGCTGTGTGATGCATTAGCACATCGCACATCCAAACCAGGAGATATGCACAAAACTATGGCTGGCACATGCTGAACAGCTTTTAAAGGCAACAGACTATGCGCATATCTCCCACTATGTGCACATATGAAAAAGTATAGTAAAAGCTGCAGGGTGTAGGTGTATGGTAGGAGGCCAATAGATGTGTGCATATACAATTGTGCACACAGGTGCATGCCTGGGTTCCCTGCCTCGTTACCTTACTACTGCTATAGATGGCGTATAAGTCATAAAAGAAAAAACCTAGGATACTCAGAGGACTGTTATAGGTTGAGTATAAGAGAGAGAAAGGAAGACATATAAGCTAGGAGTTTAGAAAGTACTATCCCTCAACTTGGCGAACTGGATACAAACTGGTGAAACTGCCAATGGCCATCAGCATGTGTCCCTTTTAGTTTACAACTTTAAATTAACCAAAGTTACCACATATACAAACCTTCAGAGTGCAGTGTCTCTTATGGACTCCAAAGGCTATTCAGAAAAACAATCAAACATTTTCAATTATCACCTTTTCCTCTCAACCCCTCCCCCCTTGCAAACCAGAACACATCCACGTGAATTCCTATCTCATCCTTAAAATACCCACACTTACGAGATGGAAGCAGGCTTTGTGCGCAGATGTGCACATCCATTTCAAATGGGGCACACATGAACATGAATATGTTATACAATACATGCATATACACACGTATAGAATACAATGGCCACAACCATTATAACATAGGAGCATACATGCACGCATAGGCTGGAAGCACATACATGTGCGCTCCATTTGAAATGGATGTGCACATGTGCATGTAAATCCCACTTCCCTCACGTAACGGGGCCAGTAAAGCAGTCAGTATCTGACTGCTAGTACACTTCCCCCTAACATCAAAGATTTAGGGAAAGGGCAAGTAGGAAAAGGGCAAGTAAGAAAAAGGGATTTTTTGGCTCAGCAGGGCTGTGTAGGTGTATGTCAGAAAAGCCCTTGTTTTATCACTCGTGATAAAAGCCGTGATAATGGCTGCTAGGGCGAGATATAAACAGTTTTTCCCCTCTACTGCACAAAAATAGCTGTAATTATATCTGACATTAAATCCCACATTAGAATGCATTAGATTTCCGCAAAATGTGGAAGGAGTCCCTCATTTACATAATTTTCTAACTTTCCATACTTGTTATCATATTTGCATACAAACACACAACATGATAAAAATTGTGTGTTTATTGCAAGTTTAAGCCCTTTTATTGCGCCTTAAGGCCCTAACGATGTGGTTTCATGAATGACCCTATTAGCTAATTAACATAACGCCTCCTCAAAATGCTCCCAGAATATCCACAAGTCATACAGCTAAATTTTAGCAAGATAATAAGATCTCCAACTAAAATATATTGTAGCCAGATAAGTTCCCAAATATCAATTTAGCCAGATAACTTCCTGAGTTATCCTCTGTGTAAGTGCTTCTGAATATGGACCTCTAGGTGAATATATAGAGTGTTACAATGAATCAAAGTTCCCATAGATAAAACTACTTTCTGGTCATGTTAATTTGTATTGTACCATTATAGCCAGGGTTAATTGAATATCAGCTGTTAAGTAATTAACCCTGATCAGTTTTGTGCAATGTAAAATAAACCATAAAACATATAAATATAGGTAAAGGTCTGTATTCGGGATTGACCGCTCTGAAGTGGCAGCAATCTGTGGTATTATCCTGTGGTGCTGTGGTTTTATCACAGTAACCTCCCATTGACGCCATTGAAATAAGTTGAACCACAGTCAGTTTCCTTGACATGCTGTGATAATACTTCAAATCTCTAATAGGTTGCCAACAGATTATGACTAGCACAATAACCTCTTTGTTTTTCAATTTTAATAAAAAAAAAGTCTTACATTTTTCCTTTATTCTAAAATAGATAAAAAACATGGCCCATATTCCTATGCATTGAAATAGATAATACTATTCTTTCTATGCTCTTTTATTTTCTGCTATTATTAAATACATAAAAAGACACCTGATGTCCTTGGATGCTATGAGCAGAGACAGTAATCTGTTGCCTACGGCTGTACCGTGCTTGTAGACCCTCAGGAAAATTGTACTAATGGCCTGATTTCTTATAATTAGCTCAGCATCAAAAGCAAGAATTCTCTTGCTTGCAAAATGTATCATGCAGATTAAAGTTTTAATTGATCTTGCTATCTGATCCATCCTAGCAGTGATGGTACGTTCAATGTTATTTATGGCTATAAAATTATTGTTTAGTGGACAATTTTCAAAAGCTTTTACCTTTGTTACTAATCCCTTTTCTGGGAGTAAAAATATCCATACTGTTTCACAGTATGAATACTTTTAGCCATGTCAAAAAGAACCTGGGCTGGGAGTGAGTGGAGCTGACCAGCAAAGCATCACTCCAGCTGAAAAACAACTAAAGATCATTATTTGGTTTGACTTAAGGTAGTTATTGTTACGATTCTGCCCATGGCTAGGCCACGAGCAGCCTCTCACCTCCAGCTTGTCTGTCCCCGATGCCATCTTCATGCAGCAGGAGCTGTCAACATGGTCTGTGGTGTGCCGCCACCATCGCTTCTCCATCTTGCAGCCTGGAAGCCGCTAATGCTACCACTCCGTGGCCTGGAGCTGCCACCATCACCAGACCTTCGCAACAGGAGCCTCGGATCTTTTCTTCCTCTTCTGTGGCCGGGAAGCCACCCCGGAGCTCCTCTTCATGGCCCAGAGGCCTCTGCTGGTGTTTCCATTTGGCTGGAGCCACCTCAAGCCTTTCTTCTTGCAGCAGGAAGCTGCCTCCCATGCTAGGCCCTGCTTCACGGCCTAGTGCCGCTCCTGCTCTAACTTGCAGCAGGGATGCTGCTCTCCAAGGTCCTGCATCCTACCTCCTTAGGCACAGGGCTGCGTCTCCTCACCAGATTTAAAGGATCGGTCCTCTTGGCTCCTCCTTATGATGTCATCCTGGGTGTTCCTCTTCAGCCCTACAAAAGGGCTCAGCTTTCATAAGAACATAAGAACATAAGAAAATGTCATACTGGGTCAGACCAAGGGTCCATCAAGCCCAGCATCCTGTTTCCAACAGTGGCCAATCCAGGCCATAAGAACCTGGCAAGTACCCAAAAACTAAGTCTATTCCATGTTACCATTGCTAATGTCAGTGGCTTTTCTCTAAGTGAACTTAATAGCAGGTAATGGACTTCTCCTCCAAGAACTTATCCAATTCTTTTTTAAACACAGCTACACTAACTGCACTAATCACATCCTCTGGCAACAAATTCCAGAGTTTAATTGTGCATTGAGTAAAAAAGAACTTTCTCCGATTAGTTTTAAATGTGCCCCATGCTAACTTCATGGAGTGCCCCCTAGTCTTTCTACTATACAAAAGATTAAATAACCGATTCACATCTACCCATTATAGACCTCTCATAATTTTAAACATCTCTATCATATCCCCCCTCATCCGTCTCTTCTCCAAGCTGAAAAGTCCTAACCTCTTTAGTCTTTCCTCATAGGGGAGCTGTTCCATTCCCCTTATCATTTTGGTAGCCCTCTCTGTACCTTCTCCATCGCAATTTTATCTTTTTTGAGATGTGGCAACCAGAATTGTACACAGTATTCAAGTTGCGGTTTCACCATGGAGCGATACAGAGGCATTATGACATTTTCCGTTTTATTCACCATTCCCTTTCTAATATTTCCTAACATTCTGTTTGCTTTTTTGACTGCTGCAGCACACTGAACCGATGATTTCAATGTGTTATCCACTATGACACCTAGATCTCTTTCTTGGGTTGTAGCACCTAATATGGAACCCAACATTGTGTAATTATAGCATGGGTTATTTTTCCCTATATGCATCACCTTGCACTTATCCACATAAAATTTCATCTGCCATTTGAATGCCCAATTTTCCAGTCTCACAAGGTCTTCCTGCAATTTATCACAATCTGCTTGTGATTTAACTACTCTGAACAATTTTGTGTCATCTGCAAATTTGATTATCTCACTCATTATATTTCTTTCCAGATCATTTATAAATATATGTAAAAGTAAGGGTCCCAATACAGATCCCTAAGGCATTCCACTGTCTACTCCCTTTCACTGAGAAAATTGTCCATTTAATCCTACTCTCTGTTTCCTGTCTTTTAGCCAGTTTGCGATCCACGAAAAGACATCGCACCTATGACTTTCTACTTTTCCTAGAAGCCTCTCATGAGGAACTTTGTCAAACGCCTTCTGAAAATCCAAGTATACTGCATCTACTGGTTCACCTTTATCCACATGTTTATTAACTCCTTCAAAAAAAGTGAATCAGATTTGTGAGGCAAGACTTGCCTTGGGTAAAGCCATGCTGACTTTGTTCCATTAAACCATGTCTTTCTATATGTTCTGTGATTTTGATGTTTAGAACACTTTCCACTATTTTTCCTTGCACTGAAGTCAGGCTAGCCGGTCTGTAGTTTCCCAGATCACCCCTGGAGCCCTTTTTAAATATTGGGGTTACATTTGCTATCCTCCAGTCTTCAGGTACAATGGATGATTTTAATGATAGGTTTCAAATTTTTACTAATAGGTCTGAAATTTCCTAAGGATCCTAAGTCCTTGTCTTCAGATGTCTCTGTCGTACGACCCTCCTGATGTCTTCACCTTCAGATCTTCCTGAAGTCCTCGCCTTCTGATGTCCTGTCCTTCCTAGTTCTATCTTCCTGTTGTTCTGCCTCTCAGAGTCTCTTCGCTGCTCTTTGTTGGGTGACCTGGCAATCTGAAGTCCAGATGTCTCAGATGTCTCATTCTCCAGTTCACTTGACACCTCTGCAATGCTCTTGACTGAGTGCCCTGGAGGTTAAAGTCCAGATGTCCTGATGTGCCAGACATCTTCATGTCAAGTTGTCTTCGTCTTCATAATCCTTTGATGTCTCAGTCTTCAGTGCTTTTTGCTGTCAAGCATTCAGAACTTTTGGGCTCCTTCATCAAGGAAGCCTTCTACTCTTTGGCGCCCTCATCAGGGTAGCCTTCCTCTCAGATATCCTGGTTCCAGATTTTAACTCCTAGTGGGCAGTCATCAGTTCAACTTCAGATGACCTTCAGATGCGTCTTCCATGCCAGATCGGAAGATTTGTCTTCCTTCGATTGACCTGTCAGGTGCGTCGATCACTCGTGGTCCACAAAGCTCAGTTCAAGATGGGTGCTGCTACGAGTCATGGCCGGATACCTTCAATCTGAGTTTTAACTCTTCTGTCGTCTTTCCACTCAGCAAGTGTCTTCATGAATGTCCTTGATGTTCTTCTCTTCAGCCTTGCCTTATCCTTATCAAGTCCTCATCGGATCCTTGTCTTCAAGTCCTTGTCTGATCCTCATCTTCAAGTATTGCCTGATTGTCTTCAAGTCCTTGTCTGATCTTCAGTCTTCAAGTCTCGTCATGTTCAAGTTCCATCATCTGCCCTCGACCTCTGTTCGTCCTGGCGCATTTGATGTTCCCATCTGGCAGGTCCGAAAGGGCTATCGAGTGGCTGGAGGGCTACCCCAAAGACCAGCATTGCGTTTTTGGGTCTCTACTGATGCGTCAGGTTCAGCGGAGGTGCGAGTCCCTGGTCTTCTACCTGTCCTCCTATGCTGGGAATACATCTTACCTGCCTCAGTGCTTCTAAGGAGGTCCTCTTTGCAGTTAGGTCATGGTCCAAAGGCTCACCACTCTCCCCGAAAGCGGCATCGCTCCCTAGTGCTCCTGCAATGGTTATTTGCGTAATTAGAGTAAAAGCTTCCATGTTTTTAAGTACTACCACTGTATTAAAAATGATGTAGTCTTTTTGCATATTATCTATTTCTCTGCATCCCTCCTCATTGCTTAGGAGTTTCATTGATTGGATGGCCACCTCCCTTTTGCAAAAGTTACCTGATTGGGATGTGGGATTTTATTTTTATTTTTATTTTTTTTTTAGGGGGGGGGGTTAACTCCTATGGTTAAACCAGGAAACCTTGGTGAATTGCATCCCATGCAGTGCAATACCCTACCAATACCTAGCCACTATAAGAAGGGAAAATTCCTGCTCTTCTGGATACTTTGCATTATTAATAGCTCTTAGTTCATTGAGCCTTAATTGTGCTGAAAAATGTTCTATTCACTACCGATCGCAATGTCCTTTCAAACAAAACACAGTTCCATTATTGGATTTATTTGGTTCCATTCCATCTCCTTCTTTCAGATGAAAAGTTTTTTAAAGACTGAATGCTAGGGATGTGAATCGTTTTTTGACGATTTAAAATATCGTCCGATATATTTTAAATCGTCAAAAAATCGTTAGGGCCACGATACAATACCAATTCCCCCGATTTATCGTTAAAAAATCGTAAATCGGGGGAAGGGGGAGGGCAGGAAAACCGGCACACTAAAACCCCCTAAAACCCACCCCCCGACCCTTTAAATTAAATCCCCCACCCTCCCGAACCCCCCCCCCAATGCTTTAAATTACCTGGGGATCCGGCGGTGGTCCAGAACGGCGGCGGTCCGGAACGGCCCCCTCAATAGAATCGTGTTATCTTCAGCCGGCGCCATTTTTCAAAATGGCCGCCGCAAAATGGCGGCGGCCATAGACAAAAACGATTCGACGGAGGAGGTCGTTCCGGACCCCCGCTGGACTTTTGGCAAGTCTTGTGGGGGTCAGGAGGCCCCCCCAAGCTGGCCAAAAGTTTCCTGGGAGTCCAGCAGGGTTCCGGGAGCGATTTCTTGCCGCGAATCGTTTTCGTACGGAAAATGGCGCCGGCAGGAGATCGAGTGCAGGAGGTCGTTCAGCGGCGGTCCGGAACCCCCGCTGAACGACCTCCTGCAGTCGATCTCCTGCCGGCGCCATTTTCCGTACGGAAAATGGCGCCGGCCATACGCGTATAGCCGGCGCCATTTTCCGTACGAAAACGATTTGCGGCAAGAAATCGCTCCCGGAACCCCGCTGGACTCCCAGGAAACTTTTGGCCAGCTTGGGGGGCCCTCCTGACCCCCACAAGACTTGCCAAAAGTCCAGCGGGGGTCCGGAACGACCTCCTCCATCGAATCGTTTTTGTCTATGGCCGCCGCCATTTTGCGGCGGCCATTTTGAAAAATGGCGCCGGCTGAAGACAACACGATTCTATTGAGGGGACCGTTCCGGACCGCCGCCGTTCTGGACCACCGCCGGATCCCCAGGTAATTTAAAGCATTTTGGGGGGGTTCGGGAGGGTGGGGGATTTAATTTAAAGGGTCGGGGTGGGTTTTAGGGGGGTTTAGTGTGCCGGCTCACGATTTTTAAACGATTTTTTCACGATAGTTTACACACCCAAATGGCAACAATACGATTCCCTCCCCCTCCCAGCCGAAATTGATCGTTAAGACGATCGAGGACACGATTCACATCTCTACTGAATGCACCTGCACCTATTCATTTAGGGGCGGATTTTCAGACTCCGCGAATAGGCCTACTTTTGTTTGCGCTCCAGGCGCAAACAAAAGTATGCTGGATTTTAGTAGATACGCGCGGAGCCGCGCGTATCTGCTAAAAACCTGGATCGGCGCGCGCAAGGCTGTCGATTTTGTATAGCCGGCGCGCGCTGAGCCGCGCAGCCTACCCCCGTTCCCTCCAAGGCCGCTCCGAAATCGGCGTGGCCTTGGAGGGAATCCTCTAACGCCCTCCCCTCACCTTCCCCTCCCTTCCTCTACCTAACCCACCCGCCCGGCCCTGTCTACACCCCCCCCTTACCTTTCTCCGGGGATTTACGCCTCCCGGAGGGAGAAGTAAATCCCCGCGCACGAGCGGGCCTCCTGCGTGCCGGGCCGCGACCTGGGGGCGGGTACGGAGGGCGCGGCCACGCCCCCGGACCGCCCCGGGCCGTAGCCACGCCCCCGTACCCGCCCCCAAAACGCTGCCGACACGCCCCAAAAAACGCCGCGACGACCGGGCCCGCCCCCGACACGCCCCCCTCGGAGAACCCCGGGACTTATGCGAGTCCCGGGGCTCTGCGCGCGCCGGTAGGCCTATGTAAAATAGGCTCACCGGCGAGCAGGGCTCTGAAAATCCGCCCCTTAAGTTATAATGCTTCATTAGTTTTCTTTTGAGCACAATGGCTTTCATGTAAAATATGGATCTTTGTTGAAATCTTTTAGGTTACCATCAGAGATCAGTACTACGAGCTGAATTTTAAAAACCCTGTCATGCACATAAATCAGAGGATGTGTAAATAAGTTGGGCTCACACGCGCTGAGCGGATTTTAAAAGTTGTGAGATATGTGAGTATCCCCTGCAGTGTGCACATCTCAAATGTTTTTGAAAAAGGGTAAGGCATAGGCATGGTCAGAGTGAGGCATGGATGTTTTGGGTCATGAACCTGAGTTGTGTGCTGATGCGACCGAGGTCCGCTGCCGCACAACTTCACTTCTGCTATGGATGCCGTGTAAGTTAAAATTTAAAGAAAACTAAGCAGATTTGTGGAGTTTTAATGATCTGGACTAACTGGGGGGTGGGTAAAGGCTATGAAACCAATGGGGGTTGGAGGAACTGAATGAACTGATAGAACTGAGAATGGCGTCGGAATGCGCCCCTTTTAAAATCCACTAATTTATGTGGTAGAAGTGAGATTTGTATGAAAATGCATGCGCTCACTCAAAATTTGGCTCACATGTGCATGCAGCCAGGATATTTTACAACCTGTGTTAAAAGAAGAATGAGTACCTGGGCGCATGCTGTTTGTATGTGCACAAATGTGCACACATGCGCCAGTTTGAAAGTTACCATCCCTGGTTTTAGCTATTTCTTTTTGTTTCCTTAATCTTACAGTCTGTCTTTTCTTTACTTCTTGTCTAGAATTCTGAAAAAAGGTTCCCCTTTTACTATATGGTGTTTGGCTCAATGAAAATGCATTCAACAAGCCTGTGGGTACAAGATGAGAATTATTTTATAAAGATCTTATTACAGCATGCACTGCAACTTGAGTTTGCCAACAGTAAAAACCAAAAGTAGCAAAACCTAAACAGCAGACCCTAACAAGACTAAGAATTTTAAAACAATGTTTTTTTTTAATGTATATTAGCCAATAGAACACATCCTTATGAATTTAGGGATCAATTTTGAAACATTCCAGAAGGTTGCAAGCCCACAACTACTTTGTCCTATGGATCTGTCAGTTCATGTTAAAGAGAAAATTCCCCATGGAGGGAGGTGTAAAGTATGTTTGTTGTATCTTACGCTCCCTCCCCCAACCTAACATCACTCATTTTTAGTCATGAGTAAATGTTTGTGCCCATTTAAAATAGTGATGGGGACAATTTTCAAATGCTGTTATACTAAGGGGCGGATTTTCAGAGCCCTGCTCGCCTAAATCCGCCCAAAACCGGGCGGATTTAGGCGAGCAGGGCCCTGCGCGCCGGTGAGCCTATTTTACATAGGCCTACCGGCGCGCGCAGAGCCCCGGGACTCGCGTAAGTCCCGGGGTTCTCCGAGGGGGGCGTGTCGGGGGCGGGCCCGGTCGTCGCGGCGTTTCGGGGGCGTGTCGGCAGCGTTTTGGGGGCGGGTACGGGGGCGTGGCTACGGCCTGGGGCGGTCCGGGGGCGTGGCCGCGCCCTCCGTACCCGCCCCCAGGTCGTGGCCCGGCGCGCAGGAGGCCCGCTGGCGCGCGGGGATTTACTTCTCCCTCCGGGAGGCGTAAATCCCCGGAGAAAGGTAAGGGGGGGTGTAGACAGGGCCGGGCGGGTGGGTTAGATAGAGGAAGGGAGGGGAAGATGAGGGGAGGGCGTTAGAGGATTCCCTCCAAGGCCGCTCCGATTTCGGAGCGGCCTTGGAGGGAACGGGGGTAGGCAGCGCGGCTCGGCGCACGCCGGCTATACAGAATTCATAGCCTTGCGCGCGCCGATCCAGGATTTTAGTGGATACGCGCGGCTCCGCGCGTATCTACTAAAATCCAGCGTACTTTTGCTTGCGCCTGATGCGCCAGCAAAAGTACGCCTATTCGCGTTTTTTGAAAATCTACCCCTAAGGGTGTGCAGGCAAAATAATTTTAGGTCCATTTCAGTTTAGTTCATTTCTGTGGGGATTTTTGGTTCTGCTTGTCTTGTTCGGAGATTTTTATTTTGCTCATTCATGTTGTTATTTTACTTTTTGTTTATAAAATAAAGTGTGCGCTATTTTGTAATTACCACACACTATTTGTACCTGCAATTTAAAATTGTTATACCGGGGGGGGGGGTCGAGCCCCACCAGCATTGAACCTTGCACCTCACAAATTAATGCCAAGGGGAGCCATCAGCCCCTCCTCAGCTTCCACCAATGCATGCCACCTCTTTAAAAATGTCGTGCCACATCCCCCTCCCTCCTGCCAGAAGCCAGTACACACTGTTCTTCCACTCCCCTCTTATTTGCCTAAAGTGAAAATCCAATGTGGAATCCCCCTCCCCCCACATCAAAAATGTCCCACCTGAAACATCCAGCCAGGAGGATATCATCTTTAGGCCTCACAAGTGTTCAGTGTTGCTTTGATAGTAACACTATTAAGTGTAGATTTTCAGCATTGATGTCAGAACAACACTAGACACCTGAAGAACATAAATAATTTTGGGATGTTTTTGTATTTTTTGTTTAGTCACAAAATCTATACCAAAAATTTGCTCATTCATAAAATGTTTCCCCTTTGTAAAAAAAAAAAAAAAAAAAAGAACTCGTATTTCTAGATATTAGGGTACCAGTGAGTACAACAAGTACAACAATGGAGCCCATATATGACTGATTTACTTTCTTCCAAACTCTCTTCCAAACTTTTGGCCAAATTAGCCAATAGCCTAGATATGGGTGGACCAGAATGCCATCCTTTTTGAATGCTGATGCTACCACCACCATGACCTTAGAGAAGGTTCTGGGGGCACTGGCCAAATCAAAGGGCGATGCTCAAAACTGATAATGTCATCCCAAAATGGTGAACCAAAGAAACTGTTGATGCTCCAATTGGATGAGAATATGTAGATACACCTCTGACAAATCCAGAGATGTAAGAAACTTCCCCAACTGTGCTACCATTAACGCCAAGTGTAAGGTTTCCCTGCGGAAATGATTCACTTGCAAATTATGATTGACTCCCTTTAAGTCCAGGATGGGGCTAAAAGAAACCTCCTTCTTGGGTACAATGGAATAATGGCCCATATGTTCTTGTGACTTGTGCACTCAATCACAGCTTGCAAGCTCAGGAGTCTTGACAATGTAGTCTCCACTGCCTGTGTCTTTTGCGGAGAGCTGCACAGACATGCCATGAAAACATCCCAAGGAATGCAAAGAAACTCCAGAGCATAGCCATACCTTATCACCTTCAGAACCTTCTGGTTTAATGTGTTCCTGACCCACCTCTGTTAAAAAAAAAAAAAAAAGAGAGGCGACCCCCTATCTTGTGCTCCAGGAGGTGGGCAGGCACATCTTAATTGAGGAGGTCAGGAGGCACCGTCACCTGAGCCTGCACCTTATCTGGGCTGCCTGGACAGAAAGGACTGAGACCTACTTAATGGTCTAGCCCTCTGAGAAGCCATTCCTCTGTAGGGTCGAAATCATCTGAAACCCCTAGCATGGCTTCTCTCATTGAATGAGTATGGAACCTGCTTCTTATCCTTTGGCAACTGAGGAACCTGAGACTCACCCCAAATATTGGTCAGTTTTTCTAACTCACTCCCAAATAAGAGTGATTCTTTAAAAGGCAATTTCATAAGATTAGACTTTGAAATTGTATCAGCCGGCCAATTCCTTAGCCACAGCTGACGCCTGGCCGCTATTACCGAAGCCACACCCTGGCAGAAGTATGGATCAGGTCACAGCCCACATCCACCAAAAAGGTGGCTTCTGGTTCCATCACTGCACTGGAATTCAAACCAGCCTCATCGCTCTCCTGAGATGGAGGCAAACAAGCACGAGCCAACAGGGAGCAGTAGGAGGCTATCTGAAAATTCATTGTTGCTGCCTCAAAGGCTTGCTTAATGATAGCCTCAATTCTTCTATCCTGAGCATCTGACAATGCCACTCCCTCTTCTACCAGAATGGTTGCCTGCTTGGTGACGGAACACACCAGTGCATCCACTTTCAGAAAATGCAACTTCTCTCTCGCCACCAGATCCAGGGGGTACAGACCATCCAAGGCTTGTCCCCATTTAAAATTAGCTTCTAGTACACCCCATTCAAGATCAATGAACTCTTGAATAGCTTCCATAATGGGGAATAAAAATGATGCTTAACACAAAGTAACCAAAATGGGATTCTTCTTTTGCTCAGATATGAAATCAGCACCGGGCACTTCTAACAACTTCAGTGTCTGAGAAATCAGCGCTGGCAACTCATCTCTGAAAGAAGCACAACATAATTTTATAAGGTTCCACCCCCAGAGAAATTTCCCTAACCTCCAAGGAGTTAGGATCGCCTTCCTCATCCATGCCAACCCGGTCCCTATCAGTGTGACCCACAACAGTCCGAGATGCCTTCCGACATTTACTTGCAGCACCAGCCTTGTGAGATTCCACAGCTGTGATCCTGAACTTTCAGGTTTGGCTGACTCTGCCGAATATGCCTATGGAAAGAACTGTAGCCTTTGAAAACATTCTACCAAAGAGAAGGCAGGAGGTGAAAGGGTCAATACCAAAAACAGAGGTCATCGGTCTGGCACCCACTGAGTTGTCCTCCCCTGCTGACAGTTATGGGAGTTTCAAAACTAGATGAAACCTCTGATAGATCCCTCTCCAGTTCCCTTCCTGGAATGGGCCAGTCTTAGTAAAATCAATTGGAGACAACTTGCTCTGAGCCTGCAAGCAGCACTGACAAACAATAGAGGGGACCTCAGGCTATGATGCCCGAATATTACAAGCAATGCAAATCACAGTGCACTTAGGCTTCTTTGCTACTGGTGCAATGGGAATGGACGTCCAGTAGCAATACACTCAACAACAAGTGTTTGACAATTGTGCGTCCAACGGTGCATCCATACCTGGCAAGCCCGGACAGGACACCCAAAAAATGGATGCCCCAAATTAGGATGCCCCAGTACAGGACACAAAAATATACACATAGATACCCCATTGAACGCTCATATTACAAATGCCCAAAATTTGGACGACCAGTTACGCGGTCCAGATGGACACTCAACCTGGATTTGCAGTCATGAACCTGTTTTCATAGGTGAATTGCACAAAAGAAAGCATGTGAATGCTGTCTCAACCTACCACATGGCTTCCCAGAGAAGCCTGAGAGTGGGGCCTAGTCCAAAGGGCCACTCAACCCACCAAAACTACTGCAACTCCCCAAGTCCTCCATGGAGATGGGAATGCATGTAGGATTGGTGCACCAAGGCTCGGAGACCAGCAACAGAAGAGGGGAAGGCATCCCTAAATAACTCTCCTCTTTCTCTTTTTTTTGTTTAAGCTACCTGAGCTCAGTGCATCGAGTACAGAGTTGGTCTCCAGCTTCAGGGGAGAGGTCTAATGCCTTCACACCACTGCGATCAGCTTCCTGCACCCTCTAGCCTCTCAGCTGATTCTCTCCTGGCAGCTAAGTCCACATTGGGAAAACTGGCTACCAACTGAGGCACTCGACTGAGGGAGGTATTACCAGATATCGCCTCAGGAGAACATGAATGAGGGAGGGACCGCAAGGTATCACCTCAGGAGAAGCAATGCATGATCAATCCTTATCTTTCTTCTTCTGTTTTTTTTTTAAATAAGCAATCTCCAGTAGGGAGAGGCATATCTACCATCTGCTGCAGCGGAGAATACTGGTGGGCTGATGTCAGAGCAAGGGTATATATACCTTGACTTCAGCTTTGCTCCATCTCCATCTACTGGTAGTGGTGCATAACCCACTGGTTGTGGATTAACTATTTTGAATGCTGAGAAACCAGCAATTCACAAAACCTGTGGCAAATTTCAAGCGAATATGAATAAGATTTTACATACCCAACATGAAATTACCTTAAATTCATATGAAGTTTTACTTTCAATGGACACATTTTTTAAATATGGCTTGTCAAGCTCAATTAATAAATTTTCTTAATGTTTACAGGTTATTAAATTTTTTCATAATCATATTTTAAGCAATTCCTCTCATCTCTATTTATTCTTTTTTTAAAGACATGAGGAGCAAACTGCATACTGTATAGCCATAGCTCTCAGTCTCCCACAATTTCTTGGCCATAGGAAATGCCACAGATGGAGTGTGCCACTGCATAATTCACAAGTCACCACTCAGTGAACACTTTGCCATCTCTCCTGCAGCGGAATTCAATTATCCTGTTTGCCTGCTGAAGACACATTATCCTCTAGCATTGAATTAATGTCCATTCTGTCTTCCCTGCCATGCCAGCAACAATACAGGGCCATATGCTAATTGATTCTCTCTAACAATGAATCAGATTCTCACAAGTGGAAAAGAGAGCCGCAAGGTATTAAATCACTTAGAGCATGCAGCTTAAATAGAGAATCCTCCGTCAGCCTGGACCTGTTGCTTGTATTGCTACTGACATCTAGTAGTCAGAATATAGGACTGTTCCTCTCACTGCTATTTTTATTGTTGTTGTTGTCACTGAACCTCCTAGAACTCCAAAGTATGTCCTGTATGGGGAACCTCCATGCATCTAGAACTTCTATAAAGGTAAAGAGAATCTCAGGACTTTAAAAGGAAGAACCTGCTTGAATGCAGATATTCCTGTACAAAATGTGGACCACCCATCATTGTACATTCTACAAAACATATGAAATATGGTGGTATTATTTGTAGTGCTGAGCAGCTCATAAATAAAAAATAAATCATTAAAACAAACTTAATGGTAAGAAAGTATCCATCATTGGTGATGAGACAAATGATGTGCACCACAAATTGTGCTTAATACCTTGACAGTTACCAGAGAGAAAGATGCAACAGGGCACATCAAACCATATCTTTCAGACAATCTTCACAAGCATTGGGCACATTTCTGTTACACAGGCCATGGTTCAGATCTTGACAGATTACAGCAAAAATGTTGAAGATGTTTGCGTAACAGACTCTGACAATGAAACTGTAATGATTAGACCTGGATTGGAAAAGTTACATATAGATTAGTGGATAGGAAGACAGTATAATCTCACAAAGAATGCCCTATTTGTCTACTATAAGCCTCTCATATGGAGATTTTTAATTTGGCCTACAATATAAACCTCTTAGAATGCATGGAATAATGGACATTTAAAATTCAAAACAGATAAAGTTTCTGCAATGAGCATAACTATGGATAAAATGGACATTTAAAAGAATATGGACTTTTAAACACATGCATTAACCAAATCAAAACAAATACTAGGTCTAGAGACACTTCCAGCATTTTATAGAGATGAGCTTCGCTTTTTTCTACTGGGTCGTTTTTTGAGTCAGACGCTTCGCGGTAAAGTTTGTTTTTCTTTGGTTAGTTTTTTTGGAAAAACTAACAAAAACTAAACAGGGAAAAATGAAATGGGCCCAAAAAATGGTGCAGGAAAACAAAGCTAAAAAAAACCCACCCCAAGCATTAAAATTTATTATAATACATTAAATACAAACCCCCCCCCCCATCATCCCGATCCCTCCCTAAAACTTACTAACATCCCTGGTGGTCCAGCGGGGTCCCGCGAGGATTTCTCCTTCTGTGCCGTCGGGCTTTCTGGCCTGCCTCTCATCAAAATGGCGCTGATAGCCTTTGACCAACTATGTCACAGGGGCTATTGGTGCCATTGGTCAGCCCCTGTCTGATGGTAGGAGCAATGGATGGCCGGCACCATCTTGTGCTCCTACCATGTGACAGGGGCTGACCAATGGCACCGGTAGCCCCTGTGACATTGTAAGGGCAAATGCTATCGGCGCCATTTTGATTACTGGCAGCCGACGGCGAGATCGTTCCCGGACCCCTACTGGACCACCAAAGACTTTTGGCAAGTCTTGGGGGGGGGTCAGGAGGGTCCCCCAAGACTTGCCAAAAGTCCCTGGTGGTCCAGCAGGGGTCTGGGAGTGATCTCCTGCACTTGGGCCGTCGCTCCCTGTGACATAGTGAGGGCAAAGGTGATCGGCGCCATTTTCAAACCAGTCCAGCACCGGCACCGGCACCGAGGGTATGATTGAAGCGATGGCTCCCGGACCCACCGCTAGACCACCAGGTACATGTAAAAGTTTTTGGGGGGGTCGAGAGGGTGGGAGAAGCAAAAGGGTAATTTGTAAAGAGTCAGGGTGGGGTTTTTTTTATCGGGCCATCGGCGCCATTTTTATCAGTGGTAGCCAAAATGGCGCCGATGGCCCGAGAGCGGGAGATCACGCTGCCCCCCCCCCCCCCTGGACCACCAGGTAATTTAACATTTTGGGGGGGTTTGGGAGGGTGGGAGAGCAAAGGGGTCATTTGTAAAGGGTCGGGGTGGGGTTTTTTAAATCTGCTCAGGCTTCACTAAAAAATTAACGATGTGAATTGGAATCGGAACCGATTCCAATTCACATCTCTAACGATCCAATTTTTTTCTCCCTCCATCCGAACATGATTGTTAAAACGATTGGGCACACAATTCACATCTCTACTGGATATGCATTGAAAATGAAGTATCAGGCTTATTTGGTTTGGTGTAGTAACTACGAGGGATGTGAATCGTTTTTCAACGATTAAAATTATCGTCCGATAATGTTTATATCGTCTTAAATCGTTATAGAACACGATACAATAGAAATTCTAACGATTTATCGTTAAAAATCTTTAAATCGTGTTAGTGCGCACTAACTCGAGTTAGTGCGCACTAACTCCCCGTTAGTGCGCACTAACTCGATTTAGTGCGCACTAACTGAAAATGATACAAATAAACACTTTCCAGGTCACTGAAGGTCAGTTAGGAATGAATATGTGTTCCTATTGGCTGGCTGCCCTCTTATCTATTGATGTTACCAAGGTTAACACTGAGGTGATGGTTGGGGGGATGGGAAATGGAACTGGAAACTAACGAACACCAACAGAAAATGAAACAAAGTGTTCACACTTCCCAGGTCAGTAAAGGTCACTTAGGAATGAATATGTATGTATGTATTCCTATTGGCTGGCTGTGCTCTTATCTATTGATGTTACCAATATGGTTGGGGGGATGTGAAATGGAAACAGTTGGAAGCTTGACAAAAAAAGTAATGTAATGATCAGCACTCACGTGACTAGAACTTGTTTGCTTATTATTTTTGTTAGCAGGCACCTGAAATGCTAGTGCATGTTGAATTTGCCAATCACTGTGCATTTTAGAAAGGTGGTCCTGGCTGGAACTGTACACAGTTCAAATATATGTAATTGATTGTTGGTAAGTGTATTTTTTAAGTAGCCACACTGGCACCAGTATGTTTACTTTTCCTTCTACTTAACTCACTAGCTCAGCTTTGTAAGAAGGGCTTCTCTGCTTGTGTGTTGTTTTTGTTTGGTGTGAGGAGAGCAGAAACATCAGATCTTTATTCAATCTACTACAGTCATCTCTTACAGTGCCCTATCCCTATTAATACCAGGAGTGTTGTGATCTTCCTGCACACAGTGCCCTAACCCTGATACCAGTCTGAGACAGCTCCCTCCCTGCATTACTAGTGAGAGGCTGGCTTCACAGACAGGGGGGAGCTGCCTGACCCTCACTCCTGACTTCCCCCATGTCCCAGCTAGTGAATGGTGTGTGGGTGAGGGGGGGGGGAGGATGGTGAAGTCTGAGACAGCTCCCTCCCTGCATTACTAGTGAGAGGCTGGCTTCACAGACAGGGGGGAGCTGCCTGACCCTCACTCCTGACTTCCCCCATGTCCCAGCTAGTGAATGGTGTGTGGGTGAGGGGGGGGGGGGGTAGGATGGTGAAGTCTGAGACAGCTCCCTCCCTGCATTACTAGTGAGAGGCTGGCTTCACAGACAGGGGGGAGCTGCCTGACCCTCACTCCTGACTTCCCCCATGTCCCAGCTAGTGAATGGTGTGTGGGTGAGGGGGGGGGGAGGATGGTGAAGTCTGAGACAGCTCCCTCCCTGCATTACTAGTGAGAGGCTGGCTTCACAGACAGGGGGGAGCTGCCTGACCCTCACTCCTGACTTCCCCCATGTCCCAGCTAGTGAATGGTGTGTGGGTGAGGGGGGGGGGAGGATGGTGAAGTCTGAGACAGCTCCCTCCCTGCATTACTAGTGAGAGGCTGGCTTCACAGACAGGGGGGAGCTGCCTGACCCTCACTCCTGACTTCCCCCATGTCCCAGCTAGTGAATGGTGTGTGGGTGAGGGGGGGGGGGAGGATGGTGAAGTCTGAGACAGCTCCCTCCCTGCATTACTAGTGAGAGGCTGGCTTCGCAGACAGGGGGGAGCTGCCTGACCCTCACTCCTGACTTCCCCCATGTCCCAGCTAGTGAATGGTGTGTGGGTGAGGGGGGGGGGGGGGATGGTGAAGTCTGAGACAGCTCCCTCCCTGCATTACTAGTGAGAGGCTGGCTTCACAGACAGGGGGGAGCTGCCTGACCCTCACTCCTGACTTCCCCCATGTCCCAGCTAGTGAATGGTGTGTTGGTGAGGGGGGGGGAGGATGGTGAAGTCTGAGACAGCTCCCTCCCTGCATTACTAGTGAGAGGCTGGCTTCGCAGACAGGGGGGAGCTGCCTGACCCTCACTCCTGACTTCCCCCATGTCCCAGCTAGTGAATGGTGTGTGGGTGAGGGGGGGGGGAGGATGGTGAAGTCTGAGACAGCTCCCTCCCTGCATTACTAGTGAGAGGCTGGCTTCACAGACAGGGGGGAGCTGCCTGACCCTCACTCCTGACTTCCCCCATGTCCCAGCTAGTGAATGGTGTGTGGGTGAGGGGGGGGGGGAGGATGGTGAAGGCTGAGACAGCTCCCTCCCTGCATTACTAGTGAGAGGCTGGCTTCACAGACAGGGGGGAGCTGCCTGACCCTCACTCCTGACTTCCCCCATGTCCCAGCTAGTGAATGGTGTGTGGGTAAGGGGGGGGGGAGGATGGTGAAGTCTGAGACAGCTCCCTCCCTGCATTACTAGTGAAAGGCTGGCTTCACAGACAGGGGGGAGCTGCCTGACCCTCACTCCTCCGGGGTATTGTGATCTTCCTGCACACAGTGCCCTATCCCTGATACCAGGGGTGTTGTGATCTTCCTGCATGCAGTGCCCTATCCCTATTAATACCAGGAGTGTTGTGATCTTCCTGCATGCAGTGCCCTATCCCTATTAATACCAGGAGTGTTGTGATCTTCCTGCATGCAGTGCCCTATCCCTGATATCGGGATGTGTGCAAGAAGATCACAACACCCCCGGTATCAGGAATAGGGCACTGCGTGCAGGAAGATCACAACACCCCCAGTATCAGGAATAGGGCACTGTGTGCAGGAAGATCACAACACCCCTGGTATTAGGGATAGGGCACTGTGTGCAGGAAGATCACAACACTCCTGGTATTAATAGGGATAGGGCACTGTGTGCAGGAAGATCACAATACCCCTGGTATCAGGGTTAGGGCACAAGTTCTAGTCACATTGACTGATCACATTACTTGTTTTGTCAAGCTACCAACTGTTTCCATTTCCCATCCCCCATATACTGTCAGTAGGAAACTTGGTAACATGAATAAATAAGAGGGCAGCCAATAGGAATACATATTCATTCCTAAACTGACCTTAACTGACCTGAAAAGTGTCAAATTGTATCATTTTCAGTTAGTGCGCACTAACTCCAGTTAGTGCGCACTAACTCCAGTTAGTGCGCACTAACTCCCGTTAGTGCGCACTAACTGGAGTTAGTGCGCACTAATCGGAAAAAACGATTTTTAACGATTTTTTAACTAAAAAATCGTGCCTAAGACGATTTTCTTGCCCTGCCACACGATTTCTATCGTTAAGACGATATGGAAAACGATTCACATCCCTAGTAACTACCATAACAAGCAAGCTACTCCCCTCTTTTTTGTGAATGCAAATCCTTTTTTCCAGATTAATTCACATCCTCTAGACTTTATGGATCCACAGTGTTTATCCCACGCCCCTTTGAAGTCCTTCACAGTTCTGGTCTTCACCACTTCCTCCGGAAGGGCATTCCAGGCATCCATCACCCTCTCCATGAAGAAATACTTCCTGACATTGGTTCTGAGTCTTCTTCCCTGGAGCTTCAAATTGTGACCCCTGGTTCTGATGATTTTTTTTGGACGGAAAAGATTTGTCGTCTTTGGATCATTAAAACCTACCAAGTATCTGAAAGTCTGTATCATATCACCTCTGCTCCTCCTTTCCTCCAGGCTGTACATATTTAGATTCTTCAATCTCTCCTCATAAGTCATTCGATGAAGACCTTCCACCTTTTTGGTCACCCTTCTCTGGACCGCCTCCATCTTTTCTCTGTCTCTTCGGAGATATGGTCTCCAGAACTGAACACAGTACTCCAGGTGAGGCCTCACCAAGGACCTGTACAAGGGGATAATCACTTCCCTTTTCTTACTCGATATTCCTCTCTCTATGCAGCCCAGCATTCTTCTGGCTTTAGCTATCGTCTTGTCACATTGTTTCGCCGACTTCAGATCTTAGACACTATCACCCCAAGGTCTCTCTCCTGCTCCGTGCACATCAGCCTTTCTCCCCCCATCGAATACAGTTCATTCGGATTTCCACTCCCCATATGCATGACTCTGCACTTCTTGGCACTGAATCTCAGCTGCCATATCTTCGACTATTCTTCCAGCTTCCTTAAATCCCATCTCATTCTCTCCACTCCTTCCAGCATGTCCACTCTGTTGCAGATCTTAGTGTCGTCTGCAAAAAGACAAACCTTGCCTTCTATCCCATCCGCAATCTCGTTCACAAAGATATTGAACAGACCCGGTCCCAACACCAATCCTTGCGGTACACCGCTTAACACCGCTCTCTCTTCAGAGAGAGTTCCATTTACCATCACACATTGTCTTCTGTCCGTCAACCAGTTTGCAATCCAGGCCACCACCTCGGCACTCACTCCTAAGCTTCTCATTTTATTCACCAGTCACCAGTCTCCTGTGCAGGACCGTATCAAAAGCTTTGCTGAAATCTAAGTAGATGACATTGAGTGCTCTTCTTTGATCCAATTCCTTGGTTACCCAGTCAAAAAAGTCTATCAGATTTGTCTGACAGGATCTTCCCCTGGTGAATCCAAGCTGCCTCTGGTCCAGCAATTCTCCCGACTGTAGATAGTTCACTATTCTCTCTTTCAACAGTGACTCCATTACCTTTCCCACCACCAAAGTGAGGCTAACCGGTCTGTAGTTACCAGCCTCTTCTCTGTTCCCACTCTTGTGAAGCGGGACCACCACCGCTCTTCTCCAATCACTCGGCACCACTCCCGTTTCTAGGGATCTATTGAACAGGTCACACAGCGGACCCACCAGCACATCTCTGAGCTCTCTCAGTATCCTGGGTAGAACTTCATCAGGCCCCATGGCTTTGTCCACTTTCAGTTTCTCCAGCTCTTCCCATACATTTTCTACTGTAAATGGAGTTACATCTACTCCACTCCCTCCAGTTTCTTGTTAACTAATGGCGGTCCTTCTCCAGGGTCCTCTTTAGTGAACACAGAACTGAAGTATTTGTTTAATATTTCTGCCATTTCTTTGTCTCTCTCCACACATTGATCCTTTCCACCTTTCAATTTCACTATACCACTTTGAACTTTTCTCTTTTCACTGATGTATCTGAAAAATGTTTTGTCACCTCTCTTTACCTCCTTGGCAATTCTCTCTTCCACTTGACTTTTTGCCGTCTTGATTAATTTCTTTGTCTCCCTCAGTTCTACCAGATATTCTTCTTTGTGCTCCTCCCTTTGGGATCTTTTATATTTCTTGAACACTGTTCTTTTAGCCTTTATTTTGTCAGCCACCTCCTTTGAGAACCAGATAGGTTTAATTTTTCTTTTGCTTTTCTTTACTTTTCTAACATATAGATTAGTTGCCTTGGTAATTGCTCCTTTTAGATTGGTCCACTGTTGATCCACATCTCTCTCGTTCTTCCAGGCTTTTAGTTCTTCCTCCAGGTACTTCCGATTTCATCAAAGTCCGTGTTTTTGAACTACAAAACTTGGGTCTTCGTGCTTCTTTTCCATATCCCTTTTGTGATATTTAACCATACCATTTGATGATCACTGGTGCTGAGGCAGGCACCCACCTGGACATCAGAGACATTATCTCCATTAGTGAGTACTAAGTCGAGTATAGCTCCTTCTCTCGTGGGTTCCATAACCATTTGTTTGAACAAAGCTACTTGCAGGGCATCCACTATTTCTCTGCTATTATTAGATTCTGCAGATGGGATTCTCCAGTCTACATCTGGCATATTAAAGTCTCCAATGATCACCATTTCTCCCTTCTTTCCTATCTTTTGGATGTCTTCAATAGATCTCTGTCCAGCTCTTCCTTTTGGTTTGGAGGACTGTAAACCACTCCAATAAAAATGTATGTCCCATCTTTTTTTAGGTCGGCCCATAGTGCTTCTTCATTGCCCCATCTTCCTTGCAGCTCACATGCTTGGATATTGTTTCTGACATAGCCACTCCTCCCCCTTTCCTATCCTCTCTGTCCTTCCTTAACAAGATGTAGCCTGGTATTGCCATATCTCAGTCATGAGATTCCGTAAACCACGTTTCTGTGGTTTAACATCCAAGTCCACATCCAGCATTAAGGCTTGCAGATCTGGGATTTTATTGCCCAAACTACGAGCATTTGTGCTCATAGCTTTCCAGCTTTCTTTGTTCAGGTTACTGCTGTTCCTGGACTCCTTCTTGTCTCATAAAAAAGAGGACAAAGAACATTTGGTCACCTTTGTCAATAGGAAGCTACTGTCCAGGTAGAAATGCAACTCTGTAGTCAAGAAGGAAGCATTGACAGTGCAATGGGTCTTATAAGTATTTCAATATTATTATTTGTTGGGAAGCAAATTCAAACTAGTGAATGACCACCAACTTATATGACAGAGTAATGCTCTTTTTTGCTCTCCAACTCTTTATCTTCCAGGACAAGCACAGTGTGGGAAACCAAAATATGAATGCAGACTTCCTTTCCTAGGCAGTATTACTGACAGTAGCAGGAGCTCAACCCAAGAAGACGGAGATGAGAGGAAGGGCATGTAAAGGAGTATATAGTCTAGAACACTAGGATACCTTAGAAGATATGGACCAGCTTTCTATCCTGATCCAAACTAAATACCCAGAGTGGAAATCCAGGCCAAATGGTTTTTCCCAGGGGAGAGGAGTACAAATCCAGGTTCAAGAAGGCTCTAAAAGGAAGGAGGAAGCTCCAGGTTTAAATGCCTGATTTTGATGTTGCACTGCTGAAGTTAGAAATATTTTGCTGTTGCTTGTATAAATAATAAAGGTGTTCTTTTGTTGATAGCAGGAGTCCAGGTGATTTTTCTGTCCTCCAGCACCCTTCCTTGAAGCCAAGGGCCACCCCATGCAATTACAGGTCCATTTTATGTTTGTGATTTTTTTTAACTATCATTAGTATCGCTATAGAAGTTGGACACATGACTTTTTATACACCATCTTTTGTTTGGCTTTAATTGTCAACCACATCCCCCCTTGACTCAGTTTCCCAATCCCAAACTAATTATCCAGGCAAATAAAATGAAACATTAGGACCACCGTTTTAATGACAATATCATAAAACATTACAAACAGTTGAAAGGTTAGAAAATAACAAAATACAGAAAACCTCATTTATATTTACTTATTATTTATTTATTTAGACATTTTATATACTGTCATTTCATGTATAGATGACAATGGTTTACAAAGTTACATTCATAGTTATTACTCAATAAACAAACAATGATTGGTTACAGAGGTGGTATTCATAGGCATTAGGGATGTGAATCGTTTTCCATATCGTCTTAACGATAGAAATCGTGTGGCAGGGCAAGAAAATCGTCTTAGGCACAATTTTTTAGTTAAAAAATCGTTAAAAATCGTTTTTTCCGATTAGTGCGCACTAACTCGAGTTAGTGCGCACTAACGGGAGTTAGTGCGCACTAACTGAAAATGATACAATTTGACACTTTTCAGGTCAGTTAAGGTCAGATTAGGAATGAATATGTATTCCTATTGGCTGCCCTCTTATTTATTCATGTTACCAAGTTTCCTACTGACAGTATATGGGGGATGGGAAATGGAAACAGTTGGTAGCTTGACAAAACAAGTAATGTGATCAGTCAATGTGACTAGAACTTGTGCCCTAACCCTGATACCAGGGGTATTGTGATCTTCCTGCACACAGTGCCCTATCCCTATTAATACCAGGAGTGTTGTGATCTTCCTGCACACAGTGCCCTATCCCTAATACCAGGGGTGTTGTGATCTTCCTGCACACAGTGCCCTATTCCTGATACTGGGGGTGTTGTGATCTTCCTGCACACAGTGCCCTATTCCTGATACCGGGGGTGTTGTGATCTTCTTGCACACATCCCGATATCAGGGATAGGGCACTGCATGCAGGAAGATCACAACACTCCTGGTATTAATAGGGATAGGGCACTGCATGCAGGAAGATCACAACATTCCTGGTATTAATAGGGATAGGGCACTGCATGCAGGAAGATCACAACACCCCTGGTATCAGGGATAGGGCACTGTGTGCAGGAAGATCACAATACCCCGGAGGAGTGAGGGTCAGGCAGCTCCCCCCTGTCTGTGAAGCCAGCCTCTCACTAGTAATGCAGGGAGGGAGCTGTCTCAGACTTCACCATCCTCCCCCCCCCCTTACCCACACACCATTCACTAGCTGGGACATGGGGGAAGTCAGGAGTGAGGGTCAGGCAGCTCCCCCCTGTCTGTGAAGCCAGCCTCTCACTAGTAATGCAGGGAGGGAGCTGTCTCAGACTTCACCATCCACCCCCCCCCCTCCCCCCCCCACCATTCACTAGCTGGGACATGGGGGAAGTCAGGAGTGAGGGACAGGCAGCTCCCCCCTGTCTGTGAAGCCAGCCTCTCACTAGTAATGCAGGGAGGGAGCTGTCTCAGACTTCACCATCCTCCCCCCCCCCCCTCCCCCACACACCATTCACTAGCTGGGACATGGGGGAAGTCAGGAGTGAGGGTCAGGCAGCTCCCCCCTGTCTGTGAAGCCAGCCTCTCACTAGTAATGCAGGGAGGGAGCTGTCTCAGACTTCACCATCCTCCCCCCCCCCCTCACCCACACACCATTCACTAGCTGGGACATGGGGGAAGTCAGGAGTGAGGGTCAGGCAGCTCCCCCCTGTCTGCGAAGCCAGCCTCTCACTAGTAATGCAGGGAGGGAGCTGTCTCAGACTTCACCATCCCCCCCCCCCCCCTCACCCACACACCATTCACTAGCTGGGACATGGGGGAAGTCAGGAGTGAGGGTCAGGCAGCTCCCCCCTGTCTGCGAAGCCAGCCTCTCACTAGTAATGCAGGGAGGGAGCTGTCTCAGACTTCACCATCCTCCCCCCCCCCTCACCCACACACCATTCACTAGCTGGGACATGGGGGAAGTCAGGAGTGAGGGTCAGGCAGCTCCCCCCTGTCTGTGAAGCCAGCCTCTCACTAGTAATGCAGGGAGGGAGCTGTCTCAGACTTCACCATCCTCCCCCCCCCCTCACCCACACACCATTCACTAGCTGGGACATGGGGGAAGTCAGGAGTGAGGGTCAGGCAGCTCCCCCCTGTCTGTGAAGCCAGCCTCTCACTAGTAATGCAGTGAGGGAGCTGTCTCAGACTTCACCATCCTCCCCCCCCCCCTCACCCACACACCATTCACTAGCTGGGACATGGGGGAAGTCAGGAGTGAGGGTCAGGCAGCTCCCCCCTGTCTGTGAAGCCAGCCTCTCACTAGTAATGCAGGGAGGGAGCTGTCTCAGACTTCACCATCCTCCCCCCCCCCTCACCCACACACCATTCACTAGCTGGGACATGGGGGAAGTCAGGAGTGAGGGTCAGGCAGCTCCCCCCTGTCTGTGAAGCCAGCCTCTCACTAGTAATGCAGGGAGGGAGCTGTCTCAGACTTCACCATCCTCCCCCCCCCCCCTCACCCACACACCATACACTAGCTGGGACATGGGGGAAGTCAGGAGTGAGGGTCAGGCAGCTCCCCCCTGTCTGTGAAGCCAGCCTCTCACTAGTAATGCAGGGAGGGAGCTGTCTCAGACTTCACCATCCTCCCCCCCCCTCACCCACACACCATTCACTAGCTGGGACATGGGGGAAGTCAGGAGTGAGGGTCAGGCAGCTCCCCCCTGTCTGCGAAGCCAGCCTCTCACTAGTAATGCAGTGAGGGAGCTGTCTCAGACTTCACCATCCTCCCCCCCCCCCTCACCCACACACCATTCACTAGCTGGGACATGGGGGAAGTCAGGAGTGAGGGTCAGGCAGCTCCCCCCTGTCTGTGAAGCCAGCCTCTCACTAGTAATGCAGGGAGGGAGCTGTCTCAGACTTCACCATCCACCCCCCCCTCACCCACACACCATTCACTAGCTGGGACATGGGGGAAGTCAGGAGTGAGGGACAGGCAGCTCCCCCCTGTCTGTGAAGCCAGCCTCTCACTAGTAATGCAGGGAGGGAGCTGTCTCAGACTTCACCATCCTCCCCCCCCCCTCACCCACACACCATTCACTAGCTGGGACATGGGGGAAGTCAGGAGTGAGGGTCAGGCAGCTCCCCCCTGTCTGTGAAGCCAGCCTCTCACTAGTAATGCAGGGAGGGAGCTGTCTCAGACTTCACCCTCCCCCCCCCCCCCCCCTTACCCACACACCATTCACTAGCTGGGACATGGGGGAAGTCAGGAGTGAGGGTCAGGCAGCTCCCCCCTGTCTGTGAAGCCAGCCTCTCACTAGTAATGCAGGGAGGGAGCTGTCTCAGACTTCACCATCCTCCCCCCCCCCCTCACCCACACACCATTCACTAGCTGGGACATGGGGGAAGTCAGGAGTGAGGGTCAGGCAGCTCCCCCCTGTCTGCGAAGCCAGCCTCTCACTAGTAATGCAGGGAGGGAGCTGTCTCAGACTTCACCATCCTCCCCCCCCCCCTCACCCACACACCATTCACTAGCTGGGACATGGGGGAAGTCAGGAGTGAGGGTCAGGCAGCTCCCCCCTGTCTGTGAAGCCAGCCTCTCACTAGTAATGCAGGGAGGGAGCTGTCTCAGACTTCACCATCCTCCCCCCCCCCCCTCACCCACACACCATTCACTAGCTGGGACATGGGGGAAGTCAGGAGTGAGGGTCAGGCAGCTCCCCCCTGTCTGTGAAGCCAGCCTCTCACTAGTAATGCAGGGAGGGAGCTGTCTCAGACTTCACCATCCTCCCCCCCCCCCTCACCCACACACCATTCACTAGCTGGGACATGGGGGAAGTCAGGAGTGAGGGTCAGGCAGCTCCCCCCTGTCTGTGAAGCCAGCCTCTCACTAGTAATGCAGTGAGGGAGCTGTCTCAGACTTCACCATCCTCCCCCCCCCCCTCCCCCACACACCATTCACTAGCTGGGACATGGGGGAAGTCAGGAGTGAGGGTCAGGCAGCTCCCCCCTGTCTGTGAAGCCAGCCTCTCACTAGTAATGCAGGGAGGGAGCTGTCTCAGACTTCACCATCCTCCCCCCCCCCTCACCCACACACCATTCACTAGCTGGGACATGGGGGAAGTCAGGAGTGAGGGTCAGGCAGCTCCCCCCTGTCTGTGAAGCCAGCCTCTCACTAGTAATGCAGGGAGGGAGCTGTCTCAGACTTCACCATCCTCCCCCCCCCCCTCACCCACACACCATTCACTAGCTGGGACATGGGGGAAGTCAGGAGTGAGGGTCAGGCAGCTCCCCCCTGTCTGTGAAGCCAGCCTCTCACTAGTAATGCAGGGAGGGAGCTGTCTCAGACTTCACCATCCTCCCCCCCCCCTCACCCACACACCATTCACTAGCTGGGACATGGGGGAAGTCAGGAGTGAGGGTCAGGCAGCTCCCCCCTGTCTGCGAAGCCAGCCTCTCACTAGTAATGCAGGGAGGGAGCTGTCTCAGACTTCACCATCCTCCCCCCCCCCCTCACCCACACACCATTCACTAGCTGGGACATGGGGGAAGTCAGGAGTGAGGGTCAGGCAGCTCCCCCCTGTCTGTGAAGCCAGCCTCTCATCAGTAATGCAGGGAGGGAGCTGTCTCAGACTTCACCATCCACCCCCCCCCTCACCCACACACCATTCACTAGCTGGGACATGGGGGAAGTCAGGAGTGAGGGACAGGCAGCTCCCCCCTGTCTGTGAAGCCAGCCTCTCACTAGTAATGCAGGGAGGGAGCTGTCTCAGACTTCACCATCCTCCCCCCCCCCTCACCCACACACCATTCACTAGCTGGGACATGGGGGAAGTCAGGAGTGAGGGTCAGGCAGCTCCCCCCTGTCTGTGAAGCCAGCCTCTCACTAGTAATGCAGGGAGGGAGCTGTCTCAGAATTCACCATCCTCCCCCCCCCCCCTTACCCACACACCATTCACTAGCTGGGACATGGGGGAAGTCAGGAGTGAGGGTCAGGCAGCGCCCCCCTGTCTGTGAAGCCAGCCTCTCACTAGTAATGCAGGGAGGGAGCTGTCTCAGACTTCACCATCCACCCCCCCCCCCCCCCTCACCCACACACCATTCACTAGCTGGGACATGGGGGAAGTCAGGAGTGAGGGACAGGCAGCTCCCCCCTGTCTGTGAAGCCAGCCTCTCACTAGTAATGCAGGGAGGGAGCTGTCTCAGACTTCACCATCCTCCCCCCCCCCTCACCCACACACCATTCACTAGCTGGGACATGGGGGAAGTCAGGAGTGAGGGTCAGGCAGCTCCCCCCTGTCTGTGAAGCCAGCCTCTCACTAGTAATGCAGGGAGGGAGCTGTCTCAGACTTCACCATCCTCCCCCCCCCCCTCACCCACACACCATTCACTAGCTGGGACATGGGGGAAGTCAGGAGTGAGGGTCAGGCAGCTCCCCCCTGTCTGCGAAGCCAGCCTCTCACTAGTAATGCAGGGAGGGAGCTGTCTCAGACTTCACCATCCTCCCCCCCCCCCTTACCCACACACCATTCACTAGCTGGGACATGGGGGAAGTCAGGAGTGAGGGTCAGGCAGCTCCCCCCTGTCTGTGAAGCCAGCCTCTCACTAGTAATGCAGGGAGGGAGCTGTCTCAGACTTCACCATCCACCCCCCCCCCCCTCACCCACACACCATTCACTAGCTGGGACATGGGGGAAGTCAGGAGTGAGGGACAGGCAGCTCCCCCCTGTCTGTGAAGCCAGCCTCTCACTAGTAATGCAGGGAGGGAGCTGTCTCAGACTTCACCATCCTCCCCCCCCCCCTCACCCACACACCATTCACTAGCTGGGACATGGGGGAAGTCAGGAGTGAGGGTCAGGCAGCTCCCCCCTGTCTGTGAAGCCAGCCTCTCACTAGTAATGCAGGGAGGGAGCTGTCTCAGACTTCACCATCCTCCCCCCCCCCTCACCCACACACCATTCACTAGCTGGGACATGGGGGAAGTCAGGAGTGAGGGTCAGGCAGCTCCCCCCTGTCTGTGAAGCCAGCCTCTCACTAGTAATGCAGGGAGGGAGCTGTCTCAGACTTCACCATCCTCCCCCCCCCCTCACCCACACACCATTCACTAGCTGGGACATGGGGGAAGTCAGGAGGGAGGGTCAGGCAGCTCCCCCCCTGTCTGCGAAGCCAGCCTCTCACTAGTAATGCAGGGAGGGAGCTGTCTCAGACTTCACCATCCTCCCCCCCCCCTCACCCACACACCATTCACTAGCTGGGACATGGGGGAAGTCAGGAGTGAGGGTCAGGCAGCTCCCCCCTGTCTGTGAAGCCAGCCTCTCACTAGTAATGCAGGGAGGGAGCTGTCTCAGACTTCACCATCCTCCCCCCCCCCTCACCCACACACCATTCACTAGCTGGGACATGGGGGAAGTCAGGAGTGAGGGTCAGGCAGCTCCCCCCTGTCTGTGAAGCCAGCCTCTCACTAGTAATGCAGGGAGGGAGCTGTCTCAGACTTCACCATCCTCCCCCCCCCCCCCACCCACACACCATTCACTAGCTGGGACATGGGGGAAGTCAGGAGTGAGGGTCAGGCAGCTCCCCCCTGTCTGTGAAGCCAGCCTCTCACTAGTAATGCAGTGAGGGAGCTGTCTCAGACTTCACCATCCTCCCCCCCCCCCCTCACCCACACACCATTCACTAGCTGGGACATGGGGGAAGTCAGGAGTGAGGGTCAGGCAGCTCCCCCCTGTCTGTGAAGCCAGCCTCTCACTAGTAATGCAGGGAGGGAGCTGTCTCAGACTTCACCATCCTCCCCCCCCCCCCACCCACACACCATTCACTAGCTGGGACATGGGGGAAGTCAGGAGTGAGGGTCAGGCAGCTCCCCCCTGTCTGTGAAGCCAGCCTCTCACTAGTAATGCAGGGAGGGAGCTGTCTCAGACTTCACCATCCTCCCCCCCCCCCTCACCCACACACCATTCACTAGCTGGGACATGGGGGAAGTCAGGAGTGAGGGTCAGGCAGCTCCCCCCTGTCTGTGAAGCCAGCCTCTCACTAGTAATGCAGGGAGGGAGCTGTCTCAGACTTCACCATCCTCCCCCCCCCCTCACCCACACACCATTCACTAGCTGGGACATGGGGGAAGTCAGGAGTGAGGGTCAGGCAGCTCCCCCCTGTCTGCGAAGCCAGCCTCTCACTAGTAATGCAGGGAGGGAGCTGTCTCAGACTTCACCATCCTCCCCCCCCCCCCTCACCCACACACCATTCACTAGCTGGGACATGGGGGAAGTCAGGAGTGAGGGTCAGGCAGCTCCCCCCTGTCTGTGAAGCCAGCCTCTCACTAGTAATGCAGTGAGGGAGCTGTCTCAGACTTCACCATCCTCCCCCCCCCCTCACCCACACACCATTCACTAGCTGGGACATGGGGGAAGTCAGGAGTGAGGGTCAGGCAGCTCCCCCCTGTCTGTGAAGCCAGCCTCTCACTAGTAATGCAGGGAGGGAGCTGTCTCAGACTTCACCATCCTCCCCCCCCCCCTCACCCACACACCATTCACTAGCTGGGACATGGGGGAAGTCAGGAGTGAGGGTCAGGCAGCTCCCCCCTGTCTGTGAAGCCAGCCTCTCACTAGTAATGCAGGGAGGGAGCTGTCTCAGACTTCACCATCCTCCCCCCCCCCCCCTCACCCACACACCATTCACTAGCTGGGACATGGGGGAAGTCAGGAGTGAGGGTCAGGCAGCTCCCCCCTGTCTGTGAAGCCAGCCTCTCACTAGTAATGCAGGGAGGGAGCTGTCTCAGACTTCACCATCCTCCCCCCCCCCTCACCCACACACCATTCACTAGCTGGGACATGGGGGAAGTCAGGAGTGAGGGTCAGGCAGCTCCCCCCTGTCTGTGAAGCCAGCCTCTCACTAGTAATGCAGGGAGGGAGCTGTCTCAGACTTCACCATCCTCCCCCCCCCTCACCCACACACCATTCACTAGCTGGGACATGGGGGAAGTCAGGAGTGAGGGTCAGGCAGCTCCCCCCTGTCTGCGAAGCCAGCCTCTCACTAGTAATGCAGGGAGGGAGCTGTCTCAGACTTCACCATCCTCCCCCCCCCCCCTCACCCACACACCATTCACTAGCTGGGACATGGGGGAAGTCAGGAGTGAGGGTCAGGCAGCTCCCCCCTGTCTGTGAAGCCAGCCTCTCACTAGTAATGCAGGGAGGGAGCTGTCTCAGACTTCACCATCCTCCCCCCCCCCCTCACCCACACACCATTCACTAGCTGGGACATGGGGGAAGTCAGGAGTGAGGGTCAGGCAGCTCCCCCCTGTCTGTGAAGCCAGCCTCTCACTAGTAATGCAGGGAGGGAGCTGTCTCAGACTGGTATCAGGGTTAGGGCACTGTGTGCAGGAAGATCACAACACTCCTGGTATTAATAGGGATAGGGCACTGTAAGAGATGACTGTAGTAGATTGAATAAAGATCTGATGTTTCTGCTCTCCTCACACCAAACAAAAACAACACACAAGCAGAGAAGCCCTTCTTACAAAGCTGAGCTAGTGAGTTAAGTAGGAGGAAAAGTAAACATACTGGTGCCAGTGTGGCTACTTAAAAAATACACTTACCAACAATCAATTACATATATTTGAACTGTGTACAGTTCCAGCCAGGACCACCTTTCTAAAATGCACAGTGATTGGCAAATTCAACATGCACTAGCATTTCAGGTGCCTGCTAACAAAAATAATAAACAAGCAAGTTCTAGTCACGTGAGTGCTGATCATTACATTACTTTTTTTGTCAAGCTTCCAACTGTTTCCATTTCACATCCCCCCAACCATATTGGTAACATCAATAGATAAGAGCACAGCCAGCCAGTAGGAATACATACATACATATTCATTCCTAAGTGACCTTTACTGACCTGGGAAGTGTGAACACTTTGTTTCATTTTCTGTTGGTGTTCGTTAGTTTCCAGTTCCATTTCCCATCCCCCCAACCATCACCTCAGTGGTAACCTTGGTAATATCAATAGATAAGAGGGCAGCCAGCCAATAGGAACACATATTCATTCCTAACTGACCTTTAGTGACCTGGAAAGTGTTTATTTGTATCATTTTCAGTTAGTGCGCACTAAATCGAGTTAGTGCGCACTAACTCCCCGTTAGTGCGCACTAACTCGAGTTAGTGCGCACTAACACGATTTAACGATTTTTAACGATAAATCGTTAGAATTTCTATTGTATCGTGTTCTATAACGATTTAAGACGATATAAACATTATCGGACGATAATTTTAATCGTTGAAAAACGATTCACATCCCTAATTTGAACTGTGTACAGTTCCAGCCAGGACCACCTTTCTAAAATGCACAGTGATTGGCAAATTCAACATGCACTAGCATTTCAGGTGCCTGCTAACAAAAATAATAAACAAACAAGTTCTAGTCACGTGAGTGCTGATCATTACATTACTTTTTTTGTCAAGCTTCCAACTGTTTCCATTTCACATCCCCCCAACCATTACCTCAGTATTAGCCTTGGTAACATCAATAGATAAGAGCACAGCCAGCCAATAGGAATACATACATACATATTCATTCCTAAGTGACCTTTACTGACCTGGGAAGTGTGAACACTTTGTTTCATTTTCTGTTGGTGTTCGTTAGTTTCCAGTTCCATTTCCCATCCCCCCAACCATCACCTCAGTGGTAACCTTGGTAACATCAATAGATAAGAGGGCAGCCAGCCAATAGGAACACATATTCATTCCTAACTGATCTTCAGTGACCTGGAAAGTGTTTATTTGTATCATTTTCAGTTAGGGCACACTAAATCGAGTTAGTGCGCACTAACTCGAGTTAGTGCGCACTAACACGATTTAACGATTTTTAACGATAAATCGTTAGAATTTCTATTGTATCGTGTTCTATAACGATTTAAGACGATATAAACATTATCGGACGATAATTTTAATCGTTGAAAAACGATTCACATCCCTAATAGGCATGCATTAATATTTATCAAGTAAAATTGTCTAGTACTTATTATAATTTATACCATAACCTTCCTCTCCAAACCCAACATCAACCAAATATTTTGGGGTCCATATTCAGAAAGATTGTCTGGTTAAGTTTGGAACCTAGACAAACCCTGGGTTCTGTATATCTGGCCATGGTTAGCTCCTCTCCTTTATCTGGCAACCATCTGACCATTCCAAATCCTCCAAAATACAGCCGCCAGAATACACACAGGGGGTAATTTTCAAAGGAGTTACGCATGTAAATGTGACATACTATCGTAGCAATTTTCAAAAGCTATTTACTCGAGTAAAGTGCACTTACTTGAGTAAATCCTATGGACAATTCAATGGCATATATTGTAGCAATTTTGAAAAGCCCACTTACTTGAGTAAAGTGTATTTACTCGAGCAAAAACCAGTTTTGCTCGAGTAAATGCTTTTGAAAATCTGGCCCACAGGAACTAAAAAACATGATCACATTACTCCAACACGTATATCACTACACCGGCTCCCAATAAAATTCAGGATAGAATACAAACTACTATCCATATTACACAAAATAATATACAAAAAACAAACAAACTCGCTAAGTATATCTATAAAACTGCACTCTCCAAATCGAAACCTCCACTCATCTAGCAAAGGTCTATTAAAGATTCCACCTGCTCGTTCCAAACAACTTACCTCAACTCGGAAGAGAGCCATATCCCTAGGAAGTCCCAAACTCTGGAACACCCTCCCAACCGAACTTAGAACACAGCAAAATTTAAAAACCTTCAAAAAAGAACTAAAAACTTGGATGTTTACCAAAGCCTACCAAAGCAGCCAATGACGCTCAGATATTACTTCCCTCCTACTGGCCCTACGCAAACATGTGGAACCAATGCAAGCACGTAATAGAACCTGTATAGTTTGACATCTGAACTACGTTTATAAAGCATACAATATCTATGTTAACAATCGCATGAATCTTTTGGACACTCTGTTAAACATCAAAACTTTGTAAACCATTGTGATGGCAAAACCGAACGACAGTATATAAAACTCGCTAAATAAGTAAATAAATAAACAAACAAACAAATAAATAAATAATTCTTTAGCCTGCTATAGCAGTTGTCCTAAAGTTAGCAATTAAATATTGCCATCAGATTAAAAAGTGGACTAAGCTGAAGCCCCCTACTCTCCTGACCACCTTATGGTCAACAAAATGTGAGCACTGCCTCCCAAGGCACCCCACTCTTCTGACCCCATTGAGCACTGCATCCCCCACTCATGCTCTCCAAACCCCTCCCCATACTCTTCAAATGTAAAAAAAATAAATATAAAGCAAAACTGTTATGGATGTAGAGTGAATTCCCCTACTCCCATCTAACTGGCTGCACAAAAGTAGGCCCCTTTGGGGCCCATTTTTCTCCTGATCCAGATCACTTCTCCAGATCAGTGCAGCATTGTTATAGAAACAGGACACCAAGGGGGAGGCATTATGCCTTCTTCCACTTGACTTCAAACAGCACAACCAGTAGTCAAACATATACAACTCTCTCTTCTCTTCTCTAATCTAATCCTCTACACTTTTCAATTCAGGATAAAAAAGTATTACCACAGGGGTAGATTTTCTAAATCTACGCGCACGCGAACAAAGGTTTGCCGGATTTTATAAGATACGCGCGTAGCCGCGCGTATCTTATAAAATCCAGGGTTGGCGCGTGCAGGGGAGTGCACATTTGTGCAACTTGCATGCGCCAAGCCCTACACGTGCTGCCTGTTCCCTCCGAGGCCGCTGCGAAATCAAAGCGGTCTCGGAGGGAACTTTCATTCTACCCCACCCTACACCTTCCCCTCCCTTCCCCTACCTAACCCACCCCCTAGCCCTATCTAACCCTTCCTCATACCTTTGTTGGCAAAGTTTTGCCGGCCAGAGGCTGGCATAACTGCGCGCGCCAGCACGCTGCTGGTGCGCCATCACCCGACCCGGGGGCTGGTCCGGAGTCCTCGACCATGCCCCCGGGCCAGCACCACACCCCCAACACACCCTGGAATGCCCCGAAAATCTCGCCGCCTACCCAGCATGCCCCGACATGCCCCCCTTGCGAAGCCCCGGGACTTATACGCATCCCGGGGCTTGCGCGTGCCGCCGAGCCTATGCAAAATAGGTTTGGCACGCGCAGGGGTTTTTTAAAAGGGTTACGCACATAACTTATTCGCGTAACCCTTTTAAAATCCAGCCGACAGTGATCTATCCTTCTAACTGACCATCGTTCTTGAGGCATGATAAATTCTGTTAAACTGCAATGGTTGATTTAAAACTTGATCGAGAAAGAAGTTAACCAAGATTCTACATGTTATTCTATTGAAGTTGCATTATGTCTGGATTTTATTTATTTATGGATTTATTAACTGCCTCTGCCAAATGGCTAAAGGTGGTTTAATGGACCCTGGTAAGGTTAGGCAATTTTCAATGCAGTTGTGTTGGAAAGCACAACAAAAGTCCATGCATATGTATGATATTCACTTTCTCCTATGTTGGTATTTCTGCTGTTAGTTATCAGGTCTGGTTTGTGTTTTGTTGTCTATAACAAAGCAGATATGTATGATAAAATATTAGTTAAGTCCCATGCAAATCATATTTTTTTTTTCAGTAGCATGTATGCTTAAGGAAAAGCTTATGTACTAGTACTATATAGTGCTATAAAACTCATATTGAATGACTATTGTTTACCAATGTATCTATTTTCATATTTTAGTACCTGTTTATTTCTTTTGATATCCATTTTGCATAGGCGATATGCAAAGTATCATACTTGTTAAAATGAAAGCTGGAAAGTAGGAAAGATGTTTTCATGTAGAAAGTAGGTGGTATGCAAATATGATTCTGTGAGGTGTGGCTAAATAAATGAAAAAGTGAAGGGAAACAAAGTTGTAAATTATTATTTATTAATCTTGATGAATCTCAATTCTTGCATATATATATATATATATATATATATATATGTAAGATATAAATGAAAGGAAATTAAGATCAGAATAATAAAAAATTAAGGTTTGTGATTTGTATAGTCTAATATGGATAGAGTATGTCAGAGTGGTTTTCAAAAATCTTAAAGCAAACACTATGATCTTTGGCAGAAATTTTGTTCTATCCATTTAAAAGTGACTATTTGATTGGAAAAGGAATCTTTTTTTTTTTTTTTTAATTGAGGGAAAATAATTAAACATTTGTGAGAACTGTTTTTGAATGATCTAAGGAACAGATTTTATCCCAACTACAGTATATTTCTTATTTCCCCCAGTGTAAGAAAGCTTTAAGACAGTTAAAATAACTCCCAGAGAAAAAATGTCAACTACTGTCTTGAAACCTCTGGGTTTTATGTAATATAGAATTGTATATAAATATAGGACTTTTAGGTAATATAGAAATAAAGTTTGCCAACATACCAGAATATAATATATTTCACATGATTTTTAATTTCAAATTGATTAAAAAATATGTATAATTTAGAAATGGAAAACACAAGGAGTGTTTCCTTTTGGTTAATCTATAATGGGGCCCATGCTATGAAATTTAACATGCATATTAAAGGCTTTCTCTTCATGCTACATATAGCATGCTATCCAGGAAGGACTTAAAATGCACATTGAGACACTACCCCATGACATTATTATATAAGTGCTAAAATGAGAGCCCTCATATGTACATGAGGAAGCATCAGATGTAAACAATGCTCTATCAGGTGCATGGAAAAAATAATGTGGAATGCTCTATTGTTCATGGGCTCAGTAAACCAGAAAAATAAACACCACATCGGCCTGGCATTAACTTACAAGACATGATTCATCAGGAAAACACCCTGCAAACCAAACTGAAATATAAGAGCTGGTTACCAGGATGATTCCTCCTTTCCCAAATGACATCATCTACCCCCCCCCCCCCAACCTACAAGTGACAACACAACACCTTCTTGCCACCCAAAATTGACAGCACTCATCCCCCCATTATCCAACCCCTAATGTCAGCACCAATTGTCACCCAATTGACAGTACCTGTTCCCACCCCCAAGTAAAAGCACCTACATGCCACCCCAGAGTGACAGCATGCACATACCTCAGAGTGACATTTTTGTGACACTCATAGATCATATTTCCATACCCCTGCATTAGATAATGGTTATCCTGTACTTTTGGTATTCTTGAAATTTATAGCTACATTCAACACGTTTTTAAAGTGTATAACAGAAAAGTGCATTGCAGCTTCATAGTTAGAATGGTTTTGGTTATTTCAAGGGGAATATGTGTCTTCTTACCCCAGCCTCTAACATATAGAGTTCCTACAGGATCAGTGCTCTCGCCATTGCTTTTCAAAATTTAAATTGTCCCTTTAATAATCTCTCCTTGGGAAGATTATTAAAGCGTGAGGATAGAAATATATTCATGTAGCTGATGTCCAGATTTAGTTGCCTTTATCCCTTGAAACCTTAGAAGCAGTAGCTAGATTATTAAACTATTTAGATATAGTGAATACCTGGGTCCATTAAAATAAACTCATACTAAATTGCAAGAAAATAGAAGTTTAGTGAGAAAAAAAAAACCAACACTAAACTAAGCCTCCTTCATTTCAACTTAAACTAAGCGAGATTGTTTCTCATTAAAATTACGTTCTTAGCCTGGGTCAGATCTTAGATTCAATAGTTTCTATGGAAGCTCATATTTCAAAAGTTGAAAAAAAAAAGCCTTTTTTAAATGTAGACAGATATGGAAATTGAGCCCATTCCTGGATGATGGTAATTGAGCTTCCTTCTTTCAAGCAGTGGTTTTATCTAGGCTCAATTATTGTAATTCTATCTAAATTGGGCTCCCTTTAAAGAGCACCTAAAAAGATAAAATTAGTTCAAAATGCTGTGGCTCGCCTTTTATCAAGAGTTCATTATTGGAGGACCATTAGCCCCATTTTGAAGGGACTGCACTTTCAGCTACTGCAGTTTATAGCTTAATTTAAGTAACTAGAACAGTCATGACCAGCTCCAGCCTGTACAAAACAAAGGATTCACTCAGTCTTAATGTGAACACATACACTCAATGAAAACATCTAATACAAAAATGAATTGGAGTATTGTATGGTCACAGCTTTATTAGTAATAATAACATATCCAACTAGCTATGCATCCAAGCCCTCCAAATATGTGTAGAGAAGGGAGGGGATGACGATTCAGCAGGAGACATCTGGACTAACTGGCCCATCAGAAGCAAATAAGGCTATGGGTCTTTTGAGAGGAAGTAGTGGCCGGGGTACTGGGCAGCCACCTCTGTGCAAACAAGGCTACAGTCCTCTGGGCCATCACATGACTGTGCTGCTAGGAGGGTTCTTCATTCTTTCCTACTGGAAACAAACAAAACAGTGGACTCCCTCTAGGATGGTAAGTCCATATTTTGAAGGGGTGGGAGGAGGTGAGGAGTGTTCTGATGGGCCTATGGAAGGGTCATGTTTATTACATCAGGTGGCAGGGACATGATGGCTGGCCACTGGAGGGGCCTTTTAGGTAGATCAATGCAGTGTAGGGAGATGTCCCATATTTTACCTCTGAAAGCAGCAAATATGAATCATAACAGCCAAAGTAGTATGCAGACAAGACTTATAGGCCCCCAAAACACTGTCTCAGTAGAAAAACAAGACACTTTGCCTTGATGAGAACTTTATACTGAAGGATGTGTTATCTAGATCTTCCTATTTGTAAGTGCCTGTTTAAATAAAAAGGAAGACAGAAGGATAATAAAGCAGCTAAACTCCTAAGCAGGAGTCATGGATTGGCAAGCAAGTCCAGAGGTCATAAAGACCCCCACCATTGTAAGAGAGGGGGGGGGCGTGCAGGATGAGACAGAGAAAAACAATCTGGCATACAGACATGGCAGTTCTCCCCCGAAAGAAATGGGAAGGGGAACTTATGCATATTTATCAGCTGAAGCAGCAGGGAGCTAAGAGCAGCTTGATGGCTTTGCCAATACAGGAGGATCCTGGGAACAAGACCCTGAAAGGAGAGTGAAAGACCCCCCTGAAGGAGCAAACCCTGAGAGTGACCTCAAAAGGAAGAGTGAAAGGGGAGTCCAAACTGACCAGAACTCCCTGCTATCAAGGAGGGAACAGACTCGGTATGGCCAGGAGACCAGAGAGAGGAGATATCCTGATGAGAGATGGTAATGAGCTATCTGAGGTGATGGGAAGCCAAGAGCAGCCTGATAGCTCTGCCAGTGTGGGAACTGACCCAGAAGCAAGCCCCAGACAGTCAGTAGCTCTGTCAGAACCCATCCCAGAGTCAAGTCTCCTTGCTTGCCCACATTCTCCAGCTCTCCAGCCAGAACTTACTTCACAGGTAAACCTGGGTGATTGCCAAAGTCTAGACCAGTGATAAGTAAGTTAGCCATAAGTACTAATATATTAAGCAGGCTGAGGTTTATGACTTGTGTAAACTCACCCATGGTACAGAACTTTCCTTAGGATAAACTGGTGCTTAGAAGCCAAGATGTTAGAGAAATGTATTATTATCTTCTAAATGCTAAATCCTGCCAAATCTGATAAATAAAAGTCTACTTCTGAGGAGAACACGTTGTCTTTTTCCTTAGCTTAGGATCATGAAGTTAGGTGGGAGGCAACTGAAAGTGTCCTGTAGCAGACAGGTCCCTGCACCCCTAAACTTGCTTACAGGAGATGGAAGGAAAGTTGATAGCCCCCAGAAGAGCCTTTTCTATTGAATTAGGAGAACTAGAAGGAGGATAGTGGTTGGGAGATTCCTTGATTTAAATGTAAAAGTAGCAGATCCTGGGGTTCCTGCTACTATGGATTTAGGATGAGAGGAAAACAAAGGGAACGTGGGGTAGGAAAAGTACTAGGACCATGAGATCTCTGTTATGTAATGTGAAGGATAGGAGAAAAGAATGGTGCACAAGAAGTCCTTCTACTATGAACTGAGGGGAGGCTACAAGCAAAATCAGTGCTTATTGGAACCTCCTATTATGATCTGGAGTGGGTGACAGGAGGAATGGGAGAATGGAACCCTGTGTTAAATATTAGCATGTTAACCTTCAGGCATCCTAAATTTTAATATCTGCATCCAAGTTTTTCTAAATTTACTGGGGCCCATTGATTTTCGTAATTTTAGAGTGTGTTAGTGACTCGAATATTAAAAGTTCCTAAGCTCATTATGTATAATTTATATATGCATGTACACTAATTAATATTATGCTATTAAGTTCACTTAGAGAATAGCCACTGCCATTAGCAACGGTAACATGGAATAGACTTAGTTTTTGGGTACTTGCCAGGTTCTTATGGCCTGGATTGGCCACTGTTGGAAGCAGGATGCTGGGCTTGATGGAACCTTAGTCTGACCCAGTATGGCATTTTCTTATGTTCTTATGCCTGATATATCATGTATTTTGACCCATTTAAATTTGATAGTGACTATTTAGCATGCAGATTAATTTACCAAAGACTTTAGTAACTTGGCCACAAAGAAGTCCATATTAAAATAAACATTTAGCCAGCTAACTCAAATGTTAGCTAGCTAAATGAATATTTGGGCACCTTTCTAGCTAAATTCTAGCCACCTAATTTATTAGGGAGCTAATCTATTATTCTTTCACAGAATGATGAATCCTGAGAAAACAGGGGGGCGGGAAGGCGATGGGGGGGGGGGGGGGCTGTGAAAGCCTGCAGCCTTCGCACCACGGCGGTGCACCAGCTGCTGGCTTTTGCACCGAATTGCACCACCAACTCCTCCCTTTCTCCTAATTTGCATGATATCACATGCGAAAAAGCCCTTTTCACACGTGTTAGAGGCTTATCGCACTTGATACAGCCATATCGCATGCAATAAGCCTTTAGGAAATAACCCCTGTAAGTTAGGGGTTTTCTGAGGGAGTAACAGGGAGGAATTTAGTTAGATGGCGTGTCTATAACTCCAATATTCAGAGTTAGGCAGATGATTTAGCCAACTAAGGCCTGGATTTTCTAAGGGGGGGCGGGAGGGTGGGCCTGCGAAAGCCGGCAGCAATCGCGCCTCCGAGGTGCCATCGCTGCCGGCTTTCGCACCCAATAGCACCATCGTAAAAGGTGGTGCTATTTGGCGTGCTACTGGCAGCAAAAAGGGTTCTTACCTTTTCTCCGCCAGCAAAGTTTCTGCCGCGTCCTCCCCGACGACGCCTCGACTCCTCCTCTTCCAGGGCCGACTCTGCCCCGATCTAGCTATCACACTCAAAAAGTCAATTTTCACGTGCGATACGCTATGAAAATGACCCCCTAAGTCTATGCAGTCTAAAGAGCTGTCCTAAAATTAGGCGGCTATAGTTAGTTAGCTAACTTTAAGATAGCCAATTATTATTCAATAGCATGGTTTCACTAATTAATATACCTCCAAAGTTAGCTGGATAAGATTATCTGGCTAACTTTGCTAGCCAGACTGTCTGAATATGGACCTCTACATATTTAATGTTAGAACTATTCATAAGAATAGTCTCTAAACCATATTTCCTGAAATTAATTTTAATAATTGTTATAATACTAGAGTTTTAAAAAATATATCATGAACTGGAGGAAAACAATGGCACTGAAGTATTATATTCTATGAGGGAAAGTAACAACTCTATGTAAAAGTTACAGCAATAAGTACTGGGAATGGAGATGAAAGAATGACTGCTCTCAATAAGTAAAATTCAAACTTTGTTTTCCATACATTTGCAGGGCTGTTTATGTATATATTTTAAATAAGGTCTGTATTGGCTAACTGCTAAGAGCTGTTTAAGAATAAGTCAACAAATAAGGATGTGTATTTGATTGGAATGAATGGGTAAATGCAATAATGGAGAATATTTATGATTCTTTTGTGGACCCCTGAAACAAATGGAGGATGCCCACAAATTTAAACAAAAATTTTGTTTCATTCAGTCTATGGCACATTTGGAGCTGCTCTAGTCAGAATGCTGCAGGGTCTAACTGTTAACATTAGTCATGTCCTGCCTCCTATGTCATTAACATTGACATAGGAAGCAGGACAGAGCTGAGGCAGGACATTTAGAGAAATATCAGAGAGAAGCAATTCAGGTGAAGCATTTTTTTTTAAACTTACACAGTGGTGATGCTGCCACTCTGCCTAAATATGCTGTACCTGATGCTACAGTTGAGGTCCTTGCTGCCACTGTTTTTTTCTGCCATGACACTGATCTACCGCTTTGGGGGGTCTTCCTGGAGCATACCCTCACTGCCATACCCCAGACTGTACAACTTGGGGATATTGCTGACATTTTGCGTAGCTGCTATACTCAGACACCACACCTTGTTGGTATTGCTGCCATTCTGCCTTGATGCAACCCTAATATACCACCGTGAAGGTCTTGATGCTAAAATGTTTTGCTGCCATTTTCATGATATATTAACATGAGGGTCTTTATTCCATGGAATTTTGCTACCATACCCCCTTCACTTTACACCTTTGGGGGTCTTCCTGCCATTCTGCCTTGCTTCCATATACTATACTCTACAACTTGGGAAGGTCCATATTCAGTTGGCCGGATAGGGGACAAGTTATCCAGCTAAAGTTAGCAAGATAACTCGTTCCATATATTCAGTGGAATAAACGATCTGCTGAATATAACAGCCTGAATTTATTTGACTACATACAGCCAGATAACTTAAAAAATTAGTACCTGGTTCATGGGGATGGTAACTTTTAAACCGCCACGTGGGTGCACATGTACGCACATATGCCAGCTCATGCTAATGGGCGTGGAAAATTTATAACATGCAAGCATACATGCACACATGATATAAAATAGGAGGTATGCACGTACATGTGTGTACAATTTCATATGGATGTGCTCATGTGCATGCAAATGCTGCCTCTACTGCGTAAGTGGGAGGATTTTGGTACATGTGTTGCGCACCCCATCCGCGCCTGGCCCACGCATGGGCCTGCTCAACCCGCTAGCTCCTCTGCAGGTCATGGGTTGGCCTCCCCAGTGGCAGTCGCAAGCTCCTCCAGGCCTCAGCATCCTGCGGCGGTGGTCGCCGAGCCTTCCACTGAGCACCAGGCATCAAGCCAGAGTTCGGTGTCCCTAGTGGCATTGGCCACACCCCTACATGCACGCGCGCGGACCGCCCGGCCTCTTGACCTCTCTCAACCTAGCTTGATGTTACCCAGGTAGAGAGTCCATCAAGCTAGGTTGAGAGAACATTGCACAAATCTAATCTTTGGGTGAGTTTCCTCACTCCGAAGATCCTCAAATCTTCAAAGAGAGCACTGTGCTGTTTGAACATCTCACTTTGAATGTCAAAGTGGCTCCTATCCCCTACACTAATACCTAAATCTAACCTCAAGTTACTAGGTGGGCTTCCCATAAAGATATAAATACCTATCTAGTGTGAGGGTATTATGGCTAGTCTCTCTCTCTCTCCTTCAAAACTACTAACAGTGGTTGTATGCAGCAAAGCATGAAAAAGGTTAGCACTTTGCAATACACTGCCTGTTACCATAATACACACCCCTTTTCCTATCACATGCATTTTGATAAATCCAGACCATAGTGCATTGGGTTCTTCATGCTACTCTTTGTGCTGTTTTGTCCCTCTATCAGTGCCAGGGGGTTTTTTTTTGAGGGGGGAGGGGGGTTTGCCGCCTTTGCTATTTTGTTCCCTTTGTCATGATGCTTTAAGATATTCATACTCTGTTGCCACTTTGCCCCTCTTATGCTGCTTTGTGGATTCATGCCACTGTTATTGGTGCCCTTCTTTGAAACCTTGGATTTGTTCTTGCTGCTGCTTTGTTCCTCTGATGGTGCTTTAAAAGAACTCCTGCCACCGCTAGTATCCTTTTTCCCCTTTACAATGCCTCAGACTATTCATACCACCTTTGGCACCACTTTGCCACAGCCTTGGTGCCTCGGAGTTCTCTTCCCCATTTGGATGATGTCTACTAGGAGTTTCATTAGAACTGATTAGAAACCCCCAGTTTTGAAGCTAAAATAGTCTGCATTGTTTCTCCCATTGACTTTAATGGGAAAAGAACAAAATAATAAAACAAATATTTATTTTGGTTTGAAACAAAATGAATGGAGATAGCCTACAAAATCAACAAAGATACCAAAATGAAAATATTTCTACCACACACCCCTAAGAAATGCTGACAAAAAGAAGAAAACAATGAAGAGGCAGGAAGTATGACCCAGTGGTTAGAGTAATGGGTTACAAATCAGTGAAACAAATGTTCAAATCTTGCTTCTCCCACTGTCTCTTCTTGTGACCTTTATCAAATCACCCATGTAGTTCTCTAGGACAAGGGATTTTTAGAATTCTAAAAATGCTATAAGCTTCCATGACCATTAATTGGAAAACACAGGCTAAAAATCAAAATTACTTCATGTAGTTCTTTGTGCATAAATGGCTTTGAAAGTTCTGACCTTAAAGATTACAGGTTGCCTACAGAAGGAAATCTTTTGTAGTGAAAGCGGATTATGAGTCATGTTTCACTCATTTAAATACTGAGTTGACCTCTTTACTACTGAGAAATGTGTTTAATTTAATTTAGGAAAGTGCCAAATGTGGAACGTGATCTGCAGCAATAACTAAAAGAAACCTTTTGCTTCTCAGCTAATTAAATGCAAAATAGCAACCATTTTGTCACATATGAAGGACAAATCTATTACTTGACAAAGTACTTGACTATTTAAATCATACTTTTGGCTTTTCATCGCTAAAAGAAATTCTTTTATAATAATATGTAATGTCTAATTAAATACTGTACCCTAAATGTCAGCCTGGATGATCTATTTCAGCACTGAAAATGAAGGTATGTTTCCTGCTAGCAATATAATATTCATTGTCAAAAATCTTTAAGGAGTCAATTTAAACCCACTTGTGCCTTAGAAAAATGTCCATAAAAATTGTAGGTGCTGTTTATGGTGAATTAAAATAAATCCATTCTGAGTTTTAAAAATGCTGCTGAGAGGAACTATGTTTCTCAGCTAACCTGATTTTTAGACTCACCTCCCAGCTTGACTAGATTATTGACATTATTATTAGGTGCATGAGGCTCATTAATTATTTTCAAACATGTATAGCTGTGTTACTCATGTCAGCAATGTCTAGAATTGTGCAAAGAAAGTGCACAGATCATGGTTATCATGTAACATCAGTGCAGTCTCAAGACAAGAAGTCAAAATCAATTGCCCATGTATTAAAAATTACCCAACCTCATTTAAACATGCTCTGTTGCACTTATTTGCTCTAACTCATAGGAAACAAAGGGAGAAGCAGCAGGATTAAACATGCATAAAACCTTGAAAACAAATTGTAATAGCTTAGAAAAATAATAAATAGGATGAACTGCAGTCATCTGATATAGTATATATCCTAAATGCCCAAATTCCTACAATGTACAAATCTGCACTCTACTTTACTGATAAATTGCTGACCTGCCCATAGGGATGGTAACTTTTAAATAGGCGTGGAGGCGCACATGTGGACACGTTCATCTGCCCGTACCCATGGAGACAGCCATTGTATACCATTTGCCTGTACATGTGTGCATGTTATAAAATAGACTGACTGCATGCACATGTGCATAATTTTAAGTGGACACATGCCTATGCCCACAAATGCCACTTCTACCATGTAAGTGTGTGTGTGTGGGGGGGATTTTTAATAAAAATGTGCATTGATGCATTTGCTAGTTTTCCCAGTTGCTCCCAGTTTTCCCTGGTAAAGGAAGGACTTCTGAACCCCCCTAGCTTAATAGACTCCCTTCTCCCCTGTTAACCCTGACCCTTAAAACCTCACTGATCTATCTAATTCACATTATTTTCTAACTTACATGTCATTGATAGCAGAAGTAAAGTTAAGCAGCAGAGGATTCCGGTGCGTGCCTGTGCACATAAGTATTTGCGCGTAAAATTGAAGTTGAAATTCAGGAATGTATACACCCTGTTCAGATCATGCCCACATCCTACCCCTTTTTCAGAACTTTTCATTTGTGCATGTAGTGGGAGATATGCATCAACATGGGTGTCTTTTAAAACCTGCTCACCCAGTTTTGGCACATGCTGGGCTTTTAAAATTCACCTAAAAAGTTTAATACTGGATCATCAGATGGCAAAGTACATCTTGCTCTTACTTTGAAGAAGCAACATTTCACTTTCACAATGCTAGGATAGCCTGACAACTCAGATCAGCCAGTGGATTAACCTTTGGGACGCTACATGAATGCAGTGACGTGCAATAAATCACAACATAGTGTATGATTTCCAAGATAATGCAGATTTTAGCATACAATGGAGGGTTAGCAAATTTCTGTTTGCATGTAGTTTTCTATGCACATAATTTTATGTAAATTCATAATTAATGAACTCCTGCAATTCAGTATACAGAGCACTCAATTTTGAATTTAATGTTAACTGGCATGCAAAAATAGCTTCATAGGACAGTTTAAAAAAAAATATAACTGCATCTCAGTGGAGTTATCTTTTACATAAATTGTTTCACTGGACATACTTAGGGCAATTTTTCTACCAGCCTCATATGTATAGGTTAAAAAAATGTGTACAAAATTTCCCAATATTACATAAAAAAGGGTGCTGTTTAGTACATAATCCTCAGAAAGAGCAAAGTAACTCTTAAAATAATCTAAGTATATATATTTTCTTAAATCTTCCATGCCAAGGAACACCTTTTAGAGACAGCAACCGAGATAGAATAAAGCACATTCACACTATATCAGAAACACATTTAATAAATCTAACATTATTATCATGACCACTCTATACCACTGATCTTCCCACTTACCAGATAGCTCTCAGTCATCTTACTAAGGCCTGGATTTATCAAAATGCAATAAATATCACATGTGATGGGAAGTGTTTTAAGGTAATAGGGTGTTTATTGCAATTTGCACTAATACCTATGTGAAGAGCTAAGTTACCACAAATTACAATAACTTTTATGCACTTTGAGAGAAGTACCAGAATGTGGTATTTGAGAGAGAAAGAGTTAGACAGAGACTAGCCATAATACCCTCACCCTAGATACGTATTTATATCTCTATGGGAGGCCCACCTAATAACTTGAGGTGAGGTATAGGGATTAGTGTAGGGGTTAGGGGCCACTTTGATATTCAAAGTGAGACGTACGAACAGAACAGTGCTCTCTTGTGAAGATTTGATGACCTTCGGAGTCAAGAGAGTCCATCAAGCTAGGTTGCGAGAACATTGCACAAATCTCATCTTTGGGTGCATTTCCTCACTCCGAGGGTCATCAAATGTTCACAAGAGAGCACTGTTATGTTTGCACATCTCACATTGAATGTCAAAGTGGCCCCTAACCCGCTACACTAATACCTAAATATCTCTCTCTCTCTCTCTCTCTCTCACACAACCAGCATCTACACTCCTGAAAAAGTTGTTACTAAAATCAGCATTAAAGCCTTGCAATAGGGCTTCAGCAAACCCACTCCTCCTCTTATTTTGGATTTGCATCGCAGCATACAATATGGTGCTATCACTTGCATTAATGGGGCTTTTCACATGCGATAAGCCCTTAACGTATTTTAATAAATGAGGGGGTAAGATTTATTTATTTATTTATTTATTTATTTATTTATTTGTTTGTTTGTTTGTTTGGAGTTTTTTATATACCGACATTCAAACAAATATCACATCGGTTTACATAAAACAGGGGTAACTGTTGGATTCGTGGACCCTTGGGCCGATCGGAGCCAGAAGAAGAGCTGCTGTAGGTGGTTGCAGCAGCGACCCCGACCGGGAGGCGGCGCGGACAGACTGGTGGCTGACCGAAGGTGGAGCTCTGGGAGCCCTATGCGACCAAGAGCTCTGGCGAAGAAGGAGGTGATGATGGCGCTGGCGCTGTGTTGAGAAGACCTTCGCCCTGGAAGCCGATCCTCCCCCGAGAGGAGCTCGTAGGAGTCCGGCCGCTGGGACTTAGGAGATTCACCCTGGAAGCCGGAGTCCCCCCAGGAGGAGCCCGTAGGAACCCGGCCGCTGGGACTTAGGAGGGCCCGCGAGAGCCTGGTCAGCTGTAGTCCAAGGTTGAGTGCCGAAGGGTCGTCGCTCGCCAGTCCAGAGTCAGGAACCAAAGGATCACCGTAGGCCAGTCCGGGGTCAGAAGCCAGAGAATCAACGTAAGCCGGTCTGGGGTCAGAAGCCAGAGGGTCAACGTAAGCCGGTCCGAGGTCAGAAGCCAGAGGATACCAAATGCCATTCCGGGGTCAGAAGCCAAGAGTAGGACGTAAGCCGATCCGGGGTCAGGAGCCAAGAAGGAGACAACGAAGCAGGAACGCAGAAACTGGAGACAGGAAAAAACCCTGGGAACCTCGTTGCAAGGCAATGGCTTGGCTGAGCTGCAGGTTATAAATACCCTGCAGCGTCTGACGTCACCCGGAGGCTTCCCCTGCATTTTCCCGTGCTGGCCCCTTTAAATTTGGGTCAGAGACGCGTGCGTGCGTCTAGGGGGCGGGGCCAGCTGCCGAGGAACGCCGGCTGCTGCGACGCAGCGAAGAGGAGCCGGCAGGAGCGAGCACAGGCCCGGGCGAGGCGGGGGAACGCCGAACCCACGCTGGCTGAGGTCCCCGGAGGTCCGGGGAGCGCGGGCCCAATGCGGAGCCCCAAAGAAGTGAGTAGCGATTCCGGGGCCGACCCGGAATCGCAACAGTACCCCCCCTCCTACGCCCCCTCCCGGGGGGCCGCGGCTTGTCCGGGTGCGCGGCATGAAACAGGCGAAGAAGGTCCTTATCCAAAACATGGGAAGAGGGTTCCCAGGAATTCTCCTCCGGGCCATATCCTTCCCAAGACAGGAGGTATTCCCACTGACGGCGTCGGAACCGGACATCCAGCACCTCTTTAACCGTGTACGTGGCCCCAGGGTCAGCAGTGACAGCAGCAGGCGTCGGAGGCAAAGGACGAAAGCGGGAGAGGACCACCGGCTTGAGGAGAGAGACATGGAAGACGTCATGTATGCGGAGGGTAGATGGGAGGCGTAGGCGGTAGGAAACCGCGCCAACACGTTTGACTACCTGAAAGGGACCGATGTAACGAGGCGTTAGCCTCATGGACAGAAGCCGGAGCTGGATGTTCCTAGTACTGAGCCACACTCTGGAACCGGGCAGTAACACTGGAGCGGAGCGCCGAGACTTATCCGCGTAAGCCTTGATGCGTGCGGCGGTGTGGCGGAGCTTTTCTTGCGTGGAGTACCAAAGCTGCTGAATCTGGCTGGCCGTCAGTTGCGCTGCTGGCGAGGAGGTAAAGACTGGTAATGGTAGTGGCGGCTTGGGAACCTTTCCATAAACCATCTTGAAGGGAGACTGTTGCGTGGCGGAGTGTCGGTGGCGGTTGTAAGAAAATTCAGCCCAGGGAAGAAGGGCAGCCCAGTTGTCCTGCTGTTCCCCTACAAAGGCTCGGAGGAACGCCTTCAGGGTACGGTTCGTGCGTTCCACTTGGCCGTTGCCCTGGGGGTGAAACGCCGTGGTCAAGTCTAGTTGAACCCCGAATTTCTGACAGAGCGCACGCCAGTATTTCGCCGTAAATTGGGGTCCTCGATCCGAGGCGATGTGCTGCGGCAAACCATGCAGGCGGAAGATGTGTCGGATGAACAGCTCGGCTAACTACGGGGCCGTAGGTAACTTGGCCAGTGGCACAAAATGGGCCATCTTCGAGAAGCGGTCAATGGTGACCCAAACCACTGTTTTCCCCTCGGACGGGGGCAGCTCTACCACAAAGTCCGTGGAGATGTGCGTCCACGGTTCCGTAGGTATCGGGAGTGGTTGGAGGAGACCCCAGGGACGGCCTTGTAACGGCTTCTGCTGTGCGCACGTGGGGCAAGACTGGACGTATAGGCGGACATCCTCCTTTACTCGTGGCCACCAATAGAACTCGGTTAGTAGTTCCAGAGTCCGGGAGATTCCAGGGTGGCCCACTGTCAGCGAGTCGTGCGCCCAAGCTAGCACCTTTTTCCTCGAGCAGAGAGGGACCACCGTCCTACCATCAGGAACTAGGTCAGTGGCAGCCAAGTGGACTTTCGCAGGATCCAGGATGTACTGAGGGGGTTCAGAAGAATCCTCTATTTCTGTGGTGCGTGAGAGGGCGTCCGCCCTAATATTCTTGGCTGCCGGTCGGTACCGGAGGGAGAAATTGAACCGGCTAAAGAAGAGTGACCAGCGTGCCTGTCGGGGGTTGAGTCTTTGTGCTTGGGATAGGTACGCCAGGTTCTTGTGGTCCGTATACACTACGATTGGGTGTTGGGCCCCCTCCAACCACTGGCGCCATTCCTCAAAGGCCAGCTTGATGGCCAGTAGCTCTTTGTCCCCAATACCATAGTTCCTTTCGGCAGGCGAGAATTTCCGGGAGAAATAGGAACATGGCCGGGCCTTACCATCTCTGGAAATCTGGGACAGAACGGCCCCTACAGCCACACTGGAGGCATCCACCTCTACTACGAACGGGCGTGTGGGGTCCGGATGCCGGAGACAGGTGTCTTGAAGGAAAGCTTCCTTTCGGGCCTGAAAGGCCTGCACGGCGGTTGGAGTCCAGTTTCGGGTATCGGCGCCTTTGCGTGTGAGGGCCGTAAGGGGAGCCACCAAGGAGGAGTACTGTGGAATGAAGTGACGGTAAAAGTTGGCGAAGCCTAAGAAGCGCTGGAGCGCCTTTACTCCCGTCGGCTGTGGCCACTTCCGGATAGCTGCAACTTTATCGGGGTCCATGCGGAAACCAGTCGAGGAGATGATGTACCCTAGGAAGGGCAAGGATTCTTCTTCGAACTGGCATTTCTCCAGCTTGGCATACAGTCGGTTCTCCCGTAATTTTAGCAGCACCTGGCGTACATGTTGGCGATGTTCTTCAAGGTTCTGTGAGAAAATCAGGACGTCGTCCAGGTAGACAATTACTGAGGTGTACAAGAGGTCGTGCAATACCTCATTCATTAAGTTCTGAAACACGGCCGGAGCGTTGCAGAGGCCAAAGGGCATGACGAGGTATTCATAATGGCCGTCCCTGGTGTTAAAGGTGGTCTTCCACTCGTCTCCCGGTCGTATCCGTACGAGGTTGTACGCCCCTCTAAGGTCCAATTTGGTGAAGATGCGAGCCCCCTGCAAGCGATCCAGGAGTTCTGGAATGAGGGGCAATGGATAGCGGTCTCGTCGGGTGATCTGGTTCAGGCCCCGGTAGTCAATACAGGGCCGAAGAGACCCATCCTTTTTGGCCACAAAGAAGAAACCGGCCCCTGCGGGGGATTTAGATGGTCGTATGAATCCTCGGTCTAGATTCTCCTTAATGTAGGCTGACATGGCCTTGGTCTCAGGCAAGGACAGAGGATAAACTCTACCACGGGGAGGCGTGGTATCTGGCAGCAAATCAATCGCACAGTCGAAAGGGCGATGCTCAGGTAATAACTCAGCCTTTTCCTTAGAGAAGACATCCCTGAAAGCCTGGTACTGTGGTGGTACTGTCAGCGGAGCGGTAAGGAGTGGAAGCGTCTGAAGTGGACGAGCAGGAAGACAACTGTGGGAGCAGGTTGGCCCCCAAGACGTGATCTGAAGCGAGTGCCAGTCTATTACTGGCGAGTGTTTTCTTAGCCAGGGCAGTCCGAGGATGAGCGGGTGAATGGATCTCTCAAGGATGAGAAAAGAGATCTCTTCCTTATGAAGGAGCCCAATCTGAAGCTGGAGAGAGCTCGTACGAGTAGTAATGGAGCCTGGAAGGGAAACTCCTTGGATGGATGATACTCGCAACGGGGGTTCCTGAGGCAAGACTTTAAGGTGCAATTGTTGCGCCAGGTCCCGGAGAATAAAATTCCCCCCAGACCCGGAGTCTAGCAGTGCCAGGGTGTCGAACCCTCCTTCAGGAAGACAGAGTTTAGCTGGAACCGTACATGGGGAGTCCGGAGAGGTACTGCCTAGAATCAACTCCCCGCTAGACTCTAGGTTCTGGCGTTTCCCGGACGCTCGGTGCAGCGAGCCAGGAAATGACCCTTACCACCGCAGTAGAGACATAGTCCCTGTGAGCGTCGACGCCTTCGTTCTTCTGCCGAGAGAGGACCCCGGCCCAACTGCATGGGTTCTTCAGGTGGAGAGGCAGCTGCCGCAGACGGTGACGCTCGAGCCCGCGGAGGCGTGGTTCGATGGGCGGACAGTCCCTGGGCGGACCGCCGCTCTCGGAAACGGCGCTGGATATGCCAGTCCACGCATCCAGCCAGTTCGATGAGTTCCTGTAAGTCGTCCGGAAGGTCCCGGGCTGCGAGCTCGTCCTGGAGCCGAGGGGACAGACCCTCCAGAAAAATCCCATGCAAACTGTCCTCGCCCCAGGCCAACTCGGTGGCCAGGGTCTGGAACTCCATCGCAAATTCCTCTAGGGGGCGATTCCCTTGCTTCAGCTGGAGGAGTTCGGAGGCAGCTGTGGAGGCCCGGGATGGCTCATCAAAGATCCTTCGGAAGGCTTTGACAAACAGCACGAGGTTATTTAAGCGGGAATCTTGGTGCTCCCAAAGAGAGGAAGCCCAAGCCAAAGGTTTCCCATCCAGAAGGGAAATAATGTAGGTCGTCTTTGCCCGGTCCGTGGTAAACTGCGCAGGCAGGAGGTCAAAACGGATGTAGCAGTGATTGAGGAATCCTCGACACGTCTTCGGATTCCCCGAGTACCTAGGAGGCGCTGGCATCTGTACCGGAACAGGGGAACCCGGGTAGACCTGAGGCGTGGATGCTGCGGAGCGAGCTGCGGAGGCCCCTTCTACGCGATCCGCCAGGCGTTGGACGGTAGACATCAATGTATCCAGACAGGATTGTTGCTGCTGCAGCTTCTGGGCAATGCCCGGAATGGCTTTTAGACCGGCAAGGTCCGCCGGGTCCATGACCTTGCAATCTGTTGGATTCGTGGACCCTTGGGCCGATCGGAGCCAGAAGAAGAGCTGCTGTAGGTGGTTGCAGCAGCGACCCCGACCGGGAGGCGGCGCGGACAGACTGGTGGCTGACCGAAGGTGGAGCTCTGGGAGCCCTATGCGACCAAGAGCTCTGGCGAAGAAGGAGGTGATGATGGCGCTGGCGCTGTGTTGAGAAGACCTTCGCCCTGGAAGCCGATCCTCCCCCGAGAGGAGCTCGTAGGAGTCCGGCCGCTGGGACTTAGGAGATTCACCCTGGAAGCCGGAGTCCCCCCAGGAGGAGCCCGTAGGAACCCTGCCGCTGGGACTTAGGAGGGCCTGCGAGAGCCTGGTCAGCTGTAGTCCAAGGTTGAGTGCCGAAGGGTCGTCGCTCGCCAGTCCAGAGTCAGGAACCAAAGGATCACCGTAGGCCAGTCTGGGGTCGGAAGCCAGAGAATCAACGTAAGCCGGTCCGGGGTCAGAAGCCAGAGGGTCAACGTAAGCCGGTCCGAGGTCAGAAGCCAGAGGATACCAAATGCCAGTCCGGGGTCAGAAGCCAAGAGTAGGACGTAAGCCGATCCGGGGTCAGGAGCCAAGTAGGAGACAACGAAGCAGGAACGCAGCAACTGGAGACAGGAAAAAACCCTGGGAACCTCGTTGCAAGGCAATGGCTTGGCTGAGCTGCAGGGTATAAATACCCTGCAGCGTCTGACGTCACCCGGAGGCTTCCCCTGCATTTTCCCATGCTGGCCCCTTTAAATTTGGGTCAGAGACGCGCGCGTGCATCTATGGGGCGGGGCCAGCTGCCGAGGAACGCCGGCTGCTGCGACGCAGTGAAGAGGAGCCGGCAGGAGCGAGCACAGGCCCGGGCAAGGCGGGGAAACGCCGAACCCACGCTGGCTGAGGTCCCCGGAGGTCCGGGGAGCGCGGGCCCAATGCGGAGCCCCGAAGAAGTGAGTAGCGATTCCGGGGCCGACCCGGAATCGCAACAGGTAACAACTTTACAGTTGGAAAGGAAATTGATAGTTACATCTAACAGGGGATTCATGAGGAACGGGGAAGAGAGAAGAATGGTCAGAGGGACCTAGAGGGAGGAAGATAGATACAGAAATTAGGAAAAGATATCTGAAATGTAGCTTCTGCAGCAGAGCTGTTCCCATTCTCAACTGTTTCCTTGCAGGTCTTTTTGATATCTCCTCTAGCCATGAGAAATTACAAATATTGTGCAGAAATATTATAAAGTATGCAGCACACAAAAAAACACCATAATGTCATTCTTGTATTAATGTAATCCCCATGGGCAGAAGAGGAGAAGACCTTTAAAACGTTCTCAGTACTTAATGGGATCTTATGTATTCTTTGCTATTCTGCCTATAGAATCACAAAAATAAAAAACACACCTCTATACTATGATAATTAACAGTAGAAAAGGTTTCCCTAGAAATAGGAGAGAGAAATAAATGTTGTAAGAAGTTAAAATAATAAAAGATACAATTTTATATAAGTAAATAAATATAAATGAAAATAAAGATTTCACAGCCATTTACACACATCTTATGGAGCCCTAGTGAGAGTGCTACAGGTACCAGCTGGCCAGCCAATGTTTTTACAACCTGCCCTAATGGGGCCTTAAAATGTGGCAAGCAGAGAGGAAGATGGGACAGATGCTTACCCCCAACCTATTCAGCCCAATAGAGACTGCAGAAGGCACCAGCTGGCCTCCCATTGTCTTTACCACCTGACCTCTGGGGGCCTTAATATGCAGCAAGCAGTGGTGCACCACATCACCACAGACGCGCCTAAGCTGCACACCAAAACGGCGTGCCCTTATCTGCTTTTTTCATCTTCTCCTTGAGGAACGGGAAGAAAGAGAAAAGGTAAGATGAACTTTCTATCACTGAGCTTGATTCCCAATCAAGGTCCAAAGGATCAATATGTTATTAGATCCAATTTGCCACTGCAATTAAACCTGAGTACAGATTTGGAAAATATCTCTCTGAGCCAAGAGGTAAGTTCTCCTCCACCTATCCCTCAGAGTTCTTTTCCTAAATAAATTATTTAATATTTAATATTAATTGTACTGTATTCTCTTATATTGCTAAAGTTTTCACATATCTGTCTTATTTCACTGCACGTTCCTTGTTCCAATGTTACTTTTCCCCACACTGTTTTATTTCCCCGAACGTTCTGTGTTCCCATATTTCATTGTATATGCCTCCCGGCGACTGTTTTCAGTTCCATGTAAACCGGTGCGATATGTATCCTGTACAGGAGCATCGGTATAGAAAAGTAAAAAATAAATAAATAAATAAATAAATACTGACAATACCTCTGCTATCTACAGCAGTAGATATGTTCACAGTTTTAAGGCGAAGCCTCCTGTTGCATGCCCAACCTGCGGAGATCTGCGGGCCGGTACCCCACCTACCTCCGAGTATCTGGCAGCAGCGGCAGCGTGGCTGAGGCCTGGTCAGGCCTGCAGCCTCCGGCGTGGCGTCCCCTCTGTAGGGGAGATGCCTCTGATGTCTGTTCAAACCCCGCCCCCTAGGCACGCGCACGCACAAGGCCCGGACATTTAAAGGGTCCAGCGCGGGAAAGGAAACCTCCACCTCTCAGGATGATGTCAGATGCTGCAGGTATATAACCCTGCTGGATGCCCTTCTCCCTTGCCTTGCAACAAGGTTCACTCTCTGATGAGAGCTACTAGTTGCTATTTTGTCTACTGGTTTCCGACCCCGGCTTCTGACTACTGGCTTCTGGCTTCTGACTACTGGCTTCCGACTCCGGCTTCCGACTACTGGCTTCAGACTCCGGCTTACTTCCAGGAGGCCTCTTCTAAGTCCAAGCGGCTCGGGTCGTCATGAGCTCCTCTCGGGGGGACCGCAGGCTTCCAGTGGTGAAGGTCCAGTTGGCCTGCTGGCTTCGCTCTTCTCTTCTGGATCCTATTGAACTCATCTTCCGTCACCAGGCCCAGAGGAGACCGCACTTAAGTCCAAGCAGCTCGGGTCCTCACGGGCTCCTCCTGGGGGGACCTTGGGCTTCCAGTGGAGAAGATCCCTCTGGTCTCCTGTTCAGTGCCGTCTCCCGGCTTCGACATCCACTGTGGGCCTTCCCACGGTGAGTCTTCATCTGTCCCTGCCGGCTCAAGGGTCCACAAACCCAACAGTTTGCAAGGCCATGGACCCGGCGGACAAGGCCAGCTTGAAAGCCAACCCTGGAATTGCCCAGCGTCTGCAGCAACAGCAAATCTGTCTGGATTCCATGATGAAGACCGTAGAGAGACTGGCCAATTGGATTGATCATACACCCGAACTGGTACCTCCTATGCCAGTTGCCATAGCCAATTCTGGACCGGCAATGCCCATCCAGCTCCCAGCACCATCACAGTACTCAGGGGAAGTGAGGTACTGCCGTGGATTCCTCAATCAGTGTTTCATCTGATTCAACCTCCTGCTTTCCGTCTTCAACAGACCAGATTAAGACCAGTTATATCATTTCTTTGTTGGACGGGAAGCCTTTGACCTGGGCTTCTCCACTATGGGAGCATAAAGATCCCCTCCTAGGGAATCTGAAACACTTTGTCTCTGCCTTTCGACATATCTTTGATGAGCCCTCTCACAGGCCCACTGCCGCCTCTGAGTTACTTCAGCTACACCAGGGCAACCAGCCTCTGGCCGAGTATGCGGTGGAATTCCGGACTCTAGCAGCCGAGCTGAACTGTGGGGATGACAGTCTCCAAGTCTTATTCCTGGAGGGGCTCTTCTAAAAACTCCAAGATGAGCTGGTGGTGAGGGACCTCCTGGATGACCTGAACAGCCTCATCGATTTGGCTGGTCGGGTGGACCGCCATATCCAACACTGGTTCCGGGAAGGGAGGTCCGGCCGTAAATCCAGTAACTCTGGAACTACATTTTCCTGACCAGTACCCTCCTCCTCTGCCTTTCCAGGGAATCAAGACGTAGAGTCTACGCAGTTGGGCCAGGGCCCAATCTCACTGGAAGAGAGGAGAAGATGCTGTGTTCAAGGTCAGTGCCTATATTGTGGTGGCAAGGGGCACTTCCTAGCCTGATGTGGTGAGTGGCCGGGAAATGCCAGGACCTAGGGATCAATGGGGAGCTGACCCTAGGTAATACATGTTCCGCCTCCTCATGTACTGTACCGGTTACCCTTGTCTACCCTGGGGGTACGTTTGTTATGCTGGCTTTGGTCGACTCCGGAGCTGGAGGGAACTTCATTCTCACAGACCTCGTTCAGCAGTTGCATTTTGGGGTCCAACCCCGAATTCCTCTGATGCGGGTATCCTCGATTCATGGTACTCTCCTGCCGGGGAGCATTACTACCTGCACCAAGCTCTTGTTCCTCCATACCGGTCTCCTGCACGTGGAAGAGATCTCCATCCTTATCCTGGAGAAGTCCATGCATCCTATCATCTTGGGTTTACCCTGGCTACAGAAACATTCCCCAGTCATACAATGGGATACCCTTCAGATCGCAGCTTGGGGTCTGTCTTGTTTTGGCTCCTGTCTGATGAGTATTCCTCGTCCCAGTGTACCGCTCTTGACCATGCCCATGGCTCTCCTGCCACAATACCAAGACTTTGAAGATGTCTTCTCTAAGGAGAAGGCTGAAATTCTCCAGGAACACCGTCCCTTTGACTGTGCCATTAACCTTGTACCAGGCACGACGCCTCCCTGGGGGCGAGTTTACCCCTTGTCACTTCCGGAAACTCGGGCCATGTCTTCATATATTCAAGAGAATTTGGACAGAGGTTTCATTCAGCCCTCTAACTCCCCTGCCGGGGCTGGGTTCTTCTTTGTGGCCAAGAAGGAAGGGTCACTGCATCCTTGCATTGATTACCGTGGCCTCAATGCCATCACGCGACAGGACAGGTGCCCTTTGCCTTTGATTCCAGAGCTACTAGACTGGCTGCAAGGAGCGGAGATCTTTATCAAGTTGGACCTCCTGGGTGCCTACAATTTGCTATGAATATGACCCGGTGACGAATGGAAGACCACCTTCAATATGAGAGATGGGCATTACGAATATTTAGTCATACCCTTTGGCTTGTGCAACGCCCCTGCGGTCTTTCGAAACTTCATGAATGAGGTTTTGAGGAATATGTTGCATATCTCGGTTATAGTGTACTTCGACTATGTGTTGATATACTCTAAGGATTTGCCCACACACCGAGTACAAGTGCGGCAAGTACTACAGAAACTTCAGGACAATCGTCTCTTTGCTAAGCTAGAGAAGTGCCAGTTCAAGCAGGAGTCCTTGCCATTCCTCGGATATATAGTTTCATCCACGGGCTTCCATATGGACCCTAATAAAGTGGCGGCCATCCGAGATTGGCCACAGCCAGTAGGGGTCAAAGCCCTACAGCGCTTCCTGGGCTTTGCCAATTTCTATCGCCAGTTCATACCCAATTACTCCCGGATGGTAGCACCACTTACGGCCCTTACCAGGAGGGGTGCTGATGCGAAGAATTGGTCCCAGACAGCAATAGATGCTTTCCAGAAGCTGAAGGAAGTCTTTCTCCTCGATATCTATCTCCACCATCTGAATCCGCAGCATCAGTTCATTGTGGAAGTAGACGTCTCTGATGTGGCGGTAGGGGCTGTCCTGAGCCAATTATCAACGAAAGGCAAATCCCTACTATGTTCCTATTACTCCCAAAAATTCTCTCTGGCAGAGAGAAATTATAATATCGGCGATAAGGAGCTCCTGGCCCAATACCTCATGATCATCTATACGGATCACAATAATCTGGAATCCTTGTGCCAAGCCCAACGCCTCAACTCTCAGCAAGCCTGATGGTCACTCTTCTTTAGCCGGTTCAATTTCCTCCTCCGGTACAGGCCAGCCTACAAGAACATTAGGGTGGATGCCCTCTCTCACACAGCTGAAACAAAGGATAACCCGGATCCACCGCGTTATATTCTTGATCCAGCCAAGGTCCTTCTTGCAGCTTCATAGATGGTTCCTATGGGTAAAATGATCAATCCTGTGCACCTGCGCAAGAAGGTGTTGTCATGTGCTCATGAATCCTTGATCGCAGGGAATTCGGGGGTCGTACGAACTTTAGATCTGCTGACCGAACATTACTGGTGGCCTCAGGTAAAGAGAGATGTTCCGTCTATGTCAGCCCCTGCCCAATCTGTGCTCTACAAAAGACACTGACTGGTTGCCCGTGGGGGCTCCTTCAACCGTTACCTATCCCTACTGAACCATGGACCCATTTATCCACCGACTTCATCGTGGACTTACCTGCTTCAGAAGGAAAAACGGTAATATGGGTCATGATCGATAGATTCTCGAAGATGGCCCACTTCGTCCCTCTCGCCAAGTTGTCCACAGTACCTGAGCTCACGAACCTCTTCATGCACCACATCGTTCACCTTCATGGACTCCCGCTTCATATTGCTTCTGACCGGGGATCACAATTCATGGCAAAGTATTGGAAGGCACTCTGCAGGAAATTCGAGGTTCAACTGGATTTCACGACCGTCTTTCACCCTCAAGGTAACGGCCAAGTGGAACGCACAAATTGAACTTTGAAGACCTTCCTCCGAGTCTTTGTGGGAGACCTACAGAATAATTGGGTGGCCTTACTTCCGTGGGCAGAATTCTCCTACAATCACCATAGACACTCTGCTACCAGCAGGTCTCCCTTCCATATAGTTTATGGGAAATGTCTACGACCACCCCTGCCTTTGCCTTTGATGGTACCATCCCCAGCCATGCAACTCACAGCCCAACAGCTATGCCGCCTATGGGTTGCTACCCAGGAGAACCTTTTCCACATGGCTGTCACGGCGAAGAAGTATGATGACCGCCTATGACATCCAGCCCTCTCGTTTCTCCCTGGGGAAAAGGTATGGCTGAGTACTAAACATCTTTGCCTGCAGCTTCCTTCGATGCGGCTGGCTCCATGGTAGATTGGCCCATTTGCAATTTTGGACCGGGTGGGTGCTGCCACCTACCACCTCCGACTTCCATCAATGCTTAGGATACACAACGTGTTCCACGTGTCTTTGCTCAAGCCCTTGGTCTTATCTGCCTTCCATAAAAAGATCCTGAAGCCGAACGTGCCTGAGGCTCAGGAGGATACTGTCTACCAAGTAAAAGAGGCTCTAGATGTGCAATTCCACCTCAGACGATGGGAGTACCTCCTCTCCTGGGAGGGTTATGGCCCTGACGAAAATTTCTGGGAGCCTGCCTCCAACATTTTGGATAAAGCTCTTCTTCAACAGTTCCATCTACGTCATCCTGCCAAACTGAAGCCCCCAGTAAGGGGGCATAGAAGGAGGGGTATTGTTGCGTGCCTGACCCGCAGAGGTCTGCGGGCCGGTCCCCCACCTACCTCCGAGTATATGGCAGCAGCGGCAGCATGGCTGTGGCCTGGTTGGGCCTGCAGCCTCCGGCACAGTGTCCCTTCTGCAGGGGAGAAGCCGCCAATGTCTATTCAAACCCCACCCCCTAGGTACGTGCGCACACAAGGCACAGGAAAGGAAGCCTCCACCTCTCAGGATGATGTCAGACACTTCAGGTATATAACCCTGCTGGATGCCCTTCTCCCTTGCCTTGCAACAAGGTTCACTCTCTGGTGAGAGCTACTAGTTGCTGTTTCGTCTACTGGCTTCCGACCCCGGCTTCTGATTACTGGCTTCCGACCCCTGCTTCTGACTACTGGCTTCTGACAACTGGCTTCTGACTCCGGCTTCCGACTCCTGGCTTCTAACTCCGGCTTACTTTCAGGAGGCATCTCCTAAGTCCAAGCAGCTCGGGTCCTCACAAGATCCTCTCAGGGGGACCGCGGGCTTCCAGTGGTGAAGGTCCAGTTGGCCTCCTGGCTTCACTCTACTCTTCTGGATCCTCTGGAACTCATCTTCCATCACCAGGCCCACAGGAGACCGCACGTAAGTCCAAGTGGCTCGGGTCCTTACGGGCTCCTCCTGGGGGGACCTCGGGCTTCCAGTGGTGAAGATCCCTCTGGTCTCCTGTTCAGTGCCATCTCCCAGCTTCAACATCCACTGTGGGCCTTCCCATGGTGAGTCTTCATCTGTCCCTGCTGGCTCAAGGGTCCACGAACCCCACACCTCCATTGCCTTGAAAATAGGTGGAATCCACATTAGATTCTGCTTAATGATGTGACCTTCATCCTACACCTTTGGATTCTTTTGCCACTCAGCCTTCTAGCCATGCACAGATTTTACGTCTTGGGGATCGTAACTTCTTTCTGCCACTGTACCTTCCTGGCATACTCCAGCTCTTACACCTTAAGGTCTTCTTGCCAATCTGGGCTGCTGCTGGACACCTCTCCTATGCTTTTGAAATCTTGATATTACTCTTTCTGATTCTTGGTCTCTTTATTTATACTTTGGTATTTTTCCAGCCACGTGTTCTGCTTTGTTCCCCTTCATAGTACCTTAGGGCCCTTGTTCGTTGCTGTCTGATTCCAATTCCCTGTTAATTCTTGCCATTGAAGCAGAGAACAATGTTGGATTTGCATAAAAACTATCAGGCGTATTGGTTAAGGGTAGTAAAAGCCGCACCAGCAAGTCACCCCCATGCTTATTTGTTTTCCTAGACCACAAAATTCAATGTTATTGTTGGTTGCTGACTGAATCTAATTCCCCTTTACCTCTTTTCTTCCTGCCATTAAAGCAGAGAGCAAAAATGGAGTTGCATCAACAGTATGAAGGCTTATTGGTTAAGGGTAGTAACCGTCATACCAGCAAGTTACCCTCATTCACTCTTTTCTTCATTTTCATTCTCTAGCTTTTAGGGATCCACAGTGTTTATTCCATGCCCCTTTGAAATCTTTCACTGTATTTGTCTTCACCACCTCCTCCTGAAGGGCATTCCAAGCATCCACCAACCTCTCCATGAAGAAATATTTCCTGATGTTGGTTCTGAGTTATCCTCCCTGAAGTTTCATTACATGACCCCTAGTTCTACTGATTTCTTTCCAACAGAAAAGGCTTGTCATTGATTGTGCATCATTAAAACCTTTCAGGTATCTGAAGATCTGTATCATATATCCCCTGCCCCTCCTCTCCTCCATGGTATACATATTTAGGTATACCATATTCAACCTTTCCTTATAAGTCATTTGATGGAGACCACCCCCCCCACACACACACACCATTGTTGTTGCCCTTCTCTGGACCGCCTCCATTCTGTCTCTGTCCCTTTTGAGATAAGTCTCCAGAACTGAATGTAATTCTACAAGTGAGGCCTCACCAAGGACCTGTACAAGGGGATTATCACCACCTTTTTCTTACTGGTTATTCCTCTCTCTATGTTGCCTCCCAGGTCCAAAACATTGCTGACTCTTGCATGTCCAATACATCACCTGTTAGACCAAACTCCCCAAAACATTCTGCTGCTGCATCTAAAGGCTTAGAAGCCATTCCAAGGGCCACAGCATATGAATGCTGAGTCATGTTGTGTCCCCAACACTTCTAGTTGGGCCACACTTTCACAAACACACTGCTGCTGCCTCACAGACTCAAGAAGCTAAACTGAGGTTCACAACACACCAGTTCTGAGTCCTGTTTTGTCCCCAGTACCACCAGTTGGGCTATACACATTTCCTGTTTCCTCCTGCCATGTCTTCAAAAACTCCATTGAGGCCAAAATGTGACACCTATCTTGCCCTGGTTATGATCACTGGAGCTAACATACACTGACACAATTTTCCTGCCTTGCCTTTACCAACATCACAGGGGCCAATATACACTGACACCTTCTGCCTGCCTTTCCCTTAACACCATCACTGGGGCCAACATGCACTGACACCTTCTACCTGCCTTGCCCTTCTACCTCCCAACACATCCCTTCAACAATACTGTGGCCTGGCTCAGCTTACTTCCTCCTGACAGATATCCATCAACAACACTGTGGTTCCACTCCTCCTTCTTCCTCCTAATGCATCCCTAACAACAACATTGAGGTCTGAATAAGCTTACTTCCTCATATGCATCCCCATCAACACTGGGGACTAATTCAGCTTACTTCCTTCTGACTTATCCCCAATAACAACACAGGGTCCTGACACCACAGGGATCTGACAACACATCCAGTAGCTGCCTTCTACTGCCGTTCCCTGCCACTAACAGCACAGAGGTGTGTCATGCAGCACATCCAGCAGTAGCCTTATACTAGCATACTAAAATAAAGGAACACTTTCAAAATACAAGGCAATTAATAGTGCATATCATGAACCCACCATAGCAAATCAAAAAATGATATATCCCCAATACATATATAGTCTATTTTTATTCATCCAAAATTACAAAAATACAAAAATATATAAAACAATTGTATTTTATTTTATTTTAACAATGTATCCACTATATAATCTCATCCAAAAAAAAGCAACAATCCTTTAAAAACATGCATCACACATCACTTACACCCATACACACAAGAGAAAGTTAAAAAAAAATAGAAAAAAATAACAGGACTTCCACACAACATGTTTTGCTTCTCAAAGCTTCTTCAGGAGAGGGTCCAGTACATATATTTTTCTCAATGGTAGATAGTAGTGGATAGAATTATATATTTCTAATCACAGTAGAATCAAGATATCTTTCAAATGGGGATGATTCAAGTTGACATCACATCAGGACAAAGGATATCATTTGTAAGTACCATATACTTCTACATTCACTGTATTCAGAGAGTCATCTCCTATCATTTAATGGCAATAAAATATTTCTCATAATATATTCATCTCATGAAACAATTACATCAACATTATTCTTACCAATATAAGTAAAAAACAAATGACCAAGACAAACCTTGTCCTTACATGTAGCCATTATGGTCTTATATATATAGACTGTTCAGCAAAGAATGAAATGCAATCTTCAATATAGCAAGAATCAACACCGTTTATACTGCAAAAAAAAATCGAAATATTAACAAATCAAAAACAAAAAAATATATAAGAAAACAAATATATATTACTATATGTACACCACATATCAAATCAAAGAACAGTCTGAAGAAGACCTACCAAACGGACCATAATATCAATTAGGAAAAATGCTTATCATAGGAGCCTCACCATCTTGCTTTCCAAGCAACATGTCATCTTTCATCCAATGAAAAATTTTATGTCAATGAGGAACCAATCAGAATAAAGAATACAAATTCAGAAACATGAAAACCAATCAATGTTCTCATTAAGACCACTCGGGGCCACTCAGGGCCACTCGGAGCCAAGATGCTGTTGCACGCAACAGCATCTTATTCAAGCCCTCACCATGTCTGAGGCATAATATAGGACCACGGAAATTAACATATTACCTTGAATTATATTTTCTAATGGCCCCACAAGGACCATGCCCACCCTCTCAAAAGAGGTTTTGATTATGGGCATGGGAATGAGAGGTGCTGCCCTAACACAGCAGGCTTAGTGAGTTGGCAGGTAGGGCAGGCCTTGAAAAACCAATGGACCTCTTATATAACCCCGGCCAATATTGGCCAATAAAATAGGGCCAATATTTTCTCTCAGTTTTCTCCTCTACCAAATGAACCCTAGCAGGTGACTATGCACTGTTTACATGACCATTTGATGGTAAGCCTTGGGGAATTGGAGTTGTTCTATCAGTTCTCTCCTCCATCCTCACCAAGTCCCCTTGAATTCTTGATATAGCAAGTCTCTTTTCATTAAGAAATATGGGGAAGCATGTGGGGTCTCAGGAGCTCCCAGTACACTGGCTTACTGTCCAGCCTCTGTAGGTGCTCCCTTTCCCCCTTTAAAAGCTCATCCTCCCTTTGGGCGCATTTGAAACCATCTGACTTACCCTCCCTTTCCTAGTTAAAGGGGTTGAGCATAAGATTCAAGCTGTGGGGGTGGTTCTTCCTCTGACTCAGATGTAGTCTCCCTCTCTGTCTCTTGGTCAGCAAAAAAACTGTACTTTCCTGTTTCCATTGTTTCCTGGATTTTGCATTTTTGAGACCTTAGGAAACAAATCCATGCCCTCTAGGAGGAAGAGTTCAAGGAATTGTACCTCTTCATTATTGGTGGTGGGTATCCCCATTGTGAGTAGGGTCCAGAGGTTGTTAAAGTTTGGACAGTCTCATCCAATTAGGACAGGGTAGGGGAGTCATGGAAGAACCATCACTTCTATTTTGTCTTTGCTGATGGGTGTCTTTAACTACAATTGGCAAGTTTGTCTGTGGTCACCATGTAAGCAGGTCAACATAACCACATTATCATAACTGATTTGGACCTGTTTTACTAACTCATTTTGAATGAGGGTCTTCACACTCTCCAAATCAACTAGGGCATGTGTTAGAATACCATCTATTTCTACTGAAATTATGAAGGAACCAACCTCTTACAAAGGAATGTTCACAAATGACAATAATGTAGTGTCATAGCATTAATGCCCATTGCTTCTTCTTCATGGCGGTGACAGTCCCAGATGAAATGACTGCTTTCTGCATAAGTGAAGCATGGCAGCCTCCCTAAGTTGGGCACTAGGGATGTGAATCATTTTTTGACGATTTAAAAAAATCATCAGATATTTTTTTAAATCGTCAAAAATCGTTAAGAGTCGCAATACAATAGAAATTCCCCCGATTTATCGTGAAAATTCATAAATCGGGGGGGGGGGGGGAGGGTGGGAAAACCGGCACACCAAAACAACCCCTAAACCCACCCTGACCCTATAAAACTAATCCCTTACCTTCCCCCACCCTCCCGAACCCCCCCAAAACTTTTTACGAGTACCTGGTGGTCCAGTGGGGGTGCGGGGACCGATCTCCCACTCTCGGGCCATCGGCGCCATTTTGGCTGCCACTCAAAAATGGCGCCGATGGCCTGATAAAAAAAAAACCCACCCAACCTTTTAAAAATGACCCCTTAGCTTCCCCCACCCTCCCGAGCCCCCCAAAACATTTTAAAATTACCTGGTGGTCTAGTGGTGGTCCCGGGAACGATCTCCCATTCTCAGGCCGTCGGCTGCCACTCATAAAGATGGTGCCGATGGCCCTTTGCCCTTACCATGTGACAAGGTATCCGTGCCATTGGCTGGACCCTGTCACATGGTAGGAGCACTGGCTGGCCGGTGCCATCTTTAAAGATGGCCACCACCATCGTAAAGATGAACACCTCCATCTTTAAAGATGGCCACCGCCATCGTAAAGATGGCGCCGGCCATCCAGTGCTCCTACCATGTGACAGGGACCGGCCAATGGCACAGATACCCTGTCACATGGTAAGGGCAAAGGGCCATTGGCGCCATCTTTATGAGTGGCAGCCGATGGCCTGAGAATGGGAGATCGTTCCCGGGACCACCACTAGACCACCAGGTAATTTTAAAATGTTTTGGGGTCTCAGGAGGGTGGGGGAAGCTAAGGGGTCATTTTTAAAGGGTCGGGTGGGTCGGGTGGCAGCCAACAGCCCGAGAACGGGAGATCGCTCCTGGGACCACCAGGTAATTTTAAAATGTTTTGGGGGTCTCGGGAGGGTAGGGGTCATTTTTAAAGGGTCGGGTGGTTTTTTTTTTTATCGGGCCATCGGCGCCATTTTTGAGTGGCAGCCAAAATGGCGTCAATGGCCCAAGAGCGGGAGATCAGTCCCCGCACCCCCACTGGACCACCAGATACTCGTAAAAGGTTTGGGGGGGGGGGGTTCGGGAGGGTGGGGGAAGGTAAGGGGTCAATTTTAAAGGGTTGGGCCTCACTAAAAAAAATTTACGATGTGAATCGGAACCGATTCCGATTCACATCACCACTGATCAGATTTTTTTTCTCCCTCTAGCCGAACCCGATCGTTAAGACGATCGGGCACACGATTCACATCCCTATTGGGCACTGGGGTTATGAGCTGCATTCAAGCTAGGTCTTCTGGAAGCCAGAGTTTCTGATTCTTAGGGTCTCATCTGTATCTAAGCCCAACCCGTAACTTCTTTGGGAAGCACAGTATCTCTGGTATAGAGTGACCTAACCAGAGTTTTCTAGTGCCCCCTCCAGACAAATTATCTTATCTCAGTTCTCTGAGTCAGCAAATGCCCCTTATGGATCCCCCTACCTCCATAGTCAGCAAGTGGAACCCAGCATTCCCCACATAAACACATTCCTCTCATACCTTATCAGATGTCCTTGGAGAGAACATTAGTGACAGGAGTGGGTGGGAATGAAGAGTCCCACAGAGACTGCTTGCTGATTTGGGAGGATAGGAAGAGGCCAGACACCACAGAGGGATGGGGGTGAAATGAACAGTCCTGAGGAGCCATGGGAGGTGATCATGGCCACATCAGATCTTATGTTAGGGATAACACAAGAAATTAACTTTACCTCAGAGATAGCAGTTAATTTTTTCCAGTTGTCAATGGAATTTCAGGAATCCTTTTGAATACAGATGAGCTGCTTTGCATTTATGTATATTCAACCCAGCTTATTTAAATATACTCCATAATATGACTGAAATTTATGCATTAAGGCATGAAGTCCCTTTAATAAATACATACATAAATCTGCTCTCCAGCTGTCAGTCAATGGCTTGAAGCTCTCTCCCCCATGGACTGTGAACAATGCCTTCCCAGCATCTCTAGCTCTGGCAAACTAAGGAAGCAGAAGCCTGGCCCAAGAATCAAACTCAGGTATCCCACATTGCAGTTTGTAGAACTATTACTGATCTACTGGGCTGGTGCTACTCATAATGATTTTGTAAAACTTACAATAGACATTAATATAAGGTCTTCTGACAAGGAGGCATTTTAATGCTTCTGAAGATTACATTTATTGGACTAAAATGTACACTTTCATGCTTACATACTGAAGGAAGCTGCATTAGCTGAATATGCTAATTTTAGCCATGTCACAATATTATGAGATGGATTACCATGAATTAGAATTTCATCACACCATTGAAAACTATTGTTTCTGTAAGAAAAGAAAGACATCTGATTAATACAAGCTAATACATTTCACAAAATATTGCACAGCATATCATGATTGCTTTCAATTTCATAAATATTGCTACCTTAATGCAATGATTTATTTGCACTTCAATTTATTTTGATATTGTCCCTTATAATTAGTAATATTCAGCAAAAAAGCAGCACTTCCAAGGGTCTGAATTATACTTGTATGGTCAGGTCTTGAGTTCTATGAATCTTCCAGAGGTACAATTTCTAGCAGCCCGACTCATTTTGTGTCTACTTTAGCTGACCCCACTCCTATGGCAGGCTCGAAAGATCAGTTGTTTAATTATTAGCAGGAAGAGTTTATTTAATTATTTTATTTAAATAGTTGTAGGTAGTGCTATCCCTTGTTCTAGGTGGCTAACATCAAAACATACATCAAAACATACAAAAAACCTGAAGGATATTCAGGTATTAAGATACCTTCTATCTCTAACCTAAAATTCTGAAAAAGTACCCACCAAGGAGTACCAGCAGGGCTAGACTAAAACATGTTGGCACCTAAGCCAAGCTAGTAATTAGGTGTCCCCTTAGCAACTTGGTGCCCCTCAAAACACTCTAAGCAGGATAGTGTTATTTCTTTCTTTAAATTCAAAATAAGGGATTTATTATGTATACTAAGTGTAACAATACAGCAGAAAACCCTGCAAAAATGCACAAAAAGACAATGGGGACCCATGTGGTATTAAAACTATTGCAATGTGTATTGGATGTGGGCATTAGGGGTGGGAGCTTGAACAAATTTGAGCTTTCATTTTCATTCCAGGGGTGGGCCATTTCAAGTTTACCCTCGGATCATTATTTTATAATTTGTTACTCTGTTACATTTATTCAAAAACAGAGCCCTCATACCTTCAGACCTCCCTGCCCATCCTCTCAACACCCCCCCCATGACTCACCACAAACACATGGTGGTCTAGCAGGGGGCCTGGGAGCCACTTCTTACTTCCTGGCTGGCAGCAGCCCTCATTCAAAATGGTGACGGATATACCATGTGACTGGGGCTCCCAATGGACTGGAAGCCCCTGTCACAAGTTAAGCACATAGGGTAGTTGGCATATTTTGAACGAGGGCAGCTGCCGGCCTGGGAGTGGGAGGTTGTTCCTGGACCCCCTGCTAGAGCACTGAGTATTTGTGGTGACTCCTGGGGGGAGGTTGGGAGGGTGGATTGGGGAGATCCACTGGTGGGGGAGCTCAGTTTTTGAATAAATGGGAAGGGTTGGGTTCTGGGTTTTGTTTTTTTTTTCCTTTTAAGCTTTAATTTTATAACCCCTCAAAACAACAATAGGAAAAGCAAAGCAAAATTTTGTATTTTTCCTATCATTTTTTGTTTTTCATGAAATGCAATAAAATAGGAAATATTGTTTGTATTTCTTATTTTATTTTTTTTTGCAAACAACTTCCCACCACTAGTGGGCATGGCCCTCAGAAAGCCAGACACTAAAACACCAATACACCTTTCAACAGGAAAACAAAACAAGCCAGGCTACTATAGATCCTTAGACAGAAACTACACGCTAGCAGCATAACTCACCTCATTCACACATGCAGAACACAGTCAGGCCCTCACTAAATACGAAATGCAGAGTACATAAAGCATAAACACCTAGTTAGTTGCATATGAGGGCTCATGGCATCATAGACTATCATTCCCCTTTTATATTATTGTTTTAAGGACAAAAAATACACAAATCATATACTGCATCATTGTGCCTGTCTGAAAACATGAAATTATTTTCATTCATTCACCCTGCAAAGCACATAAATAAATATTAAAATGAAAAGAAATCTTCACTCTTCAGTCAGGCACTGTGTTAGTTTATAGAATGAGTTGTATCCTCATTTTACTAGTGATAAAATCACTCGTTTAAAGACCAGGAAAACCAAGCTATTTATCAAAAGTGAAAAGATCAAACTAAACCAACGTGTCTAAGAAAATAGAACAGATGGCTCACACCTTAATAACAGAGACCATCATATACAAGAGACATCAACATTCACTAAATTGCTTTTCATATATATTTCAGGAAAGCTTAGCATTTATTCAAGTGCTCCTTAACTGTGTAATCATTGGTCTAACAACTAAAGATTTTTTGAAACATCCATAAAAAGGTAAAGGTATGCACTTATCTTTAAAGATCAATGGCTGAAGTGCTCAAGTTCAAAGAGCTGATGGGAATAGCAAGAAACATTGTTTTATTCTAGCCCGTGAAGACGCCCAACACATCGCTTGTTTCAAATCTTTGTTGGGGCAATGGGTCAAAACTGTAGAAAAAGAAATGTGTGAGCACAAACAATTTTATATTATAATCATAACTCATAATCAATAAAGTTTCTTCCTTCTTGAGAGCCACAATGGACAATTGTTAATCCAGAGTGTCCCATCACGTAATAGATGGCAAAAAGTGTCTTAACGTCGCAACCCCCGCCTTTTAAACTAATGAACTCAGGTTTAAAAATTGAAGGACACAAAACTGAACCAATCAGAAAACAGAGGCTCCCTTATATCAAAAAAGGAGAACCAATAGGAGAACAGAATCTGAATCTCATTAAATTTCCTCACACCAGAGAATACCAGTTTATAGCTTCATTCATGCCTCTCGGTGCCATAGTATTTAAATTATAGATCCATCGATGTTACAGAAAATGAAGCTATAAACTGGTATTCTCTGGTATGAAGAACTTTAATGTTTTAAAAGTTCATACTTTAAGAAATTGGTTAGTCTATAAAGGTGCCACTCCTGTCATTTTTGCTACACCAGACTAACACATATTTTTCACTGCTAGATATGTTCAAGAAAAATTTAGTAGAAGTTCTCAAAATTGGTGGTCTTGCATTGAACATTGATTATATATATTGTGATGGAATGATTCTATTGTCCTACTGTTATTTTCTGTTTTCATAACACAAGTATTCTTGGTCTCTATAATATGAAATTGCATAAATTAAAATAAAAAAAAGGTAGAGGAACTAAAATAGTACACTGAGATATACTACATTTGAGCCATCTAGACAGAAGGAATAGCCTAGTGATTAGAGGAGTGGGCTATGGAGACCAAGGTTCAAATCCTGCTGTTGCTCCTTGTGACCTTGAGCAAGTCACTTTACCTTCCATTGTCTCAGGTACAAAACTTAGATTGAAAGCCCTCTGGGGATAGAGAAATGCCTACAGTACCTGAATGTAAACAGATGTGATTTCTCAGATTAAATGTTGGTATATAATAAATAAATATGACCCACTGGTCAAATTGATAGGAAGCATACCAAGAGAGTACTCTACCAACAATTTCTAAGTTAATCAGAATCCTAATAATTTTACTTTCTCATGGATCCTAAGAAAATGAAGTTGGGAGGAGATGCAGGTAGCAGTTGAAAATGTGGGTTTGGGGTTGTATGTGTAATAGATGCAGGTTTTGGCTTTTGTTAATGTTCTTACTATTTTTTCCCCATGATGCCATCTTCCTTTTTTGTAATTTTTTTTCTCTTTGCTTATTATCAGATGTCATTATCTTTGTTTTTCTTCTTCAAGTTTATACTTGTAATTAATTGGAAATTCAATTAAAAAAAAAAGAACTTTATGCAGATATATTCAGTTGAAAAAATATCCTACCTGCACATTTATATGACACTTCTTCTCTGCTGGAAGGTTTCTTGTTGGAGAAAGGGCCACTAAATTCCAGCAACTTTTCCCCCCATTGTGTGATGATAGCTGTAGTGATGCAGAAAAGAAGTATTCCTTGTGAAGGCCATGACTGCGTTTGTGGCTTTCCTGCCCACAGATCTCTGGCATTTAGAGGAGGTAAGACCAAACTGATGACTTCAGCGGTATTATTGCCATTATTGAAAAGACATTCCAAGAAACTAGGCTTAGAAATGAGACCCTAATAAAATGGAGCTGAAATAAGTATGCTGTAAGAGAAAGTAAATGGAGGCTATTGGAAAGAGCTGAATGTATAACCACCTGCAGGCCAGTGTATGTGGGCGAGAGTGAGTACAGTAGGCTGTCTTGAAAGGGGCTTGATTCTGAGATGACCTGGTACATTGTTTGAAAAAAAGGAGGCACACACAAAACATAAAAAATATAATAAGATTATCAAAACTATTTTTGAAACAAATATACAAATTTGTATTTAAAAAATTTGGGGGATAGGAAAAAATGGGACATAACTATTTATATATCTGTACTATCTTTTGTCTTAGCATCAATTCCATTAATGTGCTTATGACAGATGTCACACTAATTGGCCTTTAGTTCCCTCGTTTGTGAATAGAAGCTACATCCACCTGTCAGAACTTCTCCAGACTCTAAACAATCATAGAAAAGGTCAGCCAGCAGAGTTTCCAGAACTTCTATAAGTTCCCTTAAAACATTCAGATGTATTTCATCTGACCAAATTGCTCTATCTGCTTTTAGTTTTGTTAGATTCTCACTTTTCTGAAAATCTATTGAGGTTCACTTCATTTCCAATCATACTTGATTCATTTTATGTGGTTCTGTTCCTGGCCCTTCCACAATTAACACCGAATAGTTAACACAAAAACCAGGAGCAGTACACATAAAAAGAACACAAATAGGACTGGAAGCAAAGTAAACCTTAATCAATTTTCAGAAAAGTGTATTCATGAGGAGCTAAGCTAACTAACCATCAAAACCTAGGCCACCACAAAAACCTCACCCTGAGTTACTAGTTGCTATGGATGTGCAGCCAGAAAACTTTCGTTGCATTCGTGATATGTATTTGTCGTGGGTCATTTACGTTGCATTCGGACGTATGGCGCCCCAATACGTTAATACGTGAATTTGTTTTCTGGTTCCCATTAAAGTCAATGGGGGAAGGATTTCCAGCCTATTTTTGGCAGCAGAATGGGGTTTTATTATCAATTTTGATGAAACTTCTGGGGAGCAATCATCAGAACAGGAAAACAGCTCCAAGGTACTTAGACTGTGGCAAAGTGGCATGAATAGCCTAAGGCACTGTAAAGGTGCAAAGGGGTACAAGAAGTGGCAAGAGTGCTTTAACAGAGGCACAAAGCAGCAGCGAGAGAGTCAAAAACACACCACAGCTTCAAATGAGAGCACCGATAACAGATGCATGAACCCTCGAAGGCAGCACGACAGGCAAAGCGGCAAGACAAGTGGCATTGACATCCTACAGCACAATGAAGGGGGGACATAGCAAGTAGAAAGACTAGCACCAATACACTGAGGAGCCATGATAGTGGCAAGCACACCACAAGGAGTTAAGTGAGTCATCTGGTGTATGGCAGCAAGGCAGAGTGGCAGAAAGCTGATAGGGGCAAGACAGGCTGGCAGAGCGGAGGTAGTCTGGTCCCTATGGTTTTGATAGGGGAAAGACAGGCTGTTAGAGCTGAGGTAGTCAGGTCCCTGTGGTTTTGATAGGGGCAAGACAGGCTGGCCCAGGAGAGAATTCCCTTTTCTTTGTGCAGGAAAGGGCTCACTAGAACGGGTTCGCCCCTAGAGTGGGGTGTTTCCGTTGGCGTCTAGTGAGCTCTCGCTGGTCTTTTAAAATCTGGTGGACATAACAGATATATATACGAGAATTTTGAAAGCAGAGGCGGAGGAGGTTTCCATGTGAACATCGGTTCAACATGGGTCAGCGGGTGTTAAGAGATAGGCTGGTTACACCCAAGGAGAGTTCATAAGAACATAAGAACATAAGAAATGCCATACTGGGTCAGACCAAGGGTCCATCAAGCCCAGTATCCTGTTTCCAACAGTGGCACTGGCCAATTCAAATCACAAGTACCTGGCAAGTACCCAAACATTAGATACATCACACGCTACTATTGCTTATTAATTACCATCATAGCAGTTTATGGATTTATCCTCTAGGAACTTATCTAAGCCTTTTTTAAACCCAGTTCCATTTCCTTTGCGCAGGAAAGGGCTCCCTAGCATGGGTTAGCCCCTAGAGTGTGGTGGTTCCGTTGGTGTCTAGTGAATACCCAGAAGCTACTGACTGTACTTATGCAGTTTAGCTGATGACAAAAGAACTTGAAGAGCTCTCAGAAATAAGAAAACTGCTACTCAAGTCCAAATCTACAATATCAACCTATGTTGACTTTGTACCCTACAGTGCCTCTGTAAACAATGGGAACACAGAGGATGAACTAGAGTACAACTACCACCAGTTTTCTATAGCACTAGAAACATTAATATGGCAACTAAGAAACATCTAGGGAAAATGGCCCATATTATGAAGGTCATGAAAACTATATCCTAGCTCCAAGCTTGACAGACAGGTACAGCGTTAGAGGTCAAGCCCTGGTAGGGACGAAAGGCCTAGACGGACAGGCACAGCATTAGAGGTCAAGCCCTTGTAGGGAAGTAAGGAGGCCTGCATGGACAGGCATAGCATTAGAGGTCAGGCCCTTGTAGGGACATAAGGCCTTGACAGTTGTCAGACAGGCACAGCATTAGAGGTCAAGCCCTTATAGCGATGTAAGGCCTGGATAGACAGGCACAGCAGTTGAGGGCAGAGTTCAATCTGAGCTAGGGACATAAGGTCTGGATGGACAGGCAAAGCAATCAAGGTCACACACTTGTAGAAACATAAGGCCTCGATGGACAGGCAAAGCAGTCAAGATCAAACACTTGTAGGAACATAAGGTCTGGATGGACAGGCAAAGCAGTCGAGGACAGAGGCCAATCCCAGCTAGGGACATAAGGCCTGGACGAACAGGCAAAGCAGTCGAGGACAGAGGTCAATCCCAGCTAGGGACATAAGGCCTGGATGAACAGGCAAAGCAATCAAGGTCAAACACTTGTAGGAACATAAGGTCTGGACTGACAGGCACAGCAGTCTAGGACAGAGGTCAATCCCAGCTAGGGACATAAGGCCTGGACAGACAGGCAAAGCAGTCGAGGACAGAGGTCAATCCCACCTAGGACATAAGGCCTGGGTGGACAGGCAAAGCAGTCGAGGACAAACGTCAATCCCAGCTAGGGATATAAGGCCTGGATAGACAGGCAAAGCAATCGAGGTCAAACACTTGTAGGAACATAAGGCCTGGATAAACAGGCAAAGCAATCGAGGTCAAACACTTGTAGGAACATAAGGTCTGGACGAACAGGCAAAGCTGTCAAGATCAAACACTTGTAGGAACATAAGGCCTGGACTGACAGGCACAGCAGTCTAGGACAGAGGTCAATCCCAGCTAGGGACATAAGGCCTGGACAGACAGGCAAAACAGTCGAGGTCAAACACTTGTAGGAACCTAAGGCCTGTTCGGACAGGCACAGCAGTCGAGGACAGAGGTCAAGCACACCTAGGGAGATAAGGCCTGGACGGACAGGCAAAGCAATCGAGGTCAAACACTTGTAGGAACATAAGGCCTGGATGGACAGGCAAAGCAGTCGAGGACAGAGGTCAATCCCTCCTAGGGACATAAGGCCTGGACGGACAGGCAAAGCAGTCAAGGACAGAGGGCAATCCCACCTAGGGACATAAGGCCTGGACGAACAGAAGAAAGCAGTCGAGGACAGAGGTCAATCTCAGCTAGGGAAATAAGGCCTGGACGAACAGGCAAAGCAGTCAAGGACGGAGATCAATCCCAGCGAGGAACATAAGGCCTGGATGAACAGGCAAAGCAGTCGAGGACAAAGGTCAATCCCAGCTAAGGACATAAGGCCTGGACAGACAGGCAAAGCAATCGAGGTCAAACACTTGTAGGAATATAAGGCCTGGACTGACAGGCACAGCAGTGTAGGACAGAAGTCAATCTCAGTTAGGGACATAAGGCCTTAACAGACAGGCAAATCAATAGAGGACAGAGGTCAATCCCAGCTAGGGACATAAGGCCTGGATGGACAGGCAAAGCACTCGAGGACAGAGGTCAATAACAGCTAGGGACATAAGACCTGGTTGGAAAGGCAAAGCAATCAAGGACAGAGGTAAATCCCAGCTGGGGACATAAGGCTTGGACAGACAGGCAAAGCAATCGAGGTCAAACACTTGTAGGAACATAAGGCCTGGACGGACAGGCAAAGCAGTCGAGGACAGAGGTCAATCCCACGTAGGGACATAAGTTCTGGACGGACAGGCAAAGCAGTCAAGGACAGAGATCAATCCCACCTAGGGACATAAGGCCTGGATGGACAGGCAAAGCAATCGAGGTCAAACACTTGTAGGAACATATGGCCTGGATAGACAGGCAAAGCTATCGAGGTCAAACACTTCTAGGAACATATGGCCTGGATGGACAGGCAATGCAGTCAAGGACAGAGGTCAATCCCGACTAGGGACATAAGGCATGGACGGACAGGCAAAGGAGTCGAAGACAGAGGACAATCCCAGCTAGGAACATAGGGCCTCGATGGACAGGCAAAGTAGTCGAGATCAAACACTTGTAGGAACATAAGGCCTGGACGGACAGGGAAATCAGTCAAGGACAGAGGTCAAATCCAGCTATGGACATAAAGCCTGGACGAACAGGCAAAGCAGTCGAAAACAGAGGTCAATCCCAGCTAGGAACTTAAGGCCTGGACAAACAGGCAAAGCATTCGAGGACAGAGGTCAATCCCACCAGGGGACATAAGGCCTGGACAAACAGAAGAAAGCAGTCGAGGACAGAGGTCAAATCCAGCTATGGACATAAGGCCTGGATGAACAGGCAAAGCAGTCAAGGACAGAGGTCAATCCCAGCTAGGAACGTAAGGGCTGGACAAACAGGCAAAGCAGTCGAGGACAGAGGTCAATCCCAGCTAGGAACATAAGGCCTGGATAGACAGGCAAAGCAATTGAGGTCACACACTTGTAGTAACATAGGACATGGATGGACAGGCAAAGCAGTTGAGGACAGAGGTCAATCCTACCTAGGAACATAAGGCCTGGACGGACAGGCAAAGCAATCGAGATCAAACACTTGTAGGAACATAAGGCCTGGACGGACAGGGAAAGCAGTCGAGGACAGAGGTCAATCCCACCGAGGGACATAAGGCCTGGACGAACAGAAGAAAGCAGTCGAGGACAGAGGTCAAATCCAGCTATGGACATAAGGCCTGGACGATCAGGCAAAGCAGTCGAGCACAGAGGTCAATCCCAGCTAGGGACATAAGGCCTGGACAGACAGGCAAAGCAATTGAGGTCAAACACTAGTAGGAACATAAGGCCTGGACAGACAGGCAAAGCAATCGAGGTCAAACACTTGTAAGATCATAAGGCATGGACGGACAGGCAAAGCAGTCGAGGTCAAACACTTGTAGGAACCTAAGGCCTGGACGGACAGGCACAGCAGTAGAGGACAGAGGTGAAGCACATCTATGGACCTAAGGCCTGGATGGACAGGCACAGCAGTCGAGGTCAAACCCTTGTAGGAACATAAGTCCTGGATGGATGGCACAGCAGTTTTTTGTTTTTTTTAATTTATTTATCTTGCTATTTTCTAACGTTTCCAGCACTTCATAGTCGATTACTCTCAGGTACAGTAGGTTGTTCCCTGTCCCCAGAGGGCTTACAATCGAAGCCAAACACTTATAGGAACATTGGGCCTGAATGGTCAGGCAAAGCAATGGAGGTCAAACCCTTGTTGGAACATAAGGCCTGGAAAGTTGACAGTCAGGCACAGCATTTGAGGTCAAGTACATGTGCTGCAGTACTTATATTATCTGGAGCATAGGAGGCAGTTGGAGCTGCTGCAAGTCTTTTAATTGCTTTTATTCATCTTGCCATTCATAGGGAAAATTTGGAAACCCAAGCAAAGGCAGGTTTACTTTCAAAAACACTAGCATTTCCATCAACTCTGGTGCCAGCCTTGAGCGGTGAGGGCTCATGATATCCCCTGTCATTGAAAAGACACGTTCACTGGGCACACTGGTTGGTGGACATGACAGATATCGCTGAGCCACTTTGGCTAGGTGTGGCCAGACAGTGGACTTGTGTGCCCAATATGCCAGCGGATCTGACTGCATGTTCTCTATCGGCTCTGAGAGATACCGTGTCACTGACAGCTGTGCTGGTGTCTTCTTTGCTTGGGCGGGCTGAGAGTCACTCATGCCAGCAACTTTTTCTCTTGCCTGTCGCACAACAGATACATTTTTATGGGCAACATGCCTTGGGCATTCTGATCTGGAGGAGGAGGTACTATCTGTCGCTGACACAGTGCTGCTCCTGCTTGGGTTAGCAGCACAACTCTCTGAAGTGCCCGCTATTTCCACCTCTGCTTCAAGCCTAATCTGTCTCTGCCTATGGCGCTCCTGTTCATGGACTTTTGCTAACAGCAGGTCCTTCACCATTAAGAAACAATCATACTGTAGGGCGAGTTTCCCTTTCACATGGGGATCACAGACTGTGGCGAGCATGTATGTGTTGTGTTCTGTTAAAGGCCTTAATCTCTCTTTTACCTGCTGCTGCAAAATGTCCAGACAATGCAGCACCTCAACTGTCATTCCCTCTTCCTGTTTAAAGGCCTCCAAATGTTCATCCAGGAGATGAACTATAGGGATGATGTCAGCCAAGGTGGCACTTCTGTAACTGAGCTCCTCCGTGACATCCTTGAAGGGCTGCAGGATTTTTATCAGCTGATTCATGACTAACCAATGATGATGCCCTAGAGGATTCTGCACACCTATGTCCATTGTACCAGAAAGTTCATGAAGGGGTGTCTGCAGCTCCACTAACCTCTCCAGCATCATAAAGGTGGAATTCCACCGGGTGGCAATGTATTGAATGAGACGTTTGTGAGGCATCTCCAAATCAGTCTGCTTTTGTTGGAGAACCTGCCCCGCCTTGACACTTCTGTGGACGTGTGCTGCTATGTTCCTGCACTTCTGTATTAGCCTATGCAGGTATCCATTCTCTTTGTCATTGGAATCCAACCCCAGAGCTGACTTCACTACCAGTGCAGAGTGTGTTTAAAATATTGGATGTTCTTAAAGTGCCCGTCGTTTATTGCCTTAACCATGTTTGTACCATTGTCTGTGACAAAGAACCCTGCCTGACTTTTCCTGTCTTGCTGGTGTAGTTGCCAACCCTCCAGCATCTGTCTGATGCATTCTAGAATATTGGCTGCGATATGGTCCTGGTCCATCAGGTAGGTGTGTAGTAAAGCCCACCTCCACCCTGATACTTCTTCAGTAATAGAGCTGCTGGCTGCCCCTGCCTCAGCCATGTCCCACCAGTGTGGTGTCAGAGAGAGGTAAGAGTGTGCAGCATTCATGGCGGTCCAGATATTGCAGGTGAAATGCACTCTCCCCTCTGCCTTATCTAGCAGCACTTGCATGCGACTGCGACACTGCTTGTACAGGCTGGTGACGACCTTTCTACTAAATGTGGTTCTGGAGGGGACTTTGTAATTTGGAAGTATGACCTTCAGAAAACACTTGAAACCCACATTCTGCACCATCTGCAAGGGCTGGTCATCAACGTCAATCATTTCTCCAATGGTCCTGGTTACAACTTTTGAGGCTGCCTGCCTCCTATCCAGAATAGCGTTACCGCACTCCACTCCATTTCCTCCATGGTGGATTGTCGCTTCTGCCACATGTCAGGGGGTTGCTGGCCTGCCACCTGACTGCTAGAAGGGGATGATGGTGTGGGCTGACTCTGCTGCTTTTCAACCACTGCACACTACTTGGAAGGGGTCCCCCGACTGGTACTGCCACCATCCCCAGATGGTAGTAATCTTGTTGGGTGTTGCCCCTTCATATGATGGTTCATGCCAAAATTAGATAGATGTCCCATTGCAAAACGCGGGTCTTCCATCACTTTAAAGTGGCTCCAGATCGCAGATGTCTTTCATGATCCTCCCCTCTCTAAAGCCTTGGGGGTGGAAGCTGCCACTGGAGCTGAGGTAGTGGGTGCACCCTAAGAAGCAATGCCGGGGGGGGGGGCTCAGTCACCCGCTGTGCCTGTGCTGACTGCTCTTCCTCCTCCTTATCATCACTTTCACCTCTCCCCGCAGCACTGAAGTGGAGGCTAAGACAGGACTAACTGATCCTCCCGTAGATTCTTCATCTATTACTTCTTCCGTTTCTGATGAGAATCCCACACAAGAAGATTCTTTATCTGAATCAGAAGCAGTGACTGTGCTACCTTGTCAACAGTAAGTGTTAGTCGAGACTTCTGTCCCCCTGCTGCTTTTGGCTGTCTACATTTTGTCTGGCATGACTCTGCCTCCCCTTCCCTCACCTCCAAAACTACAGGGCCAGAAACATGTGGTGGCGATGGTGATGCATAATGGTCAGATTTCCTTTTTTTCGGGATGGAACTGCCAGCCCCTATAAAGAGTTTAGATTGCGACAGGTGCCTTTTTAACTGTACTGGTGGTTTTGCACTAGTGTCTTTTGAAATGCCTCCTCTGCCAGTCCCAATCACTCAACTACATCTAGCTTTCCCTGACATTTTGGATTTAATGTCACTGAGTAGTGCCTACCACTGCCCACTATCACGGTGCCTGGCTGTGCACTAATGTTTGTGGTGTGCACACAGATGCTGCTTGCTTGTAAGCACAAAAGAGGCAGACTCCCTGGGCACTTGACTGCACAGACCCACCCAATAATTAGGTTCAGTCTGTTAAAACTACCCACTGCCCACTGTCACAGTGCCTGGCTGTGCACTAATGTGTGTGGTGTGCACACAGACGCTGCTTGCTTGTAAGCACAAAAGAGGCAGACTCCCTGGGCACTTGACTGCACAGACCCACCCAATAATTAGGTCCAGTCTGTTAAACTAACCACTACCCACTGAAGACCAGTGCACGGAGAGACTAAGTGACTTGAATTAAAAAACTCAGTTTAAAAAAGCTGGAATTTTGTTTTGAAAATAATATATTTCTCCCAGCCAGCCACAACACCCTAATGGTGGTGAGTGCTAGCTGCTTCTCTCCCTGGCACAACTTCTCTTCTCAGTCAGATCACCTAAATAAACAGCTTGAAAGAAACAGGGCTAGCTGGCACTGGCACTGTAGCAAAAGAAATAATAATTATCTTTTTCTTTCCTTAATTAGCCTCTCTCTCAGTGCAGCCTCCTCTTACACCAAGCCCACCTTCGCACAGTATCCCTGGAAATAAAATGTGTGGCACTCCTCGTGCTGATCTTTATATAGTGCTGGCTCATCAGTAAAATCGACAGAGAGCACTGAATGACAGCGTGATTGGCTGCATTCAGTGCATTTCACAAAATTTCAGCATGGATATGCTGCATTCCGGTATCCATGCCGACCTGTATGACCCTTTCCTGTGAGTCACAGTGACTCACAGGAAAGGGTCGGACAGGTCGGCATGGATACCGGAATGTAGGGCATGGGCGCTGCCATTTTGTGAAAATCCTAAGCTAGCTAGTAGCTAATGGGGGCGAATAAAAGCGTGCGCCGCGGGGCGCACCGAATTAAACAGATAATAAGTTACATATGTGGGTAGTCGCAATGCGTTTCATCTCCCCACGTATATAACGAATATGACAAGATATGTTGCGGATCGCCAATACGGCAAAAACGAATGCACACCCCTACTACTTGCCACTCCTGTAGTAGTATTAAAAAATTGACTAATATGTGTGTCCCTAGATGCTCTCTCTCTCTCTCTCTCTCTCTCTCTGGGATTTATGAGTTTAGCACAAATCCCATTTCTGGCATATCGCAAGTGCGGCTGCGGTTGCGTGGTTTTTAACCCGCTTTGGATGCACGTTTTGAGCGCGTAACATGGACGCGCGATTCAGTATCGGCTTTTACGTGTCCTTAGCGCTTGCCAAAAAAGACGCGTATCCATTTCCGCCCACCGCATGTTTATGATATGTTAATGATTGGATTAGCTATTCCCCCTGATACAGTAATGTGTGCCCAAATTATCGCGTTTTTAATCAGCTTATTTACCGCATCTTTAACCTCTATATTTACCGCCTACCCTGACCCTGGTATTAGTGTGGTGTTTAGTCAGCTTCGGACTGGACAGTGACATGGACAACATGTATATATTGGCTCTGGCATCCATGAACAGAAGCCCCGACCTTGGATGTCCGGCCGGGAGCTCAAGGCAGCGGCCATGGACATTGGAAGGCAGCATGGCCTCCCCTCCGATCATGGATGCCCGGAAAGAAGCGGGAACATCCATGAATGGAAGCCACGACCTTTGACATCCGGCCAGGCACTCAAGGCAGCAGCCATGGACGTTTGGAAGGCAGCCGGGCCTCCGATCATGGGCGTCCATGCTCGGAGGCCCCGACCTTCACAGATTCCCGGACGTCCTTGCATGTCCTTAAGCGCCCGGATGTGGAAGGTTGGGAGTGGCCTTCGATCAAGGACATCTGAATGCTCAGGGCAGAGGCCCCGTTGTCCATGTGGGGTCTGTAGAAAAGAACCATCCACTTACCTGTTGAAATGACATTTGAAATGACAGGTATGGCGCCAGCGCACCCTGGATACTGTATACGTGCTGTATAGCACTCTATACAGTAAAATGGATTGTGAATGCCTACCGCTTCATAGGCGCGCTTTTGATGCTCCTTTGCCGCCGCTTGGATTTGCGACTAATTTGAATACTGAATCGAGCGGCTTGCGAACTAAAATGTGCGCGCATCAAACGAGCGGGCGCCCAGCTCTGCCACACTTTTTTTTTACATGTCGGTACTGTATCAGCCTGAGTGTGAGAGATGCTCATTGAAAGTGACCCCTCTTTAATCTCCTTACAGCTTAAGCAGGCCAGGCACATACAGAAAAAAAAACCAAACATTTAGATATGTAATAGTGCATTTTCAGGGGAACTTTAGAAAAACAGAACTCTCAATAGTAATACTGTATCCAGATAATAAAAAGTGTCTTCTTATGAGACCTTTGAGTGACAATTACAATTTCCATATAGATTCTAGGGGTGTGCATTCGGTCCCTACATATTGGCAATCCGCAACGGATGTGCCAATATTCGTTGTATTCGTGGGGAAGCGAAACATATCGCGATTCCCCACGGATACAACAAATTTTTGCCGAATTATTCAGCCGCCAATTTAAACAACCCCCCCCCACCCTCCTGATCCCCCCCAAGACTTACCAAAACTCCCTGGTGGTCCAGCGGGGGGTCCGGGAACCATCAATTGTACTCTCACATCCTCGGTACCAGTTCAAAATGGCGCCGATAGCCTTTGACTTCCTATGTCACAGGGCTACCGGTGCCATTGTTCAGCCCCTGTCACATGGCCATTGGCGCCATCTTGTGCTCCTGCCATGTGACAGGGACTGACCAATGGCGTCGGTAGCCCCTGTGACATAGTAAGGGCAAGGCTATCGGCGCCATTTTGGTTCCTGGCACCCGACGGCACGAGTGTAGGAGATCACTCCCGGACCCCCGCTGGACCCCCAGGGACTTTTGGCCAGCTTGGGGGGGGGGGCCTCCTGACTCCCACAAGACTTGCCAAAAGTCCAGCGGGGGTCCGGGAGCGACCTCCTGCACTCAGGCCGTATTGCCAGTATTAAAAATGGCGCCGGTGCTAACTTTGCCCTCACTATGTCACAGGGGCCAAGGGTCGGCCCCTGTGACATAGTGAGGGCAAAGGCTAGCCCCGGTGCCATTTTGAATACTGGCAGCCGCTAGCCTTTGGCCTCACTATGTCACCGACCGTCAGCCCCTGTGACATAGTGAGGGCAAAGGCTAGCGCCGGCGCCATTTTGAATACTGGCAATATGGCCCGTGTGCAGGAGGTCGCTCCCGGACCCCCGCTGGACTTTTGGCAAGTCTTGTGGGGGTCAGGAGGCCCCCCCAAACTGGCCAAAAGTCCCTGGTGGTCCGGGAGCGATCTCCTGAACTCATGCCGTCGGGTGCCAGGAACCAAAATGGCGCCGATAGCCTTGCCCTTACTATGTCACAGGGGCTACCGACGCCATTGGTCAGTCCCTGTCACATGGCAGGAGCACAAGATGGTGCCAATGGCCATGTGACAGGGGCTGAACAATGGCACCGGTAGCCCCTGTGACATGGTAGGGCTATCGGCGCCATTTTGAACTGGTACAGAGGGTGTGAGAGTGCTCCCGGACCCCCGCTGGACCACCAGAGAGTTTTGGTAAGTCTTGGGGTGGTCAGGAGGGTGGGGGTTGTAGTAAATTTAATTTTAGCCGCGTAACGAATAGGATTAGACGTATAACCGTATCGGGATGCCATACGGACGTATACAACGTATCTGCCACCCGACGAATACGTATCCCGAATGCAACGTATGGCGTCCCTCTGCACATCCCGAATAGATTCTGATTTTCATATTAAGGAAATGATCCATTAATGTTTAAAATAGACTCTTAAAAGTTAGTCTTTTTCTGGATCTAAAGCTAAAATGCAATCAAAGTTTCAGATAATAATAACTTTTACATATGATTCACAAAACACCATTTAACACATTCTGTAATCAGAGATTGGGGATAATTCTGTTGCACTTGGGGGTGGACCCTTGTCCTGGAGCAGAGGAAAACGGCTCCCTGGTAGGGACCAGGAAGCACCTGCCCCAGGGGTGGAGCACTGGAGGAGACAGAGGCTAGGATGAGCTTCACCACGGGAAACCTGAGGTCCCCCTGGGAGGAGCCCGTAGGGACCCGGGCCACTTGGACTTGGGTGGGCCTCGCAAGGTCTCCTGGAGAGATGAAAATCAGGCGTGCCCACATACAGGAGGGGAGCATAGTCAGGTTCAAGACTGGAGATCAGACTGGAGATCAAGACTGGAGATCAGATGGAGCAAGGAGGACCAGAACAGCATAGGTGATGACAAGGCTAGGAACAGAGCCAGAATCTTGAGACATGGTCAAGCAGACAGAGGTCAGAATCCAGGGGTCAGTCCGAGGAGTGGTCAGCAAAGCAGGGGTAAGGTTCCGGAGGTCAGACAAGGTCACAGGCAGGCCGAGGTCAGAAGGCAGGCAGCAGGCAGACAAGTCACGGAACAGGCTGAGGTCAGAAGGCAGGCGGCAGGCATGCAGGTCGAGGAGCAGACTGGAGTCAGAAGGCAGCAGCAGGCAGGCATGTCGAGGAACAGACCGAGGTCAGTACCAGAGAGACAGTCCGAGGGTTCTGCCTGGGTAGACAAACAGACGAACAGGAATAGGAGGATGCTGGAGAACTAGGATGCAGGAACAAGGCAGTAACAGGACAGGAACAGAAGGATCCTGGAATGAGCTTGGAACAAGACTGGAACAAGATGCAAACGCAGTAACAATCTAACAAGAGATTAACCCAATTGCCAAGGCAAGGAAGTACAAGCAGGGACTTTCTTATATCAGAGAATCAATCAGGGCGTGCTGCAGAGCTAGGGCCCACCCCTTACCCTACAAGAGGCCGGGCGGACTGCGCACGCTGCGTAGGGGCATGGCCAATGCCACTGAGGACGCCGAGCTCCGGTGTGAGGCCCCATTCATAGTGGAAGGCCCGGCGACCGCTGCCGCGGGACGCCGAGGCCTGGAAGAGCTCGCAGCTGCCACTAGGGAGGCCAACCCGGGACCTGCCGTGGAACCAGGGAGGTGAGCAGGTCCGTGTGTGGGCTGGGCGCGGATGGGGTGCGTAACAAATTCTATTTTACAATCGTCAGTTTCTTTCCTCTTTAAAGGTGGGTACTGTTAGATTCTAGCAATGGGGGAAAATGTCTGAGTTAGAACTTCACTTATTTCTAATTTGTAGAATTTAAACTTCTCAATAGATAAAAATAGATAAGGAAAATTGATAAGCTGTAAGTTACAGCATCTAACCTGATTTTTCTAATTTTCCTCCTTATTATATGTTAGGATCCGTGAGTTAGTGGGCCCTTGGCCAGAAGTGAGAGTTGGTACTGCCCACGGGGAGGAGCCCCACTGGGCCTCACCTTCGGGAGGCAAGGTCTGTAGCAGCAGATGACACAGTCCAGGGAGTACAGAGAGAGAGAGACTGGGGTGTGGATGCAAGTGCCAGAGTAGGAATTCCCTGTGGTGGAGCGCAGAGCAGGCCCCCGAGGAACGGGGAATGCAAGGCAAGGTATGGAGGAGTGCTGAGGGAACAACCAAGGGGCGGAGCCTCATGGTGAGTCAGCATGGGAGAAATGATGCAGGCTTACCCGAGGAGCGGGGAAGCCCAAGGGGTCTCTGGCAATGCACGTCAACGCTACCTTGTGGAGCGGGGAAGTATAAGCACAGTCTCTGAAGTGAAGCAGGGTGCTGCCCTGAGGAGCAGGAGTGCGGTGCAATCACTGAAGTACACAAGGCGCTGCTCCGAGGAGCGGAGAAGTGTGGCACAGTCACTGAAGAACACAAGGCCTTGCTCCGAGGAGCGGGGAAGCATGGCACGTCACTAAAGAACACAGGGCGCTGCCCTGAGGAGAGGGGAAGCGCGGCACAGTCACTGAAGTAGAAAGGCAATGGCCCGCAGAGTAGGGTACACCAACGCTGTGTCTCCAAAAGGCAGTGTAGTTCCAGGAGCGACCCCGAGGAGCGGGGAAGCCGGCAGGCAAGATTTCCAAGATGCAGGGCCTTCCAAGGAGCGGATAGCCAAAGACAGGAGTGAGCTCCCGAGGAGCGGGTACCCGAAGAGTGTATCATGCCAGGAAGTGCATGATACGGGAAGACAGCAGCAGGAATCAGCAATGATGGAACTCATTGCCAGGTCGATTAGAGCCAGGCCCCTGTGGTGCTTAAGAGTCCAGGGATAGTGATGTCATCAGGAGGAGACGCGCCTGAGGTTCCCGTCCTGGCGTCCTTAAAGGAGGGCTGAGTAGCGCACATGCGTGTGTGCCTAGGAAGGACCGGAGGAGACATGGCAATCTGCGGCGTCCCTGCCGCCATGCGGAGTCCAGGCACAGGGCAACATGTGTTGGAAGTGGCTAGCCAGAGCCACGGGTTCACCCAAGGAAGAGAGGGAGGCAGCTCATGATGTGAGTAAGAGCGGTCGCAGCTGTCTGCAACCAGCGGTCATAACATTATATAGATAAAAATGAAATTATCCACAGCTCCTTGAACCCGCACATATTTTTCTAGTTGAGTCTCCATCTTTTCCAAATGTTTTCCAAAGTTCTTCATAAACACCTTATGCAAGTTAAGACTCTACTCAGGTTCCAGAATCTTCCCAGTTATAAAACCCATCAGGGATTTACTCATCCCCAATATTGACATCCAGATTTCTTCTTTTAAGAACTTCTAAGCTCTTTCTAGTTCAAAATCTGTATGTCTGCTATTTTGAAATTAGGGCTATTGGATAGTACAGTATCATCCCAGGCTGTGTGGCCAGAAATTAGCTGTCCACTAGTCTGTATGAATCAAATTGGCTATCTTCACGGTGTCCAAGTTGCTGACCCATTATCCAAGCCTTGCCAAGCAACTTTCTCTGCAACTGATGCCCAGGCAGTATCATCAGTTTCTGATGGGTCAGATTCAGAGCTGAAGATTTGTTTCTCATTCAGCTTTTATGGAGGCACCCTCTAGTGCAGGCTGAGGAAAATGATCTGATCAAGAGGATATGAGGACAACAATTTTTTACACAGACTTCCCAGTGATCCTTACCTAAATCCAACCTTGGTTCTCTAGACTAAAGAAACCTCTTGCTGCAGAAGACTCACGCATGGTGGAAAATCCATGGGCCGCGCTCACATGCAAGCCGGATTTTATAATCTGCGTGTGTATGTGTGGGCCGCGCGCCCAAGGGGGGGACTTCTGCAATTTCCACGTGGCAACGCATTCTGGCCTTTCCCAGTTCCCTCCCAGTCCGCTCCAATTAAGGGGCAGACTGGGAGGGAACTTCCCTAACCCTGTACCTCACCTCCCTTCCCCACTCCTCTCCTCTCCTCTCCTCCCCACCCCCTAAACCCTACCTTTTTCTTTTTTTCTTCTTTGTTATACAACTTTTTTCAGCTCCCGAGCTGAAATAAGTTGCGTGCGCCAGCAGCCGAGTCTTCGGGACAGCAAATAATGGCACTGTCTGGCCTGCCTCATGACCCCCCTCCCCCCAGAACACATAACCTGGCCCACCCCTTCGAAGAGGCCCGGCACATATTTGCGTACCAGCGTTTATGCATGTGGCCGGACCTCTTTGAAAATTTGCCCGGCGCACATAAGGCCCGGCCACGTGCATAAACGCCGAGATTTACGTGTGGAGGTGGTTGAAAATCTACCCTATAGTGTATGACATAAGCCTTTCTGTAACTTGGCACTTACTCATTGAATCAAAGATTTTTAATATATAAGAAAAAGAGAAAATATGACTGGATGAGGAGCTCTAGATGATCACTGTTTCCTCATGCTGCTATCTTAATTTTTTTTTCATCTCTGTAAAACTTTTATTATCAGGCAAAAACAACATGCAGTGCCTCTGAAAATTCCTTAAGACATCAATAGAATCAGAGGTTCAATACAAACATATTATAAACAACTTAAACTTTATTTGTACAAAACAATTTCTCAAAAAAGGTATCATTTAACAAGCGGACCACTAATAATATGTGCATATTATCCACATCGTTATAACATTATTGTCTAGATCATGCACATATATTAATTTGGCATTGTAACATTATTTTTCTAAACCGTGCACATGAACTGCTTTTAACCCCACACATACATTCAATCTTTACCTTCCATACATACTATACATACCATGTGTCATATGTACCACTCACTCCACAACTCCATAAAACATACCTCACGTTGAGGGCATGTCAGTAGGCGCTGGTGAATAGTCGGGAGGCACCGACTCAAAGAAATATGAAGCAGTTGAAATGCTAATATCAAGAGTATGTGGTTGAATAAATAGCACCATGCACCACAGTATGTTGAAAATCAGTTTAAAACTGTTGAGTCAAATGATGAATCCAGATCTTTGAGAAGGGGATTATACGTATATTCGGAAAACCTTTCAGAGTGCAGAGGTGGGAGCCATTTACCCATATAATTGTTCACAGCACCGATGGGTGGATGTCTATGCAGACCTATATGGACGTCAACATGTCATTGAATGTGTTTTGAGAGCTTTTAAAGCAAGAATTTGAAGATATTGAAGTAATCATCAGGAAATGCAGCGTGCACATTGAAATGAACTTATGCGATCATTTTCCCTGATGAAGCCCCGAGCTGTGGGGTGAAATGAGGCTCTCGTCAGGATTTTAGGCAGCTAAGTATATAACAAAAACATATACAGACAACGGGATTGTAGGGAGTCAAGAGTAAAAGATCACATATAAATAAGTGTAGAGTGGATTTTAGGCAGCTAAGGAGATCATTAGTGTTAAGAACAATAGGCTTCTTTAACATTTGGGAAAAAGTTTTTATATTGGGGGATGTTTTATGGAGTGGTGGAGTGAGTGGTACATATGACACGTGGTATGTATGGAGGGTAAGGAATGAATGTATGTGTGGGGTTAAAAGCAGTTCACATGCACGGTTTAGAAAAATAATGTTACACATATATTACTTTGACATTGTATGATCTAGACAATAATGTTATAACGATGTGGATAATATACACATATTTTTATGGTCCGCTTGTTAAATGATAACTTTTTTGAGAAATTGCTTTGTACAAATAAAGTTTAAGTTGTTTATAATATGTTTGTATTCAACTTTTATTATCAGCATTGATATAGTTCAGTCGTTGCATAAAAACATAATGCATTTTCCTTATTGCTTGCAGCTTTGACCTTGAACAATGTTGTAGAATCAATTGTCAAATCTGCTTGGTGCTAATGTATTGACTAGCTTTCTTTGACAGCCAAAGGTCGAGAAGGGTAGTATCAGTAATTCTTCTTTTTATATGTTCATCTATGGATCATTTTCCTTTTAATGGAATGGAAAATATGTTTTTTCTGAATATTATTTTGGTGTGGCGTCAAGGATTGCTGTAAACCCAAAGGATAAAATAAGTAATACTACCAGCAAGCTTATTGCAAGAAATTATTCATATATTTATATTACTCCTGAACGAATATACTCTTGCAAACTGATGCATGTTATTGACACTACTTTTTGTGTTATTGTAGTGGGGAATTATTTAGGTCTCCTTCTATAAATTTGTCTTGATGTATGATTGATAACACTGCTTGCTTTCAAACATAGGAAACCAGAATGTGTTACAGTTAATCTGAACATATTCCTTTAATGTGATGTAGATGCATCTCAATTGGTATATCTAACATGATTCATCAAATAGACAACTGTTATTATTGTTATTGTGTTTTACAGCAAAAAGACACAAATGAACACAATAAAATATATTATTATTGCAATAATAAACATAATACATAATAGAAAGCTCATTTCAGAAATACAGATAAACAAATAAAGGCTTACATTAAAATGGAGCTATGCTTATTTCAATGAGTTTTAATATGAAAATAAAGAATTAAAATCATAATAGCAAGAGAAAGAAATCAATAGTTTATAGAAAACCAGAAATAATTGTAATATTATTATTGTAAACACCTTGGAGGAGCAATCTATTTTCTTGCATTATCATGTGAGTAGCCAAAGGGTTTTATGTTTTAGGAGTTTCCTATTTGAAGTAGTTAAATTGAAATAGCCTATGAATACAGTGTAGTTTCACCATTAAAAAAATAATAACAACTAAAAATAAAAGACACTTTTTTATAAGAAACAATTAATATTATTAAACTGACAAATGGGTAAATTCTTTTTTTTCAACCACTGGAAAAAATTTTAGGCCAGGATTCATCATTCATTGCATGAATGATGAATCCTGTGAAAATGGGGGGGCAGGCCTGCGAAAGCCAGCAGCCTTCGTACCACCGCGGTGTCTTCGCTGCCGGCTTTCGCACTAAATAGCACCACCGTGAAAGGTGCTGCTATTCGGCATGCTACTGCCAATGATAACGTGGGTAACGTTATTGCCGGCAGCGAAAACACCGCCGAATCTGGCCCCTCCCCGCCCCTCCCCTGCCCCTCCCTGCCTCCTTCCCTCCCCCTAATTTGCATGATATCACATGCGAAAAGGGGCTTTTCGCTTGCAATAACCCTTTGATAAATGACCCTATTAGTTTGTTCACAAGTAAAACATTTCACAATCGGGCCAATACAGTAAACCGCAGGGGAGAACCGGCGAGCACCTGCTCTCCCAGGCCACTCTCCTGGGCACGCGATTCACTAAGGAAAAGAATGCAAATTAGGGCCCACGGTAAAAAGGAGGCGCTAAGGACACTAGTGCATCCCTAGCGCCTCCTTTTTGACAGAAGCAGCGGTTGTCAGCGGGTTTGACAGCCGACGCTTAATTTTACCGGCGTCGGTTGTCGAACCCGCTGACAGCCATGGGTTCGGAAAACGGACGCCGGCAAAACTGAGCATCTGTTTTCCAACCCGCGGGTCACGGGCAGATTTTTTTGATTTTTTTATTTATTTTTTTTATTTTTGGGGCCTCCGACTTAATATTGCTATGGTATTAAGTCGGAAGGTGTACAGAAAAGCAGTTTTTTCTGCTTTTCCGTACACTTTCCCGGTGCTGGCCAAAATTAACTCCTGCCTTTGGGTAGGCATTAATTTCTGAGAGTAAAATGTGTGGCTTGGCTGCACATTTTACTTTCTGTATCACACGGGACTAACTAATAGGCTCATCAACATGCATTTGCATGTTGCGGGCGCTATTAGTTTTGGGGGGGCGGGGGGGGTTGGCCACCCATTTTTGACGCACTATTACCCCTTACTGCATAAGGGTAAAATAGCGCTTCGAAAACACGGGGCCAAACAGGGGATAATGGTGCGCTCAGCCGAGCCACCATACTGAATCGGCCCAAATGTAAGTATCATAAATGTAAAACAGTTTCTAGAATTTCAAATGTACTTAGTAATATTAATTTCATATTTTTAGACACATGTTATTCGGGAAACAATTTCTACAAGAAATTGTAACCTACAGGCTAATATGAGTTATTTTACTTTTCCTATTAATTTGTTTGTAACTCATTGCAATTTTCAAATTTTTACTATAAGGCTTGATTCTTTGTGTTATCTTATTGTTTTAGGTTTCATTAGGATACTTTAGTAATCCAAGGATTTCATTCAGATAAATATGTTGTATATTTTTGTGTTTAATCCTTTACTAATATGTCTGTCTTTATATTCTTTGGTAGGTGTCCTCACGCACTATTCTCAAATATTACTTAGCGTCTGCAACAAAAAAATTATCTTCTGTGTTTCTCACACTTTTACAAATGTATGTTGGTGCGCACTAGGGATGGGCATTTGGAAGAAATGAAATAGGAAATTTCAGCTCATTTCCTCTTTTATTTCAGATCATTTTCAAAATGGAACAAGTTAAATTCTGACCAAATTTCATTGGAATATTGTTTCATTTTGAAAACTTATTAAAAAAAATGTCAGTCGGGCCTAGATTTAATCCCAAAGCCAGGGCCATGTCTAGGGTGTAGGCCGAGATAAAAAATGGGGGCCCTGGCCTAAGCCTGAGCATATCTCCGGTGTCTCAGCCTAGGCATAGGCCGTAACATGACAAAAGGGCAGAGGCCATGCCAGAGTGGGATACGAGGACCTCAACCCAGGCCTTGGCCTGATATCAGGGCCTAGATCAAGGCCGAAGCAAAGGCCCAGGCCCAGTCAATTACCCACCAACCCCTCCTACATACTTACCAAATCTGACAACGCATTCTGGCCCGGTCCCAATGCCAGGTCTCGGCAACCTGGACCGGAGGCCATGTCCCGACCCTGGTGCTTCTGCCTGGTCCCAGATCCAATGCCAAGGCTTGGCCTAAGCCAGGAACCCAGGACAAGGCCCAACACCACAGCCAAGCCTGGTGGTCAGGCCCAGGCCCATCTGGCAGGCTTCGGAGGTCTTCTTTCTTCAGTTTTCTTTTAGCTTCAATGCAATAATGCCATCTGCTTGGAAGGCTCTGAAGTTAATTAACTCTGGTGCATATTCTCCAGTGGAGGGCACCATTTTGATGTACATTGTCCCAGGCATCATGACCAGCTGGCCCCCGACACCTAGGTCTAAGCCAAAGTGTCAGATTTGTGTAGTTTTAGGCAATGGTAGGTCACCATGACCTTGTTCTAGGTCCCATACAGAGCCACAGCTTGGGCCAGGGCCTTGTCCTCATCTGCGGATCCTCCTCAGACTGGGTAAGTGGGGACCAGGGAGGATCCTGGGCCCTGAATTTTTCTGGGTGGGAGGGTTGTGTGGGGAGCAAAGGAGGCCCTGGGAAGCCTTTTTTCTTTTTTCTGTTTTTTTGGGGGTGTTCAATGTTATTCCACTAAATGAAATTCTTGAGGATAAGCCCCCCAAAAATGAAAGAAAATTTAAACTAAAATTTTCCCCATGCCACTCCTAGTGTACACTTATCTCCAGATCCACTGAAGTAGCAGCTAGGGGCAGAGCTTGTGATCATCTGTAGAGAGCACTGAATCATAGTCTCCTAGGGATGATGGGAAGTTTTAGAGGCTTATATTTGGGAATATTATTCACTGCTAGATAGTAGAGAAGGAACCTTTGAATATTGACGACTATGTCTCTGGAACAGAGAGGCTCTTCTTCACTCTACTACACTAACTTTAAATAAAATAATAGGAAATGCTATCTCCCTGTAACCATGAAACTTCCGCAGACTAAAATGTCACTCAAAGTGTATGTCTAGCTGACTTGTTGAACTAATAAACTAACAAAATCGAACAATTACATTATCCCTGGCTAAGCACAGTTAGAGGCTGAGTGCATGTTAGGTGTGAGAATAATAATATGCAGTGAGCATGTTTGAACTCGTATGAACAGAGAAAAATCAGAGTTGAGATCAGTTCACTGATTTGTTTCCTCATTCATTCATATGCATACTCTTTCTCTCTGTCACTGCTCAGTTACTACTTTTCCTTAAAGTTTATTTTATTTCAATATATTTCAAGGGAAATAAATACTTTGCTATTCTCAGTCAAATTCTTTTTCTGCAGAGATAGATTCTCAGTGATCATGAAAGACTATAGGCACTTATGACCAAGATTCTCTTCAGGTTCAGACTGAGTCAGTTCTTGACTATTACCATTTTCTAGTAATTATCATAAAGACAAGTATAGCACATTTTTTCTCAATTTTTCCTCAGAGAAAATTCCAAAGGCAATATTAGATCCTTTTCCCTTCTTTGGAGAAACACCAATCTTTATTTACAGGTAACGGCTTTTATGAGCATTGAAGGACATAGAGCTTAGATATGATAAAATTATTATTTGATGTCTATACCAAGTTAAATCACCAAAGATCATTCAATCACCTTTTCTTACACTCAGCTGACTAATTAAGCTGATAACAATTCCAAAAATCAGCTATCCTTAACTTTAAACTGACTAAATATTTTTCCTTTTTCAGGTTTTAATTACCATAGAACAACATATCCCATTCATACACTTTCACACCAATTAGTGTTTAACTATTTTGTGTGCCTTTAAAAATTGGTTAGGCCTCTGTGACAGGAACAAGTGACACAGTCCTAGTCTGTCACTTCTCAGTGCAGATCTTTTCCCCAATTCTAAACTGACACAGTTTGTTTTTCCTGTCAGTGAAATCATCACCGTGATGATGTCATGTGAAATAGTTCCTAACCTAGGTAAATTCCCTATTCAACACCTATGTATCCTGTTATAACATCTCTAGTACAGATTGAGATAAAGTAAAGAAAATTTAGGAAACCTTAAACTCTTCTCCTAGTAAAGTTAATTAAGGAAATACTACTGTACTTTGACCATCAGAAGAATTATACTTACTCAAAAACCCCAAAGCAGTACCCCAAATCAGTCCAGAACCATCCTATCACTCACACACCATCACCTCCAGGTGTCCCCCACTCACAAATACCTGTAAAACTCTTTCAAACTACTAAAACCTATTCCCATTCAAAATTTAAAATAAGTTCACCTAAACTAATGTCCAAACCAGTATCCACAGGAACTCCTCTGATGTCCACCACCATCAAATATGTGCAGACCTCATTTTCCAATATTGCATTGGTAACAGGGGGAGAGAGAGCAAGAGAGAGAGCCTTGCTATAATGTCTACTCCCTAGACAGGTATTTGTATCCCTATGGGAGGCCCACCTAGTAACTCGAGGTGGGGATTAGGTATGAGTGTAGGGGGTTGGGGCCACTTTCACATTCAACATGAGACGTACGAACAGAACAGTGGTCTCTTGTGAAGATTTGATGGCCTTCGGAGTAAGGAAACTCACTCCAAGATGAGATTTGGGCAATGTTCTCTCCACCTAGCTTGTTGTTGCCCAGGTAGAGTGTCCATCAAGCTAGTTTGAGAGAACATTGCCCAAATCTCATCTTGGAGTGAGTTTCCTTACTCCGAAGGCCATCAAATCTTCACAAGAGAACACTGTTCTGTTCGTACGTCTCATGTTGAATGTGAAAGTGGCCCCAACCCCCTACACTCATACCTAATCCCCACCTCGAGTTACTAGGTGGGCCTCCCATAGGGATGCAAATAAATATATTCTTTTTGACTCCTACTTACATAATTATTTCTTAGGGTGCTATTAGCCAATATGTTTATTAAAGGGAGCTCTTTGCACAATGAAACTGTGTCATTAATCACACCAATGTGAATGAAATGAGATTAATTTTGTCACTTTCATAAAGGTAGATTGGGAAAAAGAGGAGGAGTATATGTTAGTTTAATCTCATTTCAATTAGTGAGAAGGAATAACAACATTAACAAAGTTAATATTTTGAAGGTAATGCTATTGAAAGCATGGGTGTAGATATTAGCAGTCTCCAGATGGGAAAAAAAAAAAGCATCCTACAGGGCTATGTTACCAGCCACCTGAGATAAACCATAAAACAGAAAAACTATTAAGAAGAGAAATAGAAAATGAAGTTAAGAAATCCCAGGTGGTAAAAACTAAAGATTTTAATTACTTTAACATTGATTGTGCATTAGATGCTAATGTATTACTGAGAACACAGGGAATTAGTTTATTTTCTCATGGGTAACTAGTTACTATAGATATAGCATTAGAGAATCCAAATGAAAAGGAACATGTTAAAATCATACTACTAAAATAACTTACAATGCCATAAGGACAACTAGGAGCCAGTGATTTTATAAAGGTCATTTTTTTATGGAATTCCTATAGATTAATTTGAAAGCAACACTTACTTGAAACTTCATAATGCTAACTTTAAAGGAAAAATATATATTTCTAAGTGATCACCCACCTGAGTTGATGACGAGGTGACAGGGAGGGGGGAAGGAAATCTGTTGGTAGGTGAAATTAACTATATTACAAAAGAGAAGAAGAAAGTATAGGCAGACTCCTGCAGTTATTCTTTTTTTCTTTTAACATGGGCACTTGTATACTAGTAATGTGCATTCGTTTTTCACGAATTAGACAATGTCAACGACATTGTCTAATTCATCATTGTTCGGCAATTGCAAAAAAAGAGTCAAATTTCCACGAATTTTCGGGTTAAAGTCGGTTTTTGAATTACTGCGCACTAACAGGCGTTAGTGCGCATGGAATGTCCGTTAGTGCGCAGTACCAGGATTTAGGGCGCAGTAAATGGCGCAACACTATACTGCGCAGTAACTCTGTGTCAGTGTGCACTATGTGTATGACAGTGCGCATTGATATATGTTAGTGCGCAGTAAGATAAAACAATACTAAATTGACACTTTTTTGTCAAATTAGGGATGAATATGTATTCCTATTGGTTGTCTTCTTGTTATTTATTCATGTTACCAAGGTTACCAACAGCTGAGGTGCTGTTTATTTTTACAGATTGTTTTATATGGGGGGATGGGGAATGTGGGATAGCTTGACAAAAGTTCTAATCTTACTGTAGTGTGTTTGTGATTATTGAGATTATGTCATCAGTCATGTGACTAGAATTTGTTTGTTTATTCTTCTGTTACCAGGCACTGGCAGATGAAATGTTTTGAATGCCAATCCCTGTGCTGCATTTTAGAAAGGGGGTCGTTGTTGCATAATATATGCATTATTCATATGTATCATTTTTGACTTGGCCAATTATAGGTTTATTTTCCCTCCTACTTTTAGTCACTAGCTATAATAGCTATATAATAAGGGGTGCTCTGCTTGTGTGATGCTTTTGTTTTGTGGGTTTGAGGAGAAAACATCAGCTCTTTATTCAATCAGTCATTAGCTGCAGTTGTTGATTGATAGTTAATACAGTCTTTATTGTTAAGGGGTAACTGGATAAGCTAGTTTAGCTAGCTGATACTAGCCAGCAGGGATGTGCAGAGCAAAATTTTATGTTCATATTTCTTATGTCCGAAAGGGGGTCCCACTTGCGGCCAATATGGACATAAAAAAAATCCAATGAGTTGGGTATATGTACATATGTGCAAAAAAAAATTTTAAACCCCCTCACCCTCCTTAATCCCCCCCCCCAGACTTACCACAACTCCCTGGTGATGGAGCGAGGAGTGAGGACGTCATTTCTGCAATCCTTGGCGAGAAGCATGTGACGTCGGCGGCACGTCGAGTGACGCCGGCGTCACGTGATTCCCGGCTCGTTCGCGCCGGACGGCTCGTTCGGCCCAAAAAGAACTTTTGGCCAGCTTGGGGGGGGTCCAGTGCCAGCAGTATTGATGATACCCTGTCCCCTACACCATTTGAACATCCGCACGTGACTAACACTACTACTACTACTACTATTTCTACCAGTATGAAAATGACAATAAGTATCCAGCCTAGAGTAAGGAACAGTACAAGGACATCTAAGATTTGGAATCATTATCATGTTGTGGCTGACCCGAGATTTGGACAATGTATCCATTGTAAAAAGATGGTGAGCCGTGGAAGAATTATTGGACATTAGGGATGTGCAGACAAAAAGTTTTCGTTGATAAGTTGATAAGTTGAAGTTGAGGGTTGATTTCGTTCAATATGGACATATGGAGAATTCCATAAGTTGAGGGTCTGTCCATACATTCCCCGGTTCCCTAAATAAAAATTTAAACCCCTCACCCTCCTTAATCCCCCCCCAAGACTTACCAAAACACCCTGGTGGTCCAGCAGGGAGTTAGGAAGCCATCCCTGCACTCGTCTGCGATTTCCTCATGGCGCCGATAGCCTGTGTCACAGGGGCTGCCATGCCATTGGTCAGCCCCTGTCACATGGTCATCGGCACCATCTTGTACTCCTACCACGTGACAGGTAGGTCATGTGGCAGGAGGTCGCTCCGGGACCCCCGTTGGACCCAACCGGAACTTTTGGCCAGCTTGGGGCCAAAGCTGGGGCCAAGCTGGCCAAAAGTTCCGGTTGGGTCCAATGGGGGTCCTGGAGCGGAGGCGCGGAGGAGCACGTGACGTCCGTGTCACTCCAACGTGACGCCGACATCACATGCTCCTCGCAAAGGAATACAGGGATGGCTTCCTGACTCCCCGCTGGACCACCAGGGAGTTTTGGTAAGTCTTGGGGGGGTCAGGAGGGTGGGGGGTTTAAGTGTTTATTTAGGTTCAACGTATTCAACATAGCTATGTTGAATACGTTGGAACTCGCGATGCGTTTCTGCTCAAACCTTTTTTTTCTCTTTTAAAAATATAAGTTGCGTTTTACATATGCGTTCAAAACGAATGCACACCCCTATTGGACATCTTGCTAACAGGAACATGAAATATCACCCTGAAAGAGAACAGAGAGCACTGCTGCTTGCAGAAGAAGCTGGTCTCACCGTGCTTGCCCAGGCTTCAACTAAAGCAACAGGGAAACAGCCACAGAAAGAAAGTAGTAGTACTAAAGAAGATACAGATTGTGTGCATCTGCAGAAGCAGCAGTCTCCTCTTCCTCATCCCCAGCAGCAGCGGCAAGCTACCATTGAGCAGATGGGATGGTGTTCTTCTGCAATGTCAAAGAACAGGAATCAGGCAATGTCCAAAGTGGGTACACAACATATTGCTCTAATGATTGCTTTGGATGATCAGCCACTGCAGATTGTAGAAAATGAGGGATTTAAGCGGATGCTCCATTATTTTGCCCCTTACTACAAACTTCCTTCAAGAAGTACATTTAGCCATCAGGTGCTTCCTTCTCTATACAGAAAATGTCGTGCTGAAATGCAGACTGTGATGGCAAGAGCAAAGGGGAGGAGCATCCATCTCACCACTGATGTTTGGACTAGTATGAATGCAATGCATGCATATTTGTCTCTAATAGCAGATTGGTGGCAGCTGGATGAGGCATTAATACCTTTAAGCAGCACTAGCAGTGGCAGCAGTAGCACCAGCAGCTCCAAAAAGGTTTCGCCAGGATACCATTGGGCTTTATTGCATGCTCAAGTGCTAGACAAGAGCCACACTTCAGAAAATATCTTACACGCAATTCAGGGGATGATGGAAAGATGGAATGGGCTCCTTAGAAGCAGTGATATGAAATGCTTAAATGGATATTTCATTACTGACAATGGTTCCAATATTATTAAGGCTCTGGCTGATGGTGGATTCAACGGCATCCGATGCTTTGCACATACCCTGCATCTGATAGTGAGGGATGCTTTGGTGCTTAGTGGCAAGGAAGGTGGTACTACTAGTTGTAGTAGTCAACTCCTGAAGCGGTTGATTGAAAAGTGTCGCAAAATAGCTGGGTATTTCGACCGCAGTGTGAAAAGTGGGAAGCAACTCAGATAGAGGCAAATAGCAGCTGGTGCACCTTTGTACAACCTTCTTCAGGATGTGCCTATCAGATGGAATTCCACCTATCTTATGTTGGAGAGGTTGTCTGAACAGCAGACACCTCTTCATGATTTGGCAATGGCAACTGAAATTGGATTGGAAAATCCTCTTCGATGACAGGACTGGACAAACATTGCACAGATGATGCATGTCCTCAAGCCTTTCAAAGTATATACTGATACATTCAGTTCAGCTATGGCCACGTTGGGTGATGTCATCCCTGTAATAAACTATCTGAAGGAGGTATTAGAGGAAGTTCTGCATCAGCCAGATTTCTCTAAGGAAGTGTTACTGCTTGTTAAATGTTTAAAAGAGCAAGTTCTAAAAAGACTGAAACCTCTCATGCAAAGGGATTGCTATATGTTAGCCACGATGTGTGACCCACGTGTGAAAGGCAGTATTGCTCTCAAGTGCAATGCTCTTATACACTGGAAAAAAAAGTTGATTACAATGGTTGAAAACATAATGTCAAACAGGGTCTGTGCCATTGGTAATGATGAAAAAGAATTAGGATAATCCTCTCAGTCTCCAACTCCATCCTGCTCTGTACTACTTTAGTATCACAAGCATTACATTTTCTGCTTCAAATGGCTGTTTTGGTCGTGCAATAATTTTTGGCATCGACGTGTGAGTCGTTGCAGTAGCTTGAGTGCTGCACACTGCACAATATTGCATTGGCCAGGTTGAAAGATGTATGAAAGGTCTGTAGACATGGTTGAAGCCTTGACGTTGGCGCTATTGCTTACAAGTATATAACTTGTACTAATTCAACCAAACTGAATGTTTAATGGAAGTGTATGACTGACTGAGTGCCATATTAGTACAAAAACACTGAAATTTGTTGGATTACATCCGTACATGTCTGCTCTCTGTAATTTAGTAGTACCATTACCATACTATTTAATTTTGGAATAATTAATTATTATTAGTTGAATAACTCAGAAATAATATATAAAAAGAACAAACAAACATTTTCAATAAGAAATATAGAATTTATTTTTACAAATTTAACTAACTAAAATAAAAAATATATATACATTTTTATTTTCTAGAAAATAAAAAAACGACTGGAGGATCCCAGGCCAAGGCAAAATATGATGCCTTGACTTCATGATGTTGCAGCAGGGTCAGACTCATCATCATGTGGAGAGGAGGGTGCCGACCCTGGAGGAGCCTGCTCTGGAGCAGAGGGCTGGCATCTCTTCCTCATGAGGCATCTCATGAGGAGGAGAAGCCATTTCCCTCTGCTCCTGAGGGGCCTCCTCCAGGGCTGACAACCTCCTCTCCACATTGCTGACACTCTCCTTCACTTCTGTGACCTCCTGCTGCAACATCATGAAGTCGGCATCATATTTCGCCTTGAGCTGCCGTACTTCCTGCAGGATCTCCTCCAGCTTTGAAAACTGTGCACAGCATTTACAGCTAGGAGGAGATCCTGGAGGAAGTACGGCAGTACTGGTGCTGGTGCTGGCACTGCTGGGCCGCCAGGCTGCTGCTGCCATTTGTTCCTCTTGTCCTGTAAAGAAATGTAAAAAAAAAAAAAAGTCAACATGAGACACAGAACAATACATACATTACTACATACATACATAGTCATATATGACAAACAATACATACATTACTACATACATACATAGTCATATATGACAAATAAATAAGCAAATACTGGACGCGTGCGAGCAATATAAAATAATCTACCCCTTAGTTTATTAACCTTAAGGGTTATAGGAAAATGAGGAGTCCATCACAGGGGTGAGGGGGAGAAGGAGGGAAGGGGAAAGCAGAGGGATATCAAATCAATCTACATAGATTAGAGATAGTACATAATTTGAAGGATTGGAAGGAGAAATAATGGAGTCACTCTCAGGTTAGACAGAATATGATGGTAGGAGGTACACTACAAACAAATCTCTTCTTCTCTTTCTCCTTCCATTCCTTAGTTTATTCAGTGTCATTTATAATATATACAAATAAATAAATAAATACACACATCCCCAGCCACTATAACTGACTGATATAAAAAAATGATTTTGTTTTTCAGCCTCAGATATACTAGTGGCCCAGATATATTATTACCTAGACCACTAGCCGTCGCTGGCGCCTCCGTCCTCCTCTGGTGGCAGCTCTGCCTCCTGCTAGGCCCAGGAAGCCCCGCCTCATCCCTGCTGGGGTATGGATCTGTACAAGACAGAACAACAGTTAAAATTTTAAAAACAAGAATGAGATCAGACACAAGGATTCATTCACTGTTATAGTAAACAAACATAATTAAACACAAATTCCATTACAATTAATTGAATAATATTTGTGTACTTGTGAAGTATTCTGAAAACAACCTACCAGGCAAGGGATGGGTCAAGGTTCTGCGAACCTCCTTAAGCCACCTACCCTCGTGCAGTCGCAAATGGCGACCTGAGAATTAGAGGAATATACAGGAAAAAGAATAACATTGATTAATTATTACAACATGCCCAAGTTTTGCCTTGACCTACTAGATTATTTTTTATGCAACATAGAAAAGTTAGTAATAACAAAATACTATTTAATTTATATTTCAATGTGGCATTCAAAATCCCAAATACCACATTTCAAAATGGTAAATATAAATATCAATAATATACAACAGATAATTTTCTTTCCTTTGTAGTCTAGTTATTAGTAAGTATTAGTAATAGTATAGTATAGGGTAAAGGTGGTACTAGTATTTCTGTTCTTTTAAAATATATTTATTTAAAATTATAACTGTTATTAGTTATAGTAGTTATTACTTTATAATTATAAAACTCACTCTATGCTACTAGCTACTGTAGCTAGTACTACTATCATACTCTATTCAATTTTCAATTACAAAATATAGATAATTATAATTAAATAATATGACCAACATTATTCTCTCTCACCTTTCTTCTTGAGGTCTTCAACCTCACGAGGGTAGGAGGCCCGCCGGCAAAACTCCTCCTGGAGAGAGGCCCAGGCAGCAGTCTCCCTTTCTAGATTAGGCCTGATGCCTGGGGGGATGTAGAGGTTCCTCTCATCCAGGAGGATTAGCCGAGCCAGGAGGTCCACATCAGCCCACGTAAAGTGGGGCTTCCTGGAACTGTCTTGCTTCTTGGCAGCTGCCACCTTGGAGGAGGATGGTGGGGAGGAGTCGGACTCCATCTCCCTGTCCTCGCCGGACTCCCTTTCATGTTCCATCCTACAATGAGAAAATAAAAAAGAAGATGAAAAAAAGTATGTGCTATAGGACAGCTGTTTGTTCAGAAGCTCACACACTAATGTAGGGAGGGGCCAGGCAGCGCCCCCCCCCCCCCAATCTGTGCAGCCTCACACTATACTAGTAATGCAGGGAGGGAGCTGTCTCACCCTTCACTATCCTTCCCCCCTCACCCACACCCCATTCACTGGTTGGGAAATGGGGGAGGGGAGGAGTGAGGGGCCAGGCAGCTCCCCCATCTGTGAAGGAAAGCTGTCTGTCCAGAAGCCAGCCTTACACTAGTAATGCAGGGAGGGAGCTGTCTCACCCTTCACCATCCTCCCCCACCACCTCACCCACACAGCATTCACTGGCTGGGACATGTGGGAGAAGAGGAATGAGGGGCCAGGCAGCTCCCCCCCCCCCCATCTGTGAAGGAAATCTGCCTGTCCAAAAGCCAGCCTCATACTACACTAGTAATGCATGGAGGGAGCTGTCTCACCCTTCACCATCCTCCCCCCCCCCTCACCCACACACCATTCACTGGCTGGGACATGGGGGAGGGGAGGAGTGAGGGGCCAGGCAGCTTCCCCTCCATCTGTGAAGGAAAGCTGTCTGTCCAAAAGCCATCCTCACACTAGTAATGCAGGGAGGGAGCTGTCTCACCCTTCACCATCCTCCCTCCCTCACCCATATACCATTCACTGGCTGGGACATGGGGGAGGGGAGGAGTGAGGGGCCAGGCAGCTCCCTCCCCCCCCTCCCCATCTGTGAAGGAAATCTGTCTGTACAAAAGCCATCCTCACACTAGTAATGCAGGGAGGGAGCTGTCTCACCCTTCACCATCCTCCCCCCGCCTCACTCACACACCATTCACTGGCTGGGACAAGGGGGAGGGGAGGAGTGAGGGGCAAGGCAGCTCCCCCCATCTTTGAAGGAAAGCTGTTTGTCCAGAAGCCAGCCTCACACTAGTAATGCAGGGAGGGAGCTGTCTCACCCTTCACCATCCTCCCTCCCCTCACCCACACACCATTCACTGGTTGGGACATGGGGGAGAGGAGGAGTGAGGGGCCAGGCAGCTCCCCCCCCCCCCCATCTGTGAAGGAAATCTGCCTGTCCAAAAGCCAGCCTCATACTACATTAGTAATGCATGGAGGGAGCTGTTTCACCCTTCACCATCCTCCCCCCCCCTCACCCACACACCATTCACTGGCTGGGACATGGGGGAGGGGAGGAGTGAGGGGCCAGACAGCTTCCCCTCCATCTGTGAAGGAAAGCTGTCTGTCCAAAAGCCATCCTCACACTAGTAATGCAGGGAGGAAGCTGTCTCACCCTTCACCATCCTCCCTCCCTACCCATATACCATTCACTGGCTGGGACATGGGGGAGGGGAGGAGTGAGGGGCCAGGCAGCTCCCCCCCCCCCCATCTGTGAAGGAAAGCTGCCTGTCCAAAAGCCATCCTCACACTAGTAATGCAGGGAGGGAGCTGTCTCACCCTTCACCATCCTCCCCCCCCATCTGTGAAGCCAGCCTCACACTAGTAATGCAGGGAGAGAGCTGTCTCACCCTTCACCATCCTCCCCCTCCCCCCACTGGTGACATTGACAATGTCTGCTGTGTTAAACTTTTTTTTTCACTAAAATACCATAAAATAAAATGAAGTACTTTGTGGGTTAAACTTTTAATTTCCCCTAATGTAACTTCATTTAATATTATTTTAATTTTATGCTACTTTACCGAAAAAAAAGTGCATTAAATATAATTAACTATATAACTAAACTAAGAAACTAGTAAAATATAACTATATAATACTGTAGAAAAACTAAAACAAAACCATATATACTTACAGTGGTAGACGTAGTTCGTACACTAAAGTACACACAGCATACAGAGTCTGCTTCTCTGCTCGTCCAGCTGCACTTGTGTCAAAGGTGACTGTCTCTCTCTGTAGCTTAGTGCATGTAGTAGAAGAAAAATGGCCCCTGGGGACACCACATAGCATGTTCAAGTTAGTGCACACTAACTAGAGGTAGTGCGCACTGTGTATGCCATAGGGCCGGATTTTAAAAGGGTTACGTGCATAACTTATGCGCGTAACCCTTAAAAGGCCTCTGTGCGCGCCGAGCCTATTTTGTATAGGCTCGGCAGCGCACAAGCCCCGGGACGTGCGTAAGTCCCGGGGTTTTGCAAAGGGTGTGTGTCGGGGGCATGTCGGGTGGGCAGCGCAAATTTCGGGGCGGGGCGGGAGGTGTGTCGGGGGCGTGATGCCGGCCCAGGGGCGTGGTCGAGGCCTCCGGACCAGCCCCCAGGTCGGGTGATGGCGCGCCAGCAGCCCGTTGGCGAGCTCAGTTTTATGCCTGCCTCTGGCAGGCGTAAATCTGCCAACAAAGGTAGGGGGGTTTAGATAGGGCCAGGGTGGTGGGTTAGGTAGGGGAAGGGAGGGGAAGGTGAGGGGAGGTGGAAGGAAAGTTCCCTCCGAGGCCGCTCCGATTTCGGGAACAGGCAGCGCGCGCTGGTGTTGGCGCGCGCTGGTTGCACAAATGTGCACCCCGTTGCGCGCGCCGACCCCGGATTTTATAGGCTACGCGCGTATCTTATAAAATCCTGTGTACTTTTGTTCACGAGTGGTACGCAAACAAAAGTACTCGCGCGCACTGTTTTTTAAAATGTACCCCATCGTGCGCACTACACCGGATAAGTTAAAGTAATGATTCTACATTCCCATTGGCTGTCTTCAAGGTGGAGCGAACCAGTGGGAACCCAGAACCATACCTCTAGCTAACGAACTCCTCATAAATTGATACTTTTTAATTTTTAAGTTGCACTTTTTGATCAAGTTAGAGCGTATTATATCCCGTTAGTGCACACTAACGCACTTCGTCGAAAAAAAAAAACGTCCAGTGGAAAAACTAAATTTTTCCACAAAGAAGCTGACCGAAGCCTGACCCGATACCTAACAACAAAGCACATCTCTATTGTATACTAGGCTTATTGAACATATCATAATCCCTCCCCTCCCCTTCACCAATACTCTGTCTTCTCAGTTCTTTAGAAGAATTTCAACAGCAAGGTTGCTATATAATATGCCATAATTTTATTAGTTATATTACACAGCATATACAATTACAAGAGAAACAAATACTACACTGGTCATGGTTCAGTGAGTTAAATGTGTCCATGTTATTGCTGCAATATCTTAACAGGCTGCAAATCTGAGTCTGGCCATGACCATCTTGTCAGTTTGGATTCATATGGTCTCCTCTTTTTGTTCACATGCAAATCAGTCTATATTGTACAGATGATTCTTCTATACAAATAATTTTACGTAGCTGCAATGATTGTTTCTAAATGTTAATTATATGCAGAAAAAAGACCCACGTATTTCAAATATATCTTAATGGACCATCATACCACCCTTAGTGACTCAAGGGGCCATTGATTGGATATCTCATTTTATGTCATAGTTTGAAAAATTACAAAAATTACTAAAAATGTGATGTGAAAACAAGGACTGATGATTAAAATAGACCCTAGTGCAAAATAATTGGGTATCGCTAAGGGTGGTATGATGGTCCATTGAGATATACTTGAAATATGTGTGTCTTTTCTCTGCATATAATTAACATTTAGAAACAATCATTGCAGCTCCTCTCTTTGTTAACATACAAAATGGAGTGGAAGCAAAACCGAAGCAGTGACTCAACATTATCTTTAAATGTCTAAAGGTATCATATGTCATGCCATCTAGTACAAGTCAAACCATGGTTATGGTAGACAATGCTGTGAACAAAGTCAAATAGATTCAAAGTATGGCAAAGGCTCGACCATTTACCCCAAAGTTCACAATTTTTAACAATTTTGCTTCTTTGCAATTAAAAGAGACCTCTACTTATCTTGTTATTGAAAAGCACAATTAAAATAACACAATGAAGAAGACTGCAGTGCACAGTCGGGGAAAGGTGTTTCTCCCACCTCTATGACCCAAAACTGTTAGGGTTTTGGCAGAGGCTGCCTGCATCAGAAGTCTCAAATTTTTAAGCAAGGGCAATGTTTCTCAAAATGTTCTTCATTTAACACCTCTCTTTGCTGCCATTTATTTTGTGACCTGTTAGCAACAGGTCTACTGCAGTCACCTATTAGTCTATACCTGGATTACTGACTTATTTAATATGTTGTCTGCTAGACCCAGTCTACCCCATTATCTTGTTAGAATGAACCTAGAAAATGTATTCTCTTCCTGGAGGAACTAAGCATAGGGATCAGTTGTTCCAACCTCATCACCTAAGAATCAATCCCTCAGACTCTGAGTGCCAGTCTTAGCTTGTCCCTGAAGCTCTTCAGCAAAATTGTCATCTTAGCCCAGAAGATTAACCCCAAAGCAGAATAACATTTCCTTAAATTTTCCTAGTTTTATTAATGTGCCAGCAGTGAATTCATCCAAGCATTATGTAAATGAGATATAAGAGATTCCTCCAACCTCAAGACTGTGTTATCTGCCTAATCAACAACTTAATAGATTGTGTCATGAGGTAGCCCCAGAGGACCACCCTAAGGAGTGTGATTTGAACAGAATACAAGATGTATAACAAGGTTGAAAAATTCTTATAGGAAATGCTATTTTGATGATATCCTTTATAATGATAGAAATTACTCTCTAAAGTTTAATTGTATTTTTTTCTTCTTAAATCAGCACTCTTTTTGCATGGGCCAAAAGATTTAAATTTTCACCAGCGTTTCAGAAGTCATTCCGGCAAAGTAGCAAGAAATGTTGCTGCTTTTGGAAAGAAGCAATACATGTAGGGGCTGAACTCTATTTAATGTATCATTGTAAGTGCTTACTGAAATATTTTTTGTTGTTGTTTGATTACCCTGAACAACTTTACAATTTTTTTTGAAATGTCAAGTTAAAGATGGCTGCAATGTTCCTTTAAAACTTACTCTTCCTCCCTTGGAGCTTAACATAACATTTTTTCTAACTTTTATTTCTTCTATAGTTTATTAGATTGCTACATATTTCTTTGCTTTTATTTTTTTATTTGCATAATTATTTTACTGAGTACTGGTTTCTCCATTGTTTGTGGTCTTTTAGGATAAGAGATGTTACTTCATCCACCTTAGAGTTATGATAATTCCATTAACATGGATATTAGTAATCTTAGCCCATAAAATGATCCTCACATTGCTTTGCCCTTCCTAGCCTTTTTAATTCCCTCCCTTTTGACAAATGATCAATAACAAGATAGTGGTACAAAGGCCATTTCTTTTTTAATTCCAAATATAATTAAATAATTTCATATAGACCATTTAAATTCATATTTTATGCCTAGATTAATTTTGCTGTAAATATCGCAGCAATAATGTGCACAATAAAAAAAGGGCATGTTTAGGATAATGAACGGCCACATCACATAGCAAAATATTGCGCGCTGCGATGAGTCATCGCAGCTTGAGTAACACTATATGCTGTGTTATTTTTCTCTGTATATATACTGGCTTCCTGCACAAGCTTTTTTGAGGGTATGTCAGGTGTTGGTTCAGAGAGGCGAGAAGGTTAGGAGTTTATAGAGTAATTTACAGGAGTTGAACGATTACTGGGTGAGTTGTCTTGTTCCCTGTTGTCCTCTGTTTACCTTAACCTTTGTCTTTTGTCTTCATTGTTGGAGTGCAAGTGTTTGTTTGCTGATCCAGTTTGTCTGTCAGTCTTTTTGTGTGGAGGAGTGGTAGTGAGGAGGGGTATGTGTGGAGGTTGTGGAGAAGTTGTGGACAGGCATGGGGAGAGGAGAGAGAAAAGGTGTCAGGACAGAAGGGGGAGGAGGCTGGAGAGGAAGCAGGAGGATGAGGGCAGGAGTGCCAGGGGAAGAAGTGGGAGTAGGAATAGGGACAGGCCAAAGAGTAGCGAAAGGAAGGAGGGAAGGGATAGGAGGGAGCAGAAGGGGGAAGATGCTAGGCAGGTGAGTTAGGAGGTAAGAGTAGGGCAGGCTAGGGAGAGACAAAGGGCAGAGGAGAAGGCTGTTTGGAAGGCTGGAGCAGGAGGGGGGAGGAACGGAGTAGAGAGTGGAGTTGGTTGGAGAGTGAGGGAAGGGAAGACACCTCTCCAGAAGAGGAAGTGGCTCCCCCTTCAAACAGCCAGCCAGCACCACATGGTCATCTAAGAGCCAAAAGTTTCAGCACGTAGGAGAGCAATGTGGTGATCATAGGGGTCCTGCAGAACCATGCCCTGCTGTTTGGCAACCAGGCAGCCAAGACCTCCAAGGCATCCAAAGGTCAGATATGGTGCAACATTGTGCAGTCCAACAGCAGGTGCAGCAGAGTGGAACAAAGCCGGGAGCAGGTTGTCCACAGATACCGTGACATTAAGGCCCAGCTCAAAGGCAAGGTGGCGGCTCGAGCCAAACACCAACGCCAGACAGGAGGAGGAGCACCTTGTCTGATCATTCTATCACAGATGGAGAAGTGACTCATCGACAGGCTGGGAAAGGACATTTTTGAGGGCATGGCTGAGCATTTGGATACCATACGAGCTGCAGGTGGTAAGTTAACCAATTGTTAATTAAGTTACACAGTTTCAATGTATTTTCAAACATAAGTTCCAATCTGTTAATTAAGGTTCTCTATTATTATATAATAATAATAATAAGACAACGTTGTCATATTATACTATGAGTTAATCTGTAAATCGATGTGATATGCCATATCAAATGTCGGTATATAAAAGACAAATAAATAAATAAACCTCACCCCTAAATGTGCAGGCTGTAATGGGTGTACACATCATTTGGCATACGATGCTTGCTATACAAAGAAGCAAAGTACACCTCTCATGCCAAAAATAAAGGATACTTGCTGGCATATGTACTAATGTCTTGGGTTTTTTTTTTTCTGTTTTGTTTCCACAGCTCTCACCCTCAGAGCTTCTAGTTCCAGGCACAAAGCCCCAGAGCCCAGCTAGGAAGGCACAGGGACCAGCTGGGATGCTTCCTGGAGCAGGCACCCACTATCAGCATTACACAGCTCCTTCCTTATGGATTCAGTGATGCAGTTCAGTGAGGAGAAGATGGAGGAGGGCAGTAGCAGCAACAGCCAAATCCAGCACAGTCATTGCTCTTGCTCCCTGAACCTGTCTGGATTCATGGACAAAGGGAATCTGGAGTGAGATCCTTCTCAAGCAGATATAAAATGACACAGCACGCCACAGCAGCAGGTGGTGCCACCATCCCCTGGCCAGGGGGAGGGCACAAGCCCGAAGAGGCCCATCTTGCAGCCACAGCTACCTGCAAAGACACTGGCACCAGCAACAACACTCCCAGCAGCACTGACCCTGGAACCAGGGCTGCCACCAGCACCAGCAGCAACCATGCCTGTAGGTGAGCTCAGGCACTTATGTGGAGAGATATGAGGCCTGAAGGTCCGTTGACCACCAGAACTGCATCCTGCATCAGGATACAGCTGCCAATACACAGAAGATAAACACACTTGTTGCTGCCATCAGCAACATGACAAATGTTCTAACCCAAATATTGCAAAAGATGCCAGAGCATCCTTTAGGATCCTGCACTGTATCAGTGGAATCAACACCATGCAACAATCCCCCATAAACCATGCCCCCTCCAAGTACCAAGCAACGACGTGGCAAGGGCCCTTGAATATCAGAAGCATATGGCATGTAAGAGTGAAGAACACAATTTTTAGGAAAAGATTGGGCTGGACTATTCACAGAGTTGCTGTGATGTCTAGATGGAAGAAATCTGCTCTGTGTGTCCTCACTGCAGATTTTCTGTGCTGTCTATATGGAAGAAACCTGCTCATGTGAGTGCAGTCGATTGCTCCAACAACATTGGGAAAGTATGCAAAGGCATAAAAACCTCTCTTCACGTCCATCAAGTCTTACCTGTTGCGAGAAAATGTTATTAGTGATTAATGTGGTCGGTGACTGCTTTGATGACCTGGTTGAGACAGCATGAGAAAGCGGTTTGGGACATTCCCCACATGAACCTGACTGTGGTTTGAAAGGATCTGTTTGCCATGAAATACAGGGTGGCCAAGAGTTTGGTGAGGCCAAGGATTGCATGGGACCATTTGGTTAACAGATCCCCTTGGATTTCTTCATATAATTCCAGGATTTCCCGAGAGCTGAGCAGATACCTACTAACTACAAAGTCCTCTGCATGCTCAGCAAGGATATTTGTGGAGGAAAGATATGCTTCCTGTATCTCCTGCATCCTGCCTGCCTGCATTCCAGAAGCTGGCCTGGCCCTGAGCAGGTGGGACCCTTGGCTTTGCCTGCATTGCTGGTACTTTATGAGGGCTTTGAACAGGCCCTAGGTGTTCTTCAGGTTCTTCTGGTTCCACGTATTGTTGCCTGTGGTGGGCCTGCCACAGCATCCAGTATGTCATGACAATTACGCTTGGCAGAAACAATACAGCTTTAGGAAGATAGACCAGGTAAAAACAGATGTTTTTATTGGCCCAGGAAGGCCAGGTAGGTGTGCTGTTTTAATGTGTATGATATTCAGCTCGATAATACACAAACTGCAATAGTGGCTGTGGTAACTTTTTCCCTGTACCGCAAAAAAAAAGGTGTAGTTATTTCCCTTGATCATGTGCGAGACTATTTCACGTAGCACTAGCACCCCCTAATTTCCATTAACCTCACCCAAACTCCTCCCACTTGACTACTAATTCCAAATTTGAATACATAGAGAGCAACGTGTTATTTATGGCAGGCATTATGGTGTTATTGCATGTGATAACACTGTAATGTGCTCAATATGGCCCTAACTTGATTTGAAAAATAACCCCCTTAGTTTGACACTTAGTTGGACAATCACTGGGATTTGAAAACTCTGCCAGTTTGAATGTCCTTGATATAGCCAATAAGTTGTTAGACAACTAAAACCTTTCCAGCTATGTCAAGGGTGGCCTGGGGGCATGCTGAGTCATATCTTAACTAGAGAAGTCCATTAACAGCTATTAATCAAGTTTACTTAGGGAATAGCCACAGCTATTAATTGCATCAGTGCATCAGCAGCATGGGATCTTCTAGGTGTTTGGGTAATTGCCAGGTTCTTGTGGCCTGGTTTGGCCTCTGTTGGAAACAGGATGCTGGGCTTGATGGACCCTTGGTCTGACCCAGCATGGCAATTTCTTATGTTCTTAGATAATGCAAATTTTCAACATTATGCAACTAACAGTTAACTTTAAGGACTACCTGAGATTAGTCCTACAGTTAGCTGGATAACTGTAACTGATATATTCTGATTGTACTACGTCCAATGTCATTTATATAATTCTGTGTCCATGCAATAAATATTATGTGGGTAGGTCTAAGCGTTCCAACCGCACACGATTGATAGAACACCGTAGCTGTTTGCAGCCTTCTAAACTGCAGCTCACTTTGTTACTCATTGTATTCAGTTTGCACATCAGTTCCAGGATCTCGAGTGGTGGGTTATTGATAATGTCTCCATGGTGAGACCTCACCTTGAATACTGTGTACAATTCTGGTCGCCGCATCTCAAAAAAGATATAATTGCGATGGAGAAGGTACAGAGAAGGGCTACCAAAATGATAAGGGGAATGGAACAGCTCCCCTATGAGGAAAGACTAAAGAGGTTAGGACTTTTCAGCTTGGAGAAGAGATGGCTGAGGGGGGATATGATAGAGGTGTTTAAAATCATGAGAGGTCTAGAACGGATAGATGTGAATCAGTTTTTTACTCTTTCGGATAATAGAAAGACTAGGGGGCACTCCATGAAGTTAGCATCTGGCACATTTAAAACTAATCGGAGAAAGTTCTTTTTCACTCAACGCACAATTAAACTCTGGAATTTATTGCCAGATGATGTGGTTAGTGCAGTTAGTATAGCTGTGTTTAAAAAAGGATTGGATAATTTCTTGGAGAAGAAGTCCATTACCTGCTATTAATTAAGTTGACTTAGATAATAACCACTGTTATTACTAGCAACGGTAACATGGAATAGACTTAGTTTTTGGGCACTTGCCAGGTTCATATGGCCTGGATTGGCCACTGTTGGAAACAGGATATTGGGCTTGATGGACCCTTGGTCTGACCCAGTATGGCATGTTCTTATGTTCTTTATATGTTCTTAATTTGAGGGGGGAGATCCTAAATTCTCTTTAAATTTAAGAGAACAACAGTGGATTTTTCATTTGAACAGTGTTCATCCCTATGGGTTGAACATCACAGTTAAATGTTATTCACTAATATAATGGACAACAATTGTGAACAGTCTTTTTTTGTAACATCTATCTCTGATGTAATTTTGAGTGACATATTGCCTCCTTTAAAAGTCATGGGTTTCCATTCAGTTCCAGTCTTCATTGCCAGAAATTAATGCCATTTACTACTGTATATGCTGACATATTGAAGTAAGTTTTTGCACCTTTGTTTTTTCATTTCTACACTGATATGGTAAGCATTTATTTAAATATATTTGTTTTTATAGATGTACTCTTAAGCCCTTTGAAGAAGGACTTTTGTATGAAACATGGTCCCATGTTGGGCATTAAGAACATAAGAACATAAGAAATTGCCATGCTGGGTCAGACCAAGGGTCCATCAAGCCCAGCATCCTGTTTCCAACAGAGGCCAAACCAGGCCACAAGAACCTGGCAATTATCCAAACACTAAGAAGATCCCATGCTACTGATGCAATTAATAACAGTGGCTATTCCCTAAGTAAACTTGATTAATAGCTGTTAATGGACTTCTCCTCAAAGAACTTATCCAAACCTTTTTTGAACCCAGCTACACTAACTGCACTAACCACATCTTCTGGCAACAAATTCCAGAGCTTTATTGTGCGTTGAATGAAAAAGAATTTTCTCCGATCAGTCTTAAATGTGTTACTTGCTAACTTCATGGAATGCCTCCTAGTCCTTCTATTATTCAAAAGTGTAAATAACCAAGTCACATCTACTCGTTCAAGACCTCTCATGATAACTGCAGTGAACATTCAGCGTGATATACAGTGACCATATATTTTTGCGGGCAGAACTATGAAATACTTTGGAAGAGAACACATGAGACTGGATATTTATTTATTTATTTATTTATTTTAAAGCTTTTCCATACCATCGTTAAGAGGGATACCATCACAACGGTTTACAGTAAAGCATGTCAAAATAATGATGCTAAAATATATCAATTTACACAGGTACCATAATGGTTCAGTAACATAGGTTTATACAATATTACTTGGTAAATGTGATAAATTATGTCCAAATCTCTCTGTATCAGTTTAGAATGCAAGACTAGTTTTATTAATGTAACTTTATCCTTTAGTGATGAACAAAAGAATAAAAATTAAATAAAAATAAAAACTACACACATTGATTATGGTGATGTGTGTTGGTTTTCAATTATTCGTACCTTGTACTTACCTGGGTTCTATTCTTCCTTCTCTTTTGATAAGCTTGTTTAAAGAGCCAGGTTTTTAAGTTTTTTTCTAAAGATTTCGCTGTCTCTTTGTAATCTTAATTCCAAGGGCATGGTGTTCCATAGTAAGGGTCCTACAAAGGAACATACCCTCTCTCTTACTTGTGTTAGTCTTGCGGTTTTGATTGATGGAATAGTTAGGAATGCTTTGTTGGCTGATCTCAGGTTTCTGTTAGGGACATGTATATGAAGGGCTATGTTTAGCCATTCTGCTTTTTCATTATGTATTAATTTATGTATGGTGCATAGTGTTTTGTACTGTATTCTTTGCTCAATGGGTAGCCAATGTAACTCAGCCAGAGTTTACCGGTCAAAATTCTAGCAGCTGTGTTTTGTAGAATCTGTAGTGGTCTTAGAAAGGTATATGGTAGACCTAGTAGAAGGGCGTTACAATAATCAGTGCTTGCAAAAATCAACGCTTGTAGCACTGATCAAAAGTTGGCAGTTGTTAGAAGTGGTTTAAGTCCTCTGAGAACCATGAGTTTGACATATCCTTCCTTTACTTTTAAAGATATATGTTGTTTTAAGCTTAGTTCCGTGTCAATTATTACACTAGGTACCATACTTTATCTGCTAATTCTATTTTTTGGTTGTTTTTGAGTGAAATTGGACTTTGAATGATCTCAATATTTTTGCGATCTAAATGTAGGAATTCTGTTTTCTCTATATTAATTACTAACTCAATTTGTTTTAGTAGCTGTTTAATGATATCTAGATACATGTTAGCTATGTTTAATGTTTTTTCAATTGTGTCATCGATGGGTAGTATTAATTGAATATCGTCGGCGTATACATAATGTGTGATGCCCAGACCAGCCAGCAGGTGACATAACGGTAACAGGCATATGTTAAAGAGTGTCGCAGACAGGGAAGATCCCTGTTTGAAAGTTTATTTTCTCTGATATTACGTCTTTGATTTGTACTTGGAAATATCTGCTACTTAGATATGATCTAAACCATTTGATAGTATGTCATGATTTACGGTATCAAAGGCTGCTGACAGATCTAGCATCACTAGAATGTAATGTTTACCACTATCGAAACCTCTCATGATGTTGCCTGTTAGCACAAGCAGTAGTGTCTCTGTGCTATAGTGTTTTTGAAAGCCATGTTGTGATGGGTACAGGATATTATTGCTATCTAAGTGTTCCACTAGTTGCTTTTTTTATAGTTTTTTCTATTAATTTTGCAATTAGAGGTAGGTTTGATACTGGTCTGTAATTGCTCAGGTTGAGTGGGTTGCTGTTTTTCTTCTTTAAAATGGGTTTTACTATTGCCCCTTTTAGTGTATCTGGCATGGTTCCTTCCTCTAAAGATAGATTAACGATCTTTGTTAATGTCGGGGACACTGTGTTGGCTACTTTTTTATGTCTATGGTTGGTATTTTGTCATATGCATGTGGGGCGGGATTTAGGTTTTTTTTTAGCATAGATTCGATTTCTAGTTCCGATATCTCATTGAGGGCTTCATTTTCCAAAGCTATCGCAGGCTTGCGCTGTTAGCACAAGCCTGCGATAGCTAGCGAAAGTAGCGCAGGCCTACAGCGATCGCACTGCGGTGGTGCGATCGCTGCCGGCTAGCGCAGGACCGCCCCCCCGCCCCAGAGTAGCGCACTTTTCTAAAGTATCGCAGGCCTGCGATACTTTAAAAATGGGGCCCTGAATGTTGTCCATTATATAACATCTCTTTTTTTCATTTTAATTTCTTGTTTTGTTGTATTTGGAATTTTTGTTTTTAGGTTCTTAATTTTGTCATTGAAAAACGTGGCTATTTCATTGCATCTATTTACTGGTAGGTTTTGTGGAGAGTCAGATTTATCATTGGTGAGATTTCTTACTATGGTAAATAAGGTTCTTGGGTTGTTTGCATGTTTCTCTATTTTAGTATTGTAGTACTGTTTCTTTGTATTGAGAATTACTTGTTTATAGTAGGCTAGGTGCTTTCTGTATTTAGTTAGGTTTTTGGTTGTTTTATTATTTTTCCATTCTTTTTCTTTTTTCCTTAGATTTCTTTTGACTTCCTTTATCTTTTCATTATGCCAGGGGTTTGCTTGTTTGGGTTCCTTGATGTTAATACATTTTATTGGGTTTATCTCATCAGCTAGACTTTTGGTTGTTTGTATCCATGTTGTTTTAGTGGAGCAGCAGTTGGTGTAATCTAATTTTGTTAGTTTTTCTTCTAAATTGTCTTTCAAGGTTTCTAAGTTATATGGTGGGCGATTTTTAAATTTGATGGGTTTTCTTTTTTCTTGTGTTGTTTGAGGTTTAATGTATTTAATAGAGAATTCTATGAGGAAGTTATCTGACCAAGGAATAGGTGTGTAGTCAGTTTTGATGAGTTCTAAGTGACTGTGGTTGATGTGTCAAGAGAATGTCCTGCTCTGTGCATGGGCTTGTCAGTAGTTAGAGTGAATCCTAGTGCTGTCATAAAATCCAATTGTGTTTGGCAGGTGTTGGATAAGGGCTTTGTGTTTATATGAAGGTTGACGTTCCCTAGTACAATGGTGGGTTTTGCAGTATTTAAATGTGTTGTTAGGAACTCAATTAGTATACAATGATTTTCCAGATAAGTTTAAATGTGATGTGTTTAATTTCCTTCAATTGAAGTAATGTGAATGCCGATTTTTATTTGCAACAGAATAATTTTTAAAAATTGCATATCAGTTCAATATGGGACATTGCCGCTTTTGAATGACCTATGATTAAATATAAGGCAGAGCAGTTAAGTGATTACACTATTGATGATGCCTATTATGACGGTCATTTTAAAGTTAGTGCTGTGTCATAAGGATTTTTTGGATGATTGCGGAGTTTTCTTGATTATGATATTTTAATAAAATGGCTAAAAATGTAAGTCCTTCATATAGCTCTTCACCACCAGGGGGATCACTGGCAAATATTGGTCATTCTAAAATGGTAACATCTTCACTTAACCTAACCACTGTGATAAGGGAAGAACCATCAATTCTCTTCCTCATGTAGGCACAGTTGTAATGTCAGACAGGGGTTTATATTTAATATTAGTAAATTCTAATAAAATTTCCCAAATGCATTTTCATGATAACTCAAAATATGAATGGTAAATTTCAAAATGGCACATAGGCACCCAGGTGCATGCATTCAATGGCCTACACTCAGGGATGCAGCTATTTTATAAGTTGCACATGTATATGCCCAAATGTCATAAAATAGCCTGACTGCATGCACATGTGTGCCAAAATTTAAGTGGGTGCATGCAAGTGCACGCAAATGTCACTTCTACTGCATAAATCCATAAACAACTTCCTCACAAGCTCTCACCTCACCCTGAATACCTCGAAAACAGAACTGCTCCTTATATCCCAACACCAACCCCCCAAACCCCTGATCTCTAATGACCCAGCTTACAGTGCCATATCATCGCTACCATGTGTAAGAGACCTGGGAGTCTTTCTAGATCAACAACTGAACCTAAAAAAACATATCTGCTCCATCCTTAAAGAAGGGTTTTTCAAGCTCAACGTCCTAAAAAAACTTAGACCCTTGCTCCACTATCATGATTTCTGGACAGTTATCCAGGCCACACTATTGTCTAAGCTCGACTACTGTAACTTCCTCCTCCTCGGTCTCCCCTCTTCCAACATTAAACCCTTACAAATGTTCCAGAATGCCATAGCTAGGGTCATCACAAACAAAAGGAAATCCGACCACATCACTCCCATACTTAAAGACCTTCACTGGCTCCCCATCCCTTCCCGCATCCTCTTTAAAACTCTAACCATAATTCACAAATCCATTTTCTGCTCCTATTCCAGCTGGCTTGATGAACCCTTTCGCATCACTCTCTCTGACCGACCTACCAGGACCATCAACAAAGGAACCCTCTCTATACCCTCCCTTAAAAAAGCCCACCTCTCATCCACCAGGGACCGCGCTATCTCCATTGCAGGCCCCAGACACTGGAACTCCCTTCCAACCTTGCTCAGACTAGAACCATGCTACTCCAAATTTAGGAAGAAACTTAAGACATGGCTTTTCCAACAAGCATACCCTGAATAACCCATGCTGATAGCCCCTCCCCTTACCCCCCCCCCCTATTAATCCCCTGCTCTCTTCTCGGACTCAGGCTATAAGTCCCCCCTCGCTATGACCCCCTTCATTCCCCCCCTACAGGATCTCTGTATATAAGTTACTCTCATGTACATAGTTTTTTTCCTCTATTGAATTGTTGCACTTCCTTACTTTCTTCCTGCATCTTCTTGTTCCTTCTCCCCCCCTCCCTTTTTTGTTCTTTGTACTTTTCCAGCTTTAAGTTACAATGTAAACCGGTATGATGTCTTGTCACTAATGTCGGTATATAAAAATTCCAAATAAATAAATAAATAAATAAATAAATAAATTGGGGGGGGTTTAAAAAGGGGCATGGCCGATGCCATCTCCAGTTTTATCAGTTTGTTCTCAGTTCATTCAGTTAAGAGCTTGATTTTCCAAACCCCCCTACTTTGATAGCCTTCACTCTCCCAAGTTATCCCCGACCCTTAAAACCACACCTATCTCTCTATCTTTATTTTATAACTTACACAGCACCCATTGCAGAAGTAAATTTACACGGCAGGGGCCATTGGCATGCACCAGAATGCAAAAATATGTATGTGCACATCTGAACTTCATGCCCCGAAATACCCATGATCTACTACCCAGACTATACACATGCCCCTCCCCTTTTGAAAACTTCCAAGGTGTGCGCACTGAGGCATTTATGTGCATATCCAGGAGGCTTTTAAAATACCCTCAGCGCACACGAGGCCAACATATTTGTACATCCCCTACCTAATGTGGATGTTGGGCTTTTAAAATCCTCCTTTAAGTAATTTCAAACTTTCTTTATTGTTTTTTGTGTAAATTAAAATATTAAAAAGATTTGTTTTGAATGTATGTATTCATCTTTGGACCTATGATTATACTACAGTGATAACACATGATAAATTCTTAATTGAGCTCTTATAAGAATGATCAGCAACCCAGTACTATGTAGGTCCTTTAATATGCAAAATACACAGGATTTTGCTTCTAACTTATTGAGAGAAAGGTGGGAACATTTGTTGGAATTATTTTACTATTTTTTTGTTCAGCATTTCATTAATATTAGTAAGTATTACAAAAAGACAGTGGATATAAGGCTCAATATCTAACCAAAATTAGTACCCTTATATGAATAGACCACAGAAAGTCCAGAAAGACTCTATGCCCCATAAAGCATGAATTTGATTACAGAAGCTTTAGTCACATCTGCTCAAATCACAATCACAAGGACTCCAGCAGAGTGTTATTAATGACATTTAGTATTTATTGAAACCAACAAAACAATCATTACAGACATACAATCATAATCAGATCAATCAGATTATGGCTGAAATATACACCTCAGTCATTTAGAAATTAAGAAAGAACATTGTTATAGTTGATACACAAACACAGTCAGTCACAAATCACTGTCCCTCACAGGGAAAAGCTGTAGGTATATTACCAGAATTCATCTGTTACATTTTGTTTTCACCATATCCCTGCATTTCACTGTGGGACTTGCAGACTACAATCTCTTCTGCAGTCTGAACAAGTCCATTAAAGAAGAATTTTTGTAAAACAGCATTGATGTGACCTTTCATAGTCCACCTTTTAGCTATAGATCAGCTAAATTACATTAAAACATTTTTAGGTACTTTGAGTGCCATGACTTTTCATAACCGAAAAAAGCTTAATTCAAACATCTCTAAAGAACAATTAAGAAAATATTTTAGCTTCAGCACTTTTCTTTTTAACTGGGTTGTTAGCTTGCTATATCATCTCAGCAGCCTTGTCACCAACCTGTTTTTAGAAATCTTATACTGTATAATTTATTTACAACAGAAAAAGTTTTCAAAAGCAACAAAAGAAATGTCACTGTTGGAAGAGAATCATTAGATCATGCAGACAAATTATGAGGCGTTTTTTTGTAAAATACAGAAATGAGCAGCATTGCTATAAAATATACCATGCAATTAGTTGCTGGTTTTCACCAATGTTGTTCTCAGCTACATGCCAATTAAAATCTCTTGTACAATGATGTAAAAACTAGCTTGTTATTCCTGCAGTTAGTACTCATTAAAATGGTATGTATGCATAAAACATTGAAAAAGAAATGCAATGCAAACAACAAAAATAAAAATGGGATCAAACTGGTCATGAATATGTAATAAAGGCTGATTAATAATACCATTTTATGCTAGTTTGCGATGAAGGATCTACATGCAAGTTATTTAATGATGTATTAGCAAGTCTATTTTGAAACATCTCTATTTTTCCTATCATCTCATCATTGTTTTAAACAAAAAATAAAAAGACAGGATTTGAGATGCACCCAGGAAAGTGTCTGTATTTTTTGGTCCTTTGATGTCTAACAACTGATGTGATGTACTCGGGGGTGGACCCTTGACCTGGAGCAGTGGAGAACGGCTCCCTGGAAGGGGCCAGGAAGCACCTGCCCCCAGGGGGCCGAGCACGGGAGGAGACAGAGGCTAGGATGAGCTTCACCACTGGAAGCCCGAGGACCCCAGGGAGGAGCCTGTAGGGAACCAGGCCACTTGGACTTAGGTGGGCCTTGCAGGGTCTCCTGGAAGGATGGAAGTCAGGCGAGCCCACAGACAGGAGGGGACCGCGGTCAGGTTTGAGGCTGGAGGTCAGGTGGAGCAAGGTGGACCAGAACAGCATAGGTGACGACAAGGCTAGGAACAGAGTCAGAATCTAGAGATGTGGTCAATCAGGCAGAGGTCAGAATCCATGGGTCAGTCCAAAGAGAGATCAGCAAAGCAGGGGTCAGGTTTTGGAGGTCAGACGAGGTCACAGGCAGGCCAAGGTCAGAAGGCAGGCAGCAGGCAGACGAGTCGACGAACAGGCCTACATCAGAAGGCAGGCAGCAGGCAGGCAGGTTGAAGAACAGACTGAGGTCAGTACCAGTAAGACAGTCTGGAGGTACTACCTAGGGAGATGGGCAGACGAACAGGAACAGGAGGACGCTGGAGAACTAGGATGCAGGAACAAGGCAGGAACAAGACTGGAACAGAAGGATCCTGGAACGAGACTTGGAGCAAGACTGGAACAAGGTTCAGACACAGTGACAATCTAGCAAGACACTAACCTGATTGCCAAGGCAAGGAAGTACAAGCAGGGACTTCCTTACATCAGGGAATCAATCAAGGTGCTCACAAATGAACCCCACGCGTGTAGGTTTTAAAATCCGGCCCTAACTCTAGATAGTGCGCTCTAACATCCAGTTAGAGGACTTAGGCCTGGATTCACCATTCTATCGCAGAATGGTGAATCCAGCAAAAACGGGGGGTGGTGGGGGCAAAGGGGGGGCTGCCTACAAAAGCCGGCAGCCTTCGCACCACCATGGTGTTTTCGCTGCTGGCTTTCGCACACAAAAGTGCCACCATGAAAGGTGGTGCTATTGGGCACGCTACTGGTGATGATAAGGTTACCGAAGACATCACCGATTCCTCCCCATCGCCGCCCCCGCGCCCCATCTCCTCCCCTCGGCACCCTGACTTTACCCCCAGCATGCTATCACATGCAAAAAGGGACTTTCTGTGTGCGATAGAGACTTATCGCATGTGATAAGCCTTTAAAAATGACCCCCTTTAGTGTGCACATGTAGTAATTGCGCACTAAATCCGTAAAATGCACATTAAATCCAAAAGTTGTGAAACACGAAATATATACCTCCCAAACCATTTTATAAACAAAATCTAACAGATAACGACCCAAAACAAAAACACTCAGAAAAAAAAAACCAGTGCACATCCATATGTATGTCTATGCCATAGTAGGTAAGAGGTTAATGAGGGGTTACAAAGGTGAGTAGAATCAGAACATGATACTCTTCTCCCACCCAACACCCCTCACACGCCCCACTACAATTCACATCTTCTTATCTTCGACCGTGATTTCTGTCCTTCACATCCTGTCTCCCTTCTCCGTTCTCCCCAGAACCTGAACCCCACCTTTAACCACTCATACCTCCTCAATCCCTAAATTTCCCTCCCTCTTCCTCCTCTTCTCCTTATTCTGGATCCCTCCACCACCACCTTCCCCCCTCTTTAATCTTCCCCATCCACAGCCTTCTCCTCTTCCCATTGCTGGTCCTCCTCTCTTCCTTTCCCCATCCCAGGTCCTTTAATTTCCCCTTTTCCTCTTTCCAACCCTGAGATCTTATCTCTGTATTAAGATCCCTTTTCTTCACTCAATGAAAGGAAAATACATTATACAAACACAAATAAAGTTTCTAATGACATATCAAAGATAGAAATCTTTGTCAATGTTCTTCAGAATTTTTATATTTTTGTCACAGAATCTACCATGAGTTGCAGCAGGAAAATCTGAGCCTGTGTCTTAGACCTAATTCCTATTGTCTGACTTTATTGGGGGGAGGGGTAGAGGGGGTGGCAGCATCATCAGTGCCTAGGGGCAGCAAAACCCTAAAGCCATCACTGGAGGGGTTATTTTCCAAGGACTTACCGCATGCGATACGGCCGTATCATGTGCGATAATTCCGCAAACCACGCTAACAGCAGTTATCGCGGTTTGCGAATGCAAATTTTGAATTTCGTATTCAGGGGGCGGAGTTGGGGTGGGGCAAATGTAAAATAAGGAGAACTTATCGCATGCCGCGAAACAGCTGCGCTGTTAGCACGGCTCCTAACGCGGCCAATAACTACATCTCTTTCAATTGCGATAAACCATATTGCGGCGTATAGCGCGCACCGCGATATTATTGCATTGAACAAAAATGAACAAAAATTATCGCATTGAACAAAAATGTTGAAAACCAATCCCCACAGACCTACCCAATAAAAAGGCCTGTTCTTAGTAGGTCTATCTTCTCAACACCATCTACACATTCACAGTGTATGGGACAGGCGCACTCCATGGCTGAGCAGGCCCGACGCAGACGCCAGAACGTTAGTCGACGTCGCCACAGGTACAGGCAGCGGATCAATCTTCCACGAACCTCATTGCTGGGTATGCCAGAGGATGTTGTGATCAGCAGGTATCGCCTCAGCGCTCGTGCCATCCTGGAAATATATGAAGACATACGAGGTGCCCTTGAATCTCGAACCCGAAAGAGCCGTGCCATCCCCGGCCTGACCAAACTCTTGGCCGCCCTGCACTTCACAGCAACATGTGGATTGGAAAGAGCTACTGTGGCTCTTTCCAATCCACAGTAGCTGTTGTGGGTGGAATGTCACAGGACACCTTTTCACGGTGTCTGCACCAGGTCACTGAAGCAGTCATGGCCCACATGCCTTGCTACATAGCATTTCCACGTGACAGACAGGACCTGATGGACCTCAAGCATGATTTTTATGACATTGCCCGCTTTCCGAATGTCATTGGAGCTACTGACTGCACTCATGTGGCCATCGTTCCACCCGTTCAGACGGAGGCAGCCTACCGCAACAGAAAGCAGTTCCACTCCCTCAACGTGCAAGTGGTGTGTGATGCTGGAATGCGGATCCTCTCGGTGATGTCCAGCTTTCTGGGATCAGCACACAATTCCTTCATACTCAGGCAATCATCTCTGTTTCGCAAATTCTAAGCGGCCGTACGGCGATGGTTGGCTTGTAGGTAAGATAGACGTTTCCATACGTCTTACATATTTGCAATGTTCATCTCTGTTATGGCACACAAATGTGATGTATACGCCTGTCGGGATGGAGTCATATGTCCTCATCACAACAGGCCTCAGTGCCTCATAGTGCTACCTTAAGTGGTGGAATGGCTCATGCACCCAACCACTTGCTATTGGCTGCCAAGCACGAGGTGCACAGCAGCCCCTGTATGGTCTGTATGTGGCATGGCTTGTTCACCTCACTGCACTAGTGGACAGCCTACACATATTTGGTCTAGCCATGGTTAATGGCAGTGTCTAAGGTGATTTTAGAATTGTCATGTAAGGGCAGCTCACATCCACAGGTGTTCGTGAGGTCCTGACGTTCCTGACACTTCACATGATCACTTCTAGTCAGTTGTGCACATTCAGGGGCAGCCCAGTTTACCCCATGTATGTTATTGGGAATGCATACCTACATAAAAGGTCCGGTTGAGCAGATATGTCTGTACACAAAGACTGGAGTGCATGATGCATATGATCCGAACACAGGGATGTGATCTGTAAGGACAGTGATGTTACGCACCTACCACATACACACTGCTGACATAAATCTCACTGTCTAGGGGCCCATCACGTACTATACCGCCTAATAGTGACACACCTGCTGTGGGCCAAAGCAATCATGAAGCCACACACATAGGGTGTTCGGAAACTGGAATGGGCTGCCTCATGCCATCCGGTTCTACTGCATGTAGTGAGCACCTACACGCATGTGACACCAACATCAGTATTTGTAATGGCTTGCCTATTTCATTGCTACAGGAGACTCAGCCTATGGATGCAGGCCCTGGCTTATGACCCCAATCCTCCAGCCTGCCACGGCGCGACAGCTGGCCTATAATGAGGCTTTAAGTGCTACACGCTCAGTCATCGAACGTACCTTCGGCCTTTTGAAGAGCCGCTTCCGATGTTTGGACAAGAGTGGGGGAGCGTTACTGTATGCTCCACGCAAGGTTGCTAGGATAATCCTGCTTTGCTGTGTGTTCCATAATGTGGCTCTTCAGCATGGAATACCTGTGGCTATAGATCCAGATCTCAGACCTGATCCCCCATGTGCGCGTGCACGACGGCATGAAAACACAGTCAGTGGCAGCCATGTTCGCCAACACCTTATACAGACACACTTTTAAGGTTGGCATGGGACAGAACCATGCCCCAGCAGGGCAGTTTGCCCACTGATGGGTTAGGACATAGTTTAATGTGCAGACCTCCTTTTCAGTCGGCTATGTGCCTCATCTGCTAAGTCTGTCCACCCAACAACAGTTTGGGGTGGTGCTCTACATCAGAGGGTATAGCCCATAATAGGGTGGCTAAGGGCTGCCTCAAGGCTCTGCTGAGGTGCTGTATGTGTGTTACTTTTTGCACTAAGCACTTGCTACATACTGACATCCCAGCAAGGATGACAGTACTGTACACACTTGTCCCCATGAGACACAACACACTCACATGCCTCCCCTGATTTGCTAACACCGTACAATAATTGTACCTGTAATGCCCAACACCTCTGTCAGTCCCTAATGCTATCACATTGACATGCATATCGGTGTCGTCATTGACGCCCATTAGGATTAATGAACCCTACCTACGTTACTCTTACCCTATTTCCCAAACCTCAATATTATTGTCATGTGTGTCTTGCAGCAACACTAATGACCCTTCAGTAGGCAAGTGGTATCAGTGAGTGCCTAGGCAGCAGAGGCTCAATACACAGCAGGGAACACATATGAGCCCTACATCCTCCTTATGCCTCAGGAATGGGTGCGTGAGAAAAAAGCACATCTGGCGCTGCCCACTCCTATATGAAGGTCCCTTATCACTGTAGCATCCCACATCAACACACCTCTGGGGTCATTGCAGCTGGCCGAAAGGAGAGGCAGCTATCTGGTTTCATGCACATGGTTGTGGCGGCTGTATACTGCTACGAATCACAGCCAAGGAAAGGAGATGCATGTACAGTTTGCCCCCCCACACAGCTATGGCAGTATGTAGGCCACTGTGCTGTCATGGGCCCACAATACTGTGTATCAGCCTCCATAAACACATGTCGTACAGACATGAAACATCAGTCATGGTTTGTACACACACACATCTTCCACTGGGCTCCCTGTAACTGACTATGCATGTACATGTGTTCTGGCCTACATATCCATGCAGTACTATTTGAAAACTATGGCTGCTCACATCACGTATCTGGCTGTGAAACCAGTGATGTGGGGCTCAATGGGCAGCCGGGCATTGCTGTCACAACAGGGCAGTTGTGGCTGCAAAGGGTGCAGCCACCGTGTATCTTGTGTCGGAATGTCAATCATGAGGTGCTCATGTGCACATTGTCTACCGTACATGTATATATGGTCTGTGAATATTTGTACAGTACGTAACGCCTTGCCCATCATGTCCCCAGCAACATTATGAACTGTTTACTCACAATACAACTACTGATGGAATAGCAGCAGAGCTCAGGGTTGCTGTCCAGTGCACACCTGCCATCCAAGGGGTACCACACACCTGTGTCATGCCAGATATGGCACACATTATCTGATGGAGTTAGTGATCAACACAGTGCGCATGAGAAGCAAGGAAAAAGCCACCTGGCCATGCATGCTCATGGAACGAGCACACACACAGGCTGTCAGACTTTTCATGATATAAATGTCCCCTGTTGGGACACACAGCCACCATTTAATGCAGGTCGTACATACTCCTGTCATAACATGTCACTTGTAGAAAATGTCAGCAGTGCTGTCTGTACCACATGTCACATATTTCGCCACAAAGGTGATGGGCTGACTGTTGGCAGCCACCTCGCAGACAGGCCGTCACCAGCAGCACAGCTGATCGGCCAGGCTGGCAGAGGGAGGATGCATGCATGTGTATACTGCTCTATTGAGTGATAGATGGCCATTACTGAGGAGTGAGCCCTCACAAGAGGACTGACAGGTGGTTGTGACAAGGATGCAGTCCCCCTCAATGTGGTGTCAGGTGCCCTTCAAATGTCTGTAAGGTGCAGAAAGTAGCTGGCTGCAATGTATTCAAACATGGAGATCTGTGCAAAATGCCAATGAGCCTCTCAGGACTGTAACAGAGTGCTCTTCGGCCAGGGCCTCAACAGTTGGGCTGCGCAACCGCCCACAAATGGGTCAGTGCGGCACAAGGCACTGATCTGGGTGTGCCTGGTACCACGTGACCCACTGCATTTGGTTCAATAGCACAGAAGGCATGTTGTGGACTGTGGAGGCACCTCCGTCCACCCATTTGTACCCCTACAGCATGCTCCTGGTGAGTACACACACAGTCATTGACGCTCGTGCAAACACAACCCATCATAGCCGTCTTAGCTCTACCAACGCCCTCATCATAGCAGCCTTACTGCTGAGTAGGATGACTAACTATTGTCACTATTGACAGATGATCACACAGCCTTCCAGCACAGGTCCTGATGTGCAAATAAATGACGTCAGTACTCACATGTGAAAGTGTCCATAGAGGCCAAGCCTTTCGCTGAACCCGCATTACCCATGTGTCGGCCATATGGAGGTGGCAGAATGCAAAAGGAGGCTGCACAGGGTGGAATGTAGGCATGAAGGGGGTCAGATCTACGTCTAGGCAGGTGATGAGGTATATTGAGGTACAGGCCAGTCCCCTTTCCTAACATGTGTACTACCCCTGTGCGGCAACAAACATGGATGTGGCATAAGAAGAATCGGTGATAAATGAGCGGGAACAATGAGTGTGTGCTAGATGTCCGGATACAGGCGACTAGCCTTTCAGCACACAACCTATGCACACCATATTCCAGAGCTTTTTGGTACACCAGCACGTGCATGGGTGTGAGTGATAATGCACTAGCTGACACTCATTACTGTACAGCAACAGCAGTTTCCACGCTTGCTACTTGCAGTGATGAGGATGACAGGGAGATAAACTAATGTCTGGCTCTATCATAATACTGGAAACATTTGTGGCTCATAAGGTATGTAGGATTCACTGCACTGTTGCCCTCATACTGTACAGTACAATGGTACGCTGGGCAGGAAGGTGGACATTTGGGATGATGTTCGGTCAGCACTCTGACCACAACCCTATCTCCACCCAGTCCGCCCACTATAAATGCAAGCCCATCCCACCCAGCTTGTGTGAATGGCACGGGTCGGTGTGTGTCGCAGCCATTATGACAACGATGTTGCTGGCCACTGCACCAGCCCATACCAGAATGGCATCTCGGGGTACAGGTGGTACCTAGCCTCTGCGTAACACACCCTTCCTCTGCACCAACTGCTCTCAGGTTTACCCCTCAACCATGATGCCATGCAGATTTACACATAGGGCCTCCATGTACTGTACCTTATAAGGGTGCACCCTTCTGGCAGCACGCCACCTGGCTGCAACCAGAGATGTCCTCCACAAGGGTATATAGGGATGTGAATCGTTTTTTGACGATTTAAAAAAATCGTCAGATAATTTTTAAATCGTCAAAAATCGTTAGAGTCACGATACAATAGAAATTCCCCCGATTTATCGTGAAAAATCTGAAGCCAGGACCCCATTATTGAGGCCTAATCCTAATCCCTGAACCTGGCCTTAGGGTGGGTCCCATCACTATGGATTTGGCCAAGTGCCAGGGCTCAGCCCAAAGACTTGTTCCAGTGTAAAGATTTAGGTCCAATGCCAAACACTGGACCAAGGTCAGATCCCATTGCCAAGCACTAGGCCTAGGCCCAGTGAAAACCTAAGACCAGGCCTCCCAAAATCTGCTTTAATCTTGTAAAAATTATGCCATCCACTTTAGGGACGCACTGTAGTTATGTCACTGTGGCACCTTCCTCCTGAGCAAATTGTGTAATTTTGATGTACAGCATTTGAAATGATTGTCCAGATATCAAAATGGCACCCTCCGCTCTAGAGGAAAGTGCCATAATGATGTCATCGCAACATGTTTTTCAAGCAGTTGGCATCTTTTTTCATAGATTAAAGAAGACATCAGGAGTTCTGGTGCGAGGCCTCTATGCCTGGGCCTAGGACTCTGCGATGGGATCACATCTTGGCCTTGACTCCGGTGCTGGGCCCATTTAAATATCTCTATCATATTGCCCCAATTTTATCCTTACCTCTAGGGCATACATGTTTAGATCCTTGGGTCTAACATGCTTTAGAATGAGGAGAGCTGACTATTCTAATTGCCAAATTCTAGACCAACTGCAACCAGCTTATTTATTTGAAGTGCAATCTCCAGCATAGTGCACACTATTCCAAATGAACGAGAACCTCGTAAGAAATGAGCATATGCAAAACTCCAGAGCTTAAGCTGAGACATGCTGTATTAGAAGAAGAAGATGACTCTAAAGTCTATACTCCAATCATGTTGAAAATTGCAGTAGAAGAGCAAAGCTGGTTAGGCATATATGTGGCTGA